>NC_140593.1:1007408977-1009808977 GCF_964204655.1 Triturus cristatus | reverse complement strand
GGTCAATAGGCGTCTACTTTTTTGTCCCGGTTACAAGGGAAAGCAAGCCCAATCCTGCAAGGCTCTGCTCTAGTTACAGAAATCAGGTCTGGTCCTCTTTTCTTCTTCCACAGGTCCATAAAGTGTGATTAAAAAGGGTGTCTTGAGGTTCCATATTAACGCTTGATACCAACGAGTGTATTGCTCCTAATGGCGCTCAAAGCGAATGGGTAAAAGTTCCTAGGGTTAACCCTACCCGCTTTTGAAACTGGTCCTGTTTGCCCTTCTGTAAACAATCCCACAGTGCCCCCTCACTCTCAAAATCCAAGATGGGGAAATCCTTTTCTCTTTATGCAGAGCCTGTGTGCACTGCCCTCCTAGATGTATGACCAGATAAATCAACACTCTCCTTCTCTAAGGTCACCCTACACCAGTTCTGAGGTAGCAGTTGGGCCAGCCTAATAAGAAGGACATAAGCCAGGACCTCTCCAGGTGTTACCAAACATTTGCCTGTTACAGGAGACACCCCTTTGAAGTAAATTAGTTCCTGGACCAACACCACTGGTCTTTCTGCCAGGGGAAGAGAAAAACAACTCCTGATTCCCAAGCCATTGTACCTGCCCTATGATCATTTTTCATACCATTCATCATGGCTTATTCCTGGCTGTGCCACTGCTTATGAGAGAATGCAAATTAGCCCGAGCAGCTTCAAGCAGGGAAAATGTTACTTTCTAAAATATACCGTTCCCTAATATTCATAAAAAATACGACTTCACACCATTGAGTTGGGATTTTAATAACTAATAGAAAATAGTTGTTTCTTAATTTTTGTAGCTGGACTCTAACTGGAGATACCAACATTTATTTTTACAATTGCTTCCCAGTGTTTCCCTTTGGGATAGCAAGAGCCTTCTCACAGTACAAATAGCTTTTGGGTGCAAGTCACTATAAGGGCTGTATATTTCTACTGTTAACTGTGTATTACTACTGTTCTACTTTCATAGACCATGCACACTGACTTGTGGGCTATACAGCCTAAACAGGAGTGACTTTTTGATATTCAAATGAAATGATTTTACCTAACAAAAAGGTTTGTTGAATGAATGCACAGTACATTTTTACAGTGCATCAGTCAGGAATACACAGGGTAGGCCTGAAGCCATGTTTGCCCTGCTGCTGGAGTTGATGGCACTATAGGCACTGCAGTCCTCTAGTGCCATTACATTTCCGGACCCTGTGTTTACTTTCTACATCATATAGTAAGGACATCCAAGCAAGTTAAATATTCCAATGAGAAATAAGCCAAATTAACCATATCTAAGAGGGCACACAGGCACTCTACTAGCAGGGGTAAATTGCACAGAGTTGTGAAGCCAGCAAAGCAGATATGGGAAAAATCTGGAGGGACACCACACAAAATATGGTAATTTCCTACAATGATTATTAAAGGGAAGCATAATTGTTACATATGAATATAGGGCATTTTACACAAATACCTTTTCATGTGCCAACACTTGGCTGTTTCAGAATAGTAAACATAACCAAATGATTTTTGTTTCTGGTGCAGCCCCAGTGTCAGGTCTCTCTTTATTACGAGAGATGTAAATCTTCACTTTTTAGTCTACATTGAGCATTCTGGGACTTTTAGTTACTGTTTTAAGATTGAAAGTATGGCTGAAAAATTGCTGCATGCAAAGCGCTCTTGTAGTTTAAAATAGAAGACTGACTGGCTTGGGAACACTAAAAGTGCTGCGTGAAAATGAACAGTGTAATGGTCAACAACCCAAAAAGAATCCAGACATTCAAGTACCTGCAGCGCAAGCTTCACTTTAACAAATAAAAGTTACGGTCAGAGTTTATAAGGTGTGCTAGGCGGTTGCTTCAAAGTGAAGGGCATGCCAAATTCAAGGGGAAACATTGCAAAAAAAAAAAAAAAATTGAAAGCTAAAAAATATCCGTAGCCTCAATATATTATTTGGTTTTAGGTGGTGGATACTGCCTCTACTTGGTCTGGTTAGTGACTAGCAGCCAATCTAGCCAATCTTGGGTGCTACTGGTTGCAGCACATTCTCCCTTTGCTCCATAGCATTTTGTATTTCACATTTAGAAAACATTTGAAATGGGTAAGTAAGAAGACATTTCCATATTGGTTAAGTGAACACAATATTTTGTTCTAACAATGTGTACCAATCGTTCTGTTTTCCAATATCTTTTTGTATGGGGGTAGCAAACAAAATTGCTCATGCATTAATATATATCTTTGTCCCCACTTTTCAAAGGTTTCCTTTTAGCCACTGACCATTTTAAATGGCCTTTTATTTGTTAGACGCCTACAGTCTTTTTTTGCATTTTTGATATAATTTCACAGCTTTCACATCTGCTTCCTTTGAAGTGTACCAAATATAATGGCCTGTACAGCCTGTAATATTTGGTAGCCCCTATTTTTCTGAAGATTGAACTTGCTAGGATACAATTTGACATGACCTTATGTTGGCTCTATGAACACATTACTTTTTCTACCAGATAGAATCCTTGCTTGAGTTTTCCCTAAAGTGATACCACATATTACAGCTCATGCATTTCTGTAAAATCTTATTTCCCCTACTTCTCAACTCAAGTTGCCTTTTTTATACCATACTGCTGTATCTTTTCATGTTTGTGATTTCATTCCACACGCTTTCACATCAGGGTCCTTCTGGGGATATTAAATATAATGTTTTATAAGGGCTGTAATATTTGGTGTTCCCTATGTTTCTCAGGTTAGAGCTTACCAGGATTCAATTTGACATGGCATACTTTGGGCTACATGAACACAGTATATTCCTGCCAAATAGCACCAGTTACTGTGTTTTCCAACATCTTTTACTGTAGGGATATCACATATTACTGCTCCTGCATTGCTGTAATTTCTGATATCCCCTACTTTTCAACGGTTACCTTTTAGCCACTGACCAATTCAAGTTACCTTTTATATGATAGTAGATTCCACTAATTCTTTGCATTTTTCATTTGATTCCACAAGCATTGACATCTGCTTCCTTTCGGAGATACCAAATATAACGCCTTGTTTGGGTTATCATTTTTGGTATCCCTTATATTTCTTGGGTTAGAGCTTACCAGGATTCAATTTAACATGGCATTCTGTGGACAAAGTATTTTCCTGCCAAATATCACCCTTCCCTGTGTTTTCCATAATATTTTACTGTGGGATACCACATATTATGGCTTCTGCAGTGCTGTAATATCTAGAATCCCCAACTTTTCAAGCGTTACCTTTTAGCCACATATCAACTTAAGTTACCTTTTATTTGCTAGCGGACTGCTATATCTTTTCACATTTTTGAATTCACTGCGCAAGCTTTCACATCTAGTTCCTTTGGAGGATACCAAATATAATGTCTTATAAGGGCTATAACATTTGGTATCCCCTATGTTTCTCGGGATAGACCATACCAGGATTCAACTGGACATGACATTCTGTTGTCTGGGTGAACAAAGTATTTTCCTGCCAAATGGCATCCTTCCCTCCGTTTTCCATAATATTGTACTATGGGGATACCACATATTACAGCTTCTGCATTGCTGTAATATCTGGTACCATATATAGTGGACTCTACCGCCTATAAAATTTTGTATCCCTTGTGTTTCTCGGGTAAGAACTTACAAAGATTCAATTTGACATGGTCCAATGTTGGATGGCTTAGCACAGTATTCGTTTGCCAATAAGCACCCTTCCTTTTGCTTTCCAACATCATTTACTATGGAGATACCAAGTATTTGGGCTCACGCATTACTGTAATATCTTGTATCCCCTACTTTCCATGGGTTACCCTTTAGCCATTGACCACTTGAAGTTGTCTTTTATTTGATAGCAGATTACAGTATCTTTTCACATTTTGTACATCATTCCATAGGAATTTACATCCAGTTCGCTTAAGGGATACCAAATATAATAGCCTATATGGCCTATAATATTTGGTATCCCCTGTGTTTCTCGAGTTGGAAATTACCAGGGTTTAATTTGATATAGTCTTATGTTGAATGGGTGAGCAAATTGTTGCTATGCCAAGTAGCACCCTTTTTTCCGCTTTAAAACATCATTTACTATGGGGATACCAAATATTATGACCCACGTATTGCTGTAATATCTTGTATCCCCTATGTTTCATTGGTTACCCTTAAGCCACTGACTAGCTGAAGTTGCCTTATGTTTGATAACAGACTTCAATACCTTCTCACATTTTTACATCATTCCACAAGATTTTACATCCGGTTCTCTTAGGGAATGCCAAATATAATGACCTTTACTGGGTACAATATTTGGTATCCCCAGTGTTTCTCGGGTTAGAAGTTACCAGGATTCAGTTTGACATCACCTTATGTTGGCTGGGAGAGCACAGTATTTCTATACCAAATATCACCCTTCCTTTTGCTTTCCAACATCATTTATTAAGGGGATACCAAATATTATGGCTCACGCATTTCCATAATATCTTGTATCCCCTATGTTTCATGGGTTACCCTTAAGCCATTGACCAATTGAATTTGCCTTTCATTTGATAGCAGACTACAGTATCTTTTCACATTTTGTACATCATTCCACAAGATTTTGCATCCGCACCCTAAGGGGATACCAAATTTAATAGCCTACACGGCCTATAATATTAGGTATCCCCAGTGTTTCTCGGGTTAGAACTTACCAGGATTCAGTTTGACTTTGCCTTATGTTGGATGCGGGAGCACAGTATTTGTATGCCAAATAGCACACTTCCTTTTGATTTCCAACATCATTTACTAAGGGGATACCAAATATTATGGCTCACATATTGCCATAATATCTTGTATCCCCTTTTTTTCCTGGGTTACCCTTTAGCCATTGACCAATTGAATTTGCCTTTTACTTAATAGCAGACTACAGTATCTTTTCACATTTTGTAAATCGTTCCACAAGATTTTGCATCTGGTACCCTTAGGGGATACCAAATATAATAGCCTATAGGGCCTATAATATTTGGTATCCCCAGCGTTTCCCGGGTTAGAAGTTACCAGGATTCAATTTGACTTTGCCTTTTGTTTTGTTGCGTGAGCAAGGTCTTTCTATACCAATAGCACCCTTCCTTTTACTTTCCAACATCATTTACTGATACGAAATATTATGGTTTTTACACATTCCGTAACATCTGGTATCCCCTATGTTTCATGGGTTACCCTTTAGCCATTGACCAATTGAATTTGCCTTTTTTTATAGTGGACTACAGTATCTTTTCACATTTTTTACATCATTCCACAAGATTTTACATCTGCTTCCCTTTGGGAATACCATATATAATGGACTATACCAGCTATAATATTTGGTATCCCTTGTGTTTCTCCTGTTAGAATTTACCAGGATTTAATTTGACATGGTCTTATGTTGGAAGGGTGAGCACAGTATTTCTGTACCAAATAGCGACCTTCCTTTTGCTTTCCAACATTGTTTATTATAGGGATACCAAATATTATGGCTCAGGTATTGCTGTAATATTTTGTATTCCCTACGTTTCATGGGCTACCCTTTAGACATTCACCTTTTGAAGTTGCCTTTTATTGGCTAGCAGACTACAGTTTCTTTTCACATTTTATACATCATTCCACAACATTTTACATCCGGTTCCATTAGGGGATACCATATATTAATGGGCTGTACCAGCTATAATATTTCGTATCCACTGTTGTTCTCAGGTTAGAAATTAACAGGATTCAATTTGACATGGTCTTATGTTGGATGGGTGAGCCAAATATTTCTATGCCAAATAGCACCATTCCTTTTGCTTTCCAACACCTTTTACAATGGGGATACCAAATATTATGACTCAGGCATTGTTGTAATAACTTGTATCCCCTACGTTTCAATGGTTACCCTTTAGCCATTGACAACTTAAAGTTGTCTTTTCTTTTATAAGAGACTACAGTATCTTTTCAAATGTTTTACACCATTCCACAAGATTTTACATCCGGTTCCCTTTGGGGGTACCATATTATAAAGGGCCTATACCAGCTATAATATCTGGTATCCCCTATGTTTCTTGGGTAAGAACTTGCCAGGATTCGATTTGGCATGGTCTTATGCTAGATGGGTGAGCACAGTGTTTCTATGCCAAACAGTACCCTTCCTTTTGCTTTCCAACATCGTTTACAATGGAGATACCAAATATTATGGCTCACGCATTGCTGTAATATCTCGTATCCCCTACGTTTCATTGGTTACCATTTAGCCATTGACCACTTAAAGTTGTATTTTCCATGAAAAGAGACAACAGTTTCTTTTTGAATTTTTTACGTTATTCCACAAGATTCTACTTCAGGTTCTCTATGGGGATACCATATATAATGGCCTATACCGGCTATAATATTTGGTATCCCCTGTGTTTCTAGGGTAGAACGTACCAGTATTCAATTTGACAAGGTCTCATGTGCTATGGGTGAGCACAGTATTTGCATGCCAAATAGCACGATTCCTTTTGCTTTCCAACATCTTTTACAATGGGGATACCAAATATTATGACTCGCGCATTGCTGTCATTTCTTGTATCCCCTGCGTTTCATTTGTTACCCATTAGGCAGTGACCACTTGAAGTTGCCTTTTATATGATAGCAGACTACAGTATATTTTTTAATCTTTTACATCATTCCACAAGATTGTACGTCTGGTTCTCTTAGGGGATACCATATATAATGGCCTATACCGTCTATAATGTGTGGTATCTCCTGTGTTTCTTGTGTTAGAATTTACCAGGATTCGATTTGGTATGGTCCTATGTTAGATGGGTAAGCAAAGTATATGTATGCCAAATAGCACCCTTCCTTTTGCTTTCCAATGTCGTTTTCAATGGGGATACCAAATATGGCCCACGCATTGCTGTAATATCTCGTATCCCCCACGTTTAATGGGTTACCGTTTAGCCATTGACCACTTGAAGTTGCCTTTTATTCGCTAGCAGACTACAGTATCTTTTCAGACTTTTTACATCATTCCACAAAATGTTACGACCGGTTACCTTAGGGGATACCAAATATATTGGCTTATACCGGTTATTATATCTGGTATCCCCTGTGTTTCTGGGGTTAGTAATTAGCAGTATTCAAATTGACATGATCTTATGTTGGATGGATGAGCCCAGTATTTCTAAGGGAAATAGCACCCTTCCTTTTGCTTTCCAATGTCGTTTTCAATTGGTATCCCAAATATTATGGCTCACACATTGCTGCAATATGTCGTATCCCCTTCGTTTCATGGGCTACGTTTTAGCCATTGACCACTTGACGTTGTCTTTTCTTTGATAGCAGACTATAGTATCTTTTCACATTTTTTTACATCATTCCACAATATTTTACATCCTGTTCTCTTTGGGGATACCATATATAATGGCCTATACCAGCTATATTATCCCCCTGTGTTTCTTGGGTTAGAACTTGCCAGGATTCAATTTGGCATGGTCTTATGTTAGATGGGTGAGCACAGTATTTCTATGCCAAATAGTATCCTTCCTTTTGCTTTCCAACATTGTTTACAATGGGGATACCAAATATTATGGCTCACACATTGCTGCAATACCTCGTATCCCCTACTTTTCATGTGTTACCCATTCACCATTGGAGACTTGAAGTTGCCTTTTATTTGAAAGCAGACTACAGCATCTTTTCAGATTTTTTAAATCTTTCCACAAGATTTTACGTCTGGTTCGCTTAGGGGATACCAAATATAATGGCCTATAACATCTATTATATCTGGTATACCCTGTGTTTCTGGGTTTAGAACTTACCACTATTCAATTTGTCATGGCCTTATGTTGGATGGATGAGCCCAGTATTTGTATGGCAAAGAGAAGCCTTCCTTTTGCTTTCCAATGTCGTTTTCAATGGGGATACCAAACATGGCTCACGCTTTGCTGTAATATCTCGTATCCCCTATGTTTCATTGGTTACCCGTTAGCCATTGACCATTTAAAGTTGTCTTTTCTTTGATAACAGACTACAGTATCTTTTCAAATTTTTGACGTTATTCCACAATATTGTACGTCAGGTTCTCTATGGGGATACCATATATAATGGCCCATAACGGCTATAATATTTGGTATCCTCTGTGTTTCTGAGGTTAAAACATACCAGTATTCAACTTGACATGGTCTTATGTGCTATGGGTGAGCACAGTATTTCTATGCCAAATAGCACCATTCATTTTGCTTTCCAACATTTTTTACAATGGGGATATCAAATATTATGGCTCAGGCATTGCTGTAATATCTTGTATCCCCTGTGTTTCATTTGTTACCCATTAGCCATTGAACACTTGAAGTTGCCTTTTATATGACAGCAGACTATAGTATATTTTCAAAGTTTTTACGTCATTCCACAATATTTTACATCCGGTTCCCTTTGGGAATACCATGTATAATGGCCAATACCAGCTATAATATTTGGTATCCCCTGTGTTTCTCCTGTTAGAAGTTACCAGGATTTAATTTGACATGGTCTTATGTTGGAAGGGTGAGCACAATATTTCTATGCCAAATAGCACCCTTCCTTTTGCTTTCCAAATTTGTTTATTATTTGAATACCTAATATCATGGCTCACGTATTGCTGTAATATCTCACAGCCCTACGTTTCGTGGGCTACCCTTTAGACATTCACCAGTTGAAGTTGCCTTTTATTTGTTAGCAGACTACAGTATATTTTCACATATTATACATAATTCCACAACATTTTACATCTGGTTCCTTTAGTTGATTCCATATATAATGGGCTATATCAGCTATAATATTTGGTATTCCCTGTGGTTCTCGGGTTAGTACTTACCAGGTTTCAATTTGACATGTTGTTATGTTGGACAGGTGAGCACAATATTTCTATGTCAAATAGCACCCTTCCTTTTGCTTTCCAACATTGTTTACACTGATGATACCAAATATCATGGCTCACGCATTGCTGTAATATCTCGTATCCCCTATGTTTCATAGGTTACCCTTTAGCCATTCACCGGTTGAAGTTGCCTTTTATATGATAGCAGACTACAGTATCTTTTACATCATTCCACAAAATTGTACATCTGGTTCCCTTAGGGGATACCAAATGTAATGGCCTATAACAGCTATAATATCTGATATCCTCTATTTTCTGGGGTTAGAACTTAACAGTATTTAATTTGATATGGCAAATAGCTCCCCTCTTTTTGCTTTCCAACATTGTTTACAATAGGGATACAAAATATTACGGCTCACGCTTTGCTGTAATATCTCAAATCCCCTATGTTTAATGGGTTACACTGACTATTTGAAGTTACCTTTTATTTGATATCATACTCGAGGTGCGTTTCACATTTTTTACATCATTCCACAAGATATTACATCCAGTTCCCTTAAGGGATACCAAATATAATAGCCTATACCAGCTATATTATCTGGTATCCCGGTGTTTCTTGAGTAAGAACTTACCAGAATTCAATTTGACATGGTCTTATGTTGGATGGGTGAGCACAGTATTCCTATAGCAAATATCATCCTTCTGTTTGCTTTCCAACATCGTTTACAATGGGGATACCAAATATTATGTCTCAAGCATTGCTGTAATATCTCGTATCCCCTATGTTTCATGGGTTACCCTTTAGCCATTGACCACTTAAAGATGCCTTTTATTTGATAGCAGACCACAATAACGTTTCATGTTTTTTACATGATTCCACAAGATTGTACATCTGGTTCCCTCAGGGGATTCCAAATATAATGGCGTTTACCGTCTATAATATTTGGTATCACTTGTTTTTCTGGGGTTAGAACTTACCAGTATTCAATTTTACATGATCTTTTTTTGGGTGGATGAGCACAGTATTTCTATGGCAAATAGCACCCTTCCTTTTGCTTTCCAACATCGTTTACAATGGGGATACCAAATATTATGGCGCATGCATTGCTGTAATATCTCGTATCCCCTACGTTTCATGGGTTACCCTGTAGCTATTGACCACTTCAAGTTCCCTTTTATTTGATAGCTGACTAGAGTATCTTTTCACATGTTTTACATCATTCCACAAGATTTTACATCCGGTTCCGTTAGTGGATACCGAATATAATGGCCTAAAGCAGTTATACTATCTGGTATCCCCTTGTGTTTCTGGGGTTAGAACGTATCAGTATTCAATTTGACCTGGTCTTATGTTGGATGGGTGAGCACTGTATTTCTATGGCAAATAGCACCCTTCCTTTTGGTTTCCAACATCATTTACAATGGGGATTCTGAATATTATGGCTCACGCATTGCTGTAATATCTCGTATCCCCTATGTTACATGGTTTACCCTTTAGCCATTCACCAGTTGAAGTTGCCTTTTGATAACAGACTACAGTTAGTTTTTCACATTTGTTACATCATTCCACAAGATTTTACATCTTGTTCCCTCAAGAGACACCAAATATATTGGCCTATAATGGCTATAATATCTGGTATCCCAGGTGTTTCCTGGGTAAGAACTTACCAGGAATCAATTGGACATGGTCTTATGTTGGACGGGCTAGCACAGTATCTCTATGGCAAATAGCACCCTTCCATTTTGCTTTCCAACATCGTTTACAATGGGGATACCAAATATTATGCTTCATGCATTGCTGCAATAGCTCGTATCCCCTACATTTCATGGGTTACCCTTTAGCTATTGACCACTTCCAGTTGCCTTTCATTTGAGAGCTGACTACAGTATCTTTTCACATTTTATACATGATTCCACAAGATTTTACATCCTGTTCCCATAGGGGATACCGTATATAATGACCTATAATATCTTGCATCTCCTGTGTTTCTGGCGTTAGAACTTACCAGTATTCAATTTAACATGGTCTAATGTTGGATGGATGAGCACAGTATCTCTATGGCAAATAGCACCCTTCCATTTTGCTTTCCGACATTGTTTACAATGGGGATACCAAATATGGCTCACGCATTGCTGTTATAGCTCGTATCCCCTACGTTACATGGATTATCTTTTAGCCATTGACCACTTGAAGTTGCCTTTTATTTGATAGCAGACTACCGTATCTTTTCACATTTTGTACATCATTCCACAAGATTTTACATCAGGTTCCTTTAGGGGATACCAAATATAATGGCATTAACCTCCTATAATATTTGGTATCCCTTTGTTTTTCTAGGGTTAGAAATTACCAGTATTCCATTTGACATGGTCTTATGTTGGTTGGATGAGCACAGTGTTTCTATGGCAAATAGCACCCTTCCTTTTGCTTTCCAAAATCGTTTACAATGGGGATACCAAATATTATGGCTCACGCACTACTGTAATATCTCATATCCCCTACGTTTCAAGGGTTACCCTTCAACCATTCACCAGTTGAGGTTGGCTTTTATTTGATAGCAGACCACAGTATCTTTTCACATTTCTCACATCATACCAAAAGATTTTACATCCGGTTGCCTTAGGGGATACCAAATATAATTACCTCTAACGCCTATAATATTTGGTAAATATAAGTTGACATCGTCTAATGTTGGATGGGTGAGCACAGTATTGTTCTGCCAAATGACACCCTTCCATGAGTTTTCCAACTCCTTTTACTATGAGGATACCATATATTACGGTTCACGTGTTGCTGTAATATCTTGCATCCCCTACTTTTCAAGGGTTAAAATGTAGCCATTAACCAACAGGAGTTGCTTTTGTTTGATACCAGATTGCAGTCTCCTTTTGCAGTTTTGATTTCATTCCACAATCTTTCACATCCGGTTCCTTTGGGGGATACCAAATATAGTGGCCCATACTTTGTGGTATCCCCTAAGTTTCTATGGTTACAACTTACCAGGATTCAAATGAACATGTTCTGATGTTGGCTTAATGAGCACAGTATTTTTCTGCCTACTGGCACACTTCCTCGGGTTTTCCATCATCTCTTACTATGGGGATACCAAATATTATGGTTTCTGCAAGGCTGTTATATCACGTATCCCCAACCTTTCATAGGTTATCCTTTAGCTATTGACAGACAAGTTACTTATCTTTGGATTTTTCTTAGCAGTACCCCTGCGCATCGGTCGGTGATGTCGGTCATCTCTGTGTGATGTTGTCGGCGTTGTGTTCTTTGTCATCATCATGTACTCGTTGTCAATATAACAGCCACAGGCACGCTGACATCAGTACTTTCCGCGACTTACCATGCCAGAAGCATGGAGCCATGAAGTGTCTGACCATGTTGTGTTTAAAAATAAGCTAGCGCCCTGAAGGGGATAAGCTCTGATACTAAAAACATTTCTGCAGTGCGGGGAGGATGGGTGGATGGGTAAAGAATCTGCAGTTAGATCATTTCTCTACCTGATATGGTGTTACCAAATGTAAGTACCTTGTCCATCTGATAGAGACATCTAGCTGCAGATTCCTTACCTTTGAACAGATACCCAAGCAAGACCTTCCCCGGAGGAGGGACTGCGGAAAGTTTTAGACTAGAAAATCCTGCAAGACAGAGTGCCCAAACAGGCTTTATCTGCAAACCTGAGAATCTAGGCAGTACTGTCTGGTAAACGTGTGCAGAGATGCCCACCTGGCAGATTGACAGATATTATTGATTGGAACCCCACGCTGAAGCTCTGTGGTGGCTGCCTTTGCTCTGTTTAAATGAGCCCTAAGGTCCTCAGCTGGCTACTTCTTAGCCAAGGCGTGACAGATTTTTATACAGAGGATGACCCAACTGAAGGTGGTCCTCTTTTGAACCGCACGTCCATTCTTTGCCCCACGTATCCTACAAAGAGTTGGCCTTACACCCAAAATTCTTTAGTGCGATCAAGATAGAATGATAATGCCCTTTTTGGGTTCAGAAGTTGGACACGCTCCTCTTCCTTGGAAGGATGCGGAGGTGCATAGAAAGTGGGCAGGGTAACTGACTGTCCCAGATGAAAGGGAGTTACAAACTTAGGCAAAAAGGATGCCCTCGTACTCAGTACCACTGTTTCAGGAAAAACTGTCAGGGAAGGAGGCTGTGATGACAGTGCTTGCAGTTCGCTCACCCTCCAGGCAGAGGTAATTGCCACCTAGAAAGCTGTTATGGTGAGCAACTGTAGAGGACAGCTGTGCATTGGATCAAACGGTGTGCACATCAAGAAGGTGAGAACCACATTAAGGACCCATTGTGGCAAAGGAAAGGGAGAATGGGGAAACAAGTGGGTTAACCCCTTCAAAAACCTCTGCACCAGAGGGGACTTGAAAAGTGAAGGCTTATCTGGTAGCTGAAGAAAAGCTGAGAGGGCCGATACATAGCCTTTCAGGCAGAAGCCTGCTGCACCAAGGAAAAGATAAACAAAAGGATATCTGCCAGAGAGGAAGACAAGGGGTCAATGGACCTTTCTGCACAATATTTACAAAATTTGTTCCATCGGCAGGCGTACCAATTTTGTGGAGGGATGTCTGGCTGCCAAAATAACCTCACAGACTTCGGGAGGGAGGGAGGTCAAAAGCTGTCAACTGTTGCTGCTCAATCTCCACGCAAGGAGGCGGCGAGTGGACAGTTTCAGGTAAAGGACTTTCCCCTGCAGCTGCGACAGAAGATCCTCCCGAAGGGGCAGCCTGATCGGAGGATCAATACTCATGTCTAGAAGCTCGGGATACCAAACTGTCCGTGCCCAGTCCGGCGCCACAATAATAACTTGTGCCCGGTCACTCCTGATCTTCTTGAGCACTTTGGGCAGATGTGGTATGGGCTGAAAGGCATTCAGGTGGCCTGAGCGCCACTTGCGGCAAAGTGTCGATGAGCAAGAGCCCCCTTGGAAATTCCAACGTGCAAAACGACTGACATTGCGCGTTTCCTTTGGAGGTGAACAGATCTAACCAAGGCTCTCACCACTACTCAAAGAGACCCTGTACCACCTCCGGATGGAGACGTCACACTCGTGATCCGCAAGGCACCTTCGGCTGAGCTTGTCAGCCCTGGCATTCAGAGAATCGGCCAGGTGTTGAACCACCAGGGAAATGCCCTGTTGTTCTAGCCAAGTACATAGATGCAGGGCCTCTTGACAAAGCATCCAAGACCACACTCCGCCCTGTTTGTTGCAGTACCACATGGTGGTAGTGTTGTCTGTGAACACCCGTATCAGCCTTTCCCTCATAGACCGTAAAAAGACTTTCGGTGCCAGTAGGATCGTCCGAAGCTCCAACAGATTCATATGGAGCTTGGCTTCTGCCGGTGAACCAGAGTCCTTCGATCTCCACCTCTCCCAGATGGCCACCCAATCCCAGAAGGGACACATCCATCACTACTGTAAGGTCTGGGTGAGAAAGGGAGAGGGGTCTGCCCTCGATCCAATCGCGGTCTGTTAGCCACCGCTGCAGGTCTTTCGCAGTCCCCTTTGAAATCTCAACCAGGTTGGTGAGATTTCGTAAACTCTGTGCCCATTGGAACTTCAGGTCCCTCTGCAGAGCCCGCATTTGCCACTGTGCATCGTTCACCAGCAGGATGCAGGAGGCCATGAGGCCCAGCAGGCTCAGAGTCATTCTCACCGAAATCCAGGATAGAGGCTGAAACATTCGTATAATAGCAGGAATATCCTGGACTCCCCATTCGAGAGGATAAGCCCGAAACTGCATTCATGGTTCCTGAGGAGACCAGGAGGGCCTCGCTTTTTATCCCAGTTTACCTTATGACCTGACAGTGCCGCAAAGTCTTATATGAGTTTTAATAGTGCTGGGAGGGAGCATGGTAGGTCTCAGAGGGTGAGTAGTATGTCATCTGCGTACAGATGTATTTTAGGGAGGCCAGCCGCTATGTGGATGCCCATTACTCTTGACGAGTGACGAATGACACAGGACAGGGGTTCCATGGCCAGGTGAAACAGTGGGGGAAAGAGTGGGCATCCCTGACATGTGCCTCTCTGTATCCTAAAAGAAACCCACAGAAACCCTCCGCAGTTGACCTGGGCCTTGAGGCAGTCAAATAGTAAGTGGACTTTGGAGATTAATTTGTCACCGAGCTGGAAGCGTTTCATAGTGGCGAAAAGGTCATTCCAATCTATGCGGTTGAACACCTTTTCTGTGACAAGGGAGAGGCCTAACGCATCTTCTGGCAGATCTTTGGCTGTGGTTTCTAGAAGATCGCCCTGGAACAAAAACAACCTGCTCATGATGGATGAGAGAAGGGATGACTTTCTTTAGGCGTGCAGCGAGGACACTGGTCAATATTTTAATATCTCCATTTAGAAGGGAAATAGGGCGGTAATTGCCACATAAGAGAGGATCCCACCCTGGTTTAGGCAAGACCGCGATAAAGACCCTAGGAAGCGGTTCTGTCCGCTTCCTGTAGGGCCCCATGTAGGGTGTCTAGTGCTTCCTTCCCGGTCCACTTGTAATACTCAGCAGGGAATCCGTCTTCGCCTGGGGCTTTATGATAGGGCTGATTGGCAATGTCTGCCTGTATTCTTCCCTACTGATGTCACCCACCAAGAGTTCTCTGCCTTTGTCCGATAGATGGGGAGGTCAATCCACTCGAGGTACGTGGAGATCCGCTCCACTGGGGCCAGTGCCTCTGGTGTGTACAGATGCATGTAAAAGGGCGCAAACTCATTGACTATGTCTTCGGGCCTGGTAAGAATCTCCCCTGTCTTGTATTGCAAGGCGGAAATGGTTATTGCTGCTTCCCTCTGCCATCACTGCGCCGCCAGCAGGCGGCCAGACTTTTCCCCCTGTTCGTAGTGCCTTCCCTTAAGGCGCTGGAGGGCATATTCAGCTTTGGAAGTGAAGAGGGTTTTGAGAGCCATGCTCTACGCGACAGCGATTAGGCACTGAAGGTTGAGAGGTATAAGTCAGAGTAAGGGAGGCAATTTGGGCTTCTAGTTCTATGCGGTGGAGAGACGCTTGTTTGTTAGTTGCTGCCACGTCTCTCTTGAGCTGCCCACAGATGGTCGCTTTTGCTGCTGCCCATAAGGTTCTGTGGGAGTCCAACGACTCTTCATTGTCTGCAAGATAAGTAGTTAGATGGATGTTTTTGCAATCATTACAGGTAGCGATTTGAGGAGGAGAATCGCAACTCTGCATTTCCGTGGCTGCCCCCCACAGTAGGGGTTAGGGTCACTATGCAGCTGTGGACAAATCTACCCACCTAGTCCCGAGGGAGTTTGTTGGACTCCAAGCTGTCTAGATGCATTTCCTGCATAAGGGCAATGTCAGCTTTCTTCTTTGCCAGTTAAGAGAGGGCTTTTTCCACGAGAGGACACATAGAGGCTGTTGGTTGGGAACATTGGTTGGTGCCATTAGTACTCTAGGATGTTTGCGAGCAGTCCAGGCACCTGTGCACGTGAGTGTTGCGGGGTGAGTGTGGGATGATCAGAGGAAGTTGGGTCAGTGAGGTAGCTGAAAGGATAGGTTAAAAAGGGGGGGTTGGGAAACAGGGACGTTCAGCAGAAGGAGAAGGGGGAGAGGGATAGAGGCAGGAAAGGAAAGCGGGGTTTGGGATGGGACAGAATGTAGAGAAAAAAGGAATGAAGAAAAGAAAGGGAAAGGGGGTAAAGGGGTGGGAGGATGGAGGGGGTTGGAAGGACGTTTATGCTAGGCAGGAGAGGTGTGGCCACCTACGCAGAGGTGCCACCAACAGCCGCTCAAGGATACCAGGTGCATGTGACCAGGGGTAGTTGGGGTTTCGTTGATGGGAGGGGTGAGGGGATGGCAGATAACAACCGAGGTTGGAGGGGGTAGGGATGAGTCAATGTCAATGTCAATGTCAATGATTTTTGTATAGCGCACAAATCACCAGGGGTCGCAAGGCGCTACAGTGCTGAGTGGTGGGTAGGTTGTCGCTCTACTCTTATCAGAGAGCATGGGTTTGTTTACTGTTGGTCTAGGCTTGCGGTTTGATCAGGTCGGGGTGGGGACGCGCTCAGGCAGCAGCGACTGCCGTGCTGCCTGTGCCAAGGAGGTGCGAGTGATGGGAGGCTTAGAGTGGGGGTTAGCTCTTCGTGGAGACAGCGCAGTGCATGGTGGTCCAAAGCAAAGCCCGTCGGGCTGACGGCAACGAAGAGGGGGGTGAATGAGGGCAGAGGGAGCCATAAATTCCTGAGATGGACCCATGGTTCGAATAGTGTTGGGGAGGAGTGGGTGTCGCGACCATACACTGGGGTCCCAGAGAGGGTTAAGCATTTTGGAGGAGAGGGGGGCACCGCCCATGACCCCCAATCCCCAAGAAGCAGCCTGTATCAGCAAGTTGTGAGGTGGGGTGTGTCATTTGGGGCTGGTGAGAAAGGAGGAGGGGAGCAGGGTACAATGTCCCTGGGATGAATCCTACGAAGTAGGATGTGGCAGTGTGTGATCTGGCACTGAGCCATTCCCTAAGGCCCTGCACTGCACGAGCTGCCCCTCAACATACAATATATAGCATAAAGCATGGGGAACTACCTCAGGGAGTGGGAGGGGTAGGGTACTTGGATTACTGTGAACCTCAACGTGTAGCATGAAAATTCAATGACATATGCAATGTATGCGCATAACGATTAAACAGTAATAATCGAAAACATGAGAATGAGTTACAGAACAGTCTATGAGTAAGTTAGCTGATACTCAGCCATCTGGGTCTTCTGTCCACTTCTGGCGTGCCGTACTCAGTATTGTTAGTCTGCCCCAGGAGCCATAATAATGCCTTCGGATTGTCCTCCCCTCATTGGATGTGGGGTTTAGAGGGATTCGGGATCTGTCTCTGTCCTGATCCTGGGTCAGCGCCATCACTGCCTGGATGTCCTGGGTTCGGTTTCCCATGGAGCAAGTGGCCCTATCAGAGTCGCTTCCCATGTTATGAGAGCCTCCTGAGGTCCATCAGGGTCCCCTGGAAGAGGCTGGAGGCGTGGGGACCAATGGGCTGAGAGTGACTCCAGGAGCCGAGGCGGGGGCTTCCATGTCCTGAGGGCTAGAGCCCTCCAGGAAGTGACAAAGGTTGTCTGGATCGAAGAATTCCTTTGTGACTCCATCTCTTGTAATACAGAAGCGTGCTGGCTCAAAGGGGCCATATTTGATGTCCATTTGATAAAGGATGGGTCTCAGAGAGAGCAAGGCTTTGCGTCGATCGTCTGTTTCCTTGGAGAAATCCATAGCAATTTGGATCTCATGCCCTTCAAATATGTACCGTCCATGAGTGCGGGCTGCAGTGATAAGTTGGCATGCATGTTCGTGATGTAGGAAGCAGGCTATGAGAGGCCATGGTTGGGTGGAGGCTCCATGCCGAGGGGGACCAATACAGTGAGCCCTTTGCCTCTCCAGGGGGGGATAGAAGGTCAGGCTTGTGAGTTTCTGGAGCATGTCCCTCATGAAGGATTTGGCGTCTGTGCCCTCAACATTTTCTTGGAACCCAAAGAAGTGGAATTTGTCTCTCCGGCTTCTGTCTTCCAATTCGATGACCTTGTTACGGAGATAAATGATTTCCTGGTCTCTATCTGGTATCATGTTTATGCGCTCTTCAATTGATAAAACAGGCTGCGCCAGATCCTCCACTAGCGTATGGAACCCTGCTATGTCCGACTGTATTGATTTTGTCTCGTTGGCCAGTGTGGAGATGGTGCCCTCCATGCCCTCCAGTCTGCGTCCCACTGCCGAAACAGCATGTGCTCCATGGTGGTGTCCGGGGTGGCAGCCATGCCAGGAGAGGGGGGTTGGGTTCCGAGAAGGCAGTGTTCTGGGTGCTGTTCGATAGATGACCCTGGTTGAGAGCCTTAGTGAAGAGGAGTTGTCGCGCCTGTTTCCCAGTCAACTTACCGACAAGCATCCACCAATGAACTTGGGGACCTCGGAGCGTGCGGGCGTCTGGAGACACTGAGACCGTCTTCCTGGAATCAGTGAGAGGGTGGGCACAGAGCGATGCCCAGTGTGTAGTAGATGCGAGGTCCTTGCTTGATGCATCAGTGAGTTATGGACCAAGGGAGCTGAGCAGGTGGGGCACGGTACTCATCCTTAGGTGATCAGGTCTCCCCCACACCCCAGACCCTGATAGTGCACATCCAAAGCTACGTATGGTACCAGGGTGTAGCACAGGCCATCGGGGTAAGTCAGGGCACATAGAGGTGTTTGGGATCTCATAGGCACAGCCAGGCAAGAGTGGCCGTGGCCATGCTTAAGTAAGTTGCGTACCCCCACAGTGTAAAAGGGGGTAAACGGGGCACGGGTTGTAGTGCTACTCTGACCCTCTACTTCTGATACAGTGTGGTGGTGTCACCACCACCAGATGAGGCATCGTGGGTCAGCACTCCGGTTGAGGATTTGTCTGCCCTGGAGAACAGTAGGAGGACAGAGCTGCACACTAGGCCTCTGCCAGTGGGGCCTGGTAATTAAGGTCCCCAGGAGTGTCTGTTAACCAGGGGTAGGGTTATCTGCAGGTGGGGCCCTGTAGTTTGGCTGTAGGTCGCCCCATCTCCCAGCTCACTCCCTGAGGTGCTACCTCAGCATGGTAGGTGTAAGCGGCCCCCTTCTGAGTTCGCCAGCCAACGGTGTGGGAGGGGAAGAGGATGGAGATTAGGCCCGAGGTCCTTGTTTGGATCCGTGTAGTTAATCGCAGCCGGGGGAAGGCACTCACTGCTGCGTCGCTTACCCCGCGTCTTCTCCAAGTAGAGGATGTGACTCCCTGGCCATCCCGCAGAGGATACCTCCTGTGTTTGTCTCGGTTAGGCCGCAGCTGCACGCTCCTGCGTCCTCCCCTCAGTCACCCAGCCACAGTGGTCACCAGCAGTGTGCCAGCAGCCTCTGCCACGTTAGAGCGCATTTCCTCTCTCACGGAGGATCGTGCAGGGAGGGGTGAGGCCGGCGGCCCCCCAAGGCACAGCTCCACAGAAGTCAAGTCAGTAGGGGGGATTGGGAGGCTAGGACACTGTGCCCCACCTCAGGATGCTGGTGACAGCAGGCGCCGGACTTCCCTGAGCATTTGGACAGATGCAGGATCCAACCAGGAGCCACGGTCACCAGCTTCGGTGTAGACCACAATCTCGAGCCAGGCTCCGGGGATGCTTTTCACATAATCCACTTGCTCGGCAAGGAGGATGTTTGAGTCCACTCGCAGGTCGTCACATCAGGAGTTTATTTGCCTCACCCCATGACATTAGAGATGTCGCCACCGCTATCCGTGGTCCATCCCATCCTGGAGCTCTGAAACTAAGCGCCCATCACATTCATGGCCAGACCACGCTCCTGGCCAAGAGAGTCTTGACTTCCTCGTGGAGTAGGGCCAGGTGATCCTCCGTCAGCCAATTATATACTGGAGACATGGATGAAGGGGTAGTCTCGAAGGGAAGGGAGTAACCCCTTCAGACTATTTGCAACACCCACCTGAGGTGATGTCCTGCCAGTGGTGGAGATTATGGCACACTCTGCCACCAACTGGCTGTAAATGATCCTGGGGATTGGATTAGGAACGTTTTGTGGTGGAGGAGGGGTGTGGGCCTGTCGTGAATTCTGGCCTCCTGACCCGTGGGGTCGGGTGAACCGTGTACACTGCCCACAGAGGCTGCTGAGCTTGCGAGCCCTCTGGCTGGAATAGGGTTGGTAGCCCCTTCTGTAGCCACAATAGGAGTGAAAAGAAGATGCTGGCCAGGAAGTTGTGGTGAGGCCCAAGGACTTGGCCGTGACCCGCAAGTCCTTGAAGCGCTCAAGGGCGGTATCTGCCTTGTTTCCAGAGAGACAGGAGCCATCGAAGGACATGTCCATGAGGTTAGCTTGGACATGCTCAAAAAGCCAGACGGTCTCAGGCTGGCGTGGCGATCGACGGTCACAATCGTGGAAATCGCTCTCCCCAGCAAGTTTGTTGTGTCCAAGCCACATCTGATGGCGAAGTTTGCTGCGTCTCTCCCATCGGAAATAGCTTGGGAGAGTAGAGCTTGATCCCCCTCCAAGGTCCTGGGCAGCACTTGAGCAACCGTGTCCCATATAGAATAGGAATAATGGCCAAAAAGGCAGAAAAACATTTTCTTTCCATAATTCTACAGTCTCTTGGATGCCCTGTCCAGGGCAGTGGAAGGGAACGCAACACAGGAAGTGGAAGCTTGCAGAGCGATGGCAGCAGACAATTGTCCTATCACAGGAGCCCTGTTCTGAGTTTGGATCAGGTGCCCAGAAGTATGTCTATTAAGGCCACATAAAAAGGCAGCAATGGTTCCGAGCTGGAGACCCCAGGCTGCAGGACCTCCGTCAAGAAGTTAGTCTTGACTGCCACCAAAAGGAGCTGCAGGTCCAGGACCTCCGCAGCCCTATGCACCACCATAGCAAATGATGCCCCCTTCATCGTAGCCTGGGTAGGAGGAGACAACATGTCAGAGTCGAGGGAAGTGTCTGAACCACTGGCATCACCCAGTTCCTCATACCAGTCCATCTCTTGTGGTTGCTGGATCTCTACGGGATCCTGCTCCCCCTCTCAATCCTCTTCATCCATTCCTAACACTTCAGAATTGGGCAGGTTGAATGGCTTGGTGCCATACAGCTCCGTGGGCACTGGTCTTGGCATCGGAGGACGCCCGACCAGCTCCATATTGTCGGGTATGAGAATCGGGGAGGTGCTGCCAGTGGGCACCGGTGACGCCGAGGACCTCGGCGTCACCGATGCAGGTGCAACCAGCACCGGCCCGGACCAAGGAAAGGCATCCAATCGAAAGCCGTTGCGCCGGAGCCTCAAGCACGGAACCCATGGGACTCCTCCATTATCTGAGCCTGAGGGGCCGAAGGCACGCCGGGATTGTCAGACCACCCAAATTTGGTGCACATGGTGTCATAAAACCCGTGGGCAGGGGTGGCTCCCGGACCCAGAAAGGCAGGGAAATGCGGAGTCTACCCAGGCACCCACTCCGCGGAGCATGGCCTCGAACGCCAAGGTTTCTCTGCAGCATCATGAGATAGGCGGGTTGAAATTGAAGCATGCTTCAACTTCTTGTATTACTTGTGGTGCCTCTTACCTGACTTCTGCGGTGCCGGGCGCCGGGCAGCGAGCAACTTTAGGAACCGCTCCCTCAAAGCCTCTGTGCCATAGCCTGGCTGTCGGAACACGACTTCAAGTCATGGTCATGCTGCAGGCCCCAGAGACACACTAAGTGGGGGTCCGTGGCCGATATGATGCGGTGACACGTACCACACAGCTTGAACCCCGATGTCTTCTTACTCAACATAATTTCCTACACACCAAAAGAAGTCGACAAAAAGTTGAAAAAGTCTGTCAAAAATGGCAGGGGGTAGATCTCTGCACCGGATCGGCACTGGCTGGCGTGGAGAGAAAAGTACTGAAGTCAGTGCGTCAGACTGACGGTTATATTGGGGACGTGGACGTCGATGATGTCACGTGGAGTCGACAGACACCCCCTACCGGTGCACAGGGGTACTGCTAAGAAAAATCTTCTGGATGCAGACTGGCAATGGAAGTTTAAAGGTAAGGAATCTGCGTCTAGACGACTTTAACAGATCAACTGAAATTGTTTTGTATTTGATAGCCAATTACAGAATCTTACTGCATGTTTGATTTCATTCAGCAAACGTTCACCTCCAGTTCCTTTGGGGGATGGCAACTATAATTGCCCACATGGGTTATAATATTTACTATTCCCTATGTTTCTCAGGTTAGAACTTACCAGGATTCAATTTGGCATGGCCTTATGTTGGCCGGGTGAGCACAGTATGTTTCTGCCAATTGCAACCATTCCTTGAGTTTTCCTCCTCCTTTTACTATGGGGATATCACATATTATGGCTAATGCTTTGCTGTAATATCTCGTTTCCCCTACCTTTGAAGGGCTACCTTTTAGCCATTGACCAATTGGAGTTGCCTTTTATTTGATACCTGAATACAGTCTCTTTTCCCATTTTTTATTTAATTCCACTAGCTTTCACATTCGGTCCTAGGGGGAATACCAAATATAATGGCCCATACGGCTTATAACGTTTGGTATCCCCTATGTTTCTCTGTTTTGAACTTACCGGGATTCAATGTCTTATGTTGACGGGGAGAACAGACTATTTTTATGCCAAATAGCACCATTTCTTTTGTTTTACAATATCTTTTGCTACAGGGATACTAAATATTATGGCTCACACATTCCTATGATATCTCATATCCCCTACATTTCATGAGTTACCCTTTAGCCATTGATCAACTAAAGTTGCCTTTAATTCGATAGCAGTTTATAGTATTTTTTTGCATTTTGGAAGCTTTCACATTCGGTTCCTTTGAGGAGGCCTCGTGGACACCACATGCAGCACCAGCACTGTACTGCAGTCACTTGCAGCCCGCACCTGGTGGAGAGTTGGGGGCGATGGAGCATGGTCTAGAACATGCTGAATCATCCACTTGGGGCTGATACCAATGTGGGCATGATGGTGACACCCAAATCTGCTAAGACCCCTCCCCAAGCACTGGGGATATAGCGGGCCCTTCGGCCCCTCCTGATAATGGAGTTGACACTCTGGGCCACTCTCCACAGTCACTCTGTCCAGTTTGAAAATATATTGCGTCCAAGATCCATGCAGTCTCCTTGAATGTGAACCTGCTCTGTACGGATCACAGGAAACTGGTGGACTGTGTGGATGATGATGAATCCACATTAACAAAACCAAAGGGGATGATGGACGGAGTGTTGAACATTGCAAGCACTCAGCCCCAGTCAACTGATCTGGGTTTAATCCATCATCATTCTTTTGCTCACTCCGCCACCCCAGTTCAGACATGGCCATATGCAAATCAGTCTGACTCTGTGCCTCATGGGAGCAGTCCAGCCCGAACTGCCAAGCCATGTCTTCCCTGGACCGGAAACAAGCATCCTGGGACCGGTTTCTGGCTAATCAGCTGTCATTAACCAGTGGCTGGCTTGAATCCAGTGGCAAAGTGAGCAAGGGACCCACGTCTGGGCATACCCAACCAACTTAGGGTGAACAAAGCAAAACCAAAGGGGATGATGGACGGAGTGTTGAACATTGCAAGCACTCACCCCCAGTCAACTGATCTGGGTTTAATCCATCATCATTCTTTAGCTCACTTCGCACCCCAGTTCAGACATGGCCATATGCAAATCAGTCTTGTCAAGCCATGTCTTCCCTGGAGCGGAAACAAGCATCCTGGGACCAGTTTCTGGAGCAAATCCACATTAACCACAATGTCACCCACATTGCAGAAACTCCAAAGCCAACTGAAGCACATGAGGGCAGAGGTGACCTCTCTACTTCTGAAGATGCAGAGGGCTGCTTGAGGCATAATGTCCACTTCTTGGGCTTTCAGGAGTGCTTGGAGGGCCTGAGTATGGAACTCTTTCTCAAACTGTGGTTGATGACCACAGTTCTGACAGGCAATGTACCCCAATTCTGTTCTGTAGAGAGAGCACATTGTCTACCTGGGAGGCTGCCGCCACCGGGTACCCAGCAGAGTCCTGTAATTGAGAAACTACTTAATTATAGTGACAGAGACTTGATTCTGCACTGCTTACCTAGATTTTTACTGTAGAGGTGCAGCATCTTTGCAACTTGCATAGGGTGGTCAAGCAATGCCTCCGGGAGCCATGGTCGGATTGGTAAGGCGGGCACTTGGGCAATGGCCGAGGGGCCGGTATCCTGATGGCTGATTTGGGCAGTAGCCATGCTGTTTGGATGCCTCCAGCGGCCCGGTGGGTGCCTGCGTGGCCGTTCTAAAGACAAATGGGCCTCTATTACCTCCCTTTTACCAACGGGGCAGAGGTGTCACTCCCTTTCTCTCGCTGGACTGGGTCAATAGTGTATGCAGATTGAGTGGGGGGTAGGGGGCCTGAGCTGAAGTTGCCTCACTTGTATTCAGGTGTGGTTCACCAGTGTCAACTAATCTGTGCCTTTTTTTTATCTAAGTGAATTTATCAAAACATGCCTCTGTCAGAGACCTTCCGCCTTCTTTTCATAAAACTTCTCCGAACAAGTGTTTTGCTGAAAGGCAATCCAAAAATGTGGGTCACTTTTTTTTTTGTTGCGTGCCAGGGTCTATTTTTGATCCCAATCCAACCTTTCCAGGAGCTAGGCCTGAAGTATGCTATTCTCTATCCTGCTAAACTTGAGGTGTTGGATGATGAGTGAATCCATTATTGACTCCTGGAGATGCATAAACTTGGTAACATGCCAAGGGAATTGTGAAGCCCACATGAGATGACTGGAACACTGGTAAATAGCTGACGTTGCAACTGAGGCATAGGAGGAGTTGGTGACCCTGAGCCGCCCCTTCATGGCAGAGGCAGGGAAAGTGGGGTGCAATATCGTTAGAATTATTTTGAGGCATTGCGATCAGGCCGTGCCTCTAACAGTCGGATACTAATGGCTCCATGGCGCTGCTGGGGAGGACTCCTGGAGGCCAGAGTTGATGCTACGGCTGGTAGATGATCTGCTATGAGGGGTGGGGCTTGTTCTTTGCTGTGTGATAAGTGGTGTGGACTGCTCACCGATGACTATTGAAGACACTATGGAGCCTCACGAGAGAGGGTTGGACGCCCAGATCATTGGAGAGGGCCTTGCTTTGTGTCTGTGACCACTGACCTCTCCAAACAGGACATGTATTTTATTACGCATTTCTCTTTAGCTGATGTTCATTCATTTGATGGTTATGGTTGGGCACTCAGAGGAGTCCTGGTCAGCGAGAGTGAGGTTATAAACATATAATTATATGGCATGGTCCTGTTCTGCACTGGTCTCTTGAACGCCGATGGGGCACTTGGGGGACCCACGCACTGGAGTTGTGGGGAATGAGAATCACAGACCATGACACATCACAACTTATCACCATACCCAATGGACTCACCTGCAGGCCACACTGCCCCACACTATAACTTGCTGATGTGGAACATTACGAGCATGGTCACTACCACACAGAGATACTGGGTTCATACATATCTTAATCATAGCTGCACACACATAGCTTTTTTGCAAGAGAAGCATTTGACGCGGGAAGACTTACAAAAAGTACATGCAAAATGGAGGGGATGGGTGTGTGGAACTACAACAGTAATGTATTCAAGGGGGTCATGATATGGATTGCCACGGGGTCCCATTTGTGAAAGACATACACAGAGTTGACACTGAGGGTAGGTACGTGGTGGTGGAAGGATGGAAGGACCTCCCTCACACTGTTGGTTGTTTATGCCCACAACACTAATCACTCTGCTGTTTTTTAGGTCTCCTTATCCCAGCTCTTTTCTAGGACCCATACAATCCCAGCATATTGGGCAATGACTTTATTTGTGTTCTGGATGCTGCCTGGGAGTGCTCCACTTCTCGACTGAACGGCGCTATGTGTGTCAGGGTGCACAATACTTTGAGGGCTGAATGGTTAACTAGAGCATGTTGGATATGTGGCGCTTGCACCATCCAGACACCAGCGACTTCATGTTTTATTGCCTGATCCATGACCTGTACACCAAGCTTGATCTTTTTCTCTGCAATGAACTAATGGGCACGCAGATAACTATGATGGAGTCCTTGGCACGTACCCGCTCAGATCACTGCCCACTGATGATGATGTTAAGGACCTGGAGGTTCCACACCGAGGCACCACAGAACCCCCATTCAGGAAGGCCCTGTCAACACATATTACCCAATATTTTGTATTTAACACAGATATCACCCCTCTAGAGCTCTGGAGTGGGATGCCCACAAGGTGGTCATGAGAGGGCAATGCATTGCCACTATGTGGGGGGGTCCGTAAGGCCCTGCGCAGGGTGCATCTGAATATGGAGTGGGAGTTGAGACTACTTGAGAATGAGGTGACAGAAAGCCACAAGGATCTAGAGGCACAATTGGCAAAACATGACTATACACACTGCCTTGCCCTTCTCCATGTGGAAGGGGATCACTTGAGCAGGCTATTGGTATGGGTTATCAGTTGGGGGGGCCAGAGCACATTATGGCCTGGCCAGGCCCCGCTCGCACCCCCCCCCATGGCTACAGCCCTGCCAGGGCTCTCTCCTGTGGGCCATGTTCTTCCTAATGATGCCAAATCCAGTCCTGGGCCCTTGGAAGTGAGTTTCTGTGTTGCAACCAAGATATTTACGTATCGACTCGAAATCGTCATTTTGGAACCTGTGCATCCCCGCAAAACTGGCGCATCGCGGCTGCCTGCACTGAAGCCATGGACAGCGCTCACCGAGTTCATGATGCAGCGACCTCGAATTTCAACAAAGGCCTGATTTTTCCACAGCACCTCTGAAGAACCACTGTTCCATGAGTCTCGGACACCGCATCACCGACATCCATTGTGCACCATCCCGACTCCAACGCATTCCCGGCCCTTAGTGGCTTTTGACCAATGCATCGACTTCAGCCCAGTGGTTCGAATTCGCCACAACGAAAATTGACTCCCCTTGCTCTTGACATTGACACGTCACCAATGCTGCACCACCTTCAGAAACTAGAGCCTCGCTCCCATAACCCACGCATCACCTCCTTTGCACAACGCATCATCCCCAAGCACCAACGCCTCAAAGATCTTGCATCGTCTCCAGGAACCAACACATCACCTACACCTATGATGCATCCTCTCTGTTGCGCACCACATCGTCCCCAAGCATCGATGCATCCAAGGATTGTCAGCGGGTCTGTGTGACTCCTCTCTCTGATCAACACTCTATTGCGGTTGGACTGAACTTTTGACTTTGCCCTGGTCTAGTGCCACCAGATAGCCCTAGTTGGAGTTGTTGCCTAATAAGCACTGCATTTGGAGTTCAACTTGAACAATTCATATCTTGACTTGTGAATCTTGCATTTTTGTTGTTTTGGTCTTGTTTTACTCAGATAAATATTCACTATTTATGTAAACTGGTGTGGAGTACTTTTGTGGTGTATTCGCTGTGTGACTGTGTGTCAGTGTGCACAAATACTTTACACATTGCCTCTTTAGTTTAGCCTGACTGCTCTGTGCCACCCGCTAGTAGTTGGCTTAAGTGGTGCTAAAGTGTCTACGGCTTGATTAGTCCACCCCTTGATCTGTGTATTAGCCAGTGTTGGGCAGGCTTTGAGAATCGGTCTATTGGAGTTGAGTGCCATCATAAGAGAGATCAGGGTAATACAGGCCTATTTCCACGAGGTGCATTTTTGGGACAGTACCCCTTCCTGTGGAAGCTCTGTAGTTCCAAACGTGATCAGGTGGGATCTGACCACGCCACCGGGATGGGTTTGGCCACTATTAAGGAGTGTGAATTGGTAAAAATTGGGTTCAAAATATGGCCCAAAGCATGTGTGGGGGCATTAACACTTGAGTAAGTTGGAACATGCTCAAATCTTCCATTAGATTTTTCGTGGTTGGGCAATCCTTAGCATATAAATGAATGTTGAGGTCCCCTAAAACTGTGAAATGAACATATCTAACTGCATAGTCTGGATTCATGTCTGCTAAGCTTTTCACAAAAGTCGCAACTGAACCTGGCAGGCGATAGATTAAGATCCCAGTCAGTGGAAGCTGACAGTTAGAGTAAGGCTAAAAAAGACTGCCTCGGAATTAGCACTAATAATTGGATTCAGTTGGCAGCGCAGATTACATTTAAAAATTATCACCAGCCCTTCCCCCCTAAGTGTGGGGTGGTCCAGGCGAAGTATGGCATAATTTTAAGGAACTGCATATAGTATGTCAGGGGCAGAGGTTTCTGTTAGCCATGTATCAGTTAGAAAGAGGGCGTCAGGCTGGAATTCTGAGATAAGGTATGCTAATTCCAGTGTGTGTTTGGATAGTGAGCGACAGTTGAGTAGTAAGCATTGCTCCTTCCCAATGTCAGATTGACTAGTCCTACCAATAGGCTCCACAATATGGAGTACACCTCGGGGGAAATCGCAACTACTGCAGCCATTGGGTTTCTGTGATAGGTTTAAAAAATGAAAGCACGTATCTCTCGCAGGACAATTGAGCTTCAATAAGTCGTTTCGAAAATAGCAGCCATGCCTACCTACCTCTAACCTTCTAGTGAGGGACTGGGTGGTGTGCGGAGCAGGGGTCCTGGCACTGACGGGTGCTGGCAGGTTTGCCTTTGGCGTGCCTTAGAGGCACCAGCAGCGGAGCCGCGCAGATGCCATGTATATGTAGCCCGGCTCTAGGGGCGTGGCTATGGTCCGCCTGCGCCTCCGGAGATCGGCGGCAGCTGACTGACACGACAGGCTGGCAGGGAAGGAAACAAGCCTGAGCTGCAGGGCGGCAGCAAAAAGCACAACTAGAAAGGTGGGGTAAATTTTTTTAAAAGACAGCGATCGAATGTGCATCAATGCATGGGAGCCAGGCACCTCAAAGCGCCTAGTGTGCTTGCAAGGAACTGAAAGGGTAAACAGTGAGGGCAAAATCAAAGGAAAAGGTGATGCAGGAGCCAGGCACCTCCCAGCCCCTAGTGCGCTTAGAAGAAACAGAAAATAAAGGTTAAAAGCAGGCCAATTAGGCTCAATAGTGATTGCCCGCCAGGAAGGAATCATGTGAGGTAAATTGATTGATCAGTGCCGGTAATTAATTCATGTAGATGTTGAAAAGCATGGGTGAGATGATAGAGCCTTGAGGGACTCCTGCTTTTGTGAAGTACAGTTTGGAAGAGAAAGGGGGGTATGGATGACATTAGTTCTGTTGTGAAGGTAGGATGTGATCCAGTCTAAAGCAGTCCCCTGTAAGCTGGCTTCGTAGATTCTTTGTATCAGAGTGTCATGGTCATCCATGTCAACTGCAGCTGAGTGGTCCAATAGGAGTAGTGCATCAACTCTGTTGTGGTTAACTGTGTTATTAAGGTCATCCCAGATGACAACAAGGACAGATTCTGTGCCTCAATGTAGGAAAGTGCCCCTTTTTGCATGGTTACCCCTCACATCTGATGCAACCTGACTTGATGGTCCCTGTGTCCATGCGAATCAGGTTCCCAGGGCATGTATACTGTACCTTTTTATCCACATTTGGCACAATCCCTGGACACAGGTAAGCTTCTTGTGAACGGTACCATAGGTACCAAGGTCACTGTGACCAGGGAAGGTCT
The DNA here is from genome assembly GCF_964204655.1 of Triturus cristatus. NCBI lineage: Eukaryota > Metazoa > Chordata > Amphibia > Caudata > Salamandridae > Triturus > Triturus cristatus. Next base: position 1,009,779,038 of record NC_140593.1, on the reverse strand, counting down.
TTAAGGGCTGCAGAACCTGTTGTGCAACCCTAAGAGGCCCTGTAACTTAACCCACACACACTGCCACTGCAGGCTGCATGTTCTGATGCATAGAAAAGTGAAGAGTCGACATGGCAGACATGCCTGTGTGCAATGTCTACAATCCACTGCCTAAGGTCCAGGCAAGTCACCCTTCTGGCAGGGTGCACTAGTCCTAAGGTGAGGGTACAGAGGCATGAAACCTGTGCCCCTAGAGTGTGTAAGTCTATACTTAGACATTATAAGCGTAGTAAAGCTATAAAGAGTATATGGTCTGTGAGTTGGTCACTACAAACTCCACAGCTCCATGATGGCTTTACTAAAAATTGGGAAGTTTGGTAGAAAACTTCTCAGCGCATTAAATCCACACTGATGCCAATGTGGGATTTAATGAAAAATGCACACAAAGGGCATCTGAGCGATGCCTCCTGAAAATCTACCAGCCAATGTGAAGTTCCTGAATAGCTACCCACCATTTTCCACCACCAGACAAGTTTTGGGACCCCTGGGTGGAGAGCCTCCTCTCTCTGGGTACAGAAACAAAGGCCTTCTTGGATAGAGGGCTGGATCCACAAGAGGGGAAGCTTTATAGCCTGATGCCTTTGGACACTGTCCCTGCCTTTTGCTGCCCCGAGCAACTGGCTCCCACCAGCTCTGGCCCCCACTTTGGGCAGGAGAATTGGCAGGATAGCCAAGCTAGGAAGAGAGGAGCACCCACCTATGCCAACCCCACCCCTCAGGTGGGGAAGGCAAGGTGAAGCACACATCTCAGTCCCCTCAATCTTGAAGATGATGGGACTCGGCCAATTAGGAAGAGGCTCATACCCCCTGCCAGTGGAGGATGGCATGATAGGGGTGTACCCGCCCAGGGAAGGGAACTAGTGGTCCCGACCTGCACAGCCCTTTAATGTCCCTAAATCTAGTATTTAGGAGCAACCCTTTACCTTGCCTCCTCAGATTAGAGGAATAAATAAGAAGGACCAAAGAGCCGTGCTGACCCAGGAAGGAGAAGAGTACCTCAACTGCCTTGGCTCAAGCCCTACCGGCCTGTCCCATCTACGACCTGCTAACAGCAAGAACCCTGGTGAGTCCAGCAGCCAGCAGGCCCCAGACCTCAGAAAACATGCCCTGCGACCTTCCCACAGACTCTGTCTCCCATGAGCACCGGATTTGCTCAACCAAACACTCACCTCTAGAATCCGGATTCCGTTGCACCACTCTGCACCGACGCCCATGACCCGAATTCAAGTGTCCTGACACCCCAAGGATGTCCCCCAAGTGATCCTGACCTGAAATCTGGCAATCCTCAACCTCCCACAAGACTCCAGATGACGCCTGCACCCTCAACCTGAAGAGTCCCTCAGCCGCGACCCGAGCTAGTAAGAAAAGCAGACCCAAGAATTCACCCCTGCACCCTGACCCCCCACGGCCTTGGGTGGCCCAACCAACTGTGTCCAGGCATCCCCCAAGATCCCAACTTACCTCTCCAGCCAGTGGTCGCCTTCAAACACTCTCCCTGCCGAGCCTGCAGCATCTTTCAGAAACCAAAATTCTCCATTGGAAGCACAGGGTCCCCAATGTCCGTTTTGCACCCTGCACCCGCTGTTCGAGTGCCACTGGTGGTGCAGCTCCTGTGCTGGACGTTGGCTCCTGCAGTGCTAATCTAAACCCCTAGTGGTTAGTTCCCACAACTGAATGGCCTGCTCATCAGCAGTCCCTAACTGAAGGCCCCCTTAGGCCTATTGGCTAACATTGGGCCCCTGCACTCTGCACCCAGCCGCCCCAGTGCTGTTGGTGGTGCCAATTGAGTGCCCATCCAGACCTTGGTCCTAACCACCAAAACTCACCCTTGTAAGTTGTGTACTTACCTCCAAAACAACTAATATGTTTCCCCCATAGAAACCCATGTAAAGAGATATTGGGCATACACATATCCAAGTGTTGAACTGTGTTGTATGAAGAAAAGAAAATCCTTTTGCAAAGTATAAAAAGTCATTCTTACCTTGTATGTAGAGATCTTAAGGTGTGGTATTTAGGCATACCCCCCCCCCCACTACTCAAGGTTATCCTGAAGTAACTAAAACGTAATCTGAAAGTACTAACTATATGAGACAAACTGCATTTAAATGTGATACAAACCTGTAACAACTGCAATTTCTAGTAGAACTGTATTTCCTTGAACAGTCTTGCATTTTACGGTATATTTTACTCACCTGTGCCAAGTCCTCCTTGGTTCTAAAACAAAACATAAGTATATCTTTTTTATACTTACCTCATTGGTCTGGAATCTGTCTCTGAGTGTGTGTATTAGTTCTTGATTGAGTGAATACAATAAATGCTTAACGCACTCTCTGGATAAGCATAACTGCTCACCCACACTACCACAAAGAAAGCTGTTGGTACTTACCTAATTTAGTCTCTGCTATACTTCAGGGAACACACCATACCTTATTTTGGTATAGTATAAACAGAGCCAGCTCCCTAAACTCTTTCTGGATGGAAGCCTGTTTCTTCAATGAACTGGGACATCTGGGCAAATGCTGCTCTTTCTATCAGTTTGCCCAGGAAAGGTCCATTTGTAATCGGTCTGTGGTTGTTGGGGTTCAGCGGGTTCAGATTCATTTTTAGCTGTCTGTATGACTTTTTCAGTTTTCTTGAAATATTCCTTTAGTTAAGGAATTGATCATGATTTTTCTTACTAGTGTGGCATCAGAGGTTGTTAGAAGCATACTCTTGTGGTTTTGTGGTGGACACTGTTCAGAAGCGCTGCCGGCAGGCCTACTTGCTTTGACCAGGTTGATAAATTACTTGTGTGAAATTTGTTAGAAGAAATGGAGAGGCTGGGTTAGAGTATTCTTGGATTGCTGTTTTGGAAAAGAGTCAGTGCTGGTGCTTTTCTTTTGTTTTAAATATGAGTCCAATGGTTCTGCTTTGGCCGTGTAATGATTTGCCAGTTTGTCTGTGAAATCATGAGTAACGGGATGAGCTCCTTCTAGGCAATTTGGTTTACGAAATTCAGTGAGACTCTTATAGAATTCTTTATTTGCACATTTAGCATTTTGAATTCAGTCTGAATAGTATGTACCATTTCTTTGCTTTTTTGATAGCTGACTTGTTTAATCTGTTAAGTTTATGTAGGCAAAGTTTGTCTTGATTGGGGTTTGTTTTGAGCCAGGCATGTTGCAACTTTTTAATTTGTTATTTTATCTTTTTTATCTCTGTATTTCTCCAAGGTGCCTGCTTTCGTTTGTTCTATTGTTTAGATGTTAGTGGTAATAGGATATCAAAAGCTTCCTGTAGCCACTCATATAGTCTTTTAACAGAATTTATTGTGTCTAGCTCTTTACTGGATGTTAGCTGTGTTTCTACGTTCCAAATTTAGTTTGTTCCACTGTCGGTAGGTGGATGCTAGTGAAGTGGTTTTAGGTGTGTTGCTTTGTGTTGTTTTATGTTGGAAAGCAAGCAAATGGTCGTCTGACCATGTGATTGTAGTTATTGTTTGAAAGGTAACTAGTTATGTATTTGCCAAAAGAAACATCTATGATGTGTCCAGCAATGTGTGTGGGTTTGTGGAAGATCTGATGCAGGTTCAGTGCGTCTAGGCCAATGATGATTGTTTTTGGATGGGGGCATATTGAGTTTGTCAAACCAAATGTTAAGGTCACCCAGAATGCAAAGGTTGGAGTGTAGTGTTATCATGTTTGAAACTGTGTCTAGAAGTGTGTCTGGGAATGTTGCTTTGCTAGGTTGAGTTCTGTATGAAGCAGGAAGCTACAGGAGGAAGGTGGTGTAGTGTTGCATCTGGTGAAGAGGGTTTTACAACCTTGTATTCAGATGTCAGTTTTACTGATATTTAATGTTTGCTTGAACACAACAGCCAGGCCCCCTCCTCTGTTGCCTATACGATTTTGCGTGATAGTTTGACAGCCCAGAGGAACGGCTTCATGCAGGACTGGAGCCATATCATCTCCCAACCATGATCCAGTTATGAAGAGTATGTCAGGTTTTGTGTCAGAGAGAAGGTCATAGATGTGATGCTTGTTTTTAGAGAGCGGTAGAACATTTATCAGTAGAGAGTTTAGAGAATGTGCTTTGGTGATAGTGTGAATTTGTTTTGTGAAATAGTGAGAAGTATTTTGTGAGCTTGTAGTAGGTGTGTCCTTAGTGTTGGTATTAGATGTGTGAGGATAGCTTTGGTGTAGCTGTTCTGTATCATGTTCCTTATCCAGCAGGCTTTGAAAGTATTTTGATGGGTCTGCGTGTGTAGCTGGTGGAGACAGTGGTTGAAATTGAGTTGGTGAGCTGTGCTGTATTTGTAGTGTAACCTTGTTGCGTAGTAGACATTGTAAGGAGTGGTATGTTGCTTATTTTGTTTGCGTATGCATAAGGTGGAACATGTATAAGTTAGCGGTGGTGGTGCCGAATGTATGTTATGTAGTAAGGTTCTAAATTGTTCAATGGATGAAAGGTGTTTAAAAGAGAGTTGCTGTATACGTGTTGGGTGGGGTAAGAGAGAAAGTTTGTCATTGAAGTTTGTTCATGTTGTGTATCATTTGTGTAGTCTGTAAGGTAGGGGTGGGAGTGGGTGTATGTTTGTAGTTTGTGAAGTAAAGTATTAGGAGGTTGTGAGAAGCTGGCTTAGTATAAGGTGCACACTTATGGAGGTGGACACCCTGCACCAATCCAGACAACCCTTATGGTGAGTTTAGTGGTCTTAGACAACCTTAGAAAGCTCTGTAAGTGGTGGCTGTGGAGAGCAGCATTTGGGCTTAGTTCAGAAGGAGTGTAAAACAGCTTGTTTTACCAGAGCATAATCTTATTGGTATAGATTAAGTGAAAAAGAACCAAACAGTGTACTTATAAAAATAAGTATTTTTTATAAGACATTCACTAACACATACAGTTAACTCCAAGCCAGAGATATACACAATGCACACAAACTTTGCAATAGAAATAGGTAAGTAGCACGAATACACAGTGGTCGCCAGGGTGAGACCAAACCAGTGCCAGGTGTAGGAGAGTAGGATCTGCTTCACATGGGTACCCCCACTTTTTGCTGGTGTTTCACTGTTTTTCGAACTTGGTCTGGCTGTGGCCCTGCTAATCAGGACCACAGCCTAGCTGCTTCCTCTCTAAAATGGTTTCCATGTACATTAGGTACATATCTAATTGGATTCTGGAGTGCCTTATAAGCCCCTGGTATATGGTATACTATGTACCTAGGGCATAGGTACCTCAGAGGCCTACCAGGGGCTGAAGCATGTATTATGCCACCCCTGGGAAGCACTCCAAAATAGCACCACAGGTCTGCTACTGCAGCCTGGGTAAGGGTGTGCTTGCACCCCTTACAGTGGTATAGGCTACCTATATCCACCTATATATACAGACACATATAAACCTATAAGTCACTCCTATGGCAGGCTTTGACAATCCTGAAGGCAGAGTGCTTGGTTTTGTGTGAGTAGGTGCCCAAGCATGACCTGAGCCCCTCTGCAGCTTTCGGAAATCCTTCCTCATGGCTGCTCTGTGATACAGCCATACCATATACTCTAAAGGGCATTATAACCTCGCGGTAAATGCTAACTTTGGAATGGCTGCATCAAAACACGTCGTGTTTAGTGTCAAACGCTTTGGAATACTACCCCGCCACCCGCCAGTTCTGGTGGCAGGGTTAGCATTCCACCCTTCTAGAGGGAGAGACATGTTCACACTGGTCAAACCCGGTAGGACTTTCCTGAGCCCTGGCATCACAAAATGAATGTCTCTGCCACAGACACAGGTCTGGCCTCCTACTGTCCACCAAAACTCCGACAGGGGAGGCCTGGACAATAGGTTTCCTGTCGAAGGGAGGTGTAACCACCTCCCCAGACAGGCAGATGTGTATTGGGGCTGGGCAGGAGCACTCTCTGGTGCTTTGAAGTCCTGCACTGGGGGCACATTTGGTGTCCCTGTGCATAGTCCAGTTCAAACCGGTTGCAGGGGCTACCTGCCCCTGCTCTGGTGCGAAACTGGACAAAGGAAATGGGTGTAACCACCCCTCTTTCCAAACCCTCCCATAGGTGGGTCCCTAGAGTATGTCCAACCCCCAAACTTAGTATAAGTATGGGAACCCAGTCCTTGAGACTTTAGATTACCCTGGACAAAACTCTGCAACATATATCCTGGACCTTCGACTTTCTATCCTGACTAGAAGACTGAAGAAATCTCCCTTGGTGTCAAGGAGTGACTCCCCTGCTTGGCAGGCACCAAAGAAGCAACTGACCGGTCTGGATCGCTGAAGCTCCCACCGGATGCCAAAGTCTTTGCATCACCCGAGGTGGATTTTCAGACTTTCCTGAGGTTACCCTGAGTCCACAGCAAAGCTGAGGCCTGTGGCTATTGTGGCTGACGTGGAACCGTGACCCCTGGACACCGTGAACTTTTGCAGCAACAATATCTTCCTGGTCCTCCTCGAAGTTGTGCTTTGGGCTCTGAGTTTCCCCAGCCTTGAGCACCTCCTGCACCGAAGATTGCTGGCCTCCACTCCACGAGTGACCTGTGGGCCAGTTTCAAGTGCGATCGCTTGAGGCTCCTTTGCGATCACTAGCCTGTTTGCTAGCCGGTCCCCACGAAGGCAACTCCTCTTCTAATTGGGCTTTTCTGGTTGCTCCAGATGTGCCCTGACTTACCCTTGCTCGGTGAGTCCCTCAGACCTTGCTGGTCTGCACCGCAGTCCTTTCTCTGAATTCAAGTAACTTGCCGTTGCCAAGGCTTGTTGGGTCCATTCTGGTCGCTGACACCGCAGCACTCGACAAACTTTGTGGGACAGCTCGAATCCAGCTCATGGACTTCGTCGACGCCTCCTGGACCTCGTGGCTGAAGAGTCAAGACACCCGTCAACTCACCTGAAGCACCCGACATCTGTGGGCATTGGTCCATCCTGCCCTCGGTCACTGGCTAGTGACCCAGACTCTGTCCCCTCTGCTTTCAGGTTCCTTCCTTCCTAGATCCAGGCTTGGATCTCTTTGGACACTTCTCCTCTTCACGGCAGCAGCAGTTCTTTGCAGGCTTCCATTGCAATCGACGACGCGACCCGACACCAAAAGACACCTATGCACCCGGCTTCCCTGGGTGAGGTAACAAGAGTACTCCGGTGCTCCCGTGGGTGCTAGCCCTAAAATTTCTTAAGTCTAAAAGGGTTTGGGCCTGACTCGATTCTAAGTGTCCCTAATCTTTAAATTTCCAACCGCGACATTACCCATAGAAGATAACAGGAACCCGCGGTTGTGTTCTCACACTGCATATAGTACCCGTGGGTCCCCTGTGTCACTACCTTGGGTGGTTCCTTGGGGTCCCAGCGATTCTACAGGCTCTAGGCCTTGTGTCTAGTTCAGTCGTGGTTCTTATACCACTTTTTTGGTATATGGTTTGGTACGCCCCTAGGGCCTAAACATGTGTTTGTGCTATTACTGATGATTGCTCATTTGTAACTTAAGTACTTCGAACTCCAGTCTCATAAAGAGACTAGAGGGGTGTGTTTTAACCTAAATACATATATTTTGAATATATACCAGGTGTGGTTGTCCTTTCATTTGATCATTCAAGAGATTATAGACTGTTAAAACAAGCTGCTTTACATTCCTTTAAGACTTAGCCTGAAGGCTGCTCTCCATAGCTACCACTAGGATAGCTTTCACTAAAGGTTGTCTTTAACCTATCACCATAAGGGGCTGTTTGGACTGATACAAGTTGCCCACTAGAACTAGTGGACAGCATATATCAGGCCACCTTCTCATATCAGGGACCCAAGAAACCACCCATGGTAAGTAACCAGGAACCCCATGGTGGCCGTGTGCGGAGTGGGAACACAACAGTAGGCTCAATACAAGTCAATGTCTAAGTTGTGGTTGCAATTTTGAAAAAGAAGGACCCTTCTCAGCGGCCCCTGGAGAAACCCAGTGGAAGACAAAAGGTTGAAGAGCCACCCCACCCGTGGATACCCAAGGAATTAGAATACCTACACTAAGGAAGCCGGGTGCATAGGTGTGAAGCGGCGTTGGAAACCGCCATCGAAATCAGTGGAGGACTTCAGGAAGATGCCGCTGCTGGAGAAGATGAAAGTGTCCGGTGAAACCCAAAGGTCGATTCAGGATGAGAAGTACCTGCAAACAGAGGGGACAGGGTCTATGCCACCTGGAAGCGACCTGGAGGCCCGGAAGACGAATGCCCACCGGAGTCGAGTTCCACAGGATAGCTGACGATGACCTTGGAGCTGCAGCTGTATGGACCAGGTGACACAGTGCCAGACCAGGAGCCTGCACGAGCTGTCTCACGTCGGATGTTGAGAGTTGAGGGGGTCGGTGTCCATCGGGAGCACCAACAAGCCTTGGAAACCACCAACAACGTGAAGAGCGACGAAGGTGCAGTGTCAGGACCATCAAGGTCCAGTTGACTCACCACAAGCAGGGGAGTCAGAGCAGGCTCTGAGAAATTAGGGGAGCACACTGAAATCAAAGAAGACCCTCAAGAGGCCCCAAAGGCCGTAGGTACTGAAGTTGCAAGAGGACTTTGAGCAGCTCACCAAAGATGCAGGCCCACGGTGCAAGTGAGGCGATGAGGATGAAGATCTTGTTCACAGGAGATGCTTGAGGTGGGGTCTACTTTGAGCCCGAAGATCTTGATGGAAGGAAGCCAAAAAGCCTTTGCAACAGCAAGTCAATGCAGTGCACAGGGATTCGGTTCCTGTGCCTCTGGTGAGGGACACTGGCTTCAAACTTGGTGACAGGACAGGCAGGCCTCAAGGGATGTGAAGAACTGCCACCTGTGTTGCTGAGCCTTTCATAGTCTGTGGGAGCCCAGGATCAGCAGACCGGTCAGCTTAGTAGTGGTACCTGCAGATGCAGGGAAGTAACTCCTTCACTCCAAGGGAGATTCCTTCAGGTGTCTTGGATGCCCACAGGCCTTGGAAGATTCCTATATGGAGCACAGGCACGGACATTGCAGCAGACGAGCAGGGCGACGAGATCAGGAGCAGCAGGAGTCTTTCCAGTTGCAGCCTTGATGCCCAGAGCAAAGTCCAGCAAAGTCCAGAGTGCCCAGACAGTCGAAGAAGTGGTGTTTTGAAATTAATCTTGTCCCATGACTAATCTAGAGACCCACCCTCAGGTAAGCCCTTACGTACCCTAAGGAAAAGGGTGGTATGATTCAGGGTTCCCTCCCAGGAAAGGGGTCGGACAGTGGGGAGGATACTTCCATGTCCTTTATACAGTTTCCCATCAGATCGGGAGCCAACTGCTCCCTGAGCTGGTTTGAACTGGACTATGCAAGGAGGGCACCAAGTGTGTCCTTCAAGCAGACTGAGTGGCTCTGGCAAGTGCTCCCACCCGGTCCCAATACACTACACCCTGTCTGGGAGATGGTCACACCTCCCTGTGACAGGATACCTATTGTTCTGCCTTCCCCTGCTTGAGCTTGGCTTAGCAGCAGGAGGGCAGAATCATGTCTCTGGTCAGCAGCAACCATGTTATGCTGCCCGGGTCTGGAAGACTGGTATGGGGAGCACTAAGGGCCTCCTAGAGGAGCTTTACAGTGCATGGAATCATACCTCCACACTGTTTATGGTGTGGGGGTATGATTCCAACATGTTTGATACCAAATATGACAGGGTTTGTTGCAGACAGTTTAGAGATGGTCATTGCATAATGACGCATGGCCACTCTAATGTATCATAATGGCTGATGCACTTACAAACCGGGAGAATAGACTCCAAAGGTTGTGAGGGTGTCCTGCTCATGCAGGTGCACCCTCACACCTAGAACCGAGCACCCTGCCCACAGTATTGAAAAGCCTGCTTTAGGGGTGACTTATAGGATTTAAAGTGTAGTGACCTTAGATTTGGGAAACCTATATCTTTCGTAAGTGGTACAAACACCAGCTTCCACAGGCTGCAATAGCAGGCCTGTAGCAACAGTTTGAGTGGTCTCCCATGGGTGACACAATACATGCTTCAGCCCATGGGGGACCCCTGGTGTACCTATGCCCTGGGTACATCAGTACTATATACTAGGGACTTATAAGGGTTCACCAGTATCCAATCTGGGAGGTACCCAAGTACTTACCATAACCAATTTAGGGGAAAAAGCACAGAAACTGGGGTCCTGCTTAGCAGGATCCCAGTCACATTAGTCAGAAACAGCATAGCACCAGGCAAAAAGTGGGCGTAACCATGCAGAAGGATCCTACCTACCTACAGAGGTGTTGTGTGTGAGAGATTTTGTTGTGCTGGTGTGTGTGTTATGTTTTGGTTTTGAGGAGTACTGAAAGGAGGCGCTGATGTATTTGTTTTCTGAGATGGATTTTTATGGAAAGTATTGTTGGTGAGTAGAAGTTGTAAGATAAAGGTGGTGGTGAGGTGTTTGTGAATAGAGTATATTTTGTGTGTAAGAGGGAATGAACAAGAGTTGTGTATAATATGTGTGGTGCAGTGGAGTGTAAGTGTTGTGCGGTTGTGTTATTACAGGAGAAAGAAGAGTAGGGTGTTGGTGGCTGAAAAGATGGAAGACAGAGTATAGGTTTGTTAGTGACAAAAAGGGGTCTGTCAGGAATTAGAACAGGGAGTGTGCGTCTGGATGGGATATCGATAAGTATGGTGTGGAATTTGTTTTTTTTACTGATGAATGGATTGGTCAGTGGTATAAGATAGTTGTGTTGCAGGGATTCTGCACATGCACAGAACTATGCGCACCTCAGTACCCAGAACCCCAATCCAACTAGCATTAGTGTCTCATCCGTTCTCCGTACTACAGCAAAGCTACCAATGATTAGACAACCTAGAACATGCGACTTAGTAAACTCCCAGGAATAGTGCGAAACAAGAACACTCTGTGGATCACACTCATACTTGTCCACAACGTGAGTAATCAGAGACACTGTATAGTTTAAAATGATTATTTTTAACTAACGTGCTCTAAGGGGCAGTACTCTAGCCAATACGAGCAGAATAATGCATAAAAACAATATAATTAGCATTGCTACAATTTCATAAAGCACAAAAGAGGAAATCATATTATAATGACAGTGGAAACAGGACTATAGCTCCTGTTACCACCCTCTCCGTGCTCATGAGCTAGTTTAGAATAATCATAGAAGACCTCTGGGCTTTGTCAGCGAGACCCCATACCTACGAGATCAGATGCAGTGAACTACATCTCAGGATCAGCGCAGCTCTTCTATGTAGGAAAGGTTTTCTCCAAGTGCCTTCTAATGCATGTAATGCCATATTAAAAGTGCCCGAGTTTCAGTTGGGCCTCTGTGCTTCATGTTATGTCTATGTGGAAGGGACTGACCAAAGTGAATCAACAGCATACATTGTTATTCGACCTTGAACAGGCTGTGCAGCCAGAGAGCGCGGTGCCCCGCTGGATATGTGAAAGGTAGACAGTTCTCATGTGAAGCAGCGCCAGCAAAGTATTTCACGAGAACAGAGCCATGTAGTGTCGTGTGCAAAAGCGACAGAATGGCAGCCAGGCACATACTACTTTTGCTAACTTAGCAATGTCTGCAGTTAACCCCATTCCTTCACTATAGTTGTGTATTGTTTGCAAGTGATGGTGCAAATGTGTGCTAGCTGGGACCATAGGTGTGGTTTCTGGGGTTTTGTAGTGGGTGCTGAGACATTGAACTTTGTCTAGGGTTGCTTTGTAGAATGCCCAACAGAGTTTTTCAAACAACGCTAAATAAAATAAAGATGCGGCTCGCCAAACTTTTTTTTTTTACAGTATTTTATGCTTTTAGTAGGCAGTGCAGCATGCCATCTGTGCCGTGCTGCTTTTTCTTTCCACCCCTCCTTCTCTGTTTCTGCTTCTCCCTTCCTGCTGCTGTGGATGGAATGCTGCTTGCGTAGCTTGGACATGCCTGCAAGTTTGCCCTCAAACTGCCCAGACAAGCCTGCAGCTCCTGCTGCTTCCATCCGTTTTGTAGTCTCTGCCACTTCCACTAGTTTGCCTAAAAAGCTACACACACATAGAAACATCGACAGACACACACACACACTCTCTCTCACACACAAACACACAAACATCCACACAGACACACATGCAGACACACACATGCAGTAGATCAAACCGTGCCCACTGCAGCAATAGGGGAGCAGTGTGGAGTGGTGGCACTGCTGCCATGACGAGGACGGGCATCGGACACTAGTGGTGCCCTTGTAGGGGCATATGGTATCACTGCGGAGCCCAGGCAGGAGCATTTGGGGATGTTATTTAAACACTGCTGGCCCTGTGTCCAGCGGCCAGTCAGTGCCAGGGCCATGGGCTGCAAATGCCTGGCATAAGGCTGCCAGAGATAAACCACAACTCCCCCTCCAGGACTGATCTCATATATTGCCCTTCGTTGCTTCTCCTTCACAACCTCTCCCCGTACCCCATTTAGAATTTGTTCTATGGAGAAATTCTCACATGTGGGATGAGGAAACTACGGTCCCGGCTTACGGTACTTTGACACTGTTTATCCGTTGTTTCCTACTGCCCAAGAAAAAGGAAGAGCTTTTAATTAAACCAACCATGTGTATTACGTGTGGCAAATCGCTATTTATGTTTTTACCTCTTCTCTTCCCCCAATACGTAGCCATAACTGCTCCCTTCACACCTCACTTTTGCCACATACCGCTTTCATTGATCACATGTTCAAACTGTGCGACCCTAGCCAAATCGCCTATCATCCCTTTGTCCCCGTTTTCTGACAAACATTGGACCCCGGAAGTGCTTAGATTATACTGTATACCTGTGTTAAGCTGCACTATATGGAACTGGTCTGTTACGTTGGCAGCTGCTGCTCGCATCACAAGCTACTGTTATTACTGTTGTAATCGTCAGCATATCAGACAAGTTTACATTAGTGGTCTTTTTATCCCAAACAGTGAACCACCTCAGTGCCGCAAACAAGGTTTGCATCAGTAATTTAAAAATGGATTTATCAATTTCTATTGCCTCTACATTGCTAATACAAATGTCATAACTGTTAAAAACATTTCCATTTCAATGCCAGTAGCTCTCCCCAAAAAAATTTTTTTTTAGACCTATTGCATTGCAAATGCTTGGTCTAAACATATGCCTTCCGAAGCACAGGAGCACACACACCGAACCTTAACATGGCCTGGACATGAAGCTAACATGGCATGGACATGAAACTAACGCATAATGGGTTGAACATTTCATCCGACCTTGCTTTGAAGTGTAACTTCTCACACCTCTCCAGTGGAAGATTAATAAAGTAATTCGAAGGTCATCTTTTGAGAAAATTTCCACATTATAGAGAAAGCTTGTCCCCCTAACCTGATCCCCTTTGTTCACGAGGCTGTAAATAATAAATGTAAAATGATTTACAAAAGACACTTTTAATTTGACACATAAACAATGTACGTTGAGCAAATGACATTCGAGCATTCGTTTATTTTTCGCCTATGTTTTACATTTAGTTAACATCTTGAGGCTGTCCCTTCAACTAGCCAGAGGTCACGGCAGAATACACAAAAGCAGTTCATTTCTTTACTGAAACCCTTCATGAGTGACTGTAGGCAGAGCGAGGGGCGCGTGCATTTCTTTAGCGGTTCGGTGCGCTGCTGCTTCTGCCTGCTAGAGCTGAAGCTCTCTTCTCCTTGGGTGGGCGGGGCTGCTGGGGGCCCGTCGGAAATGTCCAATAGGCAGGACGTCCGGAGACTGCCGAAGGGAAGGGGATACTCGATCCCTTGGATACCAAATATTACGCAACACCGGTATCAGCGGTCAAAGGGTCTGAGCACATTGGGAAAGCCTGAGGCACCAGGGGAATATGAAAAGGGTAGCCAGCTGGGGGCCCGGTGGCTCTGAGGGAGCACCCTCACAACAATAATGCCACAAGAGACATTCCCTCCCAAGGGGGGGGGGGGGGGGGCAGAAAAACAAAGAGGCAGTCCACAAGGCACAGATCAATTGACTTTTGCTGCAGCTTTTGCTGCAGCAGTGTAGGCTGTCTGCAGCCAGGCGCTCCCGTGCAGCAGGTCGATTCCGATTGTGTGCTCAGTTTGCCCCCCCAGGACCTGGACTTTAACAAATATTTTACCGCCAGTAACTCACCGCCGCGAGCCCGGGGTTCGGCCGAGCACCGAACTTGATCACCTCTGGCCTCGCTCAGGCGGCGGGGATCAGCTGCGGCCTCCCCCACTTTCTGGCTGGGTGATGTTGTCACCTCAGCTTCTTCACACTGATGGTTTGGTACAGTGGCTCCCCGGTGCAGGCCCAGTTGGGGTTTGGCACCCACTGTCTTCACTTATGACTGCAGCTAGTTCTGGTCCGGGCCCCTAAGGCACCGCTCTTTTAATGCACTAGCTCACCTCAGCTCAGTAGGCCCACCGCTCGCAAATGCCCCCAAGCTGTGCCAAGTCAGGTGCAGTTTCATCCTTCCCCAACCCGCAGAGTTCCTAACCAGTCCAGATGGATCCTCCTCTAGCTGGGCGAGCCTCACAGGGGCAAAAGTGGCATGGATGACCCCGCTGGGTGAATATAAATTGCGTATAATGTTTACGGCTGGCAAAGCCTCTCTATAGAGCAGCCATCTTGCTGTCTTTCCAGCCCGCCACCCCAACAAGTAAGTTAATTGTAAACACAGCGCCCCCCACAGGCAACTCAAGGTGTGGCTGTGTCACTAGTTACGCTAGTCTAAGAACGTAAGATTAAATGTAGTAACAATTCATTCATAGCTTCAGGCTTACATTTACATTCTCTCTGATTTCCATAGTTGTAAGGGAGGGTGTCAACTTACGTCGGCAAATAGAAGTATTTCTCTTGCTTATTTTTGTGAATATCACATGTATAATATAGTATATTCAGAGATGGACACTGTTGCACCTGGCATCTTGTGGTGTGTTTCACCTTTCTTTTTGCTTTCAGACCTCCTGTTTTTGATGGTATGCTGGACTTCATTTTTGCTTGTTTAGTATAGGTCATGGCCCCAGTAGCGCCTTGCCCTGTTCAGGACAAGTGGACGGGGCCTTTTGAGGTTGTGGAGCGCAAGAGTGACATAACCTATCTGGTGAACATGCAGACTCCCAGGAACCCTTTGCAGGTACTCCACGTGAATCGCCTTAAACCTTACTTTGAGAGATCTGAAGTAAGCATGCTCTTGGTGACAGATGATAGGGTGGAAGAGGAGAGTGAACCTCTCCCTGAGATCCTGTCTCCCAAGGAGCATGATGGTGTAGCAAAAACAGTGGTTCTGTTGGGAATCTACTTAATTTAAACAGCACTGAATGCATTTGATAACTGTTCCATTATTCCTTTAACAACAATTATATAGACACACACATATAAATCAATTTAAAGGACACAACATGATTTTCTTTTCACTATATTTGAATCAAGAATTATATTTTGCTACTACACAGGACCGACCAACAATAACTGAAATGTAACATACAACACTTAGTGACTAATAGTGCTTAGTGACATGACCTTCAAACATAAATTGACATAAGACACATATATATATACATAATGGCACACTTATACTTTAAACACACATGGTCCAAAATTGGATAGCATATAACACCACAGTAAATGTTATTCAGTGATTCAAATGGTGGAATTGCATGGACCAATTAGACAGGTAACGTCGACGTTTCGACCCTAAGAAGGAGTGCAGCTTTGTGCGCATCTAAAGCGGGTCTTCATCAGGACAAAAAGAAACACGTATGGCTGCCTGTAATTACAAAGAATAGAATCAGAACTATGTGTGTGTATTATATTTTAAAAAAAGAAAAGGAAAATGTCCGAGGCTGAATACTCACCTGAGGACTAGGAAAGAAATGAATTGTCCTAGGGTCGCATACGAAGATGTCAGCCAACCTCTCAGTCAGATCAAAGTGTTCTGTAATGAATAAGGCAGATTCATAATCATATGTAATCTACCCTATAGGAACCAACCGTTTCCATGTGACACACGGTGTACACATACCTTAAAATCCGTTTGTTCCCAGCAAATAAAGTGGTGCCATCGTAACGATCAACCAGATCTGCGGATAGAAAGGCCAAACGATCATCCTAAATAATTAAATCCATTTAGTGCAATTATCCTAGATTAAATCTCGTATAGTCCATTAAATGTGAACTACACATTGTACCAAACCACCTTCAATGAAGGCGATCTATTCAGTGCGGTAGAGATGGCGAACCTTAAGCGAGACTACTTAGTATTGGAGTCAACTATCATATAATATTGCCCCACAAGGTAGCATAAGACACAGTCCAAGATTAAATTAAAAAATCACTTTCCATTCTGCAACCAATATGAAAACCAATTCAACTATTTAAAAGAAATAGCATGTATATTTTAAGTAATATCAAGCATATACGATGTCTTACTACACTAAACAATAGCGTCTACAAGGGCTAGGCAAATAATGGCGCCGCGCGGGGAGAATGCTCCGCTATTTTCTACATACCCGCCAGCACTGACGGGGAGCTACTAGAAAGCAAGGTGTGGATTCCCAAATTCACTATACGTGTCATTGGCCTCATAGTCTAAACCCTTACTTACATTCAAGAAGCTAGAGAAAACATATTTGAGCTTCGTACGCTCCCTGTGGACAGCAGTGTTAATTGAATACTCTATGCGCACACTGTCATGAATCCTAACATGTTTTCGAACCAAAAAGGACCACGGGCCTTACGTCCAAAATACAGCGCGATAAGCGTGCGTATACGTGATGTATATTTTATAGGTCGATCAACATGCATCCTTCGAATAACTTCGAGCGTGTACGATATCAACCACACTAAACAACAATAAGCATCCAATACTCACTAGGCGAACACTGAATGAACGTCCGATGTATCCAAGGGCGGGGCAAATACTAGCAGCGCGCGAGGAGAACGCTCCGCTATTTTATATGTACTCACGCGCGAACTGACGAGGAATCAACGGAAAACACGGCCTGGATTCCTAGTCTGAAACTTTATTGACAGACACGGCGATGTGTACGAGTGCATTGACACAAAGCCTGACAATAATTACAAAACTTTATTCACCCGAAAGAATGACACTGAGCATATATGCTCAAAATGCAGCGCGATGTAAGTAAAATCATCCACGTGTGCGTAGACATGGGGCCTAACGTGAACTTTGTAAGGGACCGGGGAGAGAAGGGGGCCCGAGTGTCAAGGGCTTAGTATACTCGTACTTTAACCGTAGTTGCCCTACAAAGTATACGCGAGACCGGCAGACGAAAGATCCATGTGCATAAATGACATCAGCGTTACCTGATAAAATAAATCAAATCAATGCAATCCACCATACGCCATCGTTGTGAAACAGGTATGATATAATGGCAAAGACAACTGACCTGTTTTGGTCTTGGAATATACACGCTAGTCATAACAACATTGGTATATCTTTCATGGACGACCAGTGTGATTGACATCAAATAAATAGAATCCCAAGCAGTTTGATTGACATTGGATAAACAAATATTGTAGAGGGAAACAAATATCGTATGCATGTTAAATGTTCATCTATAACACACATCTTACAATTCAATCTACTCAAGAGACCTCATTATGAACAGTTTTATATTTACAGTTTACCCATTTGAATACAAGTCTCATCATGTTCATTAAGGCCATGGATAACCGCCTCAAGGGCATGAATCCACTGGCATTCCTTATAGTTAAGGGAGGTAGTAATATTCCCTCCTCTCTGATGCAGCACAATTTTTTCCACTGCCCACCATTCAATATGTTCATGGCTGTGACCCATCCTGGTATAGTGTTCCACGAGGGGAGCTCCCTGAGTCCTACATTTTAATCTGCTTACATGCTGTAGGATTCTGTTCTTGACTTTTTGAGTCGTTTGACCTACATAGATCAGTTGGCATGGACATCTAATGGCATAAATAACATCTTGGCTATTGCAGTTAGTGAATTGATTAAGACCATATGTTTTTCCCCGATGTGTAAAGCTTTTTCCAGATATAGGTGCCAATTACGATCCGGTAAAAATTTTCCCCGTCCGACTCGTATCCGGTCTTTTTTCCGTACGAATCGTACAAGTGCCGTACAAACTGGCAATCACGATTCGCATGGGAAAAAGTCCATACGAATCGCATTGGGAATTGTCCCCCACACGTCCTCGGGTCGGAAAATGTGTCCGACACGTCCTCGGACGATTCACCGTACGAATGTGAAAAGTGAAGTCCGACCGAGGAATTACGATCCAACCCGTGCGTCCGACCGTACAACCGTATGGTAAAAACACCGTCCGCACCGAACTCCTATAGCAACCATGGAGACGTCCAAACAGGTGCCCGGTACGAGCCGTACCCCCCCCCAGACCCCGTACGTTCGAGTCGACCCACCCCCAGCCCCCGCATGTACGCGCCGAACCCCCGTGTATGTACACCCGAGTACGTGTCGAACCCCCCCATGTATGTACACCCGAGTACGTGTCGAACTGTACGTGTCGAACCCCCCCGTGTATGTACACCCGAGTACGTGTCGAACTGTACGTGTCGAACCCCCCCGTGTATGTACACCCGAGTACGTGTCAAACTGTACGTGTCGAACCCCCCCGTGTATGTACACCCGAGTACGTGTCGAACTGTACGTGTTGAACCCCCCGTGTATGTACACCCGAGTACGTGTCGAACTGTACGTGTCGAACCCCCGTGTATGTACACCCGAGTACGTGTCGAACTGTACGTGTCGAACCCCCCGTGTATGTACACCCGAGTACGTGTCGAACTGTACGTGTCGAACCCCCCCCATGAATGCACACCCGAGTACGTTCGAGTCGAACCCCCACCCCTGTACGTGTCTGACCCCCATGTATGTACACCCCAGTACGTTCGAGTCGAACCCCCACCCCAGTACGTGTCATACCACCGTCTATGTACACCCCAGTACGTTCGAGTCCAACCCCCACCCCAGTACGTGTTGTACCAACGTCCATGTACACCCCAGTACGTTCGAGTCGTACCCCCACCCCTGTACGTGTCTGACCCCCATGTATGTACACCCCAGTACGTACGAGTCCAACCCCCACCCCAGTACGTGTCGTACCACCGTCTATGTACACCCCAGTACGTTTGAGTCCAACCCCCACCCCAGTACGTGTTGTACCAACGTCCATGTACACCCCAGTACGTCCGAGTCGTACCCCCACCCCTGTACGTGTCCGACCCCCATGTATGTACACCCCAGTACGTTCGAGTCCAACCCCCACCCCAGTACGTGTCGTACCACCGTCTATGTACACCCCAGTACGTTCGAGTCCAACCCATACCCCAGTACGTGTTGTACCAACGTCCATGTACACCCCAGTACATTCGAGTCGTACCCCCACCCCTGTACGTGTCCAACCCCCATGTATGTACACCCCAGTACGTACGAGTCCAACCCCCACCCCAGTAAGTGTCGTACCACCGTCTATGTACACCCCAGTACGTTCGAGTCCAACCCCCACCCCAGTACGTGTCGTACCAACGTCCATGTACACCCCAGTACGTTCGAGTCGTACCCCCACCCCTGTACGTGTCCGACCCCCATGTATGTACACCCCAGTACCTTCGAGTCCAACCCCCACCCCAGTACGTGTCGTACCACCGTCTATGTACACCCCAGTACGTTCGAGTCCAACCCCCACCCCAGTACGTGTCCGACCCCCAGTACGTTCCCGTCGCACCCCCAACACAACCCCCTAAGTACGGAGCGCACCCCAGGCCCCAACATAACAACCTCATGTACGAGTCGTACCAAGCCACACACAAGGACAGCACCGTACAACCAAATGGCCCATGTACACACCGTACACACGCTCAAAACGCACGTACACAACCAGGACAAAACCAAACAACACAAGAATACACTATTCGAATGGCACAAAGCCACTAAACATGGCCAACAAACACTAAAAAAACACATCCACTGACCTGCAACTGCCAAAAACAAACAGAGGCCCAAAACACCACCACTCCTTATAACACACCCACCCAAACTTCAAACACAGCCACACCCACCCATGGACCAATAAAAAGGGCCCACACACACAAACCATGAGCCTTTGCAACAGACTCACTGCTGCCAGACACCACAGAACCATACTACAAGCCTCACAACACCTTACACTTGCAAACCTCCACACAACCACCTCCACAAACACCCCCTCATCACATTCACACACACACACCTGCACAACCACACCCACACACCCACAACCATCCACACACACCCCCCACCATCCACACCAACACCCCTCACCATGCCCACTAACAAGAATCCAAAGTTCAGTGACCGAGAGTTGGAGGTCCTTGTCGATGAAATCCTCAGAGTCGAGCCACACCTCTTTGGAACATTGGTCAGACAGACCAGCATTGCAGCAAAAACAGCCATGTGGCAGACCATCGTCGATGCTGTGAATGCTGTTGCGGACACCAGAAGAACCAGGCAGGAATGCCAAGCCAGGTGGTACGATCTGCGGAGGAGGGTCCGAGCCAAGATGCTGGAGGAACACAACCAGGCCAACGCCACCGGAGGAGGTCCCTCCCGCAGACCCGTACAATACCAGCCCTGGGAGGAGGGGGTGATGGCCATACAGCCGGTGGAGGCAGTCGAAGGATTAGGAGGACTCCGAGACCCGGGTGAGTACACGAACAACGCACCTCACATGGGGGGGGACCTCATCCACAACCAAAATCACTAACAGGCACGCAACCACCCCAACCGATCGCATGACTCAACCACACTCCATGAACACGCACATGCCACTGCCGCCACCATGCCCCATGCACCCAGCTGGACAATGTCAAGTCACAGGCCACAGAAGACACCAACACATGACACCGTAACCCGGATGGCGGGAGGGTGGGCCACAAAAATCACATAGTGAAACTCAGAAGCAGACAACAATGCCCTCTGCCCATATGGCCCAGGTCACAGCCAGACAAACAGTGTGTCCCCACACAGGAAAGACTCGCCAGCAAATGGCGGACGCCTTGCATCAACACATGGGGGTGAAGGCACTGTTTTGCACATGACATCAGCTAATGAACAGCCAACACTGTGAAAGAGTGGCAGCCCACACAACCACAGCAGCAGCGCACACACAGACACCACACCCAATGGGTGCCTGGAGATCAGAAACAAACTCACAGCAACAAGCCAAGGCCCATTCAAAGGACTGGAAAAAGTGTGTGTCTAGGAAGGTGGGCTGAGGTGACAGAGGGTGACACACAGAGGGAGGGAGAGGGGGACAGAGAGCGGGAGGGAGAGGGGGACAGAGAGGGAGGGAGAGGGGGACAGAGAGGGAGGGAGAGGGGGACAGAGAGGGAGGGAGACACAGGGACACGGACAGAGGGAGGAGGCTGACACACGGAGGGAGGGAGAGGGGGACAGAGAGGGAGGGAGACACAGGGAGAGCAAATCAGCCGTGTGGTGTGTGGGAATGTCTGCTCGTCAGCAGGAAGACTGCGTGCATGTAGCCAAGGGTGGCCAGTGCCAGAACCCCCCTTCTCCACCATGGCAAAACACAGGGCCATGTCACAACCTGTTCACGAGCACAACGACAGCTACCTGCATTATATAAGTGTGTGGATCCACTCCATGTGCACATGTACAGTGCTACACGGAAGGCGCCAATGCATGGCTCGCCACACCTGCCCACTCCACTGCTGACTGCAGTCACACTTGACGCAGCAAGTAAGACCGTGCCACACATATATAAAGGGGCCAAAGTGGTGTCCAAGGGACACACCCATGCACAAGTGCACTGTGAGTGGAATGCAAGACAGATCCTAATTCCAAGAGGAAAAGTGCCAACTTTGAAACTGATGAAACATGGATGTTGCATGGACCAAAATTAACATTGTCTCTCTCACACACAGGTCAACGTCGTGGTTCACCCCCCAACACTGGGGGGAAGACTCACAGGACCCGGATCTGCGGGAGCCCGATCCCACCGGCAGCGACGACTCTCACCACTCTGTGGACGACCCCGACCGACCTGGCCCCTCTGGTGTCCAACCACCTGCAGCACCTGCGTCAGGTACAACTGTGCCAACCACCACCCCCACTCCTGCCACATCCCAGGAGACACCCAGGATCCCTGCCCCACCACCACAATGCAGCCAGGCTGGCCAGGAGGGACACGGTGTCCCGGGCACCCAGGAGGAGGCAGGCGACAACGCCAATGCCACCCCTCAGGGGTCCCGGAGACCCGATGTACCCACAAGGGCAGGCCAGGTGCAAGTGGGCAGGGGTGGTGGGAGTGGAGGACGGCGGAGGCGCGAGCCGGACCAGTTGGCTGGGGAACCGGTATTTGCCCATGTCCGTAACATCATGGACACATACCGGCAGGACACCACGGGCATGGCCCAGGTTGTGTCCGTCCTCGAGGGGATCAAGACCCAGCAGGCCCAGCAACATGCCTGTCTACTGCAACACCAACGGAGGATGGAGGACAGACAGGCTGAGCAAGTGACGGTGTTCAAGGGGATTCACGATACACTCCGTCGGATGGCCGACAACATGGCCGACCCTCCCTGTGCCAGAA
The DNA here is from genome assembly GCF_964204655.1 of Triturus cristatus. NCBI lineage: Eukaryota > Metazoa > Chordata > Amphibia > Caudata > Salamandridae > Triturus > Triturus cristatus. The sequence goes on along the minus strand of NC_140593.1, from coordinate 1,009,756,460 downwards.
GGCGGAGAACATCACCACCCACAGGGAGGGAGCAGGAGGAGGAGGAGGAAACATCCGATGGAGCATCCCAGACGTCGTCACGGCCTGCTTCTGAGGGTCCCCGCAGGAGGGCGGGTCGTCCACGGAAAAGACCGTGAGGGTCGGCGCAACATCACCATCTCCCAGGACACCTGGCCTGGCACCTGGCCCACTGGAGCAACAGCAGCACAGCATCAAGAGACATTCTCTGCCACATGGCCCTGCTGGTCACTGTCTGACCAATGTTGACAAAGACTGTGGAATGGACTCTGAGGATTTCAAATGGCAAGGACACCAACTTCCCTACTGAACTTTGGATTCCAAACTCGCGGAAAGCCCCTCACTTAATCCCCCCCCCCCCCAAAATGAAGAGAAGATGCCTGCTGGTTGCATAATTACCATACATGTGTGTTGTAAAGTCTAAACATGCCTGAGCTCTCTTTTGACTCCAACCATCCACACCCTGGGGCCTGAGTCTGGCACAGGACACACGGGTCACAGTGTATTAGTCAAGACAGACATGGAGCACCATACACACCCGTGATGGGCCCAACCAGCTGAGGGGGTGGCCACACAACCGTGCTGACAGACACATTGAGTACAGCAACAGTCATGCGCAGAGGTCAGGGATCATGTCCAGGGTCCTGGGGGGCACCCAGGTATGTGTAGACAGGTGGCAGAACCATGTCCTGCAAGCTTGAGTCCGGTGGATGCAGAGAATGGGGGCCTGGCCAACGTTGGATGCATGGGGATGGCACATGTCACAATACCCACACAGTCATGGACATCATGCACAATACACAGTCTCAGCCCACACACACAGCTTGCATCTTGCTACTCGACACATCGACACATAGCCACCATCAGGGAGAACCATGCCAGACATGCTGGATGCACCGTGGCAACACACCAGCATTGACGGAGAAGAGGCACCTTGGAGGCATAGGGACACCTTTATTAGTCATGTATTCGGGATTGCAGAGGCAACTTGAAGTACACATGAACACATCTTGTGGAGTAACATGTGGGTCCAACACTGGCACCCCCCTTCTGCAGCACAAATGCGTGTTAGCCATGGGACTGGCACACAATTGTCGGCTAACAGCTAAACACCCACAGCTGCTCACGGAGAGCCTGCCATACACCATTGATCAGCTGATGTGGAAGTCCCACAGCATGTCAACCCAATGCTAACCGCATGTGTCCGAGGGCAGTGTTACACACATTGATGCCATCATCACAATCCACTATCCCATCACTGATGACTGTCAACAAGTCTGACCATCTATTCAGGTGTACCCAGCTGCATGTCATGTGCACCATGGTGATGCGACATGTCTGCAGAGAAACCAAACATCGACAGGGGCAGTGTGCATACATCGTGAACAACTGCCACACCCAATACACCCCTGATGCATCCCTTACCCTATGGAGACTTCCAAACGTGTCCGTGCCTGTAACGCTGAGTCAGCCCACGATGACGTGTCCATGAGGAATAGCAGTGCCACAACAATGCAAGCAGCAGACGGCATGCGCAAGTACCTGGGGAAGAGAGACACACAAGTAGTCAGCCACAAAAAGCACAGCCACTTGCATGTGCATTTACTCGACACATGTATGGATGACAACAAGCCAGGTCACAATTATGACTGGGGAAATACAACCATCACTGCCACCATCACTCCAGTGACACACCCACACACACCTCTGACTCACGTGCCATACATGCAGGTGGAGACACACATCACAACACATGCCACACGGGGACCAATGAGTGCACACTCAGACACTGGTACTCACCACTAAGCAAAGAAGTCACGTATGAGCCGACTCCGGATGTCCTCTTGCGGCTCCACATCCTCCACATCACTAGCCCCATTGCCAAGCCCTTCGTCCTCCATGGGTGGATGGTCCTCGTCATGTTGATCCAGGATGAGTGGCACAGCTCTCTCAACTGCCATGTTGTGCAGCATGCAGCAGACCATGAAGATTTTGCAGACCTTCGCAGGGGCATATGGGAGCGCGCCGCCGGTCTTGTGGAGGCACCGAAATCGGCTCTTCAGCAGGCCAAATGTCCTCTCTATCACTCGCCTTGTCCGGCCATGGGCGGTGTTGTAGCGGAGCTGGGCCGGCGTGATGGGGTTGCGGAGAGGTGTGAGCAGCCATGGCATGCTGGGATAGCCAGCGTCCCCTACATGGGAAGCACATTGACATCGTTAGAAGTGGTGCAGCGGTCGTGCTGGTAGGCTAAGCAAAATACAGGACAGACAGACTGTACCCACCAACAACACATGCTCTTTCGTTGCGCAGCTGCATCATCAATTCAGGCATCCTGCTACGCCTCATGATGTAGGCATCGTGTGCTGATCCTGGAAAACGAGCACAGACATGTGAAATCACCATGTTGGACTGACACACCACAAGGGCATTGATGGAGTGGTAGTGCTTCCGATTGCGGTACGCCACCTCCCGTGCGTCTGGTGGTACCAAAGCTACATGTGTCCCATCTATGGACCCAATGACATGGGGCATCCCTCCCAGGGCATAGAATCCACGCTTGACCGCAGTCAACTCTTCAGGGGTTGGGAACTTGATGAAGTCATCCAGGTGAATCAACATGGCCTCTAAGAAATCATGCAGCACACGGCAGAACATGCTCTGGGACATGCCACCAACATGAGCAATGGTATTTTGAAAGGTACCCGTGGCAAGAAAATGTAGGGCAGCCATTACCTTCAGCTGGGGTGTCAGTGCCGTAGGATACCTGTGCTGCGGTTGCAGGTGTGGTGCCAGTCTCGCCGTCAACTCCAGAATCAACGGTTGGGGGAAGCGGTAGAGCCGGACGCTGTCATTCTCCCGCATGTCAGCCAAGTCCGGAATTGTTCGGGCGAGAGGCGGCGCTCTGCAGTAATTTGGAAGTGACAAGATAGAGTGAGTGCACTACGACAACAATTCATATGTACTGAGCACATGTTAATCTGTCAATACACATATGCTACATAGGGAGTCAGGGATGTGCTACATGCCCAGGACACGTATGGATGCAAGGTGACACCCCTACCAAGACCCAGCTACACACAGAGATTGTGGACCTTCCCATGCCATGCCATGGGAATAGCTGTGTCCCAGTGCAAGTGAACAGCCAGACGCAAGACAGCAGTGACATACGCCCACACATCAGCAGAAGTAGGATGCCAATTGCAGAGACTGGTAGCGGAACATTAGAGCCACAGGTCACATGACATTACACTAGGACAGCCCACACACCTTGCCATGAAAGTGCACATGTCATGACTCACCACACATTCATGGTGAGGATGCAGACATGTCCTTGTCACAGTACTCTGTGTCCCATGCATACATACACACCTTACATCCGATCCCACATGTGGCCTGGTGTGCGTAACAGTGTGCCATGGCCATCTACACACAGACACATGTTGGTTGCAGCAACTGCAGATGCATTTGAGGGAACGCCAACATCAAGCTAATGGGAACACACCACACATACATGACATAGTCACATCGTGCAACATGGGTAGTCACATGTCAGTTGTGGTAACCCCTGTAGCGGCCATCAGGTGACACTTGCGTGTGTTGTTGACTGTGCCATGCCAGTGACGCTTATCTCAAGTGTCCTGTACGACATGCACACATGTCAAAGGAGTGAAGGGCATGTCTGGCACATAGTGCACCATCACACATGACATCTGTACACATCTCATCATACATCTATTGCCGTCACAACTCAGAAGTAATGTGCCACATCACAGCCTTTCACACCTGTGCCCCACACATGTAGTACTGCACAGACAATGCCTTGATGTCCATCCATGGACAAGTATGTCAGCTCTATTCCTTTCTGTGTGCTGCCTGTCACCACTGTCACGTGTGAAAGGCTCTGTACATACGCTCTGAGGGTGTGTGTACGTTCCCTATCACTATGGGAGTGCTGCCGTAGGCCTACCCATAGTGATAGTGAGCGTACGCGCGTGTGTACGGTCCGTATCACTATGGGTACGCATACGCGAGCAAACCCATAGTGATAGTGAGCGTACACGCGTGTGTACGGTCCGTATCACTATGGGTACGCATACGTGAGCATACCCATAGTGATAGTGAGCGTACACGCGTGTGTACGGTCCGTATCACTATGGGTACGCATACGCGAGCAAACCCATAGTGATAGTGAGCGTACACGCGTGTGTACGGTCCGTATCACTATGGGTACGCATACGCGAGCAAACCCATAGTGATAGTGAGCGTACACGTGTGTGTACGCTCACACATGTCTCCACCTGCAACATTCGTGGCATCCTTGGTGATCACTGTACTTGTGTATGGAGTCTGTTGACATGAGTTCCCTTGTAGGCAGTATGCATGTGTGTACTTCCAGCCTCACACACGTGTGTTACACCCCTCCTGTCTCAGGGCACTGGTGGGAGCACTCTGCACCCACCCCTCCTGTCTCAGGGCACTGCTGGGAGGACTCCACACCCACCCCTCCTGTCTCAGGGCACTGCTGGGAGGACTCCACACCCACCCCTCCTGTCTCAGGGCACTGCTGGGAGGACTCCACACCCACCCCTCCTGTCTCAGGGCACTGCTGGGAGGACTCTGCACACACACCTCTTGTCTCAGGGCACTGGTGGGAGTGATAGGCACCCACCCCTCCTGTCTCAGGGCACTGCTGGGAGGACTCTGCACACACACCTCCTGTCTCAGGGCACTGCTGGGAGGACTCTGCACACACACCTCCTGTCTCAGGGCACTGCTGGGAGGACTCTGCACACACACCTCCTGTCTCAGGGCACTGCTGGGAGGACTCTACACCCACCCCTCCTGTCTCAGGGCACTGCTGGGAGGACTCTACACACACCCCTCCTGTCTCAGGGCACTGCTGGGAGGACTCTACACACACCCCTCCTGTCTCAGGGCACTGCTGGGAGGACTCTGCACACACACCTCCTATTTCTGGATATGTACGCTTGGAACATACACGGTGGGGGTATGCTCCATTCGTCCGCGGGGGTGGGAACGGGTCGTACTTACACTGTTGGGGTGGGGGTATGCTCCATGCATACGCGGGTGAGGGTACGAGTTGTACTTACACTGGTGGGATGGGGGTAGGCTCCATGCATACGGGGGTGGGGGTACGTGTCGTACTTACACTGGTGGGGGTGGGGGTATGGTCCGTACGTCCGCGGGTGAGGGTACGAGTCGTACTTACACTGGTGGGGTGGGGGTACGCTCCATGCATACGGGGTGAGGGTACGAGTCGTACTTACACTGGTGGGGTGGGGGTAGGCCCCATGCATACGGGGGTGGGGGTACGTGTCGTACTTACACTGGTGGGGGTGGGGGTACGCTCCATGCATACGCGGGTGAGGGTACGAGTCGTACTTACACTGGTGGGATGGGGGTAGGCTCCATGCATACGGGGGTGGAGGTACGTGTCGTACTTACACTGGTGGGGGTGGGGGTACGGTCCGTACGTCCGCGGGTGAGGGTACGAGTCGTACTTACACTGGTGGGGTGGGGGTACGCTCCATGCATACGGGGTGAGGGTACGAGTCGTACTTACACTGGTGGGGTGGGGGTAGGCCCCATGCATACGGGGGTGGGGGTACGTGTCGTACTTACACAGTTGGGGTGGGGGTACGCTCCATGCATACGCGGGTGAGGGTACGAGTCGTACTTACACTGGTGGGATGGGGGTAGGCTCCATGCATACGGGGGTGGGGGTACGTGTCGTACTTACACTGGTGGGGGTGGGGGTACGGTCCGTACGTCCGCGGGTGAGGGTACGAGTCGTACTTACACTGGTGGGGTGGGGGTACGCTCCATGCATACGTGGGTGAGGGTACGAGTCGTACTTACACTGGTGGGGTGGGGGTACGCTCCATGCATACGCGGGTGAGGGTACGAGTCGTACTTACACTGTTGGGGTGGGGGTACGCTCCATGCATACGGGGTGTGGGTACGGGTCGTACTTACACTGTTGGGGTGGGGGTACGCTCCATACGTACGCGGGTGGGGGTAGGGTCCGTACATATCCGTCCCCACGCTATGTGATGCTTGTGCGGGCCGTACCCAGGCCATTGCCACGTGGGTACGATCCGTCCCGCCATTGTTGGGGTGACGTGGGTGTGGGCGTGGTACGTCTCGTACCCACGCTCTTCAGGTGTGGGTACGGGACGTACCGGTCTGGTTGTGTTGCCGGTTCGCGTCGTGACGGACTTCCATTGTAGCGGTCGCTGGCTTAGCTGGACACGCCCCCACCCCCTCGTAGTGACCAGGGCATGGGAGTCAGGTATGTCCTGGGCATGTGTGCTGTGTGACTTTGGTGGGGGTTTTGTGGCCTGCCCTGGTCCTGCCACCCCCACCCCACCCCACTTTCCCCCCTCCCTTAGTTATTCTGACCTTCTGCGGCGTCTGCGTCCGAACCTGTAGAGGAGGTCGACTGCTATGAGGGCCGGGATGACACGTAGGTTCGGGTCCATGTCTGTCCGTCGCGTACGGGTCCTCCTTGTTCGCGTCGTCCTGTCGCGTACTGGTCCTCCTTGATCGCGTCGTCCTGTCTGTCCGTCGCGTACTGGTACTCCTTGTTCGCGTCGTCCTGTCGCGTACTGGTCCTCCTTGTTCGCATTGTCCTGTCTGTCCGTCGCGTACTGGTGGTCCTTGTTCGCGTCGTCCTGATTTCCCGGCAGTTTTTGGCAGCCGGAAAATATTCACAGTGCGGGATGACGTCGGTGCGAATCGTAATTCCTGGTTCGTGAATGGCAGGCTGCGAGCGTCCCGACGTCACGTCGGCGCTTTCCCGGATCGCATTTGTAGGTTTATTTTGTTCGGTCGGGCTTTTTTACGATTCGTACGGAAATGGTGTTCCCGTGCGAATCGTAATTCCTTGTTTGTAAATTTTGACGACCGGGTACGCGTCGGACGGAGAATATGCTCCGTCCGACGGTTCGTACCCGGTTTTTACCGGATCGTAATCGGCACCATAGTGTAATTACATGCTTTACAGTGACCACACCTATGATGGCCAGTTATAGGTGGTAAACTAAGTTGTGATCTTATGTCAGAATGGGGAGGTGGTTCTAGATATGACGACACAACATGGTCTTTAATATTTTTAGCACGTTTGAATGCAAATAAAGGTTGCTCTGGCATGTTGATTTCAGAACCTACTAGATTCCAATATTTTTTAATTACCTTCTTTATCTCATTACTACGAGTATTAAAGGTTGTGACACACACCAACTTGTCAATTTCCTGATTTTTTGGTTGTATTTCAAGTAAGGTTTCTCGTGGTCTATACCAGGCTCTTTTTCTGGCTCTATTGAGGAGTCCCCTTGGGTACCCCCTCTCCCTTAGTTTCATGATGAGGACGTCAGTTTCCTTGAAATAGTCCCCCCTCCTGCTGCAATTGCGACGCAATCGCAAAAATTGTCCATACGGCAGATTATCCCTAAGGTTCCTAGGGTGATGGGAATTATATTGTAATAGTGTGTTTCTGTCCGTAGGTTTTTTGTATAGACTCATCACTATTCTGCCATCTTCTTCTTCCAGTGTCAGATCCAAGAAGGGAATTGAATCCTTACTGTGTGTTATGGTAAATTGAATGTCAGTACTGCACGAGTTCAGCCATGTTAGAAACGACATCAATTGATTCACAGTACCCGACCACAGCATGATAATGTCGTCAATATATCGCTTCCAAGCTGATATATTGTCGATATACGGATTTTGGTCTGAATATATGTTTTTATCCTCAAAATGCTCCATAAACAGATTCGCTAGACTAGGTGCAAACCCTGCCCCCATCGCCACACCTTTGCATTGGAAGTAAAAGACATTCTGAAAGATGAAGCAATTCTTTGTCATGGCAATCTGTAACAGTTGAATCAGAAATTCGGTAGGGATCCAATGGGGTTTAGGGCGGGTGTCCAATACCTTACTGATAACTTCAATTGCCTCCTTTTGTGGTATGCTTGTATACAATGAACACACGTCTAGTGTAACAAATAACTGTGTGGATTTATCAAAAGGTTGATCTTCAAGCAATTGTATGGTATGCATCGTGTCCCGGAGGTAAGATCTAGTCTCCTGAACGAATGGCTGTAAAAAACTGTCCAAATATTGATTTAAGGGTTCCAGCACAGATCCACATCCGGATACGATTGGTCTTCCCGGCGGTTTTTGTAGACTCTTATGTACTTTAGGAATGGTATAAATTGTAGGAATCCTGGGATTTATCTTACTAAGGAACTTACATTCATGTTCAGACAGGAAACCCTCCTCAATGCCGCGATTGGTGAGATCTCTGATTAGGGTGCCAATTACGATCCGGTAAAAAAAATTCCCGTACGACTCGTATCCGGTCTTTTTACCGTACGAATCGTACAAGTGCCGTACAAACTGGCAATCACGATTCGCATGGTGAAAAGCCCATACGAGTCGCATTGGGAATAATTCCTCACACGTCCTCGGGTCGGAAAAAGTGTCCGACACGTCCTCGGACGATTTACCGTACAAACGTGAAAAGCGAAGTCCGACCGGGGAATCACGATCCGTCCCGGGTGTCCGAATGTACAACCGTATGGTTAAAAGACCGTCCGCACTGAACTCCAATAGCAACCATGGAGACGTCCAAACAGGTGCCCGGTACGCGCCGTACCCCCCCCAGCCCCCGCATGTACGCACCGTACCCCCCCCCAGCCCCCGCATGTACGCGCCGTACCCCCCCGTGTATGTACGCCCGAGTACGTGTCGAACCCCCCGTGTATGTACACCCGAGTACGTGTCGAACCCCCCGTGTATGTACACCCGAGTACGTGTTGAACTGTACGTGTCGAACCCCCGTGTATGTACACCCGAGTACGTGTCGAACCCCCGTGTATGTACACCCGAGTACGTGTTGAACTGTACGTGTCGAACCCCCCCGTGTATGTACACCCGAGTATGTGTCGAACCCCCCGTGTATGTACACCCGAGTACGTGTCGAACTGTACGTGTCGAACCCCCCGTGTATGTACACCCGAGTACGTGTCGAACTGTATGTGTCGAACCCCCCCGTGTATGTACACCCGAGTACGTTCGAGTCGTACCCCCACCCGTGTATGTACGGTGCGTACCCCCAGCGCTGGGGGTACGCACATACACGGGGGGGTTCGACACGTACAGTTCGACACGTACTCGGGTGTACATACACGGGGGGTACGGCGCGTACATGCGGGGGCTGGGGGGGGTACGGCGCATACATGCGGGGGCTGGGGGGGTACGGCGCGTACATGCGGGGGCTGGGGGGGGTACGGCGCTTACATGCGGGGGCTGGGGGGGGTACGGCGCGTACATGCGGGGGCTGGGGGGGGGTACGGCGCTTACCGGGCCACCTACTCTGGTCGTTTTGCGCCGTACTTCGCTTTTCCGGCACTTTTTGGGTGCCGTAAAAATATTGCCGTCCGGACTGCTGTCGGTTCGAATCGTACTTCCTGGGTCGTGGAACGCGACCTGAGAGCGTCCCGACGTCACGTCGGCGCATTCCCCGGATCCCATTTGTATGTATCTTTTCGTCGGTCGGTGTTTTGTACGACTCGTACGGAAATGGTGTTTCCGTGCGAATCGTACTTGCATGTTTGTAAAGTTTTACGACCGGGTACGAGTCGGACGGAAAAAAGCCTCCGTCCGACGGTTCGTACCCGGTTTTTGCCGGATCGTAATTGGCACCTAGTTTGGCAATTTCCTTTGTGGGGTCACAAGGGGCACGAGTATAGCTGGTCATGCAACTGAGTTGTTGGTTAATCTCGTCAATGTAATCCTCTGTATTTTGTATCATGACTGCTCCCCCCTTATCTGCAGTCTTAATCACGATGGATTTGTTTTCATTCAATGAACAGAGAGCTAGTCTTTCCTCATTTGTGATGTTATGTCTGATATATTTGGTGTTACTCAATAACTTCATGACCTCACTTCCAACAATTTTCTCATAAGCTATGATTTTTTCATTCATAAGATATGCTGCTGGTGTAAATGTAGATACTGGACGAAAATTGGTTGCCGCTAGCTTCTTTTCATATCCATCATTCTTCACGAAGTAATATTTCAGACGAATCTTTCTAAAGAATTGTTGCAATTCTAATTTGATGTTGAATGTGTTGGGAGTAGCAGTCGGTACAAAGGAAAGTCCTTTTGACAACACATCATGTTCAGCCTTACTCAAAGTATACTTTGAAATATTGAGTATTGGATCTTTCATGTCCATAGTACATCCTGGTATTTCTTGTGTTATGGTAGAAGGTACGATTTCCAGTCTGCACACATTACTAGGCTCATTAATAGACGTAGAGATTACCAACGGTACGTCTGCCGTCTGGTCCGAATTTCGCCATGGTTCTGTGGTGGCTGTGTCTGGAAACGAACTCTCGAGTTGCCTCGTTGGTTGCCCTTCCCTTGGCTCCATCTGGGCGGTCTCCTCCAATTCTGGTCCCGATTGGTCCAAGTGGGCTCCCCTAAAAAAGACGTGGAAGTAGATGGACCAAAGCTATCTTGATATGTGGTATGCGATTGATATAATGGTCCTTGCTGGTAACCACTTTCTTGTGGTTGGAATCGTGGTCCAGATGGATAAGGACGCACGTCAAGACTTGTGCTTGGCTGCTCAGGTTCGTTGTCTGATCCGCTCCTGAAGGAAGAATTCGAAAAAGTAGCAAATCTTCTCGAACTTTGCCTATTGCGATTAGTAAAGTATCCTTGAGTATCTTGGATATAGTAATCGTCACAAATGTAGGGATAAGTAGTCTTCTTATCATATACCCTGATGTCTTTATTTGCTGGGAACAAACGAATTTTAAGGTATGTGTACACCGTGTGTCTTTTCAGGAAACGGTTGGTTACTATGGTGAGCAGTCTATATATCGACTTTTAAATATCGAGGGACATAAATATCGAGTCAAAAATATCTACTGTACAAAATATCGAAATAGATAATATCGATGTGCAAAATATCGATTTTTTTTTTATTATATGTCGATGTAAGTAATATCGTTAGCAATAATATCGACATGTGAAAATATCGTTATTGTGTGTTTAGTAAATATTTTGAAGTTGTTTGTATAAATAGTTAAAATGTATATAATATGAGAAATATTGTTTTTGTTTTAGGGGCGGGATGTTGGTTATAGGGGATAAGGGTGGGGAGTGTTTTAAAAAAGTTAATTATTTTTTAAATATATTGTAAAATTTAATTAGTAAATTTTAATTCAAATTTGAAATGTATATTTAATTTTAGGAGCGGGATGTTGGGTTATAGGGGATAAGGGTGGGAAGTGTTTTAAAAATGTTTATATATTATTTAATTTTTAAAAAAAATTATTTAGAAATTGTAAATTAATTTTAGAATTTTACAAATAATTTTAGGAGCGGGATGTTGGTTTATAGGGAATAAGGGTGGGAAGTGTTTTAAAAATGTTTATATATTTTTAAATTTAAAAAAAATATAATTTAGAAATTGTAAATTTAATTTAGAATTTTAGAAATAATTTTAGGAGCGGGTTGTTGGGTTATAGGGGATAAGGGTGGGAAGTGTTTTAAAAATGTGTATATGTTGTAGAATGTTTCAAAAAAATAATGTAGAATTTTTTATTTTAATTTAGAAATTTTAAAATAATTTTAGGAGTGGGATGTTGGGTTATAGGGAATAAGGGTGGGAAGTGTTTTGCAAATGTTTATATATTTTTGAATTGTTTATAAAAAAAATTTGTAATTTTAAATGTAATTTAGAAATTTAGTTAAAATAATTGGAGTGGGATGTTGAGTTATAGGGGATAAGGGTGGGAATTGTTGTAAAAAATGTTTTTAAATTTTGAATATTTAAAACATTTTATTTGAAATTTGGAATAAAAATATATTTTTAATATTATCTTTTAGGAGTGGGATGTTGGGTTATAGGGGATGAGGGTGGGTAGTGTTTTAAAAAATTTGATTTATGTGTGAATAATTTGTATACACAATTTAGAAAATTATAATAACATTTTGAATGTTATATTGCATTTTTGGAGTGAGATGTTGTGTTATGGGGATAAGGGTGTGGAGTTTGATAAAAATGTGTAAAATGTTGGTAATATTGTATACAAACTATGTATAAATTTTGATTTGTATTGTACAATTTTACATTTATTTGGGGCTTGGGATGTTGGCTTATAGGGGATAAGGGTGGGGAGTGTTTTAAAAATGTATTTGAAATTAGTAATATTGAGTAATTTATATTAAAATATAATATATTATAATATAATATTTTGGGATAAATTTTAGATTGGGGATTTGGATCTGTAGAGGATAAGTGTGGGTATTTTTTAATGTTAATTTATTCATAATGATTAAAATATATTGTTTTTTTATATATTTATATTTATATATTTGTATTGCAATTACTGTAAATAAATACATATTGGAGTGGGAATATAAAATTAATTAAGATTAGTATACATGATCTAGTGTAATTTAATATATTTATGAGTGGGAATACTAAATTAATTAAGTTTATTGTTTTGCAACTACCATAATTAAATATAGATTTGAGTGAGAATAGTAAATTAATTAAGTTCAGTGTCCAGCACTTATCTTAATTTAATATAGACTGGAGTGGGAATAGTAAATTAATTCAGTTCAGTGTCCAGCACCTACCCTAATTAAATATAGATTGGAGTGAGAATAGTAAATTAATTAAGTTTAGTGTCCAGCACTTATCTTAATTTTATATAGACTGGAGTGGGAATAGTAAATTAATTCAGTTCAGTGTCCAGCACCTACCCTAATTAAATATAGATTGGAGTGAGAATAGTAAATTAATTAAGTTTAGTGTCCAGCACTTATCTTAATTTCATATAGACTGGAGTGGGAATAGTAAATTAATTCAGTTCAGTGTCCAGCACCTACCCTAATTAAATATAGATTGGAGTGAGAATAGTAAATTAATTAAGTTCAGTGTCCAGCACTTATCTTCATTAAATATAGACTGGAGTGGGAATAGTAAATTAATTAAGTTCGGTGTCCAGCACATACTCTAATTAAATATAGGTTGGAGTGAGAATAGTAAATTAATTATGTTCAGTGTCCAGCACTTATCTGAATTAAATATAGACTGCAGTGGGAATAGTAAATTAATTCAGTTCAGTGTCCAGCACCTACTCTAATGTAATATAGGTTGGAGTGAGAATAGTAAATTAATTAAGTTCAGTGTCCAGCAGTTATATTAATTAAAGATAGTCTGGAGTGGGAATAGTAAATTAATTACGCTCAGTGTCCAGCACATACTCTAATTAAATATAGGTTGGAGTGAGAATAGTAAATTAATTAAGTTTAGTGTCCAGCACTTATCTTAATTAAATATAGACTGGAGTGAGAATAGTTAATTAATTCAGTTCAGTGTCCAGCAGCTACCCTAATTAAATATAGATTGGAGTGAGAATAGTAAATTAATTAAGTTCAGTGTCCAGCACTTATCTTAATTAAATATAGACTGGAGTGGGAATAGTAAATTAATTAAGTTCAGTGTCCAGCACATACTCTAATTAAATATAGGTTGGAGTGAGAATAGTAAATTAATTAAGTTCAGTGTCCAGCACTTATCTTAATTAAATATAGACTGGAGTGGGAATAGTAAATTAATTCAGTTCAGTGTCCAGCACCTACTCTAATTTAATATAGGTTGGAGTGAGAATAGTAAATTAATTAAGTTCAGTGTCCAGCACATACTCTAATTAAATATAGGTTGGAGTGAGAATAGTAAATTAATCAAGTTCAGTTTCCAGCACTTACCTTAATTAAATATAGACTGGAGTGGGAATAGTAAATTAATTCAGTTCAGTGTCCAGCACCTACCCTAATTAAATATAGACTGGAGTGGGAATAGTAAATTAATTAAGTTCAGTGTCCAGCACATACTCTAATTAAATATAGGTTGGAGTGAGAATAGTAAATTAATCAAGTTCAGTGTCCAGCACTTATCTTAATTAAATATAGACTGGAGTGGGAATAGTAAATTAATTCAGTTCAGTGTCCAGCACCTACTCTAATTTAATATAGGTTGGAGTGAGAATAGTAAATTAATTAAGTTCAGTGTCCAGCACTTATATTAATTAAAGATAGTCTGGAGTGGGAATAGTAAATTAATTAATTTCATTGTCCAGCACATACTCTAATTAAATATAGGTTGGAGTGAGAATAGTAAATTAATTAAGTTCAGTGTCCAGCACTTATCTTAATTAAATATAGACTGGAGTGGGAATAGTAAATTAATTCAGTTCAGTGTCCAGCATCTACTCTAATTTAATATAGGTTGGAGTGAGAATAGTAAATTAATTAAGTTCAGTGTCCAGCACTTATATTAATTAAATATAGACTGGAGCGGGAATAGTAAATTAATTCAGTTCAGTGTCCAGCACCTACTCTAATTTAATATAGGTTGGAGTGAGAATAGTAAATTAATTAAGTTCAGTGTCCAGCACTTATATTAATTAAATATAGACTGGAGTGGGAATAGTAAATTAATTAAGTACAGTGTCCAGCACCTACTCTAATTTAATATAGGTTGGAGTGAGAATAGTTAATTAGTTAAGTTCAGTGTCCAGCACTTATCCTAATTAAATATAGACTGGAGTGGGAATAGTAAAGGAATTCAGTTCAGTGTCCAGCACCTACTCTAATTTAATATAGGTTGGAGTGAGAATAGTAAATTAATTAAGTTCAGTGTCCAGCACTTATCTTAATTAAATATAGACTGGAGTGGGAATAGTAAATTAATTCAGTTTAGTGTCCAGCACCTACTCTAATTTAATATAGGTTGGAGTGAGAATAGTAAATTAATTAAGTTCAGTGTCCAGCACTTATCTTAATTAAATATAGACTGGAGTGGGAATAGTAAATTAATTCAGTTCAGTGTCCAGCAACTACTCTAATTTAATATAGGTTGGAGTGAGAATAGTAAATTAATTAAGTTCAGTATGTAGTGGGAGTAGTATGTTAATTAAGTTTGGTAAATAGCAAATATTAGAATTAAATATAGAGTTGAATAGGAACAGTTAAATTAATTTGTTTTAATTTACAACAAATCTGTAGATTTTAGTTTTGTTTGGATAAAAGATAGAAGTTATATCAGAATGCAAATTCCAAATTTTTGTATAAAATAGTAGAAAGGAAAATAAGATTTGTTTTATAGTTGTTGGAAGGTATATTAATTAGAGAGAAAATATTGTTTATTATTACGCATATTATAATAATTAAATTATTGAAATAAACATGTAATAACATAATTAATATTTAACATTTGTATTATTGTAATAATTTTTTTATAATGGATATATATTTGTTTAATGTATATTTTGGACATTAATATATGAACAGACAAAATAATAAAAAAATAATTGTGATTTTTATAGCTGTTTAATATTTTTAAATTTATATTGTGTACTCTCAATATTTTTAGACTTTATTTGGATTTATAAGAAATTGTATGTTTTGAAATATATGATAAATATATTTTAATTATTAATATTTATATTAGATAATTAATATTGAAATTATTTACATTTTAGAATATTTCTTTTTATTTTTAGTTTTGGTATGTTGTAGATACAATATATTAATTATATCATGTTCATAAATTTTTTTGGGTAATATATACAGTTTGATTATTATATTAATAAATATATTTTATTTATTATATTAATTTTTATAAGTTAAATAATTTTCACATATATAAAAAATATAGGTATTCTTTTTGAGTATTTTATTCTAATGTTTTACTAATTTTTAAAGTAATGTGTAATGTTAAATAAATAGTTAGGGCATTTTTTGGGATTTTCTTAGTTGTTATGTTTGTTTGGGTCTTTTATTTTGTAACCGCTCGCTGTTGTTTTGGGTTATTTTGGTAGAATCCAGGTCGCGGTCGGGAGCTGTTTCGCGTTTGAGAAGGTAAGAGTCATTTTCTTTATTATTAAATAGTTTTAAGTGTTTTGTGGAAGTAGTAATGTTGTAATAAGTGTGTATGGATTGATGTTTTAGAAGTTAGGGTGTTAGTAATAGTTTGTATACGGTTTTATAATTTACGTTGTGTTCCGTGTTTGTGGCTTTGTTAGTGTTTGCATCAGGATCTATCCGCATCTGTGAGGGTCACACAGGATGGGAAATGCACGAAGCACTTTAGGGCGGAGAGAGGGGTGAGGCAGGGGTGTATCCTTGCCCCACTCCTCTTTACAATTTATATTAACGGCCTGGAAGGGTCTCTGGGGGTCCCGAGAGCTGATGCGCCGCGCGTGGGGGAACTGGTTGTACCAGTTCTTCTATACGCGGATGACGCTGTTTTGTTGGCCCGCACGGCGGTGGGGCTTCAGAGATTGTTGGATGCCTTTGGTACATTCATGGCTGCCCTGGATCTTAGAGTGAATATTAAAAAATCTCACTTTATGGTTGTGGGGAAACAACGTAAAAAGCCAAAGTCTAGATCCCTATTTTGCAACGGGGAAGAGATTTCCAGGGTTAAGGTCCTCTGCTATCTGGGAGTTCTCTTTGATGAGAATGGCTCCTGGGGCCCACAAATTAAACTTAAACGCAACTCTGTAGCCAGGTCCTCCTCAGCTGTGATCAGCTTTGCTAAGAAGCTGGGGGCAAGGCCAATGGAGGCCTTGTTGAAGGTCTATACTGCAAAAAGCCTGGCTATCGCCACTTATGGCGCGGCTCTGTGGGGCTATGTTACACAGGACTTGATTCAAGTTGCAGAAAATAGATTCCTGCGTTCTTTGCTATCAGTTCCCCAATCAACACCTGTTTTTTCTATTCATGCGGAGGTTGGTTTGGGTTATGTTTCTGATAAATTGAAGTTGGCTCCATTGTTATTTTGGGTGAAAACCTGGTTAAACCAGGAAATATCCCTTAATCATCAGATCCTGAGTGATGTTTTAGCCTTAGATCATGCTAATAGAATCCCCTGGCTAGAGTACATTAGAGTGGCGTTCTCTAGCATGGGGCGCCCTGAGCTTTTTTCGTCTCCATCTCTCATAGTTAAAGCAGATATTGCATGGACCAGGCAGTCTTTTTTAGATAGACTTACTATGGACCGCGAGGAGACGGAATTTCGAAAACCAAATGTGAGAGCACATTTTTTGCTTCTCTCGTCTCCTTCGCTGGAACCCTATCTAAGCATTGTTTCAAATCCTTTCCATAGATTTTTATTACTGCGTTTTAGATTCAATCTGATTCACTACTCACTTGGCTCTTATCCTCTGTGGGGCAAGCCCGAATGCAGCATACCATGCCACTGTGATGACTTTTCATGTCAGGATACGTTGCATTTTATTATGTTTTGCGAGTTTTATTCTGCTAGCCGTAAAAAATACTTACTTCCAATTCTAAAGGAAGCTGGCTTCTCACAAGTTAGACCTGCCCTGCTGTTTCTTCAACAGCTGAGTAGTACTCGCATTATCTTTAGTGTGGCAAATTTTTTGGTGGCTGCTATGCGCTGTAAGGCGAAACAATCTTCTAGCTTGGGCATCATATGAGTAATTTTCTAATGATTTTTAAATATGTTGCATGTTGTTTTATTATATGGTTTTATTGTAACCATATTTTTTATTGATTATGTCATGGCCTATGCTTTTATGAATTTCTGTACTTTTATGATTTTAACTAATCGAATAAAGTGTTTTTGACTGACTGACTGAATGTTTGTAGTGATGTTTTTAGGTGCATTATGTGTGTTTGTGTGTGGGTGGGAATGTTTGTTTCTCTTTTGTAGGTTTTACGGAGAAGATATTTTCGTCTCTTTCAAACACCTTTTTTTTTTTAAGGAAGTGTGGATTAGTAGTGTTTACTAATCTTTATTTTACACTTCCTTTATTGTTCGGGTTTCCAAGAGCGGTTATTTACCTTTTTAATATTTTTCGGGATTTTTATGGTTAATGGATAGTCGTTTTTTGGCGTAGACGTTTTTTTCCAAAAACAGTTGTATTTTTCCATTTTATTTGGGTTTCTTTTTGATACCTATGGATTTTGAACTACCTGGATTTATTTGGAAGGAATGTTATTATCCCATTGGAACAACTACACAGGTAAGTTTATTTAAATATTTTAATTGTGGGTGGGCAAATCTTATATATTTAATATTGTTGTTGTGTACTTGGTTTATTTAATTATGTTGTCTAAATATATGTAGATATAAATTATTTATATATTTTAGACCACATAATTAAATATGTGATTTAATAAAGTGGTTTATTTATGTTGTGATAGTTGTTTTAGTAGAATTGTGGGTTAATATTTTGGAAAGGGTTTAGAAGAGAGTTTGAGCTATTATATTTAAGTACTCAAGTCCTCTTGTGGATGGGTATAGCTGTACCTGTTGTTGTAGGTAATTATACATTTGAGTAGTTTGTCTAGATTGTTTTGGTTTTAATTGTAGGACAGATTGTTGCATTCTTAATTCTTGGAAACTTTGTTCCTTTTGTATGGCAATTAGTAGTTTTTGTAGTGTTGGAGTTGTTCTCCCAGTAGAAGTTAGGAATGCATTATGCCAGCCCTCGACGGCGTTGTTAGTTTTGGCTTGTTGGTTGAGTGTACTTACATATACATTCCACCGAGGTATTTGGAACTTGGGCTGACGTCTATGGCCTGATCTGTGTAGTCTCCCCACCCAGGTATCCTCAAAATAATCTAAGAGGGGAGATAACTTTACTTCATTTTGTTTGTAGAATGGACTTTCTAATAAAAGATTGTAATGTTCTGCAACATCTGTGGTTGGTACATAAGCTAGGGCTGTTAGAAGTTTTATTTGATGTGCAAAACTTATGTTTGTGGCATATTCTACACTTAGTGAAGATTTTTGTAAATGTCTCCATATACATTGGTTTAGATGGAAGTAACATCCTTGGATAGCTGTATGGGGGTACAGTTTTAGAATGCAATTTATCATGGCTTGCTCAAAGTCTATGATAATTCTTTGAGGGTAAAAATCATTTGATTCTTGTTTTAGTTTTCCTAGCATTTCATTATATGTTGTGTTTTGTTTGTTAGGTAATAGTGCATAAATTAAAGGTATGGAAGTGTTGTGATATTGACTGTGTATTGTGTAAAGCTGGTAGAATGGTTTTGGGCATATTTTAAAGGTGCCATCCATCATCCATGTTTGGCATTGTTGGAGTTTAGTTATATTGTTTGCAGTAGCAAACATTATGATTCTTTTTTCAGTGCTTTTGTTATCAAAAAAAATAAAAGGTTCATTATTGTGGGTGATAGTTAATTCTGGTGGAATGATGATATCTTGAAAAGTTTTAGGGGATGGTATAATTGTCGTGGTTGATTTTTTGGTCCTAGCAATAGTTCTTTTTATAGAAGCAATTGATGGTAATTGGCCTCTTGCTTCTTTGGGCACTCTAGGTAATAGTTCTTTTAGGATTACACTTGTAGCAGTTTGTGAACCAGTGCTTAATTCTTTTATATTTTCAAGGGTTGATCTGACTTCTATTTCAGAGAGATTGGGTGGATGGTTATGCTCTCTTGTATATAGTACAGTTGTTTCTCTTGTTGTTGCTCGTCCGTAGCATTTGTTAGAATAATATTTAGAACACTTCCAGTTCACTTTTCGGTCCGTCTGCTTTTCTTGGGTGTATGTGTAACCCATGTAACACAATAGGAATTTTCCTTTCTGCGAAGTTATAAATTGGGCTTCTTCTGTCATCTTGATGTGTTAGAAATCTGGAAAAAATGTATATGAAAATATATGCAATTGTAATTTATATATTTCTATAAAAATAGGAAACAAAAAACAATTTTATATATACTTACCAAGTGTTTTGGGTTGTATTTGAATGAAGATGTTCTTTGTAGACAAAATGCTGTTTAGTTGATGTAGTCTCTGAAAGTTAAAGAAGATATATTGTTTTGCTTGGTTTAGTTTTTTAAGTGGGGTGGTATTGCTGTTTGGTATAGACAATTTTTTTTTAGAAACACTTTTTATTGTTTTACAAATCAACAACTCAACAAACATTCCCCTGCCTTCACCCGTCCCGGAAGTACCACACATTTATCATCAAGACCAATTATTCAGGAGAAGGAACAACTTCCCACCCAGTTCTCTACCCCCCCTCCCCCACCCCATGTCAATGTACCCCTGTCCTCTACCCCTCTTCCTATGTGCCCCTCCTCCCTAATAAATAAAATGCAGAAGCCCAACCTCTCCCTAAGCAAACGGAGCCTTCCCTAATGCCGAGTGGTATAGATTATAGGTGTTTATTTATACAGGTTTTTAAAAACTTAAAAAAGAGAACATGGATTTGTTTAGGGGTTTAGGATGTTTTGGGGTTTGAGTAGGATTTAATTAATATTTTATTAAGTATTTTGATAGTATACTTACTTTTTCGTGAGTCCTTTCTGGCAATCTTCAATATTTTCTTTAGCTGTTTTGAGTAATATCTGTAGTGGAAACATAAAGAGATGGAATATATAAGTTAGTTATTTATTTGAGTACAGATAAATTAGTGTTTTAGTTTAATTTGGTAGTTTAGTTAGAAAAGATTATTTACTTACGTTTTTAGAATAGTAGTAGGATGTAGGTTTCTTCTGTTTAGCAGAGTTTCTTCTTCGTTCAATGCTTTGGTTTAAGGCACAGTAGAAGACTTGTTTTAATTGGTTTATATAGTGGTTTTAAATTGTTTCTTGAATGTTATTGGTTGTTTTCTGTATGTGGCCTTTCTATTGGATGGTTTGAATTTTTTCTAGTTAAGTGGTTTCCTTTTATGGAAAATGCTAAGTAAGAGTATATTTAGTTTTAAAGGAGGAGAGTTTTAAATAATTATATATAAAACTATTGTTTATAATGTGTTGTAATTGTGTAAAATGTGTTTGAAATGTCTATGTGATAATTATTTAAGTGTTTTTTTATTATGTTGTTAAATATTTAGATAGTTATAAATGTAATGTTTATGTTTAAGTAGAATATAATTGGAAAATGTATGTTTTCGCAAAATATTGTATTTATGTTGTTTAAAGTATTGGTTTTATTAGTATTAGAATTGTCGATATATTTAAAAAAAAACGATATTATTGATGTCTATATTTTGGTTATCGATATTTGTTACATTTGTTATATTTATTTACTTATGTCGATATTTAGTATTGCGATATTGATGTGTGCGATATTTGTGTGATCGATATAATTGTATTACGATATTGTAGTGTCGATATTAGTGCAGTTTTTTAATTAAGTATACAATGTCGATAATTTTGATGTCGATATATTTGATGCGATATTTGTGTAGTTCGATAATGTGTCTTTCGATAATATGTCAGAGATCCGGTTACTATAGGGTAGATTACATGTGATTATGAATCTGCCTTATTCATTACAGAACACTTTGATCTGACTGAGAGGTTGGCTGACATCTTCGTATGCGACCTTAGGATAATTCATTTCTTTCCTAGTCCTCAGGTGAGCATTCAGCCTCGGACATTTTCCTTTTCTTTTTTTAAAATATAATACACACACATAGTTCTAGTTCTATTCTTTGTAATTACAGGCAGCCATACGTGTTTCTTTTTGTCCTGATGAAGACCCGCTTTAGATGCGCACAAAGCTGCACTCCTTCTTAAGGTCGAAACGTCGACGTTACCTGTCTAATTGGTCCATGCAATTCCACCATTTGAATCACTGAATAACATTTACTGTGGTGTTATATGCTATCCGATTTTGGACCATGTGTGTTTAAAGTATAAGTGTGCCATTATGTATATATATATGTTTCTTATGTCAATTTATGTTTGAAGGTCATGTCACTAAGCACTATTAGTCACTAAGGGGCATATGTATCAAACGATTTTTTAATCGCAAACGCTGCGATTCGCAAAATAACAGCGTTTGCGATTAAAAAATCGGTAATCGGGATGTATGAGGCAAATCCCATCGCAAAATTAAAGAATTGCTAATTTAGCGATTTCTTAATTTTGCGTAAGCATTTAAGAAATCGCAAATTGCGATTTCTTAAATGATATGTAAAAAGCACCCAAGTTGTGCTAATTATCCTTAAGAAATCGCAAATTACCACCAACTTCCAGTTGGTGGTAATTTGCGATTTCCTTTCAAAAAGCACTTTTTTGAATTTTACAAAGTGCCACGTGGCGCTCATACATGCTCTTAGGGCATGTATGTGCGCCATATGCATACACATGCTAATTTCAGGGGTGCATCAAGGTGTCATCATGACACCCTTGCACCTTTTAAATTATTCTCAAATTGCGATTAGCAAATTGCGATTCGCTATTTGAGAATTACTTCCCATTCATTTCTATGGGTCTCCTGGCCCATAGAACTGAATGGGCAGGTATTCCTTAATTGCGATTTCGCAATTTGCTAATCGCAATTAAGGAATTTTAAGAAATCGCAAAATGTTTGCAATTTTTTAAATACATCCTGTTTTGCAATTCTCAAATAGCGATTCTTTAAAAATCGCTATTTGAGAATCGCAAATGGTGATGTTGATACATATGCCCCTAAGTGTTGTATGTTACATTTCAGTTATTGTTGGTCGGTCCTGTGTAGTAGCAATATATAATTCTTGATTCAAATATAGTGAAAAGAAAATCATGTTGTGTCCTTTAAATTGATTTATATGTGTGTGTCTATATAATTGTTGTTAAAGGAATAATGGAACAGTTATCAAATGCATTCAGTGCTGTTGAAATTAAGTAGATTCCCAACAGAACCACTGTTTTTGCTACATGTACTTACCCAGGTTCTGAGGGTTACTGGGTTACCCCATTATCTTTAAGGAGCATGATGGGTCAGTGGAACCTCTTCCATACACTGACCCCAAAACAGCAGAGTAACTGTCACCAGCTGTTGGAACAGTTTGCCACGATGTTCTCCCTGACCCCAGGTATCACCTACTGGTGTACCCATGATATGGACATTAGGACAGTCCTTCTGTGAAGCACAACATTTACAGGCTGACTGACAGGGTCAAAGCCAGCATCAAGGAAGAGGTTTCTAAGATGTTGGCGTTGGAGGTGATAGAGCCCTCTAACACTCCTTAGGCCAATCCAGTGGTCTTGATCCCAAAGGCTGTTGCTCCCGATGCCACTTCTGAACTTTGGGTCTATGCGGACTACCATGAGCTCAATGCCGTCACCAGGACTGACGAGCACCCCATCCCCCGGAGCGGATGAGCTCATTGATTGGCTGGGAGCTGCCAAGTTTCTCAGTACATTTGATTTAACATCTGGGTACTGGCAGATTGCCTGACCGATGGACCCAAGGAGAAGTCTGAATTCTCAACACCAGAGGGGCACTACCAGTTCTGGGTGATGCCCTTTGGGTTAAAGAAAGTGCCTGCTTCCTTTCAGAGGTTGGTCAACCAGGTATTGGCTGGACTGGAGGATTCTAGTGCCGCCTACCTGGATGACATTGCAGTGTTCAGTTCCTATTGGGGAGATCACTTGCACCAACTCTGGGAAGTATTGAAGGCTTTGCAGAAGTAGGGCCTCACTATCAAGGCCAGTAAGTGCCAGATAGGGAAGGGGTCAGTGGTGTAGTTAGGGCACCAGCTATGAAGCGACAAAGTGGCACCGCTACAACCTAAGATTGACACCATTGTGGCTTGGGAGGCCCCCTAGACCCAGACAGAGGTGAGAGCCTTTTTAGGGTGGCTACTGTAGAATATTTGTCAAGGGCTGTGGCACAATTGTTGCTCCTTTGACTGAGCTGACTTCCAGGAAGCAGCCAAGGAAAGTGATCTTCACTGATGCATGTCAGACCACTTTTGATGCCTTGAAGGTCGCCATGTGCATGGCACCTATGCTCAAGTCACCTGACTTCTCCAAAGATTTTGTAGTGCAGACAGATGCCTCTGAGTATGGTGTGGGAGCGGTGCACTCACAACTGAATGAAGAGGGCTTAGACGAGCCTTTAATATTCCTTAGCAGGAGACTGCTTTCCAGGGAACAGAGGTGGAGTGCCATAGAGGGAGACATTTGTGCTGTAGTCTGGGTGCTGAAGAAGCTAAGACCCTACTTGTTTGGGACTCACTTCTGAGATCAGACAGACCACGGGCCCCACAAATAGTTAATGTAGATGAAGGGTGAGAATCCAAACCTGTTGAGGTGGTCCATCTCCCTACAAGTAATCAACTTTACTGCTAGCTCTGATGGTCTGTCCAGGTTCTTCTGCCTTAGTGAGGGGAACTCCCAAGTGGGTGGGTAGTTCTCCCTAATTTCAGCTGGAGGGGACATGCATTAGACCTGGCATCTTTTAGTGTGTTTCCTCTGTCTTTTTGATTTCTGACTTTTTTCTGACTGGACTACGTTTTTGCTGGTTTAGTGCCTCTGAGCACTTTTTCACTGCTATTCAGTGCTAATGTGCAAGTGTGCCTACTGTAAATTGTGTTATGATTGGTTTTCCATGATTGGTATATTTGATTTACTAATAAGTCCCTCACACATTGCACTGTGTGTGCCCATTGCATATAAATTAAATGCTACTGGTGGGCTTGCATCACTGGTTGTGCCACCCACACAAGCACCCACACAAGCAGCCTTTCAAAAGTGTCTCAGACATGCCACCACAGTGTCTGTGTGCAGTTTTTACTGCCATGTCTACAGGGCGAGTGCACCCAATTGCCAAGTCCTAACCTTCCCTTTTCTTACATGTAAATCCCCCCTAAAGTAGACCCATGTTAGCCCTATTGGCAGGGTGAAGTGTATGTGAAAGGCAGGACATGTAGTAGTCTGTTATGCATGTCCTGATATTGAAATACTGTTCATTTCATTTTTTCACTATTGACAGGAAACCTATCCAATAGGTTTACATGGGAGCTGCCTTGTAACATCTTACAAGTGTAACTATCCATTGGGACAAGATAGCAAAATTTAGTTTAGGCTCTCTTAACTCAGAATTTAATACCACATCTTTTAGTGAAGGTGGTTTTTAAATTGTGTGTTTGAAAATGCCACTTTTAGAAAGTAGGCATTTTCTTGCTTAACCATACTGTGTGCCTCTGCCTGTTTATGTATTCGCCGTCTGGTTTTGGAGTGACAGGAGATTGGGATGTGCATTCACACTAGACAATCACAAAGGGGGTTGAGGTGTGTCCTACCTTTCTTGAGTGACACATGGCCAGGCTGAATAGACCTTTCTGAATTTAGAGTGGTGGGAGAAGATTTAACTAGCACCTGAATAGGCTGTGTCTTCCATTCACAATGCTGTCTCTACCTCCTGTAGTGAAGCTGGACCAGGGAGGACAGAACTGGTTCTTACTGAGCTCAGAGACCATTGCTGCCTACATCCTCAAAAGGAAAAGTGGTATAAATAGAGGGGACCTGACCCCAGAACTTTAGAACTCTCTTACAAGAAGAAGAGCATGAGAAGCTGCTGAGGGGAACTACCACTTTGCTGTGTGCTTAGCTGTGTTGGCCTGAAATGGCTAGTTCTGTCTTGGGCAGCGAAGGGACTAAACTGAACATTCTGCAATTTATTTTCCTGAATTTCTCCAAGGGCTTGAGATAGCGCTCACCCCCTTTTCAAGATGACTCAGGACAGCAAAAACTTCCAAGATCATCTGCTGGGAACAGTGTGTTTTATGCTGCAACAGAAGAAATAGCAACCCAATGCTGTCAGCGGCGCAGCTGCCAGCTCCATGACCTGTTAGCACCACAGAGAGCACTCCCCACTTGGCACTGCAAACCTGGTCTCACTGCTGCCAATGTCCAACGCCGCCACCGAGCTGCTGCTTGCACCGTGACCTGAGGGCACCACACTCCTCACCGCCTCGCTTCACACCACAGCCCTGGTGTCCCTGACGATGCCACTCCATGCCAACATCAGTGCCACTGTCTGCACCATGGCCTGGGGACACCGCTCATAAGTTACTCAATGCACAACCTCGTCCCACACCACAGCCTTGGCCTACTGACGCCAGTGCCATCGACTCCAGATCGTCTACCGATGACAGCACTTCAGCAACGCCACTGCCACTTGCACCGTGAACTGCCAGCACCAGGATGAGCCCCTTCCCATTCCACACCACAGCCCTGGTCTCATCAACACTTTTGGATGCTGCCACTGAGCTGCTCCTGGCATCGCGACCTAAGGGCACCGCATGCTGCATTGCTCCACTTTTCACCGCAGCCCAGATCCCTGCGGATGCCGGTGCGCCTTACTTCAACCTTACAGAGTTCTCTCTGCATCACGTGTGGCTTCAAGGGCCTGACTATTCCTGCACTGACCTCCAAGTTAACGCCTGTCAACGCCGCACCTTTGGAGTCCATCGCAAGGTCCACAATGCCCTGCATTTCTAAGGTACTGTTAGTGGGTCTTCCCAACACCATAGCTGGCCTGTGACGCCACTGTTGGCCTAAACTGTAGGATATGTTTGTTCACGATGCTATGATAGCCCTTGATAGAGCTATCAACTTCAAGGAACTGTATTTTAAGGCTATACTTGCAATGTTTGTATTGTATGTTGGATTTGTATTGTTTTGGTCTTGTTTTATACAGATAAATATTGGCTATTTCTCTAAAACTGGTGTGGTGTCGTTTTGCAGTGTTTGCACTGTATTACTGTGTGCTATGTGCAAATGCTTAACACATTGCCCTTGAGATAAGCCTGACTGCTCATGCCAAGCTACCAAGGGGGTGAACAGGGGTTATGTTAGAAGTGTAATCCCCCTTACCCTGACTAGAAGAAAGGGTCCCTACTTGGATAGGGTACAAACCTGCCATCAGAGACTCCCATTTCTAACAGACACATAGTTGTGCATTTATAATATTTGGAAACATTTATTGCAACAGAGATGGTAAAAGGCAAGAAATATATATTTGCTAAGGGTCGTCCTGTTCAAGGTCCCTTTTTGTCTGGCTGCTCGAATGAACATTAAGTTAGCTGCAATAAAAGAGGCAAATCAATTTAGACAGCTTTTTTAAATAGCATCTAAAGTCTACAGATAATGTTCCCCTGGTAAAAGCAAATCTTTAATAGGTTGTTTTTAACTTTAATGAGGGCCTCTCACATAGAGTGTGTAATTGGCCATGATTGGCCACATCTGAACTCATGCTTGATAACACATGCTTTATAAGAAAAGTAATGATGAATAATTGGATGTATTTTCTAATAGGGTTGTAATACGTTTTGACCTATATAGACTATGCTAACAGATGTTGGTAACAATGTATGTAATAAGAACATTTTCAGTATACTAAGTATGAATGCTATTTACACATACACAAAAAGATTTGAAAACAATGGTGCAATATTACATAACAATAGCATAAGCCGCTGTGCATGTGATGAATTACAATCATATTAAATAACAATACCTATTATTTTGAGCTGTGCATAGTATCCTACTGGTCCCTTGTTACGCGTGACATTGACAATTATCAGTTTTCATATGGCATTCTAGGACATGTAGTTTCGCTTGTGACTATTATCAGTACTGGTTTAACAATCCTAACATGCAACAAGCTCATAGGTTAAAAGTCAGACCTGAATGAAGGTGTCACACATGAGGTAGGGTCACATGAAGGTACCCCTGTGTTACTGTGCAAAGAGAAGTGCAAGTGTGCACTTGAGGAAAGGAAGTTGGTAATGATACTGGTCTCAACCCAAGTACTGTATCACTAGCCTTATACCCATCTTCAAGATTCACTTACAAGATTGCCTCTAGTCTGGTCATTACTTCATTCAATCATTTGCCCCTCACTTAAATACACATAAGTAATGCGACTGTAACCAAGCATTTTGAAGTGTGTTCATTCTCTAAGCTCTATATGCACAAACAATCTGCCACCAAAATATTCTTGCAGCCTCTATTGACAAGCCCCTTGAGAGGCCTCTGTTCCAAGTTGTGTGTAAGACCTCTTTCAGAATTATAAATAACAGGAGGTGCAAGAAACCCATGCTCTCAGTTCCACCACCTAGTGGTGGGTAGCTTCCTATATGGTGCTGCCCGCCGAGACAATTACACCAAGGCACATATGTACTGTGCAATGGCTAAATGCCCATGTGAAGAGCAATCTTTATAAACTCAGCTGAAGCCCCCAAGGCGAGACCACCACTCTGCAACAGTCTTAAAAAAAATATGCATTACAGTACACAGAGTTGTGTGAAGTTGTGTGATTGCTGATCGTCCACCAAATCCTCCATCTCTCTGTTTTCAAGCTGGTGCTGTGTGGCTGTACCACAAAGTCTTTAATATCATTAAGATGGGTCAGGATCTAGCCTCAACGAATAACGGTGGCTGCCGAATCTGGGTTGTGTCATCAATGATTGAGGTCACTTGTGGGTAGATCACAAAGCGGTTCATGTGTGACACATTTGCCATCATAACCTGGATTCTTACCGGCATTGTGGCGGAAGGTATTGATTACGATATTCTTGTTGACCAACTCACCAGTAGGCCCTGGTGGTGGCACCTCTACCACTGGTGGGCTGCCTCAAAGTTTCTTGTACCAGGACACATTGTGAGTTATGTCTGTTTGCTTTGAACTGCTGATATCATTGTTCCTTCAGTCTCGTTACTGTCTATTATAGGGGATCAAAAGGAGGTTTGAATTTGCTTCCTGACGTCATGTCCCCTAGAACTACATTATCTCCCAATTGGATGTCTTTATGTTTTACCCTTTACCACCAGCTCACTTCTTGTTTGGACACTGGTCTTATCCATGGCTGCAGAAGTTCATGTAGGATTACAGGGGATGGCGTCCTGGAGGTTGTCTCTCAAATAGAATGTCTGCTGCACACATCTTGTGAGAAAGTATGGCATGTTGTGATAGTCTCTTAGAAACTTGAACAGAGCATACTCAAGATTGTCCTTCTTTATCTCTGATATGCAGATGATGTATTTTTTGTTTTTACGTGTGCATGAATCTCTCGGTCTCGCTGCTGTCTTGTGGCCATTGTGGTGTGACCTTCTGATGTCTCGTGTTTATTGACTTGAGGTAGCTACTGAATTCCTGGCTTTAAAATGATGGACTGTTGCCAGTGTGGATTTTGTGGGACAGTCCATGCGTTGCAAATATCTCTTCTATCATTGGAATTATTACCTCAGCAGCAGTGCGCAGAACAACTTCAGCTACACACAGGTGCTGTCCATAAGGGAAACAGATGAAATCCATGTCCATAAGAGCGAGGCTACACTCGGACGTCCTTGTGAGTTAATGGGGGCTGGAGAGTTGTGCAGTTCAGTTATGAGGCATAACAGACAGGACGTCACCATTCGCTCTAACATAGAGTCAATCTTTGGGAACCATACTTTTTGTTGTATACTCATCTTGGTCTTGATGATCCCCTGATGCCCTCAATGGGCTATGATTATGTTCCTCGATTGTGGTGGCGTGAAGCGGAATATCAGCCTTAACATTTAGCGCACCTGTTAGTACTGCTATCACTTCTGGGTACACTGCTGAAATACTTCAGCTGTGCTGGAGACCCCAAAATTGAAGTATCGTTAACGTCGTGGTCCGGCGAGGGTGGAGAATGTTACAATATATCGAGATGCTCTGTGCAATTTGAGTTAGTGGTATCCTGGCCTCAGTTCAATTTCGAAGAACTACTTAACTTTGTTGACTTCCACTGTGATGTAGTCTACAGTTTATGTAAAGTGTCCCTCTCTTTTGATTGCCTTGTTAGGCAACCTCATGTCTACAGATATTCTACTTCACCTGGCTGTTTGAGACTTTTGGCTATGACAATAGGCGAGAGCTAATGCATGGTCCATCTGACTTTTTCAAAAATTCCAGTGGCTTCTAGGTTATCAAGTTATTTTTCAACTTTTGCCCTGGTATTCAAAAGAATTTGACAGTGTAGTAACGCCTGTACTGAGTGGTCAATGTGAACCTTTACGCTTTTCTTTTTCAGGAACTCCATATCATCAAAGATGGCTGGAAATTCTTTTTGCAGGTCTTTGATCTAGTTTTCTTCTACATGGAATGTGACCACACATGGCACAGTGTCTCTGCAGTGCCTCAGCTGCTGATCAAAGAATTTCAGATTGACTCAGTCAAGAAAAACTTTGCTGAGACCAAGTGGGTGACATGCAAAATTGTGGTGTGAAAAGTCCTTGTTAACTTCAGCAGTATTCTGCTTACCATAGGCATACACTTTGGTGGTAGTTGAAGTGAGAGTAGTCCAATAGCATAGTGCCTAATACCATGCAATGAGGCCTGCGTGGATAAGGCGATTACCTTCAGAACACTGCATGTTGAGATGACAGAATAGCGGCAGGTTAGTCTTTAACTTCCTATTGTTTTAGATGACAAAGACCACGCCCACTGGGGCAAGTACTAAGTTTAAATTGAGGTGCAATCATTGCCAAGCAAAGCTGCCTTGAATAAAGCCTGTGATGAAGTGTACTGATCTCGAAATGCGTCAGCTGTGAGAAATGGTTGCGGGTTGTGTTCCTGTTCAGCTGCAGCTTTCAATAAATATCGAGTGGCTTTACCTACCTGTGCCGGCTTCTGCTTTTGAGGTAACTTTGCGATTGGATTTAAAACGGCTAACCTGGCCGGCGCGGAAGCTCCACTGCCTGAAGCGGACCATAGCTGCGCCAATCGGCGTAAGCGAAGGATGGACAGGAGCCTGGGTTGAAAGCTATGAGAAAGCAGCTGGGCTTTGGGACACGATTAACAACAACCCACTGTGGTTTTACTTTAAAGTTATAAGGCTTATTTGCAACGGCACCGCATTGAGGAATACAAATGCACACTATAAGTACCAGGAGCCATAGCGGTGACCACGCCCACTGGGGCAAGTACTAAGTTTAAATTGAGGTGCAATCATTGCCAAGCAAAGCTGCCTTGAATAAAGCCTGTGAAGAAGAGTACTGATCTCGAAACGCGTCGGCTGTGAGAAGTGGTTGCGGATTGTGTTCCTGTTCAGCTGCAGCTTTCAATAAATATCGAGTGGCTTTACCTACCTGTGCGGGCTTCTGCTTTTGAGGTAACTTTGCGATTGGATATATATATATATATATATATATATACGTCATGTGATCAAGGCTCCACGGAGCCGAAACGTTATGGCCGTCGCTCTGGGCAATAAATGAAACCTGCACTATTCCCAGGCTCGTGTACTTACTTCTTTGGCAGTTGAAGGACCTTCAAGGCTGGTGGGAGTAGTCTCTGGATATATATATATATATATATATATATATATATATATATATATATATATATATATATATATATTCACTTAAAAAACCATAGGTTTCATACAGGTTATAGTTATGTGGTTATTTCTCTCGTAAAAAACCAATGAAATTCCCCCGTTATAGTTAGTTCAGATATTCAGACTATGACGTCACATATTACATCACTCATGACATGGTCAGTGGCATCACTCATGACATCACTAATGACATCATCCTTGTGATAGAGTGGCGGTCGGGCGAGTTATAGTTATCTGAACTAACTATAACGGGGGAATTTCATTGGTTTTTTACGAGAGAAATATCCACCTAACTATAACCTGTGTGAAACCTATGGTTTTTTTAAGTGAATTTGCAAGGTTTTTTAAATGCTAATTCCTAACTATAACGTGTATGAAACCTATGGTTTTTTAAGTGAATTTGTACGTTTTTTTAAATGCTACGTTATGTATTAATGAATATTTTTTTTCTTTTGTAATTTTTTTTACCGTGCGCACCCCGCGATTTAAAAAAAAATATTTTTTTTTTAAAAATCCCACTGGGGGGGTCCTTCTGTGACCCCCTGACAAAGGCTAGGGGGTCAGGAACTCTCTTCCCTCACCCCCTTTTCTCGTTTTCCACCTTTTTTCCCCCTTTCCTTTTCAGTGCGAGTAACAAAATGGCGGCCGACACTTCCTGATTTCGACCGATTCGAATGTTGACTGACATCTAACAACCAATCAGAATTTCGCTCGTGCACGGCACCGTGCACGCACCGTGCGCGCACGGTGCACGCGTATAGATATTTATATGCTTTTAAATGCTATTTTCACAGGAAATACTGAACAGATTGACACCAGACCTGCAAAAGGCACTTCCCTGACCTGAGGACTACCTCTCTGCCAAATTTCAAACAATTCTGTTCAGCCGTTCGGGCTGTACCTTCGACTAAAGGTCCTATGGAAAAATGCATGGGGAAAACGCGTTTTGGGACCCCCTTTTTTCTCGGCCCCCGCTTGACGAATCACCCCGAGACTATCAGGGTAGGAGCTGAGCGGCGCGCCCCATTTGTTTTGAAAATTTTGCGAGGATTCGTCAAGCGGCGCCAAAGTTATTCAAAATAGAATTTTGAGATTTCCTATGGAAACATGATCCTAACTATAACTATCTACTGGCGACCGCCAGTAGATAATATATATAAAGAATACGGCCTGCAGTGTTTAAAAGGAACCACGTGGGTCATTCAAAAGTCAGAGACTCCTCCCGTGATCAAGGCTTGCAGAAGCTGAAACGTTGGGAAAAGGATGCCTATTGCCTTCGTGCTTTTCCATGAATAAATGAAATGCAGTAACCCAGCCAGAGTCGGTGTGCCTCTTTTCACAAGGAGGGTTTTGTGGTATTTATTACTGGAAGCCTCGTACCAGCAACACTGGCCGCCCTTCAAGGTCTTGGTTCATTTGCGAGGCAATCTTTTGTGGGACAATTATTGTTGGAACCGGACCTGCTTGCCCTCTGTGGAAATGCTTCCAGTGTGTGGCGAGTTGGGAGCTTAAGGAATAATTACCTGAGGCTGCGAGCTGATGCTGTGTTTCTAGTAAGTGGAAACTTGAAAAAACGAACTGTGCATTTTGGCTGACTGTATTTTAGCGCTGGGGATTGACAAGCAAAGAGGAACAAGCATATCATAGCGCTCCGTTTAAAATTGGAAATAATCTTCCCCCTGCGCGCTCTGCAAAAGAATACGGCCTGCAGTGTTTAAAAGGAACCACGTGGGTCATTCAAAAGTCAGAGACTCCTCCCGTGATCAAGGCTTGCAGAAGCTGAAACGTTGGGAAAAGGATGCCTATTGCCTTCGTGCTTTTCCATGAATAAATGAAATGCAGTAACCCAGCCAGAGTCGGTGTGCCTCTTTTCACAAGGAGGGTTTTGTGGTATTTATTACTGGAAGCCTCGTAACAGCAACACTGGCCGCCCTTCAAGGTCTTGGTTCATTTGCGAGGCAATCTTTTGTGGGATATATATATATATATATATATATATTTATATATATATATTCACTGAAAAAACCATAGGTTTCAGGAACGTTATAGTTAGAAATTAGCGTTTAAAAAACCTTAGAAATTCACTGGAAAAACCATAGGTTTTAGGGAAAGTTATAGTTAGTTGGACATTTCACTCGTACAAAACCATAGAAATTCCCCCATTATACTTTGTTCTGCTAACAATACCTTGCGCCCCTGCAATGCACTGCTGATGACGTCACATATTACATCACTCATGACATGGTCAATGACATCACTGATGACATCACTGATGACATCTCAAATGACATCACTGATGACATCATCCATGTGATAAATTGATTCATCTTCTCACACCCTAATATAACCTTTGACACACCCACTGTAAATTACAGACTGCCATTCTCAAAACCATAGATACTCCAACACCAATAACTACATACCTACTCACTGATTCTTACGTTTACACACACATCCACTCACTCACCCGTACAGTCACTCATACTTTTTGTCACTCAGTACAGGATTCATACACCTATATAGAAACTCACACACCGCCACTCATCCATAGATGTACTCACACAACTAGTCAGTCATGCAAACAATTAATCACACTGCCATTTAATCACCTAAACAGTTATACACACGCCAGCTTACTTAGTCATACAAATACTAGCACATTCTTACGCTCTTATAAAATCACTGATACAAACATAGACTCATCCAAACAGCCACTCTCACAATCACACACTCACAGTTAAAGCCGTTTATATACTCCAACACACATATATACTGCCTTTCACATATGTAGTTACTCACACATATACAACTGAGATATACATTCACTCACTAAAACACCCATATACACACTCACCCACCCATACAGTCCATCACAGATGCACTTTTGAAACCATGCACCCAGTGAATCACCCACTCACACATCTATGTACAGAGTCACAGACACCCCACCCACACAAACACTCAGGCACCCATACAGATACTCAGACAACCAATCAATAACCCATATAGACACTCATGTAGCTATTCGCAAACCCATGCAGCCGCTTACACACCAACAGACAGACGGATGCAGACATTCACACAGTTTACTCACTAACCCATGCATTCAGTAAGATAAGTTTAATCACTCACTTATAGAGTCAGTCACGCACCTACTAAATTATCCATTCAGACACTTATACACCCACTCATTCTTCAATGCTCCTTTCCCTATATATATTAAACATGTTTAAACTTTACAGAAACACACAGTCACTGGATGATGTCATCAGTGATGTCATCAGTGATGTCATTTGAGATGCCATCAGTGATGTCATCATTGATGTCACTGACCATGTCATGAGTGATGTAATATGTGACGTCATCAACAGTGCATTGCGGGGGCGCGAGTTATAGTTAGCTGAACTAACTATAATGGGGGAATTTCTATGGTTTTGTACGAGTGAAATGTCCAACTAACTATAACTTTCCCTAAAACTTATGGTTTTTTCAGTGAATTTCTAAGGTTTTTTAAATGCTAATTTCTAACTATAACGTGCCTGAAACCTATGTTTTTTTCAGTGAATTTCAAAGGTTTTTTAAATGCTAATTTCTAACTATAACGTGCCTGAAATCTATGGGTTTTTAAGTGAATTTCAAAGGTTTTTTAAATGCTAATTTCTAACTATAACATGTCTGAAACGTATGGTTTTTAAGTGAATTTCAAAGGTTTTTTAAATGCTAGTTTCTAACTATGCCTACATAGATAGGACATGTGAAGAAAGAAGAAAAAACGCACAGAAAGAAGCAAAAGTAATGCAGAAAGAGGCAACAGAAGTCCACAAGGATGAAGAAAATTGCAGGAAGAAGCAGGACATGTGCAGAAGGAACCAGCTCCTTAACGGGCTTCAGGAGAAAATTAAAGACCTGGCTGTTCCAGGACTAGGCGCCGAGCATGCTGATTGTAGTACCTAGCACCAAGACACGTCTGGGTATTCATGCGCTTTTACAAATTTCATTAACATTAACATTAACAGAGGAGCAGAAAGAGGCCTTTTTGCAAAATCATCCTGTGCCCAAAACTTTTTCAGACGAGTACTGGTGGAAACTGACTCTGACTAACCAGGCGTAGAGCCACTAGGTACCTCCAGTAAGCGCCACAGAGCCTGGACCACCTCTCTGCAATGCAGGCCTGTGACACTTACTGGAGGTACCTGGTGGCCTAGTTGCCCCCAGGGGCCCTCAGGATTGAAGGGGAATTAATTCCCCAACTTAAAATGCGCCACAGGGCGTGTTTGCACACATATCACCTCAGGCCCTGCCCCCTCCCTTCACCACTGTGCAAACGCGCCCAGTGGTGTGTTTTAAGTTGGGGGGAAAAAGTCCCCTTGAATACTGAGGGTCCCTGGGGTCCAACTAGCCCACCGGATACCTCCAGTAGGCGCCACAGAGCTGCGTTGCAGAGAGGTGTAAAAAGGGGTGTGGCCTGGACCACCTCTCTGCAACGCAGCCCTGTGGCAATTACTGGATGTACCTGGTGGGCTAGTGGGCCCCCAGGGACCCCAGTATTGAAGGGGAATTAATTCCCCAACTTAAAACGCACCACACGGCGCGTTTGCAGAGTGTTGGTGGGAGGGGGCGGGCCCTTGGTGATGCCGGTCTTTTAAAAAAAAACATTATTTTTATGAAGGGGAGCTATGTGGCCCCCCTTCCTTTACTATTTTATGGGCCCTGGGGACTCCATCTAACTAACCAGGCGTAGAGCCAGTGCTATGCTAAAAGACACATAGAATACAGTGAAAACACCTACATACACTAGGTAACACTATGCATTGTGGTACCCCTGTGATTAGCCTGACCTCCTCTGTAAGGTCGTAGACTAGTATACAATAGGGCAGGGGGATTAAAACTACCTCTTAAAACCTGCCACGGGGCGCGTTCGTACAGTAGTGAAGGGAGGGGGGGCCAGAGGTGACGTGTGCAAACACGCCCTGTGGCCATTTTAAGTTGGGGGATAAAGTCCCCTTGATTCTTGAGGGTCCCTGGGGTCCAACTAGCCCACCAGGTACCTCCAGTAAGCGCCACAGAGCTGCATTGCAGAGAGGTGTAACAAGGGGCATGGCATTGACCACCTCTCTACAACGCAGAGCAGTGGCACTTACTGGAAGCACCTGTTGGGCTAGTTGGCCCTCAGGGACCCTCAGGATGGAAGGGGAATTAATTCCCCAACTTAAAACACGCCAACGGGCGTGTTTGCACACGTCACCTCAGGTCCTGCCCCCTCCCTTCACCACTGTGTAAACACGCCCCATGGCACGTTTTAAGTTGGGAGATTAAGTCCCCTCGAATCCTGAGGGTCCCTGGGGTCTAGCTAGCCCACCAGGTTCCTCCAGTAAGCACCACAGAGCTGCGTTGCAGAGAGGTGTAAAAAGGGGCTTTGCCTGGACCACCCCTCTGCAACGCAGGTCTGTGGCGCTTACTGGAGGTACCTGGTGGGCTAAGTGGCCGCCAGGGGCCCTCAGGATTGAAGGGGAATTATTTGTCCAACTTAAAATGCGCCACAGGGCATGTTTGCACACATGTCACCTCAGCTCCCTCCCTTCACCACTGTCAAACGCGCCCATGGCGCCTTTTAAATCGGGGTATTAAATCCCCTTGAATCCTGAGGGTCCCTGGGACCCAACTAGCCCACCAGGTACCTTCAGTAAGCGCCATAGAGCTGCATTGCAGAGAGGTGTTAAAAGGGGCATGGCCTGGACCACCTTTCTGCAACGCAGCGCAGTGGCACTTACTGGAAGAATCTGGTGGGCTAGTTGGCCCCTAGGGGCCCTCATTATTGAAAGGGAAATAATTCCCCAATTTTAAATGCGCCACAGGGCGTGTTTGCACACATGTGACCTCTGGCTCCGCCCCCTCCCGTCACCACTGTGCAAACACACCCCGTGGCGCGTTTTAAGTTGGGAGATTAAGTCCCCTTGAATCCTGAGGGTCCCTGGGGTCCAACTAGCCCAGTAGGTACCTCCAGTAAGCGCCACAGAGCCTGGACCACCTCTCTGCAATGCAGGCCTGTGACACTTACTGGAGGTACCTGGTGACCTAGTTGCCCCCAAGGGCCCTCAGGATTGAAGGGGAAATTAATTCCCCAACTTAAAATGCGCCACAGGGCGTGGTTGCACACATATCACCTCAGGCCCCGCCCCCTCCCTTCAACACTGTGCAAACGTGCCCCGTGGCGCATTTTAAGTTGGGGGATAAAGTCCCCTTAAATCCTGAGGGTCCCTGGGGACCAACTACCCCACCAGATACCTCCAGTAAGCGCCACAGAGCTGCGTTGCAGAGAGGTGTAAAAAGGGGCGTGGCCTGGACCTCCTCTCTGCAACGCAGCCCTGTGGCACTTACTGGATGTACCTGGTGGGCTAGTTGGCCCCCAGGGACCCCAGTATTGTAGGGGAATTAATTCCCCAACTTAAAACGCGCCACAGGGCGTGTTTGCAGAGTGTTGGTGGGAGGGGGCGGGGCCTTGGTGATGCCAGTCTTTTTTAAAAAAAAATTATTTTTATGAAGGGGAGCTGTGTGGCCCCCCTTTATTTTCTATTTTATGGGCCCTGGGGACTCCATCCCCCAGGACCTGATTCCTATTCTTATTTTTTTTTTTTTTAAATTGCAAGGGGGCTGTGTGGCAACCCTCCAGAGGCCATATTAGGCGCCGGGGATCCCATCCCCCGGGGCCGGCCTTTGCGTGTTTTAAAAAAATATATATATATTATCGTGGAAGGGAGCCGCTTGGCCCCCCTCCCTGGTCACTTCTGGCCCACGGACCCCATCGAGGGCCAAGGCCCCGGGGGATGCCCCAATTCCCCCACGGTTCCGCCGGCTCCCCGCCTCCTGCAGGATCTGGCATTGCTTTTCCACACGGGGAGCTGCTGACATGCAGCTCCCCGTGTGGAAAGCAATATGGTTTGGATTTTGGAAGAGGTTTTCTGTTCTCTCTTCCAAAATCCAAACCAGTGTTTGCTATGACAGGACGGGAGCCGCAAGGCTCCCACCCTGTCATAGCAGACAGCAGTGTCCCAGAGGTGGGCACCCTGGGACACTGCAGGAGCGGGGGGTGACGGTCCCCAGGGCCATCACAGGCTCCAGGAGGGGGGCTGCGCGGCCCCCCTCCCAACCAATGCACAGCCCCAGGGAGGTGGTGGTCCCCTGGGCTCGGGGGTCCATAACGGATCCCCAAATTTACATATTAGTGCCCCCCCAACACAGGTTTTTTTTTTTAAAGAAGCCCCGGGGTGTGGCGGTCCCCGGGGCTATGGGGGGGCTGTGTGCCCCCTGCAAATATTTATAGAAAGCCCCAGGGGGTGGCTGTCCCCATGGCTGCAGGGGTCCCCCTGTTCCTCCGCAATAATTTTTTGGCATGCCCCTGGAACTTGGCTCACCCAGGGGCTAATTAATAATGAAGCGCGGGAGCCCGCGCTTCTTTTTTTTTATTTTTGCAGCCAGATCCTCGGATCCTTCGCGCATCTCGCCGATATTATTTTTTAAAAAAATGCTTTTTTTGGCCCTGTTGGTCCTTGTGGGAACCCCTAAACAGGCCTAGGGGGTCAGGGTGTTTCTACCCTGCCCCCTTTTTCTGTTTTGCGCGTTAGTTTTTCTGTTTTCTTGTACCTCCGTTACGGAGGCACATGATGGCTTCCAACACTTCCTGGTTTTGAGTGTTGACAGCCAATTAGCATAAGGCTCGTGGTCGGGAGGGTGCGCGGATCCACCGCGCCTCTATATATCGAAACTTTATGTTTGGATTTTCTCAGCAACTACTGAACAGATTTACACCATATAAAAAAAGGTCTCTTTCTGAACCAAGGGCTACATTTTTGCCAAATTTGGTATAATTCTGTTAAGCAGTTCGGCCTGTAGTCGAGTCTAAAGTTTCCTATGGGAAATAACATAGAGAAAATGTGTTTTGGGACTCCCCTTTTTTCTCTGCCCCCGCTTGGTGAATCACCCGATCACGAGCTGCATGCTAATTGGCTGGTAACTGGCTGTCAACAATCCAAACCAGGAAGTGTTGGCATCCATTTTGTGCCTTGGTAGAAGCGAGGCTCAAGAAATCAGTGGATCAAGTATGAAAAACGTATAAAGGGGGCACGGTAGAAATACCCTGACCCTCTAGACCTGCTTAGGGGGTCCCACAAGGACAATGCGCACAGGGTGCGCGGATCCTGCCATAAAAAATTTAAAAAACGAAGCGCGGACTCCCGCGCTTCTTTAATAATTAGTCTCGGGGGGGGGGCAAATCCTGAGGGCAAAAATATTAAATTTAATGGGGGCCCAGAGGGGCCCCCCAGCCCCGGGGCTACAAAATAAATGAGTGGGGGGGGCTTAAAGGCCCCCCCAGCCCCAGGGACCGCTACTCCCCGGGGCTTTCAAAACCGCCCTGTCATAGCAAACATGGTTTGGATTTTGAAAGAGAGAGCAGGGAAATCTGCTCTCTCTTTCAAAATGCAAACCATATTGCTTTTCCACACGGGGAGCTGCATGTTAACAGCTCCCCGTGTGGAAAAGCAATGCCAGCTCCCGAATGACGCTGGGAGCCGTCTGGGACCGTGGGGGCATTGGGGTTCCCCCCACGGTCCCCAATGTTGTATATAGTCCGCTGGAAATGCGGCCCCCGGGGAGATTAGAAATTAGTGATAGGTGTTAATTTTTTTTTAACGGCAAATTAGGAGTCATGCACCCATTACGGCGCTCAGTGCGGCCCCCTGGTGTGCACGTGCTGTTTGCGTGACTCCTACGTATTGGGTGCATGACTTCTAACGCGTTGGGTGCACGACTCCTCTCGCGTTGGGTGCGCGACTCCAAAAAAAATTGAATAAAAAATATAAATATATTTTTCAAAATATAAAATAAAAAAACAATATTAGAGTTTCAATATTTATAAAAATATTTTTTTTTCAATTTATATTAAAAATATGTAATGTAATTTAAAAAATAAAATATGTAAAAATAACTAGTTTAAAAAATGTAGAAAAACAGTATAAAAAAACTAAATATAACAATTAATATATTTAAAAATTATCATTTAAAAAACCTTTGAAATTCACTGAAAAAACATTGGTTTCAGATTTGTTATAGTTAGGAATTAGCATTTAAAAAACCTTTGAAATTCACTGAAAAAAACATAGGTTTCAGGGGCGTTATAGTTAGGAATTAGCATTTACAAAACCTTTGAAATTCTCTGAAAAAAACATAGGTTTCAGGCACGTTATAGTTAGAAATTAGCATTTAAAAAACGTTAGAAATTCACTGAAAAACATAGGTTTTAGGGAAAGTTATAGTTAGTTGGGTATTTCACTCGTACAAAACCAGTGAAATTCCCCGTTATAGTTAGTTCAGCTAACTATAACTCACGCCCAGCAATGCACTGCTGATGACGTCACATATTACATCACTCATGACATGGTCAGTGACATCGCTGATGACATCACTGATGACATCTCAAATGACATCACTGATGACATCACTGATGACATCATCCATGTGATAAATCGATGCATCTTCTCACACCCTAATATAACCTTTGATACACCCACTCTAAATTACAGATGGTCATTCTCAAAACCAATGACACTCCAACACCAATAACTACATACCCACTCACTGATTCTTAGGTCCACACACATATCCACTCACTCACCCGTACAATCACTCATACTTACGGTCACTCAGTACATGACTATCATATGCACTCATACATCTATATAGACACACACACATCGCCACTCATCCATAGAGGTACTCACACACCTAGTCAGTCATGCAACAAATTAATCACACTCCCATTTGCTCACCTATACAGTTATGCACACACCAGATCACTTACTCATACAAATACTAGCACATTCTTATGCTCTTATACAATCACTGATGCAAGCACACACCCATCCATACAGCTACTCTCATAATCACACACTCTCACTTATAGCGATTTATATACTCTAACACACATATATACTGCCTTTCACATATGTAGTTACTCACACATTTATTACTGAGATATACATTCACTCACTAACACACCCATATACACACACTCACCCACCCATACCATCCATCACAGATGCACTCTAGAAACCATGCACCCAGTGAAT
The DNA here is from genome assembly GCF_964204655.1 of Triturus cristatus. Classification (NCBI taxonomy): domain Eukaryota; kingdom Metazoa; phylum Chordata; class Amphibia; order Caudata; family Salamandridae; genus Triturus; species Triturus cristatus. The sequence continues at coordinate 1,009,715,113 of NC_140593.1, read as the reverse complement.
CACCCACTCACACATCTATGCACAGTCACACACACCCCACCCACACAAACACTCAGGCACCGACACAGATACTCAGACAACCAATCAATAACTCATATAGACACTCATGTAGCTATTCACAAACCCATGCAGCCGCTTACACACCAACAGACAGACAGATACAGACATTCACACAGTTTAGTCAGTAACCCATGCATTCAGCAAGATACGTTTAATCACTCACTTATAGTCAGTCACGCACCTATTAAATCAGCCATTCAGACACCCATTCATTCTTCAATATACCTTTCCCTATATATAATAAACATATTTCAACTTTACAGAAACACTCACTCACTGGATGATGTCATCAGTGATGTCATTTGAGATGTCATCAGTGATGTCACTGACCATGTCATGAGTGATGTAATATGTGACGTCATCAGCAGTGCATTGCGGGGGCGTGAGTTATAGTTAGCTGAACTAACTATAACGGGGGAATTTCACTGGTTTTGTATGAGTGATATGTCCAACTAACTATAACTTTCCCTAAAACCTATGGTTTTTTCAGTGAATATATATATATATTCTGATGACACACCCAAGACGAGACCATCACTGCACAGCATGCAGGGGTCACCTCGCTGTGCGCAAGCATGCAGAACAAACCAAGTACATAACACCCCAGCTCCTTACATTTCGCCAGATGAAACTGTGTGATGTCTGGGATGTACACCATCTGAAAATGGGGAATAATCATGGCAATTGGGAGTGGTGCAAAACCAAAGGGGAAGTGGTAGCCATGATGTCTCCTCCTCACTCTACAAACACTACAGAGGCACTACGTGTGCTTGTGCCTCCTCCCCCCACCTCCCACCATGCCCTTTATTTTGGCTGCTGATCATTGGTGCTATCAGGCTCACCACAGGGTTTTCCGGCACTGCTCCTTTGATGGCCTTCTTCCTCCATTGTTCCCAGCTCACTTACCGTTTGCCATCTGCAGGCAGCTGGGTGTTGCAGGCGGCGACAAGTTGCGTTATTGCCAGGAGGGCAGATTGATCGGGGAGAGAAATCCACTTTGGCATGTAGTGTGAGCAGAAATCGAAGCTGCAAATGAGTGGCGGAGAAGCACAGTGATATATAGGGCGTCTGGCTTGACCTATAGTTGGTGCCCTCTTAAGCCTGAAAGCCACTCATCTTGAAAAGGGGGCAAGGGCGGCACTGGACAGAGACGTTGGGAGACAAAAGGAGTCACAGATTTGCCATCGCCAAAAGGGTGAGATGAACTGAGACAAAGCAGGAAATTGAAAATATATCTGAACATGTAGATAGTGAAAGTTGCAATCTAAAAGCAAAGTGGATTCTCTCAAACCTCTGTCTTTGTGTCTGCCCTGCTTCTTTAGCCTCCTTAGAATCCTTTGACACTCAGAGTGTACCACAAGGAACTTACACTTTTCCAGTCCCTGGGGTTTACTAAGGCTTTTTGTGTTTCTCCTAGAGCTTTGGGGACACCTTTTGGCAACCAGACACTTTAGCATTTTGCTGCTGCGTCTGTATTTCAATCTGCTGATTGCATGTGCAACTGACATCGTTCAGGGGTCACCAGGGGTCTCTGTTGGTTGCCACTTGAGGCCCCTTCCCTGGCCTCAGTGGTGGCAAAGGCAAAGCCAAGACCAGAAGATAAACAGTGCCCAAATGAGCAATGTTTTCTTTCTCCAGCTCTCACAGTGACCTGGGACATTAAACCTTTAGTTCAGCCTGTACAACAAATAAATTCAGCCGTGCAATGCATACTCATCTGAATGAATTAAAATGCAATAAATAAGGCAACGCACCCTTTTAAACAATATGACATAGAAAAGTATGTTTGAAGAAAAACTTCACTTTGTGAGTTGTAAAAGTGATTATGTCCTATAAGTGATCATAATCAAAAAGTATAAACAATAAGGAATTAGTTAAGCCAGTAACAAAGTTAGCATTCAATGTCTACAATAATTTATACAGATAGCCAAAACCGCTGTTGTCTTTAAAATCTATTTTTAGTGTGTCTCTCTGTAATTTACCCATGCACTTTATTATTGGGACATACACTGGGGGAACCACTAAACCATGAGCGTTTGCGGTATAAATAATTTAGGCTACCAGTGTTCTGAGGTTTTGTTGCAATATATTTTCATCTTCGAACAAAAGCATATTTTTTCAACCAATGAAGCGACCTATCATGTCAGTAGCCTATTTAAAACATATAGGAATTAACTAACAAAGACGAGTGATTCTTAACCTGGTCCGCGGCTCTCTGGGGGTCTCCGACTTCTACTTAGGGAGTTGCAATGGTTTAGAAAATTAAATATTAGAAGAATAAGGCACTATATACATATAACAAAGCAAAATGAAAAAATGTGAAGTAATTTGAAACTGGAGTCTAAAAGTTGGTATCTTTAGCTTGAATCATGGGAGCAGCACACGTACAGCAAATAGTATGGATGATTTAAGAACTCACAAGTATGGTACATAGGAGCATATTTCAGTCTTGGGGGCATATTTACAAGCTGGCGATAAAAAATTATTGCCGCTTTTGCGGCCGTTTTCGGCCAAAAAGCGGCGATAATTTTATCGCCTATTTAGTAAGGCCACGCTAACGCGTGAAACCGTGCTTTAGCGTCGGGATTCCTAACGCCCAGCTTTGCATCTCTAATGAGAGGCAAAGTGGGCGTTCCTGACCTAACATGACAGGAGAAATGTCGCTAAGCGACATTTCTCCAATCATCAAGCCCCACGCTATGAAGCATAGCGGCAGGAAAAGTAGCGATAACCTCTGTTATCGCTACTTTCCTTACGCCTGCTTCAGGACTGACTTAGCCATGATATCCTATGGAAGGTGGATATCATGGCTAAGTTTGTGAGTCCCTATCAGCAAGCTAACGCCACACTACGTGAGATTATCGCTGGGTTTCCAGCGATAATCTCACATTAGGCAGTTAGCGCTAGGATTTTTATCGCTGAGGAGATAAGCGTTGCTAATAGCACGCTATCTCAGCGATAAAAATCCACGTTACCCGGCGATAATTATCCTCACGCTAAGAGCGCTGAGCGATAATTATCGCCGGTTGTTGCTGATATGCCCCTTGATCATGTCAAGATAGGATTCAATATGTGGTTTAAGCATCTGAACTTTGGGCTTGGATATCTTCCTAGTAGAGACTTTACCACAAAATGGTCAATGACAGAAAGAACCTCTGGACCATGTACTTGTAAAATGCAAGCAATAAAGCACTTTTTAGTTTTTTACTGTTGATCAGCAACCCCACTGTTCCAACTGTTCAACCATTATGAAACAAACACTACTAGTGACGCAAAAGCTCTGTTATATTGGACTGACACACCATATAGTCCCTGCGCATCCCCTATCTCAGTTTATATATTGAATCTGAATGGAAATTCACAATGAACAAGCTTGAGAGAACCTACTAAAGGCTCAATAATAACAAAAAAACCTTTTAGGAAATCGTTCTAAATAGGTGGTTATGTCACAATACACCATGTAGGACTGACTTACTTGGAAGCCTGATAGTTACTGTATGATCCCCGACGAGGTGGTGCGTATGACTGTGTGTGGTGTACTCTCACCTACAGTCGTGATTGCCTTATAGGACCATTATTGCTCAATAGTGCCCATTGGAGGGAATTGCTTGAACCGTCAGTTGTCACAGAAGGCTAATAATTAAAGCTGACTAATGGACAAACAGCTTTGATGAGAGAGTACGTTACTCAGAACATCCTGCTGATGTGACTCATAGGAGATTGTGCCCAATTGATGAAGGTGATTACTAAAATATACTATCTGATATGGTTGATTAATGCACATTAATTCCTGAATGGGTGTCTTGTACCGCGGGGATATTTACTGATCGGTTGACTTTGTAAATGGGAGTGTTTGTTGCATGCTACTGACAACAAAATATTGGATTTTGTTTTTGATGAGGTGAATATTGCAACTTCTTAGATTAATAATGGTGAATCTAGTGACCTACATATATTTTGCCACAGGTATAGGTTTCCCCGGTGTCTTGTCTTTCTCAACTATCAAGATCGTCTTGTTGAACACCCTTGAACACTTGAGTGAAATCGCTATGTCACACTAACATGTTTTTAATCACTAAAGATAACAAATTATGTTTTCGTGGTGCACTCCTTTGCTTATCATTTTGAAGCAAAAGTGGCCAGGACAGAGAAAAGCAAGATTTTTTTTAAGGGGAATTAATTATTATTATATGAAATGTTCCTTTGTTTGAACTTTTATCAGCAATACATCACAAAGACAACCAGTGGAGTCTGAGCTGGAAAAGCTCCTGTCTCCCTGATCACTGCCTCCTTTGAATGTGCTCTTGGTGAGTTAAACACCTTCTTAACTTTAGCTTTTTTGAAGCCACATATGCATTTGTTTCAAATCTTTTTGCGTTCTTCTCTTTGAAACAGGGCCTGATTTTGGGTTTGGTAGACAGGGTACTCCGTTGCAAAACCTGCCCGCCAAACCTTTGGTCCTCCTGTGTCATTTAAAGATAGGTGGGTCCCACGCTTTCTGTTCAGGGCGCCCCCGCTGGCTCTGTTGGCCTAATGCTCCCTCCGGCGGTCCAATGGATAGAGGCCATTGGAGGAAGGGCATTACCCCACCTGCTCTATTTAGGGTGGGCGATGTAATGCCTTTTTTTTCTATCCAACAGCACCAGGTAAAACAAACCCTGGCAGTGAGAGACTGTAAAAAACGAATAACCACCTGCCCTACCCAGGGAGAAAAACTCCTAGGTTGTAGGGGTAATTAGTTTTTGTTGATAAGATACAAATTCCTTCTTTGGGAGATTGTTTCTACTAAAAAAAGAAAAAAGTTAAAAGGTGTGGTGGATGACCATCACAACCAATGGCAGTTGTCCACCAAATCGTTTGTACCTTAAAGGGAACAGGTGTGATGTTGATACCTTTCAAGGACTTTTTGACTGCTGGTCTGGTGGTCATCTCTACATTTGGTGTTGGAGATAATTATTAGGGGTCTACGAAATGTGCATAATTTGCTTTTGTGAAATCAGCCAAAATGTGTAAATAATTTGGTGAAATTTCAGAGAAATATGTGAAATTATGCTTAATTATGCACAATGCAGAACTGACACTGTATTTTCAGCGGCGGTGCGTCCATTGGGGCGCAGGGGCGGAGCCCCACTTACCGACACATGCACACAAATCAATCCCCAGACCGGCAGCAATGGCAATGCAATGATGCGTTGCGTCGGACATGAAGGGGGTGGGGCCGGGGGGCGAGCACTGACAGTTGACAGGCAGCGGCTCGCAATTTTATTGCACATGCTCGAGTTTGTCTCACGACAAGCACGAGCATGCGCATTCGCCGCACTGTCTGCAGACTGCCACTGACTACTGTACTGAGAGGAGGGGGCCGAGAGGCCGAGGGTTGCCTCATGCAGCAGCCCCCCTCTCGGTATCCGGGCGAGCCCTATCCGTGCTCTTTCGCCAATCCAGGGCAGGCGCTGCTAATGCAGCGTCTCTGGATTGGCTGAGAGCATGATACAGTCTCTCAGACCAACGAGTAACTGCTAATTGGGTGCCGCGCAACTATGGCCAATCACTGTGGCTTATGTCTGAACACAGTGACAGTGATTGGCCATGAGGTGCGCACTCCGACCAGCAGTCGGTCGCGTCATCACGCACGCGGTGGTGCGACACTGTCTGACTGCATAACCTCGTGGCGGCGGTGCGTACAGAGTCAGGACCCGTCGTGTGACTGAGTGACTCGTCGTGTGTCGTGATATCACTGCATAAAGTACCTGAAGTAAGTATTGCATTGAAAAAGAGAACTAGACAATGAGAAAACAATAAGAAATATGTACTAAATAAGGAAGTAAGACTGAGAGAGACAAAAGTGCGCAGATCAGGCAGGCTGTGAGCAGTTTCATTTTCCTTCTATCTCCCCTCTTCCTTTTGTTCTCTCTGAATTTTGTCTCGTTTTCGTCTTTTTCTTCTGTCCGTCCTTCTGTTTTCTTTTTCTGCTCCCTTTTTTCCACGCTTCTTCCTTGCCGCCTCTTTAGCAGTAGATCAATGCAATTTCTCACCACTGGGACCCTTCTGACGGTCTCTGCTGCACTCTCCCAGTATTTATAGCGGATCTGCTCAGGGTCACACATGGTGCCAGTCACTTTCCAGTAAACGGGAGCCACAAAGGTTATCTCACCCTTATCTTCTGTTTAGGAAACATGGCGTGTCTGTCTTTGTCGGATTCCCTCCCCCGAGACCGACGGGAAAGGCGCTAGCCCGTGCTTCAAGCTCCGGTGCATAGAGAGCTCTCGGCATTGACCCCCACTTAGCTCCTGACTTCATTAAGGTGCATTAGCCGCTGCGTGGCCATTCCCGGGGGCCTCGCCGCCTCTGCCGGCGGAGTCATTAAAGCATTTCACAAGGCAATAAACAGGCAGGATTATGCTAATGAGATTCCTAGGTGAGGTCCAGCTAGGACTTTCTGCAGGACAGGACGCAGGCGAGCAGAGAACGGCCTGACAACGCTGGCAAATGTGTGTGGACAGAAGCTGTTAGGGTCACTCTATTAACAAACAAAGCGTTGGTCATCCCTGCGAGAAGAGGGACAGAAGCTTTGCGCTTTCAGGTGGCTAGGAAATACAGGCAGCAGCATCATCCGCATACTGGACATATCCGTGCACATTTACAGGGGCGGCTGGTGACATTTTCAAGTGGTGAGGCGTAAAATGATTCGTATACTTCACCGTTGCGAGCGAGCGTAGCGAGCGAGCCCGAACCCCTATAAGGAGGATTCGGGGGGGTTTTCCCCCCGAGAAAATTTTGAAAAAAGAGAAGAGAAATGGTGCATTTTCAAGCAAATTTGAGAAAGCAGGAAGGTTAATAAAGCAATTGTGAAAGTGCAGTTATAACATTAATAAAGAGATGTCATATAACATAGGTAGCTGCTTATTCAGTGTATAACCACAGAGCTTCATAACAGACTTCGAGATACAATGCATTTCTGAGTACCTCACTCACAGATGTTTTTTATTTAACAAACTAAACTGGTTGCAAAGTAGCAGCATTCAACATTGTTTACTTTTTGTAAATGAAATCAGCACGTCTCTCTCTAAGAGCAGCAAACTTTTCAATAACTTTAGTGTTAAAGTCCGGGATTTTCTGAACTAGCTTGCTCTCTACAGAGAGCATTGCCAAAGCATTGAGTCTTTCCTCAAGCATGGTGTTTCTCAGGAATGTCTTAATCCTCTTAAAGGCTGAAAAACATCGTTCTGCCTCGAATGTTGTCATAGGAGTGGTTATGACAATTTTAAGTAAACCCACTGTCTCTCCAAGTGACTTTTCCATATTAAGTTTATGTATTAAAGCCAGCAAAGACAAGGCACTTGTGGCCTTCCGGTACACAGGCATTCCGTACAGTACAGTCAACTCAGTTCTCAGCTCTTCTTTATTGAGCATAGGATAAGCTCCCACAGCCTCATTCAGAGCACGCTCCGGGAAGGATTCATCATATTTGGCAAACTGTTGACTTTGCAATAATGTGGCACTCACCAAATGTTTAGTGAAAGAAAAACGCTCTCGTGCCTGCACAATTACAATGTCACAGATCTCCTTTGCAATTCGGACCATAGTGGTGATGTTTTTCCTGCGGTTTGTGAAAATAGATTTCTCTGGCAGTTTGCTGTCTAAATTGTCAACCCCATCTCTCACTTTGCTTATGCTTTGTACAAACATAGTAGTATATACTTGCACTTTGACAGTATCTATCTCTCGTGCTTGTAACTGATTGTATAACAGGTCGACAGCTACCATTATATCATGAAATAAATACAGTAAGAACTGAAACTCTCTGTCTTGTAGTGTTCTACCAAAGCCATGGGCTTCAATCTGACTTTTGTAATCAAACTCATCATTGGCTTCTATGGCTTCAAAACATTTCAGAAGGTCCTCTCTATGTTCATAGATTAGGTTGACTGTACGGATGTTAAAGTTCCAACGAGTTGAGGATCCCCTTGGAACGCTTTTGTCTACAATGTCATGAAGTGCTTCTGTTCTTTTGGGGGAACGCGAGAAGAATGCTGCCATGCCTCCTATATCCTGAAAGAAAATTTGTGTCTCGGTGATCTTTGATACTGCCTGTTGCATAATAAGATTAAGTTGGTGAGCGTAACAGTGCACATAATGAGCATTAGGGTACACATCTCGAATTCTCTTCTGAACTCCACTAAGGCTTCCACTCATTACGGACGCACCATCATAGCTTTGCGCAATAAGTTTATTTTTTTGAGGCAGCTCTGGAAAAATTAAGCTCAGTTGACGCAGTATAGCTGCAGTGATGGTTTCTGCACTAGAGTCTCTTAAATGTGTGAAACCATAGAACCTCTCCACAACTTGTCTGTCATTGTCAATGTATCGAAACACTAATACGGACTGTGTTTTAGTGGCCACATCAGTGGTGTCATCAGCCTGAATAGCCACAAAGTCTGTGTTTTGCAATTCTTGCACAATATGGCTTCTCATAATTTCGAGCATACACTCAAGAAGTTCATTTTGTATTGTTTTAGAGGTGCCCTTAAAGACTGTAGCACGTGCTAAATGTGCTTCCATATCCTTGTCTATGCTTGCTATTAAATCCACAAGGCCTTTGAATATTCCAGGATTTGGGGAACCTTCCGATTCATCATGGCCTCGCAATGCCAGTTCAAAAGCACCACAGAAACGAATGCAATCAATTATTTTGGATAGAATCTGTCTGTTCCTATCAACTGCTTCATTGTGTTTCTGTATTGCTTTGCGATATGCATCACTTATCTGCTGCTCAATCGGAGCATCTTCCCCCAACATTCCCAGTCTAGTCAGGTTTTCCATATGCTTTCTTGTGCGTGAATGCTTCTTTATTTTTTCAGACAAATGCTTCAAGTTTGTTACTCCTTGATTTGTCCAAGAAAACTCACCACCAAACAGCAAGCAGGGGAAGCAGAACAGAGAATTTCTTAAAGGGCACCCTGTAAGCCAATCAGCTTTTGTGTACCAGGCGTTTGAGAATGTACGTGTGGACATTTTTCCTCTGTCCTGGGAAGTTTGCTGTAGTTTTAGGTCAGGCCGATGAGGTCCCAATTGCTTTAAATCTATTTTCTCTTGAAGTGGCCGTGCCTGGAATGACCTTGTAATCAGCTCTTGTACTGTATTCATGATGATGATGCTGGCCTTACCAATATATATTAAAGAAACCTGCCAATAATCAAAGTACAACATATAAGGTGCGGTGCAATAATATAAAATTGCAGTATAAATACATATATCTTGTGCAGTATCGCAATAAATCTCCAACAGCTCCCCTTTGCACAACATGACTGCTAAAAATACAGCCTTACTGTCTGCTGCCTCTGTGTGCCATAGTGGTTGCTGAAGGCACTGAAACAGACACTGCTTGAGGGCTTTGAACAAGGCAAGGGATAGATAGTGCTGTTAACAACCGTTATTGCCCAAATCACAGGGCTAAGGGTGTTAGTAAATTCCATCCACTGAGGGTACAATGTTCAGAATGTGTGCCTACCCCAACCACAATGTACAGTGACCACACACATACCTCTAACTCCAATCTAAAAAAAAAATAGCATCAGTTTCCTTACCTTTAACTCTGGTGTTTGCTGGGTCGTAGCCGGGGTGAAAGAGCAGCAAAGGAGGTCTTGTTCTTCGCCGGAAATATGACCAAAAATTTGGTAAGGGTTGCCAAGCTTTAGAAGGTGCTGAAAATAAAAATAACGTGCTGTAACTAGACAAGCATTGCTTTTAAAATACAAGTAATCCCAATGAATTTTACCAGCGTCAGTTCTTCAAGTTAACATAAAATAACTACAGTGTTCTTAAAATATTTATTTTGTTTGATGTTCGGGGAAACCAGACTTTTTTTAGTCTGCTACGTTAAAATTATCCATTGGAACCTGCTTACATTTAAATGTAATAATGATATGATTTTTAGCTTTCAGTATCTTTATGGAATACAATAGATCACAATTTTAAATTCAAATTATCCTTTAATCAATACATTAAGAAGTGCAGCAGAGAACCATAACTTGTGAAATAGTGTAAATATGTGCAAGAACCTATTCAAAATTACTTTAGCTTGTATTTTGTTAAACAAAACTCGAATGCATCGGTAACATTCTTTCTGGACGGTGTTTGGAATAAAATCTATTTTAAACTGTGCCCCTAGCATGGTGTGCACTTACATCTCATTGACGCCTTGAACATGCTTGTGTATGCTAATTTTAAGAAACGTTGTTCCCGTTTGTCAAAGAAATGTTGTTTTGTTATTATATAAAGAGGTTGACCATTCTATTTATAAACGTATAATGTTTATTTAGTTATTGTAAGCATTTTATGAAGGGGTCTGTCGTTTGTAATCTTTTATAATAATAATAATCCACATTTGTAAAGCGCAAACAATCACTCGTAAGGGTCTCCAGGTGCTGGGGGCCGTCGGGAAGATTAAGCAAGCTATTGCCCAGAGTCACAAGATGCTGGGCTAATCTGCCGCCGGCGCTGGGGATCGAACCGTGATCCCCAGATTCCGGCGTCAGTCGCCCTGGCCCCGGCGCCGCACCTCCTTTTACACATGCTTTAGAATGGAAGGTGTTTGATGTGAGTGAAATGTTTTTTCTTTTCATCCATGAAACTGCAAAATTGCTATCTATGGAGTTCCCGTCAATGGCCCTCATCTGAAAGCAATGAGAAACACATCCAATAAAAACCGACACCAGGGTATGAGGAGTTACCACACATATATCGAAAGTTATCGATCCACTTGTAATGAGGCCTATTAATTTTCATATACTCGTGAAACACCCTGGGAATCTGAGATTTTAGTGCTGACCCGAGCGATAGGATATGTGAAAGAACATTCAACACGTCTGATTAAAAATACTATTGCGTGATTGGAACGAAAGACATTGGTTGCCCAGGTGTGGAGAATTCTCAGCAAACCACAATATTCATGATTAAATAAAAATCAGGGTGTAAAAGTCAGATCCTGATATCTGAGCATAGTGTGCCTAAAAACCAACACCGATCAAGGCTGAAAGGAGGGCTGGTTGGTACAAGCGTGGAAAAGTGCAATCGTTAAGAACATTAATATACATTAGTATTGCCTTTTGACCACAAAGATTCAGTTATATAGGTTGACGAATGCACTTTGATGCACAGAATTGTACATCATGGACGAAAAAATGTGCCCTCTGGAGTAATGTGTGTGGAATAACTTGGTCTACATGAACCATACATGGTCGGTTTAACGTCCCGTTATGTAATTCATATTAAAAGATACGGAAATCAGTTTAAAAGTGCAAACTTTCTAACTACATGCATTTTCCAATTGCCTTATAATTATTTTTGTAGTAATCTGATAAATGTGAACACCTCCACCTGGTATTCTAAAGTTATGACATACCTTTCGTGTCTCTTCTCGAAATGAGCACGGATAGGGCTCGCCCGGATACCGAGAGGGGGGCTGCTGCATGAGGCAACCCTCGGCCTCTCGGCCCCCTCCTCTCAGTACAGTAGTCAGTGGCAGTCTGCAGACAGTGCGGCGAATGCGCATGCTCGTGCTTGTCGTGAGACAAACTCGAGCATGCGCAATAAAATTGCGAGCCGCTGCCTGTCAACTGTCAGTGCTCGCCCCCCGGCCCCACCCCCTTCATGTCCGACGCAACGCATCATTGCATTGCCATTGCTGCCGGTCTGGGGATTGATTTGTGTGCGTGTGTCGGTAAGTGGGGCTCCGCCCCTGCGCCCCAATGGACGCACCGCCGCTGCACATTTAAAACACAAGATTCACTGTACCGTGACCAGATAATAGAAATAAAAAAAACACATGACATGCCACAGACATTTTAAACAGGACTGCAATGTAGGGGGCCTGTGGGGCACAGATTGATTTAGTTGACAGCACTTACCTGCATAGAAAACAGACTACAATGAGGTACTTGTCACGTCGTCGAAGGGCAGCGTTGCTGGGACTAGCCTCACTTCTCCACCTGAGGCATAATAATGGTCTCGTCCTAGTGGCAATGAACAAAAATACGCCGCGAGCTCACAGGACTCACCCTGGTGATTTTCCGCCCTTGCTGAAAGGCATTTTCGGTAATTAAACGTGGTTCATTTCGAGAAGAGACACGAAAGGTATGTCATAACTTTAGAATACCAGGTGGAGCTGTTCACATTTATCAGATTACTACAAAAATAATTATAAGGCAATTGGCAAATGCATGTAGTTAGAAAGTTTGCACTTTTAAACTGATTTCCGTATCTTTTAATATGAATTACATAACGGGACGTTAAACCGACCATGTATGGTTCATGTAGACCAAGTTATTCCACACACATTACTCCAGAGGGCACATTTTTTCGTCCATGATGTACAATTCCGTGCATCAAAGTGCATTCGTCAACCTATATAACTGAATCTTTGTGGTCAAAAGGCAATACTAATGTATATTAATGTTCTTAACGATTGCACTTTTCCATGCTTGTACCAACCAGCCCTCCTTTCAACCTTGATCGGTGTTGGTTTTTAGGCACACTATGCTCAGATATCAGGATCTGACTTTTACACCCTGATTTTTATTTAATCATGAATATTGTGGTTTGCTGAGAATTCTCCACACCTGGGCAACCAATGTCTTTCGTTCCAATCACGCAATAGTATTTTTAATCAGACGTGTTGAATGTTCTTTCACATATCCTATCGCTCGGGTCAGCACTAAAATCTCAGATTCCCAGGGTGTTTCACGAGTATATGAAAATTAATAGGCCTCATTACAAGTGGATCGATAACTTTCGATATATGTGTGGTAACTCCTCATACCCTGGTGTCGGTTTTTATTGGATGTGTTTCTCATTGCTTTCAGATGAGGGCCATTGACGGGAACTCCATAGATAGCAATTTTGCAGTTTCATGGATGAAAAGAAAAAACATTTCACTCACATCAAACACCTTCCATTCTAAAGCATGTGTAAAAGGAGGTGCGGCGCCGGGGCCAGGGCGACTGACGCCGGAATCTGGGGATCACGGTTCGATCCCCAGCGCCGGCGGCAGATTAGCCCAGCATCTTGTGACTCTGGGCAATAGCTTGCTTAATCTTCCCGACGGCCCCCAGCGCCTGGAGACCCTTACGAGTGATTGTTCGCGCTTTACAAATGTGGATTATTATTATTATAAAAGATTACAAACGACAGACCCCTTCATAAAATGCTTACAATAACTAAACATTATACGTTTATAAATAGAATGGTCAACCTCTTTATATAATAACAAAACAACATTTCTTTGACAAACGGGAACAACGTTTCTTAAAATTAGCATACACAAGCATGTTCAAGGCGTCAATGAGATGTAAGTGCACACCATGCTAGGGGCACAGTTTAAAATAGATTTTATTCCAAACACCGTCCAGAAAGAATGTTACCGATGCATTCGAGTTTTGTTTAACAAAATACAAGCTAAAGTAATTTTGAATAGGTTCTTGCACATATTTACACTATTTCACAAGTTATGGTTCTCTGCTGCACTTCTTAATGTATTGATTAAAGGATAATTTGAATTTAAAATTGTGATCTATTGTATTCCATAAAGATACTGAAAGCTAAAAATCATATCATTATTACATTTAAATGTAAGCAGGTTCCAATGGATAATTTTAACGTAGCAGACTAAAAAAAGTCTGGTTTCCCCGAACATCAAACAAAATAAATATTTTAAGAACACTGTAGTTATTTTATGTTAACTTGAAGAACTGACGCTGGTAAAATTCATTGGGATTACTTGTATTTTAAAAGCAATGCTTGTCTAGTTACAGCACGTTATTTTAATTTTCAGCACCTTGTAAAGCTTGACAACCCTTACCAAATTTTTGGTCATATTTCCGGCGAAGAACAAGACCTCCTTTGCTGCTCTTTCACGCCGGCTACGACCCAGCAAACACCAGAGTTAAAGGTAAGGAAACTGATGCTATTTTTTTTTAGATTGGAGTTAGAGGTATGTGTGTGGTCGCTGTACATTGTGGTTGGGGTAGGCACACATTCTGAACATTGTACCCTCAGTGGATGGAATTTACTAACACCCTTAGCCCTGTGATTTGGGCAATAACGGTTGTTAACAGCACTATCTATCCCTTGCCTTGTTCAAAGCCCTCAAGCAGTGTCTGTTTCAGTGCCTTCAGCAACCACTATGGCACACAGAGGCAGCAGACAGTAAGGCTGTATTTTTAGCAGTCATGTTGTGCAAAGGGGAGCTGTTGGAGATTTATTGCGATACTGCACAAGATATATGTATTTATACTGCAATTTTATATTATTGCACCGCACCTTATATGTTGTACTTTGATTATTGGCAGGTTTCTTTAATATATATTGGTAAGGCCAGCATCGTCATCATGAATACAGTACAAGAGCTGATTACAAGGTCATTCCAGGCACGGCCACTTCAAGAGAAAATAGATTTAAAGCAATTGGGACCTCATCGGCCTGACCTAAAACTACAGCAAACTTCCCAGGACAGAGGAAAAATGTCCACACGTACATTATCAAACGCCTGGTACACAAAAGCTGATTGGCTTACAGGGTGCCCTTTAAGAAATTCTCTGTTCTGCTTCCCCTGCTTGCTGTTTGGTGGTGAGTTTTCTTGGACAAATCAAGGAGTAACAGACTTGAAGCATTTGTCTGAAAAAATAAAGAAGCATTCACGCACAAGAAAGCATATGGAAAACCTGACTAGACTGGGAATGTTGGGGGAAGATGCTCCGATTGAGCAGCAGATAAGTGATGCATATCGCAAAGCAATACAGAAACACAATGAAGCAGTTGATAGGAACAGACAGATTCTATCCAAAATAATTGATTGCATTCGTTTCTGTGGTGCTTTTGAACTGGCATTGCGAGGCCATGATGAATCGGAAGGTTCCCCAAATCCTGGAATATTCAAAGGCCTTGTGGATTTAATAGCAAGCATAGACAAGGATATGGAAGCACATTTAGCACGTGCTACAGTCTTTAAGGGCACCTCTAAAACAATACAAAATTAACTTCTTGAGTGTATGCTCGAAATTATGAGAAGCCATATTGTGCAAGAATTGCAAAACACAGACTTTGTGGCTTTTCAGGTTGATGACACCACTGATGTGGCCACTAAAACACAGTCCGTATTAGTGTTTCGATACATTGACAATGACAGACAAGTTGTGGAGAGGTTCTATGGTTTCACACATTTAAGAGACTCTAGTGCAGAAACCATTACTGCAGCTATACTGCGTCAACTGAGCTTAATTTTTCCAGAGCTGCCTCAAAAAAAAAACTTATTGCGCAAAGCTATGATGGTGCGTCCGTAATGAGTGGAAGCCTTAGTGGAGTTCAGAAGAGAATTCGAGATGTGTACCCTAATGCTCATTATGTGCACTGTTACGCTCACCAACTTAATCTTATTATGCAACAGGCAGTATCAAAGATCACCGAGACACGAATTTTCTTTCAGGATATAGGAGGCATGGCAGCATTCTTCTCGCGTTCCCCCAAAAGAACAGAAGCACTTCATGACATTGTAGACAAAAGCGTTCCAAGGGGATCCTCAACTCGTTGGAACTTTAACATGCGTACAGTCAACCTAATCTATGAACATAGAGAGGACCTTCTGAAATGTTTTGAAGCCATAGAAGCCAATGATGAGTTTGATTACAAAAGTCAGATTGAAGCCCATGGCTTTGGTAGAACACTACAAGACAGAGAGTTTCGGTTCTTACTGTATTTATTTCATGATATAATGGTAGCTGTCGACCTGTTATACAATCAGTTACAAGCACGAGAGATAGATACTGTCAAAGTGCAAGTATATACTACTATGTTTGTACAAAGCATAAGCAAAGTGAGAGATGGGGTTGACAATTTAGACAGCAAACTGCCAGAGAAATCTATTTTCACAAACCGCAGGAAAAACATCACCACTATGGTCCGAATTGCAAAGAGATCTGTGACATTGTAATTGTGCAGGCACGAGAGCGTTTTTCTTTCACTAAACATTTGGTGAGTGCCACATTATTGCAAAGTCAACAGTTTGCCAAATATGATGAATCCTTCCCGGAGCGTGCTCTGAATGAGGCTGTGGGAGCTTATCCTATGCTCAATAAAGAAGAGCTGAGAACTGAGTTGACTGTACTGTACGGAATGCCTGTGTACCGGAAGGCCACAAGTGCCTTGTCTTTGCTGGCTTTAATACATAAACTTAATATGGAAAAGTCACTTGGAGAGACAGTGGCTTTACTTAAAATTGTCATAACCACTCCTATGACAACAGTCGAGGCAGAACGATGTTTTTCAGCCTTAAAGAGGATTAAGACATTCCTGAGAAACACCATGCTTGAGGAAAGACTCAATGCTTTGGCAATGCTCTCTGTAGAGAGCAAGCTAGTTCAGAAAATCCCGGACTTTAACACTAAAGTTATTGAAAAGTTTGCTGCTCTTAGAGAGAGACGTGCTGATTTCATTTACAAAAAGTAAACAATGTTGAATGCTGCTACTTTGCAACCAGTTTAGTTTGTTAAATAAAAAACATCTGTGAGTGAGGTACTCAGAAATGCATTGTATCTCGAAGTCTGTTATGAAGCTCTGTGGTTATACACTGAATAAGCAGCTACCTATGTTATATGACATCTCTTTATTAATGTTATAACTGCACTTTCACAATTGCTTTATTAACCTTCCTGCTTTCTCAAATTTGCTTGAAAATGCACCATTTCTCTTCTCTTTTTTCAAAATTTTCTCGGGGGGAGAACCCCCCCGAACCCTCCTTATAGGGGTTCGGGCACGCTCGCTACGCTCGCTCGCAACAGTGAAGTATACCAATCATTTTACGCCTCACCACTTTAAAATGTCACCAGCCGCCCCTGTGTATTTTAGCTTGAAACGCATCCTCAAGTCCACTACGGTGCGAGGATGCATTATGCACTTAAAAAATGCATAAAAACCAAAGCACCGCAAACAACAGTCACTCGCATTCTGTTGTGTCTGTGCATTTGTGGTTGTTTTTTACAGTGAATGGTGCATAATTATGTAATGTGTGCACAACAGGATACTTTGAAGAATTTGCTGTAAGAAGAGTAGCATGAATTTTCCAAAATTACAATAAATATGGCGGCGTAATGCACATTTTACCAAGTCCTGGCAATGTCCTCTTCCACCCTAATGGATGGAGTACCGTCTGCCAAAGTCTTAGTTTGTATTCCTAATTCAGTATTATTTAGAGATCCTTTTCAATTTGAAATGTTATGTTTAGTCTTTACTCCAGTGAGTGTTAAATCAGATACATTGAGTTTATTCCCTCAATCATATAATATCCTGAATCCCCTTCTTTTTCCCGCCCTTCTAATATTATTTTTTTGTAAAAGCAATTGGCTTTAACACAACCCAACCTCCTTAGTGGCCTCTGCTTACCTGTGAGCTTTAGTGAGTGGCAATTTCTCTCTTCTTGCTATTTGCATGTGTCTCTGGCTCTAGCACCTTTTGCACTCCTCAGGGTTATGTGCATATAAGTGTTCACGTGGGAGCATGGTGGCCTCACTAATGTGGTGACATACTTGCCAGGTTCATCATTAATGTCCACTTTAAACAAATGGTAATCCTAATTTACTAATTCTGGTGCAGTCTGTACCTCTGGCGGGTGCTTTGGCATTTGGACTCTTGTTTTTTTTGTTTTTTTAAATTAAAATCCACAGTATCAAAATACATAAATAAATACAAACATATCTTAAATCAGAACACAGTAGCAATTTAATTCAATCCTCTGTACAAAAATGTATTTCAACCAGTCATATGGTCAATCATTGCCCCCCATACATACAGACCAAATTTTCGCTCTCTTGGGCCTTTAACACAATATAGACTAACCTCCAGATTAAAGGTACTATAAAACCTAGCATGCCACATTTCGAAAGATGGTGCCTCTGGCTGTAGCCAAGTGGATGCTGCACACAGCTGTGCTATTGCCATGGCCATAAAAATAAAAATACCGAACCTTATGTTTCGGCCTCCCTGGCCGTAGATCTTCCCCAATCCCTAGCACCATCATGGAGGCCGAGATTTTTATAGCAACTCCAGTGACCTCTGATAAAAACCTTTCGATAGATCCTATATAAAGAGCCAATTTAGCACATCTATTCTTTTAAACAAACAGTTTTTAACCTCGGTCCCCAAGACCATTTAATACATTGAAGTGGCCTCTGCCGAATAGTTCACCTCTTCTCCAGTCAGTAATATGCGTGTATTTGATAAAATACACGCATAATAATAAAATGCAAAGTCGGGGACCGACCACCCACCTCTTTACCTAGGAAGAGTCATGAAATGTTTGGCTCTACGTGGTTCCCGCAGGGCCCACAAGAATCTGGCACAAAGTGATTGTAAATGTTAAAGTTGTCCACAAGATAGTTACAATGGAACCGATCTAAAAAAAAACCCAGAGATTTAGGCAGTATGTTAATTTTAAGGACATTAGATCTACCTACCAAGGAGAGGTGCAGACACTCCCATCTCTCCAGTGATTGCTTAACGTTGCTGATAATAGCCCCCCAATTGACCTCAACCAGCTCTTTTAGAAACACCCGGATCTTGATACCCAAATATGTAACCTCATTAACCACTCTAGAATCAGTAAACAAGATTTGATTTGTACAGAGGATCTGAGTTTTAGCCATGTTCAACTTATAACCTGAGGCCAAGACAAACTCATGTGCCAAATGTTCGATTTCAGGTATAGCCGTGACAGGATCAGATGTTACAATCGCTATGTCATTGGCATATGCGAGGACACAGAAATGATCCTGCTGAACGAAAAAAGGTTGAATCTGGGCGCTCCTTTCCAACATGTTTAAAAAAGGATTAATGTACAGAGCGAACAACAGCAGAGAGCAGGGACACCCCTGCTGTGTACCTCTAGATATCTGTATTGGTTCAGATGCAAGCCCCATTAAGCTGATCTTGGCCGTGGAAGATCGATATAAAACCAGCAGAGCCTGAATATAGCCCTGGCCGAACCCCATCTGCTGAAGAAACCCCCCAAAGGAAATCCCATGCAACGCGATCGAAAGCCTTTTCGGCGTCAAGCAAAATCAATCCTAAGTCCCTGGACTCTGCCTGAGCGATGTCAAATAAGGTCACTACCTTACTAATATGATTCACTGTCCCCCTACCAGGTATAAAACCGAGTTGTCTTGGGGAGACCAGCGAGATGATGACCTTAGCTAATCGATTTGCAAGAACTTTAGCGTAGATTTTCCCGTCACAGTTAACAAGGGAGATCGGACGACAGGACCCCAGGAGCTCAGATGGTTTATCCTTCTTTTTAAATATAACGATGTTGGCCTCATCCCAAGATCGCGGTGCATCCCCATTCTGCGCTGCTTGGAAGACAGCCAGCATATCCATTTTAAGGTCTTGAAAGAAGGTCCTATAAACCTCAGAAGGAAGCCTATCTGGACCTTCTTTTGTTCTAGGCAGACAGGGACTCAACAACCTTCTGTCAGTGCTGGGGCAGGTAATTGGCATATTCCAGGATTTTGGCTGCCTTTATTGTCACCTGATTACCTCTTAGATCCATGTTTCTCCACAAAACTATGCTTTGGAATTGCCATTGTACTCCACCATCACCTCCTGTACCCCCGCCCATTCCAGGGAACTTGTCTTGCATATTGCAGCAGGCTCCGTCCCTAAGCAGAAGAGATCCTTTGCATCTTAACTTGACCGTATGGCTTCTTCATTGCAGAATAACCTCCTGAGATCTTTTCTATTGCCCATGTTGTCTTCAACAAGGTATTCTCTATTATCGAGGTAAGGGGTGTGCAGCCAATGTTTGAGTATAGAACACCGTATAATCTGCCTAGAGTACTGTAT
Source organism: Triturus cristatus (assembly GCF_964204655.1). Classification (NCBI taxonomy): domain Eukaryota; kingdom Metazoa; phylum Chordata; class Amphibia; order Caudata; family Salamandridae; genus Triturus; species Triturus cristatus. Next base: position 1,009,695,166 of record NC_140593.1, on the reverse strand, counting down.
ATATCCTTAAGGCTAAACGTTCAGTGCAATGTTGTCAAGGTTGTCCATATCTTGTTCCACGAATGCCATGCATTATGCTTTCCAGTTTCATTCAGATAGTAGCTGCAGGTAGACTGCAGTAATTTAAGAATGAATGCTTAAAGGTTATCCTGCCACTTCCAGTGCACATAGACCACCTCCCGGAATCAAATGTCCACGTGCCACTTCTAAAGAAGCCCTTACTCCTGATGCTGTTTTTTGTGTGCAAAGCAACGCTAAGTCAATTATCTACTGGGTAAAGGCAAATAACAAAAAATATTTGGCAACCTAAACACAGGTATGCCTTTCTCAGGCCAACAGCACCAGGAACCCACTTGGGATGTCTAGCCTGTGACTCAACACTCCTGATTTCATAAACCGGGAAGCATTGATCAATGTCTGTAAATATACTTGCTGTTCTGGTTGGCAGTGGATTATTAATGTAAAGGTGGCACACCATTTATTATGACACTTAATTCTCACACTGCCTGCATTTTCATGTAAGTACTGGCCCTCTGTAGCCATCCCACTATTGGGCATTCGATGAAAGTCATAAGTCTCTTGGAGGACAGAAAGAGAGGCCCCAGAAGACGTTTATCTTTGGGACCCAGTACTCATTGGAACTGCAGACTTGGTTCAATGTAGAAATAAGACTTTGGGCCTGTTTTAGATCTTGGCAGAAGGGTTACTCTGTCACTACGATGATGGATACCCCGTATGCTGAAATATAAATCCCATACAATATCATGGGATTAATATTTAGGTGGACGGGATATGGGTCACTGTTTTGATGGAATAACCTATCCGCTGAAAATAAATCAGACCTTACTCACTAACAGTTTACCTTTTTTACTATGTAGCAATGATTAGGCATAACTAAGTCAACATTAAGTCAATACATATTTCTGATATCAATGAAAGTCAAAGCAATCATATTCCTTGTACAGCCACGAAATGTGTTCTTTTTAATGCATTCTAAGTCAAGTATGTATGTTCTAGTATTGAGTTATGTGGTGACACCCTAACAAAATCTGTAGGTCTGACTCTGGTGTTGTTGGAAATGTCCCTTTTTGCAGGTTTATCCCCAAACTTTTTTGCTTCTTCCTCCTATTTTTCCTGTCCTTTTTTTGTTGGCTTTAGGACTCCGGGCACTTTACCACTGCCAATCAGTGCTAAAGTGCAGATGCTGTCTGTGTAAATTATGATTATAATTAGTGATCCATGATTGCCATATTTGATTTACTGGTAAGTCCCTAGTAAAGTGCTCTAAGTGTACCAGGGCCCGTAAATCAAATGCTACTAGTGGGCTTGCAGCACTTGTTGTGCCACCCACATGAGTAGCCCTGTAAATGTGTCTCAGACCTACCACTGTAGTGTCTACGCAAGCAATTTTAAACTGCCATGTCAACCTGGCAAGTGCACCTACTTGCCAGGCCTTAATATTCCCTTTTCTTACATGTAAGGCACCCCTCAGTTAGGCCCAAGGTACCCCCATGAGCAGGGTTCAGTGTATGTGAAAGGTAGGACATGTACTGGTGTGTGTGAGAAACTGAGTACCTGCTTGAAGAAGAATCTCCAAGGGCGTATATGTGCTGGCCTCCTGTTCTGAAGTCTGAAGGACACAAAGACTTCACTACCAGCTCTCCTGAACTCCACTGCTGGAAATTCTGACCTGCCAGGAGGTGCCTATTCCCGTTTTGGGCCTCTGGAGGTTGTTTCTGCTGTTGGGAGCTGGAAGAAACCTAAAGAAATCAAGAAAAACAACTCTGACGCCGTCAGCGATGCCGCCAGTGATGCCGCGACCTGCACAGAGTCTAGGGGCACCGCTCTTGAAGTTCACGACACACCGCCCTGCCTGCACCACAGCTCCGACGCCCTTCAACACCTGCCGACGCCTGCAGTTATCGGCCTCCCTGACACCAGTGCTCGCACTAACGCCGTCACTGCCAGCGCCGGCATCCAGTTATCGTGAAGCCGATCGATAACCAATGAAGGTGACTTCACAAACTCTTCAACTTCGCATTGAGTCCCCAAGTCGATGCCTTACCGCCGACCCAGCCTAAATTCCCCTTTCCTGGACTAGACATGTTGCCTCCTCGTCGACACAAAGCCTAGTGGCAACCAGGGAACTGGCCTCAACCTCGGCACCGATGCTTCACCTCCACGATGCCGTACATCGTCCATAGACTTCGTTTTTCACGGTACTGTTCTTTGGGGTCCATGTGACTCTGTGCCCAATGCCACACACCTCGCGGTCGACGCCGTACTTTCGATTTATGATTGTCACGATGTAGTAATAGCCCAAGGGGTAGCTATTTGTTTCTACAAGTGCTATTTTTGAGATAACTGTTCTAAACGTCATATATTGATATATGTATGTTAGATTTTTGTCGTTTTGGTCTTGTTTAGTTAAGATAAAGATAATTTATTTTTCTGAACTGGTGTTGTGGCCATTTGTGGTGTTTTCACTGTGTTACTGTGTATTATGAGTACAAATACTTTACACATTGCCTTTGGAATAAGCCTCTCTGCTAGTGCCAAGCTACTAAGGGGGTGAGCAGGGGTTATCTAAAGTGTGTATCCCCCTTACACTGACTAGAAACAAGTGTACATACCTCTGCCAACTAGCGACCCTCATTTCTAGCACGTGTTTATAGAGGTTAGGGCTTCATTGTTTGTGTACCGTTATATGTCTGTCAAACATAGAATGATATAGGAATATTTAAGGGGTTATCTGACTTTCACGACCCTTGTTGAGGCGCTCACTTAGGTTGTGAGGTGAGTGCCTCTAAAAGCATTTCTACCTGCCAGTTAACTTATATTTCAGTTGCGACTGCTGCCAATAAACAGTGGCGGGGCAGCAGCGGTGGAGGGAAGGAATTCATGATAAAATAAAATGTACCTGATTCAAACCGGCTGGCCCCTTCACGCCTCGTTGCTCTTCTGCTCTTCCCGATCCCAGCAGTCCCATCACGGACTCTCCATCCAATCCAGACGCTGCTCTCATGCTATGAGAGCAGCGTGGGGATTGGCCTGAGCGGACTGGTTTGACACTCGCTTAGGCATAGGGTGTCTGTGCAGCTTCTCCACCTGCCTGTGGTACACAGCTGGTTTGGAGAAAGCTAAATGTGCATGTCTGCTTGGCTGGCCTAAGATGGCCTGCCAAACAGGTACGCACAGCACATTTACAAGTGCCCACCACTCCTCCTCCCAGTCCCTGTCCTGTCGACCGAGGATTGCCTGGCCCCACCCCACCCTAGACTCGGCAGCATTGGCTGCCAGTGAAAAATAAAATGATAATACAATTGTTTTATTATCATTTTATTTTTCATTCTGCACTAAGTGGTGCGACACTCCTCCGCTATTACGGAGGAGTCGCCACTGTCATATTTATTTTTATGTAGAATTTAGATTAATGTTTATAAAGTGTTTTTTTATTCAAAGCACTCACTGGACAGCTATTTATTGTTATTTGCTGCGTTGCCGAGTTCTGAGTCTCTAGCTCACAGCACCCTCCCTGAGTAAGCCTTGGACTGCTCTGCATCATTATCCTGGTAGGTACATGCTTCTCAGGTTGTTGGCTGTAGTACGGGAGCTTCAGGACACCAGATCCAAAGAGACCCAAGTTAAGTGGCTTAACGCTGCCTTGAGAATAAGGCTCCTTTCACGCTAAACTTAGCGTGAAAGGGCGTACCGGGGTTGTTGCGGTGAACCCGAAACCGGGCCTAGGATGCTTGTTTCCGGTCCAGGGAAGACTTGGCTTGGCAGTTCGGGCTGGACTGTTCCCATGAGGCACAGTGTCAGACTGATTTGCATATGGCCATGTCTGAACTGGGGTGGTGGAGTGAGCTAAAGAATGATGATGGATTAAACCCAGATCAGTTGACTGGGGGTGAGTGTTTGATTTGCTCAAACGCTCCGTCCATTATCCCCTTTGGTATCGGGGTTGTTGCGGTGGGCGTTCCACCGCAACACCCATTGTGATTGACTTTACCACCTATTATCAAGGGCGGCGATAATAGGTGCAGCGCCGAACTTAAGACCAGAAATATCCTGGTCTTAAGTAGGGGAAACGATGAGAAATGCTGCATTTCTCCTCATTTTTGCTTTTTCCATGTGTGCTGCCTTGGGCAGCACAAATGGAAAAAGCAAAATGCCATGGTGTGTTCATGTACAGGAAGGTGTCCCTTCCTGTAAATGGACAAACCTTTTCAAAAATGCCATTTTGTGACTTTGATGTGTGCTGCACGAAGCAGCACACATGAAAGTTACACAATTGTTTTTTAGGATTGTTTATGTGCAGGAAGGGGCACCTTCCTGTACATAAACAACCTTCCCCTGCACACAGACACCCTTTCACTCTGGTGCAAGGATGTCTGCGTTGGCGTTAAGTCGTGAAACTTAGCACCATCGTAGGTGGAAACGCCTGGCTGCACAACATTCTTGAGAATAGGGTGCAGCCTCAAGTTTTCAAAGTGGCGGTGAGAGGCATTAAGCGAAGGAGGCTAACGCCTCTCACCGCCACTTCCTTGAGAATATCCCCCACAGTGTCTAAATATTAACGGACCTTATAAATTGCTTGAAAAATTGGAATGTCCGGTTTTTATTTCGGGATTTGTAACCCTGTAGGTTTAATCCTGTATTTAAGGATTTCAGGCTTAACTCTATTCACCTCAAACCCAGTTATCAGAACTGCACAATTAAATATTATTCCTGGGCTTGAAAAGGTTCCATATTGCAATATGAATTTGTCCTGTACGTGACTTACAAAACGAAGCAGCATGATAATGACAATCTCATTATTTTAGGAACACATTTGCATGAGTAATGAAGCAGGTACGAAAGGGCAAATAAACCACCGAGGCAAGTGTCTGAATTAATTAAGATTGTCTAGCTGATTAGATAAAAAATGCAATCAAGAAATGCACATCAATATCCTCCAAATACAGTTTTTTTGTATTTCATTCCCGAGTGAAACTGGAAGTTTATTAGGAAGTTACTCCTGAACAGAAATTGATAATCAAAACATGTTGAAATATTTTGCCTTATTTTGTTGTGTGGAGGCACCTGCAATCCTGTTTTTCCACCCATTGATATGGAGATGTGTACCCTATGTTGTGTTACAACTTGTGCACGTTCTAGATATGCCCTTCAGGAAACTCTTGAAAACTAAGTTATTAAGTGTGGCTTTTGCTAATTTATAGGCAGGGCCACTGGAATTATACGACAGGGGAGGGCCAAATTATGTGCCGGAGGTGAGTAAATTACGTGACAAGAAAAAGGTAAATTATGCAGCACAATGTGGGACATTTTGTGGTAGTATTACTTCATTATTTTGACATTTTTACACTTTTATTAACACAGTCTGGGCATTGGTTGGACATCATTGGTAACAGTATAACACACACATATGGCTATAGGCAACAGAATGGAGACTAGTCATTCTTTGAAAAGGGCCTTACATTGCACTACAACTCGTGTTGCTGCATTTTTAGTAACTTTTGAACCGTTTGAATTAGTAACATTTTTTTAGTTAAAATCTGCAGATTAGGCAGCACATGATGGCTAATGTGGCAAATGCGGCACATCTATAATTATCTAAAAAATGCTGTTACTGCGCAATTACATTATTGAAGTGGCCCTGCTGATAGGTCTCATGGTAGTGAGTGATGATCACCACATGGGGGCATAGTTCAAGTTGCTTTGGCCCCTTACAATATCACCGTCATTAACATTTAGTTTCACACGCAGGGAACTCTGAAGTAGCCAGGAAACGCCATGCAGCACTATACACAATTCATAAGTAATTAGTGAAATGAATAAATATGGCTGCCCACCTCTTCTGTTTGAGCAGTCACAGAATTAGTGTTAGATGAGATATTGTGCCCGATTATGAGTGTGGGAGTCAATGTCATGGGCACTGCCAATTGGCAATGTCAAAACAGGTGCCTATCTGAAATGGTTTCTATTTCCGGGTTGAATTGTGTAGAACTCTTTCAGGTGCTTGTTTTCTGGGACAACAATAAGCTTAGCCAATTTCCAGTTTACTGCATTGACTGAGGCAACCATTCCTACCTGGGTGCTGCGAAATAGTGCACATCTCAAATGCTGGGTAGAAGAAACTGTATTGAAATATGGTATTTCCTCACTGGGTGCTGGCATTTCAGAACACTGTGGCTGCATTGCCTCAAAGACTTCTGCAGTGACTAGCAGGTTTTTGTTTCACACACCAAAATGCTCAGGGGTCGACTAAGCCAATCATAACTATCAGCATTATCAGTTGCAAAATTTACAGAATATTCTCAGTCACACGCATCACTCTGACCACGTGCAGCAGCGTGATGAAGGCCCGGGTAGCCCGCCTGGCATTGGGGGCTTCCAACCCCCGTCAGTTGGGCCATAACCCTACAGGGGTTCCTCCATTCAGCATAAGGCCAAAGAATATCTGTGAGACATGGGAGACTCATGGAGGCCCTCATCACATTCTGTTGGAGGTCGACGCTATGTTGCGTTGTGCCACTGACCACATACTCTGGGGAATTAAAAGGAAATTGTAGTCCATTTTTCGCATGCGGATCATGAAGGCACCTCCGCACATTAGGGATCACGCAAAATGAGTATGGATAGCATGTTTGTCATCACTCATCCTAAAGCTTTGGTGCCTTGCCTCTATCAGGGAGGTAAAGGCACTATAAGGGTGTGATGCAGCGGAGTTTACCAGCTCTACACATTCATACACACAACACTCATTTGGGCCCATATCCTTTCATATACTCAATGAGCTGGCAAATATCCACTGACCATCAATTTTGATTACCCCAAGAAACCTTTTCACCAGTATTCTTACCATTCCTGTCTCCTGAGTAAATGCACGTTGAAAGATCTAGTAGTAGATTAGCATAGGGAGGAAATATTATAATACATCTATCTTTATTCAAAGAATCACAGACTCAGAAGGAGTTTTAAAAATGTATCTGAATTAATATTTTTTGAGTCAAATCAGAATACACATTGACACCTCAAGATTCTCCATCAGGAATAGTAGTTCAATTAGTTTGTAATTCAATTCGCATTAATTAATCTCATAGGATGACAGTACCTGAGGAGAGAAAGAACAGAGAGCAAACACGAAGAACAACCCACAGAACTATATTTACCTAGAATGGTGTGAGGACCTAGGCATCAGAATATCAAGGATTCAGGACAGGTTCAGGACAGGGAAGGTGGCCTCTTCTAGTGTAACGCCAGCATTACACCCCTCTCTGGTGCTACTCTCTCCGGCTCTGGCTCGTCTGGCCCCCCTTCCTAGATGTGCCTCCTCGGTTGTTCCACAAATTTTCCCTAGAGTTGGATTCTTCAGTCAAGTTGCAGCAAAATCGGGCAGCATCTCTGCACAGCATCGACATCTCGTGGGTCAAGTGTGTCTAACTATCTAGAACTTACCTCTGTTATACCAATTCAAATGTATGATCCACCCCCAAATGTTTCAATTCCATGTTCACCCGCAATTTGATTGAGCCAGTAGTGGGATGAAGACATCACACCATACTAAGTGTAATGATTTTCTTTAGTTCTATTGTCTAATTCCCCGCCCCTTAATTTTAATACCCACAAGCTTTATTCCCACAAGCATTTCATATGTGGATCAATAAATCTGTAATACAATGTTTCAAGTTCTTCCTCTTGTAGGGTCAGAAGTTGATCTTCCCATGTCCTTTTTGGGCACATGGATTGTCAGTCACCCAATGACTTCATTGGTCTCAGAACGAGAAGGTTTTCACGCATGCGTTGTTGTCGCAAAGGGTAGGGACATCGGTCACCCTCCAAGGCCCAAATACGAACTATTAATAAAGTCAGAGAAGAACATGTTAGAATACAAAATTAAATGATATCACTGTATACCACTTACTTTTACTGTAACCCCATGTACTGAATATTTCTTTTGCATTAATAGCTTAGTAAAACTTGCATAGGTTAGTTTCAGCATAGCATGTGCGTGAGTACGAAGGTTTTCGAGCAGCCATCTTAAAAGCGATTGCGCAGCTGCAAAGATTTCCCCCCCAAGCGACAGAAGATGTCATACTACATAGATGTAGTAGACGCAGGCGCAGAAGATTTCCCTTGTTTATGGCAGCCATTTTAGGAGACTCGGGTTACTTATTAGTATAGCACATAGAAAATCTTCCCCTAGATACAATATGTAAAATGTGGTGCAAAATTAGTATTCCCACACAGGTTGGTTATAATGTTACAGGTTATTTGAGAGGATTGCATACGAGCAAGTTTCTTTTTATACGAAACCTTGCTCCATCAGGTGAATAAGAAGGGTAAATTCAAAGATTCCTCCTTTCAATCACTATGGGAGCCTCCCTTGAGGCTCTGATGCAGCCATTGGGTGAGATTAATGGACAAATTAATAATACATGTGTATGCCTGAAAACAGGATCTTTGGCACTGTAAACACATTTTAACCCTAGTCTACATGTACGGCAATTGCATAGAAGATATGAGAACGTCAATCAAAATTTGGTTTGGCAAGTCACCACCATTTAACCAATTTTTATAAGTACATGGATATATTAAAAAAGAAATGGCGCAGCGCTAGCAGCGCCGCGTCATTTATAAAAATGCAGGGATGCGTCATATTCACAAGAATAAGGTGCACCCGTGATTTCCCTTGCGTCTGTGCTAAGAAACCTGCCTAGCGCCAACACAGACAATCTTGCGCCATGGTGAAAGAGTGCCTGCATTGAATGGACACCTTCCTGCACATAAGCAATCATTAAAGGTGATCTGCTCCTTCTATGTGTGCTGCACAAATAGAAAGAGCAAACATTTTGATCAGAAATAAAAGTATTTCTCCTTGTTGTGGCACTCTACCGCCTGCTTTTCAATTTTCAATTCTCGTAAATCCGGGGCAGCTTAAAAAAGCGATGAGTGGAATGCCCACAGCAACACCCATTGCACGCCCCTTTCATGCAGATACCTGCGTGAAAGGGTATGATATACACAAAGCTGCGTTAGCTGCGTTAAGCCACACAAAGTGGCTTAGCGCCACTTTGTAAATAAGGAGCAGGGCATTGCGCCACCGCAGCGTTGGAAAAAGAGATGCTCCAGTGGCGCAATGCCCTTGTAAACATGCCCCACACTTTCATATTATATGGCGCAGTTTTGGAAATTGTGGTGGAACTTGGCGACTCTGATCGCTTTTGAAGTTGAGATGTGATCAATTGAGCTATATTTCAAGTCAGGATTAAAGGATTTTGAAAGACTATGAGGGATTTGTTTTTGATTTGGAAAGCCAGATGGTATAAAACATTCTTAATCACTGTGTGGTTTTTGGCCAGTCATTTTAAAAGACCTGTCAAAAGAATTATACTGTTTTATTTCTGAATTTACCTGATTAATGTGCCTGTTAACATAATAAAATGAATTAAAGTATTTTGGATATTTCTGGATATGACTGCTTGTCAGCTCTAGAAAGAATGGGACACATTGTTATTGGAATGATTTTTCCTTAATCATTAGTTTACTTTATTCAGCCAGAAAATATGATTTGAAAAGACTGATAATCCTCTGTATAAGACACCATTAGATTGAAGGAGTCATTATGACCTACTGCTCATGGGGCCCCTCTCTCTCATATGAATAATGTAAAGGTACTTGGCATTTATTTGGATAACCATCAGAAATGAACCAACAGATTAGGCACTAACAACCTCTTGTTTTTATTTACTTAAGATCATCAGAAAGAAAAAATGCAATTTTTACCTAAGCATTTACATAATCATTTTGTGTCAGCAGGCATATTACCTAAAATTGATGACTGTAATTTACTGTTACGCCTCCCTGAAATTCCATTCAATGTACTGTAGATGACTGAAAATCTGGCCATCAAAATTGTTCATGGATTACGAAAACGCGACCATATTTTGCAAACAAGAGTTGATTTGCATTGGTTAGGGTTATACAGAGAATTTTTCTCAATACTCTGCGTCTGATGTTGAGGATATTTTGATTGAGTGAAAAGTCCCCATTAACAAATAGATTTCAGCAGCAGAAATGCCAAACACGCCTCCATTCCAACTCAAAACTATAATTCGTTGTATCACTAATTAGCAAAGCGAGGGCGAGAGGTAGAGCATGATATTAGAACATTGAAACAAACTTCCTTTGAGGATCAAAGCAATGGAGTAGTCTATGGGGTTTTCAGAAGGCCTTGGAGACTTCTTTTATTTTGCTAGTGGAGTGGGGAACTGTTGCTGTGTGTCTGCATACGTGATATGAGCCTGGTTTATCTACTATTAGCATCAACTTCACCTTAGAGCAGTGTCCCTCAAAGTACGCCCAGGGTCCACATGCGGCCCTCCTGACCTTTCCATGTGGCCCCCTGGGCAGCAGCAGCACTGTGCTGATGTTTACTCAGCAATAACATGAAACAAAGTTACATATACAGCAAACACTTATTTAAAGATTAATTGCAGTTCGGGAAAGGAAGTAACCAGGCCCTTAACTTTAAGAACACCTTCATTTTTGAAGACAGCCACTAGATACACATGCTTTGCTTCCCCTGTACCCACTTTACACTCCCCACTGGTATTAGTGCGGCCCTCGGTCACACCATAGACCAAACTTTCCGGCCCCCGGGAAAATGTTTGTGAGTACCCATGCCTTAGAGGAATGATCTGCTTTAAAAATGTTCTGTTCTGCTCTGTTGCATTACCTTCTCATTACTTCCTCTTCCTTTATGTCATGTGGTGTGTTGACACCAGGCAGACATATTGTCCCCCACCTACCTAAAAGAAAAACATGTAAATTACTCCCTCTGCAGGTGACCCAATGGGACCTCTGCTCCTACAATGATCATGTTTTGTCTGTCTATAACGCTGAGTTTCATGTCTCTCAATGGGATTTTTTGGGATGTTCCATTTAGATACTGTAAGGAAGGGATTAAATTATAGAATGCCGTGGGGGAATGCTCTATAACCGGTTGGCACTACCCTGCAATATTTGATGAAGCCTACTGAGAGAAATTTGTCTTAGTTACAACCACGTTCTATTTATTCCCCATGGCTCTCTCCTTGGTATAGATCTGTACTTTTTATTCTGATAACAGATTTTGTTTCCTCTATTTCCTACATGATCCACCTTATCCTTTGAGCATTATAGTTGGATCGTCTAATTGCTTCCCAGTGGGACGCTTCAGGTGTTTTTTGTGTATTTACCCACATTTTAAGCTAAATTTACCTCCTGTATTCCCTTTTCTTATGCACGTTCAAATATGGCCACCGTTTGTTTGGTGTCCCACATGATCAAGCTCAAGCAGGCAATAATCCTGAGAGTTCGTCCCCAGTGGATAAACACTCTGTCATTCAGTTTGGCCCCAGTAGCTTGTCTGCTGGATGGCTGATATACCCCTCCCCCTTCTGTTTGGTGCACAGTATTAATATAATACATAAGGGAAAATAAATTCTTGCTACCCATTCAGGTCAATCAAGGTTCAACCACTCGAAAGATGGATGATGTGTTTAGTCAACTCCAAGAAGTTTGCGCTGCAGATGTATACATGGGTTCCATCACAAGCCTTCTCCTGTAGGGTGGCATTTAATGGCAGATCATTTAAAAAGTATGGCCACCACGATTTCAGGCATTTGCTGCTTCATATATCGGGGGAGTGTTTGCCAGGCCAAATCTCATGGCCAACCGACACATATGAGGAAGACCTCTGTTGAAAGGTAAGCCCGTAGATTAGGCCAGTTTACAGCTTTTGAGCAGCATATTGGCTGTGTGACCAGATCATTGAATACAGCTTCATCTCAGGGTATTTTTAGTTCCCCAGCTACAGCTAATATTTCTCCAAGTCTCAAGTTTTGAGACTCACACGCCTTTCACCGGGGAACTGCATAAATGAGTGAACCCCTTTCCTCAGAGAGTGAAAAAAGTGATTCACCCAGGTAATATAAGCGTAGCTGTAAGGAACAAGGCAGTCCTACATATGTAGAGCTAACCTTTTTCGTCTGGTTTGGTTCTAGATCGGATGAGGATCACTTTTTTAACCCTCTGTGTGGTTTTACCTTGTGATCTATTGGCACCAACAATATTCAAAATATTTATGTCTTCAATCTCATTGCTTGCCTCTGTACATCAGGTGCATGTTTTGCTCTACAGACAAACAATGGTGTTGGCACTTTGGGTTTAGGTGATTTCATTTTATAGGCACACTAGAATGTGAAAAAGGTTTATACAGAGGTCCCCTGTTCACTGTGTTGCTGAAATATAAGGTTGGAGCATTGCACTATGGGATATTTTGGTATTGGAGGTCCTTGGTATGTGAGGAAGTTTGGTTGTCACATGATTGTGTGAGAATGTGGCTTGCATGGTGTTTTTATTGTGATACAGAGGTAGATGCATCTACATTGAAGAGTTTTCTTATTATTCATTTTAGTTTTTTGGTAATCCTAGCTCAGTTTAAGGTTTCATCCTCTTGTCTTCCCCCTCAATTCTGATTTCATTTCTGACTTATACATCGGCCTGTGCCCTGAAGAAAGTGGGTGGTCGGATGATCAACTATAACTACAATGCATGTTGCCAGCAGTGCTACATCCATTTTGACCCGAGAAATATTTGGGTTCATGTATCATGATGTCTATGGATGTACAAAAAATATTGATTATGACAAAGGTTAGCTAGAAATTATTAGTAAATGCTTTCAAGTGGCTCATTGATATACTCGAATGAAATTGTCACTGTAATTATCTTATTGGTACATTAGATATTGATAATAGAGGTGCTCTGTAATGGCTGACTACATGTGGGTTTTATACTTGGATTATGGTAGTGTAAGCATGAGCGGTATGAGTGGTCTGAATTTGTTATGTGTGTCTTATTTGGTCAGTGGGGTGAGATGTGTCTTTATGTCTTTATAGATTTTTATGGTTAAATCATGGTTTTATAAACTTGTTTATATAAGCAGAATAATAAATAATATTGAGATATTTCCAATGTATTCATTTGTTGGGTCACTAATTGTCTTACTCTTTTTTATGTATCCTTTATGTGCTTTCACTTTGGAGGTAGGTTTCTGCATTTTTTCTATGTTCATTTTCCCCGTCCTTCTCGAATATTTGCTTCCCTGGGGGACCCCTGCTTTACAATTATATGTAAGGTCATGAGGAGAGCAAATAAAAATAAAAATAGAGTGATCTGGTTGGTCAAGAGGCTTTTTTTCCTGTTGGTCATCAAATATGTCACTTAGCAAGTCATCATCGATGCAGCATGTGAGGGCATAAACTGTAAAGGCTGGGGTGCAAGTTATAGTCAGCTCAGTCAAGTATAACTGACGAATCTCAATTGTTTTTATTTTAAAACAATGGGCCTCATTTACAAGGCCATTGCGCCGCGGGTGCATCACTTTTCTGGGCGCATTGGCAGCGCAGTGTGCCTGTCCATATTTACAAGGCCACGCAAAGTATGGTTTTTAATGACCTTGTAAATATAGGCCCTTTTCACGCATTTCTCTGCGTGAAAGGGGTGTTCCATGGGTGTTGCCGTGGTGTTCCCACACTGCATCCATGGAACCTGATAAATTCCTAGATTTACAACATTTTGTAAAGCTGGGAATGCGTCAGAACCCTACTCCTCCCCGGGGAGGAATGGGAGTGACGCAATGAGGAGAAAACCATTTAAAATGTCGCCAGCTCGGCGCAGCAAAATGGCTGCGGCGCCACGCAGCGTTATTTTTTTTGAAAATTAGGCCCAATGTTTTTAAATTACAAGACCTAACTATAATGTCACTTTAATCTTTTTTCAGTGAATATATATCTAGCACTGAAGAAGGAAGTGCACGACCTGCTTGGTGACGTCCCATGTTACGGGAAACATAGGTCATGATTAAGAAATCCTCCAATCTAACTGTGAACAACCTATCCTCAGCTGTAACAAATGACGCTATTTCTCTCTGGCTTTCATTCGCCATAGATACTAACCACGCTATATATAAAACACAAACTTATTATATTAATAATTATTATTTGAACGCAGAGAGCGCTAATATGACACATCTGTGCTCCCAGGGTGCTATATAAAAGTCAAACAAAGATACCATTAATAAAGCAATCAATGAAAATATGACTCGCACTTGTCTAAGGACAATAATACCATCTGAAGCGTTTTTCTGCCAACACCTCCTTCGCCTTGTCTTGATGCAGTTGCAGTCTTTGTAGAAACATCTCTAATGGTGTTATTTCGGAAGAAGCGAAGTGCGCCCATCGAAGCCAGGAGCACTTCAGGGGATTAATGGATAAGTGAGGCGGGGAGCTGTTGGGTTCCCATAAGTCACGCGCAGCAGGTACACTGTCATCCTTTCTGCATAAAAGGGCATGTCGCTGAGCTGGTACGGAGGCCCGGAGTGAGCCTCTCTGCCCTTAACATATTTTCGAGTGTAGTAGCTTTCAGCGGCCTGGAGGCGCGAGAGAGATACTCACAGGATCAGTGGTGGCTGGTGACATTTGAAAGTGGTGGGGCGTAAAAAAAGGGTCTAAATGTGTTTTGTGTCATAGCGAGCCTGATTGACTAAAGGGGAACTGCAGGACCCTCACGCCAAGGAAATTTTGAAGAACAAAAAAAAAAGGCCCAAAGGATGCAGGTTAAACCACATTTCAGAAAGCAAGAATATTTATAAAAGTAGGTAGGATATGTAGACTTGAAATAATTAAACACATTTAAAACTGTCCCATATCGTGCTTCATTCCTGCTTGCACCCGTGCCATCCATTTAGCCTGACTGCATTATTTTAAAAGAATAGGGAACATTGGCGTTAGCCGCCTGACCTTATTGCCAAAGAAAGATGAACTATATGTCACCTCAGGTCTCCATTAGGGCCAAAGATTGGGTGGCCAAGTCTCCATAACCACACTCTCTCAGATGCATTGAATTAGTTATATAGCGCCACTCATACCAGTGCAGGGTGTCTGAGCACTTTGCATCACACGCATATTACACACAGACATTCAATCATACATGTGTAAATCACTGTGTAGGAAATGTTACGTAAGCCAAAGGACTAAAAGTTTAGGAGTCACATGTCATCCATACTGGTAGGCAGCATAGTTTAAGAGTGCTTGGTGTGGAGAAGCACAAACTCAGAGTCGAAAAAGAAACAGCATAGTTGGGAGTTTTCTTTAATAATAAGAATCGATTTCTAGCCAAATTAACCCTTTTTGCAACATTGATCAATGTTCTGTACTTTGCAGCGTGTATGCAGTTCTAGGATGAAAGTTAATACCTCACTATTCTATATTAGGACTAAGGACTTTAAATTATACATTGCAAGTAACCTGCTGATCTGTTTACATCTGTAATCTACATGGTACACGTTCTCTGCAGCAGGCATATTAACCCTCTGCACTAACTTCACCTAAGTCAAAACCACAACTATACAAAATGCTGATCTCTCTCTCCAGGAAGATAATTAATCACACGAGTTATCTTGACATTTATGTGAGGCCTGGTAATTGCGGGGTGAAAGAAACGCTGCAGCAGGTGCTTCAAAGGCATAATAAACTTTCAAACACGGCGCCCCCAGGATTCCAGCACCCGGTGCGGTGGCACCGATCGCACCGCCCTAAAGCCGGCCCTGACTGGCATTGATAGGGCACCGGAGGGTCTAAAATAGTAATGAATGTACATAACTATTTTAGGCCTAAGGAGGGCCTAAAATAGTTTTGTACATTCATAACTTCACAGTAACGGCCGGCATGATGGGGGTGGGGGTCGTCACGGGGGGTGGAGGCGGGTGGGTAAATGAAATATTATAAAACTTACCATCCTCGTCCTGCAACATCTTCTGGATGCGTTCCAACTCCCGCTCCGTCCTGCAACACCGCAGCTTCTGGATGCGTCCAAACTGCCGCTCCC
The DNA here is from genome assembly GCF_964204655.1 of Triturus cristatus. Lineage (NCBI taxonomy): Eukaryota > Metazoa > Chordata > Amphibia > Caudata > Salamandridae > Triturus > Triturus cristatus. The sequence continues at coordinate 1,009,679,233 of NC_140593.1, read as the reverse complement.
GCCGTCCTGAAGCTCTCGTCGTCATGTCGTCATGAATGAAAGGCAGCCTCCCTCCCTCCGCTCTGCCAATCACAACGCTGAGGCGCAGTAGAGAGCGCCCCAGCCGGGACCATTTTCGCTATGTAGAGTGGGCGCCGTGGGCGGTGCTGCTCGAGGGCATGGGGGGAGTGGCTTGCCCAGTGTTGTGCATACGGACTGTTTGATCGGCCCCAGGGCCGGCCAAACAGTCCCTATGCACAACACTGGGCAAGCCACTCCCCCCTGCCCTCAAGCAGGACCGCCCACCCCCGATCAGGCACTTCTGCTTTTTCGCAGTGCGAGAAGGCAGAAACATAAATGGTAGTTATTACCATTTATGTTTCTGCCTTCTCGCACTGCGAGAAAGCAGGGGGGCGGCGCCCAAACACCCGTATGGAGGAGCCGCCACTGCACAGGATTCTGACAAGAACCCTGTGCCTGACGAGTATCTGCGACGCGCACCATCGCGCGCTCCGGTTTGTCAGCGACGCCTGCGCGCGGGCTATTGCAGCTCATCCCATGAGGCCGGCCTTGGATGATGCGCAATGTGATAACCACGTGTCATATCACATCCCCCCGAGGCAGAGCGGGATGCGGCACAATTTTAAAAATACGTTTTAGAAAAGTTGCTAGGAAGTGTTTTTTGGGGATGTCCTTACTATCGCCTGGGGTTAGAGCTAACTACATAGGGGCATATTTACAAGGTGGCGATAGAAAATTATCGCCGATTTTGCGACCGTTTTCGGTCGAAAAGCGGCGATAATTTTATCGCCTAATTAGCAAGGTCACGCTAACGCGTGAAACCTTGCATTAGCGCACGAATATTTAACACCCAGCTTTGCATCTCTAATGAGATGCAAAGTGGGCGTTCCTGACCTGACATGACAGGAGAAATGTCGCTAAGCGACATTTCTCCTATCATCAAGCCCCACGCTATGAAGCATAGCGGCAAGAAAAGTAGTGATAACCCCTGTTATCGCTACTTTCCTTACGCCTGCTTCAGGACTGACTTAGTCATGATATCCTATGGAAGGTGAATATCATGGCTAAGTTTGTGGGGCCCTATCAACAAGCTAACACCACATTTCGTGAGATTATCGCTGGGTTTCCAGCGATAATCTCACGTTAGGCAGTTAGCGCTAGGATTTTTATCGCTTTTGAGATAAGCGTTGCTAATAGCACGCTATCTCAGCGATAAAAATCCACGTTAGCCGGCGATAATTATCCTAGCGCTAAGTGCGCTTAGCGATAATTATCGACAGTTGTTGCTGATATGTCCCATAGTTTGAAATAAGAGGGCAGCACGAGAAAAGTAATAATCCACCAGCAGCTAGAGGGGGGTCAATAACCCGGAAAATTAACACTGAAGCAACGGAAAAAAAATTCAGTCGGGGTATTTGATCACCTACTCCCATTCCTACCTTGTCCATTTTACTTTGTCCCAAATATCAAAATGTGTATTAAACTAAAATAATCATTTTTAATATAAAACAAGCAGGTCTTTCAGTCTGGACTACATGTTTTAAAGTTCAACAATAAGGCGCTACAAATTTTACATTCAATATTAAGTCAACTCTAGGCATAATCAAGTCTATAATACAATACAGACTTTTTTGCAAAAATAAATTTAAGGCTTATGTAAAGTGACGCATCTTTTGTTGGAGAAGAATGCAATACACATTTCACGCAACAGCACTTCAGGAAATATAGTTGCTGTGGTGCAGTGTTGTTTGAATCCGGGTTCTCTGGTTGGCACAGGTAGGTACTTGTGACAAGCAGGGTACCTTTCCTCTAGTCAGGGTAAGGGGTTACACTCCTAAAATAACCTCTAGCTCACCCTCTAGGTAGCTTGGCGCGAGCAGACAAGGCTTATCTCAGAGCGTTATAGGTTAAGCATTTGTGAACACATACAGTAACCAAGTGACAACACTACAAACGGACACCACACAGGTATTTATATTAAAAATAAGGAATCTTTATATAGGATTATCACAAGAACAATAAACGATTACAAATACACAATACGGTTGCTTAGTTGGTAGAAGATTGCTTAGTTTCTCTTAAGTTCTTAAATGCAACACTTTAAGTCAATGTACCTTAGATGCGACACGCAGGGCAACAAAAGTGTTGCAGCGATGCAGATGCGTGGAAGTTCTTGGTGCAAAAGAAATAAAGACGGGATCATCCAGATGCGTTACGCTTCTCCGATGTTGCGAGAAGGCTCGACTCGATGCGTCAGATACAGCGGCGTCACCTTTGGCGAGATGCGACGACAGCGGCCTTGGCAGCGGCACTCTCCTCCGACATTGCGAGACGCTTCCGCTCGATGCGATGCTGCAGCGGCGACACCCCTTCTGCGAGATGCGACGACAGCTGCTCCGACGGCGGCGAGGCGCTTTTCTGAATGCGGTGAAATGTGACAACTACGATGGCTGCGATGGCGACACGCTCCCTCCTCAATGCGAGACTCTCCTCTCGATGCGATGCAATGCGACAGCTACGATGGCTGCGATGGCGACACGCTTCTTCGGCGTTGCGAGACACTTCCGGATGATGCGAGACGCTTCCGCTCGATGCGATGCTGCAGCGGCGACACTCTCTGCGAGATGCGACGGCAACAGCTCCGACGGCGGCGCGCTTCTCTTCCTTGCGTCGCGCCTCCAGCTCCTTGCGACACGCAGTCCCTCAGAAGGCCCAACAAGCAGCAGGCACTTCCAAAAGACTCTGGGGAGCTGGAGATGAAGTCCACTGGTCCTGGGACTTCGTTCAGGGCTCAAGCTCAGTTCAAGCCCTTGGAGATCTTTTTCAAAGCACAAGTTGAAGCAAAGTCTTTAGTAGTCTTTCTCCTCTCCTTCACAGTAAGGCAACCTCTGCAGGCCAATCCCCCAAGTCAGGGACAGTTACTCCTCCTACAGCTTTCCCAGTTCCTTCTCTTCTGGCAGAGGTTCTTCTTGTTTCAGCAGGATCTGATCTAATTTCTTGGGAGCAGGGCTCCTTCGTTTATACAGCAATTCTTTTGTTCTTTGTCGCCAGGGGGCCTGGGCCTGGCTCAGTCCGGTTTTGGAGCACTTTGTTGTGGTGACTCTGCTCTTTCCTTTCAGCAGCAGGGCAGAGACATCAGCTGCTCCACAGGGGGCGGAGCCGGCATTGTGGTGGCAGAGCACAGGTCTATTCAGAGTCAAGGTGTACTCCTCCCACCCATCCTGGTGCAACCTCTCTACCCACCACCTGGCAGCCAGACTGTCTCCTGGAATTCCCCAGCCCTGCTCCTCACTGTAACTAGGCAGAACACACACACACAGCAGAGGCGGACTGAAATGGCCAGGTCAGTAAATACTAACTTTCTAAAAGTAGTATTTACAAACACAGGATATTAAAATAAACTTTACTAAAGGAAGTATTTTATTGTTCTGAGCTCAGGCATACTAAACTTGACTCTCTACCATGCTCTCTGAGTCCACTGGGATTACAGCGTGTAGTAATTCCAGCAACCCATTCTGGTCTATGGAGAGCAGGTAGCCTTCAATAGTGAAAAACAAAAATGGCTGTAATTCACTATTAGGACATGCCACACACATCAGGGCTTGTCCTACCTTATGCTTACAATGCACACTGCCCTTGGGCCTACCATAGGGGTGACTAATATGAAGTTAAGGGAAGGGTCAGGGACTGGGAAGGGTGTGCACTTACCCAGTCAGCATGACAGTACCAGACTGCACGCAGGTTCTGCAATGGCAGACCTTAGACACATTTTACTAGACCGCTTCTGTGGGTGGCACAACCAGTGCTGCAAGCCCACTAGCAGCATTTGTATTTACAAGCCCTGGCACTCCTGGTGCACTTTACTGGGGTCTGACAGTAAACCAAATAAACCAATCATGGAATCCAACCAACATATACATTTTACATAGGGAGAACTTGCACTGTGGCACTGGTTGGCAGTGGCACAGTGCTCTGAGCGGCCAACACCATAAAAACACATGAGGCACAGCGACAAAAAGTGGAAGGGAGACTCACGCCAAGGTGCCAGGTCTAACAAGTGTGTCATCTGGAGAGAGCAGGACAGTGCCATCTCTTCAAAGGAATGGTGCAGTTCTGCTCTCTCCATGCGCTGACGTACTTTGGGCCTCCTAGTGCCGCTGCACGCACCCTTGTGTTATAGTTCGAGAGTGTCTGAGTTGTGCTCAGGACAGGTTTTGTGTAGCCCGGAGAACCTTCCCACACAAAAACTATCCTTTGAGCATATTTACGTTTTGTATGTGTGCAGCACACATGAAAAGAGGAAATAATGTGAGAAAATAGAGATATTTGTCCTTGTTATGCCAGCTTCAGGCAGGCACACCAATTTGACACAATCAAATATCTACCACTGTTTGTAAATATGGGTCTGCGTCAAAATCCATGGGTGGATGCATGGAAATGCCCGTTGACTACCCATGGAATGCCTACCTGATACAAAATAATGCAATTCAGTGCAATGCTGGTGTTGCATTACTTTTCTTACCAAGACACACAAATCGACATTTGCTTTGCTTTGTAAATACCACATTGGATTTGTATCGGCTCTCTGTCAAAAAAGTGACTCAAACAGGATGCAAAATCTTTGTACATCTGGGCCACAATTTATTGTCTCATAATGTCTAATATTGACTACAAAGTAGGAAAGTTATGTCTTGCTTGCCTGAGCATTTACAATGCGAATCTTCACTTTCTAGACAGGCAAATCTGATGCCCTTTAAGAACAAAGGGGCAGATTTACAAGCCCCTTGCGCCAGTTTTGCGTCACTTTTCCCATGTTAAAAGTGCCGCAAAAGTGGCGCAAGGGGCTTGTAAATCTGCCCCAAAATGTGTAGTAATGAACATCGGGAGCTAAAGTGGTTTACCCAAGGTGGCATTGATTGACAGGTGACGGGTGTGGGGCTTCACCTCCTGCTCAGTGAGAGATTGTCCAAGCTCGCAAGGTCCACGCCACAAGACTTAAAGCCTGTCATATGCAGTCGCAGTGATTCACAACAATGACAGCTGAATGAGACTGCACCTGCGCATGGCCCTCCACTGTTCAGTCATGTCACATCACTGTGTACGGTGGCAGCGTGTCACAGGTATCCCGCTACAGCGCCACGGTAGCAGCCATGTCGCGCAGCCATTTACATCACCCGCATGTTGTGGCGCTTTGTCTTTGCTCTCTGTCTGTGCGTGCTTTGGGGTTGTTACCTGACTCAGTAATTGAAATGAGGGCTTAGGGCTGTTTCGGCAGGTTTGACAGCGCTATGATTAATTGCTTTGACAGAACAGTGTTTCTCACGTGCAGGGGGGCTGGTAAGTGTTATTCTGACTCACCCGTTGCTTCGAAGACAATCTGCCAATACAGCCCAGTAGGCATGGACGCAGCAGGACATAAGATAAATGAACCTTTTAAACTACTAAACTTTCCATAACAGCAGAGGATTGAAACCATGAAAATAAACGTTTGAACAGGTAAGTGCAATAAAAAGGTCTGTGAAATGTGTCACGGACGAGGAATGCAAACCGGAGCATCAGTGTGGGCAGACACCTTTCGATCTGGTACCAAGGCCCCTGAAAATGAATCAAATATTAGGCACTTAGAATATTACAGGCTCTAACATGTGTGAGGGGTGGTGTGTAGGGTTAATGAAACGGGGAGCTTGTGATCCTTTGAAAAATATCCGGTAGTATAAAGGTACACAGGATGAGATCATGCATTTGGACTTGGAATAATATTTACTTAAGTATGGCACAGCTATGGACATTTATGGGTGGAAATGACATAGATTGTTGAGAGAGCCTTGGGAAGGTGGGATCAGTCATGAGTGCAGGGGTCGTGAGCAGAAGCACTTCTGGAAAGAGTTTCTTGAGACATGGATTTTGATTGCAGTGCCAAAAGCTAGTGGTACACAGAGATAGCCTTCCCTAATTGTGGGGTACGGTTTTTTTTTTCATTTATATTGAGAAAAAGCTGAACTTTGTGTGACTTTGGCCTATCACTCTCAGAATACTAGGTGGAGATTTAATCCGGGTGAGAAGGAAGAGATGTTCTGCAAATTTGGAGGGACAGGTAGAACAGCCAGACTTTAGGTAGGAGGAGGAAGAGCATACCTGGAAATCTTGGAACCACAAGCCCCTGTTTTATGGAGGAAAGTGCAGCACACACACATAGAGTCTAGTAATATCAAATATTGTTTCTAAGGTGCTAATATTCCTCGGTTCAAGCATGATTGACACACGCAAACAAAATATTTACCTGTAGTCAATTTTCATTTCTATGTGATGCAATAGGTCACGATTTTATGATGCACCCATCATAAATAGTCTAAAATAGTAAATAATCAATGGCATGTGAGGGGTTAGCTAGGGTGTGGCCCCAGACTATGAGCCCCATTAAGACTTGTCCAGAGCAGTATTCTCTGGGGGATACTGATTGTCAATCCACACCCAGAAAAGCACAGGACTGGTGCTGTAGGGAAGAGGCACTTCCCAGCCCCCCCTCGGGCACCACAGTGCTACATCTGTATAGCCTAGAACCTTCCAAAAGACTGACTGTCTTCCCCCACATGCCCTCCACTCACCGATGTCCAACACCCACTCCAAAGATCTTCACCATCTGCTCAGAGCATGATGAATACCTTCAGTACACTCCCCAAACTGGGGAAAATCTGTGCAGCAAGAACCATTCATTCTGGGTCTAACAGATTATTTTATTTCAGGACAGGGGGCTAGTGTTATGCATATATACTTTTATTTTCCACTTCTGAGCAGCACCATTAAAAGTTCATGGAACCTTACAACATCACAATCAACAAAGAATCTTCCAGTCCATAAAAAGCATGCAACCACCATTTTCTTCCTCTTTTGTTTGCTGCTTCTGAGCAGATAAGTATCAATCTACTTAAGTTATTTGGTTTTAGAGAGTATGGTTTGAGTCATTGTATTGGAATTTTGAATGTCTGATACCTAATTTATGGGTGTTTGTATGAGAATTAGTTAAATTATGTTTAGAGCGTAATTTAAATGTTGTATTCGTTATTTGATGAAAATGTTACTGTAGATTAGCATTTATAAGGTTTTCAAGAGCTGAGGAAATATCGATTTTGTGATCGTGACCCTTATTGGGTCATGATCGGGTTAAAATGTGTAATTTGCTTGGGCTTATGGTTTTCCTCCAACATCCCTGAAACTTTAAAGATACATTTTGATAGTATTATAAAAACCTTATTAAACTCTATTGATCGTTGGCATCCACTTTTTCTTTCCTGGTGGGGACGCTTAGATTCCATCAAGATGATGCTTTCTCCTTTGATTCTTTATCTTCTCTCTATGATTCCAGTTCACATTCCTGTTTCCTATTTTAAGAAAATTGACTCTCTTTTAACCAAGTTCCTTTGGAAAAACAAACCTCCTCGAATTGCTCTGCCTGCCCTAAAAGCAGACAAGTCATCTGGAGGGCTTACATTTCCTGACTTTAGATCATATCATTATTTATGCCTTTTCTCTAAAACAATCCTCTAGCTGGCTTTCTGAAGATCAACTCATCCACCCTCCTCTCTGGTGGAATATAGAAAAACATTTTTTATCTCCTTTTACATTCAAAGAATCGCTTGCTTTTACTAATAATAATTCTCTTTTCCGCTCTTCAGTTATTTCCCATACCCGTAAAATCCTTACCCCTCTCCTTCCTTCTTCTTATCCTTCCTCAATTTCGTTAGATCAACAACCCATTTGGTATAATAATTTATTGCGCATTAATAATCGTACCTTTTATTGGAAAATGTGGAGACTCAAGGGGCTCCTTTGGATCTCCCAATTACTATTCAATAACATCCCTATGTCTTTTTCAGATTTACAATCAAAATTCTCTTTACCGTCCTCTGGTAAGGCTAAATATGCTCTACTTTGTGCTTCGCTTTCCCAGTACCTCCGTTCTTTACCAGCAATTTCCACTCCTCCTTCCAAATGTACCACTATTTTTCCTTTACTATTGAATCCCACTTCAGCTTCATCTTTCTATAAATGTTTATTTTTCTCTCCAATTAGGAGCAAGGAGAAAGCTGAATTGGCTTGGGAAAAAGACTTAGCCGATTGTTGGCCTATTTCTCTCTGGGATAAATTGTGGCTAAAGATTCACAAGACATCTAAGCTGCTAACACTTCTCAATCCCTATATTTTATTTACAAACTTATTCTATTCACCCCTGCAAGGTTGGCTTCTATTTCTCATGATTCTCCTCCTGCCTGCTGGTCTTGTCCTTGTGTAGCTGCTGACCTAAAACATATGCTTTTTGAGTGTCCTCCGATTTCTCGTTTTTGGCATTTGGTCTGGTGTCAAATTAAAAAAATCTTTCAATCTCACATCCCTTTTTCACATACTAACATCTTTTTAGGCTCTCTATCATTTTCCTGGCCCACTCCTTCTCACAATCCTACACTACTTGATTTATTATTAGCAATAGCTTTCCATTTGATAACTTCCAATTGGAAACAGGCGGACAAAGTCACTTTTAAAGCATGGTGGAATGCAGTTTGTTTTCATCATAGGCTGGACACTAATTATGTCACTCCCATATCTCTGTCTATTAAAAGAGATCTTTTATGGCTTCCATTATCCTCCTTTTTAACCTGCATTGCATCTACAAACATATCATTAGCTAATTCTTCAGATGAGGTCCGGAAACCTCCTTGATATACTTGTTGTTTGTTTACTTCTCTACATTTTATCCCTCTGATTACTCCTTTTGTTGTATGGTTTTAGTTATAGTTAATATCAGCCATTTCAAAACTTGTTTTTCTATGCATATGAGGTTTTTTTGGGTTTTTTTTTAAACTCGGGTATCATTTCTAAGTTTGTTGATGTAATATGTTATCCTCTTTACTCCCCTAGTTTCTTTTTCCATCCCTGGTCCCCCCCCCCCGTTTCCCTCTTCCCCTTTTCCTTTTCTTTCTTGTTTTTTCTATAAATTGTTATTGTTGATGTGTATAAGCATATTGTGTTATATCTCTTTACATATTTCAGTTCTTCTTTCAATAAAGACCAACTTAAAAAAAAATGTGTAATTTGCTAATTTCAGGCGGCGCAAGCGCGCCATCTAGTTAGGTGCTACCGTTTAGTTTAAAAAAAAATATGTAGTACGATTACCGTGTCCTCGCGGGCAGCCTCGCGCTGGTAGACTACTGATTCAGATCCGAGGGCAAACTTCTTGACTCGTGCGTCGGTCTTGCTCTGATTGGTTTATGCTGGCTTGTTTTTTAAAGGAATTGGAGCTTATTTTGAAACATTTGGCATTGTTTCAAAAGGAATTATCTCTGCAAAGCCGTTCCCATGACAAGGAAGCTTTGTTTATTCTTTGTGTCAGGGCATACTTCTATTTTCCACTTCTGAACAGCACCATTAAAAGCTCATAGAACCTTACAACATCATAATCAACAAAGAATTTTCCAGTCCATAAATAGTATGCAACCACCATCTTCTTAATCTTTTTGTGTGCTCTTCTTAGCCCTCTATTACTCCAAATAATCCTTTTTTAACTTTCTACAACAAAACATATGAACAAAATTAACATGCAAAAAAGTCTTCATTTTTGCAAGGAAAAAAACAATTAAAATTCCAAACTAACTGCATAAATTATTACATATTAAATACAATAAAACTGTGCCTCACCCAAGTGGAAGGGTGGGTGGGATAATGCTAGCCTCCTTGTCTTTAATAAAATCTAAACTCTATATTCAGTAAACCTATTAGAATCACAATTTTATGTCAAGACAGGAGGCTAGCATTATGTATGTTCAAAGCTTTCTAAAACACATTTTTGAAACATGTTCAACTGACTTAAAAAAAAAAATCTCCTGAACGTAGAAGCAGATGTCCAATCCGCTGCCTTCATAATATCTTCTAGTCTCCCACCTAACATACTCACCTTACCCGCCATAGCCCCTCTCGCCGAATGCACTGCGAACCTAGACACATCCACACCGGCCTCCTTCATGGAACATTTAACCCATCTCGCTATTGACGCACGTGAAACTGCCTTGAATGGTTTCACATACAATATCAAAACCTGTTCGACTCCTGTCTCCTTTAAGCAGCGTACCACACATAAACTTGGACATTCATCAAAAAATGGATAAAAACAGAACATGACATTGTCTTGGTTCTCCTGCACAATTCAAAAAACACGCCATTGGGTTGATAAAACCTATGAGAAATATCCAAAGCCTTGACATCCGAAACTCTCCTGAAAGACAGAAGACACAATACAGTAGCTCACTTCCAAGACAATTCCCTAAGCTCCAAGTACTTATTGCTAGACCAGCTCACACACATCTTCAAAACTAAATCAACATCCCATAAAGACTTATACTTTGAGTTCGGGGGTCTCTTTAGCCGAATACCTTTCATCACTCTACAAACCAAAGGACTTCTTCCAATAGAAACACCTTGACTGAGAAAATGGCCAGCAGATATCACTGACCTATAGCAGTTCACTGTCCTATACGACATTCCTTTCTCAAATAACCCAGCTAAAAAATTAGCTACTTGAATGTCAATTGCTTCCAAGGGATCCAAACCCCTTTCCACGCACCAATGAAACCATACCTTCCAGGCTCCCCTATATCTTTTCCTTGTCCCTGGTGCCTAAGATTCAAATAGTAACTCTGCAGCTGTTCCTGAAAGATCCAGGAATTCTTTTGAACACCTGATATCTTCCATACTAGAAGGTTGAGAGAAACCAACTCCACCAAAGGGTGTTCTCCTCCTTCCACATTCCTCAAAAGACCTCTGAAAGCCAAAGTCAAAAGAGGTTCTGTCACTGCTAACTCCATCACCGAAGGGAATCAAGGTTGACTCTTCCAAAACAAAGTTATCAAAACTAACTTGCATTTCTGTCTCCTCATGTGAACTAGAACCCTCTGAATGATAGAGAACAGGGAAAAGGCATAACCCTTCACCCCTTTACAATCCTGCAAGAAGGCATCCACTGCCATTGCCCCTGGATCCGGTCTCCAACTCACATAACTTTTACAGTTGGTTGGTTAACCTTGATGCAAAAACATCCACTTCTAGAGGACCCATAATTTCCAAAACTCTTCGGAAAACTTCCTCTTTCCATTTCCAATCGCTGGTATCTATCATGTTTCTTGAGTTCCAATCTGCCAACACATTCTTGACACCCGGCAAATACTCTGTCTTAAGTCCTATCTTGTGTTCCAAGCAAAACTCCCTAATCTCCGCAAGTTCCTTTGACCGTGTTCCTCCCAATCTGTTTATGTAAGCTACAGCAGACACATTATCCATCCTGAGCAGCACTGACTTTCCTACCAATCCCTTCTTGAAACTCTTCAAAGCAAACAAACTTGCTCTCATCTCCAAACAATGTATAGGGCTCTCTTTTTCCCACGGGGACCAGACACCCAAGTCTCTTTCCCCAGACCAGACGCACCCCAGCCAAAATTGCTCACATTCGCCTCCAAAACAAATTCTGTGGATTCCCTAGTAATCCCTGTTATCGCATGGGGAAGTACTGACCGGAATCCCTAATTCTGGCCCTGGTGTTACCCTGCAGAGATATTGAAGATCTTGTAGTAGGGAAGGTGCAGTATCATTAGGACTGAAAAGTGGAGACCAGATAAGATACTACAAAATGCAACGCATTCAAAGTGACCACAAAGGAAATGCTTGGCAGACACTTCTGACAAGGGAATCCCTCTGCTACAATACAGGCAATTTCTGATCGTGTTTCTTTACTATAATTCTGGACAACTGGGACAGGAAGCAAAATAACTCTTCAGTTCCAGTGCAGTTATTGATTGTCTTGAGTCCCGGTGTGAATCTTTCACAGTTTCATCAGTGTGTAGTTTTAGTTGCCTGATTTCATGTAATGGGATCAGAATTGCATCTGACATATGAGCAGATAGTAACTTCTCACACTTGAGATAACACAGAATGCATCATGAGATTTTCAGTAACATGGTGCTCCATATAACTTTATTGTTAAAGATTTAGATTCATAGGTATCTTTACTAGATTTCCTGACAATGTTCACAGTCAAATCATTATCAGAAGTGTTTGATTTTTGATTTATAAGATATTCTTTCCTCGGTGGTCATATTTGATCTAAAAATGTGGAGCCATGAACAATTGTGAAGAAGCACAAGCAAGAGAGACAATTGCCAATTCCCCATCAGAAATCATTAATTTGAATAACTTCATTTTGCATTTTTGCTGCAAACACTGTCTTTTCTGATGTCTGTCTTTACCTATGACAAAGTCTTCATGTCAAGTAGTTGTTGAGATTGGTGCACAGTAATGCAATGAAAGCCACCATTCGCAGTAGTCCCTTAGCAGCCAATTTATAGGCAAGGAACTTGGACTCCAAGGGCCAGATTATGATGTTGGGTGGACGGGGGCGTGGCTTCGGAGCCTTAGGAAATGGCCGCTGTTCCCGGGAGCACCGTCGGGACGTGAGGCAGCGGGACCTCTTCGGGCTGCTATTCTCCTTCCCGAACCCTGAGACCGAATGGTATTGCGGTCGGAACCAGGGCGCCTTCAATTGCAGCCACTGTGAAAGTGCAGGGTGAGGCCTGCGCATGCATTTTTCCGTTTTTGCCGGCCGCGACTTTGCGTTTCGTCGCGGCCGCCATTTTGTTTTTCAGCGCTCGGACGGCTTCCCACCTGAAGCGGTGAGATGAATTTTCCTCACAGCAGGATGTCTGCTCTTGGACATTGTCGCCTATTTCTTCTGTTTTTGGCCATTATTTCTCTCATTTGAACTCTAACTTTCACACTTCCTGGAGTTATGTTGCCTGTTCTTCACTTCAATTATTTGTTGCTTGATTTAGTTGCTCTTATATAAGGCTGTGTGACTTTTGTACCATCATTTTTCCTCATATTTAGTGCGGTGGTTCACCTCTTGTCACCCTTCATGGCAATGCCTCGCACCAATCGTAGTGGTGTTGTTCCTCCCAATGAACCAGTTTTAGAAGACTATAATCCTTTTAATGCTCTACAAGACCATATGGAGGATAATACAGAGGATTCTGCTGGTCTTAAGTTTGCTACTCCATCTACTCCTCGTCTAGGTGCAAAGCAAGGTTCCAAAATACCCTCTGTGACAGTGTCTGCTTCAGGCAAACGAGTAAAAGTGAACCCACCTTCTCCTAGTAATTCGCCATCTTTAATATCTATGGAGCTTCTTCTTGACTAAAGTTGTGCTCTTAAACCACATATGGAGGAAACCAATTCCCGTTTGCAGAATCTAGAAGCTAATTGGTCTCTTACTGAACAAAGAGTTGGGGACCTCGAGAAGCGTGTTGATTCTGCTCAGGGTTTTACAAATAAAGTTCCTCACCTGGCTAAGGAGATAGAGCAACTTAAACAATAGTTTGAAGGTTTGGAAAACCGCCATAGGCGCAATAACCTATGCATTTATCGCTTGCGTGAAGGCCTTGAAGGTTCGAATACAATCTCCTTTTTTCAAACTTTCTTGCCAACTCTTCTGAGTCTCCCTGATAGCCCCTCACTGGACGTCCAGCGTGCTCACCGCCTAGGTCAGATTCCTCGTTCTCCATCATCCGCCGCGAAGCCTAGGGGAGTCATTTTGTATTTTCTTGAGTACACGGATTTGCTTAAGGTCCTCCATGCTGCCAAACAACGTGGAAAAATCTCTTGGAACGGTTCTAATCTCTTCTTTGCCCAAGACTACGCCAAGTCAACTGCTGATCGTCGGAAAAGGTTTTTGGAGATGAGACCTGCGCTGCGCAGCCTGAATGCTAGATATGGTTTGTTCCATCCATGTCTCTTCAAAGTGACGTATAATAATAAAACAACCAGCTATGAGGATCCTGCGCTTCTCCAACAATTTCTGAACAGTTGTAGAGTGGAATCCATGGATGTGCCTCAGTCATGAGGGTCTTCTACATTTTAACGATATCTGTTTGTTATATGTTTTGTTCTTACTAATGTTTCACCTCCTCCCTGGTGTATTATGTGCCATTTTGTCGTACTGATATGTTTCTTGTTAACTCTTTTTCTCTATTTTTTTCTTTTTACCAGGTTGCGGTCTTGTGGTCCCTCGTCGTTTTCTGCCCTCTTAAATTTTCCTGGAAAGTTTCCTCCCCTGCAGTCTCGTCCTGAGGTCTTCCGTTCAGCGCCCTACTTCCCTTATGTGGCTCCACCAACCCCGTTCTTTTTGTCTTCTTATGGTATGTCTTTTTGTAACAGTATTTTTTTACTAATTACATGTTTTGTTTTGTCCTTTTGTTTTGTTTTGTGCTATGTTCCTATCTTTTCCTTTTCTCTGTATACTCTTTCCTGTCACTCCATTCCCTGGTCCTTTTTCTCTCTCTGGTATTTTTATCGCTCCTTTTTCTTTCTTTTGTATTCTTCTTATCTCTTACCCCACTTTATTCATTTTACTGTTTCATACCTCTCTGCTTTTCTATCTGCACTATTCCTCTATATTGATCCTCAATTTCATAAGTTACCAGATGATGTTTTATTCTTTTCACATGTATATCACTGTTCTTCTCAAGTTTGTTGGTTTATTACATATAGTTAGATGTCTCTGAATATCATATCTTGGAATGTTAAAGGTTTGGGTTCTCCCATTAAGCGTCAACGAGTTTTGTCTCATATAGCAAATTTAAAAGGAGATATTACATTATTGCAAGAAATTCATGTGAACGATGTTGAGCTTACTAAACTTCGTCGCCATTGGGTAGGTCATGTTTTTACCTCACCTGGCTCAGGAAAACGTAATGGTGTTGCTATTCTATGCCATAAACGGTTAAATGTCTAACTCATAAATCAGGATACTGATTCGGAAGGCAGATGGGTTGCAGTGTCATTGTTGATTAACAAAATTCCTTTAACTATTTTCAATTTGTATGCTCCCACTGTCCACGATAAATTGTTCTGGCCCCAAATTCTCTCCTCTCTGATGCAATATACTGATGATTATATCATTTTGGGTGGGGATTGTAATATGATTATGGATCCTTTTTTAGATAGAAGATCTAACTCTCATTTCTCCTCTTCTCCCATGTACACTCAATTTACTTCCACTATCTCTCAAACATCTCTTGTCGACTCCTGGAGACTTTGTCATCCTACCTTACAAGAATACACATATTTTTCACCTGCTCATTCCTCTCAATCCTGTTTAGACTATATCTTTATTTTCAAAGCTCTGACCCAACACATTACCCACTCTGACATAGGCTCTATTTTAATCTCCGATCATGCTCCAGTTTCCTTACGTCTAGATTTACTCCCCCCCATAAAAGGTACTAGGAGATGGAGGTTTAATAATTCTCTCCTATTAGATCCCAAATTTACATCGGCCTTCCTTGATTTTGCATCCTTATTTTTTGCGGACAATGAGTCTCCTCATTTATCCCCTCAACTTATATGGGATACCTTTAAAGCTGCCTCTAGAGACTTCATTATTTCATTTGTTGCCCAAAAAAGACGCACGGCCTCTCACTCCATACGACTACTTAATACACAAATTAAACAATTAGAACGTTCTTTTTACTTATCTAAGACTCAATCTGATCTTCTGATCTAAATGAGCTTCTTAAGGCCAAATTCTCCTTCAACAAACTTTCCACTGAATCTGCGAATTTATATTTACTTAAATCTATTGCTAAATATTACAACTCGCAAAATAAAGCTGGCAACCTTCTTGCCAACTATATGAAGGTTAAAAAAGAACGCACTAAAATTGAATCCATTGTAACTTCCTCTAAAATTACAACCCATAAAGACGAGGATATTTTAGCAGAATTCACTGATATCAAAAACTTTATACACCTGAGTCCCCTCCTTCATTGACTGACATTTCTCGGTATTTGTCCTCCATTCCCTCACCATCCTTTCCAGATGTAGATTTCTCCCCCTTGGAAGCTGATATACAATCTAGAGATATTCTTGAATCCATTCAAATACTTAAAAGAGGAAAAGCTCCTGAACTGGATGGTTTTACTATAGAATTTTATTCTCATTTTTCCAAACTACTTATTCCTAAACTACACCAGTTACTTTCATTTTTCATAGCATCCCAGAAATCTGAAGGCTCTTTTCAAGAAGCTTTGATTTGTCTTCTCCCTAAAGAAAATAAGGATCACACTTTATGTAAGAACTATAGACCTATTTCTTTAATTAATCTGGATTATACGTTTTTTGCGAAAATTCTTGCTCTGCGTTTGGAGAAAATTTTACCAAAGCTAATTGGCAAAGAACAATGCGGTTTCATCAAAGGCCGTCACCTGTCTGATAATACTCGCCTCTTTTTTAATGTTCTTAGTAAATCTCATCCCCATAAACAATCGTTAGCCGCTGTTGCCTTAGATGCCGAAAATGAATTTGATAGGGTTAATTGGCAATTTATTTTCTCAACTCTTGCTTGGTTTGGCTTTGGTCCTAAATTTCTTTCTTATATCTCATTACTTTATTCTTTCCCTAGATCCTTTATTCTAGCTAATGGCCTTGTTTCTTCTTCGTTTCCTCTCTAGGGGTGTCCGTCAGGGATGTCCGCTTTCTCCACTTCTATTTATTTTAGCACTGGAACCCTTTTTAACAAAAATTCGCATGGATAACGATATCACTGTTTTCCTTATGGAGATAAACTCCTGAAACTTTCTGCGTATGCTGACGACATTCTTTTATTTATATCAAACTCTCAAACTTCTTTACCGTCCTTTTTATCAGAGGTTTCAGATTTTGCATTAGTATCGGGTTATAAACCTAATGTTGATAAATGTGAAATTCTCCCTTTAAATAAACTCTGTTTTCATGCTGACTTCTCGATTTCCTCTTTTCATTGGAGTCCGTCTAAGATCAAATACTTAGGCCTATGATTCACTCTTTCCATTAAGGATACTGTAGCACTAAATTAAAAAAATGTACTTGTAACCCTAAATAATTCTACAACTCGTTGGCACCCTTTGTTTTTATCTTGGTGGGGCAGATTAGACTTCATCAAAATGATGTTAGTCCCAATAATTTTATTTTTCTTATCTAACCTCCCGGTTAATATTCCTAAATCTTGTTACAAGAATATTTACTCTATTTTATCAAACTTTTTATGGCAAAACAAAAAAGCTAGGATGTCCTTTTCCAAACTTAAATGTCCTACGCATTTAGGTGGAGTTAATTTTCCAGATTTCTCCTCATATCATACTTCATTTTTTCTAACACATTCTGCCTCTTTGTTTTCCGAGCATATGACTGACTCCGCTTCTCAGCCCTTGTGGGTAGAGGTCGAATCCTCCTTCTTTAATCCATTCACCTTTGAGGAATTTATATTGTTATCCCATACTCCAAAGAAATTGTCTCTTCCCATCCTTAATAATGTCCGTAAAGTCTTTCTTCCTATTATTTTGGATGGTCTGGATGATCGTGAGCGATTTTTACAATCCCCTATTTGGTATAATCAAAATATCAAAATTTAAAATATTACTCTTTTTTGGAAAGATTGGTTGGAACTCGGTCTTAAATGGACTCATCAACTTTTTCAAGATGGATCCTGTATCCCTTTTTCTGTACTTCAATCTCGCTTTTCTCTACAGTACAGCTGCTCAAATGTGTCATGATGCCTTTACACTCGCCTCCACCCATACTAAATCCTCTTCTATCACCCTCCAATTTTTGCAATCTTCACCCTCTGCATCCCAATTTTATAAAAAATTACGAGATACCTCTATTACTCGGGATAAATCTAAAGTAGAAAATGACTGGGAATCGGACTTAGATTAATCTTTTCCTATCTCAATTTGGAACAAAATTCGGACCAAAATAAGGAAGTCTTCTAGGGCAGCTAATACGACTCAAACTCTATTTTTTGTATATAATAGACTTTTGATCACTTCAGCCAAATTACATAAAATTGATCTGTCTATCCCCTCTACCTGCTGGTCCTGTTCGGCCTTGGTAGCAGATCTTAAGCATATGTTATTTACTTGGCCATCTATTCATGCTTTCTGGGTCAGAGTTTGGCAACAAATTAATAAAATTTTCTCTTCACATTTTCCCTTTTCTTTTTCCCACATTTTTCTAGGTAGCATTTCAGAGAGATGGACCCCTCCTCTGTTAATGCATCCATTGTTGATTTACTCTTAGCTGTAGCGTTACAACAAATCACCAAGTCATGGAAAAATGCTTTGAATGTTTCTTTCCAGGCCTGGTGGTATGTAGTTTGTTACACTCACAGATTAGACAGGGCTTATGTCCACCCAATTTCGCTTGCTATTAAACTGGACTTATTATGGTTACCCATTACTAATTTCCTGAATGTATCTGCTCAATTCTTACCTAAACATACTCCTTGCAATGAAGAAGTATCCAAACCGTCATGAAGGTAGCTGTAATTCTTGTTATTTACTGTGTTTTATATTCTTGTTAATTCATAAGTTTTTTATTAGAGGAATTATTATAGATCAATGTTTGCATTCTGAATACGTGATTCTGTTATACCATTTGTTCCCTCCTTCTTCCTCCCCTCCTATCCCTTCCTCTTTTTTGTTTCTTTTTCATATATGAAATTGTTTGCATTCTCCTATATTTGTATATTGTATTCTATTTTGCTAATATGTTTTATTATGTTATCCAATCAATTATTTTTAAAACTGAAAAAAAAATGATGTTGGGTGGACCGCCACCAGCAGGCCATCAATAGTGGTCCGCCCCACATCCAAGGAGTAGGTCAGAATGCCGGATCACAATGCCAGCAGTCAGAGTGATTCGGGCGAGGGAAAAGACCACCGCCTCCATCAGGCTCAAGGAGACCGTTATGTCGGCAGTTGGACCATAATCCCTACAATGGGGGTGGTGCCTGCGCAGGCACTGCTGTAGGGATTATGATGTTCATTTCTTTCTGCCTTTACATGGTGATCCGAATGCCATGTAAAGGCAGATGGAAATGGACTTCGGGGGCCCCTGGTAGGGCCCCCATGCCCGTGGGCCTCCGCTATGGGTCCCCGGAGGCACATTTGGTGCCCCCAAACATCCATGCACTGTGTACCAGGCACCACATGGTGCCTGGAACACAGTGCATGGATGTTCAAAAACATCCCTTTCTACATTGAGACTTGTGCTGCAGCCCTTTTTCGGGCAGCAGCACAAGCTGCAATTGAAAAAGGGATTTTTATGACTGCCTGCACAGCGGTTGTATCATAATTGGGCTGTCAGGACCACAGACTCCTTTTCGGACGGTCTAGAACCCGAAACGATCCGACCGCCATCGTAAGGAGGCCTTAAGTTTTGCACCTGATGGCAATGCTTCAGTTTGATTGACTCTAGAAATGAGCATGAATGCAGGAACCACGCCCTCTGCCAGACAGCTGGATGGCAAAGCTCTTGGTGTGCTTCATGCCTCCAGCATGCACTGCAGTCACACCGCATCAGCATGGTCATGCCTTTCTGGTCTTGAAGTGGAGGAGGGAAGACCTGTTCTGGGTATGTGATCCCCTGACACACTCCCTCGGGCACTTCCCTGCCATGAACAAGCCTTTCTCACAAAGCATGGCCTGATGATCTCCCAACATCTGCAGGTGGCAATCAGGCAGAGTTCGGATAGTAGGCGTAGAGTGCATCAGTGCGTTCATTATAAAGGACAGTTTATCGTTATGTTTGCTTGCATAGCTTAGATATTTTTAGATATTTAGTTTAGCCTGTGTTTTTTTTTCAGGTTAATTTGCACTTAATTCTAGATATATTTGAATATGCATTATTGTTAATATTATTTGTGTAATTTTAGAATTCACAAAAACAAATGCACACAAAATTAATATTTGAAAGGGTCACCCCAGAGTGAAAGATACACAGTGAACCTTATAAACGGTTGCCCTAAACAGCTAAAGTCCCAAGGTTCACAACTTAAGGTCAAGTTTGAGGAAGACTAACCAATCTTTAAAAGGTTGCTATGATCGCTATAATTTTTTTGTGTCTGCGATAATAAAATTCGACAAGATGTACATACATGGATTCCTTTATATTTTTATGGTTCTCAAAAGGCCTGAAGTGTTGCATTGTGAGATCTGAGCCTGCATGTTTTGGGATTTCACAACCAAAAAGGTATTCTTTCTGAGGAAGTGACAAATATATCAGCAGAGTCCGCTGAAGAACTGCACTCGGAGCAGTCCCTCAGATGAGAAGCAAGTAGCGTGCATCTAATCTGCACCATATGAGAATGTCCCAAGCAGTTTCATTGACACAGCTACCAATGTACTTTATTGGTTACACCATAGGAAGCAGCATCTACACGGAGGCTTACCAAAACTGTATTTTCCAATTTATTTCATGACAAACTTCAATTACATTTTGATGTTCTTGAAGTGGGAGTTCAACATCAGTACTAAGTGAAAATCTTTTTTCCGAAGCCCTCTGGTGGCCATCAAGAGGAGTATTTCTAAATTATCTGAGCGCTCCAACTTGACTGGACACATTAGATCACTATCAAAGCAGCACTTTGAGAGCTAGAACATTCAAAAGAGCCCAGAATCACATTCCTCTTCAGAAGTCCTCGCGGTACCTTCACCAGTCGTACCTCTACCCAGGGCTACTAGAATTATGCTGCAGGGGAAGACCAAAATATGTGGCAGGGTTGACTAAATTATTCAGCAAGAAAAGGCAAATTATGCGCCTCAATGCGGCCAATATTAGATAGTTTTACTTCATTATTTTGTCAGTTTTACACTTGGTAACACTGTCTGGACAAAGATTTCACCTTATTAGTACCAGTTTAACTACCACACACAGCAATATGCGGTCGAAAGATGACCAGTCAACCCTTGCAAAGGGCCTTCCACTGAGCAGATCAAATGCGCCAGTTTTTACTAATTTGTGATCCATTTGAACTACAAACACCATTTTTTGTTAAAATCTGCAGATTATGAACAGATGTGGAATGTGTGGCAAATGTGGCAAATCTATAGTTATGTAGAAAACGCAGCAGCCGCAGAATCACATAATTCCAGTGGCCCTTCCTATTGCACACATGAGATCCCCTGGGGTAACCTTGTATTCCTCAGAACCTAGGATAGGAACAGTATAGTCAACAAAGGTTTTGTGAGATTTGTTCCAGATATATACCAAATATTCAATGGTGGGTAGGCAAGGTCCTCGAATTTGCGATCGATCGCTGAAACAAAATTTCACACAACTTGGTAGTGGTATTTCACCCCGTGAGGTGGGTGAAATTCCACTACAGAGATTTTAGGGTAAGTTATATATTGTCTATAATAGTTATCATCACTTCACAAACTACAAAGAGCAGCAATTTGCTCTATGAATAGTGAACATAGGTGCAGTGCTCGTGCAAAGTGCATGTCCATGTAAAAAGTGCAATTATATATGGGTGAACGCAACATTTGATAGACCCGGCAACAAAAATATAATCATTTTGAAGTTGTGCAAAAAGCATGAGTCAATTATTTGCACAACTATCATCATATGCTCCAGGGGCATGTGTGCAGACTGTTGAGTTTCAACTCATGTATATATGCTTGAGGCTATTGAATTATGCAGTCCCTATGCTGCTGTCAGTCACTGCCAGAGGTCAAGCATGTGTTGCAGGCTTTTCCTCTTGCAGTCCTGCCCTTTTTCAAAACCATTAAGGCCCTGAGAAGCCTATTGTTAGCAGAGAAGATCTGTGGGGTAATCGTTTGGTGTCGGCCGTGCCTATCCCACGACGAGTAGGTTCCTGCAGTGTGTCGTGGGGTGGAAGGGAGAGGCAAGGGTCCCCAACAGCATTAACAGGAGGAGCATGAGTGCTCCCTCTCCCATGCCCTGCTACAGCGAGACCCCCATTCAATTGCTGCTTGAACTCCCTGATTCTTTTTCCAACAGTGGAGTAATCTCTAGACCTCTGAAGGTTGGGCCGTCATCTCTTAACCTTAACTACCCTCTGGGCACTCGGCTAGCACCATTTGCCCGTGTTCCATAATCTGGACATGTGGGCCGCACATCTGGAATTTTTGCAGAATTTCTCCTGGTTCTTGAACATTTCCACTAGATCTAGGCTTCTGCGATTCAGATGGGAGAATCTTTTTGGTAGCAACATTGCCATTTTAGTCCCATTTGAGCCACGTCCCAGGCAGTTCGAAGAGCACCTGATTACATAGACAGCATCATGGCATTCAGTCAGCACATGTGGGACATGTGTCATGTTGCTCTACAGTGACTAGAAGCCCCTTCGAATTTGGAGCAAGGTCCTTGAACAGGAGCAGCAGTACCTCTAGCAGCTGAGGTGCACCCTTGGATCTTGAGAAATGCCATGCATTTTGGATCAACCCTTCGTACACTTGAGAGGCATCCCTGACATCTCAGGACCACCCGTTGTGTTTGAGGGCACCTAAGACACACTACACTACAATCCTGGCACTGAGATACACTAAGGGCTCTTTAACAACATACTAATATACAGGGCAGTGCCTGGGATCTTCAATATCACCACACCTGGCACTCAGAGCAGTACTGCAGCATATATTCACCCTCCTTCTCACTTCCATGTCATGAGCTTGGTCACGCCCATTGTTTGTTTTTTCAATAACATGCTTTTTTTATAATACATTAGACCAATGGAATGTTGAGAGCTCCAATGAAGACAATGGAATCACTCCTGGCTTCTAAAGGCCAGAAGAAGCCCTGATCATCAACATTCCAATGTTTGTTCACAGCTGCTGCAAATTAAGGCCTCACGGAGCTCGAAAGGATTTCAACCCCCTTGGGCTCTGTGACGGCTCTGTTTTACTAATTAGAACATTTTGCCCTCAAGGGGCGGAATGTTGTTGTTATAATAGCCTTAGAGCCCTCCGTTAGGGGCTCTACCAACCATTAAAGGCCCACTCCCTTGTTAAAGGCCCTCACCTTCGGTTCAAGCCTTTTTAATGCAAGGGCAGGCCTTTAATGGCCGAGAGAGCCATCTACAGCTGGCTCTAAGGCTGTATTATACCATGACTGCTTTTAGTTCTATACCTCTCCCTGGCTGAAATGTTTTTTCTCACTCTCAATTATATTGTGTCCTCAATCATGGCTCTTATTTTGGGATTCTAATTGACTTTTCTCTGATAGCAACATATAGCAGCATTGATGTCTGACTCAACATCATTTACATAAATCTGCACCTTACTCTTTCAGAATCCTTACAAATAAGCTAAATAACTCCTTTTCATATGACCACCTATAAAAATGTGTGTTGAGTGTTCTGACCATTTCGCTGACAGGTACGCATTTTCCAGAACTACCACAATGGGCTTTGATAAATTCAATGTATGTTTAAATATCTGCCTTTATATATAAGAGTGTGACTACAGATAGTACCCCCACTCTACGAACATTAAGTATATCTGAAGCCAAGATAGCACCATAAAATACTGGGGTTATATATTAACACATGAAGACCAAATACTGGAATACACCGCTCCTCACGTAACCAGGACATACTCGTAAATCTCCCCGACAGGAAGATTTAAAGGACAGGCCATGACAGAGTGATGGTGAACCACAGGGCAGTGTATCCACTTTGCAATGAACCAAAAAAGGCCGGTTGTACGACGGAACAGCGCAGGTAAATACTTTGCATGCCTTAACCACGCATTTATTACCCCACATTTTTTTTACATGTTTGTTTTTACAATGTTTCCCAATACCACACCTTGTTTATACAAATAAAAACAATGTATTTGTTGGGAGAGACAGCCCACCTTAGCTTAAATGTGTGGTAAAGGCATCCGTTGTAAAAACATGCATGCTTAAAAATGTGTGGTAACGTCACAACGTGGTAAATACCTCGTTGTAAATGCTGTTTCCAAAAGGTCTGTGCCCTTTATCTCTGTATCAGCTTCCATCAACTGTCAGTTGTGTCAAGCCTGGGGCATGGATACAGGGTCAGCTAGTTTAATATTAGTTTACCTGTTTGGATCCGTATGGTCCTGTGGAGTCTAGAACTCGACCAGGGCGCGGCAAATAAATCAAGCAGAGCACCTGCCAGTGAACCTATGACAGGGCTCACCTGAGGAGGAAAACATAACTTGATGAAATGAGAAGCCTGAGGGCAGAGTGCAACTATGCCTTGAACTTTAGATCCCACACTACCTACGTTGAATCCAGCACATTGCATCTGTGAATGTGGGTGATGCATGCATCATATCCGCTTCTCCTTAATACTAGTTGGAGTCCAGTGCCTGTGTTCTGATGGAGCGGTGCTAGCTTTCCATGCACATTAACCTGCACCTGCTCATTTGCCCTTCATGGGGATTTAGCACCAGCCTGTCACCATGTAATTGGGTGGAAGCTTCCTCCCAGCTCCAGGCAACCTACTGCCAAGGGCTCTATAATGAGGCCCCAAAGGAGCTATTCCACTCTTGCAGAACAAGCTGCATTCTGTGGAGTTCAAAATTCCACCCATGTACTTCTGATGCAGAACTAGGTCTACTCAGGTGGTGGACAGGCCTTTTGTTTCACCGGCAGGGTATGACTTGCCTACAGGGCAATCAGGCAGCTCCCGCCGATGTGGGCAGACAGGCCAGTGTGTGGGAGGGTGTTTGCATGTTTGAGGGCATGTTTTATAGTCTGCTGGGCCTGTTTTTACTGTTGAATCCTCTGATATTAAAACGAACATTTACTGCAACAAGCATAAATCCGTGCAGCCTTCTTTATCTTGCAAAACACTTATACAGCGCAACTTTACAAGTTCAAAACTGCCCCAGTGTGCAAATACAGGCCACATTTTAGCTTTCTAATTTACTAATAGGGCCCACATTTATTTTGCTGCCCAGGCCACTGGGATTACCGAGGTGGACTAGAGCTCCTGGAGGCTGTTTTTTAGGGCAGAGGATCGCTCTAGGTACCTCGGCCACTTTCTCCAACTCCTCGAGTTTAGTTGCAGCAGACACGACAAGACTTCAAGAGAGAGAGAAAGTGAGAGAGGAGGAAGACAGAAGGTAGAGAGAAAGTGAACATAGAGCAGGGGCGGCTCCTCTGCTAAGGAGGAGGGGCGGCTCCCCACTGGTTTTCAGCACTCCAAAAAAGGAAATATTGAATTATAATAACACGCTGTTGTTATCATTATATTTTTCCATGCTGAGGTAGTTCTGCGTGGCTGGGCTGCTCACAGAGCAGGGGCAGGTGTGGCTGGGGCACTTTTTATGTGCAAATGACTGTTTGCAAGCAAAGAAAATGTCCCATTTAGCAATTATCAGGATTCAGTGGGCCCCGGTGCCACTGCACCTGCTGCACCAATGGTAGTTACATCCCTGCACTCTTCGTCTAACTCTACAGGGCTACTAAATCCTCATTGTGCCTGCCTGCACAGCAAATCACAGAAAACCTCCCAGAAGATACACAGCGCTCCAGCTGATCCAGCCAGACCCATTGCGCGTCGCATCTCACCGCTCGCGCACAACATCTCACGTCGTGTTTTTGTATAATTAATTCTCCAGGGACGTTGTATTCCTTTCTGTCTCCAAACTAGTGACATTAAACAGCAAGAGAGGCTTCAAACAAGTTCCCGGCTTAGCCGCAGTAACATGTGCGTCTTCTAGACGATTTCTTTTGTTTAAATGAATTCCAACCATGCTGGGAATAGCAGTGTTTGCCAAGGAATGTGTTTCTCCTCGAACACATGAATCCCCTGAAGTGTGGGAAAGTTCCATTGTCAACGGGCAGCCAGTCATTTGCACGCATTTGTTAAACAAATATTCAGGAACGAGACTTTGTTATGCGGTGCTCTGAACAGAAATGGGTGAATTTATTACGCTTTTCACTTTAGTATGGAAAACCCCAGTTTTACCTTGTACACTATTCCCGAGGATAGTTTTAGCTAAAATTGTAGTATAATATAAAATCGGACACATTAAAAAATGTGGAACCCCCTCCATTTTCCACACATAAAGAACGTGGGCACACATAAACCGCGTGGGCATTTTTATGCTTAGATGGCATTGATAATTCACCCGATTTCTGTAAAAATTGATAAACTCTCCCTTAGAGGTAAGGCTTAATTTGTGGTAGACACCGGCACTCATATTTGATAATGAGGGAAAGAACAGACGAGAGTGAGACTGATAGAGGCAGAAAGAAGAGGTCGTAGGAAGAAATTGCCATAAGGTGAATTCAAAACTAGGCAGTCTTGTTAGTCACAACCCCGATGGCGGCCTCCTAAGTAAAACATTAGTCTACTGCATTTTGTTTCGTTTTGCAAACTATGCAGTGGTTGGAAGATTCTCTCACAGTGGCAGAGTTAATTGTATCCGATCACTTTCCAACATCTTAGAATCCATCAGAAGAGGATTTACCACTTTTTACACAAATCGTTTTATTATCTAATGCAATCCTATTCTAATCAAGCTCACAGCTTTCAAGTACACAACAGAATCCAATATAAGTGTGCCCCATCATCATTGCTCATTATTATTCCCTGCTGTTGTTGGCTCAGGTTAAGTGAATCAAATTCACATTACCACTAAAAACTGGTCACCTATGGAGTCCTTCAATCCATTTTGTTTTGCTTTGCATTTTGGGACTTGAAGTCCTTATTTTATTATGGAAAAAAAAGATAACAAATCCCAAAATGGAAGGCAAAAATCTAGACTGGATAAGCTACTAACGATTGAACGTAGGGAACTGGAGACTTCTATAATATAAAATGGACGTGGGAAACTGGAGACCTCTATAATGTAAAAGGCAGAGCTGGACTGCTGTTTGCTGCTTCTATTCCTTCATTGAATAATTTTGCAGCGCCAGCTTCCTTTGTCCTCCGGCATGCAGGGCATACTACATCACAAGCTTTCAAGCAGGAAGTGAGTGACACTAGTAATAAAGAAGCACACCTTATAATAGGTCATATTTTAAAATGAAATGCACCGCTTGCAGAAAATGAATCAGGGTGAAAGTAGTGTGACACCCAAAAAAGTTCAGTTACTTTTGGGAGACAGTAAGAAGATTTTCATGTTGTTCGCCATTCCACAGCTCTGCATAGGGTCAGTCGAGACAGGGGCGACTCCTCCGTTTGAGCAGAGGAGCATCGCCCCCACAAACAAAAGCCCCAGGCTAGAGCTGAAAAATAAAATGGTAATAAGGTTTATGACCATGTTATTTTTCAGCAACCGACCCGTTCCAAACTGAGCGTCATGACAGGTGGGCCATTGCTGTTGAGTAGCAGCGGGGAGCTGTGGGCCTTGAATTTAAAATGCGCATGTCTCTTTGGCTGGGCGTTGCAGGCATGCACATTATAAACCTCTCTAACCTAGATGTCTGAAGACAGCTGGGTTAGAGAAAGCAAAGGCCTCCAGTACTCTTGTGAGCAGATACAGGCCGCTCCCACCAATCTTAGCGCTGCTGTCATGCTGCATGATAGAAGCGCCAGGATGGACTTTGGAGTCGGGAACTTGCCTGCATGAAGTAGAGAAGGAACGAGGAGGACGTCGAGTTGGTAGAAAAGATGTTACTTTTATTTTAATTTTTTAAAATTTTATTGTATTGTAACTGTATTTATTTATGTGCCCCCTGCCTTACCATGCTCAGAACATGCTAGCCGCCACTGGACCTATCTCAAGTCATTTGTCGCAGCATAGGTCACAGCTCAAGCTCCTTTGTTTGGGTTCACGCGTCCTAGCCTAAGGGGTGGTCTCACATCCTTCATCCTCCCAATTTTCGGGGCCACCTTGCCACAGTGTGCCGCAAATTCTGGCTGCCATTCCAAGACTCTGACATCAAATACCTCGTTGCCTAGCTGTTTTACAATTGCGGCATAAGTACAGCAGCCATAGCACATGCACTTAAATTTACTATGAAAACAAGGGTAATTAACCCAGGCAATGCTTGTAAAAAAAGGAGCACTTTTACAACAGAGCTTAAATCACCCTATAAAATCGAAACTAATAAAACTTTTGGGGTTAAAAAAATGGACTCTTACTTCTAAAGTGACTCTTAGTATGGGTGACAGCACACCACAATATCTTACTCCCTTAGCTGCTGCAAAAGGAAGTATATCCTGAAATCTCACCCTCCAACCTGCTGCAAAATGAAGCACATCTGGAAATCTCATGCGCCAAGCTGCTGCAAAAGGAATCACATCCTGAAATCTCACCCACCAAGCTTCTGCAAAAGGAAGCACATCCTGAAATCTCACCCACCAAGCTTCTGAAAAAGGAAGTAAATCCTGAAATCACACGCCTATCTGCCTCAAAAGCAAGCACATATTTAAATCTCACACACCAAGCTGCTGCAAAAGGAAGCAGATCCGAAAATCTCATCTGCCAAGCTGCTGGAAAAGGAAGCGCATCCCGAAATCTAACCCACCATGCAGCTGCAAAAGAAAGCGCATCCTGAAATCTCACCCACCAAGCTGCTGCAAAAGAAAGCGCATCCTGAAATCTCACCTGCCAAGCTGCTGCAAAAGGAAGGACAACCTGAAAACTCACCCACTAAGCTGTTGCAAAAGAAAGCGCATCCTGAAATCTCACCTGCCAAGCTGCTGCAAAAGAAAGGTCAACCTAAAATCTCACCCACTAAGCTGATGCAAAAGGAAGCACACCCTGAAATTTCACCCACAAAGCTGCTGCAAAAGGAAGCACATACTGAAATCTCACTCGCCATGCTGCTACAAAAGGAAGCACATCCTGAAATCTCACCTGCCAAGCTGCTGCATAAGGAAGCACATCCTGAAATCTCACCTGCCAACCTGCTGCAAAAGGAAGCACATCAAGAAATCTCACCCACAATGCTGCTACAAAAGGAAGCACATCCTGAAATCTCAGCTGCCAATCTGCTGTAAAAGGAAGCACAACCTGACATCTCACCGCCAAGCTGCTGCAAAAGGAATCACATCCTGAAATCTCACCCACCAAGCTTCTGCAAAAGGAAGCACATCCTGAAATCTCACCCACCAAGCTGCTGCACAAGAAAGCGCATCCTGAAATCTCACCTGCCAAGCTGCTGCAAAAGGAAGGACAACCTGAAATCTCACGCCTATCTGCCTCAAAAGCAAGCACATAATTAAATCTCACCCGCCAAGCTGCTGCAAAAGGAAGCAGATCTGAAAATCTCATCCGCCAAGCTGCTGCAAAAGGAAGAGCATCCTGAAATCTCACCCACCATGCAGCTGCAAAAGGAAGCGCATCCTGAAATCTCACCCACCAGGCTGCTGCAAAAGGAAGCACATAATTAAATCTCACCCACCAAGCTGCTGCAAAAGAAAGCGCATCCTGAAATCTCACCTGCCAAGCTGCTGCAAAAGGAAGGACAACCTGAAATCTCACCCACTAAGCTGTTGCAAAAGAAAGCACACCCTGAAATCTCACCCACGAAGCTGCTGCAAAAGGAAGCACATAATTAAATCTCACGCATCAAGCTGCTGCAAAAGGAAGCGCACCCTCAAAACTCACCTGCCAAGCTGCAAAAGGAAGGTCAACCTAAAATCTCACCCACTAAGCTGATGCAAAAGGAAGCACACCCTGAAATCTCACCCACAAAGCTGCTGCAAAAGGAAGCACATCCCTAAATCTCACTCGCCATGCTGCTACAAAAGGAAGCACATCCTGAAATCTCACCTGCCAAGCTGCTGCAAAAGGAAGCACATCCTGAAATCTCACCTGCCAACCTTCTGCAAAAGGAAGCACATCCAGAAATCTCACCCACAATGCTGCTACAAAAGGAAGCACATCCTGAAATCTCAGCCGGCAATCTGCTGTAAAAGGAAGCACAACCTGAAATCTCACCGCCATGCTGCTGCAAAAGGAAGCACATCCTGAAATCTCACCTGCCAACCTGCTGCAAAAGGAAGCACATCCAGAAATCTCACCCACAATGCTGCTACAAAAGGAAGCACATCCTGAAATCTCAGCCGCCAATCTGCTGTAAAAGGAAGCACAACCTGAAATCTCACCGCCATGCTGCTACAAAAGGAAGCACATCCTGAAATCTCACCTGCCAACCTGCTGCAAAAGGAAGCACATCCAGAAATCTCACCCACAATGCTGCTACAAAAGGAAGCACATCCTGAAATCTCAGCCGGCAATCTGCTGTAAAAGGAAGCACAACCTGAAATCTCACCGCCATGCTGCTGCAAAAGGAAGCACATCCTGAAATCTCGCCCGCCAACCTGCTGCATAGAGAAGCACATCCGGAAATCTCACCCACCATGCTGCTACAAAAGGAACCACAGCCTGAAATCTCACCCACCAAGCTGCTGCAAAAGGTAGCAGATCGTGAAATCTCACCCGTCAAGCTGCTGCAAAACAGATCGTGAAATCTCACCCGCCAAGCAAAAGAAAGCAGATCGTGAACTCTCACCCGCCAAGCAAAAGGAAGCAGATCGTGAAATCTCACCCATCAAGCTGCTGCAAAAGGTTGAGAGTTATTGTTACTTTGCTGGCACCCTATTGAGCTCGATCACTTAAAGGGCCAGAATGCCTCTCTATTTCTTCTCATACATTGGTCACTGAATCCCATACGAGGTATAAGCAGAGATTCACTCTTAAGCCTCTTCTTCACTTTGAGTGAAAGAGGTAGACAAATCCCCTCATCAGTTTTCAGAGGCCAATTCATGAAAATATTTATCTTGTGCCAGAGGGACCGCTTGTTATTTGAAAATGCTGTATACATATTTCCTGTACCTAGAAGGTGCTTTGTTGCGCCCTGCCACGAGACACATCACAATAACTCAACTGGAAAGCACAAATAAGGTCACTCTGTGCATGGCTTCACAGAAATCCCTTGGAGATATCAGAATGCAGCTCTCCCCATCCTCAATACCACATGCTGTTCCTGGGGGAGGATACACACATCCCTGTTGTTGTCATGTTGATTACATCCTGTCAGATTCTGTACATCAATAAAGAAACATGATAAAAGACAATGATAGTATGGAAAGAGGTTGACATATAGAAAAACCTGTATTAATCTGCGGGATTGGACTCAGAGAAGCTTTCTCAGCTCTTGGTCAGTATACATGCATGCATTTCTGAAAAGACAGTGAAAATAAATGTGGGCCACTACTGCTATCAAATGTAGGTGTAATAATAAATACACTTTCATATATTTATTGCTACAGTGCAAAAATCAAATTGTTTGTTATTATGATAGAAATTGGTAAATTACAAAAGAGAACGCTGCTTAATATTTCAAAGAATATATGATTTGACAGAGGAAAACACCATAGCAAATAGTCACAAGGCCTATTTTGCTAATTTTATATCAATTTAAGGATTTAACCCCTCTCATCCTGGTCCTTTAAAAATATATTTACTTATAGACACTGTAAATGGCAGCACAGCACACCATTATCCATATACTTAGTTATCCCGAGAGGGATATTTATTTATTACCATTGTTGAGGGAAGGCAGAATCTTCAAGTGGCTTGCAACATTTTCTGTTGCATTTTTTAAATTTCTTTAGTTTGGGAAATTATGCAAAGTATCAGGAACGACTTTAGTGCAAATTCCACCATTTTGTTTGCTGAGGTGGACTCGTTCATGCAGAAAATGTCTCACAGGCGACAGGGTTGAGCAGAAAATGTGTCTCTAGAGACATTTACTCAGCGAACCATTCCCTTTGCAGGTGTGAATGACTTTGAAGGGACGTTCTGCCCACACATTCATTTTTTACTTGATACTCCGAAGTGCATTTTGCATAATTTACTTGTAATTTAGTGTAATTTCCCCGACCATTTCGTGTAAATTTTGTTGGAAATTACATGATCTTCCACACCCCTAAGCATAACCCACTCAAAACTTTGCTTCTCTTGAGTCATGGCTCTTCCTACACTCAACGATGGTAAATCAAAATATGTTAGAATCAGAGAAACCGAATATGTACTATATATATCAGAGTCACAGATATTGACTGGAACAGCTTCCCAAGCATACAACCTGGAATTGGTTTGCATTTTTTAATTCTCAAATGGTGTACATTTAGAAATATTTCTACAAGCTTAAATAGTATGGGGCAGGTTTACGTTCCCTGGCGCATCCCTGCAAATCAGCAAGGATGCGCCAGGGAAGATGCGTCACGCAAGTTTGTCCTTGCGCCACCGCTGATGCGTCGCATTTACAATGCGGTGCATCGTGGCGCAAGGATAAGCAGATGCGTGACGCATCTGCCGGTGTAATGTTGGCGTAGTGCTGATGTTGTGTCGCAAGTGCGACGCAACTCCAGCACTGTTCCAACCTGCCCTATCCCTAACATGGTGCGTCAGACCTTACGCCTGCTTGAAGCAGGCTCAAGGATTTGACGCACCAGCGTCGGAAAAGTGACTGCGTGAAATCTTGTAGTTTTCACTGCGTCACTTTTCCGAGGCAGGAACGCCCCCCCTGCGCTAGAACGTCCACATGAAACCTGACGCAGGTTTCATGTGGCTCAGGGCTTTACAACGTGACGCATCTCTCTAGATGCGTCACGTTGTAAATGGGGCGCAACGTGGCGCATGGTTTACGCCGCCGCTGCGTCACAAAAGTGACACAACGGCGGTGCAAAAGTGGCGCAAGGGCATTGTAAATCTGCCCCAATGTCTTTACTTTGCGACTCACCCCCAAAGAGTTTTATACAGATGGTGTCAGTAATAAAAAATCATATTTAAGATGGGAAGGAGAGACGCTAAGCTCTTTATGAGATAGCAGCAGAAAAGAGAGTGAGAAGTCAAAGGAAAGAGAGAAAGTGCAGGCAGTGAGAAAGAGTGTGTGTGGAAACACTTTAACTCAGAAGAGAGGATATAGGATTCAGAGTTATATACTGTAGAGGCGAAGGAGATGCCTGTGGAAATCTCACGGTAGGGTTAGTTTAGACAATTTGATTCACTTTTGGGCACAAACTTCTAAACCTTTGGCACCTTTAAAAAAAGGTAAACACTATGATGAGGCATTCTTTGGAGACTCAGTGGAGTGCTGGAGGATCCTGCAATTGTCTTATATCTTGCTTCCTGAGAGGAGGGTAAGGATTATAATATACAATCCAAGATTTCACATCTTTACTTTAAAGAGTTTCCTATATAGCATCTTGCTGCATACTGATGCTATGTAAATGTAGGAAGCTCATATACTCCTTGAGGTGGATGCTGCATCACATCACAACTATTCAATTCTTTAATGCATCACATCACAACTATCCAATCTTTAATGCATCACATCACAACTATCCAATCTTTAAAGGGAAGCAGGTAATGTTTTTTTAGTTCTCTGTAGATCTCTTTAAGAGAACCTATGATATGACGCGCAACGAAATATGAGAGTGGAAAAGATCAAGAAAGGTTTGTCTAGAAAGAGAAGGACTATATTGGAAGTGTTGTCTTCTAAGAATCTTCTTCCCCAAATAGAAGACCCCAACCCTTTTCCTTTGCCCGCAAATTCCCCTGCTGTTGTTCCTACACAAATGTGACATTCCGTGACCATGCACAGTAAAGTACAATTTGACAAATAGTAGTGCTACCGGTGTTTGATCTAGTCTGCGTCCCAGAAAAACAAGCACTGGCAAAACCAGTAGATCTCGTTTGCATTCTATTTCCTGGATAAAATATTTTTTAAACGCCTGTTGCAGTGAAATAACAAAGAAATAAATAGTCGCTTTGTGATTACAGCGCACATATGATACATCGAATTTAATGTGTGAAGATTCAGTGTGCTGTTGAGATGTAAAATAACCCTTCATGCATAGCAATGCAAACAGTTCACAGAAGGAGGAATGAAACAGCCAATAGCATAAGGTGAGAGTGCATTAGTTCTCCAGGTGAAACCAAAACTCAGTCTATGTATATATTAAATAATTGGTAATAATAGGTATGTAGACAACTCCACTGTCAAGCCAGACCTAAAGATTGACCAAGACTGCTGAGCTGTAAAAAGTTTGGTAGAGACTTTTCTGTATTAAACCTGTATGGCTATTGTGGTTTCCCAGGAAAAGAAAAAGACCTTAATGTGTTATGAAAGGTTTAATCCTGACACTGATGAGGAACATCACCACACCCATGGCCTCTGCTGGAACTTAGCATTTACTAGGGAGAGCCAAGGTTAAGAGACATTCCTTGTTGTTCATGATTGCTTTTTCATGAATACTCAGGAAACTGTGATGGTGCAAGCGAACCTGATAACTAGTGATGCAGCGGAATTTACCAGCTCTATTCACACACATACACACAACTCTCGTTTGGGCCCATTTACATTCATACATTCAATGAACTAGTAAATATCCGCTGCTCATCAATTTTGGTTCACCTTAGAGACCTGTTTCACCAGTATCATTACCATTCCCTGTCTCCTTATGTAAATGTACTTTGTCGATAGATCTAATTGTAGATTAGAATAGGAAGGAAATAATAACACATTTAACCTTTAATTTAAAGAACCAGAGACTCAGTGGGAGTTTTAAGGATTTTATCTGAATTAATAATTTTGTGAGTC
Organism: Triturus cristatus; assembly: GCF_964204655.1. Taxonomy (NCBI): domain Eukaryota; kingdom Metazoa; phylum Chordata; class Amphibia; order Caudata; family Salamandridae; genus Triturus; species Triturus cristatus. The sequence continues at coordinate 1,009,644,814 of NC_140593.1, read as the reverse complement.
AAATCAGAACAGACACAAAAATTCCCCATCAGGAAAAATCGTACAGTTAGCTTATGATCAATTCAAATTAATTAAATTCTTGTAATGACAGTACCTGAGGAGAGTAAAACAGAGAGCAAATACGGAGCATAACCCCCCCCAGAACTATAGTTATCTAGAATCGTGTGAGGACCTGGACATCAGAGTATCAAAGATTCAGGGCAGGTTCAGGGCCGGGAAGGTGACCTCTTCTAGTGTAACGCCAGCGTTACTTACACCCCTCTCTGGTGCTACTCTCTCTGATGCGGGCTCGTCCGGAGTCCTTCCTAGATGTGCCTTCTCGGTTATTCCGCGATTCTTCCCTAGTGTTGGATTCTTCCATCAGATTTCAGAAAAATCGGGCAGCATCCTAGCATAGCATCAGCATCTCGGCATCAAGTGGGTCTTACTAACTAAACTTACCTCTGTTATACCAATTCGAGTGTATGATCCACCCCCAAATGTTTGAATCCATGTACACCCTTCAATTTGATTGGGCCAAGCAGTGGGGTGAGGGCATCACACCATACTAAGTGCAATAACTTTCTTTAGTTTTATTGTCTAATTCCCTGCCCCTTAATTTTAATACCCACAAGCTTTATTCCCACAAGCATTTCATATGTGGATCGATAAATCTGTAGTACAATGTTTCAGCTTCTTCCTTTCGTAGGTTCAAGAGTTGAACTTCTCATGTCCTTGCTGGGCACATGTTTTGGCAGCCATTCAATGACCTCATTGGTCTCAGAACAAAGATGTAGCACGCATGTGTGGTTGTCGCAAAGGGATAGGGACATCGGTCACCCTCCAAGGCCCAAATACGAGCTATTAATAAAGTCACAGAAAAACATGTTAGAATACAAAATGAAATGAATTCACTGTATATCACTTACTTCTACTCTAACCCCATTTACTTAATATATTTTTTGCATTAAAAGCTTAGCAAAACTTGCACAGGTTAGTTTCAGCACGGCATGTGCGTTAATGCGAGGTTTTCAAGCAGCTATGTTATAAGCTATTGCGCTGCTGCAAAGATTTCCCACCAAGTGACAGGAAACGTCATACTACGTAGATGCATTAGACGCATGTGCAGAAAGTTCCTGCGTTTTTGGCGGCCATTTTAAGGACACTCGGGTTACTGGTTAGTAAAATACATAGAAAAGCTTCCCCTAGATACAATATGTAAAATGTGGTGCAACGTTAGTACTCACAAACATGTTGGTTATAGTATTGCAGGTTATTTGAGAGGATTGCATACGAGCAAGTTTCTTTTTATACAAAACCTTGCTCCATCACTGGGTACATACCATACATGTCATAAATACGTTTCTTACCTTTAACCAGATATTGCTTTTGGATTCAGAACAGTAAATTATTATTTTGATTTAAAATTGATGATCAGGTTTACTAAAATCACATGAAGCTGCACAAATACAATGTATTAAGTTTATTGCAAATACACATACTTCACACATATATTACAAACGTATAGAATTCGTCACCTTTAAATCATTCACATACCTTAAGACAGGAAACATATTAAAATCAACCCCCAGTTTATACAAATGCAAATGAAGGTCTGTGTGTTGCTGTGTATTGGCTTTTTTAAGTTAGCAATGCAGAACAATTAAACAAAAGAGTTTAAATGTCACCTGTTTTGCTAAATCTACAAATTCTTTCCTCCCACTACATCATAAAATACGCACTAATAATCTCACGCATTCCTCTAACTTTATCAAAATGTATTTTTAAGTAGGGATTGGGGGGCACATATAAATATTTTGAAGGATTCTCTCTCATAAATGCTTCACAATATACAGAATATTGTGGCTGCAACTTCAGAGCAGCACAATCAGAATATCTCTGCCAACAGATAATGCTTATGCTCCAGTGTTGCTGTGAATACGATAACAACATAGGTCTGATGTAGTGTTTGGAGGACAGGATACTCCGTCTCAAGACAGGATACTCCATCTCAAAGGTGATGGAGTCTCCAAACTCTTCATCCTTCTGCTCTAATCAGAGTTGGGCAGGATGTCAGTTTTCCTTTGGCCATTCCCTAGTAGCTCTGTCAATGGGAACTTACTCCAATGGATTTATGGAGTCCTGGCCAGCAGAATAAGGGCATCACACCACTTGCCTTAATTAGGGCTGACTATTTAATGCCCTTTTTTCTGTTCATCATCGCCAGAAGTATAATGAGCTCCCCTGTTGGACTTGGCCGTTTTTGTAGGGTTATCCGCAAACATTTTGCTTCTTTCTTCTATGTTTTTCCTGACCTGTTGTTGTTGGTTTTAGGACTCTGGGCACTTTACCACTGTTAATCAGTGCTAAAGTGCATATGCTTTCTGTGTAAATTGTGAAAATGATTAGTTATCCATGATTGGCATATTTGACTTTCTGGTCAGTCCCAAGTAAAGTGCACTCAGTGTGCCGGGGCAGGTAAATAAAATGCTACTAGTGGGCCTCCAGCAATGATTGTGCCACCCACATGAGTAGCCCTGAAAAGCTGTCTCAGGCCTGCCACTTCAGTGCCTGTGCGCAGTTTGCTAACTGCCGTCGACTTGGCAATTGCACCCGCTTGCCAGGCCCTAACCTTCCCTTTTCTTACATATAGGACACCCCTATGGTAGGCCCAAGGTACCCCCCACCTCGGGCAGGGTGCAGTGTATGTAAAAGGTAGGACATGTACTGATGTGTGTAACATGTCCAATTTCGTTTTTAGGTCTCGCGAGCCAAAGGCTCGAAGAGAAATTTTATATCTGGGCTTTACAAAGTGCTGCCGTGGCCTAAAGCTACAGTGCATGTGCGCGGGCGCGCGCGCCGCGCTTACTTTCACTTTCGCGGCCGCACGGCCGCTTTGATCACGATCACTTTCAATTTCGCGGCCGCACGGCCGCTTTGCTGCGCAGACCCAGCCTCCTCTGCCAGCACACCCACAACTGGCAACATTACTAGCGCTTGTCTATATTTTTGCTCTTACTATCCCTCTCCTGCTGTCTCGTGATGCTTTTGCTCTCTTTCTCTTTTTAATGTTTATCTCTCATTTATTTCCTTTGATATTTTGTTAAAGTGAACTATTGCTTGCTCTTTACGCTGCCTTCATATCCCTGTCACATGTTTCCTCCTTTCCTCTTTCTCTCCCTCGAATCTTTCTTTGTCTGTCTTTTTGCTTGTTCATATCACACTCATTTTGCCATCTTTCTTACACCCTCTGTTCTCTGAGCCTCGCGTTCAATTATTTGTACGCACCCTTTCCTGATTACAAACTTTCCACTTTAGTTCGCCTCTTTTCCTGGACACTTAACTTAGCTTCCATCCGTCGCTTCTCTTTTCTTTTCCCTCTCGTTCTCTGCAGTTTATTTCTTTATTCTTTGTTTCTATTGGTTTAGCTAACGTTTGGTTTAGTACTTCACATCCTGTCAGTCCTGACTCTTTTAGTTGTCCTTTCACCGCTCCGTCAGAAGAGTAGCTCCACTCCTTTCATTGACTCACACCGAACCGTGGTTAACGCAGCAGGGCCTGTGTTATCTAAACCACGGCCGCCTACGTTTTATGCCGGGACAGGATCCCATTTAGAACGGCCCCGCCCCCTCCTTCCTGCCTTAGCTCCTCGGGAACGCTAGCGCTGCCTGCATCCTTCAGATTTCCGAGTTATCAGAGCGCGCGGTCGGTGGCAGAAAATACGTTTGCAATAGTAGTCCTGCAGCATCCAGGCTGGAGCCTGCCCCTCACAAGTCGCACATGGGGACTGTGCAGTGAATCCTCGGGACTAATGTGAAATATACAGCTGTGGTGAAGGCTGAACACATCACTTACGTGGGTTATTTTACCCCTGTTCAAAAGAGCACCGAGTTGCAGCATTACCCCATTCATTTATGTACCCTATTTCAACAAGCATTGGCATAGCCAATAGGTCTCGCTTTGGAAACCTTATAAGTATTTAGTTATGCAGCACAATATCCTTGGTGCAAGATCATCAACTGTTGCATGGCTAAACACTTATAAGGTCCCAAAGGCGAGACCTATTGGCAATGCCAATGCTTGTTTACTATTGAAAGGCTCTCTTGCCCCATAGGACAGAATAGGGAATGCATTGTAACATTTTACAAGCATATCTTAATAAGATAGCAAAATAAAGTTTAGGCTCTCTGAACTCAGAATTTAATAACACAACTTTTACTAAAGATGGTCTTTAAATTGTGTATTTGAAAATGCCACTTTTAGAAAGTAGGCATTTTCTTGTTTAACCACTCTGTGCGCCTCTGCCGGTTTGTTTATTGACTGTCTAGTTTTGGAGTGGCAGGCACTGGGGAGGTGCATTCTCTCAGACAGCCACGGGGGGGGGGGGTTGATGTGTGTCCTGCCTTTCCTGAAGGAGTCAGGGCTGGGCTGAATAGATCTGGGCTGCAGTCAGAGTAGGGGGAGGAGTTCTCACTAGCACCTGAATAGGCCCTGTCTGCATTGCACAAAGAGAACAAATACATTTTGGGGTATTAGTATTAGACCTAAAATCCCTGAACTTTGGACTACTTCTGGAATTAAGAGGGACCTTTGGCAAGGAGAAGAACTGGAGAAACTGAGGAGAAGTACTGCCCTTGCTGTGTGTCTGGAGTTGGCCTGTAGTTTCTGTTTCTGCCAAGGAAAGGAGAAGGACTTTGCTGTGTGCTGTGTCCCTCTCTTGAGGAAAGGCTCCAAGGGCTTGAGTAGAGCTTGCCTCCTGTTTTGAAGTATCAGGAACACAAAGACTTCACCCCTAGCTCCCCTGGAATTCCTTGCTAGGAGTTCTGACCTGCCAAGAGATGCCTGTGACTGTGCTGGGCCTCTGGAGGTTGTTTGTGCTGTTGGGAGCTGGAATAGCAATGCAACAACAACAAGGAAATCGACGCATCGCTCTTCTTGCAACAGGTTTCTGATGCAACACCGTGTTGCAAGAAGAATATCCCCCCATCGCCGTGCCTTGGCTGAAACTCACGCAGCGCCTGTTGCCATGGCAAGAATCGGCGGATCGAGGGATCACGGCTGAAAATGTCAACCAAGCGCCGCTCGCCACTGCCGCCGTATCGCTCACCAACGCATCTCGGATTTACACGCATCCCCCCTGTGCGGCAAGTTATCCCCACCACATCACCCGAGGATCGGAGTCATCCCTAAATCGACCCATCGCTTCCCCCTACAGACAGACCCAAACCATCGCTCCCCTGTGTACAGCGGAACAACGCATCCACGAGGGTCTCAGGAACCAACGCATCTCGTTGTTTTTCAAAGCTTCCCATCGCTGCGGCTGTTTGACTTGGTGAAAATTGTCGCAATGACAGGTACTTTGCAAGAAATCACATATCAATACTTTTCTATGGACTCAGTTGCTAAAACCTTTTAAAAGTAGTTTCCCTTAATACTTTATGTTGGTTTTTTGTCATTTTGGTCGTGTTAAGCTTAGATAAAGATACTTTCTTTTTCTAATTTGGTATCGTATCTATTTGTGGTGTTATCACTTGGTTACTGTGCATGTTGGTCCAAATACTTTACACATTGCCTTTGGGATAAGCCTGTCTGCTCGTGCCAAGCTACCGAATGGGTGAGCAGGGGTTATCTAGAGTGTGCATCCTCCTTACCCTGACTAGAAGCAAAGGTACCTATTTGGACAAAGGTACCTACCTCTGCCAACTAAAGACCCCCATTTCTAACATCTCTACATCCTGGGGGAAAAAACGACCTTGTCATGGGTCATTAGACATTTGTTTTTTAGAGCAAACTCCCACTGTGGGTGTTCGTTTTTGCAAAACAGTTTGGTAGACAGTCATCATACCCAACAGCGGTCATTGAGCACATCTTGGTACCAAGAAGAATTGTTTTGATAGTGGTTCCTCTGTAGCTACAGAGATTGCTCCTGAGCCAACAGTAATCTCTCAATATAGTCGTCTTCTGTCTGTCAGGGCTACGGATGTAAAGACTTAATGGACTGAGTAAAGACCACCATAATCTAACTCATACCCATAATGTCCGCATATACACATCTGTTACAATCAATGACCAGTCCAGGGACTCTCCATTACACAACTGCTGGGCCATAACAGGAGTAGGGACAGTGCCTCACAGGGAACCTCTGCTCCGGTCTCGCTCTTTTCAGGATCCACGCCGCATAGCTAAATGTATTTATAGAATTTTGAGCTGTAAGAAAGCTTGCCACCTTAAATAATATTAAGACAGTGTGAATGACTAGATGGTGCTAGATGCCATTTTTTTCTTTTATTGGAGTACATATGTTTTCTAGAGATCTCCTACCAGATAGCTTATAGCTTTCCATAGGTAAAAGCATCTTGTGACTCATACCAAAACATACACTGCACTCAGAGCCAGTCCATTCCCTGCCATTGGTTGACTTGACTTTGACCCTTATTTGCTTGCTTCTTATTTGATGGCTTGCATTCCTCTTTTGTGTTTATCTCTCCGCTAGAGCATTACATAATTATCTTTACCATCCTTTGGTTTGTATTCTTCCACTGCTGGTATTTAGGGAACTACCTTTTTATTTTTCATTACGCACTTAAGAGAGTGTATGTGTTTTCTTGCTCTCTTTCCTGTATCGTGCTTACCCCCTTTCTCTTCCTTCAGTTGCTTACCCTTCACAAACGTCCATCCACACTTCTGTTGCTCCCTCATCCTTTGCAGTCATTTGATTTAAAAAAAAACATTTTTGGCAGGCCCTACAGCTTCCATTTGCTACCAGGCCAAATCACGCTTTTGTTTGCCTCTTTTGCTCCCTTGCCTCCTGCCCACTCTTTGGCGCTTCCCGCATCCTACTCCCACTCTCTCCTTCATTGCGCCCAACCCTCACTGTCCTGTACATTTTGCAATAATTTTTTTTATTTCTTTAATTTTTATGGGGAGCCTTTACTAATTGAAGTGTTTTCCACCGGCTTGAATCAGTAAATAAAAAACAGAAAACGCGTCATTCTATAATATTTATTTTGTAAACATGTTATTATTAGCAATCAGCACACAGTTAAGTCATATGGAAACAAAATTGGCGCCATTAAGAAAACAGAGCTTTAACTGTTCCCAAATAAAACTCAGAGCAACACCAACATTGATTGTGCAGATTGCCGAAAATGAGCATAGTACAGCAAAAAATATATCTTCCATACACAAGTAGCAGCAAAAAGGGGTGATGCGACATTTCACCAAGACTAACCCCCCCACCCACATCCCCTAATAAAGGAGGGTAGAGAGGGATAAATATGTATACATTTGGGCAAGGGGCACAGAGGGAGCAGGTGGGGGAAGGAGGGGAGGGAAGGTAAAATGGTAACAACTACCCTCAACGTGCCGTCACTGCCACACTGAGACACACACAGCTGCAAGACCTTCCTCACATCCAACCTTCCAACCAGCGCGCAAACCCTTCATGTTGGATGGCTCCAGCTCCAGATCCCCAGAGACAGCGGCAGTCACCTCCGACATGCTATCTAGCAGAACCTGCTACCACAACTCTAAATCTCGTTCGGCAGGTTTATCTGTGCACATGACACGCAGCCGTCTCTCTTCTGTTACACCCCAATCATACAAGTCCACTATCTATCTATTCCTTGCCAGCAATGCGGACTGCATCCAGTGAATGGCCACTCAACACCTAGCCAGCACCAGTCCCAGAAGTACAAACTGATGGTTAATCCAGGCTCACAGTTATTGTTCGGAGGCACTCCAAGAAGGCCATGATTGATGGAGGCCTCCACCGGCACCCACTTAACTTCCCACAGAGTCCCCAGGACCCTCTCCCAAATTCTTGCAATTTCCTACAGTCCCACTTCATATAGAGGAAAGATGCTGTAGCAAACCCACGCCTAGGGCAAGCAGCCGAACGAGCTCCATTGATCCTATGCAAACGCTGTGGTCATATAGGCTAGGTGAAAGTAATAAAACTGTATAAGCTGGAACCTCGCATTGCTAGCCACCTCCTTAACCTGTGCAAGCGCTCCCTTCCTGACACCCTCTATGAGGGGCACAGTCCGAGCATCAACCCACTTGTTCCGGAACACTTTCATGTCACTATTGCAATCCCCCTTAAGAGCTGTGTAGATGCGCGAGATCAAATCCCGAGTCGACCCTGGGTCCAATATTACCTACAACAACTGGTATTCCACAGGTTCAGCTGAGAAGTTTGTCCAAATCTCACAAACTGTGAGGGACACCTTAGCATATTGCAGGTACTGTCCTCGATGAAGGATCACCAGTGGTATTGCAGCAGCCCGCAAACCATTGCGACAGACCCATCACAGACTGGATAGCCCAAATGGGTTTAAACAAACAAAGGTTTAAACAAACAAAAGGGTAAAAGTCTAGCATAGGGGGCCCGATGCAACATCTGTGTCACCTTATGTTCCCAGGCCATTACCACCTGTCGAACAGTAAAGGGGTGGTCATCTCGGACACCCGATCCCTACATGAGGCACTGAAGGAGTTGCCACCTCTGTCCCCCACGCACCCAGTAGGTTCTTCTCTGTATTTGGGCCATTGGAACACCACTGTGCAGTATATTGCAAGAGAACCCCAAAGTATTACAGTCATAAATCAGGCAGCCCTAGACCCCCGATCAGTGTCTAGCATGAGAATATCCAATTTACCCCTGCTAAGCTTACCCGCCCATGAAAAGACACCAGGAGGCTATTTAGTTTAGTGAAGGTGACTTGTGGAACTTTGTACATGCCATTTTGCAGAACATATACTCAGCGGGCAAAGAAAACCATTTTTCTCAGTGCAACTCCAGCCATTACTTACAAAGGAAAGTAAGCCGAAAATCCAATGAAGTCCTCCAGTCCCTTGAGGATTTGACCCTTATTAAGATGATAATGGGCCTCTGAGGCATTCGCAATCTGGATCCCCAAATACTGGAAGTGGTCTTTCTCCCATCCAAGCCCAGTCACCGGGAGCTCGGCTGGTCACGTCCCCACTAGCACGACCACGGGAAACAACACTGTTTTCTGCCAATTGACCCGGAGGCCAGCCACAACTTCAAATTCTGGTATTATCCGCAGAAGCACTTCAACCAACTGCTCAGTGCATGGGACATACACAAGTGGATGTATGACGTAACAACGTGAGTCAATACAACGCGTGCAGTTACATCGCGGTCGTTACAACGACTGCGATGTTACTACGCTATGCCATTACAACGCAAGTCTTTACATCGATGGCGTGCTAACATTAGAAAAGCGTAATTTACTATTCCAACTCCAGTCCACTTAACAGTAGGGAAGGTGTTGGGATAGTAAACTACACTATTTGTAATGTTAGCACGCCATCTAGCGCAAGTCAATGTAAAGACTTGCGTTGTAATGGCATCGCGTGGTTACATCGCGTTCGTTGTAAAAGTTTCGTTGTAATGGTAGTGCGTTGTAAAAGTTGCGTTGTAAAGATTGTTTACCTACACAAGTGCGACATCTGCACAAAGCAAGACAACATGGCTAATGACTCACAAGTCAATACCCCATTTGACGATGTCGCAAAGGCGAATGGCCAGAGGCTCGATCGCCAAAGCGAAAAGGAGCTGCAACAGAGGGTATCCCTGTCTAGTACCCCTTCCGATAGGAAAGCATTCTGACACCACATGCCCAGCACAGACACACATAACCGGGGAGTATAGAGCAGTTTCACCCAGGGCAGAAAAAGACGGTCCCAGCCCCATTCTCCATAAAACCTCCCAAAGATATTCCCAATCAAGTGTATTGAACGCTTTTTCGTTATCTATTGCGATCAGTGCTGCCACTAGCTTACTGTCAGCAATCAAACGTAACACATGGGACAACCTCCGTAAATTCCCCTTTCCAGCATAAAGCTGCACTGATCATTGTGTACTAAGTGGGTAAACACACCTAGCAGTCTAGTGACAAGGGTCTTTGCTAGTATTTTGGCATCCACCCCCAACATGGACAGGGGTCTAATAGAACTAGAAACTGATCTATCCTTACCTGGCTTTGGACGCATAATTATCTGGGCTTCCCACATGGTGTTCAGTAGCATCGCACAACCACGTGCCTCTCAAAGTGTTTATAGCAATTAGGGAATGAGTAACTCCAAATATGATTGGTAGTATTCCACCTGTAGCCCGTTAAGGGCCGGTCCTGTGCATCGTGCCGTGTTCCATACAGCAGCTCTACTAGCAGCTCCCCCTCCAGACCATCAGCCTGCTCCATTGTGAGTCGAGAGAGCAGCAGACCATCCAAAAATCTGCTGGCCTCTACCAATCGGCTAACTCTGGACGCACCATAAACCATTGCAAGATGATCCTGTAAGAGAAGATTGACTGCAACTTGAGAAACCGCCACCTAGGCGTTTCAGGGAAAGAACTCCCTGGGGATGGCATTCCCTTTTTAGCAACCACGCCATAAGGTCTCCCGATTTATCATCCTCCCAGTGCAGTAGCAGACAATAGTCTTGCCAAACTAGATGGTCTTACCTATCCAAGGTCTGCCCCATGGCCCTCCAGGCTGCCAACAGCAATTCCCACTGGTCCTCCAACATAGGGCATTCCACTGGAGGGTCACCAGCTACCTCTCCTCCTCAAGCAGCTGGGCCTCCAACCAGCAGCTAGTGCCACTGATATGAGTCAGGCACTCCCCCTGTATCACTGTCTTTAGGGCATCTCACTCTACTCCCCTGAGCGCCGTAAATAACCTTGTGTCACCGTCCTGAGCTCCTCACTGAACTACAAGTCAGAAAGCGCCTCCAGGTGGACCAAGGGTCTGTTGCCACCCGCCCCCCACTCCAAAAGCAGCGGTGCATGGTCCAAGAGGAATCTACCCAATATCTGAGTCCTTACTGTTTCACCTGTGATGTCCTCTGTCGTTAAGAGCTAATCAAGGCGACTATATGTGTTATGCGTCGGGAAATAACTGGTCTATGCCCTGTCCTCAGGGTGTTGCACGTGCCAGAGATCTGAACAGCCCACACGATCCATCACACCATTCAACGCAGCCAGCATATGTGGCTTCCTACCCTGCCTCAGGGGGTGATGATCCCAGCTACCATTCAGCACACAGTTGAAGCCCCTAGCCCACAGCAGGGAGTCCCAAGGTAAGGGAGGCGCTCTCATTCCAAGTAAAGATGGAAGGTCCCATCGTCCATGTTGGGAGCATACACATTCAACAGGCACACTTTGCAACCGTCTAACAGGCCACACAACAGTAGGTATCTACCCTCAACATCCGCCTTAGAGCTCTGCATTTAAAAAGGAACCTGAGGTGCATTTCATATGGAGATGCTATGAGCATAGCTAGAGTTCATAGCTGAGTAAAACTGCCACTCCATTTCCGCTGCACCCTCTGGGCCTCACTGTCCAAGGGGTGGATTTCCTGTAACAGAGCGATCTGATATCCTGTCACCTGAGGTAAGTATGGATTCTATATCACTCAACATCGGAGATTAGCCCCCTCAGATTCCATTTCACTACTTTCAAGTGAGTAGCCATATCGTCATTGAAACCACAGGACCCCACCCCTCCAACCTAACCCGCTCTGCATCGCCACTGCAGCAATTAAAAAATTTACAAACAAGAACATCCCTCCCTTCCCACTGGGTAAACACATCAAAACAACTCGTGTCTCCCCAAGCATTACATTTCAACTACACCCACCTGAACAAAATATTTATTCCACCATAAAAGCTTACCCAAAAGAACTGCCCAAAATCCCCAATCAGCCTGCAATCTCAATAATATTGGGGGGAGACAACACCTGGGGGATCAGAACTGTAGTCCCCGCCCCTAAGCCCTGTCAAACTACACCAGTCACACTCCTACACAATAAACACATACAATCTCACACCTCAAACTCCTATATCAGTCTAAAACACCTCAAAATACTTTAAGACGAAAATTAACTGCAAAAGTACAAGATGGGGGAGGGGTGGCCCACCTGGTTTCACTCAGCACATTCCACCCAGTCGCCAGAGTCACACATCAACACTATAAACATACCGACCATGCCACCTACCCACCACACAGAGGCTATCAGGCCCCACAGCTCACCAGGCAGCTGAATGTACACCCCTCTGAAGGGGTGACCACAATCTAAAATTAAGTACATTGGAACAGCTAAAGCATCTGAGTCAGTCACCAGTTCAGCCCTTTCCCTGCTCCGGGGTCCACCTCATCTGCTGCACTCGCATCTGGGCCCGAGGCAATCACCGAATACACCAACATCATCACCGCCTCTCGCTCGGACCTTTGCTGCTCCAAGTCCAACATGGCATCCTGTCAGACTACCACACGTGAGGAAGATCTGGAAGCCCCACCACCTCACCTCCACTGTCCACCCGAGGGCCATGGCTGGTGAAGACGTATATTGTCATTGTGAAGCACCTTCAGCTTCACTGGGTAGAGGAGCATATAGCACAGTCCAATGGCTCTCAACTTCTGCTTGACTCCACCAAATGTTTAGCGCAGCTGCTGAACCTGTCTTGTATAATTACGGAAGATATGGATCATGTGATTTTTAAATTTTAGGTCCCCGACCTGCTGGACCACTCGAGGGATAGCATCTCTGACTCTGTAATTACCAACCTATGCTATTACAGTGTGAGGAGGTGCCGCAACAGGTGGCTTTGGCACCAAGGCACAATGATCTCTCCAACCACAAAACAGGAGGATAACTCGGCTACGGAGATCATTGTCGTTATCCTGTGTTAAAGAACCAATTCTGGGTTTTGTCCTCCCACACTTTCTCGAAAGCGTAGTTTGCAGCAGCAGGAGCGCTCCTCCGCATCCTCAGCCCTAGCGTCCAGAGTGATTGTTCTTGTTGACAGGGCTCTCATCTCACAAAGAGGCAATCTTACTCTGTAGTTTGGAGACATCCTGCTCACTGGCTAGTGAACGTTCCGCCACCTTACGAAGATCCACCTGCAGAAGACCAACAGCCTCATTTTTTTGCCTGGACAGTCGCACTCAAGGACTCAATTTCAGCCAATATCTGTGTAACGATATGTCCCTGTGGGTCGAGCAGGCGTTATGAGTTTTCCTGCAGTGGGGGGTTCCTCACTGTGCTAGACTCCGGGGCCAAGAATTGATCGATCTTGGTTTGCCTTGCCCCTCTCTGAGACCTATCCTTCCACGTGATTAGCTCCTCCTGGCCTTACAGGCCAATTAAATCCATCCCAAACCATGGGCTCTTGCAGCTTCAAAGGGCACGTCACTATCTTGTGGAAATTTAGTTCGTATCTGAACATTATCTGCGCCATCTTGTCTCTCCCCAAGCGCCACACGCAGAAAACGCGCTACGGCCATTTTAGGCACCATGGTCTCATTGCCGATCGCCAGCGCGTCCCTCAGGCGCAGCAAACATCCCCCCGTGCGCCGGCCAACCCCCCGCTCTCTCATACATGGGCCATAAACCCTCTCCTTCTGCGCGACCCTGCCATGGAACCACATCCCGCGCCTGACCAACACCTCCTTTCATCCCATACATGGTCATACACCCTTTTGATAACCCCCCTTCCTCTGCGCCCGATTGTCCGAACCGATCCCAGGCCATCACCTAGCCCTGCGGATGCAGTTTATTGCCCCTACTGTAAGGGAAACACCTCACATCAAAGGGATTGCAGTAGATCAAGGCCCCCACCCTCTGAGACCCGACCAGTCGCACACACCCCCGGGAATTGGCGGAATGTCCAGCTGTGTGATAGCCATCTCCTACTGTGGGTCGGGTGGGGACTTCCACTGTAGTTATGTGTGGGAGCGGATCCGAGCCGGGGATTCCGAGGATGTTCTCTGATGTATCAAAGCAATCTCAAGAATGTGCCATGTACAATAAACCGGTAATAAAGTCAAAAATGTGTGTATAAGAGACTAGGTCTCAGAGATGCAGAGAGAGCACCTCGAGACGATACCTTGCTGTCCAATCTGACGTGTTCTGCTCCGACGGAATAAAACTTTGTTTCCTGCCTTCCAGTCTCCGGCGCCTGCCTCTTTTGTTGGTTAATCATCGAATGGTATAAGAGGCGATTACCGCCGGGCAATACTTGAAAGGTTATCGACTGAAACTGCCGCTACCATTTAACAATTGGCGTCCCAAACGTGGGGCCCATCAGCGACACGTGGATCCAACGGGAGAGGTCCCGACGACAGAGTGAACGACTGCAACGATCGGGAAGAGCTCCTGCCCAATAGACCCTCGTCTGGCAGCCGATCATCCGAACTTCACTGGTTCCGAGCAGACCTCTCTCGAGTGATCTATGGTCCTGACTGGGAACCATCAGGAGTGCCGCGGCAAATACGGAGAGTAGAGGACGATCGGGCGCTGGAGGTGGAAGACGAGAAACTGTCCATGCGGTCCGGGTAAGGTCGTGTAACACGACAAATTGCGAAACGATTGATTGACTGGTTGAAAATACTAGTATTGCTTATTTGATTGTTCTTTTTGAGATATTCGCTGCCTACAAACGGGGAAGAGTAGAAATACTCTCTCTCTCTTTGCAGATAGTGAAGGGTAGGTAACGTGGACTTTTGTCCCCCTTTGTAACCTGTCGTGCCTATTTTTCTCCCCACTGATTGATTGTCCGAACATTGATTGTTTTTGACGAATAGTGCTTTTTGAGATATTCTCTGTTTGCAAATAACGTAGAATAGAAATATTCTGTCTAGTCTTTGCAGATAGTGAAGGATAGGTAACGCGGACTTTTGTCCCCCGTTGTAACCCGTCGTGCCTATCTCTTTCTCACCATTTGATTGTTTGATTGTCCGAACACTGGTTGTTCGATATTGGTTCTTTGGAGGTATTCTCTGCTTACAAATAACGTGGAATAGAGATATTCTGTCTAGTCTTTGCAAGCAGTGAAAAGATAGGTAGTGCAGACTTTTGTCCCCGTTGTAACCCGTCATGCCTATCTACTCCCCACTGAGTAGTAGTTGGTTCTGCCCGGACCGCTTATTAGAGATGAACCATCCGGCTCCACTGGAAGGCACCCCTAATAAGGACATGTTTACTAAATATGGACTAGTCGCTGTAGCTTATAGCAAACTATGGCATAAATATACAAAGAAGGACTCCGAAAGTCAGTGGCCACTGATGGGATCCTTTGATGACCATAAAATGGAAACGCTAGAAATAGCTCTACGTAGCAATAAAACGACGCCCACTATGCTCGACAGTATCGGCATGTGGCGCAAAGAAACAACGCAACGGAAAAAGAGAGAAGAAGTAAAGGCAGAAAAAGAACTACGAAAGGCAGCTCACCTTGTCGCTAGAAAGTTAGAGGAAGAAATAAAGGAGAGAAAGGAAGCTAAACAAAAACAAGAATCTGAAACGTCAGGCCAGTTCCCTGTTAGGACCCCCTCTACGCTCTACCCTGAGTTGCCTTCCAAGCAACGGGCGAACGATGAATTAATATTAGGTCCTCCGATCATCTACATGCCCCCTCCATACGCTCCCTCCCAACCTATAGTGCAGCACCCACAACCCCCGAACGCAAACGAAAGCAGTACCAGGGCCTCGGTCCTCACGGCCTCCGCGCCGGCCGAGCCTCTTGTACTGAACACAACGTTAGCAATAACGTTAGATGACTCCGAGACGAGAAAGAAAGATTCCGCCAGAATGAATCGGCTAACAAAGGGTGAACGAGCCGGAATCGATAAGGTAGTGAGAACACTAGTAGAACGGAAGGAAAGTGAGGAATATGTGACAGATATGGATAACTCGTATGCCGACAACCACAGACGACACTTTGTCGTACGACTTTGTTATCACACTCTGAATGCCTATGAGGATAGGTACCAGGATAGAGGTCCCGAAGGCTTAGCAACCTTGTATAGAAAGGTTGATATTGGGGAAGAGGGAGAGGGCGATGTGACGGACCTCTTCACATGTACACTCGAAGTCTTCCGACATCTTAAAGAACACAGGCAGACGACCAAGACAGAAACCCCCATAGCGACTGAACCCCAGGCAGGAAAAGCTGATACCATGATGCCCATCAAGGAAGCCGCTCCTTACTGGGTCCCCCCCACAAGGTCAGGGAACACACGATGACATCAACCACCAAGATGCGAAGGGAAGGGTTGTATATAACTGGGTCTATCAGCCATGGGACCGACAAGACATCCTGACCTTTAGAAAATCCCTACCCGACTTAAGAAAGAACCCGACTGCCTTTTACACAGAACTAGGTACGGCCTTAGGTTCAACTATAATGACCTTGGCGGATATCGATTTGTTCTTCGGGTTATGTCTGCCGGCTGATGTGTGGAAGCAACTCCGGAAAGTCGACCACGCTGAGCCGTACCTGGGTACAACTCGATACCATAGACAAGCAGCGAGAACCTGGACAGAAACCTCTAAAGGCCATATTGGAACTCCCAGACAAGATTGTTCAGAAATTAAAGACCCTAATCCCAGAAAGGAAGGTAGACTGGTCGATAGTGACGGCTTGCCGCCAGAAACCCCAGGAGGATGTATCCGAATACTTCTCTCGATTCGAGACAGTGTTTTCCGATTATAGTGGCCAGGACATGACCACTGCAACCGGACATCACCTCTTTGTCCAGAATTATGTGAAGGGTCTGTCACAGGAAGTCTCCCAGAAGTTACAGACCAGCGAGAGTAGTTGGGCAGCCTCCAAACCCACGGCTATCCTCCAGATGGCCCAGTACTACGAACACCAAAAGAATGAGAACGATAGGGCGTCCGAGAGAAAGAAAAAGGAGCTGAAGGAAAGGGTAATGATCGCACAGTTGCAAGGGGTGACCATAGGAAGGGAACCTCCCAAGGGAAACTACCAACCGACTGCTCCTAGAAAACTACCCCCTAGAGACCATGCACCCACACCCTACGCTGGACGCAGGGACTTAGACGAGAATCAGTGTGTGTTCTGTAAAGGGTTCGGACACTGGAAATCCCAGTGCCCGGTCCTTCTGGATATGAACAAGAATAGGGACACAAGAGACATAGCAAACAGCCCCAGAAATAGAGGACAGGGATGAGGGTACACGAACGACACCACCAACGACAGGCCAGACAGACCAAACACCTTCGACCGCCCCCGACAGAACCAGTGCCAGCAGTCCGACTACGAAAACACCCATGACTTTGCATAGGACCGCCAGGGGCAAGGGAGGGATCCAGTCGAACTCTGTGTTGACCAGCAAGGTCCTTACGTCACTGCTAAGGTCCTGGGCACAAAGTCTCCATTTTTGGTAGATACCGGGGCGACACGTAGTGCGCTATCTAAACGGCTGATCCCAAGGGCACCCTTGTCTGGCTCACATGTAACCTCAATAGGCTTTGATGGAACGCCCTCCACTAATCCCTTGTCCGCACCAATCTCCTTTGACTTGGAAAATAACACCACTGACACGACATTTCTGCTCTCCTCCAACACCCCCAACGCCATTATGGGTCTTGATTTACTAAAACATTTCCGGGCTACCATCAGATGTTCCCCAGACGGAGTTCGAGTCATACTGCACGATAACCCAGATCTGTTCCGGCCTTGTCTCGCACGACGTATGTTCTCCATAACCGATGCTGACCTGTCCCTACTTGACACATTACCCACACATCTATGGGCTAAAACCGACTCAGACGTAGGACGCATGGTGATCGACCCTGTACACATAACTGTCCGACCGGACGCAGTGCTCCCAAAGCTTCCACAGTATCGGATATCGCCCGAAGGCGAGAAGGCATTGGTGGAAATCATCCAGTCCCTAGTCGATGCAGGAGTGGTAGAAGAAGTAGTTACTAATGTTTGCAACAGCCCTATCCTACCCATTGTTAAGAAGCAAGGCGAGGGAGATGAGAAAGCATACCGCTTTATTGTCGACTTACGAGAGGTTAACAAAGTAGTCATACCTCAGTACCCCGTAGTCTCAGATATCACCACCATCCTCACCCTGATTCCGTCCACTGCCACTACCTTTACCGTTATTGATCTCAAGAACGCATTCTTTTCCATCCCCATCCACCCAGACAGCCGCTACCTTTTCGGCTTCACCTTAAAAGCCCGTTCGTACAGATTTTGTAGGGCACCACAAGGCTACACTGAGAGTCCCAGCATATATAGCCAAGCCCTCAAGAGACAACTGGATGCAGTTAAACTACCGGACGGAGTGGTGTTAATACAGTACGTCGATGATATTCTTTTGGCGGCCGACACCACTCTGCTTGCAGTCACAGCCACCATCCACCTCCTCCACTTCCTCGCGGAGAACGGTCACAAGGTCTCCAGGAAGAAGTTGCAATTCTGCCAACCCCAAGTGACATACCTAGGCCACCTCCTATCCAAAGATGGGAGGAAGCTTACACCTGACCGAATTCAGACCATCCTAGAAACCCCTGTTCCCAAAACTCAGAAGCAAGTGCGGTCTCTGGTAGGCCTCACCTCCTTCTGTCGACTGTGGTTCCAAACTTCAGTCTTATTGTAAAACCTCTGCTTTCCCTGTTGGCTAAAGATGTCCCCTTCCCCCTCCCCTGGACACCCGAATGCCAATCCTCCTTCAAAGAATTACGAGATGCCCTTTGCTCAGCACCAGTCCTAGGAACCCCAGACTACACTAAACCTTTCTACCTCTTCACCCACGAAAGGGAGGGATGCGCGTTGTCTGTTCTAACCCAGTCCATAGGTCCCAAGCAACGCCCTTGTGCCTACTTCTCTGCCACTCTTGACCCTGTAGCCAGAGCTTTGCCCGCCTGCCTTCGAGCGGTAGCCGCCGCTGCTGTGTCTATCCGACAAAGTGAGGGGATCGTGCTTTCAAACCCCTTCACCGTGCTAGTACCCCATGCAGTTGACACCCTCCTGAACCAGACTAAGACTCAACACCTGACTAGCGCACGACTGACTGGTTATGAACTGACTCTGCTTGCACCCCACATCACGTTGAAACGATGCACCACTCTGAACCCAGCCACTCTGCTACCTCTCCCTGACAATGACCCCAATGCGTCCCCTATACATGACTGTGTGACCCTCACCGACGAACAGACCAAGAGTAGGGTTGACCTCCGAGATACTGCCTTCCCAGATCCTGACGGAGAGCTGTGGGTAGATGGCTCATGCATCAAGCTCCCCGACGGCATCACTTCAGCCGCCTATGCAGTCACCACGGCCCGAACAGTTGTTGAGACAGCCCGCATCACACAGCGATCCGCACAGGCGGCTGAACTGATTGCTCTCACACGAGCATGCATCCTAGCAGCGGGGACAACCGCAAACATTTACACCGACAGCCAGTACGCCTTCGGGGTGGTTCACCACTTTGGGCTCCTATGGAAGGAGAGGGGATTCCTGACTTCCCATGGCACACCCATCCTACATGGAGATCTAGTCTCCGCTCTGACCGAAGCAGTCCTCCTCCCCACACGGCTAGCTGTGGTCAAATGCCAGGCACACAAAAAGGTGACGGACATTATAGGACAGGGAAATGCGCTGGCTGACATCACTGCCCGAACCACAGCCGAGAATAGGTCAACAACACGCATGTACGTGACCAGGTCACAAACTGAAAAATGGAAGGATGCTAGGGAAACCATTAGAGACATACAATTGGCTAGCTCACCACACGAATTGACTGAATGGGCACGGGTGCGATTGAAAGACGATGAAGGCTGCTGGCGAACTAGAGACACGAACAAATGGTTGCTACCTGACTCATACCTGATTCCCATGCTGACCATGACACACTCCCCCGCACACATAGGGTCTGCCCCCATGATTGAACTCATCTCCAAAGTCTGGCACAACGACAAAATCCCAGACTCAGCTAAACGCCTAGTCCAACAATGTCTGATATGCCTCCAACACAACCCTGGTAAAGGAACTGCTGTACCCCGAGGAGGGTTTGGGGTTCCTAGTCACCCCTTTGAGGTCCTACAGATGGACTACATTCAGTTAGAAAGGTGCCAAACCCTGAAGTACGTGCTTGTCGTTGTGTGCGCCTTCAGCAAATGGGTGGAAGCCTACCCAACCCGCGACAACACTGCTATGACTACCGCAAAAGTACTACTGAAAGAATTCTTCCCCCGTTACGGCCTTTGTCGAATTTTGTGGAGCGACAACGGCCCCCACTTCGTAGCCGAAGTTATCCAACTCATCTTAAAAGGGTTGGGTGTAAAACAGAAGTTTCATGCGGTCTTCCACCTCCAATCTGCAGGCTTGGTTGAGCGACATAATGCCACATTGAAACTCAAACTAGCCAAAATAGTTGCCACCACAGGACTGAAATGGCCAGACGCCCTCCCACTAGCATTGCTATCAATGCGTTCCACTCCTACCAAACACCACTTAACCCCCTACGAGATCGTCTTCGGGCGACCCATGAACCTTTGGACTGCACCAAAACCAGCATCCATTCACGACGTCCCGGACGTCCTAATGTCTGACTATCTGTACAATCTAACTAAAACGTTGTTTGTTATCCATCAGCAGGTGCTGCAAGCCATTCCCAACGCTTCCAGGGGCCCCGGACACGACATCCAACACGGTGACTTTGTCCTAGTGCGCAACTTCCAGCGCACCAAGAGTCTGGAGCCCCGGTGGACGGGCCCCCTGCAAGTCCTGATCACCACCCGAACAGCTCTTCGAGTGGAGGGGAAACGTAATTGGCTGCATGCACACCACTGCAAGAAGGTATCATCGACCCTGACGACCACCGACAACATCACCGCCCAAGAGGAACTTCTGGACAAAGACCGACCATCCCTGAGCTGCTACCCGAATACAGAGACACTTGAATTGACTGAATATCCCGATCCCACTGTGCCATCCAAAGAAGGGTATAACCTACGACGAAAGGAGGGAACTTCGGCTAAGCAGATCACGAACTAAGTTGAAATCTCAGAGCGGTAGCCTAGTCACCTCAAAGGCCTCCAGGAGAGAAACTAAACAAAGTCTGTGGTTCTGCCCGCTACCGAGTCCCTTGAAGGTGATGGAAGCGCCCGACATGAAGATGATGGAAGCAACCGGACGTCCGAAGATCCACTACAAAAACCCAAAGACTGAAAAAATGCACAGCTCAAAGACTATTGCACTTTTTATTACCCGTCTCCTTTGCCTCCTTCTCATGGTCACTTTCTGGATCATGGAAGAAAACGCACCCGCTCATAAGACATTGCTGACCACTGCTCAACCCACCACCATGAAAGAACACCATCTGATTTCACTTTCACCCCAACTCCGAGAAAGACGTAAGGAGTTCTGGAATAACTCTTTTGTGCAACTGCTCCACCAACACAATCTTGCCGCCAATGCCACTAACTGCTGGATCTGTGGATTGCTACCACATGCCACTGGACATTCTATCCCTTTCATCCCTTCGCCCTTCTCTGTCCATGGCTCCTGCCTCGCTTGGCTAATCCTCCTGCAAGAAAGTTACAAGGACCATGCCACTTCCGGCAAAACTGTGTCGCACTTCTATCATGGATTCTGGCTGAACCAAACTGGAAAAACCTCTGCCCCCTTTTGTCCTCTGAGATCAAACACCTCTTTCCATATGGACATCCCTGCCAAGGAGCGAGTTGAAATGCAGGTGTTCAACAACCCAGCCAGACCCACCTTCTCTTACCTCCGGAAACGAACGGCCGCCACCCTAACAGTGGCCCTATCCGTCGTCAACATCACAGGTCTGGTGTGCCTCGAAGGCCTAGGAACACAGCCGGTAGGCCACAGTTCCTATCTCATCACCCGAACATTGGACTCAGTTGACCCACCCTCCTTTGTTACCTCCCCAAATATGTACTTCGTCTGTGGTACTAAGGCCTACACCTGGCTTCCGAAAGGTTGGGGAGGCACCTGCTACATCGCTTTTATCCTTTCTCCAACATATGTGGCTCCAGCAAACCATCACCGGCAGAAACGTGCAAAGGACATTGTACAAGCCGACTCCACTGGAGCACAGTTCATGGATGCAGTAAAGGGACTTGTTCCACTGTGGGGTCCAATGGCAAACAGCCGTGCCATCCGGCACCTAACCCAGGCAGTCGAAATCACAATGAACATTACAGCCGGCATCCTCACCAACAACACCGCTGAGCTTCAGGCCGTCCGCCTGGTAGCTCTTCAGAACCGCCTCGTTCTAGATGTGGTTCTGGCTGATCGTGGAGGAGCATGCCACATCATTGGGTCCAGCTGTTGTACCTACATACCGGATAACTCACCCTCAGTCTACAAGGCGATCGAACACCTCCACAGACTTTCCGCAGAGGTTCATCAGGAGCAAGAAGGATGGTCGCTTGGGAGTTGGTTTTGGGACACTATTAAAAGTTGGGGGTGGAGGTTGTTTACATTTATGATGATACCAATTGTGATACTGTGTGGGTGCTGTCTGGGGATTCAGTGTTTGCCACCTTTATGTTCACTTTTCACGAACTACATCTGCCCTAAGACTCTGAACTTTGAAGCAGAACGAATGAAAGCCCTGTACGAAGTAGAAGTACGTGGTATTATGGGGATAGATCTGAACTAAACAAGCTGGCGAGATATGTTAAAAGGGAGGACTGTGGAAATTTAGTTCGTATCTGAACATTATCTGCGCCATCTTGTCTCTCCCCAAGCGCCACACGCAGAAAACGCGCTACGGCCATTTTAGGCACCATGGTCTCATTGTCGATCGCCAGCGCGTCCTTCAGGTGCTGCAAACATCCCCTTGCGCGCCGGCCAGCCCCCCGCTCTCTCATACATGGGCCATAAACCCTCTCCTTCTGCGCGACCCTGCCATGGAACCACATCCCGCGCCTGACCAACACCTCCTTTCATCCCATACATGGTCATACATCCTTTTGATAACCCCCCTTCCTCTGCGCCCGATTGTCCGAACCGATCCCAGGCCATCACCTAGCCCTGCGGATGCAGTTTATTGCCCCTACTGTAAGGGAAACACCTCACATCAAAGGGATTGCAGTAGATCAAGGCCCCCACCCCCTGAGACCCGACCAGTCGCACACACCCCCGGGAATTGGCGGAATGTCCAGCTGTGTGATAGCCATCTCCTACTGTGGGTGGGGTGGGGACTTCCACTGTAGTTATGTGTGGGAGCGGATCCGAGCCGGGGATTCCGAGGATGTTCTTTCATGTATCAAAGCAATCTCAAGAATGTGCCATGTACAATAAACCGGTAATAAAGTCAAAAATGTGTGTATAAGAGACTAGGTCTCAGAGATGCAGAGAGGGCACCTCGAGACGATACCTTGCTGTCCGATCTGACGTGTTCTGCTCCGACGGAATAAAACTTTGTTTCCTGCCTTCCAGTCTCCGGCGCCTGCCTCTTTTGTTGGTTAATCATCGAATGGTATAAGAGGCGATTACCGCCGGGCAATACTTGAAAGGTTATCGACTGAAACTGCTGCTACCATTTAACAATCTTGGGAGAGCAAAAGTGGAAGCCACCGGGGCCTGGCAACAGGATCCTCACAAGTGCCAACACCAGGCAGGAAAGAACACTGACATCGAACAGGGCTCAATTGCACCTCCAATTGCATTTAAATCTGTAGCACGAGCAGCCCCTTAGTAGCAGGGGAAATGTCTCTCCAGAGAACCACTGCATCAAGATCAAGATGAAAGGCAATAACAAAAGCGAACGGGGCCCGCTTTCTGCTCCAGTACTCCGGAGGCGTGTAGAACGAGCAGTCCCGCAGAAGAAGGGTCCATCAAGAGTCCACGACACCCAAACAAGGCAGCATACAACGGCAACAGTGCAGGGGTGTCAGCCGCACCCCTGTCCCCCTGATGACGGCCAGCCCCAAGCAAAGGGACTCTGATGTGTATGCAGGGGGGCCCTGTATTGTGCCCAAATGCCTGTAGAGTGATAGGAACTGTTGGGAGACACCTTCCACAGGGTTCACAGGTGGCAGCAGCCGTAGCATGGGACCCCAATAAAAAATAAAATGCCTGCTCAGCAAGTGAGGTACAGCCCCACAACGCCCAGCAGTCTGGCAGAATTCCAACCAGGCGCAGGCATCCAGTTGTAAGCAGACCCCCTCCCCCCCCCCCCTCCCGAGGAGCTGGAGCAGATAATATCCAAGCAGAGAAAGGGTGCAAGGCATGCACTCTGGTGGCCCGCAACAGGCCAGGAAAAGAGGCGCGAGTTGGCGGGGCCCGCAGAAACAGTGAGTCGGCTCCAGCAGCAGGCCAGCCAGGCACATTAGGGGTCGGTACACAGGGTGGCCAAGGGAGGTACGGCAACCGGATTCGTACCGAGTCTGCTAGCAGCACCGGGGAGGTGGGGGTTGAACACATCCCAGTGTTTGCAATGTCAGCCCTTTGATGGAGCTGATCCCATCCTTGAGGCGAATCTGTATACCCAGGATGGACCACTCCGGGTCTGCGCCAGAAAGGGCGGTCCTGGCCGAGCAACAGCTCGCTGAGATCGTCCTGATGTGGGCTGCTTTAGGGACAGGTTGGCTCAACTGAAAGGCACTATGGGGGCAGGATAAATGCAGGATAGTGGGGCATTTGGCATGGAGCCTACAAAAGTACAGCCACCTTCATTGCAAAGCTGGCCACGCCCTCATGTTATTTCATAATATAAGAAGTAAAATTGTTGAAAGGGTATTATTTTATAGAAAGAAATTTCTAAACTAATAAAAGAGTGATATTCTCAAAACCAGGACTTAAAAAACGAGAATCCATAGCACAAAATACACTACATAAACAAAATTGAAAAAGCAACAACACGTAAAAACAGTTGTACACAAAAAAAGCTAATGCATAAGACGCCTTTGAGTGAACAAAACACCAATATAAGATCACGGTACAACAAAATATAAAGAAACCCCTACATACATTATTTGTGCTACTGAAATCACGAAGGTTTTTATCCACAGTTAATAGACTAATGTATGAAAAGTCCACTCTCCTTGCAACTAAAATAAAGCCAAGAATTATCTTCAACA
Organism: Triturus cristatus; assembly: GCF_964204655.1. NCBI lineage: Eukaryota > Metazoa > Chordata > Amphibia > Caudata > Salamandridae > Triturus > Triturus cristatus. Next base: position 1,009,619,927 of record NC_140593.1, on the reverse strand, counting down.
GATAAGGACCCAAACTGTTGCAGTTGAGAGATGCAGCTGCGTCGATGTTTTGGTCTTAAAGTCGTAAGTATGCAAGACCATCCTCAGGGGAACAACCTTTACAACGCAACTTTTACAACGCACTACCATTACAACGCATTTTTTACAACGCATAATCCATTACAACGCATGACATTACAACGCATGACACTACAACGCATTTTTAAAAACTACCTTTACAACGCATTCCATTACAATGCATACTACCATTACAACGCATACCATTACAACGCATAATATTACACTATACTATCCAACACTTACCCTACTGATGCACCCCCTGGAGTTAGAATAGTAATTTTTACCCCTACACTATCCAACACTTACCCTAATGTTGCACCCGCTGGAGTTAGAATAGTAATTTTTACCCCTACACTATCCAACACTTACCCTAATGTTGCACCCCCTGGAGTTAGAATAGTAATTTTTACCCCTACACTATCCAACACTTACCCTACTGATGCACCCCCTGGAGTTAGAATAGTAATTTTTACCCCTATACTATCCAACACTTACCCTACTGATGCACCCCCTGGAGTTAGAATAGTAATTTTTACCCCTATACTATCCAACACTTACCCTACTGATGCACCCCCTGGAGTTAGAATAGTAATTTTTACCCCTATACTATCCAACACTTACCCTACTGATGCACCCCCTGGAGTTAGAATAGTAATTTTTACCCCTATACTATCCAACACTTACCCTACTGATGCACCCCCTGGAGTTAGAATAGTAATTTTTACCCCTATACTATCCAACACTTACCCTACTGATGCACCCCCTGGAGTTAGAATAGTAATTTTTACCCCTATACTATCCAACACTTACCCTACTGATGCACCCCCTGGAGTTAGAATAGTAATTTTTACCCCTATACTATCCAACACTTACCCTACTGATGCACCCCCTGGAGTTAGAATAGTAATTTTTACCCCTACACTATCCAACACTTACCCTACTGTTGCACCCCCTGGAGTTAGAATAGTAATTTTTACCCCTACACTATCCAACACTTACCCTACTGTTGCACCCCCTGGAGTTAGAATAGTAATTTTTACCCCTACACTATCCAACACTTACCTTACTGTTGCACCCCCTGGAGTTAGAATAGTAATTTTTACCCCTATACTATCTAATACTTACCTTAAATGTAATTTAATATTATGCGTTGTAATGGTATGCGTTGTAAAGGTAGTATGCGTTGTAATGGTAATGCGTTGTAAAGGTATTTTTTAAAAATGCGTTGTAGTGTCCTGCGTTGTAAAGTCATGCGTTGTAATGGATTATGCGTTGTAAAAAATGCGTTGTAAGTGCATGCGTTGTAAAAGTGTGCGTTGTAACGTCATACATCCCCATCCTCAGGACCAAAGATGCTAATAGGGTTAAGAAGGACCCATTATGAGAAATGAATCAGATAGTTATGAGCCAATCTCAATTGTAAATTTAAGGGGTGCAAGACAGTAAAATCAGTCAAGGACCTTGTTGAATATTAAATCTCCTTATAAACTTCATGAAAACAATCCGCTGATAGGATCGAGCATCAGTATGAGCGCCCTACAAGAGCCGCTGTCTGATCCCGTAGGCGCACGGATGCATTGTGATGCCAATGCTGCAGAACATCAGCAAAAAGGATGAGCAAAGCCACTGGGTCAACAAGGCAAGCTCTATTGTGCTTCATAGTTTCATTTTAACACTTAGAAACACATTCTTATTGCAGTTGGCAAAAAGGAACCTCAGAAGCTCTGCATTAGGTTTTTGCTCCATACCCTGCAAATTCCCTCTTACAAGCCTGACTAATCGACATTGGTTGGCCCAGGATGATTGGGGATTGGATAAGTAAAATTACAAACCTATCGATAACACACGTGTCTGTTACTCCACAGACTACCCGTAATATCATTGACATCCCACCCTGCAACAATAGGAGTAATGCTTTAGAATGAGATTATAAAATACAGTCGGCCGATAGTACTGGACTGTATGTAGCAACCATCTTCACATGTTTTCCATGTACTAGTGGACATCTGGGCCCTATTATGTAAAGGGTGCACTTTCTATGTTTGAGTCCGGTGCACCTTAAAACCGGTGCATCCGGCGCAAACAGGGAAAGTGTGCCCTATTACATGGAATGCGCTGCCCCCAGGGCAGCTGCGAACTTGCGCTACCCTCGCATTCCTGTGAAAAATGGAACGGCTGCTTTGAAGCCACTCCTGTTCTCACTGTGCAGGCAGCAACCTGCCTGCACTTTCAAAGGGGAGTAGAGATCCCCTTGCAGGCGAGTGCAGTCAATGACTGCACTCGCCTGCAAGGGGATGTTTTGCTGCAAGAGGGCTGCAATCAGAGGGCGCACTGATAGTGTGCGACCTTTTTTGCGGCGCACTGTCAGTGTGCCGCCTGATAGCTTCTTTGCCTCTACGCCCGCATCTGTAATATGATGCGGGCGCAGAGGCAAGGGGATTCCCTCATTTGCATGGTGCATGCCTCTATGCAAATGAGGTAATGCCTCTTTTAGTTAGTGCTGGTGCTTTATGTGCGCCAGCGCTATCGGTATTATAGAAGGGGCCGCACAAGCTTTGAGCCCCTAGGGTACTCTTTGCAACGCGGCCCCTGATCTACTCTTACCATTCCTTAAACACTAAAGGCTCTCCCTAATTCCTTGCCATGCACGTTTTTCATCTGAGGGCCTCAATTCTTATGGGATGTTCTCGACCCCAATGTTATTTTCTACAACTAGAGAATAAGTTTGGACTAGAGACAACGTGAGGCACTATAGATCAGTTTTTCAGTAGAAGCAGTTGCTTTTTCTGAATTTATAAATTATAGATAGGTAACTGTGAATAATGTGTATGTTTCTCACCAAGAGGTTCTGAATGACTACAAATATAGTATAATAGGAAGGCTTAGCTCGAGTTGCCTGCGATATTCCTCAGCACCTAAGGTGAAAAAGATCCTCTTTCTTTACATTTGCCCATATACAATTGTATAGTTTGCATTAACCCCACTCCCCTTTCCCTCGCTTAGAGGACAGAGGCATCATGGAGGAGCCATGCACAATATGGCCTCTTCTGCGGTAGCGAAGATAATTGTTGATAAATTAACTTTAAATAGCAAACCTGGTGGCCTGTCCCCATCTCACCGCCCTTGTCAATACCCCTCTCTTCCCTGAACACATAAAATAAAATTGATAGCAGAGAGCTAGTGCTATGATGACATCAGCTCTTTGAGAGCTGCTCACGGGCATGTCTTGTATTTCACGGTCAGTATGGGGCTATCAAAGATGGAGGCTACCAGGCGCAGCCTTTACAGGTACCCCACCCCGCCAACGCCCACCACTCCACGCTCCACCGCTCTTACCTGTACCGCCTGCGCCTGGAGGCAACCAGTATTCTGCCATCTCTCTCTGGTACCTGGAGACACGGGGAGGTGGTAGATAATGGCCTGTCAGAATAAGGGCTTTGGGGCTCAGTGTTTCACTGCTGTGACGACAGAGCAGTGAAAAAGCGAAATTTGAAACCTCTGTTCTTCACAATGGTTTCCTACATCAATTACCTGCCTACCAAATCCTTCTTGCTTATACTTGAGTGACTTGTGTTACCTTAGAGAGCACTTCCCTGGATATCACACTATGCAATTTACTTTTGAATTCCTCAAAAACAGTTATGTCTGGTTCTACTATTTACACAAAATGACTCCACTTACCTTCTACAAAGCAGGCCAATACAGCCCAGCCGGAAGTGACCATACACTTGGGAGAGCATGAGACACATGAGTAGTAACCACATTCCTCTCGTACAGATCCATTACAAAACATTGCAAATGATGGTCACACTAATCTTTTTCTTCAATAAGAAAGTTAATGATCTCCCAAATGGCTCACAAGAAACAAAGGTATAACTAGTAAGGGAGGAATGTTGTCCTAGTAACCAAGAGAGGCATTTCGGTCTGCCTAGATCCAGTTCTGTGTTTCCAAACAGGCAAAGTAGGCACCGGCCTACGGGCCCCACCCCATGTAGGCGCCCTGCGACAACGGGTCAAAATACAACATAAAGTACATAAACCAGAGACATCAGATTCAGATAACAGTTTGCCTCTTAAAATCTAATCTTCTGACAGCTGTCAGTTTGTAAAAAAATCTGGTGCATTGGGTATTAGGAGATAATTTATAAAGGGGAGCCCGAAATTTCGACTGCCTAGCGGCCCCCACAGTAGTCATTTTTCTGGAATAAAAAGAGAATTTGTCAGATGTAGTAAGAATTCTGTAACAATACCAACAATCCAGTGACATTGAAGTATCTTATAGGTAGTATGTTTTTGCCATCAAAGCAGAATTTGAGCTAGGCCTCGCCATTTGGTAACAAACACACATTTAATCACTTAATTCAGACCATGGAGATTTTGCAACAGAGATAGCATCTGGCAATAGCATTCATTCTTACGAGAATCACAAAAGAACATTGAAATAGGACCGCATTCAGGTAAATGAGCACCCTCTCCGCTGTTTGTACTCTTATGCTTTCTTCTACCGTTAGATCCATTAATTTGTTTCAAGAGGGCAGACTGACTGGCAATAAATCATATTCCATTATATGCAATTTTTCAATATAAGGAAGCATGAAATCAGAGAGCTACCCATTAATAAATGTGGTAAGTGTCCTCTCACAAATGCTGGCTGGTGGCACATCAATAAAAACAATCACATCTTTATCATTGATTGTTTAAACCTGAGCTGAGGGACACAGTGTAACATTTCTAAGAGTTTTGAAGGATTAATAAGTGGAGCATGTTCTCTCCATAACCAGATTGGATCTAAAAAAAAATGAAGTAGGATCTTTGCAGCCAAAAGCCAATGTTTAATTATAAATATCATTATAACATTAATGGCGTACACAGACACATTCACACACAGGTATACAGGCACACATACATGTGCACACCTACAAACACACTTTGACCTGTGCACACACATGCACACAGACACACACGCACACGCACACACACACAAACACGCACACACACATACCCCTACATACAGATCCCTCCACACAGACATACATACACACTGATACAGATGCACAGTTGTGCACACACATTCACACATGCATAGCCACCCACCAAGTGCAAATGCCTGGGATGAGGGCTGTGTTGGTTGAGAGATGGGCTCAGTGGCCATGGTTGCAGGGGATTCTAGCCGATCTCACGGAGCTGCAAATAGCATCAGTCCTGTTTACTGGGTGGGCACCGTCAATACAGGCACTCAGTGGTGTGGAACTCAATAATAAAGTCAATCACAAGAGTCTTACTTTTTGGAATCAGCCAACTGAGAAATACACAAGAGTTCAAGTATTAATAGCTGCTCAAAATTAAGATTATTTTCATAAACCCTATGCATTTTCTAAAATGTATGCGTTAGAAATGGGGACTCTAGTTGGCAGTGGTTTGCACCCTGCTCAAGTAGGGACCCTCACTCTAGTCAGGGTAAGTGAGTCACAAAGCTAATAGGACCCCTGCTGACCCCCTTGGTAGCTTGACATGAGCAATTAGGCTTATCAAAGAGGCAATGTGTAAAGCATTTGTACATACACACACAGTAACACAGTGAAATCGCTATAAAATGAGTCCACACCAGTTTAGAAGAAAAGCCAATATTTATCTAAATCAAATAAGACAAAAAATGACAAAAATCCAACATACACAAGCAAAGATATCACTTTGCAAAGGGTAAATAAGTTTGATCCAAAGAAATCAATGGATGTGTTTCTTTTAGCACAAAGTACCTTGGATGCGTCAAAACTCATAGACAATGTGAGTGCAGGGGAGCGAAGTCCCCTGAAAGGAAAATCAATGTGTCGGTTCCTTACTCCTCCTTACTGCCAGGAAAGGTGATGCATCGGTACCTTACTGCTATACTGGATACGTGATGCGTCAGATCCTTACTGTCAGGGCAGGTAATATGTCCGTTCCTTACTGGAAGGGGAAGTGATGCGTTGATCTCTGGATACATGGCTTCGGTTCCTTACTGCTGGGCAATGGCGATGAAGAATTTGGTGCCCAGGGATTGTGTGTCAAAAATTCAGATGCGCTGCATCGATGAAAGAGCAGAGAGGCAGGTGCTGCGTCAATTCCACAGCAGTGAAGCAGGCATTGTGTTGGCGTTGGAGCAGTGCATCACAGACTTTGGTGATACGGTGCTCAAAACTCATGCTGCGGTAGTTCTTCTGATGTGCTGTGTTGGAAAGCTGGGGCCTGCGGTGTGCTGATCGGGACTCATGCTCCAGTGCTGACAGCGGCAATGCGTCGAAGTTTGTACCGATGAGTCAATAAAAAGAGACACTGGGAGTCAATGCAGGGATTATCTTGTTCCGTTCACCAGACTCTACTTCCAAGGGCCCAGGAACTGGATTTGGCATCACTGGGTATGTCAGAACCCTCAGCAAGAGAGCCCAGGCACTGGTAGGTGAAGTCTTTGATGGCCCTGAGACTTCTTAACAAGAGGCAAGCACACACAAGCCCATGGAGGACCTTGGAAGCAGGACACAGAAAGCAACGTAACGTCCTTTTACTCCCAGGACAGAAGCAGCAGGCCAGTGCAACAAAGCAGAAGGCAGAGTGCCAGTTCCTCCTACAGCATCTAGCTCTTCTTCCTGGCAGAATGTCCTGTAGTCCAGAAGTGTTCTGCTTTGAGAGAGTCAGATGCCCAATACTTATCCCCCTTTCTACATTTGAAGTAGGCAAACTTCAAAGGACAGTCTTTGTAGTGCACAAGACCCTGCCTTTCTCTGATCTGGCTCCAGACACTTAGCGGTGGGTGGAGACAGATTTGTGTGAGGACAGGCACAAACCTATTCAGGTGTCAGTGACAACTCCTCCCACCACTCTCTCTCCCAATAAGGCCCATCAGCCTGGTGAAGGACCATCAGGATATGCCAGGCACACCTCAGCTCTCTTTGTGTGACTGTCTACAGTGAATGCACAAGAGCCCAACTGTCATCCGAACCCAGATGTGGATTCTACAGACAGGCAGAAGCAGAGAATGGTTAAGCAAGAAAATGCCTTCTTTCTGAAAGTGCCATTTTCAAACACACATTTTAAAAACCAACTTCATCAAAATGTGTACTTTAATATTGTGAGATCAGAGACCCCACACTCCAAATCTCTGCCAGCTCCCAATGGGAAATTACACTTAAAAGATATTTCAAGGCAATACCCATTTTACCCTACGGGAGAGATAGGGCTTGCAATAGTGAAAAATGAAGTTTTCACCAGCACATGTCCTACCTTTTAAATACACTACACCCTGCCCATGGGGCTGCCTTGGGCCTACCTTAGGGGTGACTTACATGTGATGAAAGGAGGGAAGGTTTGGCCTGGCAAGTGGGTGCACTTGTGAGGTCGAATTGGCAGTTTAACATTTCACTCACAGACACTGCAGTGGCAGGCTTTAGGCATGGTTGCAGGGCTACTCATGTGGGGGACACAATCAGTGCTGCAGGCCCACTAGTAGCATTTGATATACAGGGCCTGGGCTCACCTGGTGCACTTGACCAGGGAATTACTAGTCAATCAAATATGCCAATCATGGATAAACCAATCACCAACAACATTTACACATGGAGCACTTGCGCTTTAGCACTGGTCAGCAGTGGTAAAGTGCCCAGAGTCCTAAAACCAGCAAAAACAAAATGAAGCAAACAGTAAAAATAACAAGGGGGTCAGAAGCAAAAAGACAGCAGAAATCATACTAAAGATGCATGGTCTAACTGTATGTTCTGTGAGTTTTTCAAGCAAACATTAACCTGCTTCTGACCTTCATCTTTTAGGTGTTTTCCACAAGTTTGTAGACGTCCATGGCTGGTTATCAAACAATACTGAGTTAGACAATCCTGACAAGGTAACCTTGCTTTTGCAATAACATAAGCAAGGATTCTCAACAGTGTGTTTCATTGCTCTCTCTCGCCTCTTTGTATGAATACAAGATCAATTACTTTAGGTCATGTTATGTGGCCACTTTCTAAGAAATGTTGATCAGCTATCATCAATATTTTGGAATCAATGAGGGATATAACCACCAACCAGATAAAGTAGACATAGCCAAAGGAAGACAATTTCAAGAAGGCCTGGGTGCCCATAAAATAAATTATCCTATTAACTTCAGAATATTGTGAAACTGCTGATGTTTTCTTTTTCTGGACAACAGCGAAGAATGGATCATAAGTCTCAAACAAATCCTGCAACTGACCTTTGCCAAATATGGAAAGTTCATAATATGTGGGTTGAGACACAGGAGCGAGAGCCAAGTCCTATCTCAAAAAGCCTAAATAGACCATCATAATCACCCTAGCAAAATAGGGTGTATTTCGCTCCCCATGGGCCGAGGTGTGCTCACCTCTCATCCACATGCCATCAGTAAATTTGTTCCCAGAATGATTTTCAAGAACTGCCAAGGCTGGTTACTCATCCTCGTACTCTGTGCTGAGAAAACAACCATTGGCAAAGCCAAGATGTCTGTATTTAGTGAGTTAATTAGTAGCACAAGTCATTAATATTTTGTGTCCAGTGTGAGTCAGCAGTGAAAGGGACCAAGGAAACAGGTTGCTTTTAGATATCCCTCTTGCTGAAGCAGCACAAGGCTGCAGCTGCACAGGATATTACTACATGTCCCTTCTGGGTCAGCAGCATAAGGATGCAGTTGCACAAGCTGTTAGTAGATGGTTTTGCCGAATCAGCAATCAAGCCATTCTAGAAATCTCTGTTGATTCATTAGAAGTAGGGTGCAATAACACAAGCTGCCATTGGACGTCCCTGTTGACTTTGCACTACCTTTCTAAAAAGAAGAAAAGGGAAAACATAATTTGTTTTAATATCAAATGCTTTTATTTCTGGTTTATGAAAATCATAATAATAACAAAAAATCTTTTTTGTGAGAAACTGAACTTAGTGAATGATCTTCCATGGTGGATACATTTCCGGCAAGGCATGCACGCATGTGTGTTTTCCATCAATCATGTCTGAATACCCAGAATTCTTTGCAACATCCCAAACACTACTTTTTCACTCTCCCGTGTAAAATGCATTTTTTAATAATTTTAAGTACTGGAAAAGGTTTTCAGCTTTTATTGCCTTATTGTTTTTTTATAGAAAAACTTTGTGCACAAAGAATCCCCAAACTGAAGGAGTCTTAACTTTCAATGCTAGTGCCCACTGCATGCAAGAACAAAAGCCTATGTTTCAGAATCTCTGTTCTAGAAAGCAGAGTAATGGAGCAAGACGAATATACCTTAAATGTATTTTAGACTATGACTACTATGTGTGGAATGAAGCAAGTCAGTGGCTGTTTGTGAAGAATAATGAAAAAGAGAGGGAGAATCTTTGATGAGAGAAACAGTGCAAGCAGGGAATGGTGAAGCACCTGTAAAGCCACAATCTTCAGTAAAATACATTCATGCCCAGATTCCTTATCGCTGTCCTAAGCACTTGTTTTTTATATTTCCATGAGCAATCATACATTTCTCAATAGTATTAAGTGCTAGGAAAGCTTCTCAGCTTGACCGCCTTATAGTTTATGTGCAAGAGAATGGAACTCCTCTGAAATTGAAATAGTGGGATTTTTCCTTCTTGGTATCCATTTCAAATCAGTAATAGAAAAAATGCTTATGTTTCAGAGTTTTATCTTCTGAAGGCGAGATGATGCGCATAACCAAACAATGTTTAATATCGTAAGTTGTGTGGAAAGTAAATAGCAGATTTTGTAGAAAAAGGTTTTACTTAACCCTACAAAAAAAACAATCTAAGATGGCAGCCATTTATTCTTACAACTGAGAGCTCACATTAAGTGCAAATGAGTAAGGTCATACATACAATCAGGGACATTGAAGAAAGTCCACAATAGCACACACTACCTTTGAATTAAAACAAGGAGGACCCCAATGGGACATACAGCAGACAGAAAAACAAAAAGCCCAAATTAAAAAGCATCAAACTGATTCTTTACCTGGAATGAAGCGAAGCCTCACTAAATTAATAAAACAGCTAATCAAGAACAGCATATAAATGTTGAATAATATTTTGTAGGTTTCACTTTTAGAGAATTGTTCTATATTTTTATGTAACGTGTACTTCCCCCACACCAAATAATATTTTATTCAAAGTTAAACACGTCACATAATAACGAGCATTGCAACACGTTTTTGACTAAGCCTCGAAAAGGAAGTTTTGGGAGCGAAGAATGTGTTGCTTTGAGGAAGTGAATCCTTCTTTCTAAGATGGCGTCTGTGCTCAATAAATAGTCCTTGCACCATAATAATTAAAATGCAACTCAAACATTGCAATTGAAATATTTCCTAGGAGGCAAAGCTATACCCTAAACAACCAACAGGTTATGGTTAGAGATAGGAGTGGAGAGGATGTGGCACAGTGGCCAGAGCTGCTGACTGAAGAGGGGGTATCCCGTTTCCCGTCCCAGCTGCACAATGCAATATCCTGTGATTCTATACAAATTACTTAATCTCTCAAGGTGATTAATTGTTATATAAATATGCTGCAATAGTAAAAGGCAAAACTTTATGAAAATATAGTTCCACCAAAGCAGATGGTAACAGTCTTTAGGCAGCGGGAAACTGATAAGAGAAGCAGACAAGGAACAAGCATTGGAAAATGCAGGAAAATATGCTAGTCAATAGAAATGGAGAAAGGTAAGTGGCACGCACAGAAACCAATGAGAAGCCAGGAAAGAGAGGAGGCGGGATGTAAGCCCCTTTTAAGTATACATTAAAAACAATAGATTTCAATGCTACAGCCAATAGAAATAGAGGGAAGGTAAGTGGCACACACACGAACCAATGAGAAGCAAGGAAAGAAAGGAGGCACTCTGTAACTCCCTTTTAAGTTTATATTAAAAACAATAGATTTCTCAAGTACAACGCAAGTGCTGTGCAGGCGAAACCTAAAAAGATCAGCTATTCTAAGTCACACTTTCCCTGCTGACTAAGAAATTCAACAATAACTGCAGACTAGCTCTTGACCACTCTGCAACAACAACAAGCTACCTTTCCCTAGCTGTCATTATGGGTGTATCTACAGCAACTATTATACTAACCTACATATTCTCTATAAAATAAAAATTACTGAGATGGAGGCAGCTTGATATAGTATTCATTTTATTGTACCTAGTTTTTTTGTGGCTAATATGCATTTGGAAAAACCCAGTTATCAAAAAACTTCAATAAGTTTGAAGTTGCATCACTGAATGATGACGCAGGATGCGGGTGACGCACAAAGGCCAGACAGCGTAGATTTGATTGGCCCAGTCGCCAGAGCTCCAGAGAAGAATAGAAATGAGATGAAGGTTATAGTTGGAAAATAATCAGATTCACATAATAATACATTAGCACAAATACAGTCACCCGCTGCCGGAGAACACTGTAAGTAAATGTGAACCAACAGCAAGGGCAGCCGAGCAAGGTCTCAGTACGTGCACTGAAATGCATAGTAGAAGAGACAGGGCAGAAATATTGCATGTTCAGAAGAGTTTCATAATTTACATCAAGCCTGTTTTTCTCTGGCGCCAGCAGTCAGATTAGAAGCTTGAATATCACTTGCTTGTTCTGTCTGGTATTAAACACAGCACTGATAAAAATGCTGTTAAGAAAGAATAATGACAAGCACAGGTTGGTGTTTGGCATGTTGAGATCTGTAAGGTACAAAATAATCATTGTAGTCACACTAAGCTTTGTGGCTGTTACATTGAGAATTAAATGGCCCCGATTCACAAAGCTAGTAGTGCACACAAGTGTAATTTATGTGAACAAATTGCTGGATTACCAGTACAATATATTCACAAAAAGCGATTTGCAGCCATAACTACATTTAACCATGGGCAATGGTTTATCATGAACCCGAAATGTTTTACTGTCAAAGACTGGGCACTAATGTTTGTCTCAATTCCAGTTTTTTAGACTATTTGAGATAAGGACGGTTCTGTCTTGAAGCCCCAATGCCTTTTTTACAATAAGGGTCACGCATGATGGCCAGCAGCCCAAAAACCACCAGGGGGGGAAGACTGAAAACCAGTGGTGGCTCCTTTGGTAAGGCAGAGGAGTGTCGCCCCACTGCTCAAAAGAAAAACATATGATAATAACGTACCGTTATTATGATTTTATTTTTCCTATAGCAGTCAGTGGCTGGCTGGGCTGGCCAGAACAGAGTGATGAGTGGTTTTCACTCCCTAATTGCATATGACTGTTTGGCTGGCCCTTTTGGGCCGGCCAAACTGTCATGTGCACTTTGCATGTTCCCCACCTGGCTGCATTGAAGAGCCTGGTGAGGAACATGCAAAGGCTCCCTGTCCCCATCTGAGCGCCAAACCACGGCTCTCAGATCAATCATTGCAGTGTTGTGATTGGCTCAGGGGAGCATGTGTCTCTGGGTGCTTCCTGCTGCTGGCCCGGACTGGAGACCGGAAGATGGAAGAGGATGGAGGAGAAGCGGTGGCCAGCCGTTCCAGGTAAGTTCTTTTTTTTCCATTCCCCCCCCCCCCCCCCCCCCGCTCCAATACCCCAATCCAGTAGCACAGTAGCAGCCGCTACTGCTGAAACCGGCATGTCTTCAAATGAGAACAATGGAGACAGAACCAAGGCCAGACTAGGATTTCTCCAAAACCATCATGAAAAAGTCAGGGACCCAAATAGAGCAGTATGGAACCCGCTTGGTTGCAATATAGTGATAAGGAAGAATGTCCTTAAATAGTGTATATACTGAAAAATGAAATGACTTCATATTTTCATGACATGAGCCACTGGAGACTTGTAAACAGAAATGCAAAAAATAGAGCACTTACTTCTTGTAACTTGACTGTACGCGGAAAACAAGGACTGATCTTCACATTCTTAAAAGACTCCTGTAGCCCCTTACACAAGTGAAAGCCGTTCTCTTCCATGAAGGCCAAGAGGCAGTTGGTGAGTAATGGTCCCACCACCCTCCTCCACTGTATGTGGCACAAGCCAAAGGCTGCCACACAGAGGACCCACCGGAACTCTGCAGAACAGAACATCCTGACCTCCAACGACTGCAGGTAAGTGTAAGTGCACCCTCAAGGTTCCTGAACACTGGCGGTAATCTCCCAGTGACACAGGGACCCACCTTTACTGCAGTGTTCCCACAAGAGCCACCAGGGTTTTTAGATGCAGCCAGAGAGTGGGAGCAACTGGTAAATGAGCAAATCCCTTAATTTGACTGCTTTTTGTATGAAGTTTTGGAGTCCCTCTGTGAGAAACTGGGTTGTTGGTTGAGGGATGTGAAACCCTATTCAAGCAAAAGCCACAATCCCTGTCATGGTGAACCACAAAAAGTCACAACCTGTGCTTAATCCTCTGGTAGCTTGGCATAAAAGCGGCCAGGCTTAACTCAGAAGCAAAGTGTAAAGAATGTATTCGGCACTCAAACAGTAATAAAGTAAAAACACAACACAAGAAAAATCCCACACCAATTTAGAAAACTAAAATAATGTAATATATTTTTTGACATCAAAACAACAAAAATCCAATCAGTACAAAATATTTTAAATATAAAGATTTAAAGTAAATATAGCTCATTAAAGCATATAGCACCATTCGCGGATATCATGCAAGACCGGGTGAAAGACATAAATTCGGGCTGAATGTGATGGAGTGTGTGCCGGATTCAGGGACCAAGTTAGTCCCTCTAAAAAAAGTTACCTTCTTTTTTGTTGTTGTTTTTTTTTATTTTTGATAAGCCAATATATAACATAGTTATACAGAATAAAATAATTTAGAATTAGAACAGATCAATAATACATAACAAATAAATACATTAAGATTATGTACTGCCATTAATTGCCTAAAAAATCGTACATTATATAATTCATAACAACAAGTTAAGACAAAAACATAGATTTCTATGTCCAATAATAACAGCAGAAAATTAAATATCATAGTAAGTGCCAGATGATCTGCCATAGCCCCCCAAATCTTTGTACCGAGTCTCTGTTTTTGAAGCCCTTTAAGGGCATATAGACTGTGCTCCAAATTACATATGGTATACAGCCTTCTTCTCCACATTTCCAATGACAGCAGTTCTTTCTGCCGTCAGAGTGAGGTTATAAATAGACGGGCCATGGCTACTGCAATAGAAAATAAATACCTAGATTGATATATCTTGCAGCTAACCATGAACTCATCCAGGACTCCCAAGAGCATGACCATTGGTGTAATAGAGATCTGTGCCCCAATTATTCCAGTCAAGAAGACATATATCCCCCCAATCAATTGTCTCAGCTCTGGGCATACATAGAACATGTGAAGACTGTCTGTCTGATCAGCCCCACAGCGTGTACATTTACCATCATTTGCCCCGCCCCATTGAGAAATTTCAGCAGGGGTATAATATAAATGCAGTGCTTTGAGATTGGAGGATATCGGAATTTTCTCGCCTAAAGCAATAAAATCTCATAAAATATGGCCTCCTTGAGACAGTCTAGTGTTCCACTTTTGACTTTGTACCTCTAAATCATCAGACTTTGTTTCAATGAGAGCTTGATATAAAATGCCAATCCTCTTGTGCCCCTTAACTGCCTCTATAAGATTATTTTTTTGAGCTAATGATTCTAGATTTGATTTCCTCTGCAGATCGTCCAGAATCTGCAAATATTTTTCAAAAATCAGTTTTGGGCAAAACATATTCCGCAACCAGGTGCGAGTGGGGCAGAACACCACTGCCATCAATAAAGTCCCCAAAGATAACTATACCCTTTCATCTCCACCTAACCATAGTAGTATCCCAGAAAATAGATGGTAATAGTGATGTTGCTGATGTAGGCGTATAATGGAAAATCCTATTGATCTGCAAGCGTCTCTGAACCTGTTGCCATAAATTACAAGCAGCTTGAATGATCTTAAATCAAGTTTTCTTATAGTAGCTAGGTTCTAAACGCTAAAAAAGCCTCTCTCACTCTCCGAAACCAGCAACATTCTGAAAATTGACCCTGTGCCCACATAAAGCTACTACAAATGGACTGTAAATTCTGGAGTTGGCTTCTGCTAAGCGCTAAAGGCACAGATCTAAAAAAGTAAAGTATCTTTGTTAAAATATTCATTTTTAAGACGTAGCATCTTCCCACTTTTTAGAGGTGCAAACATTCCGTCCTATCGAATTCACTTTTAATTTTTTGGAGCATAAGATCCCAATTGGCTGATACCATTTTATCCAAACATGCAGTGTTAATGATCCTAAGGTTACAGAGGAGGTAATATATGTTGGTATACAAATAGTACCTCCTCTGTAACCCTAGGATAATTAACAAATGCATTTTTTGTACATATAATTTGACTCTTAACTAAATTTAATTTATAGCCAGACTTTTGCCCAAATTGCATTGCTAACTGTTCAATCTCTAATAATGCTGAGACTGGATCAGGGGTAACAATAGCTATATCATCGGCGTAAGCTAGGACTTTAAACTGCTCCAATCCATGTTGCACCTGCTTAATAGTTGGGCTGTTGTCTAGCATATTCAGAAATGAGTTAATATATTGGGAAAATAACAAAGGAGAAAATGGACAGCCTTGTCTGGTCCCTCTAGATATCACCACAGGATCAGATTCTATACTGAACACACATATTCAAGCCACAGGAGATCTATGCATGGCTCAGATTGCCTTAATAAACCTAATCCAAAACCTTGCCAGCACATGGTTGTCCATAAAAATTTACAGGAGACACGGTCAAATGATTTTTCGGCATCTAGTAGCACCATTGCAAATGGAGCTTGTTGTACATTGGCCAAATCCAGCAGGGTGACAACCCTGTTGATGTGATTGACCATGCCTCTTCCTGGGACAAAGCCATGTTGATGAAGAGAAACTAAAGGGGAAATAATTCTAGCTAGTCACGTGGCCAAGATCTTTGCATACATTTTTCCGTCGCAATTTAATAACGAGATCAGTCTATATGACCCAGGTAATGTGGGAGTTTTATCCTTCTTTTTAAAAATAATTATATTGGCGGAAGCCCAGGAAGCATGGGCTTGCCCTTTTTGTGCCTCCAGAAAAGTTATGAGCATATCTGATTTCAGCTCTGGTAAAAAAGGTTTATAAATTTCTAGAGGCCTGTCGGACCCGGCAGCTTTGCCTGAAGCTAAAGAGCTAAAAGCCTCCACAAGCTCCTCTAATGTAATGGGCGCCTCCAATTGCTCCCTATCTTCTAGCTCGAGAATCTTCCTATGTAAGTTCTTAAAGTAGGGCTCGTGTCCCTGATTCCCATTCTGAGCCTCAGTGTATAAATCTTTATAAGATGCCCTGTTAAATTAAAAGGACCGACGGGGCCGTAGCAGGCCGCGTATAGCAAGGTTCAGAACCAGAGGATTATCATCCGATGTGATTCTGGGAAAAACCTGTATATGTGCATCTGCTGGATATCCTTGGGTTATAAAAAGAATAATCAAGTCTAGCCAATTTTCGATGTGGGCATGAATAATGTGTGAAGCCAGGGTCTGGGTGTTTAAATTTGGCCCAGAGATCAACTAAGCCGTGGTCATGTAGAAGCTGCTGGAGGGCCCTGAAAACTTTGGGTTTGGGTTTGCCCCCAACATATATATCCCTATCTGCTCGCACTGTAATTTCTGCAAGCTGAACATTAAAGTCCCTGCATAATATCAATGGAGTGTGCCAAGACGCTATGTCTACATTAAGACATTCTAATATTTGTGCCTCGTCAATATTAAAGTCATACACAGAACATAATACAAATTTGTTGTTACCAGCCACACATTCCACTATCGCCCACCGGCCATATTTTTTAACGAGCACTCTGCCAGTACATTGTATTTTTGGTTTTGCAAGAATGGCCACACCTCTAATAGTAGAACCTTGCTTTGAACAGGCAAGCAGTGTATACCCTAACTCAGACAAAACCCTGTGTTTCCCCCAAGGTATGTGTGTCTCCTGAAGGCACACCGCATCCAGTCACATACCCCTTATTTCCTGAGAGACTCGTTGCCGCTTAGCCCCAATGTTAAGGCCACATACATTAAATGAACAGACACACAATCTGTCGGACATCAGCCTATGTCAAATTTTTCAAACTGTGAACCCTCCTTAACCAAATTCAGCACGACAATTAGACAAACACAATCCATGATTTTATCTCGCACTTCTTTATCCATAGTTTTTTGGGGGATTTCCCCCATATAACACAGCAACCAACCCCCCCCATGAAACCCACCCACATCCCCCCGGGTTGCCCTCACCCAAGCTACTCCTCCCCCCAAACATAGAGGCAAACAGACCCTTAGGTCTAGTGTGATGGAGAGCTTCCTGGCACCAACTGATCGACCACCACCTCCCACAAAGGTAGTGAAGTTAAAACAGCCTAGCAGGAAATTTAAAATTAATTTTCTTCCTGCTAGGCAGTTTTAACTTCACTACCTCACATGTTAGACTTGGTTTTGCGCTGCATCCTCATTACACCATTGCTCATCTCTGGGATTTAGTATCCTTGATAGTGTAGAAACATCTCAAAACATCCCTGAGCTCCTTCCTCTCCGAGAGGAAGTTGTAGCCCTTAGTGGGACTAGGTTTTCCCACTAAGAGGAGATACCCATATGATGAAGCATGCCACCTATGGTGGGTGAGGGTATTCGTCCTGAGAGGGATCGCTCCAAAATGGAGATTGCGTGAGACACCGTTCTGTCACTTCACAGGCATCTGAGTGCGCTAGTATAGACCCAAGGATTTGTTTGTGTTGAGATTGTACTTTATAGCGGACCTTTTTCCTTGCAGGTTTTTAAACAGTTTCCCTAGGACCCTCCCTTCCCATTTTTTGTGTTATGGGTTTTATTGTTTGTCTCTGTAAAAGAGAGTTTTACCTCTGATATCTGAGCACTTTATTTTGTGTGCTATTTCAAAGTAATTTTTAACTTGTTTTCCAGACATTGTATGATATGCCAGTTTTAGCAAAAATGTATCAACTGTTTATAATTGTTCTCATTGTTTTTTGCAAGTGATTTTGTGTTCTTTGCTGCACAATTTAGAACTTTGAAATAGATTCCTAAAGCAAGTATTCCTAAGCATACAAACTCCCAATCTATTCATGTTAAGACAAAGTCAATTTGTCCAAGTATGGACAAGGAAATATTAATTTGAATGGTGGACCTTTATTATAACCCAAGTACATATATGGTGAGGCGTCATCAACATAAAGCTGTGACCCAACCTGCACGTCTGATTTGAATGAGCTAAATTGAGGAGTGATGAGTAATTATGCACTAGTGCCCATTTCGTGTAACACTTTCCTGTAAATAAAACAATACTAGCCACACTTTCTAGTTGCAGCCTGAGAAGCCAGATTGCAAGCATCCGTGAGCGATATCATCTTCAATTCCAGGCTAAAAAAATGTAAATTTAGTAAAATAGTACAATATCATTGTTAGACATGGCATTCTTGATGTGCTTGACACTGATGTTTTTGCCCTCTCACCTTCTGTTTTGCTGACTTTAGGTCTCTGGCCACTTTAAAACTGCTAACCAGTGCTAAAGTACAAGTGTTCTGTTCTTAAAACTTGTAGACCTGGATCCCTGATATACCTCCGTAATTGTTGTCCAAAGTAATGAAGCATGGGTAGACATTGCTAATCGGGGGCCGACATTTTGAAAATGTGGATGTGTTACAATGATGATATAATATTTCAGGAAACATGAGACTTATATATTTTATTTTGGTGTCAAAACATGGGTTTTGGAGGTCAAGTAGTCTTTTGGAAAAAAAACTCCTCTCAGCAACCCTTCCACCATTTTCCAAAGTGGCAGCTCTATAATGATGTTCATCATAAACTTTATTCAGTCCTCAGACCATAAAAGTGCAAATGTAAGCAGTTCAGAAAAAGATAAAATGCATACAGTAGTACATTAAAATACTGTTAAAAAAATGAGCTCTCAAGACTTGGAACTGGACTATAACTATAAAGTTAAAAAGTAATAATCTTTAAGAGCAACTAAAAGCCGGAACAACAAGGACCTCTATCAAGCAAAGGTCAACAACATGGCCCGCAAAGTTGTCTCAATAGTAGAAGTATCACAATTGATCGAGACAAATTGTGAAACTCTTTTGCACATAAACTATATAACATGTAAAAAGAGAACTTTAAAAGTACTTAAAAATGATAACTCAATAAAAAGAATACAGTAATTTTACATTTTCATCTTCAATCTTCTGAAGGGCCACATCTTGCTGAGAAACTTAGCAACTGCACAGGCTATCAGTAAACTTGTATCAGATTTTAATATGCGCAGTTCTTCTTGGTGGCAGCGGGTGACAAGGCGCTTGCAAAGGGAAGCAAGACATGTAGATCTTGGGGACTGGTAAAATGGGCAAACAAAAAAGATGTGGCCTATTGACTTAACCGCTGAGGGACATCCAGGACAACACTGAGTGGAGGTAGCTGACTTTTGCCAAGAGGCTGTGAGGGAGTTCACCGGGATGGAGCCAAATATGAATTGCATAGAGAGTTTCCTATCCTGTGGGACCAAGAAGTTCGATGTAAGACAACTCTAGCGCTGATAAATTTTGGAAGACTGGGCCACCCAATTCCAGTATTGTTTCTTGATTAGATCCCTGCTAGGGAACAATGCAGAATCTCTAGCGTCCAACAAACCCTCTAGCCCTTTTGCAGTATGCAGGGATTTCAATTTGTGGAACAATCCAATTTCTCTTACTGATCGTGGGCAATTACTTTGGATAAGGCAGCTGCATATGGAAGCAACTCTGGAGTAGTCCTAAGGCGCAGCCGGAACAGAAGGAGATGTCATTTTGCCTTCTCGATGATAGAAGTTCTGGCCATGAAGGGGAGTGCTCTGTGGAAGTAAAACTAAAGCTCTCAGGAATTTGTTCTCCATAGTCAGGAGGCCATTCAGGTTTTCAAACCCCCACAGTTCTGCACTATATAATGCTGAGTCCACTGCCTTGCAGTCATAGATATGAAGCGGGGCTGCTATAGGTCTGGTAAAGGAGGTCCTGTGCTCTTTAATCATAGCCCCAGTAATCTGCCTTTGTTGGAGGGTCTGCTTCACTATATGAGGCTTCCATGACTGATCATTGGAGAGGGTGAACACAGGTACTCAAAGGTCTTCACTCTCCAGGGGTACCCCACCCAGTGTGAGCTTGTCGTGGAATGTTTTATGGGGTTTCAACATTAGAAGTTTTGTTTTTGTGGTATTAATCTCCAGAATTTGCATGGTGCAGAAGGCTTCAAAGTGATCTAGGAGCAACTGAAGCCCTCTAGGAGTTTTGGACACTAGCAGAGTGTCATCGGCAAAAAGCAGTGTTACCACTTTGGTGCACCCCAAAAAGGGGGTGTCAGCAGAGATTTCAGAGAGGTTCTGGATGACGCCATTGACAAGAAGCGAGAAAAGTGTAGGGGCAAGTAAGCAGCCCTGTAGGACCCCTTTATTAACTTTAATAGGGTCTGTTAACTGTCCTTGACTACCCCATCGAACCCTTGCGTAGTTAGCCTCATGGAGGCAAATAACTAGCGATAAAACATCAAGAGGGAGGCCCATCTCTTTTAGAACACACCAAAGCTTGTGTCTTGGGACCAAGTCAAAGGCGGACCTTAGATCAATGAAAGCAACATAAAGGCTTCCCTGGCCTATAGCCACCATCTTCCGTGACAGTAAGAGGAAGCAAAAGACCTGGTTGATGGTGCTAGTGTTTTGCCTGAACCTAACTTGGAAGGGGGACAAGATGCTAAAGTCGCTGATCCAGGCCTGTATTTTCATGAGGAGTGCCAGAGCGAACACCTTTTGTAGATGGTCTATCAAACTGATAGGCCTGTAGCTGGAAGGTGACAACCGATCACCCTTCTTGTAGACTGGGATCACCTTGGATCCCTTCCAAGAAGGTGGAATTGGGGCGCCCGCTGCGATGCCCTTAGCTAGTGCCAAAATTTAGGATGTCCAATTCTCAACATCACTAAGAAAAATGTCACCGGGAATGCCATCAGATCCAGCGGCATTACATACTCAGTGAAATCAAAGATATAACGTACTGATCCATAATAATGAAATTAGGATTTTTATGGTGAGAATGTACAATGGTAGAATTCGTCATTGTCACTTATGGTGTTCTCGGCTGATTTGACTCCTGAAGCTTTGCTGCCAAAATAAGATTACAGGATGCAGTTAAATCAGCACAAACCATTTTAAGAAATGTCCTGAAAGATTTAGATTTTTGACTTATTGACAAATTTTGTGATGCCACTGAACTCATGGGAGTCAACAAGAATGCCTGAAGTTCTCTTAACATTTTTTACATGATTGTTTAATATCAGATAAGCAAAACTATTACAAATGAAAGTTCTTGAGTTTGGAACAGAAGCCAACAACATTGGTGATGGGTTTGAGGATATAAGCGAAAGAAGTGGAAGACAATCCCATGATCCAACAGGCTTATGCTGTGCAAATGTACTATCTTTTCCAAATCATGTTTTATAAATTACATCACAGCAAAAAGAAACCTCTGCTACACATGATGACTACCCATGCAATCTATTACAAGTGCAAAAGTAGAGAACTAATCACTTCAATGAACAGGATTGGTGTATCAAAAAGTTATAATGACATGGGACCTTATTATGAGTTTGGCGGTCTGACCGCTGTAGATACACGACCCCTCCCACCAGCAGCCCATGGCGCCTGCGGTCCAGAGACCACCGTATTACAAATTGACTACAGGCCGGCAGTCTGGAGGCGGGGATCTTGCAGCAGTGGCGAGTATTTTCATTAATATATTGATGCCTGGGTGTGTATTTCACCTTCATATGTGTCGGATGCCCACATATGCATGACATATGTGGAATAATACCTTGCCTTGAAATAACTTTCTTTCGGCTACAAGGGCCCTAAATGTACAGTACAAACATAGTATAAATAAAATAAAAAGTGTTCAGAATCTGTACATGTGTTGCAACTTTACATATAACTTGCCAGATAGAAAGTATAAAATTATCAGTAAATAACATTTAAAATACAATTCAATGTTTAAAACAGACAAATGAATACTAATCACAAGGTATGATTTTCCTGCGTAGAATCCACATGGCACATGAAAATTTAGCAAGAGGTATAGCATATGTTGGGAAGCAAAGAGACCTCAAAATACGAAGAGCCATTAAATGGCTATGGTGACTTATAAGCCTGCAAAAGGGAGCCAGCCTGAACTTGTACGCCTGGGAATAAGCAGGTCAAACGAAGAGGAAGTGCGGTACACTCTCAGCCTGAAACTGGCAAGCAGGACAAGTATCAGTAACCTCCCCTGACCAAATCTTCTTGAACACTCTTAACGGCAAGGTACCCACTCTAAATTGGAAATATAATTTTCTATCACAGGGCGCAGTCATAAGGTGCCATTATGATTCATAGCTATTCCAGGGCTTGATGTCTAAGAATTTTTGTGTTAGGACAGAGAGGTCTGCCTTGACCGATGTCCAGTAAAGCTTTTTTTAAATTGGTTTTAAAAGGTAAGGATATAGTGGCTGCTTGGGTCCAAAGTTCGGGGGCCCCAATGGATTCTGGAGGGCTATGGTATAGTGCAGGAGTTCTGGAGTAGACCATAACATCCTTCAATACAAGAATGGACAGAGTCTGGCTTTGTCCTGAAGGTCTTGTAGGCCCAGGTCCCTAAATAGAGGGATCAAGGGTGTGCTAGTGGGAGGAGAAGCCAACTTCTGTAAAAACTTGTTTTCAGCAGTAGTTAGCGTTGCAACTGCAAGGCTAGAACGGCCCCATATAAGGCTGACCCTAAGGCCCTAGCTTTGAATATTTGGATGATTGGGCCGAATAAGTTTAAAATGAGACACATTGTATTATTTGTGGATTGCTCCCGTTATTTGCTTAAGTTTAAGAGACAATCGAGATAATCTCTAACCCAAATGGTTAGGTCTATAGATGGTCTGCCCCGTTCGCTAGGAATAGCTGGAATAAAACAATTTAAGAAACCGGACTGATGGATAGGCTCTAGGGACCATGTTTCCTGGAAAAAGCATATGTCCTGCTTGTCCACAATAGTAAACCAGCCAGGCATTGAGAGCTTTGACCAAAGACCAGCTACATTCTATGAAACCAGAAATAATAGATTGTAGTTGGTCTGGGGAGAAGTTGCATAACTAAATAAGTATGAGGAGGAGCTGAGTTCAACAGAGAACGTATAGCTGATTGACCATTACAGATGAACACTGTGGCTACATGCCCAAAGGGAGCCTCAATAGAGGTAGACGAGTTAGAAAATGTAGAGACTGCTTCCTTACTATATATGGCTCTATAGGGTTGAGACTTATAACACAAGGGTGCAACAGGAGCATCAATGTTAAGGGTGGTATGGACAAGAGACAGCTTTGATACAGGAGCTGCAGAACAGTAGCTAATTGGAGAATCTTGTCTACTAGTGTCTCCACCTTTGTTATCACAATACATATTATTGGAGAGAGCCTGGAACCAAGGAAGAAAGGAAGAGAAAGACTGATTAAGTCAGTCAGTCTTGTTCAGTGTGGAAATATTGGTATCTAAAGTAGGGGGAGCAGATGGGCTGGTGTAATATTACCATATACCCATTACTGGGGGGCAGCCCATATTTGGGCAGTCTTGGCAATGGGTATATGGTTTGAAAAGCACTCACCTGTATATAACAGCAAACAGGTTGTACTCCTCATGTGAAGATCCTGATGTGAAGGGTGACCTGGAGAAAGGGATCCACATCGGATTCTGCCTAGAAGAAGAAGAAAGGGGTGAGTACACACCTCAAATCCTTCATCACCACCACCTTGAAGCAGGCGGTCAGACCGCAGCGGTCCACTTGCAGAACAAGCAACTCGTAATACGGACGGGGGTGCAGCTCCATTGTACCTCCCCTATGGCAGCTGCCTTTCCCCCAATCACAAACCCAGCAGTCGATGATCTGCTGGCGGTCTCAGCAGTCCTGAGGCAGTCTTCGCAAAGCCAATCTGCCCAACTCGTAATTCGGCGGTAGTACAACCGAGCTCACCGCACTCGGGTCGCCAATGCGGTGGTCCACAGGACAGGCAAACTCGTAATAAATCCAACTCAAATTAAGGTCTATAGTAGGGCACAGGAACTTGTTACTAGCTCATGCTGTAATATCTTGTGAATCCGACAGCACGCCACTTCCAAGTCACTTTACCAGGAAAGGATTTACAATTGCTGCTCTTCCTAGTTTTGATTTTGAAGACAGCTCTTCTTGATCTGGAAAATCCAGCACACATTATACTGTCATGGTGCTTTTTCAAGACTGTGCAAATGAAGTAGCAGCTGCTGGAAATCAAGCTGTGTCAGCTGTAGGCATAAACAAATGAAGCTGCAAACGTATAACCCAACTGCCTTGTCAATGTGTGCAAAATCCCCACAAGCCATCAACATGTCCCAGTCAACCAGAAAGTTTCACAGTGGCTGAGCAAAGCATCTTCTTCTACCTGATGCTGCGGTCCACAAAGCTGATTTAACTGAATTTATCATATTGCTTATTTGGTGCAGACTTAAGTATGAAGAAAAGCTGGTTCCTTCATGGGCTGGGATTCATGCTCTGATCTCCCAATAATACCATCCAACTGAATAAGGTTAGGTGTAAATGTCCAAAACGTGCGTGCTCAGCTTGAAGACCATTGAAGTTGTTTTACATAGTGTAGCTGACATGACATTTTTATAAGCAATCCAGGAGAATTTGATGATCTTTATTCAATGATGGGAATTTTCCACATGATAAAAGTTGTGTTGCCGTGTGCAGGAAGTTTATTTCAGTGGATGCGGCATAGCCGATGCACTTATTGAGGCTAAAATCTGCAGAAGCAAAACTGTGCAGTCAGTACTGAGTGGAACTCATTATGTTCTTTCAATACAAGGTATGCTTATTATATCTGAGGCTATAGAAACATTACATTGGAATGCTTTCTGGAATAAGAATTACAAGTTAGGTTTAGCATTTCTTATCTCAGAAGTAAACAAGTCACAGGGTGCACTTCATTCAAAAGACATAAAGCAAAGCCAGGCAATATTCAATGCAATCAGTTTAGAACCAGAAAACCTGTAAACCAAGTTTGTAGAGTTTGTCAAAGAATGTGAAGAAAAATTAGAACTGGGGCAATGTATTGCACATGATAGCTCTAGTGAAAAACTTGGCATATGCTGATCAGGAAGGTGATTAGAAGCTGCACGTGAAGACTGTGACTGCACTGATTACTGTGTTTCACAAATTCGATTGCATAAACTACCTGAGATATGGGTCCGGGTATTTGGAAAGTGTGAAGAAGTTAGAGGTGGAAAAACCATACACTACAAACCAGGTTACAAAAAAACAACTTTTGCAAGCACATAGAGAGATGTATCTGGCAAAAGAAAGGGGTGAATTTATCAAGGACATTCTGTCGCATGATCTTCTTCCAAAAAACGCATTATTTGATGGAGATGCTGCAACCAGACCAGTGAAGAACAAACTGTACAAGAGCTAAAAAAAAACCTTTCACCTGCAGAATTTCAATTCGAAAAGTTGTCTTCATTTAAAACGGCTGTTGTTGTTGACTATATGTCACAATTGCGAATGGGCAAGATTTCATCCATGCAGAACTTCTAAGAGGTCGTTCAGACTGTTCTACAGATATCAAAGTCAGTGTGAACCTTGCAAGAACTGCACATTGTCTTTGACAGTTATCTTGAAATATCTGTTAAAGAATGCGAGAGAATCAGACAAGTGTCTGCAAGTGGAACAATTGACCTTGCCTGCATAAAAAATTTGACATTTGATAAATTCTGGTCATCAACATTAAACAAGATGAACTTGGAGATGTTAACTTGCCAAAACATTGCTGATGCTTTAGTGAACACTGAATTTCCAATTATTGCATTTGGAATGATTGCCAATAAGGAGTTGGTGCCTGCAGAGATATTCAAAAGATACAGGCCATATTTCTCAAGAACTTAACAGCAAATTGGAGGAAGCCGACCTTTGTGTTAGCCACATGTTGAGTGGGCTGTACGAAATGGTTCCAATTTAGTCATTGTGGGGTCAAATGAGACAGATGTTATTATTGTGCTACTTAGATTTGTTGTGAAGTTCATAAGTCAAGGATTGGCAGTGATATGGATATGTTATGGAACAGGTGAAAAATGACACTATATCCCGTTTCATATTCTGTACAAGAAACTGGACCCAGAGATGCCCAGTGTTCTTATCAAGGCGCATATTCTTACGGGTGATGACACTATGAGCAAAATTGGAACAAAGCTTGGAGCTTTAACTGCTGAACCTGTAAAGTTTCTAAAAGGATATGCTGAAACAGAAGAAGAATGTGACTTTAAAGACCTTGAAAAATACATGGTGCGTGTGTGGAAAATGAGTTCTGACTGTCACACGTTTGACAATCTTCCGTAGAGTAAGTTCAAGGGATCAGTCCGTGTAAGTGATCTTCCACCAATGTTATATTCTGTGCGTGTACACATTAAATTAGTGTTTTACTTGATCAGAAGATGTTTACCTGTTTTAGATCACGCATATGTAGAGAAAGAGCAGTGTGAATTTGGTTGGGAAGATATTGATGGAGTGCTAAAACCTATGATATTTTTACAGCCTCTACTCACAGAACTTACACATGCATGTACTTGCAAAACCTGTGCTACAAAAAAGATGTTCCTGTAGATATGCTCTTCTCAAATGTTCATAATTCTTCAAATGTACCATGAGCAAATGCCAAAACAAATAAATAAAGTGACCTACGACAATGTGTCTAAAACAGGACGGATAAACATCATTGTTTTCCAGATTCAGATCAGAAACATTAATTGGTGTATACAAAAAAGGATTGAAAACAATTCTTATTTGTTTCATTTCTATGTATGGCTCTTCTTCCTCTATTATAGCCGCCATTTTGGAAAAGGACAGAAGGGTTGCACTGTGGAGCTACATTTAGTCTCTAAAAGACTATATGCCCCCAAAATCTATGTTTTGTCACCAAGATGAAGTATACAGGTCTCATGGGTCCTATAATATTACATCATCACTGCAACACATCTGCCATTTTTAAAAATGGCATCCTGAAAAATTCAGCCTGGATCAGCAATAGCTATCCCAGCTAAACCACTTCTCTAATGATCCAAAAACACAAACCAAAAATGAAAATATCTGGACAACAATTTTTTCACTGATTTATATTAGTGGGCTTGTGTTACTGGTAACATTGGCTTGTCCATTATTGACATATTTAATTTTATTTAAAAGTCTCTAGTAAAGTGCACTATATGTGCTCAGGGCCTGTAAATTAAATGCTACTAGTGGAACTGCAGCACTGGTTGTGACACCCACTTAAGTAGCCCTGTAAACATGTATCAGGCCTACCACTGCAGAGCCTGTATATTCAGTTTTAAACTGTCTAGTTGACCTGTCAAGTTAACACTCTTGGCAGGCCCAAACCTTCCTTTTTAATAATATATGTTACCCCTAAGGTAAGCCCTGGACAGTCCCAAGCGCAGGGTGCATTGTATTTAAAAAGTTGCGCATGTACTTTTAAGTTTTACATGTCTAGGTAGTAAAAGCACCTCTTAAATTTCTCTTTCACTACTGATAGGCTTATTTCTCACATTGGGATTACCTTATTACATCTTATAAGTGTAATTTCCAATTGGGAAAAAATGGAACCCCCAAGTTTGGTGTCTCTGGAATCACAATTTGGAATCCTAACTTATGGTGAAGTTCTATTTTAAATTGTAATTCTGAAAATTAGGGGTGTGTGATGAATTCCGCTCTGCACAGAGTTTCACCCACTTCACACTCCACATAGAGCGCGGACATTATAAAATCTCTGTAAAGCATCGCAGAGTTTTTCCTCTTGTGCAGCTCCCCAATGTTTAGTTAACAAGTGAGGAAAGTCATAAAGCTAGACCTCCTCCTGGCAAGATTTCTCAATGCGGGCATTCGCGGCAGATCGCTACCACTCGCGTTGAGAAACCTGCCGCTCGCATTGAGGATTCTGCCACTCGCGTACAACATCTAGTCGAGTGACAAAAAGAAACAGCACCCTCTTGTGATACACGTGATGCTGCTCACACTGGCAAACTCTTGGTGCTAAAAATCATCACAAACATAGCAACTTAATGCACTTTTCAGCTTGCAGAACTCCATGGAGCGCAACACTTTTTTTGGCACTTCACAAAGTTAAATGTAGCAGAAATCGGCAACCTCCACCCAGGCCTACTGAAAGTGCCACTTTTAGAAAGTTGCCATTTTCTTACTTCAGCCATTTGGTGCCTTCTGCCTGTCTCTGAATACACTTCTGGGGTGGGTGACAGCTGAGCTTTGTGCATTCCCTCCATACAGCCACACACAAACGGAGCTTAGGTGTGACTGATGGGCCATCCTGGGCAGGGCGGGAGAAGTGAGCTGACACTTACACCTGAATAGACTGCGCCTGTCACCATACAAAGGGCTGCATACCCCCCTGCAGTGAATCAGGAGCCAGGTCAGGAGGGGCACTGGGGGTCCTTATCGCTTACCACCGCCACAAAATGCTGGAGGCAGATGTCCCCGACCCCTCGCTTCAATGTTAGGCTAAGTAAGGACACCATCTGAGATAGCCCTGCTCACCCCTGTAGTAGCTGGGCACGAGCAGCCAGGCTTATCTCCAAGGTACGAGTGTACAGTAACCCAATGATGTCACCACAAATAGACTCCACACAAGTTTTTATAAAATGAGTGTAATCTTTTTATAAGAAATTATACGATACGACCACACAATACAAAATCAACATATAAGAATGGGTAGAATTCTTTCCGGTGGGTTGGTAGGTTCTAATCACAAGCATCGCTTCTAACCAACAGTTAAGCTCACTTCTAACCGTTTCCAAAGGTTAGGCAAGTCGTGTTGCTAGAATCACACACCTTGCAAAAGGAAACAAATACTGCAATGCGTAACAATATTCTCTTCTACTGTGCAACAGAGAAACAATGCCATATGTAGTGCCACAGTCATGTACTTTGCAATTGAAGAAATAATGCAATGCATATCACTACCAGCATGCCCTGTACCAGGAAGAAACAAAGCAATGCGTCACGCTACAATCCTGTAAGGTGCAATGAAAAAATAATACACCGCGCCACGTTATAATCAGATACTGTGCACTGAGGAAATAATGCAATGCGCCATGTTACAATCAGGTAATCTGCAAGGGAAAAATAACACAGTGCGTAACGCACCAAGCATGTAGTTCGTCAGGCACAAATGAGGTCAGGCGTCATACGACAGTTCGATAGTTTGTTAGCAGCAATAATGCAAAGTGTAATACAACAGTTTTAGGTGCTCCGTTAACAGTGCCCCTGTTATGGATCAAATGATGACACAAAAATGCTGCTTACCACTCGGGCCCCAGTACTGCCCCTCCTTGGGTCAGCATGGGCCAAGATCTGAGCCGAAGCAACAGGCTCGCGCATCTGACAGAAACGAGAGGCCGAGAGAGTTTCCCTCCAGGTCTGCACCCCACCCCAGGTGGTGATCCTGGTTACCTGGGGGGGCACGGCCCCACGCTCCTCTCTGACTTCAGAGACTTGGGCCTTGATCCAGAACTCCGTCGTGGGGTGCGGTGGACTCAGGCCGGTGGCTCAGCTCCTCCGAGGAAGCCGGTCCAGGCCGCTGCTGTTTTACTCCGAGGGCCCAATGACTTGGCCCTCCTTCAGGCGGTCTCAGTCAACACCGAGATCCGCCCTCAGCACTGTGGAGACTTTATTTCAAATTCGGTGAACACCCTACCCAAGCACTCCTCACCAGTGCCACAGGTTGCACCTCGACACGCACACCGCACGTTCGAAACTCACCTCTTCTCTGGTGCTCACGACGACCTGGTGCTCTTCACCAACATCCCTCTTGCACCTAGACATGCACCCTGCGCATCCGAGTCTCTCCTCTTCTCCCGGTGCACACTATGTCCAGACACTCTTCACCAACCCCCTGGCTGCACCATGACACGCACTCTGTGCGTCCGAGTCTCACCTCTTCTCCCGGTGCACCCGATGTCCAGGCGCTCCTCACCAATTCCCTGGCTACACCACAACATGCACGCTGCGCGTCTGACACTCACTTCTTCTTTTGGTGCACACAATGACCAGGCGCTCCTCACCAACGCCCTAGCCTGCACCACGACATGCACTCTGCGCGTCCGAGTCTCACTTCTTCTCCTGGTGCACAGAATGTACAGGTGCTCCTCACCAACGCCCTGGCTAGACCACCATGACATGCATGCTGCACGTCTGAGACTCACTTCTTCTTTTGGTGCACACAATGACAAGGCGCTCCTCACCAACGCCCTGGCCTGCATCACGACACGCACCCAGCGTGTCCGAGTCTCACTTCGTCTCTCCGTGCACACCACGACCAGGCGCTCCTCACCAACGTCTTGGCCTGCACCAAGACACGCACCCAGCGTGTCCGAGACTCAGCTTAATCCTGCGTGCCCACGACCACAAGGCATAACTTATGAGGGTCTCCAGCTGCAAAAGCATGTGCACACCGCGTTGCTTGGGACTTCTCCGTAAACTTTTATGATCCTGTATTTCCAAACAGGGAGCCAGCTCACCTTGGGCCCTTGGGGTTACAAGACACAGCACAAAGCACGGTCTTCTTCAAGCAGGGGGACCCAGCGCCTCCAAGCACAGTCCCAACAGCCTCTTCCTTAGTTAGAACTAGGGTTGGGCGGAATTTGTGTAGTCGCGCTACGCAAAGCTCTGCGAAATGGTAAAAAATCTCCGCGAGCATGCAGAGTTCCACAAACACATGGAATTGCTTGTGCCGCCCATTCGCAATGCTTTTTTCCTGTTCGCGAACGCTGTTTGCGTGCTCGGAGGGAAATATCTCGCCAACATGCATTTTGAAAGCGCGAACAAGCAAAAAATTCCAAAAATCCGCGGATCGCGGAATTTTGGGCAATTCTCCGCGCAACGCGAAATTACCCAAATTCCGCACATTCCGAGAGCGGAAGGGAATTTACCACCCAGACCTAGTTAGAACAGCAAACGGCAGACCAGCCCCAGATCACGAAGCAAGGATTGGTCTTTCCACAGAAGTCTCTTCAGCTGCTCCTCCTTTAGCAGAGGTTCCTCTTGACCACAGAATGGGTCCAAGCCTTTTCAGTCTCAATCCATATCTGTTTCACTCCAAGGTTCAGGGGTTTCAGCTCTCATAGTTATACCCCTTACTGTCTTTGAAGTTTGTTTGTGCTCAGGGGTCCCTGACCCCTCCCTAGATCAGCTCTGGGTGTCTCCCTGCCAGAGTCACCTCTCTTCCTTTGATACTGGAGGCCTTTTCACCTCCCGGGCTCCTCCTCCCCCTACTCTTCAGATGCAGGGCAGCCTGGTGTCATCTCAACCTCTCCCTGGGTCAAGACCTCTCCCAGCTCCTCTCACCTTTCAGTTCCAGACACAGACAATCCACATTTCAGCAGAGAAACACAGAAATGCCTAGAGCACAAAACTCAGCCACTTCCTAAAAGAGTGGTTTCTGAACACACAGTAACAAAACCACCTCCACATAAAGATGTGTTATGACACTGTGAGTTCATACATACTAAACTTCACCTCTCCATTATAAACTGACAGGAAACTAGGCTAACAAACACAACACCCAGCCTCCCCCATTCTGTCCTATTGGCAGGATGGCCTTTCAGCAGTGAAAACAAAATGGAGTGTTTTTCACTGTCAGGACATAACACACCTTAGTATATGTCCTGCTTTTTACCTACACTGCACCCTGCCCAGGGATTACCCAGAATCTACCACAGGGGTGCCCAATGTGTATGTAAAAGGGAAAGTCAGGCCTGACATGTGGTTGCACTTGTCAGGACAACATGCTAACTTAGCACTCTGCGCGCAGTCCCTACACTGCAGTCCTGAGTTCCCTTCTCCGCACGCCTTCGCATTACTAACCCTGGCACACACAGTGCACATCACTAGGGACTTTACTAGTAAGGCAAACATACAAATCATGGCTAACAAATCACCATTGCATTTTACATAGGGAACACTTGTACTTTGACACTGATCAGCATTGGCAACGTACCCAAAGCATCTAAATTGCAAAGGAGGCAGAGCCAAAACGTCAAAGGCAATCATGCCAAGATATGCTAGGTCTAACACTAACAAAAATGAATGTGTCCTCATGCAACACAACTGGTACTATGTAAAGTGCTCTGATACCCGATACCTTCGGGTCAAGTTCACACTATATAAAACTCTGTAAAAAGAAAGTACTGTATGATTTATTCAGCATTCCGTCCATCATTTGTTTGCGTAGCGCTAGGATCGAGGACATCGCATTGCTGGGTGTGCGTCTCAATGACGACGCATCACCTACATTAGTAGGGTTCGACAACCACGCATTTCCAAATCACGCAGCTCGCAACCGATGCATTGTCTACATCCTGGGGATCAGTGCTGGCCCATCGCCTCCTACTGCTCCTCGCTACTCATCCTCAATGCAACCCTGAACCAAGGTGCTGTTTTCAGCAGGCCAAGGCTAGTCCTTGTATCCGACCCGTGCTCAATTATGGTTGGCCTGAACTTTCAGATTTGACCCGGTCAAGCACAACTAGATAGCCCTGTTGGTGCTTTAAACTTTTAAGCACTACATTTCAAGGTATTCTTTAAAAATTCATAACTCTGTTTCTACTTTTGGGATTTTTGTTGTTTTGTTAAAAAAATAAAGCTCTATTTTTCTAACCAAGTGTGGCACATTTTTAAGTGGTGTTTGCACTGTATTACTGTTTCAAGTATTGCACAAATATTTTACCCATTGCCTCCTAGTTGAGCCTGTCTGCTCTGTGCCAAGGTACCAGAGGGTGAGCACAGCTTATTTTATGATGTGTATCTGACTTAACTTGACAAAGATTGTGGTTCATGCTTGACAGGGTGCCTACCTCTGCCAAGCAAAAACCTAATGTCTAACAATAATATAATATAATATGTATTATAATATAATACAATACAATATAATACAATGTAATATAATGTAATATGATATAATACACTACAATACAAGTTTTGTAGCATAATAATATTAAACAGTTGCATAGGGTGAATGAATTATGCAGCCTGAATAGCCTCTGGTAGGATCAAAAACACGGTCAAATAGTGTGTCTGTTCCGAAAATTAACATACATGTCTTTCACCTTTAGAAGTGTTGCTTTAATGCCTATTGCCTACAATCTGTTTGTTAAAAGAGTCATAGAACCGAACTGTCCAGTGTCTGGTGGGACAAAAGCAGAGGCAAAGCATTCAGCCACACATGCACACACAACACAATATGGCCGACAAAAAATGTAATAAAAATAATATGACTTCAAAAACAAAACATACATGATTAAACAAATAAATCAAAATAGCTTTTAAAATTAAATCACAATTTGTTTTTAAACTACAAACAAACAAATATTGCCAAATTAAAAAATAAATAAATGGCAGTGGAAAATTACACACACTTAACATTAAAATAATAATAACCTACAAAACAAAAACTAATAAAACATAACAAATAATGAATAACTTTACATACAATTATATTAAAAAGAAATAAACTACCTGACGAAAGATATTCTTACTTTTTATATTCTGTCCCACAATATTTCTGACATAATACTTTTGTCCCACAGTATTTTTAATTTGATATTTTAATGGAACACTTATCAGACTACTCCTATATCTGCCTCACCAGCATCTTCTACATCTTAGTCTTGCTATTCTCCCTCTGTGCCTCACCATTCTCCAAATGTCTCACACTTCTCACTCCCTACACTTCTTCTCCTCCATCTGTCCCCTTGTCCTCCTCTTCTCTCATTCTCCACCCTCTCTCCCTCACTCCACTACACCCTCCTCGTTCTCTCCGTCTTGCCCTCCTCTCAATCCTGACTGCACCTTCTCCAATCTCTCTATTTTGCCTTCCTCTTATTCTTCATCTCACCTGCCTCCTCTATCCACCTCACATTCGTTCCTCTCTGCCTCACCCAGCCACCTTACACTGCCTTGCTCTGCTCCCTCTGTTTGATTTGCCCTGCTCCAACTCTCCATATTCTCCTGCTTCATTTCTCAGCCGTGCCTTCCTCTTTCCTTCCACTGTATCAATCTCTCATCCTCACACTCCTCCCTTTGCCTGACCATCCTCCTTTCTCTTTCCGTTCCTTATCCTTCTCCTCTATCTCTCTGTTGCACTCCCCTTCTCTCTATACCTTACCCTCCTCCTCTCTATTTCCAATCCACCCACCAATCTTTTTCCACAATTTTTCCATCTTGATCTCTTCCCTCTGTGCCTCATCAGTCTCCGATCTGTATACTCTCTCCCCTTCTTTTCCACCTAGTTTGTCTAGTCTCCTCCTTCCACTTCCATACAATACTCAACATACCCACTCTCTCTATTTGTTTGTCTTGTCAGTCTGTCTATCCACTCTCACCACCCCCTTTCACTTATCTACTCCCTCTTCTCTCCTCCAGGCATCCACCGAGGTCTGTTTATTATGCCCGTAGGTTAGAATTCTCTTCCTCCACGGTGACCATACTCTCCCTCTTTGTGGTGAACCACACAGACCCCATCCTCTGAGCACTATTTGCTTTGTTGCAGGCAAACTCACCTAGCTTTTAGACTTTTCTCTTGCCTGTGCTCAGTTGGGGGACATACACTCTAAACTGGATGTTATGTATTTGCCGTGCGATATTACATTTTTACTAAGAATTCCTAAAGGGCTCCTTCCTGAAGTGGGTGACGCATGTAAAAAAACCTAAGTAGCCTGTGTGAAGAGGAGTGTTTTTGGGTTCCTTCTGTCCCTACAGTTGCCAGTATAGTAGACACTGAGAATAATGGGACTTCATATGGAAGTTATAGTAAGGCGTCAATCATTTCACCACCTACGGGAGATTGGGCTGGGGTGTGATCAATCAGTACAGTTGGCCTGATATCACTGTTTTGCAGTGCAAGGATGTAGGGTTTAGAAATGAATCAAGCAGCAACAATTGCCTGAAATAAATGTGTGCACTACTTGTGCAATGTTTTCACACTTTTAACACATTATTAGCTGAAATTATCACATTAATAAATCATGTTTATCCAAAAAAACAGCGTAGTCACAAATGTATGTCCAAACACATTTTCATTGTTTTTCAGGGACAAAACACATTACGAGACAATTTCAATTGGTTTACATCATATATTTTGGTGCACTTAATACATTGTACACAAACTTATAATGGATACTGTTGTTTTGTCTTTGTTTCCCACCACCAGTGGAACTCCGATGAAGTTTGTGTATGTACCAATGCTGCAAACATTTGCAGCAGCCATGTATACTTTCTGTCCCTTATTCGTATTGTACTGCTTATGAAATCCCACAGACATGTATCTATTCCATGGTTTAGGTATCCTCCACCATGAACTTGTTGACCATCTCTATTGGTTGGGGGTGTCATTAAACTTGGTAGTTACTAACAATGGTTACTATAATAAGGTGGTAATCAAGTGGTTTATTTCTGTTTATTTTACAGTTCCCCTGAAGAAGGGACGAATGGTCACGAAATGCACAGTGCTTCTCACTATTGAGTGGAATTCGAAATAAGAAGATTCTACTTTATTTCTTTGTTTGTGTACAATGTATTAAGTGCACCAAAATATATGGTGTAAAACAATTGAAATTGTCTCATAATGTGTTTTGTCCCTGAAAAATAATGAAAATGTGTTTGGACATACATTTGTGACCACGCTGTTTTTTTGGATAAACATGATTTATAAATGTGATAATTTCAGCTAATATTGTGATAAAAGTGTGAAAACATTGCACAAGTAGTGCACACATTTATTTCTTGATGCTTGATTAATTAAATTAAATTTGTAATTTGTATACCAATCTCTGATGTGGGACAGACAGCCCACAAATACTGTGTAGCACGCACTACCTACTAAACTAGCATCAACATTTACTAGATCACATAATTATTTTTGCATCACTTTATGGGGTGTACATAGCTAGCATCATTTTGATTTGTTCCAAGGATGTAGGGTTACCTTGTGGAATAAAACCTTAAGAAGCAAAGCAAGATTTACTGTCACAAAAACTAAGATCCAACTACAGTCATTTGAATAGGTTGTATGTGATTTTATTGAAAAATGATTTAATGGAATACTATTTCTGAGAAACCATTTCATCTAAACTGTTTAATGGAAATTTCAGAATGAATGGATTTTACCTTTTCATGGAAACAAATTCATGGAATGTCTTTTTGGTTGAAATTGGCTTCACATGCTTGTTTTTTAAGAGTAAATGTAATAGTTGCAGGCTTTTCTTTTAGAAACATTTTTGTTGGAGCTATTTATATTATGACTTTACTTCAGGGGACATTATTCATATTTATATCTTTTACATAGCCAAACAATTACTTCAGATGTTTTTAATTCGCTGACCCATCACCAGCGGAAAGCACCATCCATCGCTGACCCCTCACAACCCCCAAACACCATCAATCTCTGCCCCCTAAAGCCCCTCACCACGCCTAAAATACCTCAAAAATACACCATCAATGAATCATGAAATCACTCACTACCCCTAACTCCACCCATTACTGAACCCTTAATAACCTTTTCTATGCCTAAACCCCACCCATCCCATTCTCCTTAAAATTCCTCAGCACACCCAAACTCCACCCATTTCTGAACCCTAAAAAACCCTCACCACCCTTAATCACAAGCCATGAATGACCCATAAGAACTCCTTATCACCCTATACTACCTATACCTTAACCCTAATACCCCTTTTCTACATGTAAACTCCACTCATCCCTGAATCTTTAAAACTCCTCACCACCCTAAACTCTACCCCATCATCAACCCTAAAAGCTCTTCACCACCCCAGCCGCTACACATAATTGAAGCATGTAAACCTTACCAGCCTTAAACTCCACCCATCTATGAGCCCTTAAATCCCTCAACACCCTTACCCTCCACCAGTCCCTGAAATATAAAATCACTGCACACACCTAAACACCACTCACTCATTAACCCTAAAAAACCCTTACCACCCCTACAATCCACCCATCTCTGAACCCTAAAAACCCCTCTGTGCCTAAATTTCAATTATTCCTGACCCCTAAAAACCCCTCATCACCCTAAACATAACCCATCCTTGAACCCTAAAATCCCACAGAAGTCCTAAACTCCATCCAAGTTTAATGTAATTTTGGATTTTTACTCAAAATTATCTTTCCTTTATAATGTTTCCCTTAATTTTGAATTTGTTTTGCATTTCCTTAAAATTGTCTTTCCTCAAAACTGTTTTCCATGATTTGGTTTCTTCCCATGTGGTTTCTCAATATTTGTTTTACATTAATTCACACACATCAATTTGTGGACAGGCTTTGTAGCATTCATACCAGCTCTGGAGCATGCAAATGACTACACAACACATGGAGTTCGGTAATACGTGTTTTTATTCTTCGGCATGCAAACGTTAAAAGAACGTACTACCTCAAAGCCTTTATTGACTGCACCCAGACACACCCAAATACCTCCCAACCTAATACATAACTTTGTAAGGAATCTGCATAGGACCACAAGGGTCCTACTGCACATGATCACCCAACACTACAGGCTTAAGGCATTAATACATTATGAATCAGTAAATATCATGGCATTGCTCACCCTCCTTTTGATCATTGTGCATTTGAGGTCAAGAAACCCTACTTGGGGACCAACCTGCTAAGCAATAGTGGCTGACACCTCTGCTTTACTGTATCTGCTGTCACTTTTTAAACTTTGGTGAGCTTGCGGGAAAGCTGGTGAGTGAAGTCCACATACAATAATGTATGTATCTTAAGCAAACTTTTTTGTATCTTGTGAATGTACCGAGAATACAGATTCATCACTTGGAAAAGGACGTTGGGCGTGAACAAATGGTACCACGCTGAGTCTAGCACTAAGCACTTGGATACAGTGTACTAAACTAATTACACCAAAAATGGAAGAAAATCTTTTCTGGTAGTCGTAGGGGCAGACAATATTTATTTTTGGACCCTTAACCACCCTGTAAATAATCAGAGATTTACTTAAGCAAAGGGCTTTAGTAAGTCCCATTCCATCGACAAACTTCATAGAGGTGTAGGAAAAGGGGTTTGTGAATGGGGAAAACAAATTCCTCAGGGAAAATAAAAAGTAAAATTGTACATTTGTATAGTGGACTGTCTTTCAGTAGTACCCCAAGTGAGAAGGCAGAAAATGGAAATAACCCAACTTTAAACCATATATTCACTTTATCCATCCATTCACCCTTCCTATAATCAATCCATTCACTAATACATTAGTCTACATAGCTGTATATCCATCTACTCTTTAATCCATCCATGATTAATCCTTTAATTCTACTATACATCCTTTAATCCATCTATTCCTTCACCTTTCCAACCATCTTTTTACTATTCCCTAAATCCATCCTTTCATCCATTGATTTTATCACCCATTTATTTATCCTTTGACCATTACTTCTTTTCACACTTCTCCCATACTTTTGCTTCTCCTTCCATATGTCCTTCATTCCTTCCTTTCCTATTACCTTCCTTTCCTTTTAACATTTTACTTCATCTTTTACCATTTTGAATTTCCTTCTTTTCTCTACTCTTTCTGTTTTTTATTGGCCTTATTTTTTACTGCTTTCTCGCTCTATTTACCACTTTCTGATTTTTTTCCCATCATTTTTGTAAATTCTCTTTTCCCATCTCCTTGCTTTACTTGGCTCATTGTTCAAAACTTGTCCAACACACATCAGCCCTGTAATGGTAGTCACCTTCAGCTTTATTTATGGGCGTTTGTAGACAGCTGTGTGGACAGAAGAGGCCCATGAAGAAGTATCAACATATTTTTGGACACAGATTTTAAGCCCTTCAGTCTTAGTAGCAACCCCTTGCTTTACTTGCTGTTGTGATGGGTTCACAGCACAACCAGTTGTACAGTGTGAACAACTGCACATTGGAGAAACAGTAAATACCACGCAACTTCCCAGTAGCATGCCTGGAAGATGTGCCTAATGCAGCTTTGCCGGCATACTCCTGGTAATGTTTTTGTAGTGCTAAAAAGCAAACTTCCTCACCTTTGCATTGAAGTTCCTGTATTGGAGTAAATTGAGTGACATCCAAAAATTCCTCCATTAACATTTGCCAGCAATTCACAAAACGATTGCTGGCAGTCAGAAATGGATTTACTACTGTGGATTTCTCTCCCCAGTGTGAAGGAACCTAGGGCCAGATGTACAACAAGATTTAGCATACACAAACCTGTTTGTTACCCGTTTGCGCATGCTAAATCTGATAGGGCCATGTACATACACTATTTTGCGAGTCGCAAAAAAATCCGACTCACAAAATAGTGATTTGTGACTCGCTATTCGGAAAGGCTGCTCCCTTCCTAATAGCGACTTACAAGCCATTTACAAATGTTTTGCGATTGCAATTGTGGTTGCAAAACACTCGCAAATGTCCTCCCTCTTCAAGAGGGTGGTAATGCAGTCACAAATGGGAAGGGGACCCCTTCCCCCTGCAAATGCAGGGAAAAATATTTTTTAGGGGCAGGCAGTGGTCCTAGGGACCACAACCTGCCCTTAAACAATGCAACAAAAACGTTACATTTTTTTTAAATTCATCCCATTTTCCTTTAAGGAAAAGGGCTGCATTTTAAAAAAAACAGCTTTATTTAAAAGCAGTCACAGATGTGTAAGTTTGTTGAGCCCAGCAGGCCACTATCCCTGGGAGGGCCAGCCATTTCCGATGGGATCGTAAATTGCGAATGGCTCATTAATATTCATGAGCCTCGCATTTTATGACCCCATAGGGAATCACAATCAGTGTCTCTGACACTGTTGTACATTCTATATTGCGACTCGCAATTTGCAACTCGCAATTGAGCGCAAATTGTGAGTCGCTATTCAGAATGGTCATACATCTGGCCCCTAGAGTTGTGAATTTGATGCAAGAGGTGGAAAGTAGGTGTTCCAAGGCATCCTTATCCTTATATGTCTGGTACCACCCACAAACTCAAATGTTTGCATCTTTCACAAAATCCAATACAACTACTTTCTCCTGTGAAACCCCATGAAAATGTGTTCCAACCAACTGCCCTTCCAAGACGTTATTGAGAATGGATCACCTCCAGATTTGGTGGGGATAAAGAAGAAGTGATTACTCCATGGGGGAAAAATGCGCATTTGCACAGTGGGATCTATTTCCCTTGTGTTTAGAGCTACAATTGCAGATTTCTGCACAGGAGCAATAGTAGCTTGTGAGCTATGCCACTTAACATTCCTATTACTACACTTCAAAACCACTGCTTGGAACAGTTTTCCAAGTGTACGTCCTGGAATGTTTGTGACTTTAAAAAGCAAAAACACAGAAGTATGTTCAGCGGCAGATGTAAATCCCTGCTTGTGCTTGTAAGGTTTTTATTTTTTAGATGGGTCAAATGTGTTTCCATTCACCTACTGTAAATAATGTTAAAATCTACCTAAAACAAAAACAAAAATCTGTTAATAGGAGAAGTGAGTTATTACCCTAAAGGTGTCCGTGAAGAAATGTTCAGAATAATGTGACTGTGTGCTGGGGAGTCACCAGAAAATGTAAATACTCCCCATTTTGAACCCAAGTTCTGATGGCACCAAGCAAGCAAGGCATGTGAGCCTGAACCTCCCTAGAAGAGCACCCTTTTCTCTTCCATCCAAGAATCAATCTGTTCACCCTTCCATCCACCTGTGGATATCAACCATTTCACATTCACATTTTCTCATCAATTTATTCTTTAGTCCATCATCAGTCTTTCACTATTTCATCCATCCATCAGCCATTCCAACAGCCATAAGTGCAGACATCCATTATCTATGCTTGAATCCATCTATACATACTTCCACCTACACATCCATTATTTGACTTATTCATCTATCAATAAAACCTTTCATTCAACATTTGATCCTTTTTCCTATCTATTCATCCATCATTCATCCTCTCAAATTTCCATTTACTTTGCCCCCCCATCCTTGAACATTTTCATTCACTATGCCATCCATCTTTCCTCTCAAATTACCAATCACTCTGCCATCTTTACACCCACCCATCTACTCATCCTCTCAGATTTCCATTTTCTCTACCATCCTTTCTCCCTCCAATCCGTCCTTTCCGATTTCCATTTACTCTGCCATCCTTTCATCAAGCATTTGATCCATCCATCCATCCATCAATTCCTTCCCCTCAGGTTTCCATTCGTTCTGCCATCTTTTCATTCATCCATTCAAACTCTCAGATTTCCATTTACTCTGCCATGCTTTCAGTCACCTATCTATTCATCATTTCACCTACTCATCCTTTCACCCCCTCATCAGCCCATTCTGACACCCACTCGTCCATCCATGATTCCACCCACCTATCCATCTATTCACCCACCCATATTTTCTCACGCTCATCCCTCAAACATTTCACCCACCCATCGATCCTTTTACCCAGTCACCCTTTTACGCACACATCTATCCTTTTACCCACCTATCTTGCTATTCTTTTATCCAACCTTTCTTTCACCTACTCATTGATTCAT
Organism: Triturus cristatus; assembly: GCF_964204655.1. Classification (NCBI taxonomy): domain Eukaryota; kingdom Metazoa; phylum Chordata; class Amphibia; order Caudata; family Salamandridae; genus Triturus; species Triturus cristatus. The sequence goes on along the minus strand of NC_140593.1, from coordinate 1,009,578,244 downwards.
CCACCCTACCTTACTCCTGCTCATCCATCCAACTTTTCTCTCACCCATCCATCCTTTTACTCATCCACCCTTTCACGCACACATCCATCTTTTTACCCTCCTATCCTGCTGTTCTTTCATCCATCCATCCATCCTTTTACCCACTTATCCTTTCATCTACCCATCCTTTCACCCACTTATCCACCCTTTCACTTACTCATGCATCCACTCGCCCATCCTTGTTTCCCTCGTATATCATCCTACCTTTCTTTCTTTCTTTTACAGATAAATATAAGCTTTTATCTGCCATGTTGCACATCAAAGAGGCCCATAAAGAACCCTACCCTTGCTGTAGCTTGTAAACCAGGGGGCTCACGTCACCCCTGACCAGTGCTTAATGCGGGCCGCTGATTTTGGATGCTAGGCACTGTGACTTAATTGTCAACACCAGCACATGTGTCAGTCAGTCTGCCACATGGTTGTGCTGTCTGTCTAATTTAGAGATGAGCGAAAAAAACTGTGGCTTATTAATTCAATGTAGATGGAGAATTACTATTCCCTACCGATCTAAGCCATTATTCCAGCTTTGAGGGCCTGGAATAGTCTGAATTGTCACACTTGTAGGACTGTGATAGTTAGTAGTTGTGTTGGTACTATGATGACCACCTGAAAGCAAGGCAAATTCTGGACAGTGACAGTTAATATTCAGGGCATGAGGTCAAAATTCAGGAAAAAAATTCAGGACAAAGGTCATTTTTGGGGACACATCTGAGGACTTTGGGCCATATGTAGGTAAAACGTGTTTTGCGATTCTCAAATTGCAATTTTTAGGGAATCGCAATTAGAGAATTGCAAAACGCAATGTAGTTAGGATTAGCAAAATATTTTGCGATTCCCACCTATTCCTTATTTGCGAATCCCAAATTGAGATTCACAAATAAGGAATACCTTGCCATTCATTCCTATGGGCTAGAAGGCCCATAGGAATGAATAGGAAGACATTCTCAATTTGCGATTCTCAATTAGAGAATCGCAAATTGAGAATGCAATTTCAAGGTTGCAAGGGTGTCAATAGGACACCCTTTTGCACCCCTGAAATAAACATGTGTGCACATGTGGCGCACATACATGCGCTAAGGGCATGTATGTGCGCCACATGGCACTTTGAAAAATGCAAAAAAGTGCATTTTTCAAAGAAATCGCAAATTACCACCAACCTGAAGTTGGTGGTAATATGCGATTCCTTAAAGCAAAACAGCACAACTTGGGTGCTTCCTACATTGCATTAGCAAAATAAGGAATCACAAATTTTGAGATTCCTTATTTTGCGTGTGGGTTTTTGTGTGCTACATAGCACACTGCCCAAATTGCGATCGCAAACGCTGAAATTCTGCAAATTTAAGCATTTGCGATCGCAATTTGGCTTCCTACATATGGCCCTTTGTGTGGTTATAAAATAGACATCTGACAGAAGTACATGCCAAAATTGATTTAAAGATGAAAAAACTAAAAAAATATATACACTCAAAGCAGAATTTGCCTGCTGACATGAGAAGCAGATTTCACAGTTCTACTCCCGTACCATGAATAATTGTGCCAGAAGTACTGCTCTGTTACTGAACATAGATTTTAAGTTCACAGGCAGTAGCAGTGCTACAGAGTATGAAAAAGAGAAGGAGACAATGGTGAGAAAGGAGAGAAGGCCATATGTTGAGAGGGAGAGACAGAAGGTTGGACCAGTGAGTGTGAACGGTGAGTAGAGAGAGAAGCTGAGAGAAAGATCAGATAGTGAACAGAGAAAAGAAGACAATGGAGGAAGATGGAGTAGAGAAAAGAGCAAAAAAGATACAGAAAGATGATGAGGGTGACAGAGAGAAGGTTGAAAAGAGAAAAAAGGTAGAGGGGCATATAAAAGGTGAGGTAGGGGGAACTAAGATAAAGCATGTGGGGGAGAGAGGCAGAGATGGCTAGGTAGGGGAGAGGAGGGACCAGATAGAGAAAAGGGAGCCAAGACATGAAGAGGTTGAATAGGGAGTGAACAGACAGATTATGTGAGTCCATGAAACTTAGGGACGGTTGGGCCCCATAGTTGGAACTATTATCAGCAGCGCTGGCGGGGGCAATGTGTGGTAAAACATGCAGTGGTCTCCTGACGCAGGTCCTTAGCCCGAAGTATAAGTTTGGGGGGGCACGGCCCCACATAATAACAAGAGGTGGTTCGGACAGGAAGTAATGGTTTCTATCTGCAGAATCTGTTAAAAAAATTCTTTAATTTTGGTGATATTTGAAAACAGTTTATTTTCATTCTGTATATTTCGCTAAAGTATTATCCCGGAGGACGTTTGGAGGATCTGAGTGACAAATTGCAAACAGTGGGCTGTGGATATTCCGAAACATTACTGAAAATATTACAACCTAAGCACATTAGCTGACAACCTTGCGCAAAACAGAATACAATATAAAGCCGGTTTTAGGGGAGAATTGAGGGTCCCTCACAAGTTGCATAAAACATATTGGAGTGATCACATTAATCTCTGAAGAATGGGAGAAGTACATTTTAAAGCTTTTCTGACCAAAAGCCTCAGTGTACTATGACTGGATTTTAATGGTAACACAATAAAACAATTGATCTTAATAACATAAATGGTTTCAACTGATACATATTGGTGTTATCACTGTGGGGCCTAGTCAACATGCTTATACTCAATAGGCAATATCCACCGGAAATCCGACCATTCCCAAATCCCAATTACTTCAGTCCTCAATCCGCTCCACAAATCATTGCCAATGTGTTCCAATTACCAGAATCATAAACCTGAAAAGAAGTATGTACCTTATCAATAAATAACAACCCAGAGTTTACAGCACACAAACACACACACTGGACTGAAATGGGCACACATTGTCGACTGATTATTTATATGATTTCAGACCACTGTGTCCTTAATTTTATCTCACTGATGCTCTTACAGATTTGAAAGATAACAAAAAAATACTCCCTCCCTAGCCCAGCCCCTTTGTGCTCTAGAAATAAATAACAGACATCAATGCAGAATGGCTCGAGATTGAACAGAGGAAGGCAGTCTTTATGAGAGCAGCGAAAACAGCAAATGTTTAAACTCAGAACAGTGGTACGTTCTGACCTGACGAGGGCCCTGGCATTTTTTTTTTTTTTTTTAAATTAAGCATTGCCGATGGCTGTGTATCGAGTGTTTTTTGGGGTACAAAGAGAGGCATTGGATGGGCAGTAGTTGATAAAAGAGAAAACTCCCCCAATTCCACACACTTAAAACATGTCATACTAAACAATTGATGTTGAGCAGTTTTTTTCACAGATATTTCGCCCTCGTCCGTCATTTTACTGAAGCAAAATAAAAACAGATAGCGCAAAGTAGGCCATGCCTTTTTGAGAATTACCCTAGCTGTGAAACAGCAGCCGGCAAAGCTGATTGGATGCTAGTGGGAGCGCAACTACCTTTAGAAATCCATTCTGCTCAGTGGCACGTGAGGGTCCGCGTGAGGCTGTAGAGCGAAGATGGCGGAGGCACTCGCCCACACAGACCTCATTAGCTGCCTTGAACAGGAGAAGACAGTGAGTGACTGGTGCAGTCTTGGCTGAGATGTTTAACCGAACACACAGATACTGTACTGTAGGCTCAAAGTGGAAGGCACTGCGATAAGAAATAATGAGCCAGCGTGTCTATGAATTTTTTATCTGTAGCAAAGCATAATCGTGATTCCTGGATTAAGCAAAGCGTTTACTTTTTAATGATATCAGGTAGAGGAAAAATGTTGAGAATGGAAATATTTACGTGAAAAAAGAGATGGTGGCAAGGAAATTGAGATTTTATTTTACCTCTAAAAGTGAGAGCACTAACTAAAAAATGTGGAAAAAGTAAAATATTTTTTTCCCTATCAGAGGTTTTTTTTTTACTCACAGCTCTCTTGATGCGGTCCAAAAAACTCTCTTGATGCAGTCCACAAAACCGTTTTCGGCCATGCGCATTAGGACGTCTAGGCTACCTACACATGGTGCATCGATTGGCAATTCACAAAAATCCATTTGCAAAAGTACATACTGGTCACAACTGTGTAATATTCCACAATCAAAAGGTACTTCTAAGCAGAAAAGTTGGTTGTGTCACAGGACTTGGATGCAAAAATTGGATATTTTTTTAACAAAAATAGGAGTAAGAAGAGTAAAATTGAGGAGGGGGCATTCCTTGGCCACACAGACTCCTTGATGGATCTACAGAAGTGTGTGCCAGCCTGTAGACATGGCAGTTCACAGAAGGAAACACCAATCACCATTCAAGCAGTGCTCCAACCTAAGCAGGATCAAAGTAACACCCATGCAGCATTGCAGCCAGTCACACACCACACTCAGGCCACTCATGCCGACTGCAGTGGAATCACACAGAAAGAGATGGGAGCGCGGGAGCGTGGGAGGACACTGCCATGACAAAGCACAGCTGTGATTGATCTGACTGCTGCAATCCAATGCTGGAGTGTGCTTATGGACCCTGATGGATCTTCGTTAATGAGCTGTAATTTGCCTGGTGGGACTGATCGAAGCACTTTAATGTTATCCTGGCAGAGTGCCAGTGTGCTTCTATACAAGTAAACACTGCAAATGCATATATACTTCTGATCAATGGGGCTCTGTCTGGGGGATTCTGAAACAGAAAGGGACCTGCATGTGCATCACTGCACATGAACTCTGCTGCCTTGATTGTAGGGTTGTATGGCAGCTCCTGTTGGTTCTTCCATTCTCCTTCCTTCTGTCCTCGCTATCTTCTCTTTTGTTGTGTCTGCCCTTTGTCTTTCCTTGACTTCCTCTCATCTCCTCCTCCCTTTTTCTTTTCGTCTGTATGATTTTTAATCTTCATTGTCCTACCCCCACTGTTTAACATCATTTTGCACTCACATCTCGACTCTCTCTTAGGTTCAATTGTTTGCTTTGTCACTTCATCTTTGTTTTTGTGTTTTGTTCTCTTTCTACTTCTCTCATTGATTCTTATCATCACTGTTTCTTACAATCGTTTTATTGCTTTTTCTTAATTGCATTCTTTCACATTCTTTTTCTTGTACTCTTTTATTTGTTTTATCCATAGTGTCTATCGGGAATAAGTCAAGCAGCAATGTTGTAGGGACCTTGAGGTTTTTGAGTGCTTTAACGTTGAAAAAGTCAACATTTCACGCTCTTCAAGATTCACACCTCTTTGCCTTTTCTTCTTCTTCCTTCTCTTCTTCATTCTCGCTCTCTTGAACACTGTATATATATTTTTGTATTCACTTTTTTTTCTTTCACCATCTTTCTTTCTTGCTTTATTAATTTCCCACGTTCTCACATTTTCTTGGCTTTATATTGTATTCTTTCTCTTTATGTACTGGTAATACCGGTTGCAGCCAGCTTTCACTGCATATCCACGCTCAGCACAACACTACCATCAGCCAGTCCATGGCATCATCCTAGCATCACAGCACTAACTCCAAAAATCCTTCTCCCACCTCCTACAGTCAGACTATTACCAATCAGCTCTGCACCATGAGCAATGCATTTCTCTTTGCCCAGAACAGCACCACCACTGACACGACAGGGCATGGCCATCTGCAGCATCAGGTTATCACACCATCACTACCCTCACTCTACAGCACTTTCCAGTTTTTCACATCACCATTCAAAGAAAGCACATAATTCCCAGAACTGCACCATGACCCTCACCATTGCACTTGTCTACTAGATCTCTATCACCATCACCCAACACTACACTGTCCCTCAGCACTCTAGCTACACCCTTTAGCGTAGAACATCCATCCTCCCGCAACATATCACAAGGACAACACTACCGCTCCCCTGCAGAGTATTACTAATCCAAGCATTAGGTGTCAACCCAGAACTGCACAGGATCCCAGGGGCGCTGCATTCCTGCCAGAACCACATCTCCTTCCTATCGAGTGGAGTAACAATAGCCCCTGAAGCCCCCCATGCTGTGGGGCTGAGCTCCAGGGGGCCCCCTCTGGCACTGTGCACAGGCGGGCCTGAGAGCTCCTGACTGGGTACGGAGCATGGGGGGGCCCCTCCTAGTACTTTGCAGGGGGCCCCCTTTAAATATTGTTACGCTCTTGCTTCATAACAGTGTAAACCTCGTCTGGATTTGCACCATCACTCGCTGGGTTTACACCATTGCCCCCCAAATCAAATCAAGTCAAATATGCATTATCAAAGGTCAACATAAATCAATGCAATTAAAAACGTATTGTGTTTAAGAATGCAGCAGTAAGCACTATGTTAACAGAACATAAAATACCATTAATTGCAGATGAGTTCCTTCATATTGGATGTTCAGCCCAAAGCCACCACCACTCAAAACCAGATCGCCATCCCAAACACTACACTAACTCCATCCATACAACACCTCAATCCCAACTTTGCATCATTACCCAGCACTGCATCAGAGTCGAATGCAAATCAATCCATCCCTGCACTCTAATTCCAACCCCCAAGTGGGGACACTCTATCGTTTGGTCTCATACCTGAGGACGCTGCACATTTCGTCTGCCCTGTGGTCCTGGGCTTGGTGTTGTGGACCTGCACCTGCTGACATCTCCACTCCTCGCCGCACCCGCTTCGCGGGTGCCGCTTCGTGCAGCCCGTGGTGACGCTGCGAGGCGGTTGGCAGATTTAATCTGGGGAGGAGCATCGCGCAGCAGGGACTCAATCTCCCAGGAGTCCCTGCACGGCCCCTGACACCTGGCCTGCGCACCCTGTGAGCCACGCCCCCAGATCGGCACCTGGTTAAAAGGAGCAGCCTTTCGTGACTCTTGTGGGATACTCTATCGTTTGGTCTCATACCTGAGGACGCTGCACATTTCGTCTGCCCTGTGGTCCTGGGCTTGGTGTTGTGGACCTGCACCTGCTGACATCTCCACTCCTCGCAGCACCCGCTTCGCGGGTGCCGCTTCGTGCAGCCCGTGGTGACGCTGCGAGGCGGTTGGCAGATTTAATCTGGGGAGGAGAATCGCGCAGCAGGGACTCAATCTCCCAGGAGTCCCTGCACGGCCCCTGACACCTGGCCTGCGCACCCTGTGAGCCACGCCCCCAGATCGGCACCTGGTTAAAAGGAGCAGCCTTTCGTGACTCTTGTGGGATACTCTATCGTTTGGTTTCATACCTGAGGACGCTGCACATTTCGTCTGCCCTGTGGTCCTGGGCTTGGTGTTGTGGACCTGCACCTGCTGACATCTCCACTCCTCGCCGCACCCGCTTCGCGGGTGCCGCTTTGTGCAGCCCGTGGTGACGCTGCGAGGCGGTTGGCAGATTTAATCTGGGGAGGAGCATCGCGCAGCAGGGACTCAATCTCCCAGGAGTCCCTGCACGGCCCCTGACACCTGGCCTGCGCACCCTGTGAGCCACGCCCCCAGATCGGCACCTGGTTAAAAGGAGCAGCCTTTCGTGACTCTTGTGGGATACTCTATCGTTTGGTCTCATACCTGAGGACGCTGCACATTTCGTCTGCCCTGTGGTCCTGGGCTTGGTGTTGTGGACCTGCACCTGCTGACATCTCCACTCCTCGCAGCACCCGCTTCGCGGGTGCCGCTTCGTGCAGCCCGTGGTGATGCTGCGAGGCGGTTGGCAGATTTAATCTGGGGAGGAGCATAGCGCAGCAGGGACTCAATCTCCCAGGAGTCCCTGCACGGACCCTGACACCTGGCCTGCGCACCCTGTGAGCCACGCACCCAGATCGGCACCTGGTTAAAAGGAGCAGCCTTTCGTGACTCTTGTGGGATAGTCTATCGTTTGGTCTCATACCTGAGGACGCTGCACATTTCGTCTGCCCTGTGGTCCTGGGCTTGGTGTTGTGGACCTGCACCTGCTAACATCTCCAGTCCTCGCCGCACCCGCTTCGCGGGTGCCGCTTCGTGCAGCCCGTGGTGACGCTGCGAGGTGGTTGGCAGATTTAATCTGGGGAGGAGCATTGCGCAGCAGGGACTCAATCTCCCAGGAGTCCCTGCACGGCCCCTGACACCTGGCCTGCGCACCCTGTGAGCCACGCCCCCAGTCCTGCAAATCCTATATTTCAGTAGATCTCTCTCACGCCTCGCGGGACGCGCCGGGAGAAGCCTGGGACAAGGGCGGGGCCGTCTGTGGCCGTCCGGGCCGGAGGAGGCCGGGCTGGGCCATCCCCCTAAGTCGCCCAGGCAAGGTTCAGGGACGTGGTGTGTAATATCAGGTGCCCTTTATCTCTCCCTGTGCGACACATTTAGGTTACCCCCTTTATCCCTCTAAGTAGCGCGTTGCTTTAATTCCGTGACATTTGACCATCTCTAAATGCCGATGGCAACTCGCTCGAATAAAGTACGAAGAGGAGGGGGTGACTGTGTGAGTGGCTCCATGGACCAATTCATAACACGTGCCTTTTCTATTGTAGAAAAAGAGATTGTCCGGACGGAGCGCGAACTCTCTCGGGAATCTCTTACCAATAAACGCTCATCCCTGGGCAATCTGGCACTAGCTCCATCTCCCGTTCATGCTCTTGTTCCCTTGATTACTGATTCTTCACCTTATAATGAGCAACGAGTAAATAGAATTAGAGCAAGCCTGGATAGACTGTCCCTTATTGCTCAGAGTGGTACTAACCTAACTGAATCAGATTGTCCCCCAACACTTCAGCTACCCCATCCAGTAGTTACGACTCCTCCCGTGTCCCAGGCCCCTGATACTCTATCCCCACAGCCTGACCCTCAAGTACAGGTAGAGGGGGGAGCTGCCGCAGCTAAAAGGAAACGTGTTATCAGCCCTCGCAGGGGGAATTTGATCAAACCCCATAACAAGCTAAGGAAGAAAAATCCCCACAAGGTGGTCGTACCGGGGAAGAGCTCTGGGGTGGGGTTAGATTCCTCAAAAAACCAGCAAGCAGTAGCTGGAGCAGATATTCTCCCTCAACAGTTGATTTTAGATTCAAATTTGGCTCCGCACTTGGGTGTGTCCTTGGAGAATTTCTTGCTCCCGAAGTTTGAATGCTTAGTGAAATCATTATTACTTCCAGTCACAGACCAGCTAAAGAAACTGTCCGAGCGGGTGGATGCTTTTGAACAAACAGTCCTCGACCACTTTTTCTCGGTAAAATCTCTGATTAAACTCAACTCTAAACTCAGAGAGCATGGGCAACCTCCTTACTTGCTATCTGGGCCCCCTGCAAAGAGTCCGGGTTCAACACCACCCATAGCGGGGAAGATACAGGTTGTAACCAGGGAAAGCATGTTGTGTGAATCCACCTTGCATCTAGAGGGGGGAGGAAGGAACCAGGGACTTCAACTGTGGTTAACAGAACAAAGCCCAAAACCACTGGTAATTTAAAAAAATCTACCAAATCTGCCATCAAGCCCACAGATCACGCAAAACAGGGAACTATAGCTTTGGCCAAGAACATCAATACTCCTTGTAGCGCTCCTGCTGGCGGGTCATGTCCCACACTCCCAATTTCTTCTTCCTCTACTCCAGCACCTAAGGTTCAGGAAATTGGAGAGAAAGAGATTTTAACTGCACCATACCCGAGTCTTCCCCCTGGTTGCCAACCATTTGTGGTGGTTCTTACTGGGGTCCCCCCATTAAACCCAGGCAACAAAGAATCTTATACTGAGCTATAAAATAAAACAATGTTTTGGCTCAGAGAAAATAGACCTCTACCTGATAACATCGATGGCCAGGTTATTCATGTAAGACGGGTTGGATGGGTGGGCAATAGGCCAAAGAATCAAAAGGGAGATTGTATTTTAGTCAACTTTAGAGACCCGAGAGCAGCTAGGCATATTTGTAGCCAGGAGTCCGACCATGCCCTATCTGCCATTAGCACTTGTGATCTTGGCTACTTTCATCGGCCTCCACCACCGCACTGGCCTGTTAGGCAGACATACAGAGAGGGGTGGGACTATTGGCACCCCCGCTATGTTACTCTTGACCCCATTTTCATGTCTCGGAACCCCGGCTCCCGCTCATATTTACCGTGGCATTATTATTGACGTGATGATCATGGAGCGGTCAATTTGAATTCTCTGGGGACCGCTGGGGCTATATACAGCGACTTGAGTGTAGCAGTATATATTGAGCCTCTTTGTGTCAGCGATCCTTCTCCGTCTCCCTTTTTGACCCCTTTGCATAGCAGTCAGAATGGAATAGCCCCTACTGGGACCAGCACTGTCCTAAACGGAATCGAGTCGGCAACAACTGATGCTGGAAGTATCTCCATTCCAACCAGTCCGAACCTCGATTCCCTTCTACTCCATGAAGTGCACACCGCTAACACTGAGAACCTTAAGGTGATCAGCTGGAATGTGGCGGGCATAAGCCGTAACTTAGAGCTGGCTGATTGGAATTCTCTCATTGAATCCTTTGATATTTGTGCCTTTCAGGAGACTTGGTCCATAGAACCTTGGCACAAAGTGGGTTATATGACCTTTTATGTTGCTGCAAGTATTTCTACTACGGGAAGTGGGCGCCCGTTAGGTGGGTTACTTATCTGGGTGAGACTTTCCTCGGGTTTACACGTGAAGCAGCTTAAGACTAACTCCCCTGACCTAATGAGACTGTCTATGAGGGGTTCTCGCAGTGGCAGCCCCCTGGAGATCTTTAATATCTATACTAGAGGTCCAAAAGGAGATCTGCCTTCCCCGACACTAGTGGCCCTGGAGGATGGGCTAAGGGAGTGCAACCCGAACTCATACATCCTAGTTATGGGGGATTTTAACTGCACGTATGAGCCACTTGCAGGGGATGATGTCCTAGACACCCTAGGCGAGGACACCCAAAGAGGTATTCCACCTCTTAATATAAGTCCAATTAAGAGATGGTCCCAACGTGCAATCCAACTAAATGCACTCACTTTGGAGTTTGGCCTAAGGGCGACCAATGGGAGATCCATCTCTGACCAGAAAGGGGCACATACCTACAATAGGATTGGACATACATCTAGGATAGATTATATCCTCTTAGATTTCCGTCTTTGGTCCCACTTGGTAGACATGGAGGTTGTTGCATCCACGGATAGCGACCATAATCTGCTCTCTTTGAGTCTTACTCCCCTATGGTGCAAGAATATTAGCCGTGTAATCCCTCCTGTCACAAGGATGACCGGAGAAGTCTGCCCTTCAAATTGTGGGAGGCGGTTAAAATGGGACAAGTTTATCCTCGATGAGGAGAAGGTCATGGGCATAAGGGCAATTATGTCAAATATTACACCAAGGTTATCAGCCGCTACATTAAATGCTGACGAGGTTTCCTCCTTGTTTAGTAGTACCACTAGATTAATAGGGGACCTTTTTTCCATACCCACTCGAGTGGATGGCGTTCGGAGGGAGCCCCGCCCAAAGGGTAATCCTGGCTGGTACTCCGCCCCCTGTCGGGAAGCAAAGCGAGAACTAATCACGGCAGTGAAGATAGGGGATGGAGGATTAGTATCGGTTGCGCGGAAGAAGTATAGGTCAGTCCAACAGGTCGCCAAGAAAGACTGGGAGGACAAGTTTTTGAGTGACTTGAAAACAGCAAGCACAGAGAAAAATTCGAGGGGTTTTTGGCACCTAATTACAGCTAAACACAGGCTCATAGATTCGCTCATTACCTGTAACATCCCCGAGGAGTCCTGGTTTGAGCATTTTTCTTCCCTCTATACTGTGAACATGGAGGATGAACCAGATTGTTTTTTTCCACCCTCTTTTGGTTGTCTTGACCCAGGGGTGGAAGTCCCTTTTACAGCTAGGGAAGTTGAACATTCTATTAAATCCCTTGTGCCGATGAAAGCTGCAGGGCCGGATGGTTTGCCTGGGGACCTTTTTCGTCTTAATCCAGGAGAGTGAGGGGTTCTTATTGCTTCCCTGCTTAATGCATCCAGGCAAGGAGCTTCACTCCGAGTCGTGGATGGGTGCAGTGGTCGTCCCGATCTTCAAGAAAGGGTCTCGGGATGACCCATCTAATTATCGCCCCATAAGCTTGATAGACTCGTCTCAAAAAGTGGCAGGGAAAGTAATTTTGAGTAGGGTTCTCCAATGGGCTGAAGAGAATAAAATATTATCTGACTTTCAGGCTGGCTTCAGGGCTGGTACCGGGACCATCAAACAGTCATTTCGACTGCCTATGATCTATTGGAAGGTGGTAGTGATAGGCAAAGGCAGTCTGTATTTGGCATTTATCGACCTGCAGACTGCCTTTGACCTAGTACCCCGGGAGCGCCTGTGGCAGGTTTTGGTAAAATTAGGTATGCCCTCATACCTACTGTGCCTAATAATAAAACTTCACAAGAATAACTATGCGCAGGTGAGGTGGGGAACCCAGGGTCAAAGGACCTCTCGCATCAAAGTCAATAGAGGTGTGCGCCAGGGGTGCGTCCTCGCACCCACACTCTTCTCACTTTATATAAACGGAGTTGTGGACCACCTCCTTAAAATTCAAGCTGATTCACCATCATTGGCAGGGAGGAAGATACCAACCCTGTTATTTGCCGATGACACCCTGCTGGTCTCCAAGACCCCGGTTGGCCTTCAGAGTCTCTTGGATGGCTTTGACCAATTCTGTAAGTTAACAGGTCTAAAGATTAATACTGATAAGACCAAGTTTCTTGTCTTGAACCCTCCTAAAAAACTTGGTCGACCCCCAGTGCTTAATATGGCTCCCTTGGAAAGGGTCAAGGAATTTGACTATTTGGGCATACGCCTCCTTGACACCATGAAGTGGGACAGTCATCTCCTTAAAATGATCTTAAGCCACAAAAGGGTGGTGGGTGCTCTTCTGAAGGAGCAGAAAGCATCCTCTATGAAACCTATCGCCCCGGTGCTTGATATTTATGCTGCCAGAGCCGTCAGCACGGCACTTTACGGAGAAGAGTTATGGGGTGCCCACAATATGAGTCAGTTGGTGCGCTCCATGAACAACTTTCTGAGGGACTTGATGTCCCTTCCCAAGAGCACTCCTACTCTCCCCCTTCTGCTGGACATGGGGTGCCGTCCCATCCAGGATCAGGCTAGGCTGCGCCCTCTTCTATTGTGGGCCCGCCTGTGGAGGGTCCCGGAACTGGCCAGTTATGCTGAAGGCCTAAAGGAGATTTTAGGCTTGTCTGGTCGGGCAAAAATAAGGTGGTAAAGGGATGTGAAAAGTTTGCTGACCGAGCTTGGCCTTGAAGGGGCTTGGCATTCTCGGTCTGCCCCTCCGAAATCAGCTTTGAAGAACTTATATTGGTCTTGGGTAACAAGCAAAAGAAATACTGATCCCAGTTTGTGTCATGCCTCTAGGGATTTCCTGCTTGTGAAGGACGTGGCACTGCGGGAACACTACTTGGACTTTATTACAATTCCCAGGGACAGAGCTTTGTTTTTTAAATTTAGAGTTGGTGTGCTGCCGGTGAGATCATTGACCGCCCGGTGGAAACCACCGGCCCAAACTACACCTTACTGTCCCTTTTGCCCATTGGAGATAGAATCGATCCCTCATTTTTTGTTTGTATGCCCAGCCTATAAAGCGCCCCGCTCCAGGTGGCTTAAACCACTGTGTAGGGAGCTGGGCACTCGACAATGTAGCGTGGCCCTGCGAATTTTAAGTTCAGATACTCGGCTGCTTTTTGTTTGTGGCTTAGCCAAATACTTAAGCTGGGCATGGCGTATTAGGACAAAATGGCTTTTACTAATTGTTTAATTATGGTTTCTGTGATTTGACCTTTTTAGCTATTTATTGTCTATGTTTTTATAGATTTTAATTCTGTAATGTATCTTACTTCTGTAAAGCTTTTAAAGATATTTTTTGTATCGAAATAAAGCCACTTTGACTGACTAACCCCCAAGTACCACTGCATCCCCTTCTCCCACCGTCATCTACCAGCACCACACTATTACTACCAAGCACTAAACATCAACCCTCACTGCCCTCATTCGCAGCACCAACGGAATGCAAGCACCACCTTACAGCACCACACCACAGGTCAGCATCACAGCAGCGTCACACCACAACCCATTAAACAATACAATAACATCTCAAGCAATGTCACCTCCAAAAACTATTCATAGAACTGCTGCACAGTAAATATATTAGCATTTCATGGGTGCATTGGGTCATGAATTTCTGATTAGTGGTATTGACTATTGCTCCATGTATCCACACCAAACAAATATGTCTATATCCTGTGTGGTGTTTGTGTTGAGTACCGGCACGGACTGGCAGCAATGCCATGACAAGTATCTTGTTGGTCGATGTGCCTCACTCAAACATAACTAACATATCCCCAATCCCGGAAACACATGGCAATCATGAATACTGCACCACCATCTCCAGTATTGCACCATCAACCGTACCACTACACCACAACAATCTAGCACCAAACTTTCAGCACCTTTGACCACACTGCAGACCCCTGCTTACCACTACCAGTCACAGCTCCACACTGTCATCTCCAACCACTGGAAGAACTATAATTCCCCAACACCAAACTGTCACGTCCCACTACTTCACAGTAACAAACCACTGCACTAGAACACCACACCACAGTACTGCCTTCCTTCTTCAGTATACCAACTCTGTACTGCTATTCCATCAATAGCACACTACAACCACCAGTTCACAACACTACTGCTCCAGCACAGTTTCTCAGATAGTACTGCCTTTACATACCAGCTTCCTCAAAGACTGCAAAAACACAACCTCATCATTCGCATATCACTACAGTCCTTGAGTTTACACACATTCTGTAGCAATTGTCTCTTTTGTTGCTAGTCAGCCACCTCCACACGTCACCCCTCTTCTGCAGTAGACCTGTACTTACCAGGTTTATTAATGACCCTCATTATGGAGGTCTGAAGTGCTGAGGTCAATCCAGATTACAAATACTACATAAATGATTGTGATTGTACATAAACGAATCCGACGAAAGTATTGTGAAAATCTGACATGGAGCATGGCTTTGTGGACTGAAGATGGGCACCTATGTCAAGAGTACGTACGCACCAGCTCATCTCCATCAATGCCAGCACCATTCTCTCCCTTTCTCCTTCTGAACTATTTCCAATTTGATGCAGGAGAGTGACTACTAGGAGAGAGCACCGACCACTCTGTTTGAGGCATGCACTTCTGGAATCTTTACCTTGAAGGCCCACACCTGTATGGTTGATCTATGCCCCAGGCTTCCCTTCTTTTTTTTCTTTTTTACATTTTTACTTAAAAATGTTTATCAAAATTTTCAATTATATAATCTAATTTGCAGAATCCCTAAAACACATTATGCTCTGCTGTTACATATTGACTGTCAATTGGCATTTTTTCAAATATGTTTTTCTAAAGGCATCTTTTGTGATGCTTTTATCAGTCACTGCCACTCCCCTCTGTGATCATGCCTTGTCTGGTGTCCTTTAGTCTCACACATCCCTCTACTTTTGCTTCCCAGGTATCTCTTGAATAATATGTTTTGGTGTAACCGATATTTTAGCAATTTCTAAGCAACCTCTCGAGGATCACCCTTACAAGCTCCATACTAGGGGTGGGCGGAATTTGCGAAATTCACTTTAGCAAACTATCGCAAAATGTTAAAAATCTCCGCAAACACACGGAAATATCGTGAAGACGCGGAAGTTTTTTTCCCGCCCGTTCGTGGTATTTTTTGCGTGTTCGCGGCTCGCCAACTTACCCATGCAGTTGCTCACGGGCACGGCCATCTTGTTTTCACTTGTCCCGCCCGCCCGCGATGCTTACTTCCTGCTCCGGGTCGCGCAATGCATGCTTGCACCCGTTCGCGGTACTTATTTCCTGTTCGGGAGCGCTTTTACTTGTTCGTGCCGCTTTTTGCGTGCTAGGGGAGAAAATATCACGCAAACTTGCGCACGTGGTCGCAATGGGTGCGGCCATCTTGTTTTTCACTCTATTGCATGGTTCTGGGGCAGCCGCGGTCGGTAGTAGGAGTAGCTGCAGGGCGGTGACGTGGGGAGGGGGAGGGGCAGGTTGGGGGGTAGTAAACGCGGCTGTTCTGGGGCCTCATTTTCAATCCTCCCTGTATCTTTCCAATCCTTTGTTTCAAGCCCTTTTTTTAAAATCTTTTTTATTTATTATCTCTCAAACTATTTTCCTGCTTCTATATTTTAGTTTTTTGTCTACTTTTTTGTGTTTTTTAGCTACTTTTTCACTCTTTTTCAATTGCCTGCTATTTATTTCCTTTACTTATTTTATTAATTTTATTACCTTTTCTTTCCCGCCCCGTCTCTCTCTCCCCAGAACCATGTCAAAGGGTAGGGCTCGCCGCAGCCAGAGCCGCGACCGCCTTCCTTGTGGAAGGTGGCACCCACAAGGGGTACAGGCACGGGCCTTATTTGGGGAGGTGGAGTTGGCTGCACTCATCTTCTTTGTGCAGCGCCACCTCCCCTCAACCCTGGCAGCAGGTGGCAGGCCTGGTTCTGGGTACGGGCTCCGGGAGCTTGACAGCAGTGGGGGAAGGTGCGCCGGGCAGTGTTGCGCTGCTCTGGGGTCCGGCGCACCCAGGCGCAGTTGACGCACCGGTGGTCTGACATCCTGGATCGTGAGCAGGACCTGCTGGACCTGCTAGGAGTGGAGGTCCCGGGTCTTGATGAGTAACTATTTAATTATTACTACTTTGTGTCTGTTCTTCTGCTCTGTGTTATATATTGCGAATATCTTTTTTTCTTCCTACCAGCTAGAATGTTGCTGCTTACATTCCAGGTTAGCTACGTTTAAAAGTCTTCTGTGATTGTTATGACACAGGTGCTCCTCTGCGCTACTACTAATCTTACTTGTTTGCAACTTTGCGTTTGCGCTCGCTTAGCGTAATTATGTAAGAGTTTATTTTAGAGAAATTAAGTTACGTAATGCTATAGTGACTCTAGTCCTTACTTTGTCCTCTCCCTAAGAGATGGGGGCGGATTGATACTTAGGTTTAGTTACTTTGTATGAGTTTGTAATTTTTTACTGGTATGTGTGATGCCCCCTCAGTTACGTCACGTGCTGCTGGTACGCCAGTCTTTATTAGAACCTTTTCTAGTTTATTCAATGAGTGGTGGTAATAGGCTTAGCACTAGCAGAACATCAGCATCAATCAACCAACCCAAAATATGGTGTATACAAAAAATGTAGTCATGTGTCCTCCATTTGACCATATGCATTGTTAAGGACTAAAAGAAGTGGAAATGCATACTTAATGTACAATTGGCACACCAGGAATAGGTGGGCTAGGTCGGGTGGTACGTCGTACTTAGGCTTAGTTAGTATTCTGGAATCAGGATGGAAGACTGGATTCCTGTTGATAAATAGTAAGTAGTCGATCCGCGAATCCCTCGATACTGCTTGTTGACTAGATGAGATCGGTCAATTTAGTTATTTCAATTTTTGTTTACATAAGTGTTTTTTGACCGTTCTTTAAAAATATTTTATTTGTTTGACACCATCCATCAATGTTTGTCTCTTTCTTATATCTTTCCTGTTCAGCACCCAGGGGCAGGCAGACAGGGAGTGGGACAGTGTCGGCGGGAGAACAACACCACCAGGAGGACACCAACGAGGGCTCCTCTGCTGGCCCTAGTCAGTCTTCTTGTTTTTAATAATAATTCTTATTCCATAACTTTTACTGCACCATATTTTTTCCAAACTATTGTTTCCGTTTCCCAATGCTATTTTTTACCAACAATTATCCTTCGATCTGTACTGTTTCAAAGATCTTGTTATCCCTGCATGCGCTATGATGACTCTCTGTACTACTACTACTATCAGTCTGTCTGTACTGTAGTAGCTAAGCTTGCCCAGTTGGCCACTCTTTAATTGAAAGGTTGTAAATAAAACTCAGATTCACCAGTAACTCTAGCCATTGAGTCCAGTCCTTTGGTTCGTCCTCTTGTACTACTTCTAGTCTTATTGATCTTGAGTCTTTGTTAATCTTGAGGCTTTGACAATTCACACCAACAAATGCCCAACCAGATTTATTACTATTTTGATATGATAGGACATACTACTACTGTTGTAGGGATTTTGCACATACAGAACTTTGCACAAGAAAATAGAATGTTGGTGATGGTAGGTTGGACCTTCCCCACACACCTCAATCAGAAATTATAGTAGTGTCTTGTCACAACTATTAGCTCTCCGAACCCTCCCCCCAAGATACCCAACAAGTAGATAACCCAGAACATAACACACCCAACCTCTCAGTCGTGGAAGCAATGCACATGCACACCCTTCCTTTAATTTGCTCACTCGTGTAAGTCCACACCAAATACCACCAAGTTTATGTAAGTTCAAAATGTTTATTTTGAATTGACAAGCTCTGTACGTTGTTCTATTATAATGCAGCACCAACAGGAAAATCAATAACATTAAAACAATAAACATTGTTACACTTACTTACAGTTGCGAATTAAATCATGATAACTGAACAGTGGTGGAAGCACCACCATCCCCTAGGAATTTAGTTTATATAAATTTATAAATGAAGATCTCTGAGTGAAGGGATCCCTCACCTTAGAAGAACCTAGTACTGGTAGTTGTTGCATCATAAGCTCTGCAAAGCTCTGGTTCGTAGAAGGGAATCTTCCGTCTGTAATGCGAAAAATAAAATGGTGCGTGTTAGTATATTGCAAGCATTTCTCAGCCGTGCCAAAAAGTGTAGCATTTATGGATAAGCAATATGGACTAACAGTACACCAGTACTTCATAAAAAAGTGGCTTGTTAATGTTTTGGTTGACCGCTTGTATGCAGCGCATAGACAGTAGCAGTGTGAGGTCATGTGGGTTCAAAGGTGTCTTATCCTCTTCTGTGCCCATGACGAGATAGTCTCGTCATGGAGCACGGTCGCGCTGTGCCCATGACGAGACTATCTCGTCATGAACCCCACCCGCGTGTGAAACGCCCGGCACAGGAGGGGGAAAGTGCGTGGCACCGAAGGGGTTAAACAACAAGCTGCAAGGTAACGTCACATGTGCAAAAATAAAAGACACAAAGGTAAAATGGTTGCATGGCTCGGGCTAACTAAGCAAAGGCTAGAATGACCCTAGGGGGGACCATATATAACTACTAGTGTCTACTCTACTACTACCTGATTTGTACTAGTGATGTATGTTATATACTATTAACTCATTTTTCAATCTTGCTACTGACCAATAGGGGGAGGTGTATATGACGCCTAAAAAATGTGTAAAGTTTTCTAGGCGCACTACCGGCCACGACCACCATTGCCGGGACCAGCGAAGGCGACGCGGAGGGAGAGGATGCGGCAGTTGCCGATACCGACGATGGAGCGGTAGGGGGAGTGCCAGCACCAGTGGCGGGGGGTGGTAAGTTAGATTCATAATCCTTAACTATTGTTGACATTACACTCACTGCAAGGGTGTACTGTATGTATACTGTTGAGACTTAGGGCCCCATTAGGATGGCAGGCGGATTGCCCCCGCCGGGCCTGCGATAGTCACCGCCGACCCCGCAGGGGCAAACCTCCCGCCATCCCTGTAGAAAAGACCCCCCGCCATAGATATTACAATGGCTGGGGGGTCCGCGGCGGATAGAAACCGTCCGCCGATTTTCCGCACAGTTGACATGTCAACCGGGTGGAAACGGTTCAAAATGGTGGCGGTGTCTGAACACACCGCCAGTCATATAATCTGCATTTTGGAATGCCTTTCCGTGGCGGCATTGCTGCCATGGAAAGGCATGCGGAGTATGCTTGTGGTGCCCGTTGCGGGCCCCCATGGAGGGTACCTATACTATGGTACCCCCCTGCCTTTCAAAGCACAACATGGCAGGCTCAGCACGGGGCCTGTCACGTTGTGCTTGGAAAAGCACAACATGTATTTTTAGCATTGCGGCATCCTAATTGTCCCCACGGGTCCCCCGCCCTTATGACGGGCGGTCCCTTTTTAGTGTGAGGATGGCGGGCGGACAAAGTCCGCCCACCATCCGATGTCCTAAGTAAGTAAGAGTTGCTGTGAATGTTTGAAGAGTGAAGACACCCTTTAATTGGCATGGGGCGGGAGTATTGAGTAACCAATGGCCTCATCTATCTGATTTCAACTCCGCTTTGCAAGTTTTATGGAGAAGACTTAAAGTCAGATCAGATCACCTGGTGTTCAACTAAAAAGTGAAAGACGGGTGGAAGGAAGAAGGACGGGCGAGATTTAATAAATGTTATGTACTGTGCATTATAGTGCTACCATGCCACTATGTGTATAATTAACTTGTCTTACTGTTTTTCTAAGGGTATATTTTACAATTGTCTTGTTATTTTCTTTTTGATACACAGCTACTCCTTCCAAAGTTAATCGGAAGGAGTTGGCCGCCAAGGCACGGCGCCGCAAGCTGAAGGCAATCCAGCAGGAATATCGGCGGCTTTTGGTCTTGGCAGAGGAGGAGGAGGAGACTGCAGCACTTCAAGCCTCCTCCAGTGCCTCGGGCCCCAGCCACCATCCTCCAACAGTACAGCGCCACCGTCTGGCAGCTGCTCGCCGCCGCACCCGCATTACCATCTCTGGTGCCCCCCCACTGTGGCTGCAACTGCCGCGCTCTTAGGCGCCGCGTCGCCCGTCTAGAGGAGCAGATGAGTGTCGTCCTGCAATCCCGCCCCACATCTTAGTCCCTGTCTTCTGCCCCTTTTTTAATTCTTGTTTGGGTGGGTGGGAATTGGGTGTTGGGGTTTTGGACTATTTTGGACTTTCTAATGGATATTGGTTGGGGTTAGGGAGGGGGGTTGGTCAGCTTTTGTGGTTTTTGTTACATAGTTTATTTTTGTTAGGGTACATTAAATCTATATTTCTACGTTACATTCAATGTTGTTAATGTTTTGTAGGTGGGGTTACTGTTTTACATCACACTGTTTCCTTGCTGGTGCAGGCCTGCCCATAGCCAGTGTTTGATTTAAATAATTGGCTGACTGTGTAAGACACAAACAGATAGATGCGACACCCCTCACTGATTGAGTTGTCCTACTAGTACTTTCAGTCTCTCTTCTAGTCTATGCATTCTTTATCTGGACTCAAAGGGGTGTGTGAATTTATTGAAAACATGTCCTTTATTAATTATACCTCCCCAAACTTCTCTTACCTTTGCTTGATGTTTAACTTAGGCACAGCGATAGCTGCATGGTGAAGATGTTTTCCTTTTTCTAACATGCCATGACTGGGGTGGTGGTGGTAGTATAGTAGTAGTAGTAGACACTGGCAGGGCAGCAGCATTTGCAAAAAAAGAAAATGAGACAGTCAGTCGCCTTTGAGAGACTGTTCGAGGAGTAGTAGAATGAAGTACAGTACAGAACTTACCGAGCAACAATAATATGCTAAAATATTTTACAACAAAACATAATGGTGATGGGATAGCCTGCTAGACAGTTACAAACTATAGTTGTGTCGAGTCACTTGACTAGGCCTACAGCGTAACAGTTAGTGCTGTGTATGAGGAATGACAACAAATCCAATCAATACCGGCAATTAATGCTGAGGTATATGTTCCTTTGTTAAATAAAAATCACCTCTAACATATACTGCTCATGGGTGGGCAAGCAGAAGAAGTTCATCGCTCTGCCTTGAAATTGAAGTACTGTTGCTTTCGCCACATCCGCCCCAGCAAGCATGTGATTAATTATTGGTGTACATTTAATTTAGTCACACCTCGACAATAAGTCACACAGCCCGGGGGAAGAGGGTTAGGGTTTGTTGAATGGATGGGAAGGGGGTTTGGGGAAAGGTTTGACAGTGAAAAACAGTACACATGGACAAACAAACAACAGTCTTTGAAGACTACCATATCCATATCAATATGTTAAGGGAAAAAAAGGAAATGCATGCATGATGATGACGGATAAGGAGACCCGGATTACATACACTTCTTGTTCTGTTGTTCCGGGCTTAATACTTTTACAGATAGCAAATAGAATTTTTAAATATTGGTAGGGATGAATCATAAACAGAGAGCAAACCTAATGATAATAACAACAACAAGAAGAACACACTGTTGTAAAGATTGTAGACAAAAAAATGAATCAAATTATTTAAAAGAAGATGAAAGTTGATACTGTTACTGTGTTATCTTAGTCAAAAATGTGGACTGGATTTGCATCTCGGCATTCCTCTTGGTCCTCTCGTCCATCAATCTTGGGTGTCGCCACTCGCCACTGCCCGACTGGAAAAAATGTAGATTTATTGGTAAGGTAAGTGTGCATTGTAATTGTTTTCCCAAGTATAGGGCAAGGCCCGGCCTGTAATTGTAGATGGAAAAACAAAGGGGATATTGAGAAACAAAGTTGAAACAAATGCACAAGTTATGATGTAGTGCAACAAGAACACTTTCCGAGGCGGCATGTATGCATCATCTCTACTCTAGTCTGTTTCCAGCATTGACCTTCAACAACAACAGGACAGAGCAGGCCCACAGTGACAGGCCTGATGGCACGTTGCTTAGCACATCCTCTGTTTAGAGTACTGTTTTTTTTTAAGAGTTGGACAAAGGCAAAGCACATATCCATTCCAAACATAGCATTTTTTCAATTTAAGTTTGTAAATCAATGCACCGTAGTCATCCCACCGCTACACTCAACTCCACTTCTACACAGACATTTGGGTCTGCTGTGGTTGTTGTTGACGTGTTTACCTTTAGGCTTTTATACCACTCATGAAACGTCCTACTGGCTTGTTATTATTCCATCAATCATCTCCGATACTTGTACTGACTGACTGTGAAGATCGGCCTGCAGTAGAAGTAAAATGTTGTTATTACACAACAAGAGTAGAAATATTATTGACTTGAGTCACTCTTTAGTGTGTACAGTAAGACTACTAGTACACTTTGACTTCACTTCGTGCACAACAAACAAACAACAAAAACACAACCACAAATCGCTCAGAGTCAGGTGTCCAATGCATGCCATTAAGTTTCATTACCTGTTCCTTCTCATCTTAAGTTAACGGGCTGTCTTTTTCGCCATCATCAGCATGGACGGTGCTGTTGTCAATCATACTCAGTGCGCAGATTGAGTCCCCTTCCTGTATTCAATGAAAAGCAATGTATCAAGCTGCAGGAGAAGTACAAATTTCTTATTTGCAAGAAGGGGAAAATTCACCTTGAGTTATGTTTAGTGTGTACTGTAGAAAGATGATTAGTGCACAATGACATAACTTCATGCACAACAAACAACAACAACATCACTCAGTCTGCGACTCTGCGTCCAATGCATGGCATCAATCATTACCTGTTCCATCTCATTTTCAGTTAATGGGCAGTCTCTCTCGGCTCTGAAAGGAGGATAGCTATAGTAGTCATCTGATTCATGCTCCACTTCTTTTG
Organism: Triturus cristatus; assembly: GCF_964204655.1. Lineage (NCBI taxonomy): Eukaryota > Metazoa > Chordata > Amphibia > Caudata > Salamandridae > Triturus > Triturus cristatus. The sequence continues at coordinate 1,009,554,968 of NC_140593.1, read as the reverse complement.
GCGGGACTAGGAAAGTTTTTATTTTTTCTTCTATTTTCCATCATCCAATCATCATTCATGAGGGCAATGGATTTAGGCAGGAGATTCAGTATGATGGAGCGGAGGAGCTGGATTCGGAGGACTGTACTGTCAAATTGCAGACACCTCAAACTTTTATATTAAATAGGAAGAGTAGAAGACGGTGGTAATGGATTTGTTGTGATTCACAAGTTTGTAACCGGAACGACAGACACACAAATAAAGGGAAAAAAAAGGGAGGAAGACAGTAAGTGCAAGCCTAATTGTCAGGGAAGTATAGCTCGTCCTCAAACTCTGGGGGTTCAGCCATTAGTAGGTAATCATGTGACACACTACTTCCGTCACCTGAGCCGCTGTCCTCATCTTCCTCCCTTGCTTCATGTATTGTGTAATTCGGTGGTATGAAGTGCTGATTCATTTTGATCATTGTTAACCTCTCCACGTTTTTGGGCGAGAGACTGGTCCTTCTCACTGTTACAATGGAACCAGCAGCACTGAAAACACGTTCGGAAGAGGCACTTGTGACAGGGCAAGCCAGATAGCTTATCGCCGGCCTTCTGAGCAGTGGCCATTCAGACCTTTTCCTATACCAATACTGCAATGGGTTTTGATCAATGTACACCTCTGTTGGGTCATCCAGATAGGCCTGGACCATCCACTCAATGTTATGGGGTGCTGCTGCTAAGCTTTTGGGCTCTTTTCTCTGTGCATCAGCACTGTGCTTATTAATGCCTAACTGTACATACCAATCGTCTAACGATTCTACTGGGCCTAATGATCCAGTTATTGTTGCTGTTGTCGATAGTGATGGTGGGTGTTGTGATCCAAACTCACTGCCCTCAGCCTCCAAAGTTGCACTTGATGCTGCATGCCCTGCTGCAGTACTTCTCGTGGGTTGATCTTGCGGGCTTTTAATTAGCAGCCGTTCATTTTCCAACTTACTTGCTGCCTCAGCTATCCAAGTTTTGTAGCGGGCAACATCAATCTCTAAAAAAGGAAAGAATGTCTTCAGTCCAAATTTTGGCTCACGGATCCAGAATTGTGGAAGAAATGTAATTTTCTTGTGACAAAATTTTATTTTCTATCCTTGTATTTTCAGCTAAGCGACGGGTAAGCTCTCCACCAAGTCATAGGCTCCCTTTTTGTCCTCTACACCTTTGTATGATTCAGACACCTTCTTCAGCTGATGCTCTAGCATTTGCAATAATGGGATAGCTTGGCCCATTGTACAGTCCTTCTTGTTGACTTCACGTGTGGAGACCTCAAAAGGACGAAGCATCTCAGTCAGGCATTTAACTAGGCCCCATTGCTCCATCTGAAGGGTCATGCCTTTCACAGTAGCATCCCCTCTTTGCCAGACATATTTATTGAGTGGCCTGTACTGCTCAAACAGACGATCAAGCATGTAATACGTTGAGTTCCAACGTGTTGCCACCTCCTGGATGAGTGCTTTGACTGGCATCCTATATTCACGTTGAATGATCCTCAGCTGCTTCCGAGCTTTAAAAGAATGGCTGAAATGAGTGCATATTCTTCGGCAGATGGCCAGAAAGTTGCTGACTATAGGTTCTTTTTTCAGAAGTCTTGAACTATAATGTTTATGCAGTGCACCAAACACGGAACCCTGAAATAGGAACCAAGATCCATGGCCTTAAGTACATTACTGCCATTGTCTGTGGCAACAAAACCAATACTAAGCCCTCTTGGGCGCAGCCATTCAAAAACCTTGCTGCGAAACTCTTGCAAAACGTTTACAGCAGAATGAGATTTCTCCATGGCGAACAGGGCTACAGTTGCATGTTCCCGAGTACCTTTAAAAATCGCAGCAGTATCAACTGCACCTCGTTCAGATAGCTTATCTCTAACCCCCACAAAAGAGACCCAGTGTGCAGTGATGCACATGTAATCTGTGGCTTGGCAACTGGTCCACATTTCTGTTGTCAGGTGGATATTGTGAACAGCTGCAAAGCTTGTCCAACCAATTCCAGCACATCATGATGTAGTGCCGGAACAGCAATTTTTGCAAAATAGGACCGGCTGGGAACCTTCCATTTAGGGCAGATGGCTGACACAAATTCAAGGAAACCCACCCCTTTCACCAATGAAAAAGGGAGAAAGTCCAGCGCTAACATTTAGCCAGCTTCGCATTGTAAAACCGTGCCATTGGGTGGTTGCGTTGGAACTGCCCCTCCAACCTAAGCATGCTCTCAATGGTAGGCTGGATTACTTTCCTTTGTGGTGCTATTGTTTTCATTAACCCACTTAGGCTCAACGAAGCAGTTTGTCTCATTGCGGTACTCGTTCGCCTTGGTGTCGCAGCCTGACTCTGATTATGGCTCTTACTGCGGTGCCACTCAGATGTTACTGAGGAGGATGTGGGCGGTACCACTACACTACTGGGGACAGGGCTAGAAATGCCTCCCTCTTCTTCACCTTCCACCGCAATAATATCGCCCCCTGATTCTTCCTGAACAACTTCAATGGGTTGAGTTTTTCTACTTTCTTTTAACTGAAGTAGATGATTCTCCCACACAATAGTGTGGTGTATTCTGAGATGACTTGCTTGGCCTCTGGTACCATAGTTTGTACCAAGCTTACCCTGCCGAACACCTTGTCGACAAATTGAGCATATAGCAACGTTCTCCTCCTTGGTGCTAACAGAAAAGAAGTCCCAAACTGGGGAGGAGAACTTTCTGGCACTGTTGGATGTGCCAGTTTCAATACCAGATGAACTGGAGGGTGTGCTTGGAATGTGACTCCGTGCAGCTACACTGTGACTTTTACTACCACTACCTACTGAGATGTTTGAGCTGGATGTAGGTCCCTGCCGGGCCTTGGAAAATATGGCAGCTGGAGGTAGTAGTGGTGTAACCTGTGTTGGTGATATCCGTGCTACATCCCGCTCAGTAGCAGCCTTTCTGGATAGGGTGAGAATGTTGGTTTCCAATCCCTTTGGGGCGGGAGTGATGTGCGTGATGACTGGCTCGTCTTCATCAACATCACCCCCCTCTTCTACATCTAGCTCCATAACTCTAAGTTTTTCTGGGACCTTCCTTTTCAGAAGCATTGTCTTGTGGCGTGCATCACTCTCAGACTGAGCTGGTGGCTGCCAAGTGGCATCACGATCATCAGAAGCGGGGCTTGAAGAAGAAGATGAAGGACTAAGCCTCCTTTTCCTTGCTGGTGGTCTGAAAGACAATAGATCTTCAGAAACAGTGGTTTGCTCCACTTTGTCTGCAGGAAGCTCAATTTCCTGAAATGCCCTTACGTCAGGAGCAACAACTACTTTGGTGGGCTGTTGTTGCGGCTGCTGCTGATCTTGTTGCGGCTGCTGCTGTTCTTGTTGCGGCTGCACACTTATCTGCTGAGTTTCCGCCTGCGTTGATTGTGTACTACTTTGCGATAATGATATTTCAACATCGCTGCTCGTTAGTAGACTGGCCACCTCTGCGACACTCAAGGCCTTGGGCCTAGGTTGGTGGGGTTGGAATGCTGGTGCTGAGGTGCTGCTCCCAGCTTGGTTCCCGGACAACGCTGCTGCAGGCGTAACTTTTTTGGTGCCAAAAAAAACATTGGCGGCACACCAGTCGTGGTTAATGACACTTTCTTTTTCTGTTCCTTCTTCTCACGGGCAACTTTATTGGTACTGGACCTGGTACCTTTCTTTGGGGCCATCTTCTTCAGATGTCAGGCAGGACGCAGATGCACAACAAGTTTGGTCACACGTGGACGTGATGCGCAGCAGGACTTCTGTCTGGCTGGCAGTACAAAGGGTGATGATGATGATGACACCTCCTCCTCTGGCTTTTTGTGCACCTAAAAGCAAATAAGCCAGGAGAAGAACATCAGTGAAATGTTGCATTTGTTGTTGCGGTTCAGTTACTTACTACTGTACTAGTGCAAACAAAAGATATAGTCTAGCCATTTCTGAGACTTTGTCAACAAGGGCTATGTTATACTACTGTGTACACACACTACACTCTCAGGAAGGATAGGAAAGATAATAAGAACCACCAAAATAAAAATGTAATGGAAGTGGGGTGGACCCTATTTGCCATTAAATTATTTGAGCATCTCATCATTCATGGAGCTGCTGCTGGGAAAGGGGGTGGATGGATGGAAGCAGTAAGCCAATAGGAAAACCATGCAGGCCTATATGGCAAAAGCAGGACACTAATAACTCCCAACACAAAAAAAGGCCACCAGCCACATGGACACTCACAAATCACAAACAAGCAGGGGGCCTGGGAAACACCAGGAGCTGACAAAAGGCATATAAAAGCCAGGCAAAGGATGCATGCTAAAGCACACTGCTCTGCCTTTTTAATGCAACAAAATGCAAATACGAAAATTCACAGGCCCCAACAAGGTCTGCAGGGTGCATGCATTGCACACCAACACACACCAGACACACACAACAAAAGCATGTCTTTAAGACAACCAACATCAGAAAGCCCACCCCAAAAAAACACACTTCCCAACTCAATTCAATGCCATTCATGCCCTAAATGATGTCTAAATTCAACAGACCACACAGAAACACTTGATTAATACAGCTGTGGCTACTTGATCCGTGCCTACTCATTGAAAGCAGGCCTGTTGGCAGACAACAAGGCCAGACAACAAGCTTGCAGGCCTAGGTTTCAAAATGGCCACCGGCCACATGGCCAGGCCCAACACCATCAGAAAGCCCACCCCAAAGAAACACACTTCCCAACTCAATCCAATGCCATCCACGCCCTAAATGATGTCTACATTCAACAGACCACACAGAAACACTTGATTAATATAGCTGTGGCTACCTGCTCTGATCCTCCTGGATGAAAGCAGGCCTGTTGGCAGACAACAAGGCAAGACAACAAGCTTGCAGGCCTAGGCTTCAAAATGGCCACCAGCCACATGGGCAGGCCCAACAACATCAGAAAGCCCACCCCAAAAAAACACACTTCCCAACTGGCATTTTTGATTTAACTTTCCTCAATGTCACTTAAAAACAATAACATAACACATACTATTTTGTAATGCAAGTTCTTGCCTTCTGTTTTGCATTGAATACACCAGTTTGCTTCAGGTCTACCATTCGTTCACTTTCTCCCTGTCGTAAAAGTTTGGGTACATTCCTTAAATCTGAAATAGAACTTTTGAAAGGACATTAAAAGACACTGGAGTTGGAAAAGGGCAAGGATGGCTGGAAAATGACTTCTGCTCTTGCATTGCAACGTTCGTCTTTCTGTTTCTCCTTTTTAATTTAGAACCCTCTCTCAGTTGCATGTTCTCGTTAGGCCGAGGGTCAATTTAAATTGAGTGGGCATAATTTTGGAAATTGCGCATTACACTTCTTACATGAAATTGCCAAAATGACACCATTACACCACTTCATGTAATTACGCGCCATTCACAGTAAAAATTTCCCATAGATGAACAATTTGTGGGAATTTACTGCAAAAGTACAGGAACAACGGCACCCAAGACTTTAATACGGTATTAAACCCCAGATTAGATCGCTCGGCGAGCAGCAGAGCGCATGTAAATAGCAAAATGGCCTCCAATTTAAAAGGTTTGATGGAACAATTTGGTTTGTGTGATATTTGGCGACTTAGGGCAGGTCAGAAGTTGGGATTTACTTTCTTAAATAAAAAATATCGCCATAGGTCGAGAATTGATTATTTTCTAATTGATGCGAGATTACAGGGTAAAGTAAAAGAAAGTATGCATGTTGGGATACACCTTTCCGATCATTCGGCGGTTATTTTAGAGCTTGCTACTGGAGTTAGTGAATCAGAGTCAGTATGGAGGTTGGACCGCACAGTTTTATATGATGAGGAGGCAATGCAGTCTCTTCAACACGAACTTGAAATCTTTATCGAGCAAAATTTAGGTACAGCTAGACTAGACATTGTCTTGGAAACAACTAAGGCTTTTCTGCGAGGGAGATTAGGTGCTATTGGCGCCAGCAAAAGAAGGAAATACTTTTTTGAGGTTGAAAGTTTAGAACATGAAATCAGGCAAGAAGAGGCAGATATAATTAATAATTATAGGGATAGTTCACAACAAGAGGAGAATATTCAGAAACTGTTGGATTTGAAAGAAAAATTAACTCTAGTTGTTAACAATCGGGTAAAAGAGAAATGGCTTGCTTCTAGATTAGCTAATTTTCAGTATGGGGAGGGGTCAGGTAAACTACTTGCCTGGAAAGCCAGGACAGATAGGACAAGGAATATAATTAAGGAAGTGAAATTGGAGACATCAGGTGTTATGGTTACTGAAACTAAGGACATAGTGGATGCCTTCTTCAAGTATTATGCAGAGGTCTACAGGGAGGATATGGTTCCAGATAGGAAGAAGATAGATGAATGGTTAATTTGTCTACGACCTGTGACTGATGATCTACAAAATATGTTAGATCAAGAGATTACACAAGGGGAATTAGATTTGGTTATTAGATCAGCTAAGAAGGGCAAAGCACCAGGCCCAGATGGCCTCCCGGTTGAGGTGTATAAGATGCTGTCTGGTAGTTTGATACAGTTATTATTAAAGGTATTCAACGAGGTCCTTTTGGGTAATGTAGAGATCCCAGCCTCCTGGAACCAGGCCAACATTATTGTAATTCCTAAACCTGGGAAGTCACCAAGGTATTTGGATTCATACAGACCAATTTCACTATTGAATTCGGACTATAAATTATATGCTAAGATTCTAGCAGATAGGTTGGCGAAGGTGATCCCAGGAATAGTACACGAGGATCAAAAGGGGTTCATTAAGGGAAGGTTTCTTAAAGATCTAACCTTCTCTCTCATAACAAGCATTGATATCGCTATTGACCGAAAACTTCCTCTAGCGATTGTCGCCTTGGACGCCGCGAAGGCGTTTGATCGCGTGAATTGGTTATTCCTTAAAGCGGTAATCATGCACCTTAAATTGGGGAAAAAGTTTAGTTCTTCCTTACTGTCCCTTTATCAATTCCCTACTTCAAGGGTACTAGTTAACGGAGCTCTAACTAAAAGTATTAAGGTAATGAGAGGGACAAGGCAAGGGTGTCCTCTGTCCCCACTTTTGTTTGATTTATACATTGAACCGTTGGCATGTAGAATTAGGGAGACTGAGGACATCCCCCCTTTTAGATTTCAAAGTTGGGTTAAGAAGATTGGACTCTATGCTGATGATATTGTTATTTTAACTTCAGATCTAAATCAAACTCTACCTAAGTTAGAAATAATCACAAATCAGTTCGGATTAGTCTCGGGGTACCGTTTGAATGCTGACAAGACGGAAATTATGTCGTGGAACATTGAGACAGACCTTATAACTCCGAAAAAACAGATTAGATATCTGGGGGTGCAGATTACACAGGATATCTCACAAATTGCGACAACTAATCTGGCCAAAAACCTGAAGGATATTTTGAGTTTAATGAAGGGTTGGAGACATCTTCCTTTCACTATTTTTGGGAGAGTAAATCTGATTAAGATGATTGTGCTTCCTAAGATAACATTTTTATTCGACTCCATTCCTTTGATGTTCGAAAAAAAGGGATTAATGAAGTTGCAAAGTGAGATTGGATCATTTATTTGGTCTTCTAGGGGGTCTAGGCTATCGTGGAAAAAGATAAGGAGGAAACATGTTAAGGGGGGATTGGCAGCTCCGGACTTTCAAATATACTCCTGGGCCTTTTTGCTCAAAAATTATAGAATGCTTTTGAGAACGCCAGGAAATTCAGCGACTGGGGAACTACTATTAACTTTGTTAAAAATTGAGGGAGTCAAGCCATCGGGTTTTATGTATAAGTTTGCAGACCCAAAATTTTTCAAGAAAGTAAGATTGAAAGTCCTGAGAGACCTTGCTACGGTCTGGTATCGCGTTAGAAGGGCAACAAAAATTCCATATTTTAGTGTGAATGCACCAATTTGGGAAACTCCGGGAGCTCCAAGTTGGACTAACGATGCCCTGGCAACGACTCTAAAATTAGAGGGCCCTCAGAAATGGGGGGAGTTATTTGTCGACGGTTGTTTGCTGCCATGGTTTGAATGTGACTCAAGTTGGGGTCCTAACTTTTCTAAATTCAAATATTTTCAAATTCAAAGTTGGGCCACTGGGAAAAATCATCTTATAGGTCGATACAATGACTTTGAGGCAAAATTGGCATTGGAAGCTTGTTTTAAAAAAGAAGTGGCGACATGGTACTGGGCTATAATTGACTTGGAAGATGGCCCTTTTCTTCTGCCGGAGGAACTATGGGGAGAGAGCTTGCCGAAGATCGCGACAGAAGACCAATGGCAAGTAACTATGTCGATATTATATAAAGTGGTTAAACCTGCGAATTTAAGAAGAAACCACTTGTTCACTCTCCACAGGGCATATTGGACTCCAAAGCGGCTGGCAAAATTCAAAGAAGGTGGTAATGTAAGATGCCCTAAGTGTAATAGCCCAAATGAAGATGACATTCACATGTTTGTAACATGCCCGGCGATCAAGATCTTTTGGGACGCTGTAAGTAAATGTTTGGCAGTTATGCTCAAGCAAAAGATTGAGGTAAGCCCTGAGAACATTATCACAGGTAGACTGGATCTACAAGGTAAGGGCTTGGACGATAGAGCAAAATTGGTGTTTTATGCCATACTGTTGGCCCGAAGGGAAATCTGTAAACTTTGGGTTTCTCCTGACTCCCCCACAGATCTCATGTGGATTAGAGCTATGAGAGACATTGGTAAATTGGACTTGGTAGTTCCCCTGAAAAAGAAACATAGATTTTGGCTGTTATTTTTTGATCATTATGGGTGATGGGTTGGGGGAATTTTGCTTTTAATATTGAAATATTGTGTTGGTGGAGACTTCCAGTCCTATGATTAAGTTGCTTTTTATCTTTTGGAGAATTTTGCGGTAGGAAGCTGGAGTGAGGATCTTGTATCGTCGCTTCTCCAGCTCTCTGTTTAGCAGACCTCCTTGAATATAAGATAACTTACACCCTTGGGCGTTACACAGATAGAATGGGTGGAAAGCGGCACATGAGGACAAAAAAAAACAAAAAAAAACAAAAGCATGTCTTTAAGACAACCAACATCAGAAAGCCCACCCCAAAAAAACACACTTCCCAACTCAATTCAATGCCATTCATGCCCTAAATGATGTCTAAATTCAACAGACCACACAGAAACACTTGATTAATACAGCTGTGGCTACTTGATCCGTGCCTACTCATTGAAAGCAGGCCTGTTGGCAGACAACAAGGCCAGACAACAAGCTTGCAGGCCTAGGTTTCAAAATGGCCACCGGCCACATGGCCAGGCCCAACACCATCAGAAAGCCCACCCCAAAGAAACACACTTCCCAACTCAATCCAATGCCATCCACGCCCTAAATGATGTCTACATTCAACAGACCACACAGAAACACTTGATTAATATAGCTGTGGCTACCTGCTCTGATCCTCCTGGATGAAAGCAGGCCTGTTGGCAGACAACAAGGCAAGACAACAAGCTTGCAGGCCTAGGCTTCAAAATGGCCACCAGCCACATGGGCAGGCCCAACAACATCAGAAAGCCCACCCCAAAAAAACACACTTCCCAACTGGCATTTTTGATTTAACTTTCCTCAATGTCACCTAAAAACAATGACATAACACATACTATTTTGTAATGCAAGTTCTTGCCTTCTGTTTTGCATTGAATACACCAGTTTGCTTCAGGTCTACCATTCGTTCACTTTCTCCCTGTCGTAAAAGTTTGGGTACATTCCTTAAATCTGAAATAGAACTTTTGAAAGGACATTAAAAGACACTGGAGTTGGAAAAGGGCAAGGATGGCTGGAAAATGACTTCTGCTCTTCCATTGCAACGTTCGTCTTTCTGTTTCTCCTTTTTAATTTAGAACCCTCTCTCAGTTGCATGTTCTCGTTAGGCCGAGGGTCAATTTAAATTGAGTGGGCATAATTTGGGAAATTGCGCATTACACTTCTTACATGAAATTGCCAAAATGACACCATTACACCACTTCATGTAATTACGCGCCATTCACAGTAAAAATTTCCCATAGATGAACAATTTGTGGGAATTTACTGCAAAAGTACAGGAACAACGGCACCCAAGTGGCTGTTGTTCACTGCTGTGCTTTTGATTAAAAGTGTCCTTATGCAAAAATTGACGCAAGGACACATTTTGCTCTAAAATTACAGATTTGCATTTCAGGTAATTGTGTACTTTTGCACACCCCTAGTTGTAATAATTATGCAGCCCTTCTTCCTCTGGCTATTCTGTTGTTCAAAGCCCCTGCCCATCCCCCAAAGCTTGTGTTCTCTTAATCATGCAGAGGGCATTTAGTAACACCACTCTTTCTGAAACAAATAGTTGCGCCATCAACAGCAGCATAATTAATAACACAATAATGTTCACCTGTTAACACAAAACACAAAAGACAGGACAACACTTCATTTGGGTCTGAACATGGTCCTAAATGAAAAAGGCATCTCGGTGGCTTTGCTCTAAAAGAGGTTTAACCGAGACAGTCCAGGGGAAAATTAGCCAAATTCTCAGTAAACAACAAACAAAATTAATGAGTTCATGGAGAAAATTGCCCGGGGTCTTACTGGCGAGTGGGCTTTAATCAATCAATAACGTTCAAATAATGGCGATGTTGCTTTGTGTGAGGTAGAAATTGACGTAGTCCCAGGCCTTACACAAAGTTTCTTTGCACTGTTGATTACTCCGGAAGGTTTCCAACTCCTGGTAAGTGTCTCCAGATTGTGCTTGTTAAGTGAGTGCACTCATTTGTTCCCTGTTTTTGTTTTTGAAGCCTCTTCATTATATCTTTGAGTGTAGAAAGGTCTTTCCATCTCATGTTCTAAACCTAACCAATCTGTTGGCTCAAGGTTCCCACCACCAGTGCACCTGTGATTCCTATTTTGGCCAGAACCTAATTCATGCTTTTACTTACCCATTTTATGACATGTGGAATTTAAATTGCTGGATTTTCTTGCGTTAGGTTGACTTTTTGAATACACCCCAAAAAATGTCACATTATTCCCTATGGGGTTTTATTTTATGTCCCAACCTTCATTATTTTCTATAGGATGGTGTTGCAGTACCAGTGGTTGCTCATGTGTGGTGCTGGTCTTACTTCAGCTCCGAGCTGGAGTGATTTACTACTCCTTTGGGTAATTTTCTGGCTCTAGGAAAAAATAAGAAATGAAGTTTGTGAATAATAATGGACTTATTCTTTTGTGAATGGGTTTATGTCCTTCACTAAACCCTTCCTTACTCCTTCCTAAACACCTGCCACTTATTAATAAATATGCCCTTTTTCGAACCACTCATCCTGGTCATCATTTCATTCAAATAGTAAACTTATATGTTTAAAATTCTCCCCATAGAACAGATAGGAGTGGTGGGGGTGGAGATTTACACTTGTAGGTTTCTGAATAGCTTTTTGCAAACTTTAGTAGTACTATTATAGTACTAATAAAAGTTTTGCAAAATGCAGTTTGTAAATAGACCCTTATGTTAGTAATTTAAGAATGCAATAGATCTGAAATACTCTTCTTATGGGGGAAACACATGCTAGAAAGTAAGCTTTCTTGTGGCTTACCAATGGGGATATCGTTTCTGGAGTGTACAACAAACACTATTTCCGAGGGTCACTCCATGAGTGAGCTTTTCATTGGGCAGGCAGAGGACATTAAAGTAATTAAAACTCCCTCTTTTTCTACTTAAGTCCCGGTAATCAGCCCAAATATTGATGGTGACGGCGGACGCGGCGGCTGCAGGAACGGAGGACAGACCTTGTGAAACTATTGACAACATCCGAGCAGCCCCCGGCGCCAACAAGGGGGCCCGGGAGGACATCGTCATAGAAGGTGAGCCGTGGGGGGCCCGGGGAAGATAGCGCCGGCGATGCAGCCACGTGTGCATTTCTGCTCATGCCACACGCGATGCCTGCAGTAAGCGGGGTGAGGCAAGCTCCTAATTAATGGGCCAGAGAGACATTTGGGGAGGCTAAAAGAAAAGTAGAGCATGACACCAGACACCAGAACAAAGATATCGACTTTGCCCGACCCCTTGATGCCGATCCCTTGGGAAAAGCGAGCAAGAAGGGAGTGAATGATCACACAGGGAATGATGATTTGACAGGCAGTTTTTTGCCATGGAAAGTGACGAATCTCAGTTGGCAGAGGGAATCATAGGCAGGAGAGCAACCATAGAAGAGTAGGAGAGGTGCCTTTCGGAGAGGTACCTGCCTGACCCTAAAATGGAGACCAGGGTCCATGAATTACCGATGATCTGCCGACAACGGAGACAACTTTGGCGTGGCCTATGCCCAGTTGTGAATTCTGGATTACTGTGGTACCAGGGAGTACTCAGTTTCAGGTCAGCAGGAGAGATGAACAGCGGTGGGCGGCGGCCATACCGCACAGAGGGTATGAATACGTCAGCACCTATAATGGACTTCGACCAGACCTCGCTCATTTTCCCCACCCTCCATCACCCATCCGACTCACCCATCATGACATTGAACCAGTGATTCTTGCCACCGACCATGGAGACTTAGCATTTTGGCCGATGCCCGGTGGAGCTACCTTAATAGCTATAGAGGAGATGGGCTGTGGACATCCCCCTCGGCCATCACCTACCCAGCTGGACATTGGGCAGACTTTTCCTGCATCTCTTTGCCGTATCTCCCTCCTCGTTACCCTTTTACATTACCCTCCTTTACCCTTCCACACGCCCTAACCAACAGATGTACCTTGTAACTGATGTATCTTTTGTAACAATGTGTAACTTGTAACTGATGTAACTGTCCTCATGTAAGGTGCTCTTATACCTCCGGGTCTAGCCAGCTCTATATAAAACTCCAAATAAATAACTAAATAGGGAGTGAACCTTTATGTGTTGCTGGTTCCACGCTGTGGAACGGATTGGCAACCCAAATCTAGAGACTTAAAAAAAAAGTAAATACAAAGTGTAAAAGCGTATTACATCCGCCCACATACTATCTATGAGATAGTTAAGAGATCAATGTGTGGAGTTTACTGTGATTTACATGGTTCTTTAATCCGCACATGGCCACTAGATCTCCCCTTCTCATGCTTGAACTATGTGCTTCACTTCATGAAAGGGACATTAGCAGTTGGAGACCAACTAAATGCTCTTTAACTTGGAACGCTTCCATCCAACTCACCAAAAGTAATGAACTTGAAACTTCTTTTCACTACAGATCCAACATATGCCACCAACTCAATGCACTAGCAAAGTGTGTGAGCAAGTATTTTACTATCTTCACTGGAAAATCCTCAAACTTTCAAAAGCACAAATGCACTCATCACAGCAGCCTTCCACTAAAGCAACCCAATATACTCTGGCTCCCCAAGAAAATCATTGCCAGCTCCAAAGACTTCAGCACCAGACAACAAGGATGTACCTTCACTTTAGACCACATCAAAGCAGTCATGGCTCCTAATATACCTCATGGTAAATTGCATTTTGGGGCACAGGCCCCGAAAATCTGAAGAAACTGACACCTCATTCTGTCTCCATAGGAGACCCTCACTCAAATGTCTGCCTGTCTGATCAACCCATGATTCTTAAAAATAACGAATCATTAAGGCAGTTCACTGTGGGTGCAAGTTCCCTTAACCCCAAAACAAGAGCTGAATATATCCACATACTATTCAGTGAAGCTCTAATACTGAAATTTCCATACTTGATGAAAATTGAACCCAAAGGAGAAGAGGAGTTGTTTTGGAAGGATATCACCCTCAGTTACTTATCCTATTCAACAGGAGTATGATTTCCTTTCCAATATGAATATGGTTTTATTTCCCTGTTAGCATTTCAATGTGAATAAAAGGTAACTCATGTTGGTTTGGTAAACTCCATAATAGGTAAATAAATAAATAAATAATATTCTAGTTTTTTATGTCTGCATTATTTCATTCAGAAGTTCTTTTGAGCTAAACTTTCTCTGGCATTGTTTATTAAAACAAATGTAAATGCCTACACCCTGTAATGAATGTGGGCAGTTGAGAAACCTTCCAAAATAGCACTTACACAAATGAAACAAGGAGGCCCATGCTTGCACTTGACAGAAAACAGAGGGAAAAGGAATCGCAGAACAGTACACAAGCATTCTCCCGTGTTTACAACAAGACCACATGCCTAATGGATATAATATGAAGATACTGTCCTCTAAAGTCGATAACCCACAAACGTGCATAGGAAGTAGCAACATATGCGTATGGATTTTTTACTAATAGCACAAATAAACAATAAACCATGACAAATTGCATCAACGAGAGGATAAACAGAAGGAGTCTTAATGTATGGGAATGAAGAGAGATTAGGGAGTTATGAAAGAGGCATTAAAATACTTCAGTACAGGAAATCACATCTATCAGTTTTGTCCATTTTGATTATTTTGCTATTGGAGCCTCCTATATATTGCTCACATTAAGCCTATTGAACAGACCCTGTACGCAGTTGGTCATTTTGAAAGGGCTAACTTTATCTTCCATTAAAGCCTCTTTTAATATGTGAATGGTGAGCTAATTGGCCTGATAGTTAGCTGTCAATGGAATGTTTGAATTGTTAATACTTACCACACTCTATGCGATTCTGTAGCCTCGAGAACCTGATACTTGTAAAGGGGCTGAGATAGACCCGATCTTTAACAAAGAGAACTGCCACGAGCCGGACAATTGTAGACCAATGGGTCTCCTGGATACCCTTCAGAAGGTATATGCTAGGAAGATTTTTAATAAACATACAGAGTGGATTGAGGCGAATAAGAACTTGTCACCATATCAGGCTGGCTTTATGTCACAGGTTAGTACAACAGACCAGGTGTCCAGGCTCATCTGCATTATGTGGAGGTATATCAAATTGAGGAAAGGCCATCTATATATCGCATTTGTTGACCTGAGGGCAGCATTCAACCTTATCCCAAGGGGTGTATTGTGGGCTTCCCTCAAGACGCAAGGAGTCCCTAAAGACCTTCTGGCACAGATTATGAGATTGCATCAGGGGAACTATGCCCAAGCCCTATGGACACCCCAAGGTGGACTTACTGATCATATCCCAATATGTATGAAAGTGAGGCAAGGCTGCGTGCTCATGCCTACTCTCTTTTGGCTTTACATATTTGATGCTTGAAAAGCTTTACAGGAGTGCACCCACAATATCTCCAAGTTGGATGGGGCTCCAGTGTTGGCACTGTTATTTGCGGATAACACTCTCCTAATGTCAAAAACCCCAAAGGGATTGCAGATGCTCCTCAAAAATGTCAATGCCTATTGAGAAACTAAGTAATAGGGAGAACATGCGAGAATTACTGGTGTTAAACAAGTCTATCCTCTTCCAGTGGTTCTGGCACATTAAATCCTGGTTTGTTAAATTGGGTGTAAGATCTTTTTTGAATGACCCTCAATCTTTGACTGCGTTCTCAAAAAATCGACTGAAATTAGTATATTGGAAATATGTGACTCTCAATTTACACCAAAGTTGCAGGATGGGGAGATTGTCAGCACAGTTCTTAGCCATTAAACCCACACCACAGTGCGAAATATTTTTGGATGATATACAACCTCAGTTGGCTAAAACCCTTTAAATAAAATTTCACCATGAAATTCTAGAACTTAGGTCGCATACAATGGAAAAATGATAATGGTGATTGTAGCTGCACTTTATGCCACTCGAATGCTAAAGAAAACGTGGTGCATGTTCTGTTCTTTTGCCCTGTTCATGCAAGTCGAAGGAAGACATGGATTGTCCCCTGTGTCACAACTTAGGCTTCAGGAAATATTTAGACGCTATCAGAAGATTAAAAAGTGATAAATCCCCGCATATGGCAGTTACTTAGAGCAGATATTTATTTGCAATTGGATTCTTGTGGCAGAGGAGGGTCCTGACATTTTAAAATAAAAATACCTGAAATTATTACTGAAACCCTGCTGAGTCTTCATGACCGCCCAGATAATATTTCAGCGCTATTGCACAGTTACAATTCCACGGCGTACTTAAGACACTTGCACTTTAACTTCCATAATCCAACTATTACTATGTGATCGGCTCTAATTGATGTATTTCAAGGCAAATCTAATGCGATGGTAACCCCGAGCACATTAAAGGAAGATTGTACTTTATCTAAAAACGAATGCTGTTTGCTTTTAGCCTACGTGATGATGTTAGAATCTTCTTTGTGTTGAGCACCGACTGTTTTTATAAGGGATGGGAATATAAGCCCTATCACTATTTCAGAAGCACTTTAAAATGGAGCAGCAAGTGCACTTTATTCATGTAATAGATGCTGTATCAGCAGTTTTAAGGTAGTGCACTTTATTCATGTAATTGATGCTCTATCCGCAGTTTTAAGGTAGTGCACTTTATTCATGTAATAGATACTCTATCAGCAATTTTAAGGTAGTGCACTTTATTCATGTAATAGATGCTCTATCAGCAATTTTAAGGTAGTGCACTTTATTCATGTAATAGATACTCTATCAGCAATTTTAAGGTAGTCCACATTATTCATGTAATAGATGCTCTATCAGCAATTTGAAGGTAGTGCACTTTATGCATATAATGGATGCTCTATCAGCAATTTGAAGGTAGTGCACTTTATTCATGTAATAGATGCTCTATCAGCAATTTTAAGGCAGTGCACTTTATTCATGTAATAGATACTCTATCAGCAATTTGAAGGTAGTCCACGCTAGTCATATAATAGATGCTCTATCAGCAATTTTAAGGTAGTGCACTTTATTCATGTAATAGATACTCTCTCAGCAATTTTAAGGTAGTGCACTTTATTGAAGTTTATCGACAAGGCGAATATTGCTTCTAAGACTTCGGTACTGTATTGCACATGATGAATGGTAAATACTCTGTTATCAAACATTGTAGGAATTGTTTTTTTTCTGTAATATGTTTTTATTGAATGAATTTTCCTAAATAAACTATTGATTGATTACCGCACTTTAAATTAAATATTTTTCTAACAGGGTCTACCCTATTTTGTGATAAGTATGATGAAAATTTGAACACTTTGAGTAACATTTTAACGTTGCTTTTCATTGTATTTCCAGATTACTTGTGCTCCCTTTCACATTCCCAATATTTCACTTTTAATGAGATAGCAAATAAAACTGGTTTTTACATCATTCTATATTCACAAACAAAGGAGCAGACTAACATAAAAAGAGAAATAAATTATCTCTACTAGTTATTTATTTTTAAGGGGTTTTACTTTATTTTGTTGCTGGCAAGGAGCAATATAGCACACCAAGATATGCAAGCAGCAACTTAATTACACTATTCAAGTGCATTTCTGCAGAGAGGGTCCTGGCTGCTTGCTACACCGTTCCAGTCAAAGAGGGGTAATGTGTTTGGAGCCTGTAGAACAGCTTCCCATGGTTTATCTTGTGGAACACTTAGCTCAGGGTGATCCATGCTGGTATGGCTCTACTTCTTTCGGCTTTGGTATTACCGCATGATCCGGAGCGGGACAGTCTGACTAGGAAGCACCGTTGTAATATCAGTTGTGATTAAAGGTGCAGCTTTCTGCTCTACGGTCTCTTTAGCCTGACACTAAGGGGGATCTTTACAAGGAAATAGTGCAGTGCTGCACTGCACACAGTTTAGCAGCACCGCGCTACGTCGCATCAAAAATGTGGGGATGCACTGCATTTACAAGAATACAATGCACCCCTGTGTTTTAACTTGCAGTAAAAAAAGCTGCCTAGCGCCAGCACAGATAGCCATGCGCCGTAGTGCAAATGTGCCTGCATTGCAGGGATGATTCCCTGCAACGCATGCACCCTTGCTTCATTGTGCAAGGGTGTCTGTGTTGCAGCGATGACTGTTTATGTGCAGGAACAATCTTTAAAGGTGATTTGCTCTTTCCAAGTGTGCAGAATGTAGTACACATAGAAAGGGCAAAAACAAAAAAAAAAAAAGTATTTCTCCTCGTGGCACCAATCTAATGTCTGCTTTTCATTGGCGGTAGTTTTTGGCGCTGCCTCCGTTGAACAGATCCTTGTAAATCTGGGACAGTGCCAAAAAGTATTGGGTGTTGCGGGGAAAACCCACAGCAACACCCATTGAACACCCCTTTCACACAGATACCTACGTGAAAGGGGACGATATTTACAAAGCGGCGTTAATCCATGCAAAGTGACTTAATGGTGCTTTGTAAAAATGGAGCACGGCATTGCGCCACAGGAACATCGGAAAAAGTGACACTACGATCCCCTTGTAAATATGCCTCTACATTTTGGCGATTTCTTTCCAGTGCAGTCTATGTCCCAGCCTATCAGCAGTGCCAGTGACCCAATGTGCTGTGTGGAAACTTCAAAGGAGCAGGTTGTTGGTGTTCTGGGAGCCATCACACTTTGTAAGCCAATCACAAGTTCTCCGCTTGTCCATCCAGTTAGCTGTAACAGGCCGGCAATGTGCTCAGGGTCATCACACTTTGTAAGCTGGCTGCAAACAGGCTCCCTAATTGGTGGGCCCAATCGCCCTTGGAGAGTGAGGCACACCTCATAGGCCTGTAGGTGGAATACACCATTCACTTCAACTTTGGTGGTTCCAAAAGCGTATGTGCCTGTATAACAAGAACAACTCAAATCAGAATCAATGCAGACATCAGCATGCAACAATAGTTGTTATCTTGGTCCAGAACCAGGAAAAAAACGTAAAGACTGCTCAATTCTGCACCTCAAAATAGCTGTATTTTCCATTGATTTACAGCTTGTTACATCCGGTGACAGGCATACCTGTGACACAATACCGAAGTGAATGTGGGGGCGCCTCACAGATACCCGGGGCTTGCACAACTAAAAGTTAGGCACACCATGTGCTGATGTTAAACATGTTCAGCCTAACCACTGGGTGACAAGCATGTCATTTGACTGCATTTTACGTGGCTGAACATCATCCAGGTGCTGGAAATCTACCTGAGCACTACTCGCGTGCCATCATTGCCCATTGAGAAGCACAGTTTCTATTCTGTTTTTTATTTTATTAATGCACTAAGTCAAATCTCTTTCAGAAACAATTACACAGCGATGAAACATGTTCTCACGTTAGATTATTATATTTAGGTAGTGTTAGACCTGTCAGCCCTTTGGGTGGTCCCTCCTCATCCTTATTTATTTTGTCCCACTTTGGCCTCAAACCCTGTTTGAATTTTTCCTTTTTGGGAACCACCAGACTTTTTCGTGTTGCTGCAGATTCAGGGAGCCATTTTACCTACCCCTGAAACTTCTGTCTGAGGGCCTGGAGCACAAAATGGTGGCCACCTGTGACATCACCAGCATCCACTGGAACCTACCAGCACCTTCCAGAACATTCCAGAACCCTGTGACAGTTGGAGGCGGTTTAGAATGTTGGGAAGCTAAGAGGGAGAGTTGGCAGTTGGAGCTGGCAGTTGGCACCTGACTGGTGAAGAGAGAGCAGCACAACAGTGAAGGAGGAAGGAGTGAAGCAGCAGGGGTGGAAACTTGTGCCTGGAGTGGGGTCCATAAACCCACCCTTGATACTTGTCCCTACTGATGGATCCCAGCCTGTAGCCCTGTGTGGGAAGAAGCCAGAAAAACTCATCCTAAGGACCTGGACAGCAGGAACAGGCCTTAGAAGCAGAAAGCAGCAAGATCCTGACCTGGAAACTGGTTTCCCTGGAGTCCGGCGTCGAGTAGCCCAAGACCTGGAGCCCGAGGTGGAGAAGCGGCGCTGACTGAAGAAGCAGACGTCGTACCCGGAGCCGCCTGAGGTCGTGAGAGGGCGCCGACGGAGGTCGTGAGGAATACCAAAGGTCGAGGAGGAAGTTAACCGAGGTCGAGTGAGCGGCGTCATCGGAGGAGTGAAGTCCGCCCTCCGGAGTCGTCGGAGACCGAGGTGAAGTGTACCGGAGGTCGGGAGTGAGGATCGCACTCCGGAGTCGCCCGGAACCTGAGAGGAGGAGCACCGGAGGTCGGGGGTGAGGATCGCACCCCGGAGTCGCCGGAAGTCGACATCGAGGCCAGGCCGGCTGACGTCATCGAAGCCGAGAGCGCCATCGGACCGGAGCCGCCCGAAGTCGACATCGAGTAGAGACTGCCCGACGCCGTCGAATCGGAGGTCGAGATCGAACCGAGGCCGCCGACATCGGACCGGAACCGCCTACCGGCGTCGTCTAGAACTGACATTGTGCCGAGGCCGCCGAGATCGAACCGGAACCGCCTCACGGCATCGACACGACTCCAGCGGCGTCGGAACATCAGAAAAAGGGCAGTAAGTGGAGTAGAGGGCGCCTAAGGCCCTGTGAAGACCTGAGAGACTGCTCTAAGGGGCTAGGGAGGTGCTGAAACCAACCTGACTGTGCCAGGGGTGAACTGGGACTAACCTAGAGAGGTTGTGTGGAGAGAGAAAGCCAGGGCACTGGTATTCCCCCCTTGATCTACCTCAGTTTAGGCCTCAGCCTTGTCCCAGCCAGGGAGTAGACCCCCCCCCTCAAGCCTTCCACAACCCTACAAGCTGTGCCTGGGCCCAATCAGCCCTTAGGAATTGAAAAGTGATCTGATTACATGAGTGTTGCTGTATACTTTTAATTATTTATTGGGGGCACTGTATTTATTGTGTTAACCTATTTATTGCTTCACTATATTTATTGGTCTACAGGACTTGTTGGTGTACAATATTTATTGGTGACAGTATTTATTGCCTCAGAATATTTAATTGCCTGTATTACCTGCACTTATATTTATGTCCCTTGTATTTATGATCATCCCTATTTATTGAATCTTCAGACAATATTTATTTGACCTGCACTATTTAAAATTTGTATATTGTGATTGACTTATTTATTTTCTCCAATCAGCAACTAAGAGAAAAAGAAGATAAAGAAAGTTATTTTCATAATTTTTACGGTGTAGAGTCGTTTTTGGAACGGATGCACGCATGGTTATTGTTTGGGTATGTTGTACGCTTAGCACGGAGCCTGATTCCTGACCACTCGAGCCAAGCTACCACAGTGTGTCCGGAAGACCACCACCACCTCTTCTAGTGTGGGAGTGGTTTTCCAACATAAATTGGTGTTCAGTGGTGGGATAGAGCTGTGCCTACGCATACTCAACAATAACTGTGGGTAGTCCATAGGCCTACACCGGGAGTTTTCTCAAAGCGGCCTTCCTAATTGTGGGTTTTTGTTTTTTTCAAATTTACTCTGGTGGTGGGAGGAGGTATTATTAAAGGTACCCCCCTGCATAGTTACTGCACAAAAACCTGTCCTCTAACCTGAGTGGGCAAGATGGAGTTTGTACTAGAAAATCTAGAAACGTACACTGTGGCCCAACTCAGGGAGTTTTGCCAGCGGGAGGGGGTGTACTGTCCCCCAGGAGCAAAGAAGGGTGCACTCCAAACCAGCTTAAGGGCTTGGGGGGAGGCACGCAGGGAAAGCAAGGCTGAGGAGGAAGACAGGGATGGAGAGCCTGACCCCGAGGGGGCTGAGATGTACCAACCTGAGGTGGGGAACCTGTCAGCAGGGCCCAGAACCATTTCTAGGAAGGGCAGCAGTGCCTCTAGCGGTGGCTTGTCTGAAGTGGAGCTAACAGACCGGAGGGAGAAAAGACAGCTCACATGGGACTTAGCAAGGCTGGAAAAGGAGAAGGAGGAGCAGAGGATGGCCCATGAATTGCGACTGAAAGAAATAGATCTTCAGATCTTGAGAATCGGGGCACAACCTGTTCCTAATGGTGGCAGCCAGACCCAAGAGATCACCAGGGAACCTAAACCATACCTGCCAAAGGACATAGTAGCTAGCTATGGAGTGGGTGATGATATCGCCAAGTGGCTAGCAGCCTATGAGGTCTCGTTGAGGGCCCATGGGGTACCAGAGAAGTACTGGGGAGGGGGATTGTATAAGTACATGCCTCCAGCTGGTAGGGATGCTTTATTGGCCCTCGAAGAGGATGAGCAAACCCACTACCCCACCATGAAACTGGCGCTCATCAGAAAGTTTGGACTAACACCTGAAAAGTACAGACAGAAGTTCAGGGGTAGTCACAAGCTGGGCACGCAGAATTGGGTGGACTTCCTGGACTATGCGAAGAAGGCAATGGAAGGTTGGATTCAGGGCAGTGAAGTGAGGAACTACGAGGAGTTGTTTGACCTAGTACTGAAGGAACACCTGCTCGAGAAATGTTTCCCTGAACTGCGGCAACACCTGGTGGATAGCAAGCTGACCAGTCCCCGGAAGCTTGCTGAGGAGGCGGACATTTGGGCTAGTACCCGGGTGTCCACAAGGGGGACTGGAGGGGATACTCAAAAGGCCGGACAGGGCGCCCCCCAGAATAAAGAGGGAGGGGAAAAGAAAAAGGAGTTCTCCAAAGGCCCCCAAAATAACTTCCAAGGGAAGGGAACAGGATTCACCTCTAAGGCTAACCTGCCCAGAAACCCTAATCCTGGCCAGAGTCAGCAGCCAAGGGTTGTCCATTGCTACGAGTGCGGTGGCGTTGGACACTATAAAGGAGATCCGAAGTGCCAGAAACGACCACCCCCTCCCACTGGAGGAAAGACCCCCGGAGTAGCTAGTGCAGTGCTCGGGGAGGAGATGCCCTTAACTAAGGGAAGGGAGTGGGCGGGTGTCACTTTAGTGTCCCTGGGAGAACGGGAGATGGTTCCTAAGATCCAGGTGCCCGCAAATACCGCAAAGTATGGGCAGTGGGTCACCATCAACGGCCAAAGAGGGGAGGCTCTGAGAGACACAGGAGCCAGTATGACTATGGTGCGTAGTCAACTGGTGTCTCCAGAGCAGGTAATTCCCGATGTACTCCACCCAGCCGCGATGGCTGACGGCAGAACAGGTCACTATCCCGTGGCCGAGGTTCCCTTTGAATGGGGGGGGGTTGCAGGTTCACTTCGAGTTGCCGTAAGCCCTGCCGTGCCAGTCGATTGTCTGCTGGGGAATGATATGGAGCACAACGCTTGGAAGGAGGTGGAATACCGGACTCACACCGAGATGCTGGGTACACCTGATTGGGCCTGTGTTAGCACAAGGTCCGCGACTACCCGAAGAGGGAGTTCATTTCGGCTGGAGCCTGGAACAAAGGCCCAGCCAGCTGCCAGACAAGGGAAGAACCGAGGACAGGAGGAGCCTGCCTCGGCGTCTCCACCCCGTAGGACGGATAGGCCACCGGAGGTGGTGGACCAGGAGTCTGCGGAGGGGGACGTTACCAACCTGGAGGACCTACCCATCCCGGCCGAGTGGCACGTGGAGGGAGGCCCGTCCAGGGAGGAATTCTGCCAGGGCCAGAGGGAGTGCCCTACCCTTGAGGGGCTGAGGCGACAGGCCGAAGCCCAGGCAGCAGGGAACGT
This sequence comes from Triturus cristatus, assembly GCF_964204655.1. NCBI lineage: Eukaryota > Metazoa > Chordata > Amphibia > Caudata > Salamandridae > Triturus > Triturus cristatus. Next base: position 1,009,531,618 of record NC_140593.1, on the reverse strand, counting down.
TGAAGGGAACTACAGTGTTTACTGGGAGGATGGCCTCCTCTACAGTGAACCCAAGGCACCCCTACATGGATCGTCACGAGCCTTGGTAGTTCCTCAACGTTATCGAGCCTTCCTTCTGGAGTTGGCTCACGAGATACCATTGTCAGGACACCTGGGGCAAGACAAGACCTTCGCCCGTCTGGTCCCACACTTTTATTGGCCTCAGATGAAAGTGTCGTCCGATACCTACTGCCGGACCTGTGTGTCTTGCCAAGCCAGTGGGAAAACAGGGGTGAAGCTGAAAGCTCCCCTGGAACCACTTCCTGTCGTTAGCACCCCCTTTGAAAGGGTGGGCATCGACATTGTGGGTCCGTTAGATCCGCCAACATCAGCTGGTCACAGGTTTATCCTGGTCCTGGTGGATCATGCCACACGGTACCCAGAGGCAATACCTCTGAGGACCATAACAGCACCTGTTGTGGCTAGGGCCCTGATGGGAATCTTTACCCGAGTGGGTTTTCCCAAGGAAGTTGTGTCCGACAGGGGGACCAACTTCATGTCAGCGTATATGCGGGCGATGTGGAAGGAGTGTGGAGTGACCTACCGGTTCACAACTCCTTACCACCCCCAGACCAATGGTCTGGTGGAGAGGTTTAACAAAACCTTGAAAGGCATGATCAGAAGTCTGCCTGAAAGCCTGCGGAGGAAATGGGACGTCCTCCTACCCTGTTTACTTTTTTCCTACAGGGAAGTGCCACAGAAGGGAGTGGGCTTCAGCCCCTTCGAGCTTCTGTATGGGCACCCTGTACGTGGACCTCTCAACCTGGTGAGAGACGGATGGGAAAGAACTCCCAGAAAGCTTCCCCAGGATGTGGTGAGCTACATGCTGGCCTTCCGGAGCCAAATGGCTAAGTTGTGGAAGCAAGCTTCTGACAACTTGGAAGCCAGCCAAGCAGTGATGAAGGCGTGGTATGACCACAATACTCACCCGGTGGAGTTGGAGCCTGGCCAGAAGGTGTGGGTGATCGAACCCGGAGACCTTAGCGCCCTCCAGGATCGCTGGTCAGGACCCTTTGAGGTGTTGGAGAAGAAGGGTAAGGCTACCTACTTGGTGGACCTGAACACCCCTCGTCAGCCCCTGCGGGTGCTGCATGCCAACCGCCTCAAACCCCACCACGAGAGGCCCGAAGTCATCTTGATGATGGTGACTGACGGAGGAGAGGACGTGGAAAGCGAGCCTCTCCCTGATCTGTTTGCGTCTCAAGAAAAGGATGGGTCGGTGGAGGGAGTGATTCTCTCCCCATCTCTAACTCCTGAACAGCAGGAGGACTGTCGCCAGGTCCTGGGGCAGTACTCCTCGTTGTTCTCCCTTGTCCCGGGTAGGACTCACCTGTGCGTCCATGACGTGGACACAGGAGACAGCCCACCTGTGAAGTCCAAGATCTACCGGATGTCAGACAAGGTGAAGGCCAGCATTCATAGTGAAGTCACTAAGATGCTGGAGCTAGGAGTGATTGAACCTTCTAGCAGCCCCTGGTCTAGTCCGGTGGTGTTAGTACCGAAAGCTGCACCACCGGGGGCCCAACCAGAACTGAGGTTCTGTGTGGACTACCGGGGACTGAATTCAGTGACAAAAACTGATGCTCATCCGATCCCTAGGGCGGATGAATTGATTGACCGGCTGGGAGCTGCCCAATATCTAAGTACCTTTGACCTTACTTCAGGGTACTGGCAGATCTCGTTGACTGATGGAGCAAGGGAAAGGTCAGCCTTCTCCACGCCCAATGGCCACTACCAGTTCTGTGTGATGCCCTTTGGGCTCAAGAACGCACCTGCCACGTTTCAGCGCCTGGTAAACCAGATCCTCACCGGAATGGAGAGTTTCTCTGCTGCTTATCTGGATGACATAGCCGTCTTCAGTAACAGCTGGGAGGATCACTTGCGTCACCTGCAAGCTGTTCTCCAGGCCCTGAGACAAGCTGGATTGACGATCAAGGCCAGCAAGTGCCAGATCGGGCAGGGGTCGGTAGTGTACCTTGGACACTTGGTGGGTAGGGGAGCGGTGCAACCCCTCCAGGCGAAGATCGAGGCCATCATGGCCTGGGAACCCCCCAAGACACAGACTGAGGTCCGAGCATTTTTGGGCCTCACGGGATACTACCGCCGCTTCGTGAAGGGGTACGGTACCATCGTAGCCCCCCTCACGGAGCTCACGTCCAAGAAACAACCTCGACGGGTAGTCTGGACGGAGGCTTGTCAGCAAGCCTTTGAGAGATTGAAGAAAGCCATGTGCGAGGCCCCGGTCTTAAGGGCCCCAGACTTTTCCAAGGAGTTCATTGTCCAGACAGATGCATCAGAACATGGCATTGGGGCAGTGTTATCGCAACTCAACGAAGAGGGTCTGGATCAACCCGTGGTCTTCCTATCCCGGAGACTACTTCCCAGGGAACAGAAGTGGAGTGCAATAGAGCGTGAAGCCTTTGCAGTGGTATGGGCTCTGAAGAAGTTGCGGCCATACCTGTTTGGCTCGCACTTCCTGGTTCAGACCGACCACAGACCCCTTCGTTGGCTGATGCAAATGAAGGGGGAGAATCCCAAGTTGTTGAGGTGGTCTATTTCCCTACAGGGAATGGACTTTCAGGTGGAACATCGGCCTGGAGTGGACCACGCCAATGCAGACGGTCTCTCAAGGTATTTCCGCCTTAGTGATGAGAACTCCCAAGGGGTTGGGTAGCTCTCCCCACTTTCAGCTGGGGGGGACGCGTGTTAGACCTGTCAGCCCTTTGGGTGGTCCCTCCTCATCCTTATTTATTTTGTCCCACTTTGGCCTCAAACCCTGTTTGAATTTTTCCTTTTTGGGAACCACCAGACTTTTTCGTGTTGCTGCAGATTCAGGGAGCCATTTTACCTACCCCTGAAACTTCTGTCTGAGGGCCTGGAGCACAAAATGGTGGCCACCTGTGACATCACCAGCATCCACTGGAACCTACCAGCACCTTCCAGAACATTCCAGAACCCTGTGACAGTTGGAGGCGGTTTAGAATGTTGGGAAGCTAAGAGGGAGAGTTGGCAGTTGGAGCTGGCAGTTGGCACCTGACTGGTGAAGAGAGAGCAGCACAACAGTGAAGGAGGAAGGAGTGAAGCAGCAGGGGTGGAAACTTGTGCCTGGAGTGGGGTCCATAAACCCACCCTTGATACTTGTCCCTACTGATGGATCCCAGCCTGTAGCCCTGTGTGGGAAGAAGCCAGAAAAACTCATCCTAAGGACCTGGACAGCAGGAACAGGCCTTAGAAGCAGAAAGCAGCAAGATCCTGACCTGGAAACTGGTTTCCCTGGAGTCCGGCGTCGAGTAGCCCAAGACCTGGAGCCCGAGGTGGAGAAGCGGCGCTGACTGAAGAAGCAGACGTCGTACCCGGAGCCGCCTGAGGTCGTGAGAGGGCGCCGACGGAGGTCGTGAGGAATACCAAAGGTCGAGGAGGAAGTTAACCGAGGTCGAGTGAGCGGCGTCATCGGAGGAGTGAAGTCCGCCCTCCGGAGTCGTCGGAGACCGAGGTGAAGTGTACCGGAGGTCGGGAGTGAGGATCGCACTCCGGAGTCGCCCGGAACCTGAGAGGAGGAGCACCGGAGGTCGGGGGTGAGGATCGCACCCCGGAGTCGCCGGAAGTCGACATCGAGGCCAGGCCGGCTGACGTCATCGAAGCCGAGAGCGCCATCGGACCGGAGCCGCCCGAAGTCGACATCGAGTAGAGACTGCCCGACGCCGTCGAATCGGAGGTCGAGATCGAACCGAGGCCGCCGACATCGGACCGGAACCGCCTACCGGCATCGTCTAGAACTGACATTGTGCCGAGGCCGCCGAGATCGAACCGGAACCGCCTCACGGCATCGACACGACTCCAGCGGCGTCGGAACATCAGAAAAAGGGCAGTAAGTGGAGTAGAGGGCGCCTAAGGCCCTGTGGAGACCTGAGAGACTGCTCTAAGGGGCTAGGGAGGTGCTGAAACCAACCTGACTGTGCCAGGGGTGAACTGGGACTAACCTAGAGAGGTTGTGTGGAGAGAGAAAGCCAGGGCACTGGTATTCCCCCCTTGATCTACCTCAGTTTAGGCCTCAGCCTTGTCCCAGCCAGGGAGTAGACCCCCCCCCTCAAGCCTTCCACAACCCTACAAGCTGTGCCTGGGCCCAATCAGCCCTTAGGAATTGAAAAGTGATCTGATTACATGAGTGTTGCTGTATACTTTTAATTATTTATTGGGGGCACTGTATTTATTGTGTTAACCTATTTATTGCTTTACTATATTTATTGGTCTACAGGACTTGTTGGTGTACAATATTTATTGGTGACAGTATTTATTGCCTCAGAATATTTAATTGCCTGTATTACCTGCACTTATATTTATGTCCCTTGTATTTATGATCATCCCTATTTATTGAATCTTCAGACAATATTTATTTGACCTGCACTATTTAAAATTTGTATATTGTGATTGACTTATTTATTTTCTCCAATCAGCAACTAAGAGAAAAAGAAGATAAAGAAAGTTATTTTCATAATTTTTACGGTGTAGAGTCGTTTTTGGAACGGATGCACGCATGGTTATTGTTTGGGTATGTTGTACGCTTAGCACGGAGCCTGATTCCTGACCACTCGAGCCAAGCTACCACAGTGTGTCCGGAAGACCACCACCACCTCTTCTAGTGTGGGAGTGGTTTTCCAACAGGTAGTAAAATACTTTTAATATTGTTGCTGTTAATCTTGCAAGGATGCAAGCTTAGATCAACGTACTGAATTAATGCCCTGAAGCACATTGCACTTTATAACAAGTGAGGTTGTATTAAGCAAATTCTACCGGTTTCTGGCGTTTATGTATATTTTAACTCTTTATCCTATACTTTTATGGCTGTTTCACCGCCCAGTAAAGATGAAATTGGTTGATTGATGATGTGATAGGCCTTTTCTTGTTTCATTCATTTCAATGTTTCCACCAGGCCTGTTCATACGGTAACAGACTCACCTTTTACAGATCTCTAAAGCCATTGACTTGCACTTTCTGGAGACTCAGCAATTGATATTTTGTAGGGATGTTTCTCTATTTCTTCATCCTATTTGATTGCGTGTTCAGTATGTTAAATGGATGTTCAGCATGCTGGCATTGCGCCACTTTGCATCCTCGCACAGGCAGGTCCACCTCCCATCAAACAGGAGTGGATTGAGATGATCAAAAACTACACTGAGGCTTTAGGCGGTGCAAACGTCACATTCCACAGAAATAAAAAAATATTGTTGAGCTTCTTCGGAAAGGTGAGTCAACACATTTTTCAACATTTCACACTTACAATGGAAATTCAGGGTGTTGCAATAACATGTATTTCAAAGGTTTACAATGAGACTAGAAAGGAGGCTTGCCAAATCTTTCAATGTTGCAATGACCATGCATTAGTTTTATACCCAATAAAGAGACCCCAAGATACAGTTAATGACTTTGTTGCGTGACTTAGGGACCCTTCCCTTGTGTTCCCACCCTCCCCCTTATACTAGTGCCCTGTCATGGCACTCTCTGAATCTGTAACTGGGTGGCAGCATGAGACAGAAGCCTACTCGTAAGAGCTGCAGATTCCTTTTCAATTATAAGACACCGCACTATGGGGCATATCAGCAACACCCGGTGATAATTATCGCTCAGCGCTCTTAGCGTGAGGATAATTATCACTGGGTAACGTGGATTTTTATCACTGAGATAGCGTGCTATTAGCAACGCTTATCTCCTCAGCGATAAAAATCCTCACGCTAACTGCCTAACGTGAGTTTATCGCTGGAAACCCAGCGATAATCTCACGCAATGTGGCGTTAGCTTGTTGATAGGGACTCACAAACTTATCCATGATATCCACCTTCCATAGGATATCATGGCTAAATCAGTCCTGAAGCAGGCGTAAGGAAAGTAGTGATAACAGGGGTTATCACTACTTTTCCTGACGCTATGCTTCATAGCGTGGGGCTTGATGATAGGAGAAATGTCGCTTAGCGACATTTCTCCTGTCATATTAGGTCAGGAACGCCCACTTTGCATCTCATTAGAGATGCAAAGCTGGGCGTGAAGAATCCCCACGCTAAAGCAAGGTTTCACGCGTTAGCGTGGCCTTGCTAATTAGGCGATAAAATTATCGCTGCTTTTTGGCCGAAAACGGCCGCAAAAGCGGCGATAATTTTTTATCGCCTGCTTGTAAATATGCCCCTATGTGACTGGTTAGTCTCTCTTGGTCTCATATTACCCTGGAAGAGTAGTAATTGGAACTTTTAAAACATTCTCTTGCCAGCAGCAGTGCACTATTGGTTAGAAGGTGCTATTTCTTATTCCTCCCCCTCCTCCCTCTTTCTTGATTGATTGTAGAAATCTTCTAGCGTTATCGATTGAGATATGTGTATTCGGCACTTGAAAATAACTTTACTTTTAGATTGCTGGATGATGCCGGTCGGTGCTCCTTGGTGCTTAAAGTCATTGATCAGTCCAATAAACTTCCTACAGTGCAGTGCAGCCAGAATTGACATGTTGGGAAATATTCAAAAGGTACAATTATCTGCAGTTTTAGAGGATTTGCTCTTAATTGCATGTGACAAAATGTGTTCTTTAATAGCCGAAATTGGCCAGGATAGTTCAAGGGTTTTTTGCATTCGTGGATCGAATGGCAGGAACCCGATGTGCCCGGGTGATTGCTAAATCTGTTTCCTCTGCTAATTTTTCTGGGAGTACAGACTTCATAATGAGGTCTGAAATTAACTATGTTACTCTCAGCTCAGCCTCACGGTCTTCTGGTATTCCTACGAGTGTTAGATCAGAGCGATGGGATCTGTTTCTGCATTGAAGATCCTCTAGTTTTGCTTGAATTTTGGAGTTGACAACTTCCTGTTTATAGCTTGAATCTTCCAAGACAGCTACCCACCGTTCAACTTGGAACATGCAAGAAGAGAGCTGTTGAATGCTGGTATTAATTTGTCCCAGCATTCTGTGGGTATCTTCTTGAGACAGCTTCATCTCCTGAAGCTCGCTTAGGAACTGGTTCAACGTCATTTCGATTGATGGCATCTGTGATGGGGGCACAAGTGATGCTTGTGAAGCTACTCCCTCCTGGGATAAAATGTGTGCTGCAGTGATGGGAGAAGCTCCCATCAGATTTGTGATTCCATCCACCAGATGGGGGATTAGGGTACCAAAAGGATTTGGAGTGACTGTCAGACTCTTACTCTGACCTCCTCCTTGGCATTGTATCTGATCTTCTGCCTCACTCTCTATTTGGACCCTGTCTAGGCCTCAAATGGTGAATAGGGGGTATGCTGGTTTGTCTTTACAGAGGAGTGAATTGTCTGACGGAGAGGGCGTTTACTACATCCCACTGCGGCTTTAGAATTCTTCCATGTGGGGAAGCCAATTCCTCATGCCCAGAAGCTATCTGAACCGTGGACTGATCTTACTTAGTAACCTGGGAAGGATCCATATCATCAGGATCTGTGCAAGTCAGTTATCGATTTCTCCTGATGGGATGTCGCCTGCCACAACCTGTCGGGTGAAGTGGCCCGCTGTATTTCTTCTTGAGCTCGCGCCTAATTCACTTAATTTGCTGAAAGCTGGTTCCGACCCCTATTACCATTCTAAGTTTTGCTTGGAGCACGAGTTCTCTTTGATCAGTCTCTTGAAATACGTTTCATTACTGCTTTTATCGGTTTCCAATTCAATTTCAAATTCGGGGTTGAGTGGTTTAAGTGGGGGATGGCGGAGGTTTCACGAGAGGGCCGCAAGCCGCATCTGTGCTACACAGACTGCTGCTGCAAACCCCCCACTATTTCTCCACCTGTGATGGGACTAGAGTACCCCTCAGCCTTCTTCGACCCCTTCTCTACCCATATTCCAATGCAGGTATTGATGTCTGACAGCTACTTTCCTTAACCATGATGGCTTGCTACATGTTTGTTGTGAACTTTCTATTTTTAGCGAGTCTTTAAGCCCTTTTAGCTCTTTTAATAATGGCGCCTGCCCTCAATTTACAGCGAGATTGCCCGTCTCATGCTCCCTTCTTTCTCGCCCTTCGATCCATCCCCCTGCAATGCTAGTATCGTCGGTCAATCAATCGGAATGTAGGAAGCATGGGGACTGGGATTAATGTCGTGTCAGCCCGGCCCACCGGGATGGGGGGGGTGCTACTAACCGGAGAATTTCCTCCCCTAGTCATCGCTTCCAGCTCATTGCAGGCTGCATTTGTAGTGCAGAATGTTATTCCTCATTGAACTTCCCAGGTCAGGTTTCAGCTCCAATCAGTGTTTCTCTGTGTGCCGGCCATCTTGCTGTGTGTCTCGTTACCCCTGAAGCCAGTGCTTTAAATGGGAAAAAATAAGTGCAGGTACTCATTAAAATAAGCTAGAGGTGTGGCAAGTGGGTGGAGCTAGGGGCGGGGCTAAGGGCAAGATATGATGGTACATAATGGCTTCTGTACCAGTTGCAGCACATATCCAAACACATGAAATGCGTTTATGTAAACGAAACAGGTTAACTCATTACACAAAATGAAAGCCAAACAGGAGATGTTAACATTTCCTCGTTTTGTAATATTTGCTGTTTCTCAACCCCTTCAGGGCGGCGCGGATTACTGCGCCGTGCTGAAGGTTCGTTGCGCGGGCGGGGCCGCGACGGAGCGGTCCGTCATCCGCACAGCGCGACCGATGCGCATGACGGAACCGCTCCGTCATGCGCATCGAAAGGGTTAATGCCCTACCGTTATTTATTGTTGTTTGGCATAATACTATATATTCTCAATCTCGCACACACAGAAAGAAACAAGCAGACATGTACACTAAAGCATTCCACACATTCCCTTTAATATATCTCCTGGGAGTGTCCTGATACTCTCCCTCTTTCTTACTCAAAAACAGGCACACACAAGCAGGCAAGCACACAGACATAACAAAACACTCACACTTAAGTCCATTAATAATTTCAGAACTCAGTAAATAAGTTCGCGCTATATAAGACTCTCCCCCAAAAATATCTGGCATTTTTATCTGAAAAAGCGGCAAATCCTAACTTCACCTGTCAACTCACTTTACATTCCTCCCTCCCTCGTCCTTCTATGTTTGTCTTTCCCCCAACCAAATGCATCAACAGTTGTCATGGGAGCTAATTCCTGGCGTGTTCCAACATTCCCTGCTGTGCATTGCCCTATGGGCAGGGCTAAATTCAGACCCATTGTCCCAGTAACCTGGTCAGTCCCTGTTATCTTGTTAATGCAGCAATTAGTGTTTGCGGGGCACACAAAGGGAAGCAGCTCCTGTGCTAAACATAAAGATCAAAAGAAAAACGTATTTGATGAAGGTGGAGGCTTGGATTGCGCTGCCACATGCTTTAGTAGGGCCAGTGCATGGGGCTGGATGACTGTCTGGCAGTCCCAGGCCTTTTCACTCACCTAATGGAAAGTTGGGGGGGTGGGCGAAATCACTTTCAGCCGAATAGTCTTTGCGCCTCTGATCAACTGATCAGCATCTGTATAGACCCTGTCCTGTTAATCACAGCTTGACATAAGCCCTCTCAACACCCTGCAGTCTTGGGACATTCAAGTGGGTGCTGCTGGAATCTTCAGCAGCGACTGCCCTGAGCTGGAGGAGATGTCTAACCTGCGCCTGCCGTGCGGCTGATCAGGGTACCGGTACTCTCTCTGGCTAAAGAGAAGTGCCGGTACTGACGGCAAGAAAATTCAGAAGTACCGGCCCATATAAATCACTGTCTGAAGCAGATTTAACCACAGAGCATAGTGTGAGCGCTATGCGGTTTTCAAACACTTCATTTCTCCTGCAAAAATTCCACAAATTCTCAGGAACAAAATAAACATGGATTATGCAGAATGCACTTTGGGTTTCTCGAGTGAAAAATGTAACGCAAGGGCATAGCTCACATTCAAAAGTCACTTGAGATTTTGGCAAACAGACTGGCCTGCAGAGAAAATGTCTCTGGCTAAATATTTTCTAATGCAAACTATCTCCTGCAAGACATTTTCTACTGCAAACAGTCTTCTGCAGCAAAGCCTTGTGTGAAATTTATGTAAAGCATAATGGAAAAATATGCACAGGCCTATTTTTCACATGACTCCAGTCATGTATGATATGACACTGATTTGTAAATTTGTACCCTATGTTCAATAATATTCTTTTCCAGAGTTTACAACTCATATGACAGATAAGCCTGACACTTTAGAGCAGGGGTACTTACAAACTTTCTCTTGTGGGCCATATTTACAGTGTGGTTTGTGGCTGAGGGATGCACCTTGGGGGCGGGGTCATTGGGGGAGGGGGCGGGGCTAGAGCAACAAAAAAAACTGTGACCATGAGGTGGAACACAGGTCCCTGCAGCGGACGCCTTCGTCCACTGAGCCACCGGACCCGTCATACACATATCTCTCCCTCTCTTTATCTCCCTCCCTCCCTCCTCCGTCTCCCTCCCTCCTCCGTCTCCCTCCGTCTCCCTCCCGCTCCCTCTGTCTCCCTCCCTCTCCCTCCGTCTCCCTCCCTCCTCCACATACCTCCCTCCTCCATCTCCCTCCCTCCTCTGTCTCCCTCCCTCTCTCCTTCTATCCGTCTCTCTCCCTCTCCGTCTCTCTCCGTCTCCCCCTCTCAGTCTCCCTCCCTCTGTCTCCCTCCCTCTGTCTCCCAGGCTCCCTCCCTCCCTCTCCATCTCCCTCCCACTCCCCGTCTCCCTCCCTCCCCGTCTCCCTCCCTCTCCCCGTCTCCCTCTCTCTCTCCGTCTCCCTGTCTCTCCCCGTCTCCCTCTCTCTCCCCGTCTCCCTCTCTCTCTCCGTCTCCCTCTCTCTCTGTCGCCCTCCCTCTCCGTTTGTCTCTTTGCCTCTCTGTCTGTCTCTGCCTCTATCTGTCTGTCCCTGACTCTGCCTATCTGTCTCTGTCTGTCCCTGTCTCTGTTAGTCTCTATCTCTATCTGTCTGTCTGTTTCTGTCTCTCCCTACTGCCCTCTGTCACCCTCTGTCCCCTTACCCGACTCTCACACCCTGCTGTTCTCTTGTCATTCTTTGTCACCTCTCCCCCCCCCCCAACCCCGCCTCCCCTTCGCTCGTGTGGCAGCTGAGGCAGCTTCCCTTCCAGGGCACACACACAGCCCCACCCGAGTACTTCACAGGTCTTTAAGAGACCATTTGCATGATAACGAGGCTTTGTTGTATTTCACCTCTTAGCGCACCAGCAGCTCCTCTCGGACTATCGCTTGAATACCCGGCCCCCACAGAGCAGAGTCTGTGTTTGCTGACACTGTAAAAAAAACAAAAAAACACCGGTACGATGTCTGCAAGGTCCGCGGGCCACCAAGAAGGGCTTGCCGGGCCGCTGGCGGCCCGCGTGCCCTACTATGAGTACCCCTGCTTTAGAGGAAATATTTTGAGCAATATGTTGGGCAAACCAAGTATGATTCATTAAAAAAAAAGCATAGAACACAAATCAAGGGACTCAAAGATCTGTAGAATTTTATCAAGGAATGTAGCCCCAGGGAACCAAAGTCCTAAGGTAAAAAAATGTTGATGCACAATCCTGTTCCATACCTTTAGGCCTCTTTTTTTAATTAGAATATATTTGGTTACTTTGATTAATAAAATGAAGGGAATTCATTGGATATCTAGGTTGAACCGAGGTTAATTTATCCAAGGTCCTGCAGACACAGTTAGAATATGTTTGTCCCAGTTGATACCAGAGTCTTTAGGTACCTTGCAGTTGGGTAAAACATAACCACATGGAAATCTGTCAATATATCAGGTTTCCCTTACTTAGGGTGGTCTGTCTGCCATACAGTTTTACTCTTCCGCATCCCAGAGAAAATCTGCTGGTCCCAGGCAGAAAACAACTGAACTAAACCCCATTTACTGGGAGACAACTCCTACAGTGTCAGAGCCATTGATTATCTCTTTTGGAAAAACTGAAACCCCTATGTGGAGGTTTAATTTTTGAAAGCAAAAGAAACATTTAAATGGTCAGCAGTGCACGGTGGCCAGCCGGCATGTCAGTTTTGCGAAAAAGGCTTCCACTGCACTGGCAAAAGCATTTTTCAGCAAAATTATCCTTCTGTGTTGGCCAAGATCGCTAAGTATGGCAAGTGGTCTTCTACCTTTATGTTGAGAGCAATGGCCTCATCTGATCTGGATGCCTGATCAACATACTCTAAATGTGACCCTTAAATCTGGAAGCCAATATTGGCTCATGACTATAGGCCACCAGATATGCTATGGAGGACACTTCTGATAACTTGCAGATTTTATTTGCAAGCAAAATAATTTAGTGTGATGTATAATCAGTTTAGGAAAATCGATTGTTAGCTACCTACTTTATATTAAGCCCACCTTTACAACTACCCACATTTATATATGTGTGATGTAAGAGAGATGCTTGTGATAAAAATCTATATATATACAATAACAAAGCTTTACTCCTCGTTGGTAAAAATGTGTGACTTTACTACTTTCTACCCGCTGCCATAAGGTTCACCCTGTAAATGTTTATCTCAATTTATTCAAATATTTGCACCCCCTCCATGAAGAGACATTTATCCTCTTCCCATCGCTCTTTAGTAAATCAGACTTCTCAGAATCTTAGCTGAATGGCTGGGTGCACTGCCCAGGTTTCTGTTTCCAACTGCGGTAGTGCTTGATTCTGCGTCAATGGCTTTAGACCCTTGAATTCCTGGAACCTCCCTGCAGCTCATACACAAAACTAGGTCAACATGTCCTTTTCTTATGAAGCCCCGAGGTGAAGGACACGCGCCCACATAAATTGACACATAAATCAATCGTGCCCGCGCTCCATCAAGAGAATGTATTCCCAATAAATTGTTTCTTTTATCAATCACTTTTGAAGAACTTCCTGAAACAGTTGCATGGATTCCAAGTGATTTCCGTCTTTTTCATCCTTTCTGCTTTGAAGCAGCTTGTCAAGTGGTCCATTACCAAATAGGAATCATTGAACAGTTATCCATTTCATTATTTCAAGGGACACAGTGCTGCTGCCATGCAGAATTCTAACACAGCAAAGTAAAATGTGACGAGACTATTCAATAGGGCTTGGACTTTTCGATCTAAGGCAAACCATCACTGACAAAGTTTTTTGATTCCTTTGATAATATTGCGCAAGTGGATGTTTCTTAGTTGCTATTGTTGCAAGTCAATATTTTTGTGAACAATATTTCGACATACAGAGTTGCATAGTTTTTTTCCCAAACAAGTTCGGACTAGGGAGTCAAAATCAGCCCTAGCAAAAATGCTCGAACCTGCCCCACTTCCTTTGTCTTCCAGCCCAGCGGGGAAATGCCCAGTGGAAGAAAAAGCCTTTCCGGCCTTGATAAGAACTATGGGGCATATCAGCAAGGGCCTGCGATAATTATCGCTCAGCGCTTTTAGCGCAAGGATAATTATCGCAGGCTAACGCTGGATTCTATTGCGGAGATAACGTGCTATCAGCAACGCTTATCTCCCAAGCGATAGGAATCCATGCGTTAGCTGGAAAACAGTGTGATTATCGCTGGAAATCCAGCGATAATCACACTGCGACTAGTGATACCTTGCTGATAGGGCAGGGTGGTCTTAGCCATGTAATCCACCTCCCATTGGATTACATGGCTAAGTCAGATCACAAGCAGGTGTAAGGAAAGTAGCGATAACTGGGGTTTGCGCTACTTTTCTTATTGCTCTGCTTGTTTGCGTGCAGCTTGATAATTGGAGAAATGTCGGTTAGCGACATTTCTCCAGTTATGCAAGGAACGCCCTCTTTGCATCTCATTAGAGATGCAAAGCTGGGCATTGTTGTAAGGGGCGATAAATCAGCAAAACACGCGATAGCGTGTCGTTGCTGATAAGGCTATAAAATTATCGCGCAAATTTTATCGCCTCCTTGTTAATATGCCCCTATAAATTGTAAGTCTACCATGCGAGGGAGCCTCCAATGCTAAAATTGTGACTTTTGCGATACTGTTAATCAAATATCGAGTTGAGTAGAATTCACAATGTTATCAGACAATACTTTATAACAGATCTGAGAACAGATTTCAATTCAAAATACAGAAGAGGAATGGTTTAAACAGAGCTTTGTGACATCATGGGAAAGTATGTGTAATTTGGCCCACACAAAACCACTTGCATTGTAGGTTATTAATATTTGCTACTTTTACACAAATGTGAACGTGTTCCCACTTGCTGTACTTCTTGGCACTATGTTAACTTGGAATAGAGACACTGAAATTAATTAATAAATAAACATAAACAAAAAATTTCGGGGCAGATCTACAAGGAAGTGCCACAGTGCGGCACCGCAAGCCCTTTGGCTGCGCCACACTGTGGCACTTCCGAAGCACTGGGATGCGACATATTTACAAGAATATGTTGCATCTCTGTGCTTCCCCCTGTGCTGGCGCACAAACTGCAGCCATGAGCCGGCGCAGGCAGCCCTGCACCATGGTGCAAGGATGCCTGCGTCGTGGGGAGATTGTTTTTGTGCAGGAAACCTCCTAACCTCTCAAGTAAGACATTCCGGTAACCCAAATCCAAGATCCCGCTACTTTCATGTGACTATTTATGTTTTTGCACTCGTAGTAGCAAATGACTGAAGTTTCAACTTCTTTAGTGTCTTGATTTGTAACCCTAAGACAGCAATTACCTCCTAGGGCGTTCGTGTGGTATTTAGTTCTGATACATTGACTGGGTCCCTAATAATTGCTCGGGATATTGCTCTAGGGTGTCATCCTAGACACGTTGTCAGTCGGACCTTTTTTATTTTTTGTTTCACTTGTTGTTCGGAAACTGGTAAAGGAGCTATTTTGTAAGTGGGGTATATAGTGTTGACTTATTCTCAGGGCTGTGATGGGAAAGCGGAAAGCAACCGAACCCATGACTGGGAAGAAGAAACTAGCCAAAACGCAAAAACAAGTAAAATCAGTTGTAAATAACTGCACTTTGGCCGAGATTGACAATTTAATAGAAGAAGTGGAGACTATGTTGTCTAGTGACAAGGGGGTTAACAATAAGGGAAACAAAATCTCATCCTATTATGGTAAAAGAGAGAAGGTGACACGAGTAAAGTCCCCTGGCCCCATTTTCACAGTACACAGACCCTACTCCTCAACACAAACTCAATCCCAATCCCCAACTCTTCTACAATCAAGGCAAAGTAGGGGGTTAATCACTAGGCCCTCCCCCGGTCCTGACAACACTGAGAATGTAGTTAGCAACTCAGATAGTACTACATCCAGATTTGCACCTTTGGGTGATAACCTAGAGCCTGATATTATGAACCCTGTGAGTAGTAATGACGGAATAACTTTAAAGCACCCTGACGAGATAGGGGTCCATTCTCTAGTACAGCCACAAATTAATCTAGTAACACAGGACACTTACAGCTTAGTGGCAACCTTAAATACCAAACTTGATTTTCTCCAAGAGGAGGTTAGGACAATTAAAAAAATGCTGGAGGCCCTAACGTCTCAATTACCGAACTATGAGGAGGGTCTAATTCCTACTCCGGGAGAACTTGTAGAATCAGAAATAAAACTTGCAGGTACGACTAGGGGAAGCCAAATGACCAACTTACTGTCTCGAGCATCCAAAAGTCACCCTGAGTACCAGAATCCAACGCCGTGCAACAATCAATGTATACACATATCTCCCCCGACCAAGCACGGTAGAGGACAGGACAACAATATTGACCATTTTAAAAAGCCTATTTTACAACATCAGGCCAGACACACTCATGCAAACCCGAGAATTCCTCACACAGACAGACCCACACGTCCTACCCTGGATCCTTGGAGGGGGGCAAGGGGCCGTGAGCAAGAGCACAATCGATATTCAGACCAGGCCAACTATCTTACAACCAGGGAGGACCCGGACTCGGAGTCATGTTGTGTATTTCTTACAAACGTTCCAAGACTGAAGGCGGGTAACAGGGAAGATAAGGACTCCTTATTTAACAAAGCAGTTCACTGGATTAGAAAGGAAAGGCAGTGCCTATCTATAATAAGATCAGATTTAAAAAATGCGGAAAGGATCCAACAAGACAAGGGTGACCTGGATGATATTAAGTTAACGTTTTACTCTAAAAACATCGTTGACAATTTAATAACTATGAATCTAAGATCTCACTCCTTTTTTAATTCCAGTATTGGCATTAGGCAGAAAAGAACTTGCATAATTGACAGGGACATCGAACCTCCTATTCATGGGGGGCAATCGAACCTTGAAGACCCAGAGTGACTAACTCAAGAGTGGACTCGTAGTTCATCGGAAAGAGCAATCTCTTCTATAGTCTCGGTACCACAAATCGTAACCGTATTTCCCCCTGTACTTGAGAAAGACATACACTGTGAGGAACTAGACCCTGAGGGAGGATTAGGCACTACCTTAGAGGAAGTGGGAAGACTGGACAACACTAGTGATATATCCCAGTCCCACATCCACCCAATACAACCAGCAGTAGGTCGTAATCACTCCAGCCATACTACCTCAAATTGTGTGAAGTTGGTAAGCTGGAATATAGCCGGCCTTACAAGAAAGTTACAGGAACCTGACTGGCACGAATATATAGATACTTTTGATCTTTGTTTATTTCAAGAAACGTGGGCCAGGGAACCGTTGCATAAGGTGGGCTATAGAACATTTAGTGTAGAGGCGCGGCAATCACCCAGAGGTAGACCAGCAGGAGGACTCCTTATCTGGGTTACAAATAGCATTAACGCTACAATAGGAATAATACCATCAGATACAGAGGATGTCCTGGGCCTAAGTTTTAAATTTAAAAATGATTTGAGGTTATTCTTATTTAATGTATACGTTAGGCCTAGAGATAATACCAAAGAATCAATGATATTACAGCTATTGGAAGAAGTCATGGACCCCTTACTTCCCAGTGGGCCTATTTTAATCGGCGGAGATTTTAATTGTTGCTATGAACCGCTGCCAGGCCTGAAAGAAATTTTTGAGGACGAAGATACTGCCCTAGGCATACCCCCTCTAGGAATTGTCAAATTCTCTAGAAGCTCTGCTTCTGCACTACAGCTATTGAATTTTACCATAGCAAATAGCGTGAGATCATGCAATGGTAGAACTTATTCGGACCCTCTGGGATCTAACACTTTTTCGAGGGGGTCCGCGACATCCAGGATTGATTATATTATGGTAAGCTCAGCTTATTGGGCTTACGTAAAAGATTTTAAAATAGATGTTAGAAGAGAAAGTGATCATTTTCCACTCTGCCTAGATCTTGCAGAAGAATCGTTCCAGAAACATCCATTCATCCACTTGGGATCTGGGAATGAGGTTATCCAGCCCATAGTGAGTAACAACAGAAGGGCTGTAAAATGGCCTTCTATAATGGGGAACATTGAATCACTTACTCACATATATAACAGTTTTAGTGATTTAGTGTCGTCATATTTAGACGAACCTCCTGGGACTACACTGATAACACAGATTCATTTAAAATTTGCAAAGAGAATCGAACCATATTTGACAACACCTGGGCTTGTTAAGACAAAACATACCACTAAGGCTATGAAATCAAACCCTTGGTTTAGTAAAGATTGTATTGAAAAAAAACAACTCCTAATGAAGGCACTCTTTGCTAAGGACCCTCTGGCTATTAGAGAAGTGAGGACATTATATAATAGAACCCTGAATGTAGCTCGTAGAAGTTGGGAAGACGCAAGTTGGGGAGAATTGCTAATGGCAGCTAAAGCGGGCGATCAATCCTCATTTTGGCGGATTATCGCAAATGGGAAGAAACCAGGAATCCAAGCTCTCGATCATAATTTGGATCCAGGTACCTGGCACAGGCATTTTGCCCACTTGTATGCTTCCCTAGTTCCTACGAAGAGTGGCCACAGCTGTGACATCGGAAACCTTATGGCATCAACCACGATTGCTCCGTTGTCCTTTAGTATTGAAGACACTAGACGGGCCTTGGATACTATTAAGCCCTCAAAAGCACCTGGCCCCGATAGAATATCAGGCGACCTTTTTAAACATACACCAGACGTGTGGGTACCATACATCAATCTATTGAGTAATGCAATTGCAGGAGGGCAGCCAATCCCTGTATCCTGGAAGGGAGCGGAGATCGTCCCAATATACAAAAAGGGTGGCAGGGACGACCCCGCTAACTACAGACCTATTAGCCTGTTGGATATTTTACAAAAGGTTTACGCAAAACAAATCATAGATAAGCTAAAAGACTGGATGTCTGTAAATAATATACTCTCCCCCTATCAAGCAGGTTTTAGGGAACGGACGAGCACCATAGATCAGGTGTTTAGATTGATAGTAATAGCCTGGAAATATACCAGGCTAAGAGCCGGCCATCTATATGTGGCCTTTATAGACTTAAAGGCCGCTTTTGATTCGATCTCTAGAGATCTATTGTGGACAAACTTACTGCAACAGGGAGTACCTAAAAACATCCTAAGACAGTTGGTCAGGCTGCACGAGAAGAACTTTGCTAGAGTACGTTGGGGCCAGGCAGGAGAACTCACCGAAGAAATACCAGTTAATAGAGGTGTGCGCCAGGGATGTGTCCTGGCGCCAACCCTCTTCCTTTTATATGTCAATGACATGGTTGAGTTCCTGCAAAGATCTAACCATGATTCCCCGAAGCTGGGGGGGAATCATGTCTGTGCTCTTCGCTTTGCTAACGATACAGTACTATTGTCGCAAACACCAAAGGGTCTGCAAAACCTCTTGAATTCACTTAATGAATATTGTAATTCAAAAGGTTTGGAAATCAATCCCGCAAAGACTAAATACATGTCAATTAGACCCCATAAATGTTTCAAGCGTAATATTAAGCTGAACGGAATGAGCCTAGAGTGTGTCCCAAATTTTATCTACCTTGGTGTGAACATTGACTCTAAACTTTCATGGAACCCGCAGATTACAAAATCAAGAACAATTTTAATGCAAAACTCAGTCCCAATTTTAAAAAAACTGCACGCAACCACGTCAAAGACCATTACCCCAGCCCTGGAAGTCTATAAGGCAAGGGCCCAATCTGCTGCGCTATATGGCTCAGAGTTATGGGGGGGGGGGGGTTCCCTCTCGACTCTAACTAAGAGGGAAAATAAGATCTTGAGGAGATTTGTTGCACTCCCACAAAATACACCATTGACCCCCCTCATGATGGATTTAGGCATCAAACGTTTGGGCCACAGGGCTGTATGGATGACCCTGTCCTACTGGATAAGAATCTGGACGACAGAGGAACTTTATACATATAGACAATCATTAAGTGAACTCCTGGCCCTAGATACTAACCTCAGTTTTCCGTGGTTGAATCACATTCGCAAATGGCTGCTGGACTTGGGTCTGAGCAGATTCTGGGTAAACCCGAACCTGCTCATTCCTGACTCAAAGCAGGAAATAAAAATCATCTACTGGAATTTTATCATGCACAATGTCGTTTCAAACTGTGATGCTGGTCCTCTTACCTCTCAATTTCTGATGTTTAAAATAAACCCCCGCTTTGAGCAATTTCTGGATGAGATCGAGCCCCAACTCGCCAAAGTACTGTATCTTAAATTTAAGTATGGCACTCTCCAGACCAAGTCTTTTATATCCAATTGGGGGTCTGCCCAGAGAGAGAGAGAGGGGAAATTGATGATAGGTGTTCCCAATGTAACATAGGAACCAAAGAGGATGTAGCACACGCTCTATTCTTCTGCCCTGCCTATAGAGTGCCAAGAAACAAATGGATAAAACCTTTGGGCAGGAAGTTATGTGTCGGAAAATACCTTGAAATGTTGCGTATCCTAAAAACCGACACTTCAAAACTCATTGTATTTGGTACCAGCAGATTTTTATTGGCAGCTAATTTTATAAGGATCAAAAAGGGACTCAAATTTTAAAATTTTATTTTTATTGTGAATCACGGGAAATTTTAATATATGTAACCATGCGTGATTCCCACAAACAAACAAAAATTACTGTACTTAAAGTTTATGCTTGACTGTAAACACTTTCAGGGAAGCCATGTTCACACGATTTTATCTAAAAATCATAGTATTTTAAGATGAAGCACTTTGCACTTTATGGAAAAAACAATCCTGGTTATATTTGAATATTTTGACTTTAAGTAAGTAAGGAGTATCTTATATCTTACATGCCAAAGCTGTTAAAAGTTTACAGGTATTGGGGGCGTGGCCAAGATGGTGGCGAGGTGAGACGTGTTTCCCTGTCTCTCCCTCGCGCGCCCGATACCAGCGCCGAAACGGGGCCGAGGGCTTCCCCCGTTTTCGGCTCACAGCACCGTCGACGGTGCCCAAGAGGGGGACGAGCCTGTTGAGACCCCGTAGGCGGCCCCCTGAGTGTTACGGACCCTTCGGCGGCTGAGGAGAGGTCGGCCGGTCGCGGCCTGGTGACGGGCCTCGCAGCCCCGGCCTGGCGTGGAGCGAATCTAGCGGGGATGAGCGACCCCTGAGGCAGCACCTGAGGAGCGTGGATGCCCTGCGGCCCGTCTGTGGCTGGGTGGACCCGGGACTGTAATAGGCAGGCACAGAGTCGGGGCACCGACGCCTACAGCGCGGACCCGGAGAACCCGGAGGCGGAAGAGGGGCGAATGGGCTGGCAGCCTACAGGGGCGCGGTGCGGTGCCGGCCTCGACTGGAGTGGAAGCCTCCCATCTGCGCCTGAGTGGGGGACATGTCTGGCTGACGCGCGACGGCAGATCAAGGCCTGTGGGCGGCGGCGCCGGCGGCGGGCAGCCAGCGGCGGAGAGTGGAGCAGCCAGGGGGGGGAAGGCCCCCAGCGGTGAGACGGCCTACGGCCCGCACGCAGCAGACGACGCGGGGGCGGCCTGCGAGACCGAGCCCCCCTGAGCGCGGAGAGGCCTGGAGGCACCAGGTGAGCGTGGAGCGGGAAGGTCGGGCCCTAAGGCCGTGATTGTGGGACCGGAGCGGGCGGTGGTTGCCGCCGCGCAGCTCCACGGCGACAAGGGAGCCCCCGGGGAGAGGAAAGAGGCCGGGGCTGTACCTGCCCCCCACGCGCCACGGGTGAGGTGATTGGCAGCCCGTCGACACGGAGGCTGAAGCGGGCTCCTCGGAGCGGGGGGAGGACAGCGCCGGCCGCGAGAGTGGGTCCTATATCCTTCTAGCGGTGGACGAGGCCTGCAGCTGCGGACTCCGGGGGCCTGGCCGGCCGGTCTGCGGCCCGAATCCCGGTGCCTTGCGCGCACGGACAGTTTGGCGGTGGGCCCACTTGCGCGATGGCGACTCAGCGGGGTAAAAACAAAGACAAGGCACAGAGCAAGTCGCTGCAGGAGTTGTTTGCTAAGACTCAGGGGGGAGCGGCGGCGGCCCCCGAGACCTTGACAACCGCGACGGACACAGGGCGGCCGAAGGGGGCCGAGGACATTGGAGCGGAACCCATCACTAGGGCTTTCCTACTGTCGCTGTTCGCGGAACAACGGGAGGAACTTAAAAGTATGAAGCAAGACCTCACAGCGGAGATCCGGGAGGTACGGAGGGACCTGGATGGTATGGGAGAGAGGGTACAGGCGGTCGAAGACAGGATGGATGCTCAGGACACGGAGCTTTCCCTGGTGCATCAAGACCTTCTACGGATGCACGACCAACAGGTGGACATTCAAACCCACCTGGAGGACTTGGAGAACAGGTCACGGCAGCACAATATCCGAATCCGAGGGGTGAAACGCAACGCCGAGGCGGGGGACATCTTTGCCTTCGCACGTGAGCTTTTCAACCAGATTCTAGGGAGACCAGCGGGCACGGCGCTCATCCTGGACAGGGCCCATCGGGTGGGCCCCCCACGCCCGGACAATGCTCTGCCGGCCGATATCTTGGTCTGTCTCCAGGACTATAGCACCAAGGAGGAGATCCTCCGTAGAGCCAGATCACAACACCCCATCACCTTTCAAGGCACCCTCCCGGTGCTCTATCAGGACCTTTCCGCCCTGACCTTGCAGAAACGCAGAACCTTTCGCCCGGTTACGGAAGTCCTCCGACAGCGGGACATTAGGTACTTCTGGGGGCACCCGTTCCGTCTCATCTTCCGGCAAGGAGACCGGCTGTATCAGCTTCGCTCGCTGACGGAGGCATGTAAGCTACTGGACATTGAATGTCCGACGGAGGAGGAGGAGGGTCGGCCACCGAGTTCTCAAAGGGTTGGCGGCCCGGGCCCCGGTTGGAGCCAACTTAAACAGCGTCACAGGGGTGCCAGGCGGCGGAGGCCGCCCCCCGAGGAGATCGCCCAGGGTCGTCAAGATGCCATAGCCTCGGTGGCGGAGTCGTTGACTCTGAAGGACGACGCCGCCTGAGTGGGGCTGCCTGAGGGAAGTGTTTTTGTAATTCCCCTTTGCTTACATTGCTTCTGGGCTGTTGGGGCGCTGCTGGCGGGCGCGGGGCTGGGCGTGCGGGGGAGAGGGGGCGCTCTGGTAGGCCACGTTTCTCCCATTGACTTTGGACATTCTGATCTTCCTTGGAAGATGGACTTTTGGTTTGCTTAAAGTGGTTGGGGAGGGGGAGGGGGGACGGGCGGGGTACGTTGGGGTTTCCTTCTTTTCTATTTCTTTTCTTTCTTTCTCCTTTTTTGTCCTGTGTCGGGTTTGGAGGGCGGTGGGTGGACGGCTGGGGTACATCGCGCTTACTACTGGGAGGCCTGCTGTCAGCCAGCGCTCATTGACGGGTGGGAATGCCTCCAACAACACTTAAGGTCCTCACGCTCAATGTCCAGGGCCTGAATAACCCCATTAAACGTAGATCCGTTCTCTCCCTTCTAGCGCAGTCGGGGCGGAGTTGTGCTTGCTCCAAGAAACGCACCTTCTTGCGAATGACACGCACCGGCTGCAGTCCCGGTCATTTCCCATACACCACTTTTCCTGTGACTCCACTAAGCGGGCGGGGGTGGCGATACTTCTGGCACCAAGGTTCAGGGGGCTCTCGATGTGTAAAGTGGCGGAGATTAAGGGCAGGTTGCTGGTGTACCGGTTCCAGGTGGGGGATTACGCATTCACGGCAGGTACGATATACGCACCCAATGACAGGTTGGAACAGTTCCTCCACACGGCGCTGACGGAGCTGTCGGCCTCTCCGGACCGGAGGTTACTGCTTGGGGGTGACCTGAACCTGGTCTTCGACAACTTGGCGGACCGGTCTGCGCACTGCACGGGGCAAGTAGGCGCTCTCTCACAGAAGGGACACGCGGCGCTGCAGGAGCTGGATCTGGTGGATCTCTGGCGGGTGTGTAACCCCTCGGCCCGGGAATATACGCACACTTCCAGCACGCATGGCACTTATGCCCGCCTGGACTATTTTTTGGTCACCCGAGCGCTCTGTTAGGAGACCTCTGGTGTGGAGATCTTGGCGGCATCCCTGTCGGATCATGCGGCGGTGGTTATGACGCTGCAGCTCCCGCCCGCGGGCAGGAGGAACCGCCACTGGCGGTTGCGGGATACACTCCTGCTTCGGCCCGTGGTGGTCCAAAAGATACAAGGGGTCATTGAGGAGTATCTTCGTTTCAACGACAATGGCAACACGGCCCTGCCCACGCGCTGGCTGGCTCTGAAGGCGGTGGTCCGGGGGGCCATTATAGCTCTCTCGGCGGCGGAGAACAAAGAGAGACAGGTGAAACGCATGGAGCTCTCTCAGAAAGTTAAGGACCTAGAGCGTGCGCATAGTCGCACGGGTGCTCCGAGGGTCTGGCGGTTACTAAAAGCGCAGAGGGCGCAGTTGGAGGCGCTTGACCGCGATAGGGCGGAGTATGCAGCTCTGCGCCTCCGGCATAGCTATTATGTGGGGGGTGACAAGTGTGGTGGCCTCTTGGCCTGTTGCCTGCGGGAGCGTAGATTGAGGGAGGATGTCAAGGCGATAGAGGACGCTCACGGGGTCCTGCGTATGGATGACGAGGAAATTGCAGCGACGTTTCGGGATTTCTATGCCCGGCTCTACGACGGGCAGCCGCTTGACGATAGCGGGCTTGATGCATATTTGGAACAAGCGCGGGTGGCGGGCCTCTCAGCGGCCCAGGCCGAGCTGCTGGAATCGCCGATCCGGCCAGAGGAGGTGATTTCGGCCATCTCGAGGCTCAAGGTGGGCAAGTCCCCGGGCCCCGACGGCTTTACGGCTACGTTCTATAAGCAATTCTGCCCCTTGGTCACCCCTATCCTCACGCGGCTCTTCAATTCGTTTGAATCGTTCGGGGAGCTGCCCTCCTCCCTGCTAGACGCCGCAATAGTGGTGATCCCCAAACCTGGGAAAGATGGCACACAGTGCGGTTCCTACCGGCCGATCTCCCTTCTCAACGTGGACCTTAAGTTGTACACGGGGCCGCACCTGCCGAATCTTATAGACCCGGACCAGGCGGGTTTTATCCCAGGCCGCCAAACAAGCGATCACACCAAACGGGTCCTGCATCTGATCGAGAAAGCCTCCCGCTTCCCGGCCGACTATGCCCTCCTGGCGGTCGATGCCGAGAAGGCGTTCGACCGGGTGCACTGGCCCTACCTTGAGGTGGTCCTGCAAAGATTTGGCCTGAAGGACAAAATGCGGTCGCGCATCCTTAATTGCTACCGAGACCCCCACGCCTCGGTTAGAGTTAATGGCCACACATCTGAGCCATTCCGGATCTCCCGGGGCACTAGGCAGGGTCCCCTCTCCCCGTTGCTCTTCGCACTGTATATGGAGCCCCTAGCCCAGCACATCCGGCAGAACGGTCGGATTACTGGTATTCGCTTTGGGGGGGATATTCACATGATCTGCCTCTACGCAGATGATGTCCTCCTGACCTTTAGAGAGCCTTTGACGTCCCCGGGAGCGATCCTGGAGGAACTCACTGCGTTCGGGGCGGTATCAGGCTTCAAGGTTAATGTTGATAAATCGGTGGCGCTCTCCCTCTCTCTCACATCGGGGGAGGTAGCGGACCTGCGCGCACGATATCCGGTCCCCTGGACATTGGGACCAGTCCCCTATCTCGGGGTGCAGCTGACCCCACGATTCCAGGCATTAGGACCCTGAACTACGACCGTCTCCGCTCCACCATTAGATCGGATCTCCGTCGCTGGCGACATCTGCCGCTCTCGTGGCTTGGGTGGGTGGCGGCCCTCAAGATGACGATATTGCCTAAGATACTGTACGTGTTCCATGCGCTCCCCATATACCCGCCGAAGGGCTGGATCAAACAGGTACAGTCTGAATTAGCACAATTTATTTGGCAGGGCAGGAAACCGCGCCACAAGCGCCAGATAAGTTCTCTCCCGCCGGACTACGGGGGCATTGGGGCCCCCGATCTGGCGCTCTACTTCCAGGCCGCACAGCAATGCTGCCTGGCGGAATGGATGAGGCCCGAATCGGAAAAACATTGGCTGTTCCAGGACCAGGCGGTGGCGGGGACATCCCTGGCCGCCATCCCGTTTCTTCGCCGGGATCAGCGGCCCCCTAACCTATACGCCTCGTGGGTGACTCAGGCAGCGGTACGGATCTGGGATCAGACTGGTGAGAGATTGGAACTGACTTCGTTCCCCTCACCGCTAACTCCCCTGTTTGGCAAATCAGATTTCCTGCCGGGGCTCCCGGAGTCCGCTTTCCGGGGCTGGCGATCCTCCGGCTGCAGAGCTTTAGGGGTCCTGTACGAGGGGGGCAGGTTCCTCCCTCTGGCACGGTTGGCAGCTGATTATGGAATTCCGGCCACGGACCTGATTGGATACTTACAGATTAAACACTGGGCCTCCCAGCCGCGGGAGAAATGCACAGCGCAACGTCGTCTCACACTGTTCGAACGTTGGCTGATTACGCGACACACGGATAAAAAGCTGACTTCGGACCTCTACAAGATGCTTCTTTCGGCACATTTGCACGCATACCATGCGAGGAGGGCACGATGGGAGAGGGACTTGGGAAGGGATCTGCTGGCTAAGGAATGGGAGGGTGCTTGCTATAGGGCCCGCCACACGGCTACACATACAGGGCTCACGGAAACGTTCACCAAATTGGTGAACTACTGGTATTACACACCGGAACGCCTACATCATATGGATAGCTCTCGCGCCGAGAGCTGTTGGCGGGGATGCGGTCATCTGGGCACCCTGACACATATTCTGTGGGACTGCCCCCTGGTATCTTCATATTGGTGACAAATCCTGGATGAGGTGGACAGGTATTTTGACACAGAGCTGCCCAGACTCCCCGCATACATCATCTTGGGGGACCCTAACGCCATTACTTACCCCTTGAAGTCCCGCAGGGGGAGGCAGATGGCCCTGGCGTTGGGGGCGGCCATACAGTGTTTGCTATCCTGCTGGAACACGCCCCGCATACCCACACATCTAGAATGGCTGCACCGCCTTTGGCATATCCTGGGGATGGAGCGTATCTCTTTGACACTGGCAGGTAAAGGCGCCTCCTTTTCGGACCTGTGGCAGCCGTTCCGATCCCTCCTGGCTCAGGACTTTAGGGAGCTGACCTGTCCCCGATACCTGCGCCTCCTACGGCTTAGCACAGACTCTGGGGATGGGGAACCCGCTCAGGCATCATGATTGGACTTTTGGCCCCGGGGTGCCCCCCCCCCATGCTCGGCCTTCGGGTCCTCTCTACACCGAGATAGGCTTTTATTTCTTCCCTTCTTTCTTCTCTCTTTCTCTCATCTGTCTCTTTTATTAACGGGGTAAGGGGGGGGTTTGAAGGTGGGAGGGGAGGTTTTTGAAGGGGGGGGTTGGATTAGGGGTGGGGGGCGACTAGGACAGCAGAGGACGGGCTTAGTATACATCTCTTTGCCTTTCCTCCCGGTTGTTTGCGGTGGACACGAGCCAAGCTTATCCCGCTCCGCTGGAGCCAGGGACAGTGTAATTGTTTGTTGTCGTGCTCTCCCCTGTTGAAAACCTTAATAAAAAGAATTAAACCTAAAAGTTTACAGGTATTATATACCATGAGCGTTATGGAAACCATTACGTTGCACTTTTTGCTACTATCAAGCTATAAATGATTTATTGTGTATTTTAACGAGGGATCAGTTTTATAGTTGTAAATAGATCTTACATATTTTTTTTCTTGTTTGTATGATGCTTTTATGATTCTGTGAATCGAATAAAGATCTATTGAATGAATGAATGAATAAAAATAATAAAGTAAATGAAACTACCACCGTCACAAATAGAAATAAGAATGTTACTTGGTGTTGTGGGATATTGCAGGCAATGGATTGTAGGAATTTCTCTACTGGCAAAACCCTTGATACAAATGACAAAGAAACGAGCAAAAGACCCAGTAGAGTGGGATGATCTGAGCATGCAATCTTTTATAAAATTGCGAAATTGTTTATGTGAAGAACCTGCTCTAGGTATGCCAGATTATTCAAAAGAATTTGCATTGTTCTGTTGTGAGAGAGATAACTGTGCCCTCTAAGTTTTAACACAGAGACATGGTCTAATGCGAAGTCCAGTGGCATACTTTTCTGCTACCTTAGATCCTGTGCAAAAACAACAATTGATGGACAGAAAGCAGAACAATGTCATACATTCACGCCAGTACAGAGATCTGGGCGTAAATCCATAGTTTTTTTGCACATCATGCCATTCCAGTTTGGACCCAGCCATATGCAAATCAGTCTTGACCCTGCACCCAATGGGAACAGTCCAGCCCGAACTGCCAGGCCAGGTCCTCCCTGAACTGGAAACAAGCATCCTAGGACCGGTTTCGGGCTCTCAGCCCTCATCAGCCAGGATAGCTTGAATCCAGTGGCATGGAGAGCACGGGACCCACGTCTGGGCATACCCGTCCCTCTCGGGGTGACAAATGCAAAAACAACAATTGATGGACAGAATGCAGAACAATGTCATACATTCACCCCAGTACAGAGATCTGGGCCTAAATCCATAGTTTTTTTGCTCACCATGCCATTCCAGTTTGGACCCAGGGCAGGGGTGTGGTGCCGCAGCCAGGGCGAATGACTTCGGAATCTGGGGATCACGGTTCGATCCCCGGTGCGGGCGGCAGATTAGCCCAGCACCATGTGACTCTGGGCAATAGCTTGCTTAATCTTCCTGATGGCCCCCAGCGCCCAGAGACCTTACGGGTGATTGTTCGCGCTTTCCAAATGTGGATTATTATTATTATATGCAAATCAGTCTTGAACCTGCACCCAATGGGAACAGTCCAGCCCGAACTGCCTGGCCAGGTCCATGAGGCACAGGGTCAGACTGATTTGCATATAGCCATGTCTGAAATGGGGTGGCGGAGTGAGCTAAAGTATGATGATGAATTAAACCCAGATCAGTTGACTGGGAGTGAGTGCTTGCAATGTTCAACACTCCGTCCATCATCCACTTTGGTTTTGCTTTGTTCCCCTGAAAGTTGGCGGGGTATGCCCAGGCGTGGGTCCCTTGTTCACTTTGCCACTGGATTCAAGATAGCCTGGCTGATGAGGGTTATGAACCCGAAACCAGTCCCAGGATGCTTGTTTCTGGTCCAGGGAAGACATGGCTTGGCAGTTTGGGCTGGACTGTTTCCATGAGGCACAGGATCAGACTGATTTGCATATGGCCATGTCTAACCTGGGGTGGCAGAGTGAGCTAAAGAATGATGATGGATTAAACCCAAATCAGTTGACTGGAGGTGAGTGCTTGCGATGTTCAACACTCTGTCCATCATCCCCTTTGGTTTTGCTTTGTTCGCCTGAATGTCGGCAGGGTATGCCCAGACGTGGGTCCCTTGCTCACTTTGCCACTGGATTCAAGATAGCCTGGCTGATGAGGGTTATGAACCCAAAACCGGTCCCAGGATGCTTGTTTCTGGTCCAGGGAAGACATGACTTGTCAGTTCGGGCTGGACTGTTTCCATGGGCCACAGGGTCAGACTAATTTGCATATGACCATGCCTGAACTGGGGTGGCGGAGTGAGCTAAAGAATGATGATGGATTAAACCCAGATCAGTTGACTGGGGGTGAGTGCTTGCAATGTTCAACACTCCGTCCATCATCCCCTTTGGTTTTGCTTTAACTTAGATTATGTAGCATTTGCATTGCCAGGATGCTTAAAAGCTGTGGCTGCAACGTATGTAAGTATAGAACAAAGTGAGTCAATTGTAATGGGACATCCTGTTAAGGTATACGTCCCTCATGCAGTTGAAATTCTTCTAACAAGAACTCGAACTCAGTATCTCACTCCAATCAGATTAACCAAATATGAAAGGATCATATTGGGAGCAGAAAATATGACCATTATCAGATGTACCATTCTTAACCCAGCTACCTTTTTGCCAGACCCATACAATGAGGAAGTGAATGATGAAGCTGAACACGAATGTCTTGATGTAACAGAACTCAGTACCAAACCCCGACCAGACATACAGGATGAACCTTTGAGAGATGCTGAGCACAAGCTTTTTGTAGATGGCTCATGCATGCGCCATGAGGAGGGAGGGTTGAGTGCTGCTTATGCCGTATGTACATTGGCTGGAATAGTCAAAGCATCCTATTTACCAAGAGTCAAGTCTGCACAAGTAGCCAAATTGATAGCTTTAATTAAAGCTTGCAAAAATGGGAAACATTGGAGAGTAACCATTTACACTAATAGTCAGTATGGTTACGGGGTTGTGCACGATTTTGGCCAGCTCTGGATGCAGCGAGACTTCCTGACTTCTTCAGGGTCTCCCATTAAAAACGGAAATTTTGTAAAAGGGTTGCTTAAAGCAATACATTTACCAAAAGAGGTGGCAGTGGTCAAATGTGCCGCACACAAGTCAGGGAATGACCGTGTGACTGCAGGTAATCGATATGCTGACCAGGTTGCCCAACACTGCGCAAAATTTCAAATGGCAGTAAACAGGAAAGTTGAAAATTGTGGAATCAGCTGCCAACTTATGTTGTTGTCAGGACTACAAACATGGAGAGAAATAAGAGAACTCGAAGATGAAGCAGAGACAAAAGAAAGAGAAGAGTGGGAGAAAATTGGTTGTCCGAAAAGGGCAGAAGATTGTGTATGGGTTAACGTAGATGACAGACCTGTATTGCCAGACTGCGGCTCGCTGAGTCGGCCGGCGCTGCGGGTCGCGGCACGAAGACCCAGAGGGTACGGAGCTGGGGGCGGCCGCCTGACGCCGTTCCGGGAGGCACCGCCGCGGCTGGAGACATGCCTGGCTGACCGATTTCGCGGTCCCCCCCGACTGTAGCCTGGTGCGCCGCGGCGGCGGTACTGCCTCTCGTGCGGTGCGGGCAGAGCCGCTTCTGCAGTTCTGTCGGGAGCGCAGATAGCGGCAGCCATTTTGAAAACCAGCTGCTTACTTTGCGAGGTAATAGTGGTCCAGGAGCTCCGGTTCGTGGAGAGGAGACGCCGAGCTCGGGGATGCACGCCCCCCCCCCGGGATCATCATTTTGGCAGGTACTTGGTGTGTGCGCAGGGCGATTGCTGCAGGCAAGACTGATTGATGCGGGGCGGCCCTGATCTGCCAGTCGGTGGCATAGGCAATACAGGTGGAGGTGCACTATTCTATAGTGAGCGACGGACCTGCTGCTGATCTCCAAGTAGTGTTGATTGGGCACCACGCAGCCCTATACCCGGATTTGCAGCGGCGGCGTGGCGGGATTGCCCCCTGACCCTCCTGACGTGTGTGGATCGTGAGGCTTGCAGGACGGGGCGCACGGACGCGAAGCAGGCCAAGCTACCCTTCGAACCACGCAAGATGCCTAGGCCGGTCTTGCAAGAGCAGGTTGAACTGGGCGCCTCGGAACCACAGGAAGAAGACTGGAAGGCCCTCCTGTTGGGCATGAAACACAGTCTTGCGTCCATTGGCACCAAACTTGACACAATGAATGAACGCATGGAGGCAGTGGTGCATAAACTAGATCAGCATGAGGAGCGAATCAAGGAGGCCGAGACCAGAGTCTCCACTCTGGAAGACGGGGCCGCGTCCAGTCGGGGGCACATGATGCAAATGGATAAACTCTTGAAAATAATAGCGGACAAAAATGAGGACTTGGAGGCTCGTTCCCGAAGGAACAACGTCCGCATTCTTCACCTGGCAGAGTCCACGAACGTGGGCCGTATGGAGGACTTTGTTGAAGGCCTAGTGGTGGAATTATTTGGCAGGGAGTCCTTCTCGGCGCACCTTACAGTGGAAAGGGCGCATAGGTCTTCGGGGGCCCGACCTCCTCCGGGGGCTCCGCCGCGGCCGGTCATAGCCCATTTTTTGAACTATCGGGACAGGGATGCAGCCTCCGCCTCGCCAGAGAGAAAAAGCAAGTACCATATGAAAATACCATGCTGGCGTTTTACCCTGACTTCACTCAATCGGTTCAAGAGGCCAGGCGCAAGTTCTCTGCAGTCAAAAAGAAACTTCAGGAGCAGGACATTACATACGCTATGCTCTACCCAGCGAAATTACGGATCACGCATAAAGGCTCACAGCACTTTTTCCAGAACCCGCAACAGGCGGAGGAATATCTAAGGCGCAATCGACGGGTGGCCACTGAGGACCCAGGGGCACGGAGGTGCTCCAGAACGAACTCCCCGCTGTCAGACCCGGACTAGAGCCTCCTTCGGGCCGGGGGCCCCTCTGGAACTCTGCTGGACTCTGAAATGTTCTTGATGGACATGCAGTTGGTGATGTATTAACTTTTCCTTATTTTGCCAGTCTCCGGCACGCAGTCCTGCTCGGCGCCTCCCTGCCGTCCCGCGACAACTGCCCACTTAGTGGTGGAGCGGTGAGTGGGTGCAAGTAAGGCAGGAGGAGGGTGGTCGTGAGCCCACGCATTCCCTATGTGGGCATTCCCCGAAAACCTGAAGTTGTGGGGTGGGCAATGCGAGACATTGCCGTTTGTTGGGGTGGGGAGGGATTCTGTACTCGGCGAGTCCGGGTTGCCGATGTGGGAGTTGTTAAGAAGGGGGTTGGGTGTTCAACACTTGGTTACTGTAGACAAAGCCATTTTGACAGCAGCAACAGATACAGGTTCCTCAGGGGTACACTATGGCAGCTAACAAACGTGAGTTAAGTAGCTTGAAGATTGTCACATGGAATGTGCTGGGTCTGAACAACCCTAGGAAAAAAAGGCAGGTGCTGGGGTATTTAGACCGCCATCACATTGAGATAGCGCTGTTGCAGGAGACCCATCTTGGCCCCGGTGGTGCCCCTTTATTTGCCTCACGCTGGGCTGCGCATCGCTGCTTTGCAAACTACTCTAGTTATTTCCGCGGGGTGGCTATACTAGTTAAAAGAGGGGTGCCCTTTATCCCTGGGGGTATAGTGACGGACGATGGCGGCAGATACTGCATACTTTGGGGGACGCTCTATTCGCACGTAGTGTCGATTGCTAACTATTACGGCCCCAATATAGATGATCCCCAACCCCTGCTCAGGTTGTGGGATAGAGTGCAGGAGATAGACACTGCTTATGTCATCTGGGGCGGGGACTTCAACACGACGTTGCAGCTGCGCTTAGATAGGTCCCGTGTTACTCCATCGCATTTCACACAAACACACAAGGTGTTGACTGATATTGTCGGGGATGGGCGATTGCTAGACTCCTGGCGGCACACACATCCTGAGCGGCGAGAGGGCACACATTTTTCGGCCGTCCACTCCTCTTGGGCCCGATTGGATTATTTACTCCTGTCGGTTGGGATGGCGCATTGGCTACGAGATGCGACGCACCTTGCGCGAACATACTCCGACCACTCTCCCGTATTGGTGACACTGCAGGTTCCCCTGCAGCACTCTCCGTATAGTAGTTGGCACCTTAACCCAGAACACTTGCAGGATACTGTCTTTAAAGCTGAGCTAGAACAAGATATTCGTGATTTTTTTTAACGCAATGTCAAGTCGGTGTCGAGCATGACTGTAGTGTGGGAGGCCTTCAAGGTAACGGTGAGGGTTTGGTTCTTGTCCAAAGGGGGGGGCATCCTCAAGGACCTGCGTAGAGACCTTTCTCGGCTGGAGAGCGAGTTGAAAGCGCTGGAACGGGAGGCTGGTGGGGTTGCGGGGGGAGGAGAAGTTGGAGCCACCATGCGCGCCAAGCTGACGGAATTCGAGGTACTGGCGGATAGGGAGCTTAAATTTAGGGGGAAATCATATGTGGCCAGAGGATATGGAGAGGGGGACAGGCCGGGCAAGGCTCTAGCCACTGCAGTGCACCCCCCCCGGTTCTCCACCTACATTACGGAGATACAAGATGGGCAGGGTCGGACGCATCGAAATCTCCCGGACCAGTTAGACACCTTCCGTGAATTTTATAGAGTGCTGTATACTTCCCAGCGCGGTGATCCGCTTAACCTACCTGAGTATCTAGATGATACTGCTCTGGCTTGGCTGGGGGACAATCAGCAAAAGTTTTTGAACCTAGAATTAGAGCTGGACGAAGTCACGGAGGCAATCATGCAGATGAAATCCGGCAGAGCGCCGGGCTCGGACGGACTGCCTATCGAGTTTTATAAAGCGTACGCTCCCATACTAGCCCCCATTCTGAAGGAGGTGTTCTACACGGCGCTGGAGGAGGGAGGTTTGCCTGAGACCATGCGCGAGGCCCTTATTACCTCCCTGTTAAAATCCAGGAAGTCTCCCACCTCTTGCGACTCCTACCGGCCCTTGTCACTCTTAAATTGCGACACTAAAATACTGGCTAAAGTATTGGCAACTAGACTAGGCCTCTTGATGCAATGACTGGTCCTCCCCGATCAAGCGGGATTCGTCCCAAACCGGGCAACATCGCACAATCTGCGGACGTTAGCCGCAGTACTGCAGGATATAGACCCTAACAGCTCGGCAGTAGCTGTTTTTCTTGACGCCACGAAGGCGTTCGATTCCCTGGAATGGGACTACTTGCTGGGAGTGTTGGAACGTATGGGACTCCCGTATACCTTCCTCAACTGGATTAAGTTGCTCTATGGCAGGCCGGTTGCATCGGTCCTCTTAAATGGGGCTAGGTCCCCGCCTTTTGCTATCTCTAGGGGTACGCGGCAAGGATGCCCCCTGTCTCCCATCCTCTTCGCCCTTGCTATCGAGCCTCTGGCGGCGAAGCTTCGACAAAGACATAATGACAAAGCACTGATATATCCTGCCCGGCAACTGCTCATTTCCCTATATGCAGACGATATGACATTATATGTACACCGACCCCAGAACAATTTAAACCCAAATTGCGGGAGATAACCAAATTTGGTGTTGTCTCAGGCGTACAAATTAATTGGTCAAAGTCGGCTGTATTCCCCCTGACTGAAAATACTGTTCCATATCCTCTGGATTATCCCTTGGTATGGGAATCGGAGGACTTGAAATATCTGGGTGTGCACATTTCCAAAGATAGGGAAGCACTAATGCGTCTAAATTATGGGACGGCTATAGACACAATTACTGACGCTGTTACCAAATGGTTACGGCTTCCCCTATCTATGGCAGGACGGATTTCGCTGATCAAAATGATAGTGCTGCCGAAACTGTTATATTTATTCGTTAATATCCCATATCACCCAGGGAGGTTCTTCTTTACTACACTGAAATCACAGCTTACTCGGCTTATCTGGGGTGGGAAGAAGGCGCGCTTGAACATGGCTACGCTTGTGTTACCGTACCGTCTAGGGAGATTTGGAGTCCCTGACTTCGAATTATATTATCATTGTGCGCAAGCACATTTTGCCACTTACTGGTTCCACCCGCCGCCTTTTATGCCTCATTTGGCGGTCGAGGATGGATATATGTCCCCGACGCCCTCGTCCGGCTATCTCTTTACGGTGGGGAGAGAACAGACGCGGGACCCATCTACTGTGGATTGCACCATACGGGCCTGGCAGCGGATAGCCCGCAAACTGGAGACTCCCATGATGTATTCGCCCAAGGTGGTATTGGCAAGAAACCCCCTGCTCCGAGTGACGGAGGAGGGTATCTGTTGGAAAATGTTGGATGCCCTGCGATACACTACTTGGGGAGACCTATACTTGGCAGGGCAGTTCCGCACGAGAGAACAGATTTTTGGCACACATGAACCGACTGTACTGGAAACGTTTTTGTACGCCAGACTTCGGCAAAATATCAGGGCGGTTACCCCGGAGTTCCCCGCGGAACCGGTCATATTTGCTCCGCTGCATGCTTTCTTGCAGACGTCTCCCCCCCGCCATGCCGTATCGCTACTGTATAAACACGCGCAGGAAGCGGTGCCGTCTGCTCCCAGCCGGGCCCGGGGCGAGTGGGATGCGGAATTGGCTAATCCGTTGACGGATGAGCAGTGGGACTTTAGTTGCAGGCAGACAATGGCTATCACTGGCAATAGTAGGCTGCGCCTTATCCACTTCAAGTTTTTACACCGGTTGTATTATACCCCAGCTAACTTGTATGGATTTGGTCTACGTGAGAATGATCCATGTGTGCGATGTGAGATGTCAGGAGCGGGCTTTGAACATTTGGCCTGGAGTTGTTCTGCGGTGGCTGAGTTTTGGGAATTGACATTCGCTGGTCTTTCCCAGATGAATGGGGTGCAGATACAACCATGCCCCATGCTTGCTTTGTTGGGGCTGATTACCACAGTCAATACTAAATATAAGAAATTCTTGGCGATGGGACTGCTCTTAGCTAGGAGGCAGGTGACGAGTAGATGGGGCAGAGGGAGGGCCCCTAAGTTTAAGGAGTGGATCACCTCGATGGTTACATGGCAGGAACAGCTGCATGGCTATGCCGATCTTCTTCCTTTAAAGTCGCGGCCGAGGGATATATGGGGTCCTTTAACCACGTACCTGTTGGCACAAGAGGAGGGTCGAGAGGATGGGCATACAGGCACTTCACTGGAGGAGGGAGGTGGGCAGGGGCTTCAGGCCAGCGCATAAGCGATCTAGATGGGCGCCCACGCTGGGGGTGACATAGCCGCCCGATGTACTCTTCATGCTGAGAGATGGCACGGGGCTAACGAGACTGGAGATGGCCGTACTAGAATGTCCTGAAGGGTGGAAGAGGGGTAGTTCATCACCGGGATGGCCGAGACTTCTGGGAACTCTGGGGCTATCCACTAGGGGTTGGAAGATGGAGAGCGGTGGAGGACAAGGCTGTGTACTATACCTGTTTGGACTCATTGACGAACTTATGTGGCTGTATCACCAGTATGTCAAGGCGGGAGGGGGGGTGGTTAATTCATTGATACTAGGGTGCGAGGAGGGACGCCAGAGGTGGGCGATCTCACAGTCCAAATTACGTTGTTATGCTTACTATGCTGTACCATGCAATGTGTCAATAAAGGTTTTTGAAAACTTAAAAAAAAATAATAATAATAATAATATGGTTATACTAACCGTGGCCATTCCTTATTTGATGGTTACAAATGTACAAAATAGCACTAATTCACATGGAAAGGTAGATACCATAAAAGGAGATAAAGTAGAATTAGAAGCACCTATTGAGTTAGATTTACATCACACTGTTAATAAAAATGATACAGACTTGAATGTTTTTACCAACTTGGTAGTACAATATGTAGAAACCATGGAGGTTAGTGATTGTTATGAATGTATGAAATTACCCGCATCTGTAGCAGAAGGAGTA
Organism: Triturus cristatus; assembly: GCF_964204655.1. Taxonomy (NCBI): domain Eukaryota; kingdom Metazoa; phylum Chordata; class Amphibia; order Caudata; family Salamandridae; genus Triturus; species Triturus cristatus. Next base: position 1,009,495,110 of record NC_140593.1, on the reverse strand, counting down.
ACATATCATCATTTACCATTGACATATGGTATTTCTTGTAGCGTTTTAGCAAGTTAATTCTATAGAACCGGGAAATTGCAGTATTATTATTCTAATGTAGATGTGATCTTTTCTGAGGTTCCTATGCGAAAAAGCATGAACCCTCTTCTTAATACGAGAGACTCACAATTTGTGGTTGAATATTTTCTAACAATGAAAGCAATAGATATAGCTGAAGCACACAAGCACAATTTAACTTGTAAATTGCACGAAGAAGAAAAAATATTTTTGGATTTAGTTGAGGCAAGGAGACAGGATTTACAAAAGAGAGCTGCTGAACCTAAACTTCAGATACCTAAATGGGCTGAGGTGGAAGAGCATTATGCAAATGGAAAGACCCATTTTGCAATGTCTTTGGATTTTGAAAAGAAGGGAAAAATCTGTCTTCATAGGTTAAAGACTGAATATAACAAAGTGTTTATTGGTTCCAGTGAATGTGAACATCATTTCTTAGTAATTGGGGGATGGGGACTAAAAGGAGAAACAGATCCAGTATTTCCTGGAATTTATTATGTGTGTGGCAATAAAGCCTATTTTAGGCTACCTGACCACTGGTATGGGAGTTGCTATTTTGGAATAGTATTCCCTAAAGTTTATCATGTAAAGAGAATCACTGGAAGCAATGAAGGCAATAATGAACTGACAGGTGTAAAAAGAGCTAGTTTTTCAGAAATAGTAGGTGACAGTTTTGGAGCATTGATACCTTCAGTGGGAGTTCTTCTAAATTCACGGAAGATTTGTCAGTTATCTACAGTAGTTGATCGGTTATCTACTGACACTGCTGGAAGATTTTTAATGATCAACACTGAATTAGTTGCGGTCAGATCAATGGTTATGCAAAATCTACTTGCTCTTGACATACTATTGGCAAAAGAGGGTGGAGTCTGTAAATTATTGAAAGCGCAACACTGTTGAATGTATATTCGAGATAAAAGCGTTGAAATTGGGAAATACTTTAAAAATATTACGAAATTAGAAGAAGAGTTGAAACCACTGGAAGATGAAAATGTTTGGAAGAAGTTGACAAATAGCATTTCTAGTTTAGGTAGTTGGTTTTCTAACATAGGTAATGGTATTCTAGGCCATATAATTCTGCCCATAATGGGAATAACACTATTAGTATTAGCAATACTGTTCTGGCATAAATACTGCAAAGGGAGAAATAAATATTAATTGAATGAAAGAGGTAAGGAAAGAAAATTAGAGGAAATTCAACTAGAAGAATTAAAAGGAGACTTTTACAAAAGAATGAGAGGATTACAGTGTAAGGGGGAGAAAGAAGGGAATGAAAGGGTTGAAGAAGAAATTGAGATGTGCTAAAGTTGGCATCTGATTTAGTAGAAATTAGTGATGGCATTAAATGCCATCAGAGAGAGGATTGATGGAGCAAGGTTTTGTATTAAAGAAACTTGCTTGTATGCAATCCTCTCAAATAACATGTAACCACATAACCAATATGTTTTGTAAATACTAAATTTGGATTATACACGACAGACTGTATCTAGGGGAAGCTTTCGTATATGTGTTACTAACAAGTAACCCGAGTGTTTTAAAATGGCTGCCATAAACGCGGGAAAGTCTCTGCACATGTGTCTACTGCATCTACATAGTATGACGCATTTTGTCGCTTCGTGGGAAATCTTTGCAGCTGCGTAATAGCTTTAAAAATGGCCGCTTGAAACTCACACGGTAATGCACGTGCTATTGCTTAAACTAAACCTATAAGTTCTACTAAGCACCAATGCAAAAACAATAAATAAGTAAATGGGGATAGAATAGAGATAAGTGGTATACAGTGAAATCATTTATTGTCACATTCTAACGTGTCTTTATTATTAGTTCACGTTTGGGCCGTGGTAGGTGACTGAAATCCCAACCCTACATCATCCGCGCGCATGCGCATAAAAACTTGCCGAAAACTCGGATGACACACTTGAATCACGGCCAAGGCCATATTAGGCGAACACACCTGGGAAAGTAAAACCCTGAACTGGACGAAAGCAACAATTTTGAATAAAATGTATAACTTGTATTGATCATAATGTGAAATGCGGGTAGGAATATAGCAAAGGGAAAGTAAATTAGGGGCGGAAACATAGAACAATAGTCCACAGTGAAATTATTACTTTTAATATGGTGTGATGAACTCACCTCCTCGCCCTGACCAATCAGAATAAGGGAAAACATGAATATTTCAATTTTGGGGGGTGGTACACGAATATAGAATAGTATAATTGAGCTAAGTTAACTAGAAATTTTGTCAGACTTGTCAGATCCGTCATTCCGACTCGTCACTGACCCAACATGTATGCTGCTACAGACTCTGTCCGAGACGCTGTCTCAGACCCTGCTGCTGCCAGAAACTCTGCTCGAGAAATTGAGATCCTGATCGCTAATCTAATCATCTAGAAGGGGATTTCGGAAGAGGGACACCCGAGGAGAGTAGTATCAGAGAGGAGTGCGACGCTGGCGTTGCACTTAGAAGAGGTCACCTTCCCAGATCCGAATCTGTCCGATCCTCTGTCTGCATCCGGTCCTGGCAGATTCTATCTGGCCTATCTTCAAAGAGTTGGGTTCATCTATCACCTTAGGTAAATATAATTCTGCGAAAACTGTCATTGTACCTGCTCTCTCTTTTCCTTTTTCCAGGTACCGTCTTCATTGATCATTATTATGACTTTGTTTTATTTGACTTTAATTACCCTCTTGAAAGAATGTGTTTAAGCTGTGATTGATTTTGACTCATGAAATTATTGATTTAGATAAAGTTTTTTTAAACTTTTTAAGTTTGTGGTTATTTCAAGTTTAAGTTAAATGTCATGTTCTACCTTAAACTATCTCAGAAACCTGATTCATCGAGAAAGGAATTCTTAGGGAGGTCAAATAGGTAAGACTTGGTAAAGGTGAAAATAAATTGCAGGTAAAACTCAAAAATTTATATCAGAGGGGTTTGCTAGCTCATTTGTGTGAATGGTCTGGGACCAGGTGAGTATTTAGGTATGTGTGTGTTTAACCCGAGCTGGTGACCCGCGCTCTATCAATTGACCTTTAGGGAAGTCCGAGGTCAACCATGCCACCGCATTGTGTACTATTTGCAGCTTTGATTGAGTTGTCTTGCTGGTCTCAAGATATAGCACATTGCAGAAGTCAATCCTAGAGGAGACAAGTGCTAAAGCAACTTGTTTATGAGCTGGGAGGGAGATAAAGGGAAATACTTTGCTCAGCATTCGGATAATCCAGAAGAAAGTTGTCACAGTACAATTGACCTGCTGGTTGAGTGTCCAGTCACAATCCAGGATTACACCTAGATTTTTCAGAGTCAGTTGGGATAGGTAAATTACCCAACATATTGTGCCACCAGTTCCTGTTCCAAATAGTAGGTTGGCTTTTAAAGAGCAGCACCTAAGTCTTATCACCGTTGAGCTTCACACAGTCATGCCAATCCCCCTCACCACAGCTGTGGCAGCCCTCCTTTACGTGAGGAATTTGGTCACGCTTTGACAATTGTCTTTTCTTCCCCACCTCCCACATTTTTGCCCTACAGTAAGACAATCACCCTCATGCTGGAACTCCAATAAACCCCATTCTCAATATTTTTTTATTAAGAGATTATTGGGGCTGGAAAGACACTTTGACATAACAGATGGCATCACATGCAGTGTGTCCAGTCCTGAACTTTTCCAAGATTTCTGCTTAAATGTCAGAATGCGTGCCTCTTCAGCATTCACCATTGCTTTACCTAGCCTTTTGGGGTTCTGTAGTAGTTTATCCCTGAAGCAAGATTATTCATCGCCTGCAATTACTTGAGAGTTTAGTTTCATTTTGATTTGATTTCATTCCAATTTATGCAGCGTGTAATACCCAAGGGGGTGTCGTAGTACTAGAGAAGGAAAGAATTGCATTGTTTAGAACAAGAATAAATATGTCTATAATTGCTCGTGGAAAATTGAGGATTAGGTTTTGCATGAATGGTAAGCAGAAAATAGTTCCAGGCCAGAGCAGTCAATATCAGAGAAGGTCACAGACCTTTCTGTGTCATGGTGACTTTGTGTATATTTACTAAATGTAATGAGCTGGAACGAAGAGGTTTAGCAGGCATCTCAAGAGAGAAGAGAAAATATATGTAACTTCTAGAAAAGAAGCCAGGCATGGCTGTATGACAAAATCAATTGCCTTGAAAAGGTTACATTTGCCCACAGGTCACCAGTGAAGGGCGGCATGATGGCTGAAAATGCTGGTCCATTTTATAAGACCTAGAATAGGACGAGCAGGGGCATTTTGTATCAGTTGCTGTTTAGAAAAAAGATGAGTGGAGAGTCCAATAAAAAGACAGTTGCAAAAATCCAACCTACTGGTAATTAGATACTGGACAAATATTTTACTAGAAGGCCTTGGACACAGAGGGGTAATGTTATCCACAACACCATTCATAGACAGGTAGAGTTCCATGATGTATGTGTCATCGTTGAGGAAGGCGGAATACAAACAAAACTCTTCCACAAGGCTTTAGCCGACAACAGTTTGTTGCATGTGAAGAGTCAACATCCTACTCATTTAAAATGGAGTATTCCAAATGGTGAGTGCATCAGGGCTAGGAGGAACTTCTCCACACTCACAGCATATAAAAATGTAGAAAGAGAGATATTCCACAGTTTTCTACAGAGAGGATATCTATGTAGGATACTTAACACAGCTGCAAACAAAGCACGTGCCGGGGCGAAGGAAACATTGTTATACTCCTCGCATGCAAAGGAGACTACTGCACACATAGTATGGTTCATTACTATGTCTAAGAGAGAGTCAGCTAGGATACCGTAAATCCCTGCATCATATAATGGTCAAGAGGAAAGGAGATCTAGGAGGGCAAAAACTACAAAGTAGTAGCTGCAACGCATGTTGGTGGTGTGGTAATGTGCAGGAATATCAAACCAGGTTTTTCAAAGAATGTAAAATCTGTAAACATATAGCATACCTATCTTATTATTGCATATATGTTCTCTCTTGTCCTTCTGGACTGGCCCTGCATCCAACCCTATACGGGCACCCAACTCCCTGCTGCGCACAGCCTTCTGTCAAACTCTCACCCAGCACGGCCTTTGGTGGCAGCTTACGGCTGGCCACAGGAAGCCATTGCAGACACTCAGGCCAACAATTACAAAAAAAAGTTTTTTAAACCCGTGGGTATCCAGCGGGAGGCAGCCTCCTGGATTCCCGTTGGTCTTCTGCGGTAGTCCAGGGGGTCTAACTGGTTCCTGCGGAACACCCATAGGATCACAGCAACCCCCCAAAAAACCTTTGAAAAAATTGAGCCAGTGTACCACTAACCTGTCCCATTATGCTTATGTTTTTTTAGCTTTCAGGAGACAGGGACAGAGTCAACGTGTCCTGAAATCGTAGGCACTGCATTCCTCTTCATGGTGCAACCAGCTTATCACAGAGCGATGTCCTGCGGCACTCGTAGGCGCCTCTCATTGCTGTGAGAGCGAGATGACCAACTGGAACCAAAACCTTCTCAACCAAATAAATGGCTCTATTTTTGATTTTACGTGACTGTGTGATTCTGGCGAGACTCTCGCGAACCCAACTGTTCAGATATACACCGATTTTTTAACATTGATTTCTCAGCAACTGCTGAGCAAATTTGCACCAAACCACACAAAGTAAGCGTTTTGGACCAAGATCATGTCAAATTTGGTGTAATTCTGTTCAGACATTTTGCCTGTAGCGCATTCCAAAAATTTCTATGGCATTTGCATGTGAACCCCCCATTTTCCTTAGCCCCCAGATCAGGGATTACTCCGAAACTTTCCAGGAATGAGCAGAGGTGGGTGAACTTTTGTTTGGCAAGTTTTGTGAAGATTTGTCAAACAGCGCCAAGTTATTAGCAAACCAAAAATCCATTTCCTATGTAAACGTGGCCCTTACTATAACTACCCACTGTCAATAGCCACTGGGTAATATATATAAACACAAACACACATACAAATAATATCATAGTAGAAGTCTGAGCCCACTAGAAGAGTGAGTATTAAAGCTATGCAGTGGATTGTGATAATGTCTGGTGGGATAATACACATCATAAAAATTTGGGACTGAATATCTACTCAAAATGTATCACTGATTGTTTGAGTGTTCATTGAATGCCTGATAAGGCAAGTGCATCAATACCACAGCAAGAGGAGCTTCCGTCATTCATGAATTGTCCGTGGCATAATTCCAGCGGACTGACCTGATTGATCCTCTTGGATCACAAGCACTTTGTAAAATGGAGGACCGCCAACTCTTTTACTGATCAAAATGCCATGATGAGACCTTGATGATACTGTTTCCAAAATAAGTCAGCTTTTTCTTCCAGGACCATGCACAAATGTGAATGCAAAATTAACAGTACCCTTTAGTTCATATTCCTTTTGAGATACTTTAAGACTTTATCTTCTCACCACTCCTAACTTATGGATAGAGTACCTAAGTGTTATTCTGGCATTCTTGGTGTAGTACTCGCCCAGACATAATGCCTTCACCACATATGTTTTATTTTGCTGAACTTATTTTTGTTGGGTTTAGGACTCTGTTCCCTTTCACCCTGCTAATCAGTGGCAAAGTGCTTGTGCTCTCACCTTTTTACATGTTAAAAGTGGCATACACCAAATTAGCACCCTTAATTTACTTGTAAGTCTCTAGTAAATAGTACAACATATACCCAGGGCTGTATATTTAATGCTAGAAGAGGGCTTCAGCACTCATTGTGCCACCCCCCCAAAGTAGCACTGTAAAACATGTCTCAGGGCTGTCACTGCAGCCTGTAGTGCAGTTAAAACTGTGGTTTCGACCTGGCAAAATAAACCTCTTGCCAGGTCTAAACCTTCCTTTTTTGTTACATATAAGCCATCGTTAACTATGCCCTAAAGACTCATAGTGCAAGGGAGTTAAAAGGTAGGACATATGTGTTTAGGTTTTACATGTCCTAGCAGTGAAAAACTCTTAAAGCCTTTTTTCACTGTTGCAACACTGACTCTCCCATAGGCTCTCCCATAGACTATTACTGGGTTACTTTATTACTATATTATGTGATAACTTTAGTTTAGGAACAGATAGAGAAATGCTTCTTCCAATCATTTGAATTATAATTTAAAATACTCCTAAATGGTAAAGTCGGGTTTAAAGGTACTATTCTAAAACCTCCACCTTAAGAAAGTTGGCATTTTTCTGCTTAAAACGAATGTACCTTTCTGTCTGTGTCCTAGGTCACCTGATTGTGAAAGGATCTTCTGTGATTTTTTGTGTATTCCTTCCAGAAGTGGGGGCAAAAAAGGCCTAGGTGTAAAGGGAGTGAAACTTCCTGACATTATGTGGCTAAGGACAAACTGAGCTTTGCCCACACTTCAAAGAACCCTGCCTGAAGCACACACAAAGGGACCTGACATCAAGCCTGCCCTTGCCTTTGTCACCCTCAACAGTTTTAAGCCAAATTCAGGAAAAGAGGAACTGACCAGAACCGTTTTGGGGAGTATTCTAGGTATTTCTCCCACACAAGAGCTGCACCAAGTATAAAAGTGGCATGTTCTGAACGTCTCATCAGAACACTCCTAGACCTGTGGAAGATCAGAAGAAGTTCCACCCTGCTCTCTAAAGAAGGAACTGCAAAAGTGAATCCAAGGGTCAGTTGTTCGGTCTCATGTTTGAGTTACAAGTACACAACAAGCTTCCACAGGCCTCTCCTGAGGGAAACAGCGTTTACAATGCATGCTTTAGATCGAATGCCATTACAACCCGTTCGTTACAATGACCGCATTGTTACAAACGCAAACCATTACATCGCAAGTCGTCACAACAACTTGCTGTAGGGGGCTGAAGGTGTTGGATTTACAGTCCAACACCTTCCCTACTGTTGCACAAACTGGAGTAGGAATAGTAAATTATACTATTCCTAAGTCCAGTTCCCCCCCTACAGCAAGTCGTTGTAACGACTTGCGATGTATTGGTTCACATTGTAACAGCGCGGTCATTGTAACGACCGCGTTGTAATGGCAGGCGATCTAAAGCATGCGTTGTAAAGAGATATATTCCTCTCCTTAACCCGCCCAGCTGACCAGCACCAACTGGACCTATCATAGTCGTGCTGCTGGCCTCTGCTGGAGTGAATCCTGATCCCTAAGAAGTACTACCAAGGATCTGGACCATTGGCTGATATCAGAAAGTGCTCATCTTGCTTCAAAATCACAAGTACTGGGTTCCAGGTGAAGATCCAAAGGTTTCTAGGCTCTGTGTGACTGTGTATGGACCTTTTGCGTCACTAGACACGATCTGTGATGCGCACCAAAATGAATCATCAGCAAAGACCTGCTCTATCCTTTACTACTAGAAACAACACCAACAGTGGTAGTCGAAAACAACCCCCAGCGCAATGCTCCAGTGACAACTGACTTTCCACACCAAACAGAGAACATTTGCGATGCCTGACCTGCTCTTCAGACAGACAATGGTCTTCTCGCATCGACTGCTAAGATGAAAGCCCACTCCAGCTCCCTGTGTGGACTTGGACTCAGAGAAGGTCAGATCTTCAGCGGGACGAACCTGGTCTTGGTATCCAGCGTTAGCTCAATCAAACACGGCCTGAGCTCATGGCTTTGTCCTGGTCTGTGTGTGACCAGATACCCACAAATGGCATTTTGTGGTTTATTGTGCGCTTTTAGCAAGAAACTTTAAAAAGGCTTAAGTCCAGTTCTACTTATTAGATTTTTGTTATTTTAACGTTGTTTTATTTATTAAACGTTACTCTATTTCTCTAAATTAATTAGGGATTTTCTTGGTGTTGTGTTTCACTTTATTTTTGTTTGATTGCTGCATAAATGCTGTACAAATTGCTTGTAAGTGAAGTCTGACTGCGTTGGTGCCAAGCTAACTGAAGGTTAAGCACAGGCTTATTTAATGACTTTTGTGGTTCATCCTGACAAGGACTGCATTTGAGTGGGGCTTTCACCACCCTCAACTATAACTCAATTTCTTACACTAAGTAAACACAAAAAGACACAGACCTGTTAATAAGCAAATGCACCAACTTTCTGACTTCCTATGAGAAATTTCAGACCAGGGCAGAGCTCGTGAATGGGTGGAAATGGGCATGTCGCACTACTCATGCTGTGATTTAGTGCCGGGAGCTCGTTCCTGTGATGAAACATCAGCACAATCGGCAACAGGTCTGGCGCCAGAGCGTAAATCTTTTTGAGTTGATTTTGCAATTGCTCAAGTAGATTTTCCAACGGTTGTAACTACCTGCGTTAGGTAAATCTCGCCGGGTGCTCTCCTAGCAACCGAAAATCATTCTAGGGGATGCCAAATCTCACTTGCGCTCATGAACTTGCCATTTTCAAGTTTTGAGTGAGTAAAAACTCTGCCACACAGCAGTTGGCGGAATTGACTGGAACTTCGTGTTACAAGCGTAACGCAGACTGACCAAAACTCCACCAATTGAGCCGGGGGAGCGAAATATATTGCCAACCTCCTAGTAAATTTCAAAGATGAATGGTTCATTATTAAGTGCACTGAGTCCCTCTCATTTCCTCAAACCTTGCTTTAACATTAAGAATAGGATTTTGACTCTTATGATAGACCTTGACTCCTAGTTTTGTCACTAACGTGAATGTTGTGTCCTGGATCACAGGTTTTCAGGGAGAAACTATACATCCACATAAAATGTGCTAAATGGTGCCCATTTCTATCATTGGTTGGTGAAAAACAGAAAAAAGTTTTCGGCCTGAGCTCAGAGGTTCAGTAATTAACAATCACTAAAGAATACTAATAATGTTTCCTCTGTGTGTGCATCGCTTAAGGGCAGTACTAAATGTGCAGTATGTTTAACTGTGTGTCCCGCATTTTGAGCATGCCACACTGTTACCCCCCTCATTGAACTAGCCCAAATTTGCAGCTGAATCTTCAGGATGGCTGCCTGACATACAAAACTCGTCCACCTAAACTCTCTTACTTACATGGCAGAAGAAGACCTAATCAACAAAAAAGAATTTATGAATAGAAAATCGTAATCTTAGAAGGCAAAAAACCTGAATCAGTCCTTCTCACATGATCCACCAGTGCTCTGAATCTCTCAGTCCCAGGCTTTCATGTACCAAATCTGTGATTTCTGGGAGTTCTAATGTCTGTGTGTCTATGTGTGCATTGTACTGAATTGATGCATTAAAATATCACTTCATTACCAGTTGTGGAGCACTGTAGTGCATGTTCGGACAGGTAGCACACTACGCTGCGGGAATTGCTTAATTTGAGCCAGCGGTTTCCAGTGCTTGGCGCCAGCACTTAATTGTCAACATCGGCACTTATGGCAGCTGCCACATGGTGGCACTTTTTGTGTGATTTAGAGATAAGCAGAACAAGAGTTGTTTTATTAATTCAATATATATTAAAAACAAACAATACCTGCCACCCAAGCCATTCTTATAGTTTTGGGGGCCTCAAACAGTATTAATTGTCACACTTTAAGCAGTGTGATGATTAGTAGTTGTGTAGGTACAGTGATGGCTGCGCTAACAGGGGCAATGGGTGGTGCAAGCAGTGGTGGCCTCCTGACGAGGGAACTGGCACTTATTTTGTTTTACAAAATAAGCATTGGTGGGGAAGTATTGTATATGTTGTGATCCAATGTGGGAAGTTTTTTGGGTCATTCCTGGGTGACGAGGGAGGCACTCTTAAGAGAAAGAGAGATAACAAGAGAAGAGAGGAGGAGAGGAGACAGAAAAAGAAAAGTGAGATGGAGATAGGAGAGATAGAGCATTACTGATATTAAATTAAAAATCTCAAGCTTGGGTATTTATTTACACTGATCTTAAATGGAGGAGAAGATCCCGGTACATTTACCAGCCTATTTCCCAATTTACTTGAAATATATTGTTAAATCATTGGTAATAAAACCTTCCACGTTTTGCACAGTGAAAGATAGCAGACGCTTTGTAAGTGTATTCTCTGATGTACAAGTTGTGTAGTTAATCATAAGCTACTTTGGACCATTTTCATGATATGTATAATGTATCATGTTAGCTCCAAGGGAAAAAAGTACAGCTAAATGTTTTTTTTTTATATCGTAAATGCTGTTGTTTCCTCATCGAGTGTTTTGTAATTAGTAGGCAATGAAGTGTGTGGTGTTTTCACAAGGTCTATTAAATTTCTGTTATGTGCTACAGAATTGATTACCAAGCTCTAATCTGTTATTATTCAGAAGAATTACCGTTTGTGCACTGTTCTCGCAGAAGTACTGCCGCCTGACCAATTTATTTCAGCAAAAGAACAATTCTAGTCTCCTTCATAGAGAAATGCATGCAGGAACTAGCAATAAGCAAAGTACATACCACAAAGTTTAACACTGTATCAGAAGCCATGCTTAATCGAAGTAGAGACGTTAGGTGGACATGTGTGCCTAATTAGTCTAGATGCTAGACCAAGGGAATATACCATCACAAAGAAATAAGGCTGGGTCATAAAGAACATCAGGTTCAAACAAACAATAAAGAGAGCTAAAATATATACACTAGTTTACACAATGGAGTGTGCTTCCAAATGGGAAGAATAATCTAGAAATTAAACTTAACAGTTTATCCAAAAGATGTACAAAATTATCAGTGCATGAAATATAATCCAAAAAAGATACAATATTTTTGATAGGTTATTCAAATGGAAAAAAAGAAAAAAGAATAAAGAATATATATATATATATATATATATATATATATATATATATATATATATATATATATATATATATATATATATATATATATATATATATATTCACTGAAAAAACCATAGGTTTCACACATGTTATAGTTAGCGGAAATTTTACTGATAAAAAACCAATGAAATTCCCCCGTTATAGTTAGTGCAGGCAACTATAACTCACGCGACCGCAATCTTCTGCTGATGCTAATACTGTATTTAGACACTTATTTGCCCATGTCTTCTTCCATACATTTTTAGCTATACATATATTACAAATATTTTTTTTTTCATAAAGACACATATGTCATCAGCAGAAGATTGCGGTCGCGTGAGTTATAGTTGCCTGCACTAACTATAACGGGGGAATTTCATTGGTTTTTTATCAGTAAAATTTCCGCTAACTATAACGTGTGAAACCTATGGTTTTTTCAGTGAATTTGCAAGGTTTTTTAAATGCTAATTCCTAACTATAACGTGTGTGAAACCTATGGTTTTTTCAGTGAATTTGTACGGTTTTTTAAATGCTAAGTTACTTTACGCCATTCGTGGCGTGCGCGCCCACTTAACGCAGTTCGTTCCGTGCGCGCACGGTGCGCTTCGCGCACCGTGCGCGCACAGTAAGCACGCGGTGCGCTTCGCGCACCGCGCGCCCACTTTACGCAGTTAGTGCCGTGCACGCACGGTGGGCACGCGGTGCGCTACGCGCACCGCATGCCCACGTTACGCTAGATGGGCCATGTACGCACGATGCGCTTCGCGCACCGTGCGCACATGGAGGACATATGATGCACTTCGTTTTGAAAGGTAATATTTTAATTTTTCGTAATTTTTATAAGCCATGCACAAATGGTGCCCTTCGGGCACCATTTGCACACGGGGTGGAGAGAGTTTGGATAATTTTTTTTTTTATTATTTTTTATTTAAATATTATAGTTTATCTCAAACGTAATAAGCCATGCACAATTGGTGGCCTTCGGCCATCAATTGCACACGGGGTGGGGAGAGTGTGGATAATTTTTTTTTTTTTATAATTTTTTACCGTACGCGTACGGTAAGCGTAATCGGAGAAATTAGCGAAAAAATAAAAATTCCGTTTTTGGCCGTGGGGGATCTTGGGGGACTCCCTCAAGATGGCTATGTGTGTGGGAGCTGTCTAAACAGCCCCTTTACATATTTTTGTGCTTTATATTTTAAACATCTCTCTCAGTGCGAGAGAGAAAATGGCGGCCGCCGCTTCCTGGTTTCGGCCGATTCGAATGTTTACTAAGATCTAAGAGCCAATCAGAATCGCGCTCGCGCACGCCACCGTACGCGTACGGTAAGCGTACCGTAAGCGCACCGTAAGCTGGCTCAGATATATATATTGATTTCAAGGCTATTTTCTCAGAATCTACTGAACAGATTTACACCAAACCTACAAAAGGCACTTCCTTGACCTGAGGACTACCTCTCTGCCAAATTTCTAGTAATTCTGTTCAGCCGTTCGGGCTGTAGCCCTGTCTAAAGGTCCTATGGAAAAATGCATGGGAAAAACGCGTTTTGGGACCCCCCTTTTATCTCAGCCCCCGCTTGACGAATCCCCCCGAGACTTTCAGGGTAAGATCGGAGCGTAGCGCCCCACCTATTTTGAAAAATTCGCGAGGATTTGTCGACCGGCGCCAAAGTTATTCAAAATAGAATGTTGCGGATTTCCTATGGAAACGTGGTCCTAACTATAACTACCTACTGGCGACCGCCAGTAGGTAATATATATATATATATATATATATATATATATATATATATATATATATATATATATATATATATATGTATATATATAAAAAAAAAATTCCATTAAAAAAACCATGGGTTTCAGGGATGTTATATTTAGTTGGACATTTCACTTGTACAAAACCAGAGAAATGCGGCTGTTATAGTTAGTTCACAAACTATAACTCACGCCCCCGCAATGCACTGCTCAGGACATCACACATCACTCATGACATGGTCAGTGATGTCACTGATGACATCACTGATGACATCATCCACTGAATGTGTGTGTTTTTGTTAACTTTAAATGTGTTTTATAGATATATATAGCCAAGGTGTTTTGAAGAATGAGTGTTTGTATAAGTGTCTGAATGGATGATTTTGTAGGTGTGTAACAGATTGTATAATTGATAGAATAATGATATCTTACGGAATGCATGGGTTAGTGAATAAACTGTGTAAATGTTTGTATGACTTTGTCAGTTGTTCTATTAGTGGCTGCATGGGTTGGTGAGTAGCTATGTAACTGTATATATGGGTTTTTGTTAGCTTGTTTCAATATCTGTATGGGTGCTTGAGTGTCTGTGTAGGTGGGTGGGGAATGTGTGACTCTGTGCATAGATGTGTGACTGGGTGATTCAATGGGTGTATGGTTTAAAGAGTGCTTCTGAGAAGAGATGTATGGGTGGGTGAGTGTGTGTATAGGTGTGTTAGTGAGGGAATAGATGTATCTGTGGTACATGTGTGAATAACTATATATGTTTTAAGGCAGTATATGTGAGTGTTGGAGTATCAAAATAACTATATGTGTCAGTGAGTGATTGCTAGAGTGGCTGTATGGATGAGTGTCTAATTGTGTGATTGATTGTTTTAGAAAGTAAGTATGTGTTAGTATCTGTATAAATAAGTGTGGTGGTGTGTGTATAACTGAATAGGTGAGTAAATGGGTGTGTGTTTGTTTGTTTGCATGAGTAACTAGGTGTGTGAGTAACGCTATGGATGACTGGTAGTTTGTGAGTGTATGTATAGGTTTATGTGTGCTTATAATAGTTCTGCATTGATGAGTGACTGCATGTATGACTGGTTGTATGGGTGAATAAGTGCATTTGTGTGTTGACCTAGAAATGAGTAAATGGGTATGTAGTAACTGGTACTAGTGTGTCTATGGTTTCGAAAATGATAGTCTGTATTTTAAGAGTGGGCGTATCAAAGGTTATATTAGGGTGTAAAGTGGTGCGTCAGATTGTCACATGGATAATGTCATCGGTGATGTCATTTGAGATGTCATCAGTGATGTCATCAGTGATGTCAATGACCATGTCATGAGTGATGTAATATTTGATGCCATCAGCATTGCATTGCGGGCGAGCAAATTATAGTTAGTGAACTAACTATAACGGCTGAATTTCTCTGGTTTTGTACAAGTGAAATGTGCAACTAACTATAACATCCCTGAAACCCACGTTTTTTTGTGAATTTCAAAGGTTTTTTAAATGCTAATTTCTAACTATTTCGTCACTGAAACCTGTGGTTTTTTCAGTCAATTTCAAAGGTTTTTTAAATGCTAATTTCTAACTATAACGTCTCTGAAACCTATGGTTTTTTCAGTGAATTTCAAAGGTTTTTTAAATTAGATTTTTTATGTATAATGTGCCTTAATCCTATGGTTTTTTATTGACTACATATATACATATATATATTTAAAAAAAGTTGAGAATAATTTATAGTTAGGAAAACTATATTCATTCTTTATTTTTTTTAATTTTTATTATTATATAGGAGTCTCGCACCCTACGCGCACCCTACACAATGGCTGCGCGCATCCTCGTAGCCATTTTGAAATGTTGCAAGGGGGTTGTGACTTCAGTGTAATTTGGAAAGTATTCAATATCTTTAAATTAATTATCAATAAAAGTTTTGCCTTTAAGTGTTTGTTAAATTTTATTTTCAAAAGTATTTATAAACAAATCTTTTCAGTATACTCCGAACTATACAAAATTTGCCGTAAGCGCGTACGTGCATGGCCCCTCTACGCACGTATTTCAGGGATCGTGCCATCCTCTCGCCGGGTTTGCAACTTCAGTGTATTTTCAAAGTTTAAAAAATGACTATTGAATGTTTGAATATGAGATTAGAGTAAATAGTTTTGGAAATATACTTATTTAAATATTATAGAAACTTTTATTTATAGTTTATATTCATATATGCAATATTTTACGGGTGCGCGACTCCATGTCATTAGAAAAAAAAATTATCTGATTGGTTTACATAATTTTCATTCTAGGAGAGGGAGGATCCATCCCTGTGAAGTTTAATTTATCTTTACTATTCATAGAGAGAAGATCTGTTTCTTACTTCTCTGCCTTTTATATTTTTTTGTGTTTGTTTATTTGTTTTTGGGTGAACAACAATGGCTTCCAGCCTTGTTACAATGGATCCTTTGGCTATGGAAGAAGAGGAACAGATGATGCAAGACAACAGGAAGAAGAAGGAAAGTATTGTGTGGCCCTACTTCACAGTTCCTGAGGGTGAAAAAAGTAAACGTCCGGAAAGTTCCCTGCATTATCTACAAAAGAGTTTTATCAAGAGGGCAAGACAAGAAATATTCCTGTGGCACCTCCAGTATGAAAAAACACCTGGAAACCTTGTGCCCAGTCCATCTTGCAAGGGAAGAACGAAAGAGGGAGTTAAAAGCTGCAGCACAGGAAGACCCTAATGCTCCTTCTACATCAAGACAGCAAGTTGCAGCTGCTCCTAGGCCCCACATCATGCCTGAACTCTTGGATGCAACTATATGTTGCAAGAAGTGCAATGTGCAACCTTGCATTGCTGACCAATGCCTAGATGTCATTAGTGCTGCATTGAAGCACACAAATGCTAATTTTGTTTTATGTGCTTCTGCTTTTGATGACAAATGTATTTTTTGTTCCTCATTTTTCTGTTTTAAAAAAAATCAAAAACAGAAAAATGATTTAAAAGGTTTAAAAAATACAAAAAAATACAAAATTGTTAAATATAAAACAACGGTTCTTACAGAACCACCTCTACTGGTTAAAAAAAGAAAAATTACCTGAGCGATTGCACAAGAGTATGGAGACTGTGTGAGTGATTAGTGAACTGCAAGGCTACGTCATGGCTATTTTAGGAATGTTTAGGTAGTGGCAATGTGATTGAATGAGTTCATGGATAATAGCTGGGTGATTGGAGGTATGCACAAGGAGTGACAGGGTGATTGCTGGACTGCATGGGTACTACCTGGGTAATTGAAGGTGTGAATGAGCAGTGTATAGGCGGTTAGAGGATTGTGTGGGAAGTGAACATGTGATTGTAGCAGTGCACGGTTAGTGCCTGGGTCATTGCTTGAGTACATAGGTAGTGACAGGATGATTAGAGTACTGCAAGGAGAGTGCATGGTGAATTTATAAGTTCTTGGGTTTTGCTGGAGTGATTGAATAAGTACTTGCTGCTGGCTGTGTGATTAGAGGACTGCATGGGCAGTGCACAGGTGATTGTACCACTGCATGTGTTAGTGCCTGGGACATTGCATAAGTACCTGGGTAGTGACTAGATGATTAGAGTACTGCAAGGAGAGTGCATGGTGAATTTATAAGTGCTTGGGTATTGAAGGAGTGATTGGATAAGTACATGGTACTGGCTGGGTGACTGGAGGAGTGCATGGGGAGTGACAGGGTGACTGCTGGACTGCGTGGGTACTACCTAGGTAATCAAAAGAGAGAATGAGAAGTGTGTAGGTGGTTAGAGGACTGCATCGGTAGTGCATAGGGGATTGCAGCAGTGAATGTGTTAGTGACTGGGTCATTGCATGAGTACATGGGTAGTGACTGGATGATTAGAGTACTGCAAAGGAGAGTGCATGGTGAATTTGTAAGTGCTTGGGTATTGGTGGAGTGTTTAGTTAAGTACATGTTACTGGCTGAGTGATTGGAGGAGTACACAAAGAGTGACAGGGTGATTTCTGGACTGCATGGGTACTACCTGGGGAATCGAAGGAGTGAATGAGAAGTGTGTAAGTGGTTAGAGGACAGCATCGGTAGTGCATGTGTTAGTGACTGGGTCATTGCATGAGTACATGGGTAGTGACTGGATGATTAGAGTACTGCAAGGAGAGTGCCTGAGTGAATTTATAAGCGCTTGGGTAATGGTGCAGTGATTGGATTAGTACATGGTACTGGCTGGGTGATTGGAGGAGTGCACGGGGAGTGACAGGGTGATTCCTGGACTGCATGGGAACTACTTGGGGAAATGAAGGAGTGAATAAGTGTGTAGGTGGTTAGAGGACTGCATGGGTAGTGCACAGGGGATTGTAGCAGTGCATGTGTTACTGCCTGGGTCATTGCATGAGTACATGGGTAGTGACTGGATGATTAGAGTACTACAAGGAGAGTGCATGGTGAATTTATAAGTGCTTGGGTATTGGCGGAGTGATTGGATATGTATCCATGGATACTATTTGGGTGAGTGGAGGAGTGCATAGGAAGAGACAGGTTGATTACTGGACTGGATGGGTACTACCGAGGGAATTGAAGGAGTGAATGAGAAGTGTGTAAGTGGTTAGAGGACTGCATCGGTAGTGCATAGGGGATTGCAGCAGTGCATGTGTTAGTGATTGGGTCATTGCATGAGTGCATGGTTACTGACAGTATGATTAGAGTGCTGCAAGGGGAGCACATGGTAAATTTATAACTGCTTGGATATTGGCGGAGTGATTGGATAAGTACATGGTACTGGCTGGGTGACTGGAGGAGAGCACGGGGAGTACCAGAGTGATTTCTGGACTGCATGGGTACTACTTGGGGAATCGAAGGAGTTAATGAGAAGTGTGTAAGTGGTTAAAGGACTGCATGTGTAGTGCATAGGGATTGTAGCAGTGCATGTGTTAGAGACTGGGTGATTGCATGAGTACATGGGTAGTGACTGGATGATTAGACTACTGCAAGGAAAGTGCCTGAGTGAAGTTATAAGTGCTTGGGTATTGGTGCAGTGATTGGATTAGTACATGGTACCGGCTGGGTGATTGGAGGAGTGCACGGGGAGTGACAGGGTGATTGCTGGACTGCATGGGTACTACCTGGGGAATTAAAGAAGCGAATGAGAAGTGTGTAGGTGGTTAGAGTACTGCATGGGTAGTGCACAGGAGATTGTAGTAGTACATGTGTTAGTGACTGGGTCATTGCATGAGCACATGGGTAGTGACTGGATGATTAGAGTACTGCAAGGAGAGTACATAGTGAATTTATAAGTGCTTGGGTATTGGCGGAGTGATTGGATTAGTACATGGTACTGGCTGAGTGACTAGAGCAGTGCACGGGGAGTGACAGTGTGATTGCTGGAGTGCATGGGTGGTACCTGGGGAAATGAAGGTGTGAATGAGCTGTGTGTAGGTGGTTAGAGGACTGCATGGGTAGTGCACATGTGATTGAACCACTGCATGTGTTAGTGCCTGGGTCATTGCATGAGTACATGGGTAGTAACTGGATGATTAGAGTACCGCAAGGAGAGTGCATGGTGAATTTATAAGTGCTTGGGTTTTGGCAGACTGATTGGATAAGTACATGGTGCTGGCTGGGTGATTGGAAGAGTGCACAGGGAGCGGCAGGGAGATTACTGGACTTCATGGGTAGTGGTCAGGGGATTGTAGCACTGCATGAGTTAGTTCCTAGGTCATTGCATGAGTACATGGGTAGTGACTGGATGATTAGAGTGCTGCAAGTAGAGTGCATGGCGAATTTATAAGTGCTTGGGTTTTGGCACAGTGATTGGATAAGTACATGCTGCTGGCTGGGTGATTGGAAGAGTGCACAGGGCGTGACAGGGAGATTGCTGGACTGCATGGGTAGTGCTCTGGGATTGTAGCACTGCATGAGTTAGTGCCTGGGTCATTGCATGAGTACATGGGTAGTAACTGGATGATTAGAGTGCTACAAGGAGAGTGCATGGTGAATTTATAACTGCCTGGGTTTTGGCGAAGTGATTGGATAAGGACATGGTTTTGGCTGGGTGACTGGAAGAGTGCACAGGGAGTGACAGGGGGATTGCTGGAATACATGGATAGTGCTCTGGGGATTGTAGTATTGCATGAGTGAGTGCCTTAACTGGGTGATTGCAGAATATGGCATCAGTCATTCATTACTCATGTAGTTTGAAAATCACATATTCACTACCTTTGCACTCATGTAATCGGTCAGGCACCTCTCAATAGTTCACTAAGCATACATACAACTGTATAAATAGAATCTGAACACATAGATGAGTCATTACATACCATCTAGTTAAGTAGATAAGTACAAACATGCTAGAAAGGATAATATGTGGTGTTTACTTTTGAGCTACATCTTGACCATTCAACCTACAAATATGCGACATCTTTAAACTATACCTCTCAACAGACTTAAGAAAGACGGGTAATTAACAACACCTTTTATGTACATTTTTAACACCACACTTTTATTATACATCTTTATGTGGCATCATTCAACTCTTCCTTTGCTCTCACTACAAAAAGAAGCCTAATTAACAGCACCTTATTTCACCATTCTATCTTAAAATATATGGCATCGTTTAGCTTTACCTTCTGTACAAACTAATAACACAAACCTAATTATTTACACATTATATGATCATCTTTCAAAGAACACAGTTTTGCTGCATCTTTACCGAAGTATCTATAACTATGCAGTATCATCCAACTATACATTTGAAGAGAGAGCAAAACATGAAGGCTAATAAACTACACCTTATATGAACATCTTTCAAACTACACATTTGTACTGCATCTTCAAACAACTATCTACAAATATGCGGCATCATTCAATTATACCTTGGAACAGACTTAAAAAACAAGCTTAATTAATAACATCAATAATCATCTTAAAAAATACTCATATTACTGTACAGCCTCTTTTTTAAACAACATTCAAGTACAATGAAACTAATTCCAATATACATCTCTACATTTAATAATATATTTCAATCAACACAGTTTTAAAATAATGTCATTTGTTTTTAAATAAACCTCACTAATTTATAACTCACCTTGCAAATAAATGTGTTGAATGAAAAATCTCACAAACTCCGACAGGATTTTCTTTTACACACAGTCAATATGATGCACCAGACTCAGCAAGGTAAAACCAGTAATGGCAAGGTTTCCCTCTCTTTCTTCATACAAATACACACAAGCTACAAATGGCATTGCTTCCCTGAGTTTTTCAAATTGTAAAACACATTTCCATTGGTTACAGATAATAACCCTTATCAGCTGTCTCCTTTACCCCTTCTGCTTAGTGCCAGTTTCCATAGGAACAGTTCATGGGACATTCAACTTAACTGACAGGTCACAAGTTCATCATATTTTCAAGTTCACCACACAATGTTGCAAGTGCAAACAGAAAGTGTGGTTGGCTTTGCAAAACATGACCTTATCCTTTCTACTGTACCTTTCAAACATTTTTTACTGACCAATAACAAACATGCTTTTTAAAGAAAGTACCATGCACCCTATTTTTCAGGGTACAATGTTCATAACCAACCAATCAATTCTCTACTTTTTTTAAAACAGCATCTTGTCCACCATTTTAGATACCTCTCATTTTACCATCTGACTACCTCAGCTACAGACATATTTTGATTACCTACAGACATCCCTTCAAGATGCTTTCTGTGTGGATTGTTGGGCCCAGCTATGTTTTCTGGTGCAAAAGGTATGCTGGACACAGAGGTATTGACAAAGACCTAGCTTTGCAAAATGTAGACATTAAATGGATTGGACAGAGATGATTAAAGTGGCACCAATTATTGCCTTTGGTTAAAACATTTTTTCATCTCCAACCCCCTGACCTCATAATTGTGCACTGTGGTGGCAATGACCTAGGCACATTGACTGGGGTAGGCCTGGAAATGCTTATGAAGGACACCTTTGCAGAATTTATGTTGCTATTCCCCCAAACTGTCTTTGTATACTCTAACAAATCCCAAAGACAGAAATGGAAGTGGTCCAATCAATTTGGTCCTCTGATTGAGAAAGCTAGAAAAAATGTCAATAAAGCTGTTTCTTCTTACCTCAGAAACCATAGGATGGGCTTAATCTATAACAACAATACACATTTCTATATGGATGGCATCTACAGAAGTGATGGAGTACACTTCACTGATGAAGGGAACAGAGTGTTTCTCAACACCCTGAAGCTCTACATCCGCACTTCCATGTAGCTTCAACAATCTCCCAATGAAAACAAGGGCTCTTTTTAAGCCACCTAATAACCCAACTTATAGCCTAGATTGTATAAAAAAATCTTAATTTTTTTTGCTTGGAGTCACGCACCCTGTGTGACCAATGCAGCCGCGCACCCATTGCGTTCACACCAGGGGACCACGCTGGGAGCCACGCACCCATTGCATTCACACCAGGGGCCATGCTGAGAGTGAACCACCCATCGCACTCACACCAGGGGCCGCGCACCCATCACGTTCACACCACTTCCATTCATTTATATTCGCCCAGGGGACCCCATCCCCCGGGGCATGCCGAAATCTAGTTTATTTTTTATTTTTTAAAAGTGGGGGGGGCCGCGTGACCCCCCTCCCTGGCCATTTTCGGCCCTAGAGACCCCATCCCTGGGGCCTGGCCTCATGGTTGGGGACCGTGGGGGAGCCCTAATGCCCCCACGGTCACACCGGCTCTCTGCCTCCTGTGGGAGCCGGCATTGCTTTTTCACAAGGGGAGCTGCTGACATGCAGCTTCCCTTGTTGAAAAGCAATCCTGCTTTGCTTGATTGAAGCAAGAGCAGGTCTCCCTGCTCTTGCTTCAATCAAGCAAAGCAGAGTTTGCTATGACAGTGCGGAAGCCGTGCTCCCGCCCTGTCATACCAAACAGCAATGTCCCATGGGTGGGCATCCCGGGACATTGCAGGAGCCGGCCCTGAGGGTGGCGGTCCCCAGAGCCATAAAGGACTCCAAGAGGGGTTTGCGCGGCCCCCCTCTCTACCATTGCAAAGCCCTGGGGAGGTGGTGGGCCCCGGGGCTTAGGGGTCCGTAAAGGACCCCCGAATTTCAATTTGTAGTGCCCCGGAGAGGTGGTGATCCCTGGGGCTTGGGGGGGACCCGGAGCCCCCCCTCATTATTTAATAACCCCACACTTTTTGGAGTTTTTTTTTGTCCAGAGTCGTGCGACTTCAATTTTAATTAAAAAATATATATATTAAATTGGGGCCCTGGGAGTCCTTGTGTGATCCCCAGAGCAGGCCTACGGGGTCAGGATGTTCCTACCCTGCCCCCTTTTCTCATTTTTCATCCTTTTTTCCACAGTTTCCTTCTGGCTTGGTTCTACAGAGTCACAAAATGGCTGCCAACTGTTCCAGGTTTGGAGTGTTGGCAGCCAATCAGAGTGAAGCTCATGCTCGGGAGGGTTCGCGAATACACCATGGCCATAGATATTGAAACTTTTTTTTTTCTAATTTATCAGGAGCTACGCGAAGAATCAAGGAGGCGCTGTGTCTTCGTCGATCCCATTTATGGAGGCGAAGCGTTGTTGCCGATCTGTGCCATCGATGAATATTTTATCAATGAACACCCTTTACGATGCAGGCAATACATCATCGTCGTTAAGCTGCGCTGTCAGTCATCATCGAGCTGCACAGTCCGTCAAGGCAATGTCATCGCTCAGCTCCTGCGTCGGTGTCGAAGGGCAATGCAGTGCTTCTCATTGACACAAAGTCATCAGTGCTTTGATGTTGATGGTTCTGGACAGCAGAAATCATATATCAATGACCCATGAATGGATTGGCACTATTTGGCAGGGCCGGACCCACTGATGGCAGAGTACAGGAGCTGTTGCAGAGTTGCTGGAAGACTTTGATGGCCCTGGAACTTCAGAACAGGGGGCAAACCAGCAATCCCTTGGAGTCACTCTGGGTTCAACTGAGATGGGTCCAGTCCTTGTTCTCAGCATGGCAGAGATAAGCAGGCAGCAGGGCAGCTCGGCAAAGCAGAAAGCAGGGCCTTCAGAGCAACAGTCAAGCAAAGTGGCAATCCTTGTGGCACAACAATCTTTACTCCTGGCAGAGTTCTTCACAGGTCTAATAGTCTGCTGTCTTGGTAAGGTAAGAGACTTAGTGATTATACGCAAATGTGCCTTTGAAGTGGGATTGACTTCAAAGCAGGCTCTTGAAGTGCAAAGGTTCCCTTTCATTCTAGCCCTGTCTGCCAGGCTAACTGTGGGGGGTAATCAGCCCTTTGTGTGAGACACAGCACCCTGCCTGTTCAGATGTAAGCATCAGCTCCCCCTCCCTCTTCATGCCCAGTAAGAGCTATCACAATGGAGATGAGTTCTCTGTCACACCCACCCTTCCTGTGTTTGTGGCTGTCTAAAGGGAATGCACAAAGTGTAGATGTCATCCTTCCCAGACGTGTATTGGAGACACGCTGTCCACTTTCTAAAAGTGGCATTTCTAAAACAGTAATGTTAAATCCAACATTACCATTCCAACGATATGAAACATGATGCAGCTACTCCTTTCCAATCAGGAATTACAGCTTTAAGGTTTTTTAAGGAATTTCAAATGCTAGCCTATGAGAGGAGTAGGCCACACAGTTGTGAAAAATGATTTTAGCTGTTTGTCACTGCCAGGAAATGTAAAACCTAAAAGTACATGTCCTACCTTTTAGTTACACAGCACCCTGCCCTTGGAGCTACCTAGGGCCTACCTTAGGGGTGACATGTGGAATATAAGGGGAGTTTAAGGCTTGGGAAATGGTTTTAAATGACAAGTCGATATGGCAGTAAACTGTACACACTGGCCTTTTAATGGCAAGTAAGAGATAGGTTTGAAAGGCTACTTGTGTTGATAGCACAACCAGTGCTGCAGGCCCACTAGTAGCATTTAGATTACAGGCCCTGCATATATGGTATGCCACCTTAAAAGGGACTTATAAATAAATTAATGATACCAATCATATAGTCACCAGTGTCATCATGTATAGAGGAGAAGTACAAGCACATTAGCACTGGTTAGCAGTGGTTAAGTGCTCAGAGTCCTAAGGCCAATAAAAGGGTACAGCAAAAAGTGAAAGTTAGCAGGCAAAATGTTTTGGGAAAGACAACCCTAAGGATGACAGGTCTGACAGTAATGTAGGATCTTAAGTCCCAATTCTGAAAATGTCCCTTTTACAAAGCTAGCATTTTCTTGTCCCATCCATTTTGTGCCTGCTACTTGTTCCTGGATCACATGACTAGGTACTGCTGGCAGTTGTTCTTTGTGTATTATACCCGGATAGTGAGACACAGGGGTAATAGGTGTAGGCAGGAAAGGCCATCTCTGACTTGATGAGGGGGAGGAATCGTCACCCTCCACACTTACACATCAAAAAGTATTTGCATCAGCACACTCACACAGGATTTGACACTGGTTTTATGTGACCCCAGACAAGCTGCGGCCATGGACCAGCTTTGTCCATCTCTCACCTTTACTGGTAAATTTTCAGATAATTTCCAAAATGTCAAAAAACCTTGCTTCATTCTTAGGGAAAATGAAGATCCATTGCAAATATTTAGGAACACCTCAATTATGTGGCCCTTAGCCTGAACCTAGGTTGACCAAAATATATTTTTTGCGACTAGAAAATGCTACACAGAATCTTGAAAATGGCAGATACTTTTTTTGAAGACTGTGGAATTTCTCAAACCATGGCATTTTATGTTTCTGAACTTTGTTGCTAAGGATTCCTCCATTGTAGTGATTTTGTTGGCCTGTAGCCTGGAAACATACAATCTGCATCAAATGATCTGTTTTGGTTAGGCCAGACATAACACTGTTAGACATGGCCATTTTTGCAGGTGTATCCCCAAACCTTTTGACTTTTTCCTCCTATTTGTCTGACCCTGTGGTTTTGGCTATATGATTCTGGGCACTTTACCATTGCTGATCAGTGCTAACGAGCATATGCTCCCTGTTTATTGTGATTCTGATTGGTTATCCATGATTGGCATATTTGATTTATGGGTAATTCCCAAAGTAAAGTGCCCTGAATGTTACAGGCCCTGTTAATCAAATACTACAAGTGGGCTTGCAGCACTGTATGTGCCACCTACATTAGTAGCCCTGTAAATGTGTCTCAGACCTACCGCTGTAGTGTCTGTGTGTGCAGTTGTAAACTGCCATGTTGACCTGGCAAGGGCACCCACTTGCCAGGCCCTAACCTTCCTTTTTCTTACGTTTAAGGCACCCCTCAGGTAGGCCCAAGGTACTCCCATGGGTAGGGTGTAGTGTATGTGAAAGGTAGGACATGTACTGGTATGTGTGACATGCCCGATAGTGAAATAGTGTGTATTTCGTTTTTCACTGTTGAAAGATTTTCCGTCCCACAGGTTATCATTGTGACTGCACTGTAACATTTTACAGGTGTATCTTTCATTTGGGACAAGATAGAAAAAGGGAGTTAAGGTTCTCTGAGCTCAGAAGTTCTTAACACACCATTTGGTAAAGTATGTGTTTGAAAATGCCACTTTAAGAAAGTGAGCATTTTCTTGCTTTACCATTCTGTGTGCCTCTGACTGTTTGTGTATTCAGTGTCTGGTTTTGGAGTGATAGGAGCCGGGGATGTGCATTCACTCTAGAAAGTCACAAGGGAGGTTGAGGTGTGTCCTACCTTGCCTGGGTGACTCATCCTAGGCTTAACAGACCTGGTCTGCATTTAGAGTGGTGGGAGGAGTATCACTTGCACCTGAATAGGCTGTCTCCTTTGCACAATGCTGGCTCTACCACCTGTGGTCCTGCTGGACCAGGGAGCACAGAACTGGTTTGGACTGAGCTGAGACACTCTGCCACAAAGAGAACAATGACACAATGAGGTATAAGTATGAGGCCTAAACACTAGGACTTTAAATTGCTTCAGGAAGCAAGAATACCCTGCCAAGAAGAACAGCAGAAGAGCTGTGTGAAGAGAGTCGCTGCTTTTGTCTGTGGTGGAGGAAAAAGACTGACTCGTTTTGCCCTGCTGTGGTGTCCTGCTTGTGAATAATCTCTGAGGGCTTGTGTGTGCTTGCCTCATGTTAATGTAATGTAATGTAATAAGTTCTTATATAGCGCATGCTGTCACCCTACGGGTATCCTGGCGCTTACACTGAAATATGACCGTCACATGGGCAGACCAGAGTAATTGGAAAAAGGAAATCAATCCTTAAGAAAGAGCCAAGTCTTCAGACTCTTTCTAAACTCGGTCAGGGAGTTGGCTTGTCTGATGCTTTGGGGCAGCTCGTTCCATAGATATGCAGCCGCCACACTAAAAGCCCTCCCCCCCATCCTAGAACACTTAACTCTGGCCGTCGTCAAAAGGTTCACGCTGGAGGAGCGGAGTTGCCTCATGGGATTATACCAAGTGAACTTCTCCTGCAGTGGAACTGGGCCCGAGTCATGTACCGCTCTTTATACCATACAGAGCGATTTAAAACAGACCCTTTCCTTAATAGGCAGCCAATGGAGATCTCTCAAGGCCAGAGTAGTAGATGACCTGCGTTGTCTGTTTAGCGCCAGCTTTGCTGCCATGGACTGGACTCTCTGCAGCCCTTGGAAGATGTATTGTGGTGCTCCCAAGTACAGGGTGTTGCAGTAGTCCAGCCTACTGAGCACTATGTTCCTTCCTACAAGGGAGCGAGAGTCCTTTGGTAGTAGCGGGAGAATCTGCCGTAACATGCGCATCAAAGCGAAGCACACGCTAACAGTCTTGTTGACCTGCGACTCCATTTGGAGATTGCCGTCTAACAAGAACCCCAGATTACGCACCGTGCTAACTGGAATCCGAGGATCCTCCTCGGGAGTGAGCCTAAACTCCCGGGTATATGCTGAGACATCCTAGCAGCAGAGCAATATACCACCTCTGTTTTCCCCCCATTAAATTGTAGAGAATTTTTCCTGAGCCAACCAGCAGTCTGACGCATACACTCCTGGAACGTATCCATGGAAACTGCATGTTTCCCTTCCAGGGATTGATTGCAAATCTGCCGCAGTCAGGGAAAAGTATCCTGACCAGATTTTTTCCAGACTCTGTGTAAGGGGGTCAAGAGGGGAGCCCGAGGACACACTATGAGCCAAGATGTTGGATGTCTCAGGGTGATAAAAGACTTCAAGAAAGATACTGGCTACATTCACAAAGACAAAAGCAACAGTTGATGGACAGAATGCAGAACAATGTCATACATTCACCCCAGTACAGAGATCTGGGCCTAAATCCATTGTTTGTTTGCTCACCATGCCATTCCAGTTTGAACCCAGCCATATGCAAATCAGTCTTGACCCTGTGCCTCATGGGAACAGTCCACCCCGAACTGCCAAGCCAGGTCCTCCCTGGACTAGAAACAAGCATCCTAGGACCGGTTTCCTAGGATGAGGCACAGGGTCAGACTGATTTGCATATGGCAATGTCTGAACTGGGGTGGTGGAGTGAGCTAAAGAATGATGATGGATTAAACTCAGATCAGTTGACTGGGGGTGAGTGTTTGATTTGCTCAAACGCTCCGTCCATCATCCCCTGTGGTATCGCTTTGTTCGCCCTAAGCTGGCAGGGTATGCCCAGACGTGGGTCCCTTGCTCACTTTGCCACTGGATTCAAGATAGCCTGGCTGACAGCAGCAGTCCGTGGAGGGAGTTCCGTGGGGCGGAAAGGCGGGGCGGGGGAGGGACAGGGTGGGGGGAACTAAACACCGGAACATGGATAATTGGAGGTAAGTAAACAATTAAATAAATAAAACGAATTTCGTAGCACGCCCTGCATCACAAAATGTGGTGCAGCGCGCGCTACGAAATTCGTTTTATTTATTTAATTGTTTACTTACCTCCAACTATCCATATTCCGGTGTTTAGTATCCCCCACCCTGCCCCACCCCCGCCGCACCTTTCTGCCCCACGGAACTCCCTCCACAGACCGCTGCTGCTGGCTGATGAGGGTTATGAACCCGAAACCGGTCCCAGGATGCTTGGTTCGGGTCCAGGGAAGACATGGCTTGGCAGTTCGGGCTGGACTGTTCCTATGAGGCACAGGGTCAGACTGATTTGCATATGGCAATGTCTGAACTTGGGTGGTGGAGTGAACTAAAGAATGATGATAGATTGCACTCAGATCAGTTGACTGGGGGTGAGTGTTTGATTTGCTCAAATGCTCCGTCCATAATCCCTTTGGTATCGCTTTGTTCGCCCTAAGTTGGCAGGGTATGCCCAGACATGGGTCCCTTGCTCACTTTGCCACTGGATTCAAGATAGCCTGGCTGATGAGGGTTCTGAACCCGAAACCGATCCCAGGATGCTTGTTTCCGGTCCAGGGAAGACATGGCTTGGCAGTTCGGTCTGGACTGTTCCTATGAGGCACAGGGTCAGACTGATTTGCATATGGCAATGTCTGAACTGGGGTGGTGGAGTGAGCTAAATAATGATGATGGATTAAACTCAAAACAGTTGACTGGGGGTGAGTGTTTGATTTGCTCAAACGCTCCGTCCATCATCCCTATTGGTATCGCTTTCTTCACCCTAAGTTGGCAGGCTATGCCCAGACGTGGGTCCCTTGCTCACTTTGCCACTGGATTCAAGATAGCCTGGCTGATGAGGGTTATGAACCCGAAACCGGTCCCAGGATGCTTGTTTCCGGTCCAGGGAAGACATGGCTTGGCAGTTCGGGCTGGACTGTTCCTATGAGGCACAGGGTCAGACTGATTTGCATGTGGCAATGTCTGAACTGGGGTGGTGGAGTGAGCTAAATAATGATGATGGATTAAACTCAGATCAGTTGACTGGGGGTGAGTGTTTGATTTGCTCAAACGCTCCGTCCATCATCCCCTTTGGTATCGCTTTGTTCACCCTAAGTTGGCAGGGTATCCCCAGACGTGGGTCCCTTGCTCACTTTGCCACTGGATTCAAGATAGCCTGGTTGATGAGGGTTATGAACCCGAAACCGGTCCCCGGATGCCTGTTTCCGGTCCAGGGAAGACATGACTTGACAGTTCGGGCTGGACTGTTCCTATGAGGCACAGGGTCAGACTGATTTGCATATGGCAATGTCTGAACTGGGGTGGTGGAGTGAGCAAAAGAATGATGATGGATTAAACTCAGATCAGTTGACTGGGGGTGAGTGTTTGATTTGCTCAAACGCTACGTCCATCATCCCCTTTGGAATCGCTACATTCACAAAGAACCTGCCAGGAGCAGGAGAAAGGACTGGACTTTTCTTTTACAACTTGGCCAAACAGCTCGTAGTGGACGCTGTTTTCTTCACCTTTTTTTGTTTGTTTGTAAGGAAGTGCATCCTAAGTGCTTTTCTCCTGCTTGCTGGGCCTGCCTGTCTTTCACCTGCTGCGGGCAACTCGAGGCTCTGTGCCGCAGTGCCTGCCTGTTGAGTGCTGTGGCACCAGAAGAAAGCCCCTACTTCGAGGCCCCTAGGGTGCTTCCTTCCCTGTATCATCTGGAAGCCTGCACTCCCCTTCTCGCTCCCTGCCAGCCGAGGTAGCAATAGGGAGGACGGGGCTAGCGAGGAGCTGCCAGGCCAGCCCTGATCAGGGCGAGTAGCATACCGGCAGAAATCTGTGGAAGCCTGCCACTCTGCCCCTGTCCCCTGAAGAAGATTGGGAGTGAGATCCAGCCCACAGTAGCTGGAGGGAAAAGAGACCTGCACCACAGCTCTGCCCAGTTTCAGCCCCACCCATTGCTGAATGGAGCCCCACATATGAGCTGAGAGTCCCAACAGGAATAGGGGAAAGTCCGAGATGAGCGGCCTGCCACTTCCTGACCGAGCCGACGTGTACCCTCTGCAACTTCAAGGCCAGTTAGCCGAGCAGGGAGGAATCCTCAACAGAGGTCCTGCTTGGCCGAATTTTTGTAAAAGTACAGCCGCATTTGCAAGTGAGGAATTGGCCAGTGGCCCAAACACGCAAATCTGCACCAGTGCACAAGGATGGTGTTCTCAGGGTCGATTAGCACCGAGATGCTAAATCCCAATGTGGGGATGTTAGCAGTGTTATTTCCTTGCATTTAACCTTTGTCGTTTTTTGTGCAATTCGCATGCTTCTGCAGAAGCCATTAGAACGTTTCCTAGAAGAAGGAGCAGCCTGAAGCGCTCAAGGGGCAGTAACGGAGGATCCCACTGCATCTTTACGTCCTGATGGAAGGATCTATGCCCCTTGTAGACCTTAATGCTATAAGCTGATTCCAATGGTGTGTACATCATCCCACTGCCGCATGTTCAGAAGTTACATTGATATGCACATGGATGATGTTCTTGTATGACTTGTGCAAATAATAAGTATTACTTTATGGCACTAAATGTGTCATGACAATTGTCTAGTTGGGAAAACAATATATGATGTGTGTGTCTTGTTATGATGATTGCCTAGTTGGCAAAGTGATTTATGTGATTGTGGTCTAATGTGTTTTATCTACAATATAAGATATATTTTTATATAACTTTGTGTGAAGTCTCTTTTGTGGTGTGCCTAGTATTCCATTGTTGTGAGTGTGTTGCGCAAATACTTTACACATTGCCTAGCCAACCAGAAACTCGATTTCTAAGAAACACCATGAGAAATATTTCAATATGGTGTGGTAAAAAACAATAGAGAGAGTGAGGGTAATGAGGATCCCAAACCCCCGGTCCGAATATGAGTATATAACAAAGGAGGGAGAAAGATTCAGTCAAAAGAGATTCAATCGGAAAGAAGGGGGAGCGATAGAGAAAGGAATAATTCAGAGCAAAAGAATTTCCTATTTGGAAAAAGACCCATCACTCACCAACCTGGTTGGTGACATGCTTCATCATCTGGGTCCCACCCTGACCGCTGAATGCCGTCAGGGTGTGCTTCGACGCCTGGAATTCCAGCGGAGCGGGTTTTCGTGTATATGGGTGAGTGAAAACGTGAGTCACGTTACTAACATATGAAAGCCAGACTCACCGGCTTTGCCAATGCTTGTTCTTATGTATATAGTTGACCTAAATGCAGGTCGCAGAGCTGTCTAGCACTCCTGCCTAAGAGTGTGGTAGAGTGAGTGTGTGTTAGGTTTGCGCACCTTGTCAGTTGCTCAAATCTTTTTTTATTTGGATACTCCATTTTACAGAAATAGAACATCAAAATAAAATAATATGTTAAATGCCATTACAAAATATAAAAGTATAGAAATTAATGAGTTTTGGTATAAAGTGTTTTTCCTAAAAGCCTTAAACTTGCAAGTAAATGTTTTCCACAAGGATGTGTTAGATACAGTGTGACAGGATAGTATACTTCAGTGCTATCAGCTTTCAGGAGATAAGTGAGAGTATTAAATCAACTTCTTCTGTACAGAAAACTAATTTAGTTCTAAAAGACCAACAATGCATAAAACTGCAAAGTTGGGAAGAAATATATCACAATGTGTAAATTACAGACTCTAATCAGGGAAACTTGGCTGAAATCCCAGTCTGCCCCACTTGAGCAAACAAAATCACTTAACCTCTATGCAACACATTTATAAGTAACAACATTTGGGTAACAACATTTGGATCAGAAGCTCTGGGGTTCTCAGATGTACACAACGCAAATCATTCAGTCATTTATATTTCAGTGGACTATAATGATGCCCCTGA
This sequence comes from Triturus cristatus, assembly GCF_964204655.1. NCBI lineage: Eukaryota > Metazoa > Chordata > Amphibia > Caudata > Salamandridae > Triturus > Triturus cristatus. The sequence continues at coordinate 1,009,462,983 of NC_140593.1, read as the reverse complement.
TGTAAGAAAATGAATGAAATTATTTTAACAGTGCACATCATACAATGGGTTGTCTTGTCTCACTCATTGCAATGCGAATGTTCAAAGTTTTGATGGAGCTGGATTTTAAGGGTTTAAAATAAATAAAAAGAAATGTGAATGCTGATAATTAATCCTATTTCTTTTTTAAATATCGCAGCAGTGAGCCTCTTACACTTTGCAAGATTGGATAAAAATGGAGGTGGACACACAAAATGTACCTCACTTACGGCGCTAAAACACAGAGACAGCACTGGTATGTCTGATGTGGCATGGGACTTGGCACCAATGTCTTATAGAGTGACTGGCCCATCGTTACTAGGCATCGGTGGAGTTCGCCAAGTTCCCCTTTTGCAGAACTCCGCAAAGCGATCGAAAAACTCAGCCACGCTATGCGGACTTCCACAAGTGGCAGAGTGCATTAGGGCACACTGTTTGCACTGATTTTTAGTGCTGGGTGTTTGTCCCACGCTGGAAAATCAGCACGAACGGCACCATGCACAGCGCGAGAGGGCGCTTCTTCTTTCTGCCGCTCGAGTAGATGTCCTACTCGAGCGTCAGCTTCCTCAACGTGACCAACCGCGACCGCTCGCATTGAGATATCTCGCTGGGAGGTGGTGTAACGTTGGATTTTCCTCACTCGCGCTCACCAAGTTAATATTGGCGAGCGCAAGCTAATAAGAAAATCTCCAAATTCCACACACAGAGCGGACTTTACCGCCCAGGCCTAAATGTTACTCCAACCTCATTGTGAAATGACTCAGATAACTACCCCTTATTAGAGGTACCTAGGAAGGATAAAAATGAGTGTCAGACATATTTGCAATGTGACAGTCTCCATCAATTATCTAATTCAGCTGTACTTATCTCTCCACTGCAAATAATTAAATGACTCTGTCCTGCGTTTACTCGATCATGTGATGATGGAAGATTAGGTAAAGCTCTCCATAACAGGAACATTAGTCTACTGGACTATCTTACTGCGGAGCTCATACACTTTTACAGCTGACTACCATGCACAGTTGTGCAGTACTCTTCTTCCTTATAATAATTACCAACCATTTTTATCTCATATCTTCCATCCTTCTCTCTCCTTCCTGCAGCTTTTCCTCCCCAGACATCCCTAACCTTCCCTGACCATTCAGAACCTTTCCCGAATGATTCAGGAGGAGGTTGTGGCAGATTCAACAACAAGAAACGTTTGTGAAGAATTAGGGATTGACCCAAATTTCTCTTAGGGGTTAAAAACTAACTACACACTAGTGTTTTGTGAAAACACCCAGACCTACGCGATTCCAAGATTTTAAAGGGGTGTCCAATGTAGAGAAAAAGAGTGTTCTATTTACTCAGGCCTGCCTGCCTATCATGAACCATGGGCAATGCAGAAGCTTTGTTTGTTGATGTCAGTTGAGGGTTTGGGGGTTTATTTAAGAAATCATTCACTGGACTGGCCCTTTAGGGGCCATAGATAGGGAGCATTTCAACAATTAACTAAGGGCTGCAATTGTAGTAGGCCTGATGGGAACAACTTTGAATACAACCAGTCATGCGATGAGATGAGAAGTCTTAATCTTTATAGTGTTATGATACGATATAAACTTTTAAGTCTTAAAAGAAGGCAAATTTCAAAGTTGCACAAGCACGGCAGAAAGGGTTCATTGTATATATTTTCCAGTATAAGCAGCGTAATGAAGAAATAAAGAAAACAATGGAACCTCATCAAAAATCAATCAAATTGACTTTTAGCATAATGCAAACGATTCAATGAAAACCAAATAAAATTGCTTAAAATCACATTACTCATGCACTCCAGTAATATCAAGCATGAAAAAGGGAAGGTTGCACTTCCCAGTTCAGCCCAAGTTAAAGGTAATAGGAATATCATTTTCAGGCCACCCAATCTTAACCCTGCTCTACAATTCGTGATCCCAAAAACTCCAAGTTACTTCTTCCTGTGTCTCTCACCTCACCCGGGCTGACTGTATAGCGCTCTCTCTCTAATGGTAATGCGGGCTGTTCTAACTTGCATGTCTCTCTCTCTCTCTCTCCCCTTCATCCACAGACTGTAAAAAGTACATCCAATAATGAAGAAGAGGCAAATGAAGAAAGTTGTTCTGAATTTATTTCCGTTCTGCTGAGTCCATTTCAGTGGACTATATAGATGCCCCAGATATAAGAATATGAATGCAATCATTTTTGCAGTGCACATCATACAATGGGTTGCTCCGTCTCACTCATCGCAATGCAAATGTTCAAAGTTTTGATGCAGCTGGATTTTAAGGGTTTAAAATAAATAAAAAGAAATATGAATGCTAATAATTAATCCTATTTCTTTTCTAAACATCGCAGCAGCGAGCCTCTTACACTTTGCAAGATTGGATAAAAATGGAGGTGGGCACACAAAATGTACCTCACTTACGGCGCTAAAACACAGAGACAGCACTGCGTTACTAGGCATGGGTGGAGTTCGCCAAGTTCCCCTTTTGCAGAACTCCGCAAAACGATCGAAAAACTCAGCCACGCTATGCGGACTTCCACAAGTGGCAGAGTGCATTAGATCACGTTGTTTGCACTGAGTTTTTAGTGCTGGATGTTTGTCCCACGCTGGAAAATCAGCATGAACTGCACCATGCACAGCGCGAGAGGGCACTTCATCTTTCTGCCGCTCGAATAGATGTTCTACTCGAGCGTCAGCGTCCTAAACGTAACCAACCGCGACCGCCCGCATTGAGATATCTCGCTGGGAGGTGGTGTAACGTTGGATTTTCCTCACTCGCGCTCACCAAGTTAACATTGGCGAGCGCAAGCGAAGAAGAAAATCTCCAAATTCCACACACAGAGCGCACTTTACCGCCCAGGCCTAAATGTTACTCCAACCTCATTGTGAAATGACTCAGATAACTACCACTTATTAGAGGTACCTAGGAAGGATAAAAATGAGTGTCAGACATATTTGCAATGTGACAGTCTCCATCAATTATCTAATTCAGCTGTACTTATCTCTCCACTGCAAATAATTAAATGACTCTGTCCTGCGTTTACTCGATCATGTGATGATGGAAGATTAGGTAAAGCTCTCCATAACAGGAACATTAGTCTACTGGACTATCTTACTGCGGAGCTCATACACTTTTACAGCTGACTACCATGCACAGTTGTGCAGTACTCTTCTTCCTTATAATAATTACCAACCATTTTTATCTCATATCTTCCATCCTTCTCTCTCCTTCCTGCAGCTTTTCCTCCCCAGACATCCCTAACCTTCCCTGACCATTCAGAACCTTTCCCGAATGATTCAGGAGGAGGTTGTGGCAGATTCAACAACAAGAAACGTTTGTGAAGAATTAGGGGTTGACCCAAATCTCTCTTAGAGGTTAAAAACTAACTACACACTAGTGTTTTGTGAAAACACCCAGACCTACGCGATTCCAAGATTTTAAAGGGGTGTCCAATGTAGAGAAAAAGAGTGTTCTATTTACTCAGGCCTGCCTGCCTATCATGAACCATGGGCAATGCAGAAGCTTTGTTTGTTGATGTCAGTTGAGGGTTTGGGGGTTTATTTAAGAAATCATTCACTGGACTGGCCCTTTAGGGGCCATAGATAGGGAGCATTTCAACAATTAACTAAGGGCTGCAATTGTAGTAGGCCTGATGGGAACAACTTTGAATACAACCAGTCATGCGATGAGATGAGAAGTCTTAATCTTTATAGTGTTATGATACGATATAAACTTTTAAGTCTTAAAAGAAGGCAAATTTCAAAGTTGCACAAGCACGGCAGAAAGGGTTCATTGTATATATTTTCCAGTATAAGCAGCGTAATGAAGAAATAAAGAAAACAATGGAACCTCATCAAAAATCAATCAAATTGACTTTTAGCATAATGCAAACGATTCAATGAAAACCAAATAAAATTGCTTAAAATCACATTACTCATGCACTCCAGTAATATCAAGCATGAAAAAGGGAAGGTTGCACTTCCCAGTTCAGCCCAAGTTAAAGGTAATAGGAATATCATTTTCAGGCCACCCAATCTTAACCCTGCTCTACAATTCGTGATCCCAAAAACTCCAAGTTACTTCTTCCTGTGTCTCTCACCTCACCCGGGCTGACTGTATAGCGCTCTCTCTCTAATGGTAATGCGGGCTGTTCTAACTTGCATGTCTCTCTCTCTCTCTCTCTCTCTCTCTCCCCTTCATCCACAGACTGTAAAAGGTTCATCCAATAATGAAGAAGAGGCAAATGTATTTCCGTTCTGCTGAGCCCATGCGCGTGCGTTTGCCTTCGCTGCTGATCAGAGCACAACTGCGGTAGCTTGAGTATTCTGATCATAGCGAACGGGCACACCACCTCGGGGCAACATTCGACTGTAAACATGCTTATTGCACACTTTGCTGCGCGTGTATTCCATCATCAATTGAAATAATGAGTAAAACCTCATCCTTGCTGACTGCATAGCCCTCTCTCTCTAATGGTAACGCAGGCAGTTCTAACTTGCATCGCTCTCTCTCTCTCTCTCTCTCTCTCTCTCCCCTTTGTCCACAGACGCTAAAAAGTTCCATTATGCTGCCCAACTATGCTGGTTTTGCGGTATGATGAACATGGTCCAGCAGTAAAATGTAGGTTCAAAGTTATTTTCAAGGGACTTGACCCTTGATTTTTTCCTACCTGCAGAGAAAACCCACGACAATCACTGCCAATGCACTCCTCAAATGCTGCCTTTTACTGGAAAATTAAACATTGCGATTTTTTAAAGAAATAACCTCATATTATTTCTAGTTCGGAGATGTTGCAAACCTTCTTGTAAGATAATTTAAATGTGAAATTCATCATATTACCACCATGTTATTTTCACAAAGATATTTTTGTTGTGTACCCAAAAGGAAGTTTTCATATAAACTGACAGCTGCACCTAGACACCGTTTGAATAATTGTGATGCGACAGAACAAGAGAAGGCACTGAATGTAGTTCATTATGTGTTCTTTTTGTGATCAAAGATATTAATTAAGAAATTAAAAAATAAATAAAAGGCAGAAATTACTGCTTAGGTAAACGTATTAATTTTCGTTTATCTTACTTCATATGAATAAGTGTTGAAGTCACTAGAGCTATAGGTAATTTTTTTCTTATGTAGTATAACTGGCCCTACCTACCCTCTAATCCTTTGGGCCAAACCCCTCCTTTTTTGATAGTCATTCCCTTCCGGCATTCTAAGTATGGAATTAGATGCTGTAGTACACAAATGATAAAATAGGCCTGGTCGAAAATTGACGTTCCGCTCGCGGAAGTTGCAAAGTTTTGGCATCCCCGCGTTCCGCGGAGAACACGGAAATGTAAAAACTTCCGCGATCCGCTTGTTCATGCTTTAAGAATGCATTCTCGCGCGTGCGGTAGCGACTTACCTGATCCCTGCCATCGCGATGAGTTTTCCTATCCGTTCGCGTGCGCCACGAGATGTTGCATTGTTGGTAGCTGGTCGCGCTATTCCGCGAGAGTTTGCGATCTCGAACACGCCATTTGACCCGGAACAGGAAATAAGCATCGCAAGCAAAATGGCCGCGCCCATTAGCGACCGCATGGGCAAGTTAGAGATATATTTCCCCCGAGCACGCAAAAACACATCGCGAACTGGCGGGAAAAGCAATATCCGCGTCTTGGCGAAAGTTCTGCATGCTCGTGGAGATTTTTAACAATTTTGTGATAATTTGCGTAGGGCAACTATGCAAATTCTGCCCACCCCTAGAATAAAACCGGTTTCTACTACAGCTGGAAATTGATGACATACAGAGATGAAGTAAAAATCCTAGATTCTTCAGCGCTAAGATTGGAGGGGAACTAACACCAAGGGCAAAGTGACAGAAACTTGACCAGCTACAATGGAGATGGAAACCGACAGCCTGGATTTACAATTTAGGGGATTAATCTTGAGTTCATTAAAGCCCATATTGAGTGGTTGAGGCAAGAAGGAAACTTCTCAATGTACTTGATCAGCCTTAAGAGGAGCTGTGTGTCATTGGCTATTCACAGTGCCTTTTTCATGTAAAGTTCAGATTACTACTAAATTCTTTCTGCTATAGCCTTTAACAAGAGTGCAGCAGTTGCCATGTCACTGGTTGCTTGCTCTGTTTATTCAGCAGTGTTCCTATAATTGTGTAATCATATTTCTTGAAGGATGTTTACTCCAAAACAATGGAAAATTGTTCTGGCCTAAGACTTGTGGCAAAAGATTGCAAAGCCAAATCCCAAGGATATGTTACGCCATAAATATAAATGAAACATTTTAATAAAATATGACAGGGCATTCTCTGATGATAATCCTGAAACTTTTAATTTATCATGTTATGTCATTTACTTGCCTTGAAGTGCCCCTGCAGGGTTTCATGGTGCTATTACTGGTGAGTATTAACTTTTCATGAATCCCTTTTGGAGGTCAATTGATTGGACCATTAAACCTTGAATAGAAAAAGATAAAGAACCTTGGCTCTGGTGTGGGCGATGAGTCAACTTGTGAAGAGAAGTTGTGCTCAGTCAATAGATCTAGGTCAGATTGGACCAGTTCCACTTACCCTACAAGGTGCAGTTTGGCTTTCTCAGCCAAGAAACTCAAAAACACCTACTCCACTGGAAAGAAAATCTGATCTATTGCCATATAAAATGAAAGTCATATTTTCCTCTTTAAATTCTACATTAAATTCAAATATAATACAATAATCTCCAAAGCAGGTACAGCAGCAGGACAAGACTAGTGGAGACCCTGCACAGTGGGCTTAATGAGAGCAGTGCCTTCAGCTATAAATTTGCTGTTGATGTTGACTACTCAGTGTAAAGAGCCCGGGACACCCTTAGCATACCTCCATAAGCCTTGCTCAGCTACCGCTGTGATTGAGATTGAATCATTATTAATTGGAAATGGCAGCTAGTAACCAGCATGTAGCACTTGTTGTAGCTCAATTAGCTGCTAATGAATCTTGTGAACAAAGGTGGGCCCACACTGCTTCTTGTGCCAGCAGTTAATGTTAGAGAGCATGTATGGAGGCCCAGTATTTTATCCATCACAGTCCAGCTCACCTTAGCAGGGATAATTGTGGAAGTGGTTCACTTATGGTGTGTGCCTCCATACTGTACTCAACACTTTTACTGGAGACAGACAAGTTAGCAAGGAGCAAAGAGGAAGTCATTTGACCATGACATTCCCATAGGCCCAATGTATATACAATAAATATCGTGCATGTACAGCTAGAGTTCTTCTGAAAAAATTATTATCAAATTTGCTGTGCTCCCTGGGTATCACTCTCTGAACCAGAGAGTATTGATAAATAAACTGAAATGCATCCCCATTAACTTGGGGTATGTCCCTTGGGCACTGGTCAATAATCCTTGTGTGAGGCTCCAAATGTTCAATGAAAACAATAATCCAAAAAGGTTCCAAGTCAGTATTAAGTTGTATTGTTCATTCACAAAGCATTGACTCTGAACTTCATCTCCCATAATGCATCAATTGTAAATCACAAATTATGAAACTTCACACATCCCTGATTTAAAATTGATGCATTATGGGAGATGATGTTTAATTTTCCCTGCAGAGTCATTGCTTTGTGAATGAACAATACAACTTGATACTGACTTGGAACCTTTTTGGATTATTGTTTTCATTGAACATTTGGAGCCTCACACGAAGATTACTGACCAGTGCCCAGGGGACATACCCCAAGTTAATGGGGATGCATTTCAGTTCATTTCCCATAGGCCCTCCATCATCATCCGTACACCCAGGGCTGATCGTACATGGCCATCACCTGTGACCAATGGTGTCTGGGGTTGGTTTCTGGCCCATGCACTTAAGACCGCCCTATCCCAAAAGCCCACGTGAGACAATGTTCAGTGTGACCTGTGAGGTATGGGAATTTTCCCATAAGCAATGTGCATAACATTTGGCATTGCCATTGACAAAACTTTGTAGTCAGCCCAGCACTGAGCTTGTCATCCGGTGATCAATGACATTGTGAAAAGTGATGTCACCGATGATGTCTTTGCTAACGTTGTTTGTGTAGTCATCTTTGATGGTATGTGTGAGCTCTGGAAGCACAGGAACCATATATACTGAGTCTATTTTATGGAGTTCTGTTGTGTTAAAGTAAGAAGCTCAGGGGCTTATTTATGAGCCCCTTGCGCTAGTGGCGCAACCTGCTGCATGATATTTACAAGCACAGGTAATGCCACCCTGCGTGACTGTACGTGTTCTTGTAAATATCACCCCTTTCCATGCAAAACTTTGTGTGTTAGGGGCATGACGTGGGTTTTGCTGTGGGTGTCCACTGATGCATTTCCAGATTTAGGACCAATCATAAACCTGGAAATGCTACACCACCCCTAGGGATGGCGTGGCGAGGCGCAAGAAGGAGAATGTTTTCATCAAGTGATTTTTTGGGGCAAAAAGGTACCCCTTTCTGCACAAAAATAATCTCGGCACAACGCAGGCATCTTTGCACCATGATGCAAAGGTGCCTGCGCTGGCACATGGCAGCAGTTTGTTCGCCAGTGCAGGGAAAGGCAGAGATGCGACATGTTGCTGTTAATATGTCGCATCCCTGTGCCTCAAAACTAACGCAGCGTGGCGCAGCAAAATAACTTGTGGCACCACGCTGCGCTAGATTCTCATAAATAGGGCCCTCACTGCAAAGGAGAGAGGGCAACAGCCTCGCATTAGACAGAAAGAAGGACAAACAGGTAGGATCAGGGGGTTAGGCACAAAGTTGCATAGAGAGAGTTGGGCAGGTAGGCAGATGAGGAAAAGAAGCAAAGACATTGTGGAAGTCACAAATCAATAAATATACTAAATGCAGACAGAGACAAAGAGAGACCAAGAGAGCCCTAAAGAATAAGGAGAGAGCGAAAATGCAAGAGAGACAGAGAGAGAGAGAGAGAGAGAGAGAGAGAGAAAATGAGAGAGAGGGAGAGAGAGAGAAAGAAAGAGGGGCAGGTAAAGGAACAGGTAAAGGAACAGGTAGTGAGAGAGAAAGTGCCTGAGAGAGCATGGGGGATGAGTGAGGCAACGGAAACACAGATGGACACAGACAAATATTAAAATGAAGATTCTAAATGTTTTTGAGGTGAGTTTAGTGTTTTTCAGGTCCATAATTGCTGGAGAACAAGTATGTATTGGCGTGCCTGTAAAAAAGAAAAAATATGTCCATTGATGGGGCCTTGAAAGGGATTAGACTCTAGCCACAGACACTGAATTACTATGCGTGCAAAACACAAGACACTGTAATAGCATATTTAAAGTAAATCTGGCTAATGCAGAGTGCAATGAAAATAGATGCTTTTATGGTTTTATGAAATCATTATTTATATTGCAAAGTGTCTCGTCCATTAACAATGTTGTCAAAGGCCCACAGAGAATACAGAGAATTCAAAATAAGGTAATACGATAATATGCCTGAAGAAGGGGGAAATTGAAACGCCTCGGAAATGCTGAACAGATAAACTCCATCTGTAGCAAACAAACAAATGGCAGGTCATTTTGCAGAGAAATAAAGGTTCAGTGATTTATGATAGAAACACGGATCCTCAGTGTTCTTGAAAAATCATTTTGGGCACGAGTCAAAAGTGCCAACATGGCACCTAAAACTATTCCATCTCTGGAGCTTTTCACTTAATTTCTTGTACCATTATTTTTCCATATATATCTAATCATTACTGGAATTTGGGGACCCCCATCGAGTCCTTATTGGAATCAGGGAACGGCCGGCCTGAGTAATTTCTATAAATATAAACATATACAGGGGAGAGGAGTTGGCCTAACGGCTAGGGGAGCTCGACTTCAAACCTGGGTTCGAGTCTCAGTAATGACGCTGAACATCCTGTGATTCTGGGCAACTCACTTAATCTCCCTGTGCCTAACAAAGAATGAATGTGTGTCTTCATGAAACATAACTGGTGCTATGTAAAGCACTCTGATACCTGATTGGATTCGGGTCAAGTTTGCACAATATAAAAACTCTGCAAAAAAAATAAAAATTTGCAAAGTAACACACAAAAATGCAAAAACAAGTATACACCGAATAAATGTTCCACTACTGTAATATTTTTTGTAATTCACAAACATAGAAAACTTTTCAAATGTTCTATATTGCTTCTTAATTTGTATATACTTTATTAATTTTAATTGATTATTTGCTATATTATTTAATTTTGTAAAAGAGTTGCTGACCCCCTGAGTAGGACTCGCGGACCCCCAGGGTTCCTGAGACCACAGGCTAAGAACCACTGCTCTAATGTTTAGCTAGTCTCCACCTCTCCTCTTTATTTTCGCCCTCCCTTACAAGATTTATTCACTCCATTTTCTCCTACCTCTAAATCAGATATTTGTACTCTGTCAATTGCATTGCTCTTCACCAGCCCTACATAGTCCTGGCACCTTCCTATACCGCCATAAAACAATTGTTGTCCAGTAATTTTCATTATTGATTTGTGTTTTTGTATCATTAGATAAGTAATTTAGCTTGGGTAGACATTGCTAATCCAAACCAAATTGTTCTCGACGGCATTTTTAAAAATGGCTGATGTGTTGCAGTGATGATGTAATATTTCAGGAACCATGAGAGTTATATACTTCATTTTGGTGACAAAACATAAGTTTTGGGGGTCAAGTAGTATTGTAGAGACTTCTCAGAGCAACCCTTCCACCATTGTCCCAAGTGGGAGCTCTATAATGATGTGTTTTAGCCTTCAAATTGGTAATTTATTTCTATATTTTTTGTGTTTTAGGTTTTTTGTTGATTAAAATTCGTAAACATGAGTGAAACAGGTGGTAGCAGAGGACCTTTACCTCTACAAAATCTGAGTACTCCTTCAAGAAAGTAAAATGTGTCATATGCTAATTTAAAATTAAATTAAAGCTAACATCAACTGCGGCTGGACAGAAGAGAGTTTGAGATGCTACAGAAATACGGCAAGACTAAGTTTACAAAAGATTGAAACTGGGTGAAGAGGATCAAATAATTTATCATTGTACCAACAAGTGCTAAAATTCATATACAATGGAAAAAAGCCTGGAAAAACTTGTTAAAAAAAAGCAGAAACCAGGGAAGCACAAAAAGGATCAGAGTCTTCTGAAAAAGCAAAGACAACCAATGCCCATCCACTTAGAAGATTGATGGCTACCCTTTCATCCACCTCCAACAACTGATAAGAAAGCAAAGGTTCTTCAATGTGCTATCTTTGGGATAGGCAGAACAGGGGGGCAAAATAATTAATTTAAGAACAAAGTATAGAGAGAATGTGAGTCTCAAAGGGCAAACATGTTTTTATCTAGAGTCTTATAGGAAAATTCCAAGCTCCAACAGTGCTTAAAATGTGAGGAAATGTCTTTCAGACTGACCAATTCGATCCCCTGTGAAACTTAGGATAATGTGGAAAAAATCTTTGTGATTGCTTCTGCGGAGACTGCCACAGTCCTAGCAGCCCCAGATCAAAATCTGGTGGACGTTTGTGGTGCTCCTGCTATCCAGAGACACAATAAAAAACCATATGCAAATGTTCAAAGCCCTCTGCAAGTGCTTCCGGTGTGCTCCCTCGCACCAGCTGATCCTCCAGTGACTTTTCTTTTCTATTTTAATGCAGCCATGCACAGTCTTTTGCTTTTATTCTTATTAGCCTGGTTACCACAACCCTCTCTGTGGCATGGAGAATGCAGTCACTTGGGCTAGCGGGAGCCCTCTGCCCACAGCCTGGCTGACTCCCACCAACCAGCAAAGCTTGTGTGCAGTTGGAAACCTGGCATCCTCCTTGTCTTCCCCCGACCCAGATCCTGGAAAGGTGGGTGCGGGAGCACACCACTCCACACCATTTCTCCCAACCACAGTCATGATGTGCAGGGTGCCTCCCGCTTTCCCCTGGTGTGGGCTTGTGTCAAGGAAGCAGGCATCATGCATTGCTCCCGGGAGATCGGCCCTCCCTGGAAGCCTTGGACAAAGTGGAGCACAATAGTGCTAATTTAATTTAGTCTCATTCTTGGTGGATGTACTCCACAGAGAGATGAGGCCCACCCGGAGACAAGCATAATTAATTAAAGAAATGGGGGGCATACACGTGCTGCTCCAGCCATTATTCTCCCTGGGGCCTTGAGCTTCTCTGGAGTTCACGTAGCTCAAACAGCAGAGGGGCATGTGCTCCCGGTTCCAGGCTTCTTTCCTTGTTTTTCTGGCCACTGTTGCTCTTTGACAATTCCTATGTCATTTTGCCCTCCAAGACCTTCTGTACTTAATTTTTTTTTAAATACATTGTAGCTTGCTTTTCATGCACTTCAGCTCTGCATTCTTGATTTGTCCACTGTTTAGCACTGAGAAATATCCTTATCATGGGGTCACCTCCAGGAGCACCCCACAGTACTCACGGCAGAATGCCCTCCACGCCTGTAATCTAAAGGTACCATAGCCTAATTGCTACTTTAAGGCCACCTGTGTGGTAGCAGAAATTAGTTAGCTGCCCTCTGATAAGACCTACCCTTCTGCCAGCATAGTCTCCAAATGTTCCAGAGGAATCCTTCTACTCCAGTTTCTTCCTGAAGGTCCATCCCTGTACTGTCCCTCAGAAGGTAATAGGTGGCCTGGAGAGGGGAATTTCCTGAGTCCTATTTAGGTTAAGTCCTGGGTTCTTCAGCACCCCAGACAGGAGTCTGATTTTGTACTAGGTCCTGGGAAATCCATCTTCTCTCTTCCCTTCTCTTACTTGTGGAGAGATTTTAAAATGGAGTGGAAAGTTCCACAAGATAGACACATCTTTGTTATCCTGGAATGACACATCATCATTCCACCACTGTCCCAACCCTCAAGCACAGCATTTTGGAACATTTCAAGATAGTGACTTGAAGTGATCTGTTGAAAGGCCTTCTCTGAGAGCCTAAGTCCTGCCCTTATTCAATTCTTCAAAGTGAAGTCCCTCTTGTGAATGGTCTAGAGGTTGGTCTGTCCTCCTTCGTTTTTGGTGGGTTGAGCCTTCCCAAGCAAGGTCCAATGTAAAAAGTAATTATCACATGCAGATTTCAGATTACAACCCCACCGATTCCTTTCCAAGGACAGGCCCAAGAACAGGCAAATTGCACTGTTGGGGAGGCATTTGAACCTCCAGCTGGTGAGGACATTAACTAACTTGATCAGAGAGGGGTGTTAGACCTGTCATCCTTAAGGTGATTTTCCCCCAACGTTTTGCCTTTTGCCTCTCATTTTTGCTGATTCTTTTTGTTGGCCTTAGGACTCTGCACACTTTACCACTGTTAACCAGTGCTAAAGTGCATGTGCTTCTCCCCTAAACATAAAGACATTGGTCTTTACCTAATTGGCATATTTGTTGTACTGGTAAGCCCCTTGAAAAGTGGTATACCATATACCCAGAGCCTGTGCTTAAAATTATACCATAGAAGAAGCCTTTCAAACCTGTCTCAGGCCTGTCACTGAAGTGCCTGTATGTGCAGTTTACAGCCACTTTGACTTGGCATTCAAAACTACTTGCCAAGCATTAAATTCCCCTTTTATTACATATAAGTTCCCCCTAAGGTAGGCCCTAAGTAACCCTAAGGGCAGTGTGCCATGTAAGTAAAAGGGAGGATATGTAAATATATGTTTTGCATGTCCTGGTAGTGACAAACAGCCTAATTTGTTTTTCACTACTGTGAGGCCTTCCCATCTCATAGGCCACCATTGGGAATTCCTTAATACACTTTTAAGCTACAGTTCCTGATCAGAGAGGAGAAGCTTTTACATCTTTGATATGTTTGGAATGGTATCTATAAACCCTCTGTACTGGTGAAGTTGGATTTAACATTACTTTTTTAGAAATGACACTTTTAGAACGTGGACATTTCTCTGTACTTACTGCTCTTTGTGCCTGACAGGCTATCTCCAATACACGTCTGGGCTGAGTGCAGCTACACTTTGTGCAATCTCTCTAGACGCCCACAAACACAAGAAGGTGAGGCTCATATGCATTCTGAGCACTCATCTGCATTCTGATGGGTCTTACTGGGCAGGGAGGAATGGGAGGGGCTGACACACTTCAATAGGTAGTGTCCTGTCCACACACAAAATACTGCTCACCCCCCTGTGCCCCAGGGTTAGCCTGGTAGACAGGACTGGGTTGAAAGGGATCCTTGTGCACTTCAAAGAGTTCTTTTGAAGTCACCCCTATGTCAAAGGCACTTGTGGGTATAAGTACTAGGTCTCCGACTCCCTGAAAGCAGACACTTCTGACTCTTGAACTTAACCTCTGTCAAAAGGACTGCTGGGCTGCTTATAGGACTCAACTGGACTGCTTTTCTGGAAAGACTGCTTTTCTGCTCATTGCCCTGCTGCCTGTTGCTCTCTGACTCTACTGGAAGGACTTTGCCTTTCCTCGAAGAGCGTGCTTGCTTGCCACCTGTTTTCTGAAGTCTGAGGGACACAAAAGACTTTCTGCAATTCTGCTGGTGCTGCAGGACTCTGCTTTCCGTGAGTCCTATACTTTCCTGAGGTACCCTTTCCTGAGGTACCCTCTCCAAGCTTTGGCCTCAGAAGTGGGTTCTTGCATCATTTTCCAGATTAACATAGACACAGCAGTGACTTGGAGCTGATCGGAAATGATGCATTTCCTTCAGCACCGAAGTAGAGGCTGCTCCATGACAGCGATTCTGCAGGCAACTCAGCTCGAAGCAGATGGACAACGCGGCTTAATATCGACTCAGTGCCTGCATCACAAAAGGGGTTCAACACCAAAGCTCCCATCAAAGGTGTGGCTGGGCACCAACGATCGCCTCAATCCACTTGCACCTCCTCAACTCCCCACCCTGAGTCTTCAAATTCGACACTTTGCTCCATCTAAGGTTCTTCTTCAGCAGGACCTGTTTGAGTCTTGTAGCAGGCCTGTCGTCGATCATGGTCGGCCTAAACTTTGGATTTGCACAGGTCCCTCATGAACTCAAGTAACCTTTTTTATCGTGAGTGACTACTCAGCACTACTTTTGATTTAGTCTTTAGAAAATCATATCTCCACTTCTACTTATTCATTTTTGTTGTTTTGGTTTCATTTTGCTCAGATAAATTTTCTCTATTTTTCTCAACCTGTGTGGAGTCATTTTGTGGTGTATTCATTGTGTTACTATGTGTGTGTGTTATAAAAATACTTTACACATTGTCTTTGTAGATAAGCCTGACTGCTCTGTGCCAAGCTACCAGAGGGTGAGAACAGGTTATTTTATTGTGTATCTAGCTTCCTCTGACTAGAATGGTGGTTCCTGCCTGGCCTGGGTACATACTTCAGCAAACCAGGAATCCCATTTCTGACAAGGGGAACAAAGCCTGGAATCTAATTAGGAGCTGTGGCAGAGAAATATGACCAATCCTCAAGTGCCAGAATGAGTGCAGATGACAAAAAGTGACATTGAATCTGCACTCTTGATCAGTTCATAGCATATGACCAGTATGTTACACCTGTCTCTAGGCCTACCTATGGCAAAACTGTACATGGGTACATATTTCATCCATAATGTATTATAAGGTAAGCCCTCAGGGACTATTTGCAAAGGTACACCAACACATGAGTAAATCTACACATGTACATTTATTCTGACACTTTGTAGTAAATCCAATATGGCTGGTAAAAGCAGTCATAGGCCCTATCATATTTAGAAGATCAGCAGGAATAATATGGATATGTTTATTTTGGCCTAGAGGTTTTGGCTGCAGCACTGCATCTGTGTGTGAGTTATTGTTTGCATGATAGAACCATAACTTGTAAGTTCAGTTGTTTTTCAGTTTTAATGTGTAATCTGAACTGTGCTTTATTTATAGATTTTAGGTGGATTTTTCAGGTTGTTTTCTATATACATTGAGGTGTTATAACCAAAGCTAACCATAACTTCACTTTAACCTTTGTTTTTTCCTGTGGAAAAAAATAATATATATGGTTCAAATTAGCAAAACCACTTAAATTTCCCAATAGCGATTAGCAATGTGCACAACACATGCCAATGCACATTACAGTTTTTTGTTCTTGTGCCATTAGCTAAAGATATAACTTTAGCATGCAGGCAGAGTGAGGCAATGCACCCAACTCAGACAAGTCATGTGCAGCAGGGTTTGGCTGTTGAGCTCCATAGCTCAACCTACCATGAGTGGCTACCACCCAGGTGCACATTGAAGCCAATCAACTAACTATGTGGGTTTACAACACCTGAAGTATATGGAAGTCCCATCATCCCACCCACTCCCCATGAGCAGCCAAATTCCGCTGTGCATAATCTTTAGCTACGTGCAGCGGGTTTCAGTCTCATGGCTTAGCTTGCCAGTTCAGTGACAAACCCTCCATAGGCTGCCAGCCCCTGCTGTACTCAACCTTTGGATGCAGGGTTTGGCTGCAGGGTTCAACCTTCGGTCAGACCCAGCTCTCAAACCATCATGAGCGCACAGCTCCAACTGTGCATGTCCACCACCCTGCACCGTACGGGCTGTGGGGTATCAACACATCCCTTGTTGCCAATGTGGGCAGCCAGCCACTTCTAGGTACCTCCTTTATCTGTGCACAGAGGGCTTTACTCCTCCTTATTTTCAAATGGGAAAGTCGTTTTCTCTTTTTTATTATGGGGTAAAATTCTTGATTTTAATGAAAATCATAATTATCAGTAAAATTACTGAAAAAAATACATGTATCATTTCATTTAGCAGATTGTCTATTGGGTTAAAAGTTACAGGGAAATAAATCAGCATGCCTTTTATATGGAAAGTGTGGCTGAACAATGGTTTACGAAATATTTTTAATACTTTTACATGCCTTTGGGCTGGCAATGTTACTTTCTGCCTTCATTGATTTCTGTATGAATCCCTTAAAGCATCTGTGAGTAGCCATGTGTGGTGTGTGACTCACTCCAAGGCTTGCATGGAGTACATTTGAGCTTGATCATTCAGTGGTACTACTGTAGTAGCTGTTGATGTAACCTTTGACAGTAGCAGCTGTCTTACTCTTCTATACCTGTGTTTTTGTATTGGCCTATTCCAACCTATTCTGTATCTTCATTTCCTTTTACTCCTCCCATTTTGTAGTGATTATTCCCCATTTCCAGCTGTTTTCTTTGTTTCTACCACATTTCCACACAAAAACATGCACTCATTATTGGGCACTTCTGTACGCTGATGTTTGAGAATTCCACACATTAGAGTTAGAAAATTGATTGGTGGAGATATCCACCTGGACGTTAGTGAATAGCATTTGTATGTAAATTAGGACTTCACAAGTACTACCGTACATGATCACAATTGCTTTGGTGAATAGGCCCCACAGAACCCAATTCACAAATAGTCCAATAATGGACTGCATTAGGTAGATCTGTAGAGTGTTGTAAAATATGCGTTAATGTAGTTGTTGCACAGCTATTGACTTTGGGATGCGAATGTGGTGCTTATTGAGGAATCCCATGTAGTTTTACATTGCTAGGTGGAGGAGTATAGTAAAATTAAATGCGAGGAGGTGAAGGAAATGAAGTCTTAAATACCTTGCTGAGACTTAGGGCCTTATTACGCGATTGGCTATCCTGTGGACCGCAGTACCGGTAGTCCGAGCACGGTGAGCTGGTATTACGAATTGGACGGATCGGCTTTGTGAAGACCGCTGCTGGATCGCCAAGACTTAGGGTCAGGGAAAGGCAGCTGCCACAGGTCTGTACAGGGGGCTGCACCGCTGTCCGTATTACGAGTTTCCTGCTCCACAATCAGACTCCGGCAGTTTTTCTGCCTGTTTCAAAGTGGCAGTGACAAAGGATTTGGGGTGCATACTCACCCCTTTCTTCTTCTTCCTTCGTGGATCCTTTTCTCCAGTTCCCTCCTTCACAGCAGGATCTTCACGCCAAGGATTACAACCCTGTTCATGGTGATATAAAGGAGAGTCCTATTCTAACCATATACCCATTGCCAGGAGTGCCCACGTATTGGCTGAACCCTGGTAATGGGTATATTGTATTTTTCCACATACATCAGGCATGTGTGTGCATCAGTCATATCTGCAGTCAAAATGCACACAAAAGCATCAATATATTTCTGAAAAGTACTCACCACTTCTGAAAGACCGCCACCTCTACACCGCCGGTCCGTTGGTCAACTCGTAATACGGTCTTTGGACTGCCAGCACCTTGGGCTGCTGGCAGGGGCAGATACAGTCCTACGGTGATCGGACTGCCAAACTCATAATAAGGCCCTTACTCTTTTAGCACTGCTGGCTTAGTCATAGGGGTAAGGCACAACTAACCAGAGCAGAATCTTTGTGAATTAGGCCTATACTATTTAGAATCAGAATTATGCCCATGTTGATTAAAATTGGTTTTATGAACTTTTAATAAATACTATCTGCAGCACTCTGTCCCCCAATCCTCCATGATTAACATTACATTCAGATTAGATCGAAGACAGCACATGGGAGAACAAAGTTAGCCATACATTGATGAAATACAGAAAAACACTTACTGAAAAATGCTCTTTACACATGGAGTCACCGTTTTGTCCCAGGACTATACTCTGTTATATCACAGTGGGTCTGTTGCATTTTGGGCGAGTATGTTTGCTGGTTCACTACTTACTCATTTTCAAAGTCAAACTCTTGCGTCAACAGCTCTAGGTAGAAATAACATTACCGTCCAGGAAAAAAGATCTGGAGAGTTTTCTTATATCTTTCATAGCCTTTCTGTTGAAATCTTTCATTAATAGTTTAATTACTGGAAAGCCAGTCTGGGAACTAATGAGGGCTTCTAAGCTGAGTGCCTCATTATTTCAGGATGCTTGGCTCTCAGTACAGAACAGCAAGCCACCCGCTGAAGTCAGTAATGTACACTCCTCTGTAGCTGCTAATGTGGGGAGGCTTCTAAAGAGCTTTGATCATTTCCTGCAAATGGTAAAGCTGTTGGAATGCATTTCAAAGCGATAACTATACATCCACGATAATTTGTGTGCATTCCAAAATGCCTTTACTTAAAAAAGCTAATGGGTCGTAGAGGGCTGGACTGTCCATAATTACATATAGACCAGGTATCGAGATCCACAACTTTAACTCCAGGTTCTTTGTGATGTGGCAAAATTAATTTCAACTTTTTTTTCTTGCCATACATTCCTATAATTGGTCTTTACTAAACTCTATACTTACTGCATATTGTTTAAACTATATTAGAACATTGGAATGTTGGAAGCTCCATTGAAAACAATGGAGTAGCTTTGGGCTTATAATGGCTGGTATAAGCCCGGAGCTCCAACATTCCAATGTTTCTTTGTTCACAGCTGTGGCTATGAACTAAGGCTTCAGGGAGCCTGAGGGGATTAAAGCTCGTACAGTAAACTCCGGGTCACTTGCGGAGTTTGCAGAATCTGGGCAGTCTGTGCTCCACTGCAAAGCTCCTAAATTCCACCTACCAGCTGCGAAGCAGAATTTTCTTTCCATTTGTCCTCAAGATTTGTTTTGGCGTTCATGCCATGATATACTCGGGTGCCCTCTCGCATGGCTATCGGCCACAACGGCGCGCAGATGCACCACGTGAGTAACTTATGTGCTTGAGAAGCAGCTAAATCTACAATAAGAGGTTTATGAGTTGCTCCTTCTCCAACGGATCATTGGAGCTGTTTTTTGGTTTTTGTGTGAGAAGCCTTTTTTTTAAAGGAAAGAAGTGCCCCAGAGACTCCAACTTCCTGTTTCTGTCCAGCAGGCCAATCTCAGTGCTTTGACATCTCCTGGTCACTTTTCATTTAGAACTGGAAGGCTTTGTATGCAATATATATACCATTGATTTCAGGACTTTGTATTTGAGATTTTACAAGTTCAAAAACTCTTGTATAAGGATGTTGTTTGTTTGACAGAAGGCATACACCAGTATTTATTTATACTTTTGTTAAAATCTTCAAAGTTATTGTGGTGGGTGGCCTGCATTTTTAGTTGGGGCCTTGTTATATTTTTGTATTTAATTTTTCTTCTTTTCTAAAGGAACAATGTTGCACAATTCAGTACATTTTGCCCATGTTTGTTACATTTATTATATTTATAGATTTGTCTATGTGGCCTAGTCTGCCAATTGGCCATCAAGTGGCCAGTGCTAGTCATTGGTGCATGAAACAACTGTTTCTGTGATATATGTTGTTTTAAAACACCATTTTGTGCTGGGACGGAAGTGGATTCAATTAAAAATGTGTTTGGTTTTTTTTGTACTTCATATTTTTTTATGTACAAAAAGTGTATATGTGTGGTAATATTTGATGCCTTAGGAGGATGTGAGCTTTTTATAGCTGAGTTGATTTTCATTTTTGGTATTGCTGAATTAATGCCAATGTTTTCTTCAGTGCTACTAAGCCTTCTTTGGCTGTCCAGTGTGTGTGCATGTGTGTGGGTGTGTGTGTGTGGGTGAGTGGTTGGGTTTGTGTTACTGTCCTTGTGGGGACTTGGGCATGATAATACACTCACGCTGTGGGGACTTGATTGCACTGTGGGCGACTGAACCCAGGTCCCCACAAGGCAATGTTTTCAAAATGATTAAAAATGACTTCAGGAAACATTTATGTCAATTATTACAACTTTTTTAAAAATTGCCTTGTGGGGACCTGTGTTTCATCAAGTGTGTTTATATTTTTGCTCAGCTTTGCCCCTATAGGCAGGAGGTGGTACAGCAGTCCTAAACACACTTTGCATTTAACACACATTGCTCACCAGAAACATATGCTAGCAGCAGAAATGATGCACATTTCAAAGGGAAAGCTTCATAATCCTTTATTTACTCAAATAATTTTAATGCAAATTAACCTTTTCTTTACATAAAACCTTATTTACATGATGCTATTGAATTTAGTCTTATTGTGTCTGAAAATTGTTAGTGGTTTTATAAGCATTTCTAAAATCTATTTTAGTCAGAATATTTCACTATTGCCATGTGATCCTTATCTTCAATTAAAGAAGGATGGTGCACTGCATTGTGATACAATGTAAATTGTTCGGATCATGTTTTACAAATAATTTGAAGGGCTAATTAGGCCTAATGTTCAGAGCCCTTGTCCAGTTGCCCGTATTACAAAGTCAATTCACCCCAAGTCTCTGACCCTCTTCTGGTGGACTAGCTATCCAGAGTCGACCTCAATGTTGGTGGCACCTGGTGAGACAATCTTTTTTAGTGCCACCATGACCTCCATCTGCATGGATGGCCTCACTACAACCCTTCAAATGTGCCACTCATCTCTACATAGCCCCTCTCTCACATGCATTTGTTTTATTGCGTTACTCATACCAGTGTAGGTACTTCAGAGCATTACATATCACACACATTATACAGAGAACATGAATTCTACGTCTCTAAATTGGTCTATAGGTAATGCTACATAAGACACCGAGGATTACAAGGTGTAGGAATTGCATGTCATCCATTGAGTATTTGGTCTGGAGATGCACAAACTCATGATTTAAAACATACCACAGTGGTTGAGATTGGCTTTTCAAACCCGAATGTACTACTATCAAAACAAAGCTTTTTTAGCAACAATTGGATGATGAAAGTCTGGAGGAAAAATATAACATTCTAGCCTATACAATGCAGTTTGTATGCAGCTCTTTGATGACAGTTCATTGGTCACTTTGGTATTTAAGGATTGTAATTTATGAACTTCATGTAAGAAAAGGGTCTTTGCAACAAGAGCAGTTATCCACTGAGCAAGTCACGTAAAATACAATCCTTTCGTCTGCATACTACACTTTCTTTGCAGTTGGCATTTTAACTGGGCCTGGGTATAATTGTAATCACGCTAATCAGAGTAATTTTTGTAATTCCTTTTTGGTGGTTACTCTGTGACGTAGAAATACTGATAATAATGCAATTACAGCTGCTCGCGTAACTAGGAGTAATTTGCGGAAAAACAATCCTACCGGGAGAACACATTTAGTGAATGCAAGTGGCTGTTTGAACTTGCCATTTGTGTTCTCTAACATTTAGTGCTATTTCTTAATGTAAAATGCCTCCTTGCGTCCAAAACGAAAATTAGGGCTTGATGCTGGGAGTAAGTTGGAGGGAAAATTCTACTGCAACAGCACATTTAGTGCTATTTCTTAGCACAAAATGCCTTCTCCTGTCCATTTTAGATGCGAGTGGGACATTTGGCAATAAGAAAATAGTGCTAAATACCGGGGGGTAAATTTGATGAACAACCTACCCCAGGAGCACATTTAGCAAGCACGATTGGCTCCTTTCCCTTGCTATTCGTGCTCTGTTAAATTTACCCCTATTTCTTAGCTATAAAAGGCATTCTTGTGCTCATTTTTGGGCACAAGGTTGTATTTTTGAATTATGAAATAGTATTACACCTATAAATTCTCTTTTTGCACAATTATACATAATCTCACAGAATTTTGAGATAATTCCACTTGATTATGCTACACTGAATTGCGTGAGTTAGGCCGCCCTCCAATATTAACCCTCTGCGCTACTTTATGATGAATCAAACCTACCACTAGCCAGAACTCTGAACTCTCTCCAGCAGGAACATTAATCATCAGAGTTATCTTGACATTTTTATTATTGTCTGGAAACTAATGTACACACAAGAAACTCTGAGGGAGGTGTTTTCAAGCTGATATGTTATTTCTAAACACAGCCCACCCCCTGAGCTTAGCTCCAGGTGGGGCTTCACCAGCAGCACCGCTTTAAAGCCAGCCTGTAGATAGCATCCCACCCTCAGGATTTTCACCCCAGGGTGGGGCTTCTTTTGTGTTCAAGTGGTCTTATCCAGTGTTCCCCAATATCCTAGGTTTCACTAGACTGTATGCACATTTTCAACTGTGCCATATCTCTATCACGTCCTCTGACTTAGATCACTTGAGACTATTCTTTTTTCTGCATTGAAAGCCACTCTTGAAAATTCAGGAGCGCCCAAGGCACACCGCTCTGCATTTTCTAGCCAGATGTCTCACTGCATCCAATAGTGTTGAGGGCATCAACAATTGAAAATCACCTAAGAGTACTGTTCCTATTGCCTACTTTGTCTGAAAACACATTAATCACTGGGTATGTAAGGGGACTACTGGTGGCCTTCTGTGGAGCATTCACTCCTGACATCTCATCAGAGAGCACTACTTCTCCACTGATGGGATGCACTATCTACAAACCTCCTGATTCACTGTAACCGATCCAGGATCATTGCGTAAGGCTCCCACCCTTGCTGAAAGCTCAACTTAGGGTTGCGCTCCACATTGCCACATGGATACTTGGTGGTGCATCATAAGACACAGCAGACACCATGGAGCAACAGTGCTGGCTGGCAGGATGGAAAGGTGTTGCATCCCTTTTAGCCCTTTGTCCCCTCATACCTGCATATAACATATATACATCCTTCACAGTTTGGACAATCCATAACACATATCATTTTGGGAGAAAGAGAATATTCTATTCTTGAACTGGACAGCATTCATTTTAAAATCATATCAAGTTAACCCATGGTTAAACCTATTGCTCTTATTTTAATGTGAGTGGTAATCTGAGAGAAACTAATGTTTCTTTGTCATGTTGTTTGCACAGAGCACTAGCATGCCACTTCGATAAGGGGCAAGCTGCATAGAAAAGTAATACATGAATAAATAAATCATGCGAGGGGTACGGTAATTACTGATGACTGATGTGAACTCTCTTCTCAGTTTTGCACTTAGAACTGGCGGAGGAGGTAAAGTACAAAATGTTTGTTTCCCACATCCTTTACTACTCAAACACAAAATCATCACCATTGGCCAGGAAGTTTGGAGACACATTTTTCCTGATGAAAATTTCGCTGGCAAAAATTATTTTGATGAGAAATTTGTGCCCCAGTTGTAATCAAATACATCGTTTGCATTTAAAATGGGATTAGGGTTTACATTGGTTTGAAGAAAGCGAGTTTTCAAGAAAAGGACAGAACTTGTTATAATTTGCCATTTGCACATACAATTAATAAATTATTTTAGCTTGCATTTTTATTTTGAATGGAGTAATACTGTCCTAAAACAGCCCTTTTTTACATTCAGCCTTAAAACACTTTGTGTGGGGCACAGAAAAGAATTGTACATGTACACGGCTGTGATAAAATGTGTTTCTCTTTTATTAAGCACATATCAGCTACTCTTCAAAACTTGCACAAGTACTGAGTTTCAATCGAAGTGGTGTTATTCAGCGTTTTGAAGCATCCCCGACCCTTAAAAGCGAGAAATCACGAACAGTAATATACGATTGATTAGATATTTGCCTTACATAATATTCTGGATTTTTCTGAACTTTCAACGCTAACTTGAAATGTGTGCTTTATTAAAAGAAGAGTCCATGAAATAAATGGTTTGAAAAAATGTCTGTGAGCTTTGTGCGCAAGAATGTAAGCAAAACATTTTTGCATGTCTGCTCAAGAAGGAATCAATTTACCAGTTTGAACAGTTCAAGCCGGCATGACTCACAGGTGGGGGGGGGGGGGGGCAGGGTCGCACGGGGTTTCGGGCAGGGGGGCTTAAAACAAAAAAAAATTACCTTACTGTGTCCCGTGCCGCCTCCGCTCCTGGCCTGGTCCCGAGTTTTCCTGCTGCTTTCCTGCTCTCTTGCCTCCGGCAGGAACAGGAAGCAGACAGCCTCCAGTGGGCCGACCACACATTCAGGGCCCACAGCATTGGGAAAGCCACTCCTTATCCCCCGACCCCAAGCAGGCATACTGCTCTGCTTTCTCGCAGCGCGAGAAGAAACATAAAATGGTATTCAAAATACCATTTTATGTTTCTCCTTCACGCACTGTGAGAAAGCAGTGGGGTGACACTCCTCCGCCCAAATGTAGGAGCCGCCCTTGAGTTTGACTATCGTTTCCTCTGCCCCTCGGAATGATAATAATGGCTGCCTTAAGACAAAAAATCTTTTAAGGTTTCAGGATGGCCAGGTACAGATATGCAGATTCACCTTCGTCAATAACAAAAGGGATATTAGCTCGTCAAGAGACCAGTGCGCTGGAATCACCTGATACTCTCCCAGGCTGGGGGATGGGCCCTGCTGAAAAGACCACACCGTTGCAGGGAAAGACAACATGAGATGTGACTGACTGGGTCACTGAGAGTAGAACGAGGTTTAGGAATCCAGAGACTGATCCCAGCCTATCTCTTATAACGATTTTATTAACATTAATAAAGCAATAAGTGCAATTTAGAACAGCGAGCATAATGTCATAAAGAGATTCATTTTTCATTAAAGATTCATTGGGAGAGTATGTGGCGCATCGGCTCAACATTCTGCGATTCTGGGCAATTCACTTAATCTCCCAGTGCCTACAAACAAAGGTACTGTGACCTTGTGCAGTGTAACTGGTAATCATGTAAAGCGCTCCAATAGCTTCAGGTCGAGATTGCGCTTTATAAAGTTGCAAAAAAAGTCATTCCAGACTGCAGCTTTGTTGGGAGTTTCCATGCACTGAAAAGGACGCAGCTCTTGTCAGTCTTACAAAAACCTAGCGCTTTCAGCTATTTATTGCTCATTCATACCTCACAGTCAAGGCAATGTAATTGTGAGTTATGTGTTAGCCACCTCTAGCATTCTGTAATTATGGGTTTTCACCCCAGAAGCATGGTACATAGTGTCGAAATCAAATGAGAACATTTAATTTAGAGAAATAGCATTTTTTCCATGTCAATGATCGCTTTCATTAAGATGGTCTCTCTATCAAAGCTCCATTATCAGCTTCAAAACTATCCCTGTGACATTTCTTGGGGTTACTTTACCATCTCAATTCTCTCCTACTTGGATTCCTCTGGAATGGAGGGGTATCCACAATCGCAATGACTAAATGTTGTGGATTATTGTACTTCCTCAACTACCCCCTGTCTATGGCAGGCTGCTTACAGGGAAGCAAAGCGCATCCACGCTGCTGGCCAAAGGCGCGCCTAAGGCAATCGTGACTGCTCCCGTCTGCTCCTGTCTGCTCTCGTCTGTGCCAGTCTGCTCTCGTCTGTGCCAGCCTGCACCCATCTGCCCCCGACTGCACCATCCACACCCGGATCACCCCGTGCGCCAGTCCCCCTGTTTGTTTCAGGCCAGAACTGCAGCCTAAATTGATCTAGATGTGCAATGCTCTGCTCACGCTTAAACCCTCAGGTGAGTGCGCTGTTGGCTGATGGTTGGATCCCCGCTCTTGTATAGCTAAAGGCTATCACGTTTGTCACCTTTGTGGTTCACATTTGGGCGCCCCAGTAGCCGAGCCTTGTTCACAATCTTTGTCCTCTGTCAGCCATCAGTTAAGATGCAATAAGCCCAGTAAAAATCTGACTTGCATCCTCATCAATGCTAGGTCATTGGTGAAACACAGCGCTGAATTTCTATTTTTCATGGAAACGTATAAAGTCTATCTTGCCTTTATCACCGAAACCTGGGGCGACTCCTCAACTGACCTGGAAATTCTAGCAGCCATTCCTGATGGGTTTGCCATCCACCATCTGGACGAACCAGTCAGGAAGGGGGAGGGGGCATTTTAGCGAGTATATATAGAACCAATTTACTGATTTGCTTTAATTTTTTACTGTCACCTCACTGTAAGGCCATCTCCTTTAGCACTGAAATATCTAACTCTGAGTTTTTCAATGGGCCCATTAATTAATCACCCAACTGGCCCTCGATTTATTTTATCTCAGGAATTCAATTGCCTGCATGTCATCCCTTGGCCTATCACAACTGGTGGAAGGCCCTACTCATCTGGCATGACATACTTTCGATGGTATCTTTACCAACAACACATCTCGGGGCAATGTCAATAACCTTCCCTTAACCTGGACCTACCACTCTGCAGTCCTATTTGACATTGAACTCAGATTCCCCGGGGGGCGTGGCTTGGTAAGCCATCATGGCGGATGTGGGCTGATCGTGCTCCGTCCAGCCTCACATTTATCCTTACATTATCCTGCTTCTCCGGCTCACAATTAGGTCCCTGAGCTGCCCGCCGCAATCGAATACCGATGACTTACCCCTGGGCCAGCCTTGACGTCGCGGGAGGTCCACGGACGGAGGTGCAGTGGTCAGAGGAGGAGGCAGCCTAATGGTGGCGTGGCCTTGTGCTGAACCGGGGTGTTGCCTGGTCCCCTGGCTGAGCTGATGTGATGCCGCCGCGGCTGCAGAGGGGGTGAGCCGCGCGCTGGCAACTGCAAGAGTCCCGGTCAGAGCCTGCAGAGCAGGGCTCTTACCTTGAATATTGGTGGCCCCCTGGCCTCCTGATATCCGGCGGGGGTATGGAGTACATCGGCGGCCAGATTGGGTCGCAGTGGTGCGGAGCTTCCACGGGTGCAAGGCGCGGCCGGCTGGCCGTCATCTTGGCGCTGCATGTTCGCATCCGCAGCAACCCAGATGGATTTTGGGGCTGAGGGGGACCCCCCGTGATTTTCGGAGCCTCTCCTGTCTCGGTGGCCGGCTGGGGCACGTGAGTACCGCCGCGCTGACCGGGAGTGTGGCCCGACGGTGGCCAGCACCTTTCCTCTCCCTTTCCCCCCTCTCTGAGTTTGGGCCTTTTGGGGGTTCGGCGGTCTTTTTGGGTCGCAAGGGGGGGAGCCTGCATTCTAGCCGCAGTACGGGGGTCCAGTGTGGCCTGCAGAAGGAGGGGTAAGACCTTGAGCACCGGCCCACCAGTGTGTTCACGGGGTCGGAGTGTTTTGCTGTGTTTTCTCCCCCGGCCCCCACGGGCTATCAAGCTACTTCGGGCGGCGGGTGGCCGCACAATGCAGAGGACCTTGCAGGGGGCGGGCAGCCTCCTGGCATTGGGGCTGCTGGCAAGGAGTGCCGAGTGGTTTGGCAGCCAAATCGAGTCATGGGGTTGAGGTTCAGTGGGGTGCATCGCATAGGTGTGCAGCCGGGTTGAGGTCAGCGCCCCCAAATCCATATCTGGGGCCCTGGCGTCTTCTGGAGTGTATCTTTCGGGGGTTCAGCGGTCTTGTCGGACCGCTGGGGGGACCACGCATTGGAGGTGCTTCGGGGGAGTCCCGTGAGGCCGGCAAGAAGGGGGAGAGCCTGAGGGGTGGCCTGCCTCCATCTGGGCATCGTCTAGAGTGAGACTCCGGCTTCCTCCGGGACAGTGGTGCGCCCATCCATTAAGGGGTCCTCACGGCCGAGGTCAGCGGCGGTGACTGAGCCACCATGACCAGAGACAAGCTCGGCAGCGGCTCGACCAAACACAGCACAATGGATAAATTCATGGGTCAAGGAACCACAGCAGTGGCGCCCGGGGGGGTCTCAGAACGCTGTGCCAGATAATGCAGCCCACCTGGCCGCTATTACCGAATCCAGAGATGCTCTAGAGGCCAAGATCGGTGCGGTCGGCTCCGATGTAATGCTCCTGCGTCAGAACCTGAGGAACGCAGTCACCCGCATCACGGATACGGAGACGAGAATCTCTGGAGTGGAGGATGTGGTCACCACGCTGCAACAAAGGGTATCGTCCCTTGAGACTACACAATGGGGCCTGGCATCGAGGGTGGAGGATGCGGAGGGGAGAGCGCGGCACAACAACCTGCGCTTCGTAGGCTTCCCAGAGGACTGCGAGAATGGGAATATGGAGCGGCTTCTTACAGACTGGCTTGAGGGCTGGCTCCCCCTGGGGAGCTATCGAAATGCTTTGTGGTGGAGCGTGCACATAGGGCCCTGATGCAGAAGCCCCCTCCAGGAGCCTGCCCGAAGCTGGTTATCGCCAAGCTTCTTAATTACCACGACATGGACGCTATTCTGAAACAGACCCGGGCTAAGGAGCCGTTGCTGTTTAACAATTCACGCATCTTGATCTTCCTGGACTACACTAAACTAGTAGAGCAACAGCGGCAGTCGTTCCTGGCCGCCAAGGCCCGCCTCCGTGAGCTCAAGCTACTCTACGCCTTGCTTTATCCAGCCAGGTTGCGTGTGGTATATCGGTCAAGCACCCCTTTTTTTGATTCACCGGAGGAGGTGTTCCTATGGACGGATGAGACAGTGCGGCTGCGTCCTCACTTGCCCCCAGTAAGGGAGTCCGACTCCTCCCCGAGTGGGACTGTCTGGAATCAACTCAAGCCGAGGGGAAGAGGTGGAAGGCGCACCAAGTCCAGGCATCGTTCCCAGTCTGGTTGTGCCTCGGCACGTAAGGGGTCCACATCCCGACAGCCTGTTTCGGCGGACTAAGTCCAGGATGACCATGTAATCTTTTAGATTTGAACTTCCTGCATCGACCGGAGAAGCACGTACGACGGCCACTCTCTCCATGGGGCTCTACAGATGGAGAGAAGGCCAGCAGATAATGGGCTGTGAACTGGGAATCAATTGTCGGGTGAGGGGTGGGACCTCCTGTTGGGGTCAGCCTGCTCTGCCTACCGCGACAGGTACTTCACCGTTCTTGAGGTACAGGGTGGGGGGGAATTGTTGTGTTGTGTTTGGGGGGTTTTGTTGGGTTGCTGCACTGTCTACTAGTGTTCTGGAGTCTGCTACAATGTACAGAGGATTCTTGACAATGCCATTGAACTGTATGGGACCTGCACACAGTAGGAATGTCTGACATCACACGGGAGGCCTCTGGTCTCCTCCGGGTCCTTAGCTGGAATGTTAGGGGGCACTTGATAAGATCAAACGGAGGGCTATCCTGAAGTCGGCCAAGCGCGCCCATGCAGACGTGCTGCAGTTGCAGGAGACACACCTCATGGGGTCTAAGGCGTTATGTTTCCAGCGCTTTGGATTTACTCATGTCTTTCACTCTGGGTTTGTTAGGGGATCCCGGGGAGTTGCTATTTTAATTCATCGTATAGTTGCATACACACATGTTAAGACCTGTGGGGACATGCAGGGCAGATACTTGTTTGTGCACGGCATGGTGAGTGAAGATACCTTAGTCCTAGGGAGTGTCTATGCCCCCGCCTCCTTCCTGGGGGCAGGCGGAGAAAATTATGACCCTGTGGGCGGATATACCTGAGGGCCTAGCAGTTGTAGGAGGCAATTGGAACAATGTGATGGATTTGGCCTGGGACCGATGGAGGTCGGGGGGGTCAACTGGAGGTCTGACACCCTACTAAATTGTATTCCTTAGTGACGAGCCTTGATTGGGTCAACCCCTGGTGCAGGTTGCATGGTACTACACAGGGCTACACATATCTTTCGGCAGTTCATGAGTCCGTCTCACTGTCTCGATTATTTATTTATTCCACAGGTCTTTGACAGCAGGGTGGTGGCGGCGGACATTCTCCCATGGGGACTCCGATCACTCACCAGTGGCCCTTACTATACGAGCCGGGGGGCCCATGGGCCGTTCCGGTGGCGCTTATCAGCCTGGAACCTCCAGAAGGAGGACTACAGCGAACAAATGGAGGATGCCATTGATCAATATCTGGCCGTCAACGTGGGTTCGGATTGGGGGGCTGGGACTCTTTGGAAGGCTATGAAACCCACAATTCGTAGGGTGGGTATCTCTTTTTGCTTAGCATCTCGAAAGTTGAGTAGAGAGACCCTGGTTCTTGCGGAGGCTACTATTCTTGAGCTGGAGGTGCGAAGTGGGGAAGAGGGGGGGGCGGCTGGTTCGTCGCTAATTGCTGCTGGCACAGCAGAAATATTCTCATATCCTTTTAGATGAGGCTCGCCAGGCATGGTTGGCTACCCGTAGCAGGATCTATCAGTGGGGCGACAAATCTGGTAAGATGTTGCATAGATTATGTCAGGGTTCACTTCGCCCCCAGGCCCTTCTAGGTGTCGTGGGGATGGATGGGCTACCCTTGTCTGACACGTCGGCCATTGCTAGTAGTTTTTGCAGAGTATTATGCTCAATTGTATGCCCCCGCGGAATGCTTATCAGCGGAAGTCATTGGTCGTTTTTTAGACGACCTCCCACCTAAGGCACTCTCTGATGAAGTACGGGAAGAGCTTGAGTGCCCACTTATGGAGGAAGAACTGGGGGCGGCTTTGGGGTATCTGAATACTGGCAAGGCTCCTGGCTCGAATGGCTTTCCGTGCGAATTTTTCAAAAATATTTTCTGCAGTTGGGTCCCCACTATCGTGGGGTAGTGGAGGAGGCCAGAGACCGGGGGAGACTGCCCAGTGATTGGAGACATGCGGAGGTAGTAGTATTTCACAAGCCCGGTAGACCACCCGAGCACCATGCCTCGTATCGCCCTATCTCCCTCCCGAATGTTGAGGCCAAGACATTAGCCAAGGCTTTGGCAAATCGTCTCCGACCTCATATAGCTTCGCTCGTACATCCGGGCCAGGCTGGGTTTATGCCCCAGGACACAACCCGCCACAATATTCGACGGGCGAATGTAGCGGTCGTGACAGTCCAGGGACTGGGGGAACGAGCAGCGCTTCTGCTAGCAGATATGGACAGGGCGTTCGATTCTTTGAGCTGGGTGTATTTATTTGCACTCCTACGGAGGCTGAACTTCGGACCTCGTTTAATGTCCTATTTAACCCTGTTATA
This sequence comes from Triturus cristatus, assembly GCF_964204655.1. NCBI lineage: Eukaryota > Metazoa > Chordata > Amphibia > Caudata > Salamandridae > Triturus > Triturus cristatus. The sequence continues at coordinate 1,009,431,534 of NC_140593.1, read as the reverse complement.
TACAGACTTAACAGCGTTGGTGCGGATCGCGGGCTTCGTCTCCTCTATATTCTCTATTGGGCGGGGCACCAGGCAGGGGTGTCCATTATCCCCCTATCCTTTTGCTTTGGCAATGGAGCCCCTGGCCTCTTGGGTGCGGATGGACGCTCAGGTGTCCGTTTTGAATGGGCGCATGGATTGTCTGATCGCATCGCCCTATACGCCGACGATGTGCTGTTCTTCCTTACCAATCTGGATAGTACGGGTCCCCGACTGTTGCGTATTATGCAGATCTTTGGGGAAACCTCTGGTCTATATATGAACCCTCGGAAGTCCACCCTGTGGGTTTTGGGAGGCGGGCGTGCTCGGTTCCTGGGCATCGTCGGTCCAGGTGGTGCATGGGGGTTTGAAATATTTGGGGGTGTATCTATCCGATTCTCCCACCGCGGCTTGGGAGCGAAACCTCGCACCAGTACAGGAGCGAGTGCGTTAGGATATCAAAACGTGATCCCACATGTCCCTGTCCATTTACAGCCGGTCAGCTATTTTTAAGATGGTGTCGCTCCCGCGCCTACAGTATCAACTGCAGAATCATCCCTATCCAATTCCCCCGCGGTGGTTTCGTCAGGTGAACTCTGCTTTGGGTCATTTCCTCTGGGATGGTGGGGCGGTTAGGGTGGCAATCCGGACTTGCTTTCTATCCACGTATTGGGGGGAGGCTGGCAACTTCTGACATTTGGTCTTACTCTCTTCCATCACATCTACTTGTTTTAAATGAGTGGTTCTACGGGGACAGGGCAGACTCAGCTCCTGCCGTTGAGTGGCGCTGCATGGGTGACCACACTCTACACACTATTCTTTACTCTGCCACTTTGAGACGCTCCCTACCGTCTGCCACATGGATTGTTTTTCAGACCTGGAGGCAGGCGTTAAGGAGGATGGGCAGGTGGAAAAGATTAACTCGGGAGACCCCACTATGGCATATTGGCGAGTCTATCTGGGTTCAGCGACTGGGACAGTATTGGGATATCCACTTTGGGTGATGTCATACGGGGTCCAGTTTTAAAATCCTTTCAAGATATCCAGAAGGACTTTCAGATGCCGAAGACCCAATTTTTTTGATACTTGCAATTCAGGCATGCTATCTCCCCCAGTCTGGAGAGTCTGGACTCGCTTTCGGTGTTCAGCCCGGTGGAGGCTCAGGTATTTTTGGGGGACCTTCTGGACCATAATATTTCCAAAATCTATCACTACCTGGTTGCACACTGTTCCCCTTCGCTGCAGCGTTTAAGGGAGGCCTGGGATGTGGTCAGATGGAAGGGGAGGATTGGACAGAGGCTCTGGCTTCCCCGCGAGGGGCGGCTATCACAATGAGCCTGCGGCATATTCAATTTAAATACCTTCATCGAGTTTATTATACCAGGGTCAGGCTCTGGTGGGAGGGCTTGGTGGCTTCCCCGGTGTGTCTCCGTTGTGAGCATGAGGAAGGGACCCTGCTGCATACTGTATGTCATTTCACTGCGCTGGCAAGATTCTGAAGGGGGGCAATGGCCTGTCTTTCTGAAGTGCTGGGGTGGGAGCTCCCTAATTCGCCGCAGCTAGTCCTCCTACATGTGATGGAAGGGATCGGGGGCAATATTTATAAGCGTCATCTCATGCTCCTGGGTTTCACCCTGGCGAAGAGGGACATAGCTAGAGCCTGGAAGGCGGCAGCTGCCCCCTCGGTCTCCGCTTGGAAAAATGGTATGGACTTTTGTATGGGTTTGGAGATCCCAATATTTGAGGCCAGGGGGTGGCCCCGTAAGCACTACAAGATCTGGAGGCGCTGGGTGGAGTACAGAGGCCTGGAGCTTGAACCGCTGCGGGGGACCAAAGCCGAGACCCAGTGTGACTTCCATATCCCCTACTGCTAGTCTCTCCCGCTCTTTGCATCTATTTGTGATTTGTCTGCAATTCCTAGGCAGGAAATTGTTTGGTGGAGGATGGGCTCCTATGTTGATCAATGGCAGTTTGAGTCAGTGATAAGTTGCTCCAGAATAAGGGGACAGTGCGCCATGGGGTCGGGGGGGGCGTTGGTTGTTCTGAGGGTTTGATTTTATTTGTATTGTCTTTCATATTCTCCTGCCTTTAAATATGAAAAATGGTCAATTCAATTTTTGTATCTTACATGCAGCAGTTGTTTCTGGGGTACAGAGATCTGCGTCATATGTGATATTTTGACAAATAAAATCTGTTTTAAAAAAAAAAACTCAGATTCCCTGAGCACACCTCCAGAACCACTCCATACACAATATCCCCTCATGCTTAGCGCAAAATTCAATGAGACCTATTCATTAATATGCTAGAGGAATCACTATCAGACCAATCAGATGACTTGGGCACAGCAGTCTCAGAGTACTTACACTGGTTAGACAAAGTTGTATGCTTCCTGGCACCAGTTAAAATATCTAAATACAAGAGAAACAATATTTCTGTACCATGGTTCTCAGAAGACCTGAGGGCTCTCAAACAGTGCTGCAGGAGACAAGAGAAAAGGTGAAGATCAGATAAGAAGGACGAAGGAAGGGTCAAACTCAAGAAATTTCTGGGTGACTATAAGGCTATGATTTTAAAAGAAAAAGCTTCTTACTTCACGAATAGGACTGAAGCAGTTAAAAATTCCACTAAGAAACTATTTCGAACAGTCATTAAACTCACAACAGACACATCAAGTAAGCTCTCTAACACTAGTCAATACTTCTGCAATATGTTGGCTAACGTTTTCTTACAGAAAGTTGATGATGTTTTCAATAGATTCTTAAACTTGCCCACTGTTTTTCACTGTGGCATGACCAGTCCAAGCTCCATTGTCACAGGTACTACCTTATTTGCGTTTACTCCACAGTCTAAAGATGAGGTCACAAGATTGGTCAAATGAATTAGATCTGGATACCCTTTTCCACCTAGGATTGCCATGCTTACAGCCGAGATAATTGTACTGAAATTAATGGACATCTTCCATTTAATTTTCCAGTCTGGCTCTTTTCCCACTAGTTGGAAGAAAGCGTCAGTGTTTCCATTAATAAAAAAAACATCCCTCGACACTCCAAACAGCTATCATTTTATCTCATGTCTACCTATGCCAGTGAAGATCAATGAGAAAGTGATGAATACTCAAGTTCAGTTTATTCAATCCCACAACCTATTGGACACCACCAAGTTTAGCTTCCGTATCAACCACAGTACAGACACAGCTCCTATTAAATCCACTGAAGAGATCATTCTGTCCCAAGACCATGGGAAAGTGCAGCCTTGATTCTACTCGATCTGTCAGTGGCTTTAAATACTGTTTACCACCGGTTGCTGATGGACCGCCTATCCAACATCGGAACCATTTGAACAGTCTGGCAACTGTCTAACTAATTTCTCTGTGATCGAGAACAGTATGTTCAACTGGTTGATTTTGCATAACTGTCTTACTCTCTTCCTTGCAGGGTCCGACAGAGCTCCTCGTTCTGCCCCACACTTTTCAATGGCTATGTTACCCCTGTAGCCAAGCTAGTACAATCTTTTGGTTTCTCTCTTACGTCCTAAAACCGACAACACACAAATTGTCGTCTCTCTGGCCAATGAGGACTCCGGCACTGGGGCCAGACTTTGCAATGTGTGTGCAGGCAGTCAGCCTTTGGACGTCTGAGAATTGTTGAAAATGTAATCCTGGAAATACCGAAGTACTGCTCTTCAGAGCCCATTCCTCTTTCTGGACTCCCGCCTGTTGGCCACAAGACTTGGATTTTCTCCCCATTCATGTTAGTAAAACTGCAACTTGGGAGTTCTAATCAATGACAAATTGACTTACATCGATCTTGTCAATGTTCTCACTTCAGGAACTTTCCATACCCTTAGGATGCTAAAGAAGATACTACTTTTATCCCATCTAATTTTCTGAAAACACTAGTTACATCCCTGGTGCTATCCAAGCTAAACTATTGCAACAATCTCTATCTCAATGCTCATTAACAAGTACTTAACAAGCTACAAATTGTACATAATTTGGCTTCTTGTCACCTGTTGAAAATCCCAAAACACAATTTGGTGGCTAAATCTATGAAGAAACTTGACTGTTTGCCATCAGGCAAAGAGTTACCTTCAAGGCTTAGGCCCGACTTATTAAAACACAGCTTCAAGCGGTATACCAGCTCTGTACCCAGCAGTGTACCATCAAAATCACCCCCCTCAGCAACTCCACAATGGCACAAGACTCAGAATCAAATGGATACACCACGGCATACAGTCACTGCTTCACCATGACGTGCACTGAATCTACCACCATCAACTTCTCAAAAGTTGCCTGCATCAGTGAGCCCTAGAAAAGAAGAAAATAATACAGGCTACTATTAGGAGCATGTTTAGGCAGGAGAGGTCCTAGGATCGCAACCGCCCAACAGCACATTTGTACAACGGGAAGCTGGCAAAAATTTTGCACTAGAGTACCTACCTTTTTCTTTTGTGGAAGAAGTGGGATTTTAAGAATTTGTGTCAGCCATCTGCCCAAAATGGAAGGTTCCAAGTTGGACCTATTTTGCCAGAGTTGCTGTTCCAGCGCTGCATCACGATGTGCTATAATTGGTTGGACAAGCTTTGCAGCAAAGTGTTGTTCACACTATCCACCTAACGGCAATCATTTGGACCAGTTTTCAGGCGACTGATTACATTTGCATTGCTGCACACTGGGTCTCTTTTGCAGGGGTAAACTAAAAGATATCTACAGGTCTTGGCCCTGAAGAAAGTTTTAAGAGTGTTTGGCGGCATGTAACAATGGCGATGTTCGCCATGGAGAAATCACATACAGCTGCATTCATCTTGGATTAATTTAACAACAAGGTATCTGAATGGCTGGGACCCAGACATCTCAGAATTGGATTTGTTGCCCCAAACAATAGCAATAAGACAAGGCCATGGCAGACAGTGGCTCTTTAAGGGTCTTGTGTTTGGCACATTGCATCAACCTGCTGATGCAAGACTTTCTCTAAAAAGAAGACATAGTAAGGAACATACTGACCACCTGCAGAAGAATCTGCAACCATTCCAACCATTTGTTCAAGACAGTGAGGCAGGGTGTTCAATAATTTGTAATCTTGAATTCAATGATTTGCAATGTTTGGGGCCTGATGGGTAATTGGTCCTCCACACTTAGCGAGATTTACTTGCCAGTTCCACTCCTTTTTTCTGATTCTTCAGAGACCAGACCAGTAACTTTAGTTAACAAACACAGACCTATACAAAATACTGCAATTCTATTTCTCTATTTGTTCTTAAACTGCGGTGCATTATACGTCTATCTTGCTCAGGTCGGGATTGTGACGGAGATACTCAGAGTCAGGAGGCGGAAGGAAGGCTTCAGGGTTTGACTACCTCATCAACAGCTAGAAGAAGGAAGTTATCGACTTCAAAGGGAAACGGTGACTCTGAGGCCCAGTACTCAGCTGCATGGAATGGAGAGAGGTGCGTTGATGTGGGAAATACTGCTGAGTGTGTATGTTGCACTGGTGGCAAAAGTAAAACTATGAGTCATCTTGTTTTTTGCTCTGCCTCTGAGTCTTCCTGATATACTCCTAATTAAGCTTAACTTCCTTTTGTCTTTCTCCTTGACTATACAATACAGTTTCTGTTTTAAAACTACAGGCCTCGGTCTCCTGTACTAACGAAAAGTCAAAGCTGAGCTCAACACTCCTGCTTACCTACCGAAATGGTCCAGACAGGCACCCAAGATTGACGTACATTCCATAGAATAATACAGATGCAGCCCCCAATTTGGCAATACTGTATAATTTTAATTTTAACAATCATATTTTTAGAAATGGGTGGGTTCAAATCAGTCCTCCATAATTTGATTTTCACAAATCTAGAAAACAGAAGATTTCGATATTAGATAACTTGGGTCTCTGGGGCAGAAGGACTTGTTTGCAAATACATTTAACCACTGTGTCATACTCATTCCTTAGCGTTTTTACACAACAGATTGATGATTATGTGCTGGTCAATTCCCTTTTGAATATTGTTCTTGTTTTGTGTTTGTCTTTATCACTCTTTTCACCAAATTCCCTTTCCCATCCATTCATCAAACCTCTAACCCTCTTCCCCTTGGCTGCGTGATTTATTTTGGAGGTGTGTCTTAGTAAACACCATATAGATCACACACTTGGTGGGGCAGATGTGATTAAATGCAACACCAACTCATTGCAGGATCTTATATTACCTGAGCAATAGCCAACACCAGCCCCACTTACCCAAACAGGAACAACATCATTCCTCAACATCAACATTTCAGTCATTGTTATTCGTAAATAAAATGCTGAACCTTGTTGTCTACAGAGTAACAGATGTTAATTGTGATGTGTGCACCAATAGCAAACAATATTTATATGCAATACTTAAGAAAACATGGCAAAAGGGAGAAAGTGATGAGAGAGAATGAGCTATAGAAGGAAGAAAATAAGGAGAGGAAAGGAAGGAGGAGAGCGAGAGATGAAGAAAGAAGGAAAATACGGAACTACAAAACCGGGAAGATAAACCGGTTATGCAAAGTCCAAGTTTAATAATACAGGTGGGTGGAGAAAGGTTGCGCAATAATAGTGATGAGGAAGTCTTCAGAATCAATGCGCATTGATGTAAATTATGGGGGTGGGGTATCCTGTAAAAAGGGGAACCATATAACAAGAAAAATATCTGCTTTGCCTATTAAGTTGTAAATGTCCCTTTTATAGGACGCAGTCTTATACATCTCCGTGAGTCATTCCTCATGTAACGACAATTGTGGAGAATGCCAATGCCAAAAAATACAGGTTTTGGCAACTGTAAGGGCAGTGACAAGCAAGCAACGAGCATGGTGGGTCAGCTTGTGAATGTACGATTAGTCATGAAGGCGAATTAGGGGTTGTGAAAGTGGTGTGGGTAAATCCATAGATTCCCAAATTCTAGACCCTACTGCCTTCCAAAAAGGGTGCATGGTCGGACAGGCTAGTGAGACATGAACAATATCACACAGCACATGATCACATCACCAGCAGGCAGAGTGAGGGAGCAACCCTGCAACCTGAAGCTGTGCCTGAGTCCAGAGTCAGCCCTGAAGGAACTTAAAAAGACTGACCTTCAAACATGCCTCATGGAGTCCTCGTTCTAGGGCCACAAAGAGTTCAGCCCATTCTACCTCATCATATTCCACCTGTAGGTGAGCCTGCCAAGTCATCCTAAGGCTTGCCGACCCTGGTTGGGAGTAAAGATGGCAAATCAGGAGGTTGTAGAATCCAGACATCACGCCTTTAAACTGACCCCAATTATTGAGGTAAGATAGTACCGGGGAGCAGGGGATAGTCCAGGGTTTGGGACCCAATCTGCTCAGCAGACAATGATGTAATTGTGTATATCATCATTGTTGGGTGTGCAACAAGACAAATTCATCCTGCAGCATCTCAAGGGACTTAAGTTTACCACCAGAAATCAGGTGTGTAAGATTCAGGATCCCAGTTCTGTGCCATGGGCCCTGATCAAGCAAGTCCCTCCCATGAAAATGCCAGTATTATTTCAAATGGGAGATTTGTCATGAAGATGCGCGTTCACTGATAAGAGCTTGTGAGCTCACATCCAGGCAGCATACATGACTTTCAACATGGGTTTGGTATGTTGGCGGTGGTGGGACCAAGAAGATAGAGGGCCTGTAATCCTAAAGGGGCCTCCTGTTGTCTGCGTTCAATCATGAACCATAAGGGAGGGTCTTGGATCTGGGGATTCATATTCGCCATTTGTGTCACATATATGGCTAAGCAGTAATGTTCCACAGATGGTAGGCCAAATCCCCCTGCTGATCTATGGGTGATACGCTTCTGAATTGCCAGGCGAGGTCTCGCTGAACCCCAGATGTAGGCCTTAATGGCCTTTTCTTTGATGGTGATAGTAGTCTGTCCTCAGTCTTTCTAAAGCTGCAATATGAATGTATATGTATAACCTACTGTTTTTCTTTCAATATAGTTACTTGTGATCTGTTTAAATAATCCTACAGTTGGATATCATGGAGGATATCATGTAGGTGGGAGTGAGACCTCACTGTGATGCCTTCACTGTTAGTGCTCTACCATTACCATAAAGAAGGCACCTTGGGAAACCTTCCAGTTAATGGAAGAGTGAAAGAGGGAGCAGCCACAAGCCACAACTTCATCTATTCAGGAAAGAGAACTATGGGATGAAGTGATCTACTTTTCTCAGTACGTAACTAACTTGTACTGCATATGAGATTACTTAATTGTTTAGCTACGCTCTGTAGGAAATATAGGGCAGGACTGCATACCCTACTAACTGATATGCACTTTAAGAAATAGTAAAGGCAGGCTGCAAGAAAAAGGCATCAGTGCAAAGTTGAAGTAAAACACCCAAAAAAGCTTCAGACATATAGTGGATTATAAAAGATTTCGGGCCATATCTACACTAAGTGACATTTCTCCAATTATCAAGCTGCACGCAAACAAGCAGAGCGATAAGAAAAGTAGCGCTAACCACAGTTATCTCTACTTTCCTTACGCCTGCTTGTAATCTGACTTAGCCTTGTAATCCAATGGGAGGTGGATTACATGGCTAAAACCACCCTGCCCTATCAGCAAGGTATCGCTGGTCGCAGTGCGATTATCGCTGGATTTCCAGCGATAATCACACTGTTTTCCAGCTAACGCATGGATTCCTGTCGCTTGGGAGATAAGCGTTGCTGATAGCACGCTATCTCCACGATAGAATACAGCGTTAGCCTGCGATAATTATCCTTGCGCTAAAAGCGCTGAGCGATAATTATCGCAGGCCCTTGCTGATGTGCCCCTACCTCTTTACTGACATATGTATGATAAAACCAAACTGTCTCCACCCACAACAGGCTCACCACTCTCCCACATTTTTTTCCAATACCCAGAAAATGTCCAAAATAAATACAAATCATGTACAAATTGTCCAAATTGCTCTGCCTAAATTTCCACTCTTCCCACCCACAACAATTCCCTCCCACCAAAACAAAAAATAAAAAAGAGCTAGAAGAGGGTATTCTTCAAGAGGGCCTCCACATGTTGAATACAGGCCTCTAGGCATGCCATTAGCCAACCGAAGAGTGCCAGCTCTAGCAGCACGCGGTGATGGTGGAGCCGTTCTCAAAGGGGGAGGCATGGGGACAGGCACTGGCAGCTCAAAGCTACTGGCGATGTTGGTGTGGCCTGGAGGCTGGAGGTGCAGGCGGTTGGCCAGTAGAACTGGGCCCAGGAGCATGTACCTGGCCTTCCTCATCCACCAACCACTGGTTGTGCTCCCTTGTGGCCTCCAGTCTCTGCTGCCGGAGCCAGGCCACAATCTCCTGCCGGGTTGGTGGCAGTGGTGGACCAGCAGAAGTAGCTATATGAAGAAATAAAAACTTTTAAAAATCTGACAAATTGTAAAAAATGCTATGTGCAAACACCTGTTCTTTTTTCAATTATCTAGTGGTACAGTAAGTACATTTTTTGTTCCCCTAAAACCATTGGAATTTTTGATGTGATTCGGAAAGTCAGTCACAGGGACATACATTTAACAACACATGCCTCACAAATGCACTGACTAGCTGAAAGGGGGCAGGATATGATTAAAAAACAGAGTCATCTTTTTTTTCTTGTTCATGACTTCTTTAAAAAAAGTAAACCACACAGATTCTTTGTGTGGAAAATAATAATAACTTGGTTTAATGAGTAAGGCATCATCCACTGTGGAGTACAAGTATTCTATTCTTATTGTGCTAAATGAATGGAAGGGTGCTAGCTAGTGCACCGGGTACACATGTTCTACTCTGCAGACTACAGCTGGGGCAGCTGCAATGGACAAAAAATTATATTTGATTCCAATGACCCGGCTCTTCTCCAAATGCCTTTCAATTCTACACTGACTCCAAAGAGGCAGATGATTAATAATATGTCACACACTTCATGTATAACATGCAGATTATAGATATTCTGTCTGCTGTAAGTAGATGGTGGGAAAAATGATGCACTGCAGTACAGGGAAAGGAACGGGATATATAGATTTTATTGGAAACATGCCAAGTTCGTCATAGAGTATCCCATCCAGAAAACACAAAATCACAGACACTCAATCCCACTTTACCTACTGGCCTCACCCTCAAACACAAATTATTTAAATGAAATACATTCGCTTAGCAGTAAGAGAAGGAAACTTGATTTAGGAGGTGATTTGCACTACAGTTTGGTGTTACAATTTGCAATGCGGTGAACAGGATATACATTACGTTTGTGACAGAGTAATCCCTCTGCTATACTATGGTGCTATACTATGAATATCAGACCATCAATGGGAATATCAGGACCCAAGTCTGGTGCAGCAGGGAAAAATATAGGGTAAAGGCCGAATAGGTACGGTGGAGGTTTTGCTATAGAATAGTGTGTGGGGGGGGTCACTAATGTAGCTTAGGCTTAGTCAGTCACTAAAGTTGAAACAAAAAGTTGATGAATGTCAAATTTTTTTTTTTGTTTTTTTTTTAAACCGTTTATTACAAGACTCAAAAATATACAAATATGGGCCTACAACCTTCCGGCCGGCCGCTAGCAATGAAAGGAGCATACGATATACATTTATAAAACACATGGTGCTGCGGATGAGCATGCACAGGAGTTAACATCGTTGAGAGCCACACCATCCAGACCCCACTATACGGTTCCATTTTAAACTTAAAGAACAACAAGTACAAACAAACCCACAAGGCAATCCTCAATCGGAAATAGCAACACGTGCTCCCCTAGAGGGGGGATCCTAGCCATCCATAGGAATCTCAAGAGGGGGGAGAGATCAAAACTAGGGCTGGGTAAACCCAATGCCCGGTACCGGGGGGATGAGTTGGCTAAGGGGACGGGGCCGGCGACGGATCGGGCAATGACGGCGGAGCACAGATTCCCCCGCGGTAGGCGTTCCAGGGGCCCCATACTTTCACCCATGTCCCAGGCTTACCTCTCGCCACATACACCACCGTTTCCCGAAACATGCACCAATCCATATGTTCCTTCCAGGCCGAGACAGTCGGGGGCCTCTGGGATCCCCACAGTTGAGCAATATCACGCTTGGCAACCATATACCCCAGAGTCACCCACCACGTCTGCGGCACCGAGTAATCGGTAGGTTCCCACACATTCAACAGGCATCTCCTCGCTTCGGGCAACAGCGCCACATGCGTAACCACTCGCAGCACCTCATGCACACCACGCCAGAACCCCTCCACCTCCGGGCACTCCCACAAGATATGCAGAAAAGTCCCCAACCCACCACACCCACGCTTACACAAACCGTCCTCAGCATAGCCCATACGCAGGAGCTTTGGCCCCGTCATGTAGACCCTGTGGAGTATCTTGAGCTGGACGAAACGAAGGCGAGCCGGTATGGCCACCTCTTTCGGGGAGGCCACCGCGGAGATCCAGTCCTCGTCGTCCAGCTCCAGCCCATCGGCTACCCAAGCCTCACGAAGGGCCGTCAACAAGCCTGAGCGGTCGTTGATCAGTTTTTTGTAGATCAGTGAGATCGTGCTGTCAGGGACGTGTCCATCCAGCACTCTATCCTCCGGGGGGAATACTCCGGGATGGAGGCAACGTCCGGAAAGACGGAGCCCAGTGCATGACGGACCTGCAAATACCGAAAGTACTCGCTGCCCTGTAACTGAAATTCCGTCTGCAGCATCTCGAACGTTTTAAATCCTCCCCTCGTCCAGAGATCCCCCACTTTGCTAATGCCTATTATGTCCCACTTCTCAAAGCCCTTCGAGGTCCACAAGGAGTCCAACCGCTCAGACGCGTATAGTGGTGACGCCCGGGTCAAACGGTCCTTCCACCCCATAGCTGCATTGGCCGCGTGCCACACTCGCACCATGACACGCGTGGGGCCCGTTAGGCGAGCGTCGGGCGCGCTAGAGTAGAGCGCTCGATTATGGTCACCACCTGGAAGTAGCATCCTATCCATTTCAAATGCCGGGTTTAAGGCGGGCCCATATAGGCCCTGATTAATCGCAGCTAGCTGGGAGGCCCAATAGTACCGTTTAATATCCGGGAGGGCAATTCCCCCGTCATACCATGGGAGCGTCAGCTTCGCCAGGGCAATACGTGGCCTCCCGTCCCAGAACAGGCGGCGCTGCAAACTCTCCACCTCGCGGAAGTAGCGCGCTGGGACGAGGTCCATAGTGTTCTGCAACGCGTACAGGAAACGCGGCAGCGACATCATTTTAAACAATGCCGCCCGGCCGAGCGGCGAAAGCGGCAAGCGCCGCCAGCGCGCGACATCCTCTTTCATACGCTGGAGGGGGGGAAGCAAGTTCCGATCATACCGGGCCTCCGGGTCCAGAGTAATGAAGACACCCAGGTACCTGAATCCCTGCGGGGCGACCTGGATCGGACAGCCCCGCGGGAGGATAGGAGCCTCCCCGGAGAGAGCATACACACACGATTTCGCCCAGTTGATGACAAGACCGGAGTTACGACCGAATGAGTGCAAAACATCAACCAGTACTATGAGTGATTTACGTGGGGAAGCTAGGTACAAGAGGATGTCATCAGCGTATAGGGATACGCCGTCCTCATACTCGGGGGTCCAGCGGAGACCACGGATGGAAGGCTCCCACCGCAGCCACTCCGCCAGGGGCTCCAAGGCAAGTGCAAAGAGGAGCGGCGATAAGGGGCAGCCCTGCCGTGTGCCCCGGCCCAGCTCGAACGGAGCCGATACTCTTCCGTTCACCACCACCTGCGCCAATGGGCCCGAATACAGCAATTTGACCCAACTGATGAACCCTGGGCCAAATCCAAACTTCGCAAGCATCGCCCAGATGTATGGCCATTCAAGCGTGTCAAACGCCATGGTGGCGTCTAAGGACGCCAAAATGGCCGGCTCCCGTATGAACGGGACACGTGCGAGCACACCGTGCAAACGCCGCAGATTAAGGGCTGTGTTGCGATGGGGAATAAAGCCGGACTGGTCTTGATGAACCAAATCGCCCACCACGCCGACCAGCCGATTGGCCAGTACCTTGGCGAGAATCTTGGGCTCCGCATTCAGTAGCGAAATGGGCCGATAGGATGTAACCCGGTCCCGAGGTCTCCCCTCCTTGTGGATGACCACGATTGTAGCCAGACGCTGGTCCAGCGGGAGGGAGCCCACCGAGTGTGCCGCCAGGAACATAGCCCGGAGGTGGGGTGCCAGCGTATCCGGTCGCAACTTGTACAACTCGATAGGTAGACCATTCGGACCCATGGCCTTGCCGGAAGCGACCGAGCGTATGGCGAGGGCGATTTCGTCGGAGGTGGGGGCGGCGTCCAGCGACACCCTGTCATCCCCCGAAAGGGACACCAGCGCGATATCCCTGAGCAGGGCACGGGAATCCTCTTCCGAGCAGGGAGACACCGGGGAATACACCCCACGGAAATAATCCGCGAAACAGGAGACGATTTCTTCTGGCTCAGTTACACACACACCATCCGTTTTCTCAATCAGCGGGACCAGACGATTCGCTCTCTCTTTTTTGTCCAACCACGCTATCAGTTTACCAGCCTTATCACCCACATCATACAGTCGCCCCTGTTGCTCTCTACTGAGGCCCCTGGCCGCCTCCGTGACGAGGGCCCTATAGGCCGCTTGCTTGAGTTGGAGGACATGTAATGCGGCATCCGTCACCCCACCTTCTAGATTACCCTCCAACTCGGCTATTTCAGCCTCCATCCGGGTCACCTCCTCCCGCTCGCGCCTCCGGGCGTGGGAAATAAGGGATAGGGCCTCCCCTCGGAGTACTGTCTTGAAGGCCTCCCACAGTGGTACAGCCGAAGGCACGGACGCCACATTCTCATCAAAATATCGCTGAAGGGATTTAATCAATTCAGCGCGAATGGTGGGGTCGCGCAGGTACCAAGGATTGATTGGGACCACCCTACCCTCACCCCTCGGAAAGACATCAAAGTGTAGTAGGAGCGGGGAGTGGTCCGAAATACCCCGTGGCAAATGGCGCACCTCTCCCACCCTCCCAACATAGGCCGCCGGGACAAGGACATAGTCTAGTCGTGAGAGACTACCATGGGCTCCCGAGTGGAAAGTGTACTGCAGCTGCGTGGGGTGTTTTAAACGCCAGCAGTCCACTAATCCAAATGTATCCAAGAGGCCGGATAGCCACGCCTGTGCCCGGGGGAGGTCCCTAGGGGGGTGACGATCCACAGTCCCAGATACCACCGCATTGAAATCCCCCCCCACAACTAAAAGCCCCCCCGGAAGGCCAAGGAGAAGGCGCCCCAGGTCTGCAAAGGTGGTCGACTGCAGCCCCGGTGGGATGTATACTGACACAAAGACAACCACTTTGCCCTCCAGTCTTCCCACCAAGACCGTGTAACGTCCCCTGTCATCGTGGAGCACCTCATCAATCTCCAACGGGAGCGAGTTCTTCACCATGATGCCCACACCCCTTGAGCCAGACGTGAAGCCCGAGTGGGCCACTAGGCGATAGCCACGCCGATTCATGGCGCAGAAGGAGTTGCCAATGAGGTGTGTCTCCTGCAGAAAGACTACATCGGGCGAGATTCGCTTCAAAAACTGCAGGACCACACCTCGTTTGATCCTGTCCCCCAGTCCATTCACATTCCAAGACAACAAAGTTAATTCCCTACCCCCCATCATATACAGAAGCCATCATTCGTCCCCCGGAGAGCACTTTAGAACTAACACAAAAATACGTTTGCCTTGTGATAAAAACGAACAACACCCCATCCCTACCCACCCACCCCAACAGAACTCCCCCCTCCCTGCACCCCTGCATGAGCCCAAACAGCCCCCCCAACGTGCAGTGTGCCTGTCGCCCCATATATAGTTAAACTAACTAGACCCCCTAGAGGAGGAGGGAGAACCCCCAATAGACCCAACACAACCTCCATAGGAGGGGAACTTACAAAGACTGACGCAGAATCGAAAGTGGCATCATTTTCGTCCAGAGTGAGGCCCAATATTAAACCCTCAGTCCCGATCCAGCGTGCCGTCTCCCCCCGCCGCCCCCCCCCCCGCCCCCCCGATCATGATCCCCGGACAGAGTATCCAGCCAGTCCCCGGCCGCTTCGGGACGATCAAAGAAGTGCGTGCGACCATCCACCTCCACTCGCAGCTTGGCTGGGAAGAGCATGGCGTATTTGAGGTTTAGGTCCCGAAGACGGCGTTTGACGCCTAGGAAGCTCAGTCTCTGCTTCTGGACCGCTGGGGTGAAATCAGTGTAAAAATTTACCTCCATATTGTCGAACTTGACCGGTCCATGCAGTCTGGAGGATTGCAGGATAGCGTCTCTGTCCCGAAAATTGAAAATCCGGGCAATGAGAGGTCTCGGAGGGGCTCCGACCTTCGGCCTTCCCCCGGGAACCCTGTGGGCCCTCTCCACAGCGAAGAGTTTACTCAGCCCCCGTGGCTGGAGATGGGTAGCAATCAGGTCCTCCACAAAGAGATCCGCCGCCGCCTCCTCGCGTCCCTCGGGCACCCCGATGATGCGGATGTTGTTCCTCCGTGCCCGACTCTCGGAGTCCTCCAGGCGTCGATCCATAAGCGCACTCGCCTGACTAAGCCGGCGCACCTCTGTTTGTAAGGCCGCCACATCTGTCGTAAGGCCCGATGCGGTGTGGGCCAAAGAATCTACTCGGTCGTTGGTTTTGGAAAGATCGGCCCTCACCAGGCCAACATCCACGAGGACCGAGTCGATCTTCTGCGCCAGTGTATCGAACCGCTGGCCCACCGAGGCCTTCATCTCGGCAATGGCGCCCATGACATCTCGCAGTATCAGATCTGCGGGCAGGTCTGGGGCATCAGGAGGGCTCTCAGGGGACTTGCGCGGTCCATCGGGAGATCCCTTCTGGAGGGTATAGCGGTCCATACTGTTGGCCTGATGGACGGCGCCACGCCGGGTCGATTTAATCTTTGCCCGGTCTCCATTTTGTTTCGTGGCCATGGCCACCAGTCTCCCAGTCGCACCAGCCACGTCGTGTAGGGCAGGAAAGCAGGGCCACGAGCTCCGGGGGGGGCCACCTCAGAGCAGCGGGGTGGATCACAGCCTGCAGGCAGGCAGGGTCTCCCAGCAAGGCCACACCAACACCAAGAGCTCCGCGACCCAACCTCGCAGAGACGGCAAGGGGGTGCGAAAGCGAAAGAGAAAGTGCGGGGTACGCGAGTCGCCAGGCCCTGCCTGCCGCTGTTGTTCACTTTGTCAATGGATCACCCCACAGCGCAAATCCGGGGTCCGGTGAGGGGAAGGCCGCAAACCTCAATCGGTGCTCACTCCGGTGTCCGAGGTCGGATTCGGAAGCGGGAAACGGGTGCCACCTCAGCTCAGGTTCACCAACATAGTCCCCTCATCCAGGGCAGGATAATTTCAGGATAATCGTAGGAGGTTGCGGAGGTCCTCGGGAGCCTCGCACCTACGCGGCCATCTTGGTTGCGCGCTAGGCTCCTCCTCATGAATGTCAAATTTGAACAGGCGTAAATCCTTTAGGGAAGCCATATGAACCACTTGTCCCATTACATGTAGGCATTGCCATACATTTTTATTTCCAATGGTTCTGGCAGGCTGGGACAGAAGAACTTAGAAACAGATAAAGGAGTGCAGTACTAGGAGGTGAGTGACTGAGTGCACACTGGGAGGGAAGAGAAGTTTGTTTCAATTGAAAGCTTTGTAAATGCTACATTGACAGAAGCAGACACACATTGCACAGACAATACTGCAGTGCCAGAATGGACCATGCTGCAGTTGGACGGGGTCACGGCCCATTGGTCAGGACCATCAAAGTTCACCTCCAGTAAGTCTCCAATGCACCACGGGGTGCCGCAGGGCTCTGCAATCAGCCCCATTCTTTTTAATATCTACTTGCGTCCTCTGATCCCTATTATTAAGTCCTTTGGAATTGACCTGGTCAACTACGCTGATGACACGCAATTGGTGTTTTCCCTGGAAGGGAAACAAGCCATGTCCATGGATACATTCCAGGAATGTATGTGCCAGACTTCCAGATGGCTCAGGAAAAACTTCCTGCAATTTAATGGGGCGAAAACAGAGGTGGTATACTGCTCCACTACAAGAATGCCTCAATATCTTCCGTTGGAGTTTAAACTTACCCCCGAGGATGAACCCTTGGCTCCAGTTAAAACTGTGCGTTACTTGGGGGTCCTGGTAGATGATAACCTCCAAATGGAGTCACAGGCCAGTGTCTGTTTTTTCCTGCTGCGAGTGCTCCGGCAGATCCTCCCGCTACTGCCTAGTGATACTAGATCTCTTGTAATGAGGAGCATAATTCTGAGTAGACTGGATTACTGCAACTTCCTATATCTGGGAGCACCACAATTCATTCTGCAGGGGTTGCAGAGAGTCCAGTCTATGGTAGCAAAATTGTTGTTAAATAGGCAGCATAGGTCCTCTATGACACTGGCCTTGAGGGATCTTCATTGGCTACCCATCAAGGAAAGAGTCTGCTTTAAGACTCTCTGTATTGTGTTTAGAGCAGTACATGGCTTGGGCCCAATACCGCTGCAGGAGAAATTTATTTGGTATAAGCCCGAGGCAGCTTCGCTCCTCTAGTGCAAATCTGGTAATGACTACCAGATTTAAGAAGTCCAGGATGGGAGGCAGAGCATTTGGTGTTGCGGATTCATGCTTATGGAACGAGCTGCCCCAGAACATTAGACAGGCCAACTCTCTGATATGTTTTAGGAAAAGTTTGAAAACCTGGTTGTTCCCAAGGGCTGAGCAAAATGCTTCCCACTGATAATTTGGTCAATGCTCGTGGTGGTCATCTTTTAAGTCACAGCGCCAGGATACCCGCAGCGTGACAGTTCGCGCTATATAAGTTTTTATACAATACAATACAATACAAAGTCTCATGGACAGGGAGGTCATGGATAGATGAATGATGATGGGCGGGATCTGCCTCACTAAACACATGCAGTGGGTATAATAGTAATTGTCAAAAACCAAGCAATGTGACTTACCATCGCCTGCCCCTGCCACTGCAGAGACTCCCCCTTCAGCTGCTGCTGACACTGGTGCACTGGTGCTGGTGAACTGGGCCAGACCCCACCACTGGTGGTCTGTGAGGCAAGAAAAAACATTATGCATTTTAGATGCCAGATACACCTCCCCTTTTTATTTTTTAAACAGAATGCAGCAGCAGCACATGACTACAGTTCAGTTCACAGTATCTCCTCTCACATCAGAAATTTCACTTTGGGCATTTTGCTGGTTGACAATGCTAGAAAAGCCACTCCTGAAGCCAACCATAATGAAGGGGCAAAGGTGTGAGTAATTTAAAGCGTGGTGAAGGGGTTGATTAAATTGGTCAATAAAGTCCATTTGGTTTGGTTGTCAAATGCAATGGGACTTTCCTCAAACTCCTCTCCTGCCATGCTGCACTGTCATCGAAACTGCAGGGATTCAGAATATTCATTTTTTTTAGTTTTATATAGCACAAACTTTTTTTTAAAGAATCTTTTTATTACAGAAACAAAAATCAAAGGAATACAAACAAAACATAATAAAGAATAATAAAGTGCGGTGCAGTGCATTCTCAATCATTTTCATCAATCTCATTACAGAAATACAGTCCATGGGGTTAACAATGCAGCCACGTGTTATGTACATTACACCATAAGACAACACATTACTCAGCTTCTGGTCAGCTGAATGTGGGGGATCACGCTGAATGGTGTACAGATCATTCTCCTGCTCACATTCCATTGACCCCAGATTCTCATCCATTTTTGTGGGCAGCCTCTACCTTCATATATGACCCTCTCCGCTTGCATACACCAGTCCGTATCGGACTCCCAGTCCCTAAACCATGGCTTAGCCACCCCCTTCCATGTCCTGGCTATGTTCCGCTTCACCACCATACAGCCCATGGAGACTCACATTCTTTCGGCTTTCGACAAGTCGGACGCCTCCCAAATGTTAAGAAGACATAAGCGGGGTGAAACCTCCAAAGTCTTATGGCAAACAGATGACATTGCTGCTGTGACCTTTCCCCAGTATGTCTGAAAACCTGGGCAGCCCCACCACTGGCATAGATAGGTGCCAGGTTGACCACACTCCCTGGGACAGGCTGAGGAGTCAGAGAGAGGCCACACAGGTTTGCGGTATGAGCTCTGTCAGCTACAAATGGTAGCTGTGACAGAATACCCCTACTCCTGACTCATGGAGCCTGTCCATTTAATCTTTGGTGATTGGAAATAAGAGGAATACCCCCTCTGCCAGTTAAGGCGCCTTAGCGTGCGCCACACATAGATGGCTATACACACTCTGTTAGACCTGTCCTCTCACCTTCCACTTTCTTGGTCCTGATGAAAGCCAGCCCCAGTTTCCAGGCACCGGTCCCTGGCGGTTTTGGGTAGGTCGACGGAATTACGTCTATTGACGTTTGGACCCAATTGGTGTCCTCTGTAACCGCCAGTACCGTTGCTAGCACATCTAGTCAAATTACTAGGGCAGCAACCTAGGACGTGGTATGTAGAGTCCACATTACCACTTTTGTGTAGACAGTGTTATGATCCTGAAGAATTGCCTTGATCCTCCAGACATTTTATGGCAAGAAACATGTCGATCTTTTAGAGTAGAGCTATATGTCTGGACACCTTAAATTCTACGACTTAGCCACTCTACACTTATTTTAACAGGGAAGTCTACCTTTAGAATAAATACATGATTAGGACTGACTAACCCTTTTTAAATATCTCCATTTTCTGCTACATCCATTCCACTAGGCCCCTCACCCCCAAGCACATATCGGCAGGAACAAAAGATCCCCGTTAAAGAGCCCCGGTTCCGGGAGCCCGTCAAGGATTGCAGCGCCGACTTGACGAGGGGCAGTGCTCCTATGATGAAGCATGACACCTGGCTTGCTGGGTGTGTGAGAGCTCTAGTTCCGCAAAGGGCACTTCCCTGGCCCTCCCTGTATACCTTTTTCCACAACCAATTGGCGACCGACTGGGTCTCCTCCTGGTCCACATCTCTCTTCTTCCTGTACCTGAGGAACTCTGTACCCCGTTTTGAAAATATGAAACATGTTGACCCCACTGGATGGTGGCGGCCATTGATACCTCCTTAGCCATCCCCTGCCTCCTTTTAATGCTGCCAATGGCCCATTATTAAATAATTCTAATTGGTTTTTGGGACCAGAGGGACAACTTTTAAATATACACTCACTACACCATCACTGCACACTCACCTTGACAATAAACCAGCTCCGCTGCAATTGCAGGCGTCGAAGCACACTTGGGGTACATTCGGTACCCCTAGTGGGGGACGATGATGAAGCATGCCACCAACTAGGTTGGTGGGTGAGGCCTTTCTTAAAAACATAAATGGGTTCCCTTGACTAAAGAGACTATTCTGTTTCTTCATATCTACATACACATATCCCCCTCGACCGTGGGGCTAGTTCCTTTTGATTTTCTACATTTGTACTCAGGGGAATTGAACCAG
This sequence comes from Triturus cristatus, assembly GCF_964204655.1. Lineage (NCBI taxonomy): Eukaryota > Metazoa > Chordata > Amphibia > Caudata > Salamandridae > Triturus > Triturus cristatus. The sequence continues at coordinate 1,009,411,043 of NC_140593.1, read as the reverse complement.
CTTCCTTTTTTCCTCTGTCTCTCTTTGATTTATATAACAGGCTGAGGAGCCCAAGATAACCATTTTGACAAGTACCGAGCTGGTGTAGTAGGCTCTATGCAATAATTTAAGTTGGATACATTTAAAACTGGATCTAATTGCCACCTCGCGGGGGGATGCCAGAGGCTCCTGCCAATCTTCATTGCTAATGTCCCCAACGTCATCCACTCATTTTGCATGAGACTTCCCCTGAGTGTTCAGTGTGTTGTTTAGTATTTTACAATATGTCAATGAAATGGCTTTTTCTTGGAGGTAATCATCTCGCTATCTGTTTTCTAGGGGCGAGGAGACCGGTAGGGCTGTATCTTTGGGTATAACACTTTGTAATGCACTGCGGGCTTGAAGGTATCTAAATGTTTCTCCTCTATGTGGTTGATTATCCCGTTGGAGATAAACTGGATCACCTTGCCACCCGCCCATAAATCGCCCACCCTTGTGAGACCTATCAAGTCCCATTTGTCATATCGTGTCTATAACATTCCCAACTGGCCTGAATCGAGCCATGGGGTGACTTCCGTGATTTTATCCTTTAACCCCAGGGTGGCGGTTGCCCTGTGCCATAGAGTAATTGTGATGGAGGTAGGAGTGTATTTTGGAACATGCTCCCTCCCTCCATACAATGCCCTGGGATAATTGCTGGGGAGCATATTGTGTCTGTCATTCCTATAAGCAGGATCTGTCCCTGGTCGATGCACCCAATGATTAAGAACTATTAGTTGGGAGGCCCAGTAATAACTTTTAATTGCTGGCAGGGCTATACCGCCATTGTACCAACTTTTTGTGAGTATGGCCAACGCTATTCAAGGGGTACCATTATTCTAAAGCAAGGCACGTACCTCTGACTCAATGACGTTCAAGTATTGTGGTAGGACCAAATAGGGTGTAATCTGTAGGGCATAGAGGAATCGGGGTAGCGCCATCATTTTGTAGAGGGCGGCTCTGCCTAATAAGGTGAGAGGTGGTGTCTTCCAGTGTTCCACGTCAGCATGGAAACGGCTCAGAGGTGAATCCAGGTTGCGGTTGTAGAATACTGTTGGGTTCACAGTAACGTATATTCCCAAGTACACAAAGCTGTCTGTAACTATCTTGGCCTCGCAACCCATAGGGAGGACTGGGCGTTCTCTGCTCAGAAAATAAACCAGGGATTTATCCCAGTTGATGGCATAGACAGAATATTTCCGGAATAGGGCGAATATATATAAGACACGGTGAATAGAGAAACGGGCCTGGACAGATAAAGCAGAATATCATCAGCATAGAGGGAAATCGTGTCCAACCAGTGAACCGAACAATTGAGGCCTCTGATGAGGGGGTACCCCTGATCCATATCGCCAGGGGCTCCAGAGCCAAGGCAAAAAGAAGGAGGGATAGGGGGCATCCCTGCCTCGTTCCCTTCTGTAATGCAAATGTTGATCGTTCCCCATTGATCGTGATTCGGGCAAGCGACTTCGATTAAAGAAGTCGCACCCAGGATAAGAACCTGTCTCTGAATCCGTAGCTCTCAAGTGCGACAAATAAGAAGGGTCATTCATCATGTTGATTGCCATCTTGGCGTCCAAAGACACAATTACCGATTCTTTCTGAATTGTAACTGCTCTACCCAGGACCCCGTAAAGGCCTCGAAGGTTCAGAGCAGTGTTTCTAGTTGGCATAAAGCCGGATTGGTCCAGGTGGATCAGTTTATGGAGAAATGGGGAGAAACTGTGTGCCAGGATTTTGACAAGTATCTTGACTTCTTGGTCTAGTAGGGTAATAGGCCTTTAGGAGCTGCATTGTCCGGGGTTTACCCTTTTTGTGTATAACCACAACATTGGCCAATCTCCGCGTTGCGGGCAAAACACCCCTGTGCACACTTTCCTCATACATTCGTATGAAGTATGGGGCAATCATGGAAGCATTCGATTTGTAAAGTTCAATCGAAGGCCACTAGGGTCCACGGCTTTTTCGTACTGCGAGTCGCCAATCGCCTTGGACACTTCCTCGACCGTCAAGTCAGAGTCCAGGTCTTTAACATCCTGGGGATCCAAAACGGGTTGTTTCAGGGTAGCTAGTAAATCTTTTGCCTCTAAATGAGTGGAGGCCTGAGTGGCAGTATACACCTGCTCAAAGTGGACCGCGAAAGTTCCAGCAATCTCAGACTTGTCCTGCCGCTTCGTTCCATCTTGGCATACAATCTCTGCCACCCATCTACTGGCTATTTCCCATTTGTCTAACCAGGCTAATAGTTTACTAGCCTTATCGCCAATGTCATAAAAACGGTGTTGAGTGGTCCGATATTGGGCCCTGGCTGCCTCTTCAGCGATGGTTCTATATTTGGTTTGTTTCCTGAGCATTGTGTTTGCTGTTGGGAGTGTCTGATGTAAGGAGACCACGTTCAAGGAGGGTAATCGCATTTTCTATGTCCTCTAGCTGCCTACGTTTTTCCTTCCTATGTCCGTCCTGCTATAGCTTCCACCCCGCCACCCCGAACCACCGTTTTGTATGCTTCCCACAATACTACATCTGAATCCATCGAGCCATCATTCTCAGTGCAGTAACTGTTAGTGGTCTCCGTGAGATTATCTCTAATATCCAGCACCTTGAGGTACCAAGGGTTAAGGACCATTTTGTGATGTGTGGGGGGGCACCTCCATAATATTCCCCCAGTGGGGAATGATCAGAGATGCCCCAGGGAAGGAGGGAGAGCCCTCCAAACTTGGGGAGCTGGGTGGCTTTGCAAAAGATATAATCTATTCGGGACATAATACTGTGGACCCCAGAGAAGAAAGTCTATTGTTTGGCCTCGGGGTTGCATACTCTCCAGACATCTTTCAGGCCGAAAACTCCAAGGAAATCCGTCAGCAGCTTCCCGGGTGTTTCCCCCCGTCTGGGCGGATGCCGGTATAGGTTGCCATTAAGAGCCGCAATACAATCGCCGCCCAACAGTAGGTCACCCTCAGGCAGGTTTAATATATGCGAATCAAGGTTGGTTAGTGTCGTGGGGTGAAGTCTGGGTGGAACATAATGGGAAGTTACATTTAGGGACCAATACTCCCATTGACCCGAAACCATGACAAATCTTCCAAGTGGATCATGCGTGACCTTTTGAATATGGATGGGGAAGGAGTTACGCATTAGACCACCCACTCCTCTGGACCCTCCCGCGTAGCCCGAATGGGCCACCAGTTTGTACCCCAATCTATTAAGAGTACGGTATGTGCATCCTTGTATATGAGTTTCTTGTAACAGGGTCACATCCGGGGTCTGACATTTCAAATATTGCAGGACTATCCCGCGTTTAACTCGATCCCCTAAACCAGTTACATTTCAAGAGAGTAATTTAAAGCGGCCAAGCGATAAAGCCTCTTCATGATTGTTACCCATTTCAACACTGTATAGAGGGCCACCCCCCAGTGGGGGCCCTAGGAAAGCCATATCGAGGGTCGACAGTGCCACCCCCACCCAGCGACCACATTGGAGACACTCTGAGCATGAACCCTGGCAATCGATCTTCTGCATTGCTGTCCGGCCACACTGTACTAAAAAAGGCACTGCATCCAATATTGCACCAGAAAAACAAAATCAAACTACAACTATACCCCTTGGAACACCATGGATACACCCCCCACCCTGCCTCCCTGTAACGTGGACGTAGAACTGCCCACCCCCCAATTTTTGCAGAGTGCTGTGTACCCTGAACTAGTATACTGTATGAAGGGGAATGCTACACATCCGGAACTTCCCTAACTAAAGAACCCGGTTTCCCCTTAACACCAACTATACGAGCCCGTAATGTAACATGATACAAAATTTCGACCATATCAATTGGATGTTATATAAAACATCTGTTAATAGTCCCCCTTTTAACCACAGCAAGTGAGGTAAGGCCATGCGACCTAGTCACTGCTGGCCTGTCCCCACAAATTATACATACTTAGTATAACAAGTATAAGTCCAGACTTTTGCCTAGTATAGTCACCCTGTCCTCGCTGTGACCAATCAGCTCTCAGCGCTTCTTTAGCATACAATGCCACTCCACAGTCCATGGAAGGTCAGAAGGTCAGCCACCAGGCGAGGCTGGAATAGCTGGTCAAACGCCTTCTTCACGATTGGATCTTTTGTGGCTATCTTGTCGCTGCAAACAGCTAGGGGAGTTATGCCTTTGAGCGCCGGGAGCTCTCCAACCCTCCAGCCAGTCCCAGGTTTCCTCCGGGGCCTGAAAGAACCACGACTTCCCCTCCGCCAGCACCCTCAGCTTGGCAGGAAAAAACATTGCGTATTTCAAGTTCTTGTCGTGGAGTGCCCTCTTTACTTCCAGAAAGGATCTACGCATCTTCTGCACTTTCAATGTGAAGTCTGGAAAGAACGTAGCAGTGGAGTTTTCAAACTTGAGCGGTGGGGCAGCGCGCGCCATTTGGAGAATAATATCTCTATCACGGAAATTTAATATTCTCGCCAAGATAGGACGTGGGGGGGCGTCTGGTTTCAGGGGCCCTCCAGGTACTCTATGAGCACGTTTGACTGAGAAATATTGTGACAGAGTCCGGGCCGTAGATGTTTCTGAATCAATTACTCTCCAAAGAGGAACGTAGCGTGTCCCTCCACTCTCTCCAGAACCCTCAAAATGCGCACATAGTTTCTGCGTGCACGCCCCTCGTAGTCTTCAAGCTTCGCTTTTAGGTCCGAAGCTTGCGCCTGGAGCCATTTGACAGTCGTTTCTAGTGATTTCGTGGATATTTGGTGCATTGACACTAAGTCTTCGGTCCCCTCGACCCTGTCCCACAGGTTGCGTAGGTTGGCATGCATGAGGGTCACCTCGGCCATCACTGTGTCGATTTTGTGTTCTAGCGTGGAGCGGAATACCTGTATTGCTTCCATAACATCTACAAGGGTTGGGGTTCTGTCCTCCGTCTGTTCCCTTGCGTCCTGCGCTGCGACTTTCTCCTCCGTGGTATACGCCTTGGAATGCGCACATTTTGCCAGCTTTAACACGTGGGTCTGTTTGGATCCCTTCATGGTGGCCATGATGGCAGGCTCGCCATCTCAAAGGAGCTCCAGAGGCACTCCGGGGTGGCGAGGCTGCAAGCATTGGGGGTCAAGCGCGACCAACAAACAAGAAAGAGCGTCACTGGCCAGTGCCCAGTTCCAATGCACCAGCGGTCAAACACCACCTCCGACACTGCAGAGATAACGGACAACCAGTTGTTATAGAGGCCTCCAACAACACCTCAGACCACGTCAGCACCTTGGCACGCTGGTCTCTGTTTGTTGTGCCCGACCACAGGCCAAAAACCTCGATTTATAAAACAGTCTGAAGTTTCCCAGGCAGCGACAACAGAACCAGCAGTATCGGTACCACTGATGATGACTTAGGGGGCCCGTAAGCTGATAGTCCCCCCTGATATGCCTGTGGGTTACTTAGCCTCAACTGGACCACCTGGGCTCACAATGCTGACTGGGGGAGAGGAAGCAAACAGCAGTCTCAATTCGGGTCTCTGACGGGGAGGAAATGAGCCGTGGGCCCCCAAAATATCCAGCGCTAGGTGAGGATAACGAAAGGGCGGGGAGAGGAAGCCACCGCTCTCCCCCCGTAGTGTAACGCCGAGGCCCGACGGCAGCGTGTGAGGCCCTCCACGGCCCACAGCGTAAGCCGGAGAATGTCCTACTTCATATGCTGACTTTCTGGCTGCAGGGATTCCCCAGAGCCGCCGCCGAGATCCTGCGATGTCGTAGCTGGAGGAGCAGCGGTTGGAGGCACAAGAAGGGTATGTGGAGTGTAATGTTGCCCCTTTCCTCCTGTACACTGCCCCACCACAGATGACTAGGACAGCAGGCAAGGTTTAAGGGGTTTATTCAGGTATTACACACTTCAGCAGGAGCGCCGGCACGGAGCTCCTTATCCTATTTGAATCGGCGCGCTAATGCGCCCCTAAGATGGCCGCCGCCGGAAGTCCGGTGACGTCACGCCTAGCGTGCCGTCGACTAGACCGCAACACCACATCTCCCCCTTTTACAACCCAACAAGCAATGTCCCTCTCCACCATAGAACAGTCTTACTTGTGGTCCAGGTTGAACCCCTCGAACCTTCGTGGGAGCAGTATTCTTCTTCCGCAGCGTGTCCTCCTGCTTCCTGCGCCTGCGGTCGGGGTATTGCCCCCACCCTTCGGATCCGCTTCCCCACACGCGTCTTGGGGCTCAGCCCCACCTAACTCAGTCCCTCGGTCACCAAGCCCCGGAGTCTCGACTTCTCCTCCTCTTGGACTCCAGGATCCCTTGGGAACGCTTCCTGCTTCCCCCTCTGGTCTCCTACACTCGCCTTTCCCCGCCGGTGTGGCCCCAGCTCCTGCCTCGCCATCCAGCTCCACGTTCTGTTCAGTCTCATTGGTTCCGGTGCATCTTGCCATCCGATCTTGTGCCCAAATCTTCCCGTCACTTAGTAAGGCTGATGTGGAATAGGGCTCTACCACTTGGAAGGGGGGCGTGAACTTGCTGTCCCCTTTCCTTCCCTGTGTAGGCAGTTTCACCCTCACCCACTCTCCTCTCTCCAAGGCGACTTCCTTGGTGTTGTGCCTTGCGTCGTAGTAGTTCGTGTATACGGCTTGTGCTTTCTCCAAGTTTCTGCGCACCACTGCCGGTGACCAATGACTCTGCACCGTGAGCCTCTTCCAAGCTACATTGTCTCTGGTGAACGGTTCTCTTCCTCTCAGAATGCGGAATGGGCTGTAGCCTGTGGACGAGGGAGTTATCCGGTATGCCCATAGCATACGCTTGAGTTCTTTCTCCCAGCTTGCTCCCTGGCCGATTGCTGCTTGCACTGACCCCATTATCACCCTGTTGAATCTCTCCACTGCTCCGTTCCCAGCAGGGTGGTAGACCGGCGTGCGCCTGACAGTTATCCCGTTCCTGTCCATGAAGGCCTCCCACTTCGTGGATGTGAACTGTGGGCCATTGTCACTGAGGATTCCCTTGGGGATCCCTTCTCTGATGAACACCTCCGTGAGGAATCCCAGGATGGTATCTGTCTCTGCGTTGTCATCCACGTGGACTTCTGGCCACTTCGAGTACCTGTCCACGACCACGGTGAGGTACTTCTGGTTGCCGCTGGCGTCTTGTATGGGACCTAGAACATCAATGGAGATTTCTTCCCACGGATTTTCCGGGAAGTCGAAGCGTCCCAGCGTTGGGCGCAGCACTTTTTGCGTCTTGTCTGCATTGTTGCATTGCTCACACGTTCTGACGTGTCTTTCCACCGCGAGGTCCAACCCTGGCCACCAATAGTCCTCCTTCACTCTTCCCTTCGTTTTCACGATGCCCAAATGTCCTTCGTGAGCAAGAGCTACCACTCTGGGCCTCAGCGCCGTCGGGGGTACTACCTTGTTGCCCCGGAACAGAAAACACGGGTTGTCCCCCAGCGACAATTCTTCCCTGACTTCCCAGTACTGTTTTAGTTCTTCTCCCAGCAACCTCTTCTCCGGCCACCCTTGCGTCACGTACGTTTTGACCGCCTTCACCTTCTCATCGGACCCATACTCTTCTTCCCACTCCTGCTTGCTGATTGCTCTTTCATGATCGCTCATGAACGCCACTGCGTACTCGGCCCAAGTCTCTGTGTCTTGCGCCTCTGCCGGTTCCTTCGCCGCCGCCCTGCTCAGGTAGTCCGCCACGCGGTTCTTGGTGCCTGGGATGTACTCTACGTCGTACACGTAGTCGAGGAGACGCAGTGTCATCTTCGCAATTCTTGGGGTAGCGTGCTCGTGGCCGTTGGACGTGAGCACTTTAATCAGGGGTTTGTGGTCCGTTCGTAAGAGGAACCGACCTCCCCACAGGAACTGCCGGAATCTTTCCACTGCCCACACGACCGCCAGCATTTCCTTTTCAATCACGCTGAATTTGCGTTCATTGTCAGCCAGCGTGCGGGACGCGAAGCTGATTGTCGCGGTCGCTCCTCGCGCCGACTGTTGCGTGAGCACTGCTCCAAGGCCTCGGTCGCTAGCGTCTGTAGTCAGGGTCGTGGGAGCCGTCGGGTCAAACCCTTGGATGGGTATGGCTCCACAGATTTCTCTCTTCACTTCCCCGAACTCTCTCTCTTGTTCCTCCTTCCACGAGAACGCCGTTTTCTCCTTCAGGATCGATCTCAGGTGGTGCGTCTTTGATGCGAAGTGGGAGACGAACTTGCTGTAGAACTCAGCCATCCCTAAGAATGTCCGTACCTCCTCCTTGCTAGTGGGCGTGGGTGCATCTCTGATGGCAGCTACGTTGGATGCCTTGGGTTTTATGCCTTCCTGACTGATTTCGTGCCCCAGGTATGTGACTTTCCCCAGTCCGAACTTGCACTTGTCCCACTGGGCCGTGAGCCCGTTTTGTTCCAGCACATTCAAGACATTCGCTAGTCTCCGGTCATGTTCTTCCGTGGAGGCGCCCATCACCAAGATATCGTCCTGGAAGAACTGAATACCTTCCATCTTGTGGAACAGACGGTACATCAACTTTTGGAAGACCGCCGCTGCCGAGGCGAGCCCGAACGGCATCCGTAGGAACTTGTAGCACCCGAAAGGTGTAATGAATGATGTGAGGTGGTTGCACGATTTGTGGAGTGCGATCTGGTGATACGCAGATGTTAAATCCACAGTGGAGAACCACTTGGCACCCTTGGTCTTAGCTAACATCTCATTGATGCGGGGAAGGGGGAACTTGTCCACTACAATGTTCTTGTTGAGTTCCCTGAGGTCCACACATAGTCTCACCTTCCCGTTCGGCTTCTGCGCCACGACTAAGGGGGCCAACCATTCCGCATTATCGATGGCTTCGATGATCCCGTTGTCCTCCAACCTCTGCAGTTCTTCTTGTACTGCCTCCCTGGTGCGGAACGGGATGTTTCGCACTTTGTGGGACACTGGTCGGGCTCCTTCTTTGAGATTTATTTTGTGCGTGAACTTTGTTAGCCTCCCTATGTCGTCTCTGAAGACTTCGGGGAACTCTTCCTTCCACTGCCTTGCTCCCACTTTGGGGTCGTCCTCCATCATGAGCACTTGTATGCGGCCTCCTGGGTTCAGCTTTATTTTCAGCTTCCCTTGATCTTTCCATCCCAACACTGATGGTCCCTTTTCTGCCACGTACAGTTTTCCTTCGCACGTCCTGCCCTGGAACTCGAACGTGAGAGGGCAATACCCTACCATGGGTATGGGTTCCCCTGTGAACGTCACCGGGTGGATGTCCGTGGGGCGCAGTCGGTGTGTTGTGACAGGTGCAAAGTCATCCTCCCATATCTTCCTCTTTATGATCGTGTAGGGGGACCCTGAATCTGCGACCATGGTGACTCCTACACCCCCTATGGTCATGGCGCACCTCGGTTTCTTGTCGACCGCGCCGTCGATCCCCAAGACCTGGTCATCTATCATCAGGATCTCTTCTTCGTCCTCCTGCCCTTCTAGCTCTTCCTCCTTGGTCATCTCCTGCGCCACGTACTTCACCTGCTGCCTTGACGTCTTCCTTCGGCATACTCTCTCATAGTGCCCCATCAGCCCGCAGTACGTGCATTTGGCCCGGAACGCTGGGCACCCTTTGTCGTTGGCGGCGTGCCTTTCGCTGCCGCATCTGTAGCACCCGTTGGTGCTCCCTTGTCCCTGCGTCTGCTGTTTCACGCCCCGGGTCATGGGCTTCCTGTGTTGTCGCGTGCTGTGCTGCTCCGTCGGTGTCTGTCTCTCGTGGCCTTTACGGTCTTCTATCCTGCACACGGTTTGTTCAGGGTAGCGGTCCTTCTTCGCTGTCTCTGCACATCTCTTGGACATTTCTGCCTTCTTCACCATGGCTATCACCGTATTGAGGGGTTCGTCACCGTTGGCCCACAGCTTATCTTGAATGGACGCATTCGCTGCGTGCATCACTATTTGGTCCCTAATCAACTCTTCCTGGAAGGCTCCGAACTTGCACGTTAGGGCCAGCTTCTGCAACGCCGCTACGTACTGGTCAATCGTCTCTCCTTTCTGTTGCGCCCTGTGGTAGAAGTTGTACCTGTCGACGGCTACACACACTGTCGGGCGGTAATGAGCATCCATGTCGTCGATCGCGTGTTGAAACACATCGTCATCCGCCGCGGGCCGGACCACCTTCACTAGATCGTCGTAAACCCTCTGACCTGCAGGGCCCAAATGGTGTAGCAGCATCCTCTTCCTGCGCGAGCTCGAGAACTCAGCGCCACTTTCCTCTTCCAAGGCGAACAGGAAATTCAAGAAGTACGGCTTCCAATCCTCCCATGGCATATCTGGAACCCCAGCTTTCGTGAGGAAGGGTATCGGGTTCGGCAGACCCGTCGAAGTGGCACTCATCCTCCTCCTTGCCTCCGTTCGCCGCGGTCGTGGACTCGAGCTTCTCGACCCCCCGGTGCTGTCGGGGCTCCCTGCGTCCGGTTCGTCGTCGCGGTCTGTGGCGCCGCCGCTCGCGGTGCGTCCTGTGACCCCCGCCACGATGCGTGCAACCGCCTCTCCACGTGGACTCTACCTGGGGCGGTACCTGTGGGGTTGTCGCGGTCCAGAATCGGCTCAGGAGGGCCCGTCAGGAATGTAGCGCTCTCGCCTTCCCTCTCCGCGACACTGCCGCGCTCCTGCTGGTCAGGGGTGGTGCCTGTGGGCGTCGATGGCTGGTAGACCACAAGACACTCACCCTGGAGGCAGCGCTGGGCCGTTTCACCTCCTCGTCGCCATTGTAATGCTGCCCCTTTCCTCCTGTACACTGCCCCACCACAGATGACTAGGACAGCAGGCAAGGTTTAAGGGGTTTATTCAGGTATTACACACTTCAGCAGGAGCGCCGGCACGGAGCTCCTTATCCTATTTGAATCGGCGCGCTAATGCGCCCCTAAGATGGCCGCCGCCGGAAGTCCGGTGACGTCACGCCTAGCGTGCCGTCGACTAGACCGCAACACCACATGGAGCCACTCAGAAAGGACAGGCCCTGTAGCACAGAGGTCCTATCGCCAGTGACCGAAGCTGCACAAGGTGACGCTGCGCGCCGTCAGTAACGGGACTGCCACCGCCTCTCAGCACGTCCCGAGGCCCGCAGCAATATCTATGCTCTGGTTCGTCGGATTTGCCCCGTTCTTGAACCAGAGCCGCTGTGTGCGCCTGGGAGCTTGGGGCAGGTGTATTTCACAGGCAAAAATGGATAATTGTATGGACGTGGGTGAACTTTAGGGAGTCGTGATCGGAGCGCTACTCCGTAGCGGCCATCTTGGGTCCCGGCTGGCCATGCTCCCCCCCCTATATAGCACAAACTTGACGCAAAGATATCAAAGCGCTTCACATGAGCACGAGTTGCATTACCAACGGACACATTCATTTTTGGTACCATGTGGAGATTAAGTGATTTGCCCGGAATCAAAGGATGTTTGAGCTTCCTGCCAGACTCAAACCTGGTTCCCCAGCTTCAAAGTCAGTCGCTCTAGCCGTTATGTAACAAAATCTAATACATACAACACAGCATGGGGAGGGTCACCAATAACAATGGGCACTCTATATCCTTTGAGCATGAGCAAGAATTAGAAAGCGTTCTCGACAAACATGCATAGACGAGCTTGCTAGGGATTGCAAACTCTGCAATCTTCACAGTAGACTACCTAATCTAGTGTCTTAGTCTTACCGTACAAGTCCACAGGGTATAAAGTTAGGGGAGAGGGACAGCATTACCAACAGAAGAAAGCTTAAGCTACAGCTTAGTACAGACACAGGAGGAAGTCAGCTACAGAAACAAGAAATATAGGAAAAACGATAATGCAGGGAGGGATAAGTAACAAGAATAATCATTCAATAGAACAAGGAGTATTAAAAAAAAGTCATAGTATACCAGGGAGGAGGAAAAATGTATCTAATGGTAAGAGGTAAATGTTAGAGAAATAAGTAATATTAATGAGAACTTACTGGGCCCAACAGAGCTGTCCACCATGGCCGTGGCACTGGTGGTGGAACTTCCACCCACAGCAGCACTGGTGGTGGCACCCTCCTCGGCCCGGCCCTCTAATGCACTCTTCTTCCCCTTGGGTGCTGAAGAAATAAAGAAGATAACAAAAATAGATTAGCGGTACAATTAACCTCCGAGAAAATATTTTTACAGGCAAAGGGAAACACAGTAACATATTGACATTATACTTTTCTAAAACAGAATGCCTATTTTATCCAGTTGATCTATTTCTAATTTCCAGGACTTTACCTAGGCCTTATTCCAAATTTCCTAAAGTACATTTGGAAATACTTGATACTTGCTTCACAAATCTAACCCCCTTTGATAGGCCAGCTCAGTCAGTTTCCCTTTTCAATGCATAGATGCATATTTTGCATTCTACATCACTGGAAGATTGCTTGGAACTGTACAAGCTACATAAAAAGAAAGACACAGAATGCTATCTCATCAATAATATATTACTGCTACTACCACCATATCACTATCTTAGTGACAGGAGGACAGAGGAGTTAGCATAACTTCTTACATAATCAGCCCAAGCAAGCGCCTACAGCAACGAGCAGAGCTAGGTAGCACCGAACACCTGGCTCGCTCAAATTGGACCACATAATATTCCTAACGCTGTTACGTGAATTTAACTTACCTTTGAGTGTGAGCAGCATGCTAGTTAGAAAAACTAGCATTATAGGATAGGACACAAGAAATTAATAATAATGAATTACTGGTACTCACCAAGCACTGCAACCTGGACGCTCAGCAGGTCAAGCAGGCCACTCTCCCTGTCCAGGATGTCAGCCCAACGGTGCATCAGCTGCTGCTAAGTTCGCCGAACCCTAGTTGGTTGGTGAACACAACTGTGCACCCTCCCTGACAGCAGCCAATGCTCCCGCGTGCTGTACCCACACCCAGTCCTGCTGACTGCTGCTAGCATGGAGGGGAGTTGGCACTGCACAAAGAAAACGAGTGCAGCCACCTCCTCCTGGATAAAAATGTCTCGAGGCTGCACCCTCTGGTGCCGGCCCCCATAGGGTATGCAATTCGCTGTACTGATTCCGACTCTCGCACAATCTGGAATGGTAAAAGACAGGAGTATGAAAAGGAATACACTAGAGAAGGAGAAATTAGGAATCTTGGGGAAGTTAGGGGAAAAGTAATAAAAGTCAAAGAAAATAAAAAAGAGGCAAAAACGTAAAATACACCAACTCAGAACAGGGAAAATAACTTAAATAAAGTTAGGATGGCAAAGTTATAATTAGGATTCAGAAGTAGGTCCAGCACCATGCACAGAATAGGAAAAACAAAATGGCCACGCACGCGTGGTGCAGTGCATCTGCGTTGCTATGCGCAGCGTGGTAATCGCATCAGTCAGTGCAAACAGGCGGCCAAGCACAACTCCGCCCACTCGCGTGGAGTTTGGTGGAGTTTTCTGAGTTATTTGTTACTCCACGTTATTCTGCGGAGAGGAACTCCACAAACTCCGCTCACCCCTACATATAGTGTGTTTTAGACTTGCAAAGCATAATAGAGTCTCAGCAGTTTCACTGCATCTCAAACAAGAAAAGGAAAGGCTTTAAAGCCATTTCTTGTTTGAGTTGCTGAGAGGTGCATCAACTAGGATGCTACTATAACAACGACAAACATAGAGTGTTAGGGAGCCTAATTTCCCTCTTTCTATTTGTAATTGGGGTACTTTAAATGGTTGAAGTAACAGAAAACATGATGATGAGTCACAACATTTGTAAATACCAAAATGCATATTGAAATGTGATGCAGCTATACACACAGCATGACCACAGAAACTGGCAAGCTTGAAACACAGCCAAGCTTCTAATACATCAGCAATACCAACACCATCAATGAACCCACCAACTGAAGCAGAACACTGTTCAAGAGAATAAAGCACTGCATCAACCACCTACAGGGCCCTCCTATTCTTCACTCCATAGGAGAGTGCAATGCCGTAAAACTCTTCTTCAGTGAAAATAATAGATAACCTGGTAGTTCATCACTGACACCGTTTATTCACATACGCACCTCCAGGTCACAAAAAATACTCTATCCTTGTGGAGTCCTCAGTGTTTCATACAGCACTAGTAGAAAGTCTCATCTGCTTCAGGCATCCACCTTATGAAACATTGCTTGCACAACATTCAGACCTGGTTATCCAGCACCTACCTGAAACTCAAATCAAAGAAGACTGAATTCCTGTTATCTGCGTTGAACAATAAACAAGTTAAAGTACCAGCCTGGTTCGGTGACATGAACATTGACGACTTTGAAACCCAACATTCACCAAATGCCAGTTGGGATTCATTCTGGAGAAAAACCTCACACATTGTCAAAAGAAGAAGGATGGTCTTGTACCACTACTCTCTTCTAAAGAATGCCAACCCATTCAGAACTGCTGTTCAAGCTGTCGTATTTTCACATATAGATTATGGTACTGTCTTAGTCATGGCCTTCCAGACTCGATACTGGCACACCTTAATGGCCTTCTACAAGCTAGAGCATATCTCATCCAGGGTCTAAAGAAATATGATCACATCACAAAGAAATATGATCACATCATCCCCAATCTGATAGAGCTCCATTGCCTCTCTTCACTAACATCAACACTAGGGATGGGCAGAACTCGCGGAGTTTCACTCTGTGGAAATTCCACGGCGCTACATGAAAACTCTGTCAGATTCCGCGGACTTCAGCAAAGAGGCAGAAATCAGCACGTTGCACTGTTCACGCTGATTTTTTCGCCAGGGGCTTGTTCTACGCTGCAATGTAAGGGCTAACAGCACAAAGTGGTGCACCAGAGGGGGCTGCTTTTTTGCTGCCTCTCCTGTAGATTTTCTAATTGAAGGGCAGCTTTCTCACCACAAACAGTTGCGACGGTCTACTTGGCAAAATATCTCAATGGGTGCCCTCCAGTGGCCGAAAATGGCGCTAGGTGACACCAATCTTAGCTTGCGCTCGCCAACTTACTGTTGGCGAGCATTATGTGAGAAAAAACTCTGCGATGCTGTGGTTGGCTGAGTTTGGCATGAACTCTGCGGACTTGGAATTTATTACTCACTGCAATTTAAAACCAGCTTCATCATTCAAAAAGCCAACATTAAAAGCAGCCCTGTTTATCTTGCAGACAAGCTTACCATCTTTGGGAGGTCTCGGGAACACCCAGAGCAAGGAAAAGATAAACCAAGACAGCAGGTCTTTTCTATCAATGTACCCAGTATCTAGAACACCACTGCTTCACTGATCGCAGTTCTAAATACAATTCGCCACTTGCCACCTCATTCTCCTCACTAGTAAACAGGACAACCAATCAGCATTTACATTTTGAATTCTTGGGAAGAATTTGTCATTTAAAACACATTTTTGTCTAGTTTTCCATGTTCACTTTTATGCAGTAAATATGTCCACTTATGGCTTGGTATCAGTTCATATCACAAAGTGGCAACCCCACACATTGGGCAGAAATGTTGTACACACCATCAGAACTGTACAGCCTTTTTCACAATTACTGAATGACTAGTGTGAGAACGTGAATTATGATATGGTCTGGTTGTGCAGCCACACTGTGTAATAATGTAACAATTTTGTATCAGGTCGAGTCAGGTTAGCTGAGTCTTGGGTAGCGCTGGCACAGCAAAGACAGACTTTATCAAAGGAACATGGGTAAAGCATTAAAAGTAACAAAAAGAGAAAACAAGAAAACATGCCACAATAAAAATCCAACACCAATTTAAAAATATAGGGCATATTTTTATCTTTCATTAAACACCCGAATGATACAAAATCTATTAGAAGAATCCGGAAATATAATTTTTAGAATAAACAGTAAATCATTGCTTTTTCACTCAAGACAATAAATCATTGTAATCATTGAGGATGCTCAAGGATGGTGAAGGATGCTGAAGATGCTGGGCTGGTGCAGTGGGACTTCCTAAGGCCACTCTGTTACATTCTCTTCTTTCTCTTTTCTAAATGTGTTCATGTTTCTTTAAATACCTGGCATGAGCTCTGTAGTTCTGGAAAGAGAGTGTGGGGTGGCTTTTATACAATGCTGTACTGGTCATTATCTGTTGGGACCAGTACTGTGCTGATTGGATGAAAGCCTACTCCTGAATAATACCTACGGACTTTGTGGAAAATGTGATACTTAACACTCTCCTTGGTCCTTGAGATTGAGGGAGGTCTTCTTTGGCCGCAGGGGACAATCTCCGACAAGGTCCAGGTGAAGTCTAGCGCAGGTCCAGTTGCCACTGGAAAACTGGTCTCCAGTTACAAAAATACCAGTTTTTTCCTTTATCTGTCAATAACATGCTTGCTCTGCACCTACAGGACACTTTGACTGTCTTCACGGATCTACAAAACTTGGGGACACCTCATCAGGGCTCAGCCTGCCAGGCTGATCCTCGTTGTCCAGCAGCAGTCATCGTTCTCAGTGCTGAACTCACAAGGGTGCAAGCTTCTCAGCTTTTATTGCCATGTGGCTGTAAGGGTGAGTCAGACAACTGATTATTCAAGTCACTCCTTTTGTATAATACTCTTGAGCCACTTTTCCATGGGTGGGGCACCCCAGGCACAGACCTCCCTTTGCTGGTACTGAAGTGTAACAGGTGCATTCAGTCTTTGTTACAGTCTCTCTTTGGTGGGTCCAGGGAGCAGCAGGATAGTCCTTAGATAATCTTTCTATGACAGTAGTAATCTGAGATCTGAATGCCTGAAGTGCCACTTTTATGCCTTATATGAGCCTTAGGGGAGGTGGCAACTAACTAGTCAAAGGGTTGCCACAGCCCTGCAGCCTAATGATTATTTCCTGCCAAGTGCGACATGAAGCTATCCCGGAGTGTATTATTTTGCCCAACCCCTATATGGTGAGACATTTCTCCTGGTGTGTGGAGCTCCTAGCTCATCCTATAGGGGTGGCTACCTGGGGGCTACACTCCCCTTGGAAAACTGGTTTGACAACAAGTTTTACCTCTCTTTCCAAGATGGCAGCTTGTCTGCCTAAACAAAAGATTAGGCTTTCCCTAGTGTGACTAATATTTGTCCTTCAAAGGTGACTTCCCCTTTAAGTTTGCCCACTCTGGCTACTTTGCCAGGAGGCCGCCTCATCCTTCCTTCAGAATGTCTTTTGTTCCCTTTTTGAGGGTCATACTCACCTCTACCCAGAAAGCCAGTAGGCTGTCTCAAGGATAGCAGCTGTTTGCAAAAGAAAACAGCTACTCGAAAACATGGGCTACAAAGTGGCAACTTTCTAATAATGCAATGTTTAAAAAAGATACATTAAATTCAACTTGGATACCACATTGAGTGTAATGCAATGATTCTTTTGATAACTTGAAGTCTCAGATTTAGTAGTCCCATCTGGAAAGTTATCACTGCTGAGTTGGCAGCATGTAACTCCATACTAGCCAATCGGGGCTACTAGCCTCACTACAGTAAAAATGACAATGCAGGTTTTTTACTGTCACAACATGCTGTGGAGGGCATCATCAGGATGCTAATGATGGCTTTGGTGACCGGATTGAGACGCTGGTCTGGTTTCTGTGTGAGCAGGACAGCTGCTTTCCCTGCCACAGCAGTCTTGGAAAAATATTATAGCATACATGAGGAGAATGTTTCCTTTCAAGATATGCCCATAAACCTGGAAAACCAGTATGAGGAATCCCTTAAGAGATGTAACCTATGTCAGATCTCTGTCAACTCCAAAAATACACAGCTGCTGTCCCAATGTGTTTCCCCATATACAGGTCACATTTATGGCAGTTAATATAACAGGCGTTGCGTGCAAAGAAACAGAAGGCAATCTCAAAAGTCATAAAAAAGCTCATGGGATTTATGCCAGTTACTTACAAAGATGAAGCATTCATCAATGACAGAAAAATATGTGACATCAAGAATCCTGAATAAAGTATGCTCTTAACCCCTTCAGTGCCCATGACGAGCTGGACTCGTCATGGGCCGCGGTTGCGCTGTGCCCATGACGAGTCCAGCTCGTCATGAACCCCGCCCGCTAATGTAACGGCCGGCACAGGGCGGGGAAAGGGCGGGGCACTCAAGGGGTTAATGTACTGCCTCACTGTATACAGCAACATTATAAATACACATTTTATTGTCACGAGGTAAAATCAACAAAACAAATGTCCTTCTTTTTAATATAATGCACCCTACCTTTAGGGTATGGTAGACCTACCTTAGGGGTGACCTATAAAATTGAGAAGAATGAATTCGGCTTCTCCAAGGGTTTAAATGGCAAAGTTGAGGTAGCAGTTTACAAAACACTCTCCCAGTCTTCAGTGGCAGTCTGGGAGTTATGTTTTACCTTGCTACCCTTGCGGTGGTACAAATGCCTCAGTCCACTTGTAACAATTAACTTATAGGCCACAGGCACACATAGTACTGTATGAATGGGACATATAAATACGTTAACTTATGCCAACTATGTGTAAACCAATTAAACATATACTCTTAATGGTTAGAGTACATACACTGAGGCCTGGATAGCAGGCCTCTGTGCATTTCTGAGTCAATACACAATTACCTAGTAGTCAAAAATGGGGGGGAAAGTGGGCGTGAACCTACAAAAAGCCATTGTCTTAGAACTAGAATCTGTACCGTTATCAGTTCCGGATGCAAAGACAATGACTCCCTCTTTTTCCTGCTTACTTCAAGACCGTCTCTAAACTAGAGTCTTCGCATATGTTAACATGTCAGAGGTATCTCTGGTGTCAAATGGATTTTCTCCCAATGGCTTAAAAAATAGATTTAATATACTGGAGAGCTACTTCACATTTGTCTAACCATTAAAAATTCACCCCTTGTTTGAAATAGTTCTTCATTGACTGTCCTTTCTACGGATTAGTCAATGAACCTAAAATATTGTGAAAATAATATTCCACTAGTTCAATAAAGGACTTCAGTTGTTCCTTATTATTCAGACATTGTGCCTTCTCTTTGGGTTCCACTATTTTCATCTTGAGCATAATTCCATCTACTTAAATGCAAAATGGCCCATATTTTCCACCTCCACCACAAAAAAGTACAATTATGTGGTGTTGATATGTAACATGTTTTTGTAAAGCACCCTATCACCTGTAAGGATATCCTAGTGCTTAGTGGGTCTGTTTGTGTGTGTGTGTGTGGTTAGCCCTGCCTAGGGTAGGTTGATTAAAAAACAGGTCCCAGCTTCTTACAGATGAAGGGAGGAGGAGGAGACTCTGATATGGAGTAGGAGGTCATTCCATGGTTTAAGAGCAATATAAGAGAATGTCTCCTGATCTGGTTCTGTGTATGTGTGGGATTTGTGCAAGTAGGAGTCCAGTGAAACAGAGTTGTCTTGGTGGTTTGTGGAAGGAGAAGCCACTGTTGAGGTAGGTGGGGTCTAAATTGTGTAGTGCTGTGAATGTGTGTGTATGAGGAGTTGGAAATTAGAATGTGTGTGTAGAGAGAGCCAGTGAAGTTCCATGAGGTGCAATATGATTTCTAAGTGTGAGGTGAGGATAAGTCTAGCTGCTAAGTTGTCTTATGATGAGTTGCTTGGAAATCCTATCCTAGAAGATGTGAGTGACTGTTTATCTGGTGTTGCTTGAGGAGCCATTTAAGGTTCATCCCCAGCTTCTTCAGGGTGTAGAAATAGGATGCAGTGATGGCAGTGCAGTTATGTTCATTTTGCCGTTGATGATGATTCAGAGGATTGTGGTGTGGGTGCTGCATGTGGGTCCGAGTGCAGCCAACCACCAGTTAGAGTCCCATGGTGAGGTGTTCTTGACAAACAGCACTACTTCTGTCTTGTCGGTGTTGGGCTTGAGACAGTTGGCTTTTCTTCAGTTTTCAACTTCGGTCATGCAAGTGGTGAACTTGTTTCTTGTGTTGGGGGTCTTGTCCAAGTGGGAAAGTATGACTTGCATGTCGATGGCATAAGAGAGGATAATGATACTGATCATTTACACATTAAAAAGGGTGTGGTTGAGTGAGGAACCTTGGTGCACTCTTCAGGTGAGTTTGTGGGCTTTTGACGAGTAGGGTGCCAGGCTAACAGCTTCTGTTCTATCTATTAAGAAGAAGCAGATACAGGGGATACAGGATTTTAATGCCAATTTCTTGTTGGTGCTGGATGAGGATGGGTTGTGAGTCATGCCAAATGCTCTAGAGAGGTCCAAGAGAATGAGGGCTGCTATGCCTCCTGTGCCAATAATCAGGCGAATGTACGAACAAATTCCCAATAATGAAAGGCATTCGACAGGGCTGTATCCTGGCACCCTTTCTTTTTAATTTGTATATTAATGGTGTCGCAGACTTTTTAATGAAATTAGACGTAGATTATCCCCAAATTGGCGGCACGGCGGTGCCGATCTTACTGTACGCAGATGATGCTGTTATAATGGCAAGAACCCAAGTAGGCCTCCAAAAGGCGTTAACAAGTTTCTCAGTATATATGAGATCCAGGGGCCTAAAAATTAATATTGGGAAAACATTTACTATGTGCTGCTCATCAAAAAATACAATTTCTTGTAACACCTTTTTAGAACAGACCAAGTTAGAACTAACAAGCACATTTTCATACCTTGGGATCGTTTTTAATAAAAGGGGTACTTGGAATACAGCAGTTGGCACTAGAAGCCTTGCATTTGCCCGCGCAATAGGTGCAGTAATCCATTTTGCTAACAAATTGGGGGGCAGACCGGTCCGTATTTTGTTGGATATCTATAAAGCTAAATGTGTGTCAACTGATAGCTATGGGGCTGGTATTTGGGGGGTTGCAGATTGTCAGGAAATCCAGGCAAAAGAAAAAAAAATCTTACGCTATCTCCTGGCTGTCCCTAAATCTACTTCCACATACGTCTGCCACAAGGAATTGGATCTGGTTTATATAGCTGATTTAATCAAAATAAGTCCAGTATTGCTATGGCATAAGTTATGGTCCTCTAGGGCAACTGTTTTTAACAGAGCAATTATAGCGGACTGCATTAAACTTGAGGGAGCTAAAAATATCCAGTGGCTCTCCTATGTAAAGGATTTTATGATAAATATTGGTTACCCAGCATATTTTAATACCCCCTCCTCACTATCCACAATCTCAAGAAAAGCCTTGAAAGAACGTTGTCTTGTTTTCTTGGAGACTCAACGATGGTCTGTGGAGGGGAAGAAGGCCTCTGTTATCCAACATCACTTTCTTTTACAGGGCCCTGGTTTGCAGTTGTACTTATCCCCCGAGCTATCTAGTTACCATAGAATGTTGCTAGCACGGCTGAGAATGGGTAGTTACTTTAGGCTGGTAACCTTTCCAGATACAAATGATTGGTCAATCAGTTTAACCAAATGCCCATGCGATGATCTTTCTATACAATCTACAATCCATTGTATCTTGTTTTGTAAATTTTATGCATGGGGCAGAAAGAGATACCTGATACCTTTGCTAAAGACATGGGGATTGAGACAATGCAGGCCTGCCTTTTTTAAATTGCTTTTATTGCAAGATGAAAAGTGTATAAATGCGGTATCCAAGTTCTTAACATTTATAATCAGATGTAGATCGTCTATGGGTTAAACTTATTTTTCTGCTTTGAACAAGATGCCCTTAGTAATACTATTAGAACCTTTTTATTTAAATTGTCATGCATCTGGATTCTTACTATTGTGTTAAATTGTCTGTAATAATTTTAATGTGCTTTTATGATTTGTTAAATCGAATAAAGCTATCTTTGAACTTGAACTTGAACTAATCATGCAGATGCCATCTGTGGCAGTCATGAGTGTTGTTTCTGTACTGTGGTTAGGCATGAATCCAGACAGCTTGGTGTCAAGGAACTGGTGATTGCTGGGGTGATCTGTGAGGCGCTGGTTGATTATTTTCTCGAAGACCTTTGCCGGGAATGGTAGTTGAGGGAGATGGATCTGTAGTCACAAAGCATGGCCAGGTCAGCAAATAGAAGAGAATGTCCTCCTGGCTGGGTCAGCAAATTATTTTTTGAGCAGGGGTGTGATCGGGGACTTTTTCCAGGTATCCAGGAATGTTGCCGAGTTTGTGCTTTGCCGACTGGTAAGAGTCCTTTGGTGAACGAGTGGTGGGGGCAAGGGTCAATTGTGGCCCCGAATGGGATGGTAGCAGCGGTTTCACCGATTGTGGCAGTGGACCACAAAAAAAGGAAATGGGAAGAGGCTGCTTCTCTCAATTTGTTCAGCACCTTTTTAAGAGCACATGATGCTCCACTGTGTCCACTCCACTCAACAAGATGTCATCTAGGAAAATACAATCTTGGGTATTCCCTCCACCAGCCTTGCATGGCAAAGAAATAACTACAGATGCTGAAGCTAAACCAAATGGAGTTCTCAAAAACTGGAATGCACCTTCCAGTGTCACAAAAGATGTCAGATATCAAAATTTGGGATGTAGCATAATTTGATAGTATGCATTAGCCATGACATAGGAGGGTACTACTAATGCATTCTGCAAAGTCAATGGTATGTCATCGATATTACGTAGAGTGAATTGATCGAATCATAGAGTTTTTTAAGTTTATGCTCATCCTTACCTGTCCGTTTGATTGGCATATCCAAAGTACTGGACTTAACCAATTGGATGCATCAATTGGTTTGAAAACGTTACCTTCATAAAACCTTTTCAAATCTTCTCTTCAATCTGAAAGGCACATTCCTAAACTTGGTAGTCTTGGGAACTATGCCATTTCTCCTTGTGATCTTCAACCATCCCAAACTACCTCACTGAAAATGTCTGGGAATTCTATTCACTGATTTTACCTCATTGATCAATAACACCTGCTCTGGATGATTCAGGCTCATCACAATTCCCATATTCCTTTGCTCCTTTCTTTCAGTCCAACAAGATTTTACTCATGTTCACCATATGTACTCTCTCTAACACTCCTTAGCACCTTCTTTCTCTTGAGGATTACATTGTGATCAAAAAGTCTGCAACAGATATTTTCACTCTACAACATCCTTTGGTTTAAATAGCCAGTTTCCTCTAAACAACTCCATCCAATTTGTTAAAAGTGTCACGGACATGAGTCCACCGACATATGCAATGTCTTGCCCAATATCTCAATTAAACACATATGTGGCATTAGCACTTGTCCACATTAGGACTTATTCTCTCTATAGCCGTTTCACTCATTACTATACACTGGTATGAAAAATGCCTGCTGTTTCCCTTAATAATCACTGCTCAAATCATGTTCCATTGTTCTTTTCATTTTGCTCTAGGAACCTCCTGCTTCATTCTTACATAAATGTACAAAAGGCGATAGGACGAATGCTTACAATTTGTCCTTTGATAAGGCTTTGTGTGTGTCATGTGCAGCCCTAAGTTGCATGGGTATGCCCAGACATGGGTCCTGTCCTCACTGTGTCACTGGAACCAAGCTGTACCCAGCTGAGGAGCCCATAACTACAGCGAAACCGGCCCTGGGTAGCTTGTGTTCTGGTTCAGCGGAGCCTGGCCTGGCAGTTTGGGCTGCACTGTTTTCAGAAGGAGAAGGGTCAAGACTGATTTGCATATGCCTGGGTCCAAACAAAGCTGGCATTGTAAGCAAAAGAACGATGGGTTGGGATGCTACCCCAAGCGATTGCCAGTGGTTAAACAAAATGAAAGCATTCCACCAACACCTTTTGCATGTTTTGTGGACTGCCCTAAGTGGCATCGGTATGCCCAGACATGGGTCTCATGCTCATTGTGTGTCTGGAACTAAGCTGTACCAGGTTGATGAGCCCATAGCAAGGGCAAAACCGGTCTTGGGATGCTTGTGTTCCGGTTCAGGGAGGACTGTTCCCATGAAGATCAGGGTCAGATTGATTCCACATCCTGGGTCCAAAATAAGATAGTATGGGGAGCAAAAGAACGATGCACTGACATGCTACTCTGACAATTGCAGGTGGTTAGACAAATTGTGAGCATTATTCCCTTTACCTTTTGTGTGTTTCAAGGAAAGCTCTGGCCTGGGTCTGAGTCTCAGGAGCCTCCCAAGCCAGTATGGGCTGGATACAAAACCGAAGAGGGTGTATATGACCTCCACACACATGGTGGCCCAAGTACACCACTAAACCTTGCCCTATTTGCCTCTAACACACTTTAATCTTTAGGTCCCCTGGCTGCAGTACTTGCAGCACTTCCTTAAGGAGGACCAGATGCTCCTACCAAACTCTAGAAGCTCGCAGGTGCATTTTTCAATTCAAAGGGCATCATCTTAAATTAAAAGTGGCATTTAGGAATTAAAAATGCAGACCTCTCCTTGGGTTTTCAGGGGAGGGCTATCTGACAGAATCCTGATGTTACATCAAATATAGTTTGGTGCTTGTTAGCCATTAAACTTGCCTATGAGCTCATCAGCTCTGGGCATGGGGTGAGCATCAGTCTTAGTGTCTGCATTCAGGTCTCTGTAGTCCACACAAAAGGGAATATGATGCACCCTACCTTTGGATATGGCTTAGGAACCAGCATCACTGGGCTGATCCAAGGACTGTTAGAGGGCTCAGTCACCCCATGCTCTAACATCTTGGCAACCTCAGGCACAATGCTATCTTTTACCTTGTCTGACAGCCTATGTAATCTTACTTTGACAGGCACGTTGTCACCTGTTTCAACATCATGTACACACCAAGATGTCATACCTGGGGTCGAGGCTGAACAGACCAGCAAACTGTTTCAATAAGTTGTAACAATCCTTTAGCTTTTGATCTGAGAAAAGTGGAGAGCAGTACTACACCTTCCATTGAGCCATCTTTAAAAGTACTGGAAAGCAGGTAAGGGAGAGGTCCACATTTCTATTTTCTTCTTGATCTGTCAATATGATCAGGGTCATGCCTGGTCTGTCATTGTGTGTTTCAACCTATTAACATGCTACACTGTGAAGCTTCCATAGGGTACCTAAGTCCACCAGATAGGTGATTTCCCCAGTCTTTTTTCAAACTAGATAGGGCCTGGTCCATTTATCTGGGAGAGCACATGAGCTACTAGTTCAAAAACCCACATCAACTGTCCTGGTTGGTATGCTTCCAATGAATACTTCTGGCCAAACCCATGCTTGACAAGCTCCTGGCTGGCCTCCAAGTTTGTGTTTACCCTTTTTATATGCTCTGACATCCTGGAGAGAAGGCCGAGTATGCAGCCCATTATGTCCTGTTTTGACTTTTTAATGGGTTACTCCTGTTTCCTCTCTTACCAAAAAATAGCGGACCTCTTACAGGGTGACCAAACTGGAGTTCACACAGGCTGAAGCCTATTTTTAGGGGGGTTGCCTGTCTGTAGACAAACAATAGGAATGGAAAAAGAAGATCCCATCTCCTTCTGTGTTTCTCTGAGAAACCCATTGTAATGCCTTTCATGATCTTGTTGTACCAATCAACTAGACCATTACCGTGGGAATAGTAGAAAGTAGTGAGCTTGCAAGTACCACCACACTCATTCCACATTGCTTTCAGATAAGCAGACATGAAGCTGATGCCTCCATCAGAAATTATCTCCTTAGGAAAACCCACCCGGGTGAAGATGCCAATTAGGGCCCTCGCCATTTGCAGGTGTACTAACTGTCCAAAGTGGAATTGCTTCTTGGTACCTGACAGCATGATCCACTACCTCCAGGATTGACTTGTTCCCAGATGCAGTCTGAGGATCAAGCACACCAATAGTTTCAAGTTTTGTTTCAAGTTTATTAATGCATCGAAGTAAGTTATTTAATTGTCAAACATAATATACAATAAAAACAATCACATGTCATTATAAATATTAAGATATTATATATTATTTAAAAGAGAGAATCTAACTTGTCTATATTCATGAAACAAAAAGACAGATACAGTAAATACTGTATCACACAATATTATCCATCCCTACTCTGTCAAAAGAGCACCACAGATAATATATTAGGGGAGCCTTTGGTTTGCTCCATGTCTTGCCACTGGCTTGACAGGTGACACAGGAGCAACAAAACTCCTTTACTTTCTATGACATCTGAGGCCAATGGATGTTATCAAACAACCTCTCCCAGGTTTTGGTTTGCTCCAGATGACCAGCTAAGGGGATTTCATGGGCCTGGTTGAGGATGATTACTCTGTATTGTGGGAGGGCCACCGCTCTCCTGGTTGCCTCTGGTTTGGGATCCCTTGCCTCACGATACATAACTCCCTTGTCCCAGTATACCTTATGGGTATCACTTTCATCCTCCTTTTCTTACCTTTCATCCAGTTGCCCAAGGCTTCAAGAATGGGGCAAGTTATTGGCCCCTGGCACAAGTCCTCTCTGGAGGTACCTCCTGCCTCCTGAAGTTCTGCCAACTCCAGTAGGTCTCTCAAGTTGGCCAGGTCATTACCCCCCAGGGTTAGGCTCCTTCTGGGTATAAGGTCTCTGGGAAATTGGCTGACCAATCTTCCTGCCCTTTCTCTTGTTCCTAGGGACTTGGGTCATTTTCTAGACTTGTTACACTTAAACACTCAGGGAGGCCCAGCATTGCTGCATGAGCCCTCCTTTCCGCACTTTACCGGGCAGACGTTTCCAGGTCCTTTCTCAGCAGATATTCCACTGGGGTACCAGGGAACACAGCCATTTTGTTATGTCTAGTCACCCCTCCCCACTCAAATTTCACTATACCTATGAGATAGAACTTTCCATCATTGTTTGAGTTTTCTATCAGGTGCATCTCATTAGGAATGATTTGGACTGGAGAAACCAGCTTTGCCGTTGCCGTGGTTATGCTGGCACCTGTATTCCTCAGAGCCTAGATATCAATCACATTGATCTTTTTCCACTGCCTATACCTTTTCATGCTTGGGGTGAGGTAGCCAAGAGATCAACCTCCAGCCCCACCCAGTGATACTAGGGTGACCTCAGTATGCCCTCTGGAATCCCAAGGGAGAACTTCCACTCACATCCTTACACTGGCAATGCCCTTAGGAGAACCACCAGTAAGTTGTTTCTTGCTGCACTTAGAATCTCCCCTCTTGTGTCCTGGCTAATGACATAACACACTCTAGCCTTTCAATTGTCATAATTAATTCCCAGGTAGCCACTCCTCTTAGACTGGGATCGGTCGTGGGTTCCCCCCTCTATTGGGCATTCTTCCGGAGACCTTTAGAGGAATCTTTCTGTTTATCTTTCTTGGCCACATCTTTCCCCTGAAGAGGGTCCTAACCCCCTTTCTTATGATCACCTTTATTTTTTATTTTTTGTCCTCATATGACCTCCGAAAAATAAGCATCCTGTCAAGAGTCTTACTTGAAGTTTCCCAGGTACTTCACAGGAGCAGAATGTTGCTGATTCCCAATGCCTCTCCCCCACACCACTGAAGAATTTTTCTAGGGAGTATGTAGGGACTCTCGGGGGGGAAATGGGGTATGGGACAGAGAAGAGACAGCCTTGTCTTCAATTACTGGTGTCGTCTATCAGCAACTACTCTATCTTGCTTGGAGAACAGTCTAAATCTCGAATTTAAAATATCGATATGGCAAAATATCGAGTTTTAAATATCGAGTGGACATAATATCGACTTACAAAAATATAGTGGACCAGAATATCGAAATGCAGGTAAGAAATATCGTTGTTCATAATATCGAAGTTAGTAATATCGACAGTCATAATATAGTTGTTAAAAATATAACTTTTTTGTGTTTTAAGTGTTAGTATATGTGTTAAAAAGTATGTATTATATTTGTAATGTATGTGCGAATTTTTTTAAAGTAATGAATTTTATGTTAATTCCTTTTTGCGTAATTTAATTCCGTAGCGGGTTGTGGGTTTATTGGGGAATAGGGTGGGAAGTAATTTAATTAGAATATATTGTTTAAGAATTAATTAATTACATGTTAATTACTTTTTGCATAATTTAATTCTGTAGCGGGTTGTGGGTTTATAGGGGAATAGAGTGGAAATTAATTTAATTGAAATCAATTAATTAATTATTGGATTAATTAATAATTTAATATTTAATAATGTATAATAGTAAGTTAATTAATGTATTATTAGTTAATTATAAATACATTAATAGCAATTATTAATTAATTGGTAATTATGTTAATTGTGTTACATATTTTTTAATAATTAGTAATTAATTAAATATTAATTATTACTATTTCATTTGTAAATATGTTAATTGTGTACTTTTTTTTAGGAGTGGGTTGAGGGTTGATAGGGGAGTAGGATAGGAAGTAATTTAGTTTTAATGTAATTTTTTTTATATTATATTTATTAAACGTTATTTTTAGTGTTAATTGTGTGAATTAATTTAGATTTGACGGTTATTAATTTTATTGTTAATTGTTATTAGTTAATTAATTAATTGTTAATTAATTATGTTAGTTTATTAATATTTTACAATATTGTAGGTGATGTTTATAGGGGAAAATGGTGGGAGGTAAATTAATTTGGAAAAAATAAATACTTGTTAATTAATGTTAATTATATTGCAGGAGTGGGTATACTAAATTATTCCCCTATGCTATCCGACACTTTCCCTACTGTTACACTTGGTGGAGTGAGAATATCAAATTTTTCCCACCCGCTATTCAACACTTTCCCTACTGTTGCATTCGCTGGAGTGGGAATAGTATTTTTACCCTCCTGCTATCCAACACTTTCCCTACTGTTGCACTCACTGGAGTGGGAATAGTAATTTTTACCCTCCTGCTATCGAACACTTTCCCTACTGTTGCACTCACTGGAGTGGGAATAGTAATTTTTACCCTCCCGCTATCCAACACTTTCCCTACTGATGCACTCACTGGAGTGGGATTAGTAATTTTTATCCTCCTGCTATTCAACACTTTCCCTACTTTTGCACTCACTGGAGTGGGAGTAGTAATTTTTACCCTCCTGCTATCCAACACTTTCCCTATTGTTATACTTGGTGGAGTGGGATTCCCACCCGCTATTAAACATTTTCCCAACTGTTGCACTCACTGGAGTGGGAGTAGTAATTTTTACCCACCCGCTATCCAACACTTTCCCTACTGTACCACTCGCTGGAGTGGGAATAGTAATTTTATCCCCTACGCTATGCAACGTTTTCAGTATTGTTATATTTAATGTAGTGTAAAATATTATTTAAAAAATATTAATTATTTTAATGTTTTAACTTATATATAATTAATTTTTATATTTATATTATAGGTTTATTTATATGTGTATGTAATTACATTTTAAATGATGTTGTTAACATTTTATAATTAAAAATATTCATTATTTTTAAATATTATTAAGTTAATATATATAAAAAAAATGCATGTTTATTTTTTTGATATTACATGTATTATTTATTAATGTTAACGTTTTTTAATTATTTTTAAGTATGTTTTACTTAATTATATTTATTATTTAATTAATTTTATATTACTGTTAAGACATTTAAAAAAGTCAATATTTTAGTAAACTATATCACTAACAACAATATTTAGGATTCAATATTTTTGTAGATATTTTTACCTCGATATTGTGGCAGCTCGATATTCTTCTCCTCGATATTCTGTCGATATTCTGTCAGTGATCCATCTTGCTTCTTGCGCTGTTTCTGTAGTTTTGACGCTGTAAAACAAATGACACAATTACTAAGTTCCTCTCTAGGGTTCTACTACTCCTAAATATTTTCTTATTCCAATAGTAACATTCCCTTTTTAGACTAGGCTATTGCCTCTTTTCTATAATAGGAGTCTTACGTAAGGGCTCCAAAATGATGTTCAAAATATGTGACTTTCCTGTAGGAATACAATACAATTTAGGGGCCGATTCAGATTCCGGCCGCAAAACGAACCGACCGACACGGACCAGCGCCATACGACCCGTGCAGTACGATGCAATGCTAGTGAGTTACAACCGACACGTACGGAATGCAAGTCGTACGACCGAGCCGGAGGGAAAATAGTGATCCTGACGGAAAACCGACGCGATTTTCACCGACCGACACGAACCCGGAATGAACCCGACCGACCCGTACCCGCGATGTACGATTAGCGCAGTACGATGCAATGCGTGTAAAACCAGACCGACTCACACGGAGACCAATCCGCATGACCGACACGCACAGACAACCCGGCACACAAGCAATAGAGACCGCCACGAACGACGCGTACCAAACACAGAAGACAGGCAGCGTGAACGAGGCGGAGAAGCCCGCACGAGACAACAGCAGCGTCTGTTTCCGTCACATGAACTTCTCCTTCATGCCTACAAAACACAAAGGAAAGAACACAAAAAAGGACCAAGCAAGCAATGACTAAGCCAATAAATATTAGAAGTATAATAGAAAGGAGCGGAGTAATATTACATGCTATCCACAAATAAATGTTGTAGTACAAAATAAATTTGAGTTATTTGTTTTTATTTCTTATTCTTTGTAATTCTTTGAGTATTTCTCTCCCAATTATTTCAAATAATCAATTGTTCGATAGTATTCCACTAAACTGTAACATTGGTTTCCATCTCAACCATCACATGTAAAACTGTTGCATTATTTCATATACTTTGTTCAAACAATATTCAAAATTAAAAACATTATAATCAACCTATTCAGTAAATAAAGCTCAGTGTATACAGTCGTACAGCCAATTCATATACATTGTTCAAACAATATTCAAAATTATAAACATTATAATAAGTCCATTCAGTAAATAATGCTCAGTGTATATAATCGTACAGCCAACGCGTTTCGTCCTATCTAGGACATCATCAGGGCTGTAATGAAAGAAAAAGAACATTGTATCACTATAAATTAAGCAGTATATGAATCCTACCACAGTATCTGTACAAGGAAGGAAAATATCCACAGTATACAGAATATACCTATTTGACAATACAATGTTATTGATCATGATCAAAAATATCCTTTTATGATAGAACAGTGTTAACAGATGCTTGCAGTTCTAGTGATAATCTAATTGTTACTCTATCTCTTAATTATCCAGAATGTGCCCATGATCCCACCTATGGTCTGTCATCCAATTTATATATTCTATTATTTAGGAGGATAGCCTCCATGTTTATATTCCTTTTAAGATCTCCCAATTTATTATCTATTTGTTTAAATAATTCAGGGTGCGGTATCTTCTCCAACTGCGCACCTTTTATTCTCCAAAGCATGAAAGTATAATCTAAAAATGAAATAATGTTTCCTAAACGTTGACCCTTACGTCATCAATTCCCTAGACCTCTTCCCTCTCACCAATAATATCCTCTAGCTTCCATATCCCTGCTAGTTATTTCTCACCTCAATATTATTTGGAACAATCCTTGCAAATCTATGCTTTCATTTACTTCCGTACTCTTTTCCAATTCTTCGTTTCCTAGCACTTGTCAATGATTTTTTATCCCATTCGATCCTTCCGTATATCAGTTAATTAATCTAAAAAATATATAACAAAAGACACATCAATAATAACTCTGCTTCAGTCTCTACTGTTAATAAGCTGAACGCGCCCAACTACCATAACGTACCTTGCAATAATATATCCTCATATATTCCACATCCGGTCCGATGATCCAGCTCAGTAGCTTGAAACCACCATCTTTATTTAAGACATTCCATCATCCATCTATATTTCCGCAATTTCCACTTATTAATTGTCCTCCTGTTTGCTGATAATTCCTCTAAACATACAACCAAATGGCACCCAATTAGTATCCCTACTACTGGTCCTCCAAAAGTAAAGTGAATCGCCCTATTCTAAACACATACCTTGCACCAGTATATCCTCGTGCCTTGCAGCTGGTCCGATAGCCCTGCTCTGTAGCCTTAGACCGCCAAAGCTTCTTTTTAAAAGATTCAAACACCAATCATTTACTCCGATTTCAAACACTAATCATTTCTTCCGATTTACAGGCCTTATTACCATATCACTAAGACTGTTCCCTATCTGGTCCACCAGTTCGAACCTCCAATCAAATCCCGTTTTACTATAACGAATTCTGAACTAGGTCTGGATACCGTTCCATGTGATCCCGAACCAATCCATGTTCCTCATTTCAAAGCCGCATTAACATAAGGGCTCAAGCAGCTCCCTATCTGGTCGGCTAAGTTTCTCCTAACATCCGTAAAAAACGGAAATAAGGGAACGGCTATTCCTATTCGTTAGTTACTCCACCAATGTGATCGCCTTTTACTCTGTGGGATGTAACAAGCGTAGTCCGATAATTATTACATCCCCCGACCGTCATTTACCGACGAAAAAAAAGGCAAATCCTTAATCAACCTGATTTGTAGTGTAATCAATGCAAAACGCTAATAACTCTACCCAAATCGTGTAGGGATTATCTTATTCTTTACCTTATACTTGAACTATACAAAGACCTCAATACAATTAGAGACCAGTTCAAATAAATTTTACTGCCTCAACGATAGGTGGTATATTCACAGGGACAGTTCCCTACCTTGACACCTTCCGTTAACACTGCAAAATCACTTATAACAACCACCCTCAATCACCAATAACGCCATCCATTTATTACAATTCCTATTGGAAATTCCACCCGATAATCCAATCTAATCCCATCTCCATTTAC
Source organism: Triturus cristatus (assembly GCF_964204655.1). NCBI lineage: Eukaryota > Metazoa > Chordata > Amphibia > Caudata > Salamandridae > Triturus > Triturus cristatus. Next base: position 1,009,378,576 of record NC_140593.1, on the reverse strand, counting down.
AACACATCAGACAACACTGCAAAGGATACCAATAATTTCATGTTATTCCAAGAAATAGTGGAGCTCAGAGTCACTGTTCAAACCTAGCTCCACTGTTCTACATCCACTAATCCAACGTGCCTCCTCCTGTCTAATCTTTAATTCCCAGTTTCCTCCTCTACGTCCTAGTTCTATTTTCTGTATCCCATGAAATCTTACATCTCTCCTCATAGGATGTGCTTCGTTAATGTGCTGAAAAAGTGGTGATCTGATGTCCTCATTATTGATGGACCGTTTGTGTTCTTGTATTCGCAATTTCAAATTACGCTTAGTGCTGCCTATATAGACTTTTTGACATGTGCACACTATAACATAAATGACCCCAGTACTGTTGCAATTTATAAATTCCCTGATGGGGTATTTTTTGTTTGTGTTATATAAAAACTCCTTAATCTTGTTGATACCCATATTACATACATTACAGGTACCACACGTGTAGAAACCATTCGGAGGTGGTGGTAACCACATCCTATCCACACCTGCAATTGGTTCTATATAGTTTTTGGTCACCATTTCCTTAATAGTAGGACCGCGTTTAAACACAATCCCAGGTTTGTCTCCAATTACGTTCATCAAACCTGTCACTCCTTTCAAAAGACCCCAATTCTTTCCTAGAGCCTTATAAATTTGATTTTGTTGGGAACAATACGTGGTCACAAATGCAATTCGCTCAGTAGTCTGAGTTTTCTCTTTTTGTTTCAAAGTATTAATTCTATCCACCCTCAAAATTCTCTGCCTAGCCTTAATCAAATTCTTTTGCTGATATCCCCTGTTTGTTAAACGTTTCTGAAGATTATCCAACTCCTTAGTAAAGTCTACTTCAGTGCAACAATTCCTACGAATTCTAACCATTTCCCCATAAGGAATTCCCCTGATTACTGAGCCAGCATGAGCACTTTCTGCTCTTAGTATCTAGTTCGTAGCTGTATTCTTCCTGAATAGTCTACTGTTAATGGTTTCACCTTCAACAAATAGTTCCACATCCAAAAACTCCAATTTTTCAAAATCATGTTTCATAGTGAAAGTGATATTGACATTATTAGAATTCAAATAGTCCAAATATTCATTCAAATCACCTGAGTTCCCCCTCCAAATCATTAAAACGTCGTCAATAAAACGAACCCAGAATAGAATCTGATCTGTCCATTGTGCAGCACCCCTACCCCAGGCATGCTCCCTCTCATACCATCCCATGAAGAGATTGGCATAAGAGGGAGCAAACCTGGAGCCCATCGCGGTCCCCCTGATTTGATGGTACCACGTATCCTCAAAAAGAAAAACAAATTTGGTCAAAATCAGCTGGCTCATTTCTACTAACATCTTAGAATGATCTCTCAAACTTGCACTTCGGCTACACAAAAAATTATTCAATGCCTGCACACCTTTATCATGTTCAGTACATGTATATAAGCCTACCACGTCAAGTGTTACTAGACTCATATTTGATTCCCATTTCAAGTCCTGTAATTTGTTGAGTACATCCATAGTATCTCTAATGTAGGATGGCAAATTGGTGACTAATGGTTTTAAAAATAAATCAACAAATTCCGACAAATGTTCTGTCATACTACCTATACCAGAGACTATTGGTCTCCCCGGTGGGTTGAGTCTGGACTTGTGCACTTTAGGTAAAGTGTAAATGAATGGGTAGGTTGGGTTTTCTACATGCAAATATCTAAATTCTGCTTCATCTATTAATCCCTCCTCTTTCCATACACATAGCCTCTCAAGAATATGTTTATTGGCTAATCCCAAGGGATTCGTTTGTAATTTTACATAGCAACTAGAATCACTCAATTGACCATTGATTTCTGCACTGTAATCCAATCTATCCATCACCACAATGTTACCGCCCTTGTCGGCTTCACGGATAACAATATTCTTGTCATTCTTCAAACTTTTAAGTGCTACTCGTTGTTCCCAAGTTAAGTTATCTCTAGTCTGAAAATGCCAACCACCCCTTAATTTCTGATCCTCCAATTTATGAAATTCGTCTCTTGTTCGTTTGACATACATGTCGATAGCAGCAAATTGGGAACCCTGTGGAATGAACTTAGATTTCATTCTGAGTCCACTGGTGCAGCTGTAATCCGTTTGTATATTTAACATTGAGGCGACATCATCTATTCCAAACCTTTCGCCCTCCGTCAGTGACATAAGCAATTGAACATTACACAACTCCGCAGTAGTCATTTCCGAACTTTTAATGTCTGATTTAACATTAACATTCCTTACAAGTGTAGAGAAAAAACTTTTCAATTTTAATAATCTTGAAAATTTAAAAAGATCAATCTCCAAATCAGTATAATTACATTCATTTTTAGGAGAAAATGACAAACCCTTCTTGAGTACACTTAACTCTTCTGATTTCAAGATTCTTGTAGAAAGATTGATAACCTCCAATTCCTCAACCTCTTCCTTATTGATAATTTGATCTTCATTTGATACCATACCTACTTCCTGTTCTTGTCCTGACTGCAGGTCCCCATTCTTGTATTTCCTATGCTTCCTCCCCCTTCTCTTCCTATAGTGGCTTTTGTTTTCCCCTTTTTATTCTCATAATTTCCTCGGAAAAAGAAGAATTTTTTGTAGTGGGTACACCCCCACTACTCCTGTTAGTAATGGTTCATCAGTAGAGGAGATACTCGAACTACTGTAACCAACCAAGCTCAATTCGCCTTGATTCAAGTTGTCCTGAGTTTGCATTATTTTTGGAGCTTCATCATAGCCCTTGGCGAATGTAAAAACTCTACCCTGATTATAATCTCTCTCATCTCTGCGCAATTTACTCAGTTTTTTGTCTTTAATTTGCAATTGATGACTGCTGATAACATCTTTCAAAATGGCATCGTTTTTGTCAGTTAATTCAGGTAAATTCATTTCCATAATTTCTTTTTCCAAATCAATAATTTGCTGTTTCAATTTCTCAACTTTTCTCTCAGCATTTTTAACTAATATGCCCATCATTGTAAAAGATGACGCATATAAATTCTCCTCCCATTCCTTCAAATGGTCATCTTCTAAATCGTCAAAAGTAGGAAAAATTAAAATCCTAAGCCCTCTAGGAATTCTTTTATTATCCAAACAATTCTTGAGTGTCACCCCATCCCACCATTTGGATAATTCCAATTTTTTTTAATTTCTCCAATTTTAAAAATGTGTCCCTCAAGCTAATCTTGGATATGTCCTTCCTCATTGTTGACTTGAGTAACTTGCTCTGTTTGAATACTTCTGCTGCTAGTTTCTCCCATTCATCATCCATATTTTAGATTCAAAACACTACTCCTGTGCTACACTCCCTATAAATCTACTACTATGAAAGCAACGATGAGGGTTACACCATTAATTGTAGGTAATGCCATTATTACACTAGATATTACTCTCTGGTGCACACATAGCTGTAACCCTCATCGTTGCTTTCATAGTAGTAAGCCAATAAATACCCCCCCAAAAAACCATGGGACAAAGACATACCCACAACTCCAACTATATAAAGGACTACAATCACTAACATCATCCCTTGCAAACAGGAGCACAGCCAGCAGCAAACACCAGTACAGAGCAACCACAGACACTCTCACAACTCACCCATCACACAACTCACACACCATCAGCACCTCATACAAAAGCAAACACACATACACACAGCAAAACCAACACCAAACCAACATCACTAGCACCCTCACACACACATCCCCCACCACCACCACCCATCACCATGCCTCCAAAGAAGAATCCAAAGTTCACAGATAGTGAGTTAGAAGTGCTGGTATACGAGATCCTCAGAGTAGAGCCACATTTGTTTGGTACATTGGTTCAAAGGACTCCCATCTCACAGAAAACCAAGATGTGGGCGAGGATTGTGGACAAGGTGAGCGCACAAGCACCAACGTTGCGCACAAGGACGATATCCAAAACCGGTGGTATGACGTGCACAGGAGGGTCAAGAAACTCATCGAGAAAGATCACGCCCTGAGTCAGCGCACCGGCGGTGGCCCTCCTGCCAAACCAGTCTACTTCAGGACCTGGGAGGAGAAGGTACGGGGCATCCTACCACCAGAGAGCGTCCATGGCCTAACAGACATCACAGAGCCTGGTGAGTGCACAAACAACATAACCAAGATTGTGCGGCAAGGGGACAGTGAAACCATGCACCGCAAGCAAAGCTGCACTAACCAATAGATAATCAACCCAAGGTGTGTAATCCAGTCACACAAACACAATACCTGCCATCTCATAGTGACTGGGGACTGTGTGATGACATGCACCAACCTACAAACAAATAGAGCAAGCCAGTGGCTCTAAGCCAAATAGACCCAGCAAGACAGTTTGCCACCACAAGCACACCACCTCACAGTGCAGCTGACTGTCAGGAAGGAATAGTGGGGATGCAGGTGAAGTGAGTGTAGACAAAAGCATGATGGGGCCTGTAGTCACAGATGATGCCCCCCCTCCTGATTGGCCCATCAAGACCCCTTTGAAACATGCCCACATCCCAGGGAGTGGAAAATGAATGACAAGATGGCCGACCCTGGCTCCTGCTGTGGGGAGCACAAGGCCCTGCTAGGGCTTGTGTGCAAATCAGAAGCAGGACATCACTGACTGACATCCTGAAAGACAACTTGTACGCCCCACAATGGAAGCACGTTTCATGATGGGAAGGAGGACTGACAGCCCTGACCATCCTACTCAGCATGGGGAGACACCCCCCTAACACAAAGTCCACACAACTCACCGGGTACAATGCATTGACACACACCTCATTGAAATATCAGCCAAAGATACCCTGTACTGGGTGCTGCTGTGTGAAGCACAGGGGCTCACTTGGGACTTGGAGCCAAACAAACACCAGGATTTCACAGTCAGCCATCTTGCCATTGATGTCACACCCCCTCGCAGGGAAGCAGAGTCAAGAGGGAGGAAGCAAGGGCATGCTGGGAAGGGGGGTGTAGCCAAGATTATGATGGGACTCGCAGTCACAGACAACCTACACCCACCCACATGGCCCTGCAAGATCAACCTGAACCATACTCACCCCACAGGGAGTGGGAAGGGACTGACAAGATGTCTGACACTGGGCTCTGTTGTGGGGAGCACAAGGCCATGCTGGCAAATGGCCAACAAGATCAAACTTTGTCTGTGACAAGCTGGGAAAAAGCAATGTACAGGCAGGCATCTGTTTGAAAAGTAGAAAATGTCATGTTTGTGAACCAACGATGCATGTAGAAACATAAATCACATTGTGTGTCTCTTCCAAACACAGGTCGTGCTGGGCACCCAGCGCCAAATGATAAGGATACCCAGTCCCAGACTCTGGTGGACACTGAGCTCTCTGGTCTGACTCTCTCACTGTCCTCTTCGGATGACGATGACCAACCTGGCCCCTCCGGTGTGAGCCATCATGCAGCAGCAGTAACATCTGCCCCCCCTGCACCCACGCCTCCAGCAAATGGACACCGACAGGGCACCCCCGCCAACACGGACAGACCAAGGACAATCAACACCCACAATACAGGGACACAGGACCCCCCGGAAGCTACAGCCAACACCGCCAGCAACACCACCCAAGGGGTCCCAGTGTCACCTTTGTGTACCGCCGCTGGTCCTGCCCATGTGGTGCAGGGCACGCCTTGCAGAGGGGTCTGGACTGCATGATGACCCCCAACTGGCACGCATCTTAGATACGTACCAGGATAGCACCGGAGGATTTGGCCAGGTAGTGGGGATCCTCAAGGACATGCAACAGGAGCAGGTCGCCCACCATGCCCGCATGGAAGCAAAGTGGGATGCCCTTACTGCGGTGCATCGGGACATACTACAATGCCTCCACCAGATCAACACCAACCTGTCCACACCCCCCTGTGTGCCCACAAAATCTGTTGCAACACCATCTGCCAGCGCCACAGGGAGGGAGGAGGACTCTGGTGGAGAGTCCACTGCACCGCAGAGGCCTGCACATGAGGATCCCCCCCGGAAGAAGAGGGGTCGTCCGGAGAAGGACATGTGAGAGGCAGATGTCCCAGCACATCCCCAGGGCCTCCAAATCTGTTCTGAACAATGTTCTTTGTGCGCAACCCGCTCACCTTGTCCAATCGCACACAACTCGCCCACATTACATGGAGGGTTCATGTTGGGCCAATGTAGCAGACGACTGTGGACTTTACTCTGGACATTTCATCTACCAGCACTTCCAACTCCAATGTGAACTTTGGATTCCCAAACCACTGTACAGCACCCACCATCCTGTGCACTTCACTCACACATGTTTGTAAATAAACTCACCAGTACACCATACTTGCCTCTGTTGTGATTCCAACTTGTCATGTTCAGGGCGAAGTCGATCTGCTACACAACACAGTGCATGTCAAATACTGCAACAATGTGACCAATGTAAGGTGAGTCATGGGGATGTGACACATGTGAGGGAGACACACCACTATGGCAACACAAAACATACTCACCATGGCCATGTTACTCATCCCACACAATTATGTTGACCTGAAACACATTGGCATGCACAGACACAACACCAAGCACAGTCAGTGGTACCAAGTCCACAGGTGAGGTAAGCAGATGTCACTCAGATGTGGGAAGACAGACAACGCACATAAAGCGTAGCACAGGTTCATTACACATCAGCAACACGTTTATTCCACACTAGTTGCACGGTAATTCTACGTAACAGTGGACACACGCTCACAATGTGTTGGAGAATGGAAGTCCAGGGATGTGTGGTACATCAGTTGATGGAAATTGTCAACTTCCACACTGGTATTGGCTTCTGGGTGTTGGGGGTCAGTGTTGACCACACAACAGGCAAAGGACCCTGGGAAGGACAGACAAGATACAGTCAAAAGCACAGACGAACAGGAGAGAAATGCAATACACATGCACAAAACATGTTGCAAAACACCTACACAAACACTAGTTAGCAGTACTGCCGTATTGTGGAGTACACACCACCTGAATGGACACATCACAGCACGCATGCAGTCAAGTGGCACACAGACACACTCAGACAGCAACAGAGCTGGCTCAACACATTCCAGGCTACCTCCATACATTGACAGAACAACCCTGGAAACTCACATTCAGGTGAAGAAGTTGTTGATGAGCTGGGAGTGGACGTTACCATCATCTTCATCATCACTGGCATCTTGGCCCAGGCCGGGATCCTCCATAGGTGCCGGACATTGGTCATCGTCATCCTGGATGAGAGGCACCTCCTTCCGCACAGCCATGTTGTGTAGCATGCAGCAGACCAGTATTATTTTGCACACCTTTGCAGGCTCATATGGGAGGGCCCCTCCGGTCTTGTCCAGGCAGCGAAAGCGGCTTTTCAGGACGCCGAATGTCTGCTCAATCACCCTCCTGCTCCGACCAAGTGCCTCATTGTAGAGCAGCTCGGCTGGTGTCACAGGGTTCCTGAGGGGTGTCAGCAACCACGGCATGTTGGGGTATATAGAGTCACCTACACACACAAAAATGAACAAGTAGCTGAGTTTTGTAGGAGTGCAGAATACAACACTGACAAACACACACAATGAGAAACAGTCAGTACACACCGACAAGCCAGGCTCACTGTGCTGGCATCTGTGACATCAGCGTTGCAATGTGACTACTCCTCATAATGTAGGCATCGTGCGCCGAACCAGGGAACCGTGCACACACGTGTGATCAACATGTCAGCAAGACAGACCACCAGAGCATTGATTGAATTATAGTGCTTCCTGTTCCGGTATGCCTGCTCATGTGCCTGTGGTGGTATCAGGGCAACATGTGTCCCGTCAATCCAATGACGTTTGGCATCCTCCCCAGTGTATAAAAGGCATCCTTAATTTCAGGGAGTTCATCTTGGCTCGGGAACTTGATATACAGGTTGAGGAATTGCAACATCCCCTCCAAGACATCGCGTAGCACCCGACTAAACATCGTTTGCGACATACCACCAGCAGTAGCCACAGTGTACTGGAAGGTACCGGTGGCAAACAAGTGCAGGGCTGCCATCACCTTCACCTCTGGGGTCAGTGCTGTAGGGTATGTCCGGCCAGGTAGCAGATGTGGCGCCAACTGCTCCGCCAACTCCTCAATCAGTGGCCTGGTGAAGTGGTACCGTCTGATGCTGTCGCGTTCCTGCCTGGTTGCAAGTTCTGGGAACGGCCGAAGGACAGCTGGTGCCCTGCAGTACAGAGATGCACAAAGGAAGATTGTCAGTACATCCACCCATGTGGCTATGACCACGATCACTATCACATGCTAGTTCATGACATTACAAAATGAACTGAGTTGTGTGCTGTTGGTCATGGACATATATGTCACCTACAAGACCACCACCTCACATCTCAATTCCACATGTCCACATGAGTGCCATGTAGTGCAATGGGCTAATAATCTGGCTGTGTCACCCAACCTATGTGCTGCTGCAACGTTCCAAATACCCACCCCAATGACAAATGAGGACTCATGTCTCCCAGGCATCACAGATCTTTGCCATGCAGAAACCCAGGCTCCCTGTATTGCCACATCAACACAGCAATGGACATGGCGTAGCACGTACACACCACAAGGCAAGCGTAAGTCCCACACGTAGTGGCCACTGTTGTTCCTGCCGGCCCTACATGTACATCTCTTAGACACACACCCTGTTGGAGGGAGGCCCACCGGGTAGTCGGGGTGACTATTCCGGGCACCTTCCTACCGCAAAATTATAGCCGAGCACCGCTGAGAAGCCCCCTCGGGGAGGTCTTTCTCCTATGATCGTACTAGGCCCAGTAACACCACCACACAGGACTCAATAGTAGTTGCGAGATTAGATTCTTTATCGGCAGTAATATGAGCAATATTTACAGGGGGATCGAGGGATCCTATCAGAGTCTCAATGTTCGTTCAAGAGGGTAGGGTAGCGGGACAGTCTTAGTGCCAGCCAGGCACTGGAGGGCTCTGCGCCAGACCTTGGATACTGGTCTCAGAGCGGCTCGGACGTGGAGAGCCGCGACGTCGTCTGCAGGGCTCGGATGGTAGTTCTGCTTAGGTCGAGCCGCGACACGGTCAGCAGGGCTCTGGTGGTAGGTCCGCTTCCGTCGAGCCGCGACGAGGTCAGCTGGGCTTTGGTGGTAAGGTTCAACAAGGTCGGGCCGCGACAGCGTCAGCAGGCCCCAAAGGTTCGTGAAGGTCTTTAAGCACGGTGGAGCCGCGACGTCGTCAGCAGGGCTCAAGAGGTGGTTCAGGGTGAGTCTTCTTCCGTAGGGTCAGCCGCGATCCGATCAGCAGGGCTCTTGACTCCAGGATACAACTATCGCCCTGTTGTCGGGTCGCCGGAGAGGCGCCAGGCCCCAGAGAGCTGTGGGGTGATCACACCTAGGTGTGGAGAGTCGGTAGGGGGTCCCATCGATACTGCCCTCCACCGGGAGTGGGAAGGGCTCACGTGGTATCCCCCGGGCCAGGGGTTGGCGTCTCGATGTCGGGCCTCGCTGGGACCGAGGCCGGGTAGAACAGGGTCATACAGGTGGTCACGTGGAGTGACGTGCAATCCAAGATGGAGGAGTCCCGATGTGCATGGGACCTCGTGCAGCTTAGCGCGGGGAAACAGGACCACGCCACGAGGCCGGCTCCCACACGCGCCCCCCCCAGCTGAAGGCAGGGAGAGTCACCCATCTTCTTGGGGGGTCTCCTCGCCGAGGCGGAAGAATCGGGACAGGCCGTCAGCATTGGCGTGGTCGTTGCCGGGCCGGTATTCAACAGTGAAGTCCATCCCTTGCAGCGAGATGGACCAGCGTAACAACTTGGGGTTCTCGCCCCGCATTTGCATGAGCCACCGCAAGGGCCGGTGGTCAGTCTGGACCCTGAAGTGGGTACCGAAAAGGTAGGGCCGGAGCTTCTTGAGAGCCCATACCACAGCGAAGGCCTCCCTCTCGATGGTGCTCCACCTCTGTTCTCGCGGCAGCAGTCGGCGGCTGATAAAGGCCACCGGTCAGTCGAGGCCCTTGGCGTCCAGCTGGGAGAGGACTGCCCCGACCCCGCACTCCGAGGCATCGGTCTGGACTACAAATTCCTTACTGTAGTCGGGGGCCTGTAGCACAGGGGCAGCGCACATGGCCGCTTTGAGAGCATCAAACGCGGTCTGGCAGCGGGGCGTCCAGTGCACCGCCTTGGGTTGTTTCTTTGAGGTGAGTTCCGTAAGGGGGCCTACAATGCTGCCGTAATCCTTTATGAAGCGTCGGTAGTAGCCTGTGAGGCCTAGGAATGCCCGGACAGCGGTTTGGGTGGCGGGGGGCTCCCACGCCTGGATGGCGTCAACTTTTAACCGGAGGGGGGCCACCTGGCCACTCCCCACCTGGTGGCCCAGATAGGTCACAGATCCTTGACCGATCTGGCACTTGCTGGCCTTAATTGTGAGCCCGGCTCTTTGGAGAGCGGCCAGGACTTCCCCAAGGTGTCCTATGTGCGCGGCCCAGTGGTCGCTGAAGACAGCAATGTCATCGAGGTAGGCCGCGCTGAAGGCTTCGAGACCGGCCAGGACCTTATTTACCAGCCTCTGAAAGGTCGCTGGGGCGTTCTTCATGCCGAAGGGCATCACCCGGAAGTGGTAGTGGCCGTCGGGGGTAGAGAAAGCTGATCGTTCTTGTGCGCCGGGAGTGAGCTTGATCTGCCAGTACCCAGCGGTGAGATCAAAGGTGCTTAGGTAGCGGGCGGCCCCTAAGCGATCAATCAGCTCATCGGCTCGTGGCAAAGGGTGGGCATCGGTCTTGGTAACTGCGTTCAGGCCCCGGTAGTCGACACAGAATCTGAGTTCGGGGGCCGTGCCGGGGGCAGCGGCCTTCGGCACCAAGACTACCGGGCTGGCCCACGGGCTGTCGGAAGGCTCGATGACTCCGAGGGCGAGCATCTTGGCGACCTCGGTCTTTATGCAGGCTCGGACTCGGTCAGGCACTCTATAAGCGCGGTGTCGTACAGGGGGGCTGTCCCCCGTGTCCACGTCGTGGACGCACCAGGGGGTTACCCCAGGTGTGAGAGAGAAGAGGGCAGCGAAGGGTTGCAGTAGCTTCTGGCAATCATGGCGCTGTTCCGGTGTCAGGGTGGCGGAGAGGTGGACGCCCTCCATGGAGCCGTCTTGGCTCGAGGACCCCAGGAGGTCTGGTAGGGGCTCGGAGTCACTTTCACCCCCATCGTCGGTAGCCAGTAGTAAGCTTAGTTCAGTTCGGGCAAAATGGGGCTTGAGCCGGTTGGCGTGCAGGACCCTGAGGGGGTTCCTCGGGGACTCCATGTCGACCAGGTACGTGACGGGGCTCTTCCTTTCAACTATCTTGAAGGGCCCGGTCCACTTGTCCTGCAGGGCGCAGGGGTCCACGGGTGACATGACCCAGACTTGCTGGCCCGGCTCAAACTCGACGGCTGAGGCATTCTCGTCATACCAGCGTTTCATATCTTCTTGGCTGGCTTCAAGGTTGGCTTCCGCCAGGGCACGGAACTTTCGGGTCTGGTTCCGCAGGGTCAGGAGGTACCGGTAGACGTCGGGCGGGGCACTTTGGACGTTCGCCTCCCAACCTTCCTTGAGCAGGCTGAGGGGCCCTCGGACGGGGTGCCCATACAACAGTTCGAAGGGGCTGAAGCCCAGGGACTTCTGTGGTACCTCCCGGTAGGCGAACAGGAGGCAGGGCAACAGAACATCCCATCTCCTCCTGAGGGGCTCTTCCAGGCCCTTGATCATCCCCTTCAGGGTTCGGTTGAACCGCTCGACCAGTCCGTTCCCCTGGGGGTGGTAAGGGGTGGTGAATTTATAGGTGACCCCACATTGTTGCCAGAGGGATCTCATGTACTTCGAGATAAAGTTCGTCCCTCTGTCGCTCACCACGGCCACGGTTGCTTCTTGGCCATCCATGGTTCCCTTTTTCTCTCCTCGTCTGGTCAGGTAGTGGTTGCGTTACTTGCTTGTACCATTGCGTTTGCTCGGATCCCGTCGCTGGCCACCAAATGTTGGAGGGAGGCCCACCGGGTAGTCGGGGAGACTATTCCGGGCACCTTCCTACCGCAAAATTATAGCCGAGCGCCGCAGAGAAGCCCCCTCGGGGAGGTCTTTCTCCTATGATCGTACTAGGCCCAGTAACACCACCACACAGGACTCAATAGTAGTTGCGAGATTAGATTCTTTATCGGCAGTAATACGAGCAATATTTACAGGGGGATCGAGGGATCCTATCAGAGTCTCAATGTTCGTTCAAGAGGGTAGGGTAGCGGGACAGTCTTAGTGCCAGCCAAGCACTGGAGGGCTCTGCGCCAGACCTTGGATACTGGTCTCAGAGCGGCTCGGACGTGGAGAGCCGCGACGTCGTCTGCAGGGCTCGGATGGTAGTTCCGCTTAGGTCGAGCCGCGACACGGTCAGCAGGGCTCTGGTGGTAGGTCCGCTTCGGTCGAGCCGCGACAAGGTCAGCTGGGCTCTGGTGGTAAGGTTCAACAAGGTCGGGCCGCGACAGCGTCAGCAGGCCCCAAAGGTTCGTGAAGGTCTTTAAGCACGGTGGAGCCGCGACGTCGTCAGCAGGGCTCAAGAGGTGGTTCAGGGTGAGTCTTCTTCCGTAGGGTCAGCCGCGATCCGATCAGCAGGGCTCTTGACTCCAGGATACAACTATCGCCCTGTTGTCGGGTCGCCCCAGATATAGGACGGGAGCCCTTTGATGTCCGGACCCGTGCGCCCGGAGGGGGCGGAGAGGCCGGGTAGGGAGCGGCCAGACGCCCAGCAGGAGAGGCGCCAGGCCCCAGAGAGCTGTGGGGTGATCACACCTAGGTGTGGAGAGTCGGTAGGGGGTCCCATCGATACTGCCCTCCGCCGGGAGTGGGAAGGGCTCACGTGGTATCCCCCGGGCCAGGGGTTGGCGTCTCGATGTCGGGCCTCGCTGGGACCGAGGCCGGGTAGAACAGGGTCATACAGGTGGTCACGTGGAGTGACGTGCAATCCAAGATGGAGGAGTCCCGATGTGCATGGGACCTCGTGCGGCTTAGCGCGGGGAAACAGGACCACGCCACGAGGCCGGCTCCCACACACCCCATCAAGGTTGATGCATATACCACATGGATGTGGAGACTGTCACCCATTGGTAACATGTGATCAGACACATCTGAGACACAACATGCACACAGACTGTGGGTGCACATCAGTATTGGGGCTACAGGTCTCACTGTGACATACATGCCATCAACCTCCCCGGACTCAGGGTGTATGTGACATGTCTTAAACATATCCAACCTGACACTGTGGCCTTCACTCATGCCCATTACTGTCCAATTGCACATCACAGTGCTAATGTGCTCAACACACAAAGGACTCTGCCCCCATGTACACGTGCACAGCCTGGGAGTGGCTGCACAAAGTGCCAGACAAAAAAACAGCTGTGGCCCCCTCAAACACCCAGGGAATGCAGCCTCACATGCCATGGGACACTGTGTGGCCAATGCTATAGTGTGGCAGGTGTGTGCAGGTGTCCATGGCCAGTATATGTGTGTTGCATCCGTCTAATAGTCACACTAATGAGGTCCGACGCGGGTGACAATGCGTACGCATTGCACGGGTCATGACCGAGCCGTGCGTACGGCTTGTCATTGCATAAAATGAGGTCCGATGCGGGTGACAATGTGTACGCATTGCACGGGTCATGACCGAGCCGTGAGTACGCCTTGTCATTGAATCCAATGAGGTCCGACGTGGGTGACAATGCGTACGCATTGCACGGGTCATGACCGAGCCGTGCGTACGCCTTGTCATTGCATACAATGAGGACCAACGCGGGTGACAATGCGTACGCATTGCACGGGTCATGACCGAGCCGTGCATACGCATTGTCATTGCATACAATGAGTTCCAATGAGGGACTATCATGCATTCGTGTCGGAGAGGCATGGTCTGAGACAGGTGTACGCCTTGGCCATTGAATCGTATGGAGACGGGGGCATGTGTATATTCAAAATACGCATTGTACAGTCAGTTGAACGAGCCGGGTGCACCCATTGGCTCAGGACTGTCATGGAGACAGATGCGGATTCAAAACTTGTACGAGTTGTGCACTGGAAATTCAGTTGGATGCCTACAACAATGTTGCAATTTCAAGTGTTCCATGAAGGTGAAGATTTGAACGATGCGGAAGGCGTGTACGAGTCGTACTTTTGAATGGATTGTCCAGATTCATAGGATGCAACCGTGTTGGACCTATCACTTGGGACACATGGCACAGAGTCTGCCTCTGCAGCACAGATATAAGGCTGGCTGGCCCCCAGGGAGCTCACTTGCCTGCACTACATGCTACTGGACCACATCCCTGCTACCACTGCTGCTGTCTATGCATTCTCTGGCTCCTGCTATGGCACGTACACTGGAGAGGGCCCCAGCCTTCACTGAGGAGGAGAACCAGGCCCTGCTGGACCGGCTCCTTCCAGAGTACAGAAAGCTCTATGGGACACCAGGGGAGCAGGTGAGTGTGCTGTCCACTGCCTTCCTAATTATGCATGTTGTCTGACTAGCAGTACTAGCGGTGTGTACACCAGTGGCAAGCATTCTCACTGACTACTTTCATCCACCAAAGTGTGTAGGTACATGTAATGAATAGTTTTCATGCTGCTAAAGTGCATTATTGCAAGCTTAAACTATCCAGGCATTGTTAACATGGCAAACATGCATGTGTGTTTTCATTCCCCATGGTTGCACTACCTGTGTAATTTATTTCCCTTTGTGACGATGACATGTATATCCAATAGTGTGCTGCACAAATCTGGGGCATGTGTGTTAATGTACTTTTCACTTTGTCATCCTCACAGGTTGATGCCCACCAGAAGCAGGAGATCTGGCTGACCATCGCCTGGGCTGTTCGTTCTGTGGGGGTCTACAAGCGCCGGATCCGCAACTGCCAGAAGAGGTGGCAGGACCTTCATGGCTAGACCCGGAGGATAGCTAGAGTCCAGCTGAAGCTGTCACCTCCACGCAGGAGGGGCGGACACCAGTCCCTGACTCCCCACATGCTCTGGATACTGGCGGTGGTCTTCCCGGACCTGGATAGGCAGCTGAAGGCCAGACAGCAGCAGGAAGGGGGTAAGTCCATGCCTGATCTGTGTACTATGTCTGACATGCAAATATCAGTCTTTTGTCCTGGTCACACTTCCACATTACGTAGGTCTTGTAGTCCCAAAATCAGGTCCCTCATTTGTGTGATGCACCCTCCTCATCTGTTCCACAGGTGTGGCCCCTACAGTCTGTTGCTTATGTCACTAGGGCACTGTGTCCCTGCAGTCAGCTATGTTTCAGGTACCTGTCAGCATCAGTTCCCGTGACTCTGTTGTGTGTTTCATGGGTGGGTCAATTGTTTACACAATGCCTGAGATCTGACATGTGAACTGTGTGTGCCCTTGAGATGTGTACCAAGTGCTTGTCTGACTCGCAACATGTTTCTGGGGTATTCAAAACAAAACCATGCAGCATGGGACTCCAATTTTTGGACATCAGGAGTATGTATATCAAGTATGTCACAATTGTTTAGCCACCTGACTACTGTCCGGGGAAATACACTGTTTCACTCAGTCCTGCCCAGTCATGCTCCCTCAAGGGCATTCAGAAACACTCCTGTGTATGAAATTGCAGGTTGTGCTTAGTGACATGTGCCCTCAGGTGTGTGCCTCTGTGTCATTAGGGTGTGGTTTGTTGCTACGTACAACTGGGGTGTCCATGATTCAGAGGGTCAGCATGACATCTGCAATGTGACTGTGGGAGACAAGACCGGTGTGACATATAGGTGCGTGATCATCTGACAGCGCACAATGGTGTATGCAACTGTGTCCCTCATGCAGCTGGGTTATATGCATGGCAGACTGTGATGTGTTAATGTACATGGATTTGTGTTTGCTGAGACTCATATGAATGATTTGCATGATGTGGGGTCTTCTGGGTCCTGGATATGTTGTTTGCATGGAATGGGCAAGTGAGCCAGTCATCTGCAGAGTCAGATTTACCCCTGAGCTAGGATTGTGAGTTAGTGCATATTGTTGTTGTCTGGATGCCCTGCCCCTGTGACAGGAGACAGTGTTGACTGACTTTCAGGGCATCCCAGTGCCATGGCATTGAACTTGCTATGAGTGAGCCTGCGTTGTGTTCAAGTGTGCACCATGCACCCCATTGTGGCCTTGCCCATCAGGAGATGAGTACATCATAGTGTGTGTTGCTGGCATGCATCCCAAGCATGTGAAATGAGTCTCTGCCCATCCCTTCATCCGGACACCTGTACTGAGTCAGTCGCAAGAGATGTGCTGTGTGTCTAGTGACCTACTCGTACATGTTCACTTGCATGTACAACTAATGTGTGGGTGGTGCAAGTTGGCACATTGGTGTGTTAGCATCCAACATGCAACAGACATATGTGTGAAAGTCAAGGAGGGATATGTGTGCCATGGTTGATGTTGAGAATGACATTTGTCTCATCCTAAACATTGTTGGCACTTTGAGCTGTGTTCAGCTGATGATGCCAGGGCTTGCCCTGTGATGTGATGTACTCACTGTGGTGTGTGCAGTTGGTGCAGGTGACTGATGTTGTTCTGTTACTTCCTATTCCTATCCAGATACATCTACGGCCACAGGAGGGGACAGCTCCATGGACCAGGAGGAGCCACAGAGCCTTACAGGGACAGAAGGAGAGGAGTCAGGTGGACCCAGTGGCACAGAGGGCGAGTTGAGCCACACAGAGAAGTTGTCAGCACCATCCCCCCCAGCTGAAGGCCACATCAGCTCTGAGGATGACTCCCCTGTGGAGGCGGATGTCAGCAGCCACCAAACACTAGCTAGTGAGGCTGTCTCCGCCACCGCCACCGCTACCACCACCACCACCACCCTCCCATCAGCTCCCATCCCAGAGGTCCCTGTGGGCTCCTGTGTTCGTGAGCATGTCTCCTTTGAGCCAGGCACCGCACCCCCTGCTCCTGTGTCCCCTGCTGCCCTGAGTGAGGAGTCTGTGGACTTACTTCGAGAGATCCATGTAGGGCAGACGTCAATGCTGAAGGTCCTCCATGCACACACAGGTCTGTTGACACAACTGGTGTAATTCATGGAGGGCATTTCCTCGGGCATGTCTGCCCTACAGAAGACCAACCAGTCCGTGGCCTCCTCCCTGACGGCAGCAGTGTCCCTCCTCCAACAGTCCCACACCCCTCTACCCCTGCAACACCCGTGATTCCTAGCAGCCTACCTGTCCCAAGCACAGAAACCCCCAAACCAAGGGCTAGACGTGCACACAAGCAAGCGCAGGGTACTGATTCCACACTCGCAGGTGCTGGTTTGCTGACACCCACACAGTCATCCACAACCACTCCACAGTCCTCCGAGACCACTCCCTCCCAGCCTCACCTGCAACCCCATCCCCCCAGAAGCTCTTCCTCTGTGACCTTGGCCCCGTCCCCACTGACCCAGTAGATCCTGATTACAAGGGGAAGAGGAAGTCCCCACACACAGAAGGGAGTGCCCCTCACACCTGGACACCCTCCCCCAGGCACAGTCAGACCGAGCTGCCCACCCGCAAGTCCCCCGGCGCAAGAAGAGCAAAACCTCCTCACCACCACGCAGCTCCAAGGCAAAGTCTCCATCCTCCATCCCCCAGGCCACCACTCCAGAGGTTCCCCCGCACTCCCTGCCCCGGGTTCCCCCACACACACATACACCATCCCCAAAATGCTAAGGCCATCCCCCCCTAGCACTTGCTCCTCCACACCTGGTCAGACAGTTGGTGCCACTGATGTGGGGACCGTGTCCTCCCCTGCCCAGCTGACCTCACCTGTCCCCCATTCTGCTCTCATGGATGTAGGCACTGCTTTGGAGTCCACGACCACCCCGTCTGACTTGGGCACTGCAGTGGTGAGCCAATCCACTCCATCTGACCTGCCCACTGGAGTTGTGCCGGCACCCCCCCGCATCTGACATGTGCCCCACAGTTGTGACAGCACCCACCACTTCAGTCAGCTCCACTGCAGTTGCAAGTGTCTCGCCTGCATCCCCCACCTCTTCACTGCCTCCTTCTGCTGTGCCCTGATCCTGTCCCTGCGGTGCCTGGCCTGCCCCCATGTATGCCCCTCCAAGGGGATGACCCCGGTCCTTAGCAGTGCAGGCAAGCAAGGGGTGGCAGTTGTCACTCTTGTTCACTCCTTGCCATTTTGACATGGACTGGCCATTGGCCTTTTGGTTGCACAGACGTTTAGCATTTCATATACTGAATTTGTCAGTCTAGTTCACTCCTTGCCATTTGGACATGGACTGGCCATTGGCCTTTTGTTGGAACAGACGTTTCGCTTTTCATATGCTGAATAAAGCTTTTTTTTTTGTCCCTGTGAACTTGATTTAGCTGTACATCATGTTGATGTTGTTTTACATGCCCTTGCACCTGTAATGCTTGGTTTACAATGTTGCATACTGATGTGTTGATGTGAGGTACTCCCTGTGGTCCATAAGATATGTATCCTATTCTGGTAGATATCCATGTCATTCTTTGCAGCTACCTGGGTGTGTCTTGATCAACTATATGTGTACATCTCTCTGTGAGCATTTCATTGGCATGGTCACATCTGTGGCTTGCACCCCTGCACATGTGATGTGCTTCCCATTGTCCAAATTGTCACTTCCACATACTTCATGCTCATCACTACTGGCCCTACAGGTGTGTGCATCATTGTAATAGGAGCAACTGGGTCCTCTGTGCAACTTGCTAGACATATGTTTTGAGTATGTGCAGCTGACTTAGGGGAGACTGCCGTACCCAGGCTGTTGTGACCAGAGCCTTCATTGTGTGGTAACTGATGGCTGACTGACCAAGTGTTCTGCAGACATGAGTGGGACTAGCGGTGAATATGTTTGGCACAGCTGGGTTCCCACAGGAGTTGTGTCCCCGCAAGTTAGTGTGTTGTCCAGTGACATGGCCTGGGCCCTTGGTGTGTGTTGTATGTGCATGTGTGTGTGTCCACATCCCTGTTCATACACAGACAGGGTTCCCTTGATATGTTCCTGTTGTTGATGCTTGCTGAGTGGTACTGGGTTCATCCCACTACTTTTCCAATGGGCTACCAGATGTGTGGGTGCATGACACACTACTGTTAATTGGTGTATCATCATTGGGATTTGTCAGTTCTGAGTGGTGATGATGTTGTCAGACAAAGATGGGACACAGTCAGGGTTCCTCAATGCATTTGTTTGTTCGCAATATCATGTAGTTGTCTCTAGGTGGTAGTTTTCAGTGATTGAGACATTTGTATGTGTGTGTGACTGCTCCCACTTGTCGGGTTCAAGGCAGCGATGCTGGCAGGTGTCAGCATGGGTGCCTTGTGTTCCTCCTTGGCATCTGCATAGTCATGGGACTGTGTGCAGGTTACATGTGCTTTGAGGTCATGACCATGTACCGCATACAGTGCAGTGTGTCTGTCATTCCCCTGGGTTGTAAACAGTCCTTGTGTGATGTGTTTGTGTACCTTAGTTCCTGGCAACATTCCTGTGTTTGTCATGGGTGCATGTGCAATGTCACCTGTCCATGTGGTCTTCACAGATACACATTGTTGCAGTTCAGGTGTGTGGTGTTGATGGTGGACTGATGTGAATGTTTGCATGGATGGTCCCCTAGCTCATGTTTGTCCATGGATGAGGGGCCATGCTGAGTGATTTGTGTTTGTGTATGTGTGATGTACGTTTGTGGCACAGGACACATGTCTGGGTTTCCCAGTTTGTACGACATCTGCCTTTGTCATCACAGTGGAGGTGTCATGCATGCTTGTGTCACTCCACTGTCTGGTCCCTGGGGGTAGTGGTGTTGTGTGTCAGTCTCTTGCTGAGTTAGTTGGTGTTGATTCCAGCTTGTGTCACATGTGTCTGTTGTGCTCCCTCTCATCTCCCAATGCCTGATTGCCCACTGAGGGTGTCCCAATGATGGTTTACTTTTGTATGGCTCTGTGTCCACATCTGTGTCACTGTGGTTCAGCCCCCCTCATGTGTTGTGTAGTTGCCTGGGGATACTGTGACACACACACACACATGTTGTGTCTGATGTGCAGTGTGAGTTTGTCTGTTTGTGCATCTGCACCAGTGCATTGGTATTGCTGTTGTGGGCCTTTGTCGGGATGCTGTTTCTGTGATTTTGCCTGCTGTCCCTGTGAGTCATTTCACATCATTGTGCACATTCATCCTGGTTGATGGGTGTCATTGCTGGCATGGAAGGTGAGTTTGTGAGCTGACACCTAGAGTCTACACATGTTGTTTTGATTGGTGTGTCTATTTCCGAGATGTGTGCATGCTTGGTGATGGTCACTTCTGCTGTTGTGTCATTGTACGCTGTATGCATTGTCAGCCCCCATGTGTGGTGCTTGTCTGCACATGGCCGAGAGTGTTATGTTTTCACAGCACTGTTAGCCTCACCACATCTCTGTGTGTATGGGACACAACCACTAGTTTGCCCCAGAAGTGTTTGATATGTTGGGAGCAGGGATCATACATGCTGTTTGTTATTTGCAGCTTTGGCCATGATGACACTTACCTTTTGGTCACTGTGATGAAGGCGGTTTGGTCCCCATCACCACAATGCTCCACATCTGCTGCATGTTGTGAGCCCCCACTTAACTTCTACTCTGCACAGTGAGGGGGTGTTCTTTTTACATTGCCACAGTGCTATGGTGATGCTTGCCTTGCGTATGTCACACTCATGTGTTGGTCACACATGTGCTGTTACTTACATTGTATGCTAGTAGCCATAATCACTGTTGTGGGCATTTGTCACAGACTACACACTGTTGTCATGATGTCATGGGGGATGTATTTTGCGAGAAAACAAAGAGAGGGAGAGGGAAAGGGTCACTCTTGTTCCCCCTGATACGCTTGTATAAACAACAAAAGAGTGATTAATATTAGACTGTTAAAGCTAATAAAGTAGAACAGCGTGGGAAAAACCAAAAAGATTGTTAAAAGAACCCTCACTTACCAACCTAGTTGGTGACATGCTTCATCATCGGGTTCCCACCAAGGAGGCCGAGTGCCTCCCTGGTGTGCTACAACGCCTGAGTTAGAGCGGAGCTGGTTTTTTGATGGAGTGGTAGTGCAAAGCGTGAGTTTAAAAGGTGAATGGTTTTAACCGATAACAATTTTTATTCTAGGTAAAACAAAGACCGTTAAAAATCAAGTGGGACGGACAAAAACTGGCTGGTTAGGATAACCAAAGGTTGTCCGATTTAAGATCAGTGAAACTAGATGGTCAACATGTTTCTGCTTGTCGTGCCAATTAGCTAAGCATTCTTCAGGACCAGTTGAAATTCCACGGCGGTATGCGCACGCTAAGGCGCACCCTAACCTGTGGAATATTGGTAAAACTTACGGTTCTACCGAAAAGCCTCCTGGTATTTCCTGGGCTACTAAATTTCGTAAACAGTGTACGATATACGTCATGGGTCCGAGAGGGGGGTAGTGAGCTATAGTATTTCCATGCTCGCACACCCCCGCGGTGGACCTGCCGGTATCCTACTAGGCCCGGTCCGGGCCGAGTAGGATACCGGCAGGTCAACAGGTCCCCTGTGAGTGGGGGGGGCAGGGGTGATGGGCAAAATAAGCTCTGTGAGTGGGGGTGGCAGGGGTGATGGGCAACATAGTCCCTATGGGTGGGGGTGGCAGTAGCGATGGGCAACAGGTCCCCTGTGAGTGGGGGTGGCAGTAGTGATGGGCAACAGGCCCTCTATGGGTGGGGGTGTTAGTGGTGCTGGCCATGCAACCCCTATGGTGGGCTGTTAGTGGCCAGGATGTGGATCCCCTGTGTGTGTGTGCCATTTTGCGGGTACGTGCCGTTTGTTTATGTGGTAGTTGTCTGACTTACCGCCTGCGCCGTCGGCGTCGGTTCCTGATCCGGTCATAGATGTAGTGTACTGGTATGACCTGCGCGATGGGATTCATGATGTGTTCGTGTCGTACACGCTGCTTGTTGCTCCGTCTCGTACTCGCTGCAAGCTGGTCCGTCTGGTAGCCGTGTATTGATTTGTGGCGCGAATCGTAGCTGATATGCTTGTTTTCCAGATGCTGTGACGTGCCGTATGTGACGACCAGTCCGGTGCGTAGGAAGTACGCATCGTACATGTCATGCCGGAAACTGTTATGGAGACTGCTTCCGGGCGACACGGTTCCTCTTTAGGAGTTACGGCTCGGACGGAGAATGGGTCTTGATTCACAGCCTACGTGTCGGTCATTTTTTTGGCAGTTATGCGCATCGTACTTACTCTACAGGACGGACCGGCTCCGGGTACGTGTCGGTCGCAGGGTAAGGCTACGGACAGCTGTCCGACCGGCCATCGGAATCGGCCCCAGAATGTAACTAATATACTGTCTCTTAACAAATGTTTTTTTAAACAAATTCTGTTGGTAGAGCTAGTAACCTTTATTTTCTTTTAATGCAGGTAGAATTCACGAAGCCTTTTCGATCTACTCGATAAACAACTCTCTCGTAAGTATTATCTCTAAGTCTTACATAATTAAACCTAAAATTCTTTATTTTTGCCTATTTGAGAGAACTAAACTGTTTGCTAAGGCTGAAAGGAAAAAAGGCTGTAGTAAGATACAGGTTTTTCAAATATAAACCACTGTGAACTGATTCTTTTTATATTTAGGAATGATCAGCTTCCAGAGCTGTACTTGCGTGACTGGAACTGCGTTGACAATCATTTCTGACTGGAACGAAGCCGGTAATGAGCTGCCGGTACCTTGACAGCTCGTAAATCTTCTGCCTTTAACTTCTAGGAAACCCGTCGCATAGCTTTTCTGAAGACTACCGACGGTAGAAATGAAACAAATTCTCTCCTACACTACCTCTAAGAAGCACCAATCGCTGCTGAACCAGCAACCGACTCGGTGAGGTGCGCACAGCTGAGGGCAAGTGCGAGCCTCAGCTGTGCTGGGAATTTCACACGCTCATTGTTGGAAGGCTGGAGGGCTAACCTTAGCGCTTCCAGCCATCTTTAGTGACCCCGCTTTAATCAATTCGGTCAAGGCCTTGTCGGGTGGCCTACCAGGGGGGCATGAGGCCTTAGTAATCCTCCTTCTGCAAAATGTAGAAATAGAGCCCACAAGCTGGGATCCATTCCACCAAAGTCTTAGGTTCCTGACAGCACCCCTCCTCAAGGTCTCGCCTTAAGAGGGTATTGTCCATGAAAGGTCTTTACCAATCTTGGAGCATTTATATGAGAACAAGGTTCCCAAGATCTCTCCTCAGGACCATAGCCTTTCCAATCCACAAGGTAATAAAGTTTTCTATTTTTCCACTTGGAGCCCAAGATTCTTTTTACTTCAAACTCCTCTCAGTTTGGATTGGCTTGGGTGTTTTCCTAGGCCTGAGATATGGTGAAGAAACCTTCAGTAAGGAGACATGAAACACAGGGTGACTTTTCAATTGTGAAGGTAGTTTTAACCTATAGGTCACTGGGTTAAACTTCTTTTCAACTGAATATTCAGCTCCTAGTCTTCTCTTCCTGTCAGCATATTGTTTGTACAATTTTTTAGACTTCTCTAACTTCTCTCAAGCTGTATCATGGGTGTGTCTTAGATGTTGAACCAAATCCTTAACTGCTGGGACTGAGACCTCACTAGTACTGATCATTAGATTTGGGTGTTGACCATAGTTTACATAGAATGTAGAATTGCCTGTAGAGGTATTTGGAGAATTATTATGTGCACATTCTGCTGCCCAGAGAAGGTCTGACCAATCCCCTTCTTGATTTAACAGAAACATCCTGAGGTACTGTTCTAGCTCCTGATTTATTTGCCCTCTCTGTCTGTCCATCTGTCTCTGGGTTATAACTAGTGGATAATCTAGTTAGTTTCAATATGTTACCCTGTGGTGAAGGCCTTCCAAAAATGAGACAAGAATTGAGTTTCACAATCAGAAATGAGGACTTTAGGGATGCCATACAACTTCACCTCATGTAAACCAAACTGTGTGGCCAATTCTTTAGCACTAGGGGAGTCTTTTAATGGAACAAAGTAGGCCATCTTGGTAAAGGCATCCACAAAAACCAGGATTGAGCTGTAGCCCCAACTGGAAGGTAGGTCTACAATTAGATCCATGGTCACTGTGTGCCACGGGTGAGGAGGGGTTGGCATTGGTTGTAGTAACCCCTGAGGTGATTGTCGTGTCGGTTTTCCCTGAGCACAAATCCCACAACCTAATACACATTGCTTGAAATCTTTAGTCATCTTTAGCCACCAGAATTGTCTTTTTGTCAGTTCTTCTGTCTTAGTTACTCCTTTATGACCTGCCATTGGGTGATCATGACAATCATGTAATATTCATTCTTGCAATTCCAAGGTAGGTAAGAACAAGGTTCCACCATGATAGGGCAACCCATTTCGGATTTCTCGAGGCGGGTCTGCCAAAACCCATTGCTGAAGCTCTTCCAGAGTAAGAAACTCTCCTATTTTCTCATCCAGGATTTCACTGGTAACAGTTCCCACAATTTTTGATTCAGGGATCAGCTTTTGGTCATCTATAACCATCTTTTGTTCTTCCGTATCCAACCTGGATAAGTCGACCGCCTTACCGTTCCTGCTTCCAGGGCGGTAGGTGATCACAAAGTTGTGATCCACCAAGTCTAGAGACCATCTGAGTTGACGCGGGGTCAGAGTTCTCGCCGATTTGAGGAATTTCATATTCTTATGGACCGTGTATACTGTCACAGTATGTCGGGCTCCCATCAGGTAGCGTCTCCACTCCTTGAAAGCATCTTTAACGGCTAAAAGCTCCTTCTCAGTAATAGTATTTCAGCAGGGAGACATTTTCTGGAGTGGTATGCGACCGGATGCAATTGACCTGTCTCCTTATGTCTCTGGGATAGAACGCCTCCAATAGCTTGGTCAGACGCATCCGTTTCCAAATAAAAGGGCTAAGTGGGATCTGCATGGTGGAGGATAAGTGCCGAAGTAAAACTCTTTTTGAGGGACTGAAAAGCAGCCTCCACTTCTTCTGACCATGAAAAAGAAACGCCTTTCCTTATCAAGTGAGTTATTGGGATCACCTTTTGAGAAAAGTCCTGAATAAATCTACTGTAAAAATTTGCGAACCCAATAAATCGCTGTATCTCCTTTACAGTCGCAGGAGATGGCCAATCCAACACTGCCTTGATCTTTTGCGTATCCATAGTAATTCCCTCTAGAGATAGAACAAAGCCAAGGAAATCCACTGTGTGAACATTGAATGCACATTTTTCAAGCTTGACATATAAACTATGCTCCCGTAGCTTTTGCCAGGATTCATTTGACGTGCTCTTGATGTTCTCCTTCTGATGCTGAGTAAATCAAACTGTCATCAATATATACGATGGCACACTTTTCAATAAATTGACTCAAAATGTTGTTTATTAAACACTGGAAAGCAGCTGGGGCATTGCAAAGACTGTAGGGCATAATCTGGTATTCGTACAAACCGAACTTGGTCCTGAATGCAGTCTTCCATTCATCGCCCTCTCGAACCCGAAATAGGTGATAAGCTCCTCTGAGGTCGATTTTTGTGAAGATCTGTTCTTAACAGTGATTCTGCTCAGGGCGCGGTAGTCAATACAGGTTCTTAGATTGCCCCCATCCTTCTATGGTACAGAAAATATCGGCGAAGAGACTGGGGACTGAGATGGTCGGATGAAACCATTCTTCAAATAGGTCTGGATATATTCTTTCAAATATGTGTCTTCTTTTTCAGTCAGGGCATAGATTCTACTGCACGGAAGGTTCGCTCCTGGTTCTAGCTCTATCTTGCAATCATAAGGCCTATGAGGAGGAGGTTTCTCTGCATTGACTTCGCTAAAGACATCCTCATAATCCCAATACATTGCTGGAACTTCTTCTGTACGTATCACGCACAGAGATGCTCCATTCTCAGACAGACAGGAAGCTAAACTAGAATCCTTCACTTGATTCTTGCCACGATAACAAGATTCCTTGCAGTATTCTGAGTTCATCTTAATCAATCTTTTCTCCCAATCAATTTGAGGGTTGGGTTCTGTTAACGATGGAAGTCCTAGGATTAATTGGAATTGGGGCGCATTGATTAAGTTAAACTGTAGGCTCTCTCGATGACCATCTGGTAGTGCAAGTTCCACCTCCTCGGTGTGACTAACGATAGGACCCAAGAGAGTTTTGTAGCGTCAACCGCTCTCACTGGTTCACTCTTTCGTATTTCTTGCAATCCTATTTTAGAAGCAAATTTATGTCGCAGAAATTTCCAGTAACTCCGGAGTCTATCATGACCGATATGTCAGGCTGGATAAAAGTTCTAAATTTCAAAGTAACTGTAAGAGTTAAATGCAGACCAGACGATTGCAGTGTGTTTGCCAACTGGTGGGAATCTGGAGTTGTATTTTCTTTAGCATCCACCAGTTCAACCCCTCCTACTGGTGGTGCCGCAAGTTTTCTTTCAGTGAAGTTTTTGGTTTCTTCGGACAGGCCTTAATGAAGTGGCCACTGACCCCACAACACATGCAAAGGTTATTCAATCTCCTCTTCTCTTTTTCTTCCTTGGAAAGAGGACCCCTCACTGCCCCAATCTGCATAGGTTCTACAGTCTGGGTGTTCTCTGCTGACCTAGTTCCTTCAGATCTCATCTGGTCAAATCTGGGTACACTCGGGCAAAACTCCCTTCTTTTCTCACCTTTTCGTTCAGTCTGTCTATAATCCTATTCTAGGCTGAAATCGATAAGGGCGGAAACTTCAGTGGGTCGATTGGATTTGGGACAGAGCATCTTTGAGCTCGTCTTTCAAGCCTCTCTAACACAATGCAGCTCTCTTATTCTCTGGCCAATCCACCTCTACAATGAGCTTATTAAATTGGGCTAGGTAGGCAACTAATTCCTTGTTTCCTTGCCTTAACTCCAGCAACTCGTTGTCAGTAACTTGGGAAACTCTTCTCCGATCAATGATCCGCAGAAATTCCTTTTTAAATTCGTCAAAATCATACAGGATAGGACCAGGCAGCTGCGTCTCCACTTAAGTATGATAGAATAAAGGCTACCCGGGACTGAGCATCAGGGAAAATGGCGGTCCGACACATGAAGCGCAGGGAGCATTGTGTTAGAAAAATTTGGGGCATTTTAGGGTCACCACTAAAACGTCCTGGTGGGGCAAGCGGAATAACAGGAGATAAAGAGTGTACGACTTGTGTTGTGCTCTCAGGGTGTGGTAAAGGGGTGGTATTACTAGCTGGTATACCCTGAGATATGGCTGAAAAACGGGTGCCTGAGAAATAACCGTCCATTCTGCTGGCTTAATCTGTTGTTTTTCTACTAGAGGCCAGTAAGTCTTGTCTTAGGGTTTTATTCTCTCCTCTGACAGCTAGCAATTCTTTTTGAATGACTTCTAAAACCCCCTCTAAGCTCTTCAAGTCAAAACACTCTGCCATTCTGCTCGGGTGAGTAAAAATTTGTGGGCACTTCACTCTGTCAAGAGTCTTACTTGAAGTTTCCCAGGTACTTCACAGGAGCAGAATGTTGCTGATTCCCAATGCCTTTCTGAATTTCCCCCACACTCCTGAAGAATCTTTCTAGGGAATATGTAGGGACTCTTGGGGGGGAAAGGGTGCATGGGACAGAGAAGAGACAGCCTCGTCTTCAATTACTGGTGTCGTCTATCAGCAACTACTCTATCTTGCTTCTTGCGTTGTTTCTGTAGTTTTGACACTGTAAAACAATCAACACAATTACTAAGTTCCTCTCTAGGGTTCTACTACCCCTAAATATCTTCTTATTCCAATAGTAACATACCCTTTTTAGACTAGACTATTGCCTCTCTTCTATAATAGAAGTCTTAGTTAAGGGCTCCAAAACGATGTTCAAAATATGTAACTTTCCTGTAGGAATACAATACAATTTAATGTAACTAATATACTGTCTATTAACTAATGTATTTCTGAAACAAATTCTGTTGGTAGAGCCATTAACCTTTATTTTCTTTTAATGCTGGTAGAATTCACGAAGCCTTTTCACTCTACTGGATAAACAACTCTCTTGTAAGTATTATCTCTAAGTCTTACATAATTGAACCTAAAATTCGTAATTTTTGCCTATTTAAGAGAACTAAACTGTTTGCTAATGCTGGAAGCAAAAGGAGGGCTGAGGTAAGATACAGGGTTTTCAAATATAAGCTACTGTGAACTGAGTCTTTTTATATTTAGGAATTATCAGCTTCCAGAGCTGTACTAGCCTGACTGGAACTGCGTTGACAAACAATTCTGACTGGAACAAAGCTCGTAACGAGCTGCCGGTACCTTGACAGCTTGTAAATCTTCTGCCTTTAAGTTCTAGGAAACCCGTCCCGTAGCTTTTCTGAAAACTAGAGACGGTAGAAATAAAAAAAAATCTTTCCTACACTACCTCTAAGAATATGGACGAAGCACCAAGCACTGCTGAACCAGCAACGGACTCGGTGAAGTGCGCACAGATGAGGGCAAGCGCGAGCCTCAGCTGTGCTGGGAATTTCACACGCTCATTGTTGGAAGGCTGGAGTGCTAACCTTAGCGCTTCCAGCCATCTTTAGTGTCTGCACTTTTATCAGTTCGGTCCAGGCCTTGTCGGGTGGCCTACCAGGGGGGCATGAGGCCCTCATAAACCTCCTATTGCAAAATGTAGAAATAGAGCCCACAAGCTGGGATCCATTCCGACAAAGTCTTAGGTTCCTGACACATCCTCTTGGTCTAAACCATCCCAATTGCTTATGTCTTAGGGTCTGATCTCAGCTGATGTTCATGCGAGATCCAGCCTGCATTGTACATCATGAGCTGACCAACAGGTGTAATCATTGGACACATTATTCCAGCTACAATCTATTGTTTGATGTCTAATAACTTCCAGAATAGCCCCTACTCTGTTCTCTTCTTAAAACAATCAACCTTTAAGTCCAAGTCTCTAAAGAATCATACAGAATTCCACCAGCCTCTCCATATTTGGGGGGCCATCTGGCACCAGTTCTTCCATATTTCCCTTCTTGCTAGGAGAGTTAGGTAGAAACAAGCTTACTCTGTAGTCCCAAGAGGCCAACCACATCCACAGAAGGCTGCACAATACTAAAAAGTATTAAAGAAGGGCTTACCTCAAATTCTTTGCCGAATGCATCTGACAGGGTCTTACCCACATTATTCCCAAACTCTTCCAACAACAGACAGGTGGTAAACATTTGGATATCGTCCGCCTCCTGGGAGCCGCATCTTGTGCATCTGGCTTCTCCGCCACCTCTTATTTTAGACAACTTGAGTGGGGACCAATAAAATCTGTGAAGTGGGAAAACAGTGGTTTCTTCTTAGTGCATCTGATTTAATCAATGTATAAAGCATGTCTAAAGATACTTGCCATAAATTTCTTAGCTCTTTGTCGGGCAAGTAGTTCTTCAAGACCAGATACGGCTGGCTTCCTAGCGGGCCGCCATGTCACCTTTCTTAGGATCACCTTGATGGGAACTCTTGGGTGCCCTAGTGCAAAACCAATCACCTACCATCTGCCCAATTCTCTGGGTCTAGACAGACTTGATTCCACCAGATGCTAGTGTAACAACTCTGATGAGCAGTTTGGAAGGATATGCTATTGTATTATCAAATTATAGTGCCCTTCATAGGCTTTCTTCTTGTCACTTCTATTTCAGCCATCAACTGCCTTTACTGAAGCATCCACAAGGTCCCCCCCATGTCTGCCCACTTTGTGTGTATTCCTGAATTTCTGTTGATTCTTGTTTGTGGTAAGACCAAAAAGCTCAATAAGTGCTGCTTTCATGTGAGTGTAAGATTTTGCCACCTCATCTTCTAGTGTCGGAAGCCTATCTCTCCCCAACACTTGCACCAGTTCCCACAATAAAGACCCCCAGTGGTAGGCACCCACCTTTCTCACATTGAGAGCTCTCTCATAAGATGCCAGCCAGCTATCTATGTCACTCTCCTTGGTAACTGAGGTATAATACCTTTGGGCAATCTAGGATCATAGGCACCTCCAGCAGTTATCTTATATTCTCTGATGCTGCCACCATTCTCTTCAGACTTCAAATCCATCTCTCTTTAAGGAACAGTCTCCTTTCCTTTAAGGCCAAACTTCTCTCCTCCAGGTTTAGGAGGCTTACTTGAGCCTGGAGCTTTCTTGGTTCCCCTTTCTGATGTCAAGCTCCACTCACTGCCAGATACTGGGGAGAGCCTTGGGTGGATTGTGGGTGTCAGGGTGTCATCACCCCCCTCATCCTACTCGTTGTTGACTCTTCTTTTTATTTTTTTTTACATTCAAAGAGTTTTATACAAACACCACAACTTTGCTCTGAAATACTTTGGTTGCAAACACAATCTTTTCCCTTTTCATTTATCGAACTCTAGGCATACCTTAAAGTACCATGTTTTTTGGTTGGCTCGTGCTCCTTTCTCACTAATTATTACAATACACTTAAGCATTCTTTACCTTACTATTCGGTATACGTTTTGTGTTACTTTAATTTCGTATGTGCAGTAAGAACTTTTATTCATACCGTTTACATTTGTAACATGCTTTTTCGATGTGCTCACACACCCAGGAGCTCATTATGACTTTCATTTTACACTGCATGGACCCAAATTCAGTTTTTTAAACATCCACAGTAATATGTTTCAATGTTCATGCTTTATTATTCACTATTAGTGTAATCAAAAATAGAGCACTCTTAGGACCTATGGTGGGAACTGTAGTCAGTAAAAAGTAAAAATGCTTTTAAATTCATGTTGTATGGGTGCTTGTGGATGAGAATCTGTTTAAATGAGCGAGAGCATGCATGTTTGAGAAAATGTTTCTGTGTGTGTGAGTGAAAGTGAGTGACAGTCAAGTGACTGGTAGTGAGTAAGATTGTGTGAGATTGAGGCCCAGATTTACTGTTCTTTGACGCAAGGCAACTCTGCCACAAAGGTGCTTTGCTTGCTCGTCAAAGCGGGAGAGAAAACATGTGCCATATCTTAATAGATGGATCCTTTTTTCACTCCACGTGTGCTGGCACACTTTTGGCAGCCAACGCGCATACCCTTGTGGGTGAGTGCAAAGTGTTTTTTCTGAGGTACAGGTTCTGTACTGGAAGAGTCACCTCCAGCACAAAAACTATGCTTTGAGTCATTTACTACTTTATATGTGTGCTGTACAATGTAGCCCACATGCAAATTTGCAAAACAAAAGGGAATGAAAACATTTCTCTCCCCTATGCAAATTCCTATTGACCAATGTTTATAGATAGGAATGCAAATGCACCAGCCATGGAACACTCTTTGCTATAAAATAATGCAAAGTAGCCCATAGTGCAACTTTGCATTACTTTGTGATACTATCCAATGCGAATTCCAATTGTTGTAGTGTTATGGTCACTTGACATTCCTTCCTGGAAAAAAATAGGGTCTGGGTCATTTGATGTCACTTCATATGATGTCATTAAGGCCAAGAGGTTTGTGATGTCACTTCTGCTACCCCTACATTTTTGGTGACACCTTTCTGACTTCTTCACATCTTATACCTTTGTTCGCTCTCTAACGATGTCGTCGTTGACTCCTCTGTCATCATTCTCTGGGGTAATCTGAATCTCAAAGGCAATTGGGTTCAATGGGTCTCCTCCCAGGCCCCTAGTGCTCTCTCGAGAACCTCCGTTTTTGCTGAGGCACACAAGCTGTTCTGTCGGTCCTTGCAGAAGACTGTCAATTCGCTGATCTTAAGGATCAGCAGAGCAGCCAAGTCAATCTCTATGTTTCCTAACTCTTTGACAACTTCAAGGACCATTGTATATACTTTTACATTTTTTTTTTAAGTGTTCCAAACTTTTTCCAAACTTTTTGAAAGTTTGCAAACTTTTAGATATGGTGTTTAGGAGATTCCAGAACTAGGCAAAATGATTGGAAATAATGACTGCTTCCTTCTAGGAGACGACTTGATGTATTTTTAATATTTCAAACGTATTAACTGACTATAAAACACATGTTCTGGATCCCACTGCTAGGTACCAATGTGAGGAAAATGGTTTATTATATGGTGTGGTTGTGAGAGCTCACAGTATAACAAACATACTACCTGTACTGGGTCAAATCAGATTTGTTTGAAAAGCCTTAGCTCAACCGTATGTAATTGTGGCTCTGCGCAGTCAGGCTTAATCAAAGAAGTACTAAAATAGTTGAATAGGGAAGAAACTAGAACTAGTTAAAATCCAATTTAATTTATAAGAATATGTCATATTTATCAATTTAAATAAATACCTCAAAAACAAAAATCCCCCAGAGAATTCCAGAGATATGGATTTTCAATGGAACAATAAATCACTGCTTTTTCACTTAACACAAGGTAGTAAACTCCGGCATGTGGCCGAAAGGAGGTAAGTAAATAAATTAATAAATAAAACTAATTACATTGCGCACGCTGCATCGCCATTTGTTAATTTTTTTCTAGCGTTCGAGGTACACAGTCTTTTCACAGTTTCAGTTTCTCTTAAGGAAGTTCCAGTAAAGCTAGGTCCTTCCTTTTTAATTTATTGTCAAAATTAGTACCGCCCACTGCTACCTTACTGGCTGTATCCTTGTCTTTTACACGGTACAGTGCACTACTATCTTGTCTATGTATGCCCTATATACTACTGTATATCACACAAAACACCACATAAATATATACATACACATACATACATTTCTTCATTAAACTGGTAAATCAAAATATGCACAAAAACCTTTTGAACAATGGATGTTAATGTTATAGTTTTCTCAGAGTTTTCATGAACAAGGTATTTTTTTGTTTTCCTAATAGCTTAACACTTTGACGAATGACCATGAAATGCCAAAAAAAAAGTTCATCCGCTTTAGGCACGTCATGGCAAGTTTTGGGGAGATTCATCAAACAGGAAGCAGGGAGATGGGCCTCAAAAAAGGGATTTTCCTATTTTAGCTACCATGGAAATCTTTGCTGTTCATACCAAAAAAACAGTGTATGAAATTTCAGCAAGAAGGACTTTACTTAAGCAAGTGCCTTTGCTTTGTTTGATGTAAAGCCATTCATCATTTTTTGAAAAATTAGCATTTGAATAATATTTTGGGGTGCATTTGAAAAGTTTAAAAAGCTAGAAATAACTGTATAGTCTTTGAACCAGGTTTTGTGACAATTGTGAGCACTAAATTAAAAAAGAATAACATTTGATTGGACACACGAGAACTATTTCCCATCATCCATTAGGGTTCTGTGGTCCTGAAATTGGATCTGTGCATATGAAGATTCTGAATGGCTGACACAAGAGAACATTTTCTCTTGCTGCCACTGTTATAGGATGTGGGACATGGTCCCTTAATCCTGAAAACAATTTACAAAGGCCAAATAGAATGGAAGGGTGAGGTCCACTGGCCCACAATGGCATTGGTGGCCCCCCTCAAGCCTCCACCTTAGTTCAAAATGAAAAATATATTTCATGTGTCACTGAGTCCATAAATCACTTTTGGGTTCCACAGATCCAGTCAAGTACGGACCCTCTAAGTTTGAGAGCCACAGTATGCAAACTTGTACAAAAGGGGGTGGTGATGGACGGAGCATCAGAACCAATCAAACACTCACGCCCAGTCAACAGATCTGGGTTTGATCCATCACCATTTTTTAGCCCACTCTGCCACCCCAGTTCAGACATGGCCGTATGCAAATCAGTCTGACCCTGTCCATCACCACCCCCTTTTGTACAGTATGCAAACTTGGCACTGAGACTGCGAACTATGGAAGGAAACCTAACACAGATCAATGCGTTTCATGGTCTTCGATCCTGCTACAGATGCTGGATTATGAGAGTCATTTTGAATGTATGAATCTGTGGCTTCAATAACACAGACTTTGGACTATAAAACCTTTGGTCCTGTATTGGGTCCCCTTCTCTCGGCCAATGGCTTGCTCACAAGACTTCTCATTATGGAATGAGAATGGAGTGGTTCTCTGCCTGTCAGATTACAGCCTTGTTATTGAGGACACTGACTATGGGCACCATTTTGGGTGTATACAGTCTTCAGTTTTGAAAAAGTTCCTGCACACTTTATACACAATTAAGGCCATTGAAAAATAAAACACTAACAACAAACTTAAAAATTACCTCTTCCAGCCGAGATGCCTTCTGACCCTCCATTAGCGCAAAGTTTAGAGGGGTGATCATAGATAATTCAAACAAATGCTGTTATTTACTAAATGTTTTGCCTCTGTCACAAACTTATGAGCTCAGCACACCTAGGAATGAGTGCAGGACTATCTGTATAGTCTGTGGACTTATGATCAAATCTGTGGACAATTTGACATTTTGAAGAGCATTCTGGACTTCTGATTGACTGAGATCACATGGAAAGTACCCTTTCTTTGGCCACACGTGACACATACATCATTTTGTGAAAAGCAGGAGACCTGAAGAGGTAATACAGTTCCCCACATTTCTTTTTAGGAACACTTTGCCTCAATCAGTTGAAGCAGATATTCCTGGACCATCCTGTGCTGATCCAGTGGCGGTGGAAGAAAAAGTCCATTGCCTTGGAGAGAGTGGAGACATGGAAAACACTTTGACATGTGATAGTTCTTCACACATCCACCAGTGGAGAAGAAGCTGAATGCACACCAGTTCACCTACAAGTTGTGTGATCAAAAGCTTAGCAGGGGGATGAAACAACACTACTTCTTCGGCACATCTACTATACATTGACATCTCAAGTCAAAGCATAACATGAAGTATGGGATGTTACTGGAGAAAGAAAAGAAACAGGATGCCAGGAATCAGACACACCTAGAAAAGTCACAAGAGGTGCTACAGAAAGCAGAAAAAATACTCCACTCCTGAACATATTTACAGTCGATAGAATGTAGAGTGAAATGGACATCTGTTGTGAAGAGAAAAATCCCAGGACTGGGAATGAAATGATGGAGGAACATAATAAAAACTTACATGAATAAAGATAAAGAAAAAACATGTTAGAAGTTCTGTGAGTGGCTGTTTACATCAAAGTTCTGAAAAACATAAAAAAGAACACAAAATACCTTCCCCCTGGAAATGTGTTTTTTTTGTTGTGCTCCCCCCCCCCCCCCATTCCTGAGCCAATACTTAGCCCGAGAGCCTCATGTGCTAGGGCCCAAACAAACAAATAAATAATGTGTGCTCCCCAGTCCCACAAGGGACACCCACAGCACTGAAATGCCTTGGGGCCACACAGTGCACACCAGGGACATTGCTTCCCACCGGCTCTGTCTGCTTGCACCCTTCCCAGGGGTGGCAGGATCTGGCTGCATTTGTTTGCTCCCACCATGCTAGAGCAGCTTTACTTTCTGCTCCTTCCAGCTAAGAGCACACATCCCTGTCCCATAGAGTGCAGGCAGGGAATAGGACATATGTTTCTTGTCTGCATGATTTTGGGCCGGGAGCAGCTCAGTGTCCCGGGGAATGGGGTGCCTGGGGCACTGTTGCCTTCTGGCCCCAGTGGATGGGGTTCACCTGTGCCATTATGTGGCTTGGAGAGGAGGTCCTAGCTCTACTCTCCAAATGTAAAAGACTTCAACCCTGGGGATGTGGTCCCAAGGGCCTTGAAAATGTTCAGGGAATGGGGCACAGGTCCCTCTCCCCATTTAAAATGTAATTGGCTCTGGGAGAGGCTTTCAAAATGCTCGAGGTGGAGGATGCATGCCCACCACCCCACAAAAAAAGAATATAAAAATTAGTTTATGCAAAATGAGCGGAGTAGCCGCTCATTTCACATTCACTGCACAGCTGGGGAGCGCCCTATAATTCCTGCAAGAACTTTTATTAAAACATTTTTTGAAGCGTGTGGTGCCCAATAAAGGGAAAGGGGCACCAGTAAGCTTTTTTTCTAATGTTGCGGTGACTGCAGGAAGTTCAGCAGTCCTCCTTTGAACATAAAAAAAAGTTGCAGTAAATCTTGTATTCTTTTTAAAGCTCTTCTAGCTGGATCTACATGCTTTCCAGCTGGAATGTGGGGACCCCTTGTGGTTAATTCTATGGCGGCATTCTGTGGGTTGAAGGATGTTAAAAAAAGACTTTACATATGTTTATGCTTCTTTTTGTAGAAAAATGCTTTATGTTACAGTGATTATTATTAATCCTTGCCATGTATGTCCATGGAAGTACATTTGATAATAGTTTCTGATAAATTATTTTGTTGCTTTATTGACAAATCCAGTCAGTTTTATATATGTTAATGTGCTGACTCCTTGATAAAGCCAATAGATCAGCTTTTTATACTTTAGTTTTCTAAACTTTTGGCAAAGCCATTGGGTCTGCCTGACTTAAAAAGATACCCTGTATATTGTTTCAGGACAATAGGTTGTGTGCTCAGCACACAATGCTGGACATCTTTCTTTACATGAACACAAACATAGAAATTTGCTAATAAAATCAAAGGTTAAATTTACTTTATAGATGGAAATTGTGATAATATCCAACTTAATATTGACAAACCCTTAGAATTTAACTGAAAACACACAAAGGTGATAATGTCAGGTAAAACATAAGTTTGTAATCTAACAAAACCAATAAAATTCACCAGTTATATCTATCTTAGGTAGCACTCTACTTGATCAATGTGCATAGAGGCCGCAGAGGCACATCACATAAAACCTCTGTGAACACAGAGGCACATCACATGAAGGAAAGCCTACATGCACTGTGGTAGCAAACTTTATCTGGTTGCCAGCCATGCTCTGAGGCAGTAATAATTGTCTATTTTAGGCACGGAAATCCTCAAAGGCAGCCACCACTACGATTTCCACACAACGATCATCCAAGATAGAAGAGTGCACGGTGGAGTGGTGCCATTGTTTTAGAAGGAAGAATATGTAATATTATATTTAATATGTGTGTCCAATTTAGGTAAGGAGGGCCAGATCCATGCCAGATTTAGAGGATTTAGAAATAACCTAAATACTAAAAGAAGTTTTAATGGAGATAGGTATTATCTTACAAATCTGGCTTGAGCCATAGAAATCCTTTGTCCAGGGATGG
Source organism: Triturus cristatus (assembly GCF_964204655.1). NCBI lineage: Eukaryota > Metazoa > Chordata > Amphibia > Caudata > Salamandridae > Triturus > Triturus cristatus. Next base: position 1,009,341,548 of record NC_140593.1, on the reverse strand, counting down.
ACGCCTCTGCTGTGGATCATGAACACACCACACTCTGCTGTCTCCAGCCAATGATCAAGGGTTTCTGTCCATAATCAGGACCAATAGAAGTAAGCAGCAATGGAGAACAAAATTATGCAACAGGGTAAATAAACAGTGCTGTAAGAAAATGAAAATGAAGAGGCATAAAGTGGTATAAATATGCCCATTTATTTCACTATATTTTCATTTAACAAACATTAATACTATCTGGGAAAGTAATTCACCTCATTAGTCCAGGTTTAAAGCCTGATTAACGAATAAGCAACTGAAAAGTGACAAGTTAAAGTGTGGAAATAGTCTGCCACTGTATGGCACCAACTCGGGAATGTTTTTTTTAGTAACTTTTGACCCGTTCCCATCACAGAATACAATGTAACCTCATAGGTCAGTAAAATGATATTGTGTAACTCTTACAGCACTGCATACCTCAGGATATTGTATGTTTATAACAAGACACCTAATTGAATTACCAAGGTCTCTAAAAGAATATACTAATAAAATGATTTTGCAAAAAAAATCTTTTGATCCTTTTGAGCTGGAACATATTTTTTCTTGAAAGTTATGCAGCAGATGGATTATATGGCAACTGTAGAAGTGCATAAGTTTGCGCAAAAGATAGCAGCTAAACAGTCACGTAATTCCAATTGCCCATACTCAAGAAACAAGGGAAAGTGTGATTAGGTACATTTTCGCAACGAAAAACACAGTCATCATTCAGGGATCCCAAGCAAAAAATAATGACATAACATTTAATGCTGATAGACTGACATTACAGCTAATTGTTTCACCCCACGAGAGACACCATTGGCAGAAGTCCTGGTGGTACTAGTCTAAATTAACTGTCATTAACAAACAGCACAGTGACTGTGTCCCTAGCAGGGGATAGCATTGGCTGAACTGTCAGAGTTCATCTTGTGTTACCAATGGCACCCTGAACCTTTTCTATGACTTCCTTGGATAAGAGGTTCTAGGTCCCAGAAAAGGTTCCTTAATGAACCCCTTGGGGATCACGCATCTCGAATACTTGATATAATCTCTAATTAAAAAAGGTATAGTTTCCTTGCAGGTTTCTTTCTTTATCAAGCTCACCAATTTAGGGCCTTATTAGGATGTCAGACAGATCACCACCAACAAGCCGTCGGTGGCTGTCCACCTGACATCCAAGGCAACGGTCAGAGTACTGGATTACGTTGCCGGCGGTCGGAGTGATGTCGTCCGAGAGACTGACCTATGCCTCCGACAGCATCAAGGATTTAGCTGGTCGGAGGCCTAATCCCTACAATGGAGGCGGTGCCTGCGGAGGCACCACTGGTAGGGATTAGGATGTCTCTCCGACAGCCTTTCCATGTCAGCCTTTCTGACATGGAAAGGCTGTCAGAAAGTGACTTTGGGGCCCTCATCCCCCTTAGGCCTCCACTGTGTGGCCTGGTGGGCACATGTGGTCCCATCAAACATTTATGCACCTTGTGCCAGACATCACATGGTGCATAGATGTTTACATACCCTTTACAATTGCAGCTTGTGCTGCAGCCCTTTTCTGGACCGCAGCACAAGCTGCAATGATAAAGACTATGGACCCCATTAAAATGGCCGAAGGACTGCTACCGACAGGCTGTCGGTGGTGGTCTTTCGGCCATCTCACCAGGGATTTCCATCCACCATATCGCAAAGGCATTTTGACGGGTGGTGGTCGGAAACACCGACTGCCATGGTCCCAACAGGCGGACTGTGTCCGACCACCTGTCGGACCTCCCTGGGATCCCAGAATTGCAGCGGTGCTTGTCAGGCACCGCCATAGGAATTACAATATCCCTTTCCGCCGGTTGTTCTGCGGCGGTCAATCCGCAGCAAAATAACAGGCGGAAACAGATTTGGGGGCCTGTAGAGGACCTGCCTAATCCCCTGGGCCATGGACATAGGTCCTGGGGGGGCATATGTTGCCCCCTTACATATTCCTACTCCATGTGGTAGGCACTGTATGTTGCCTGCCAGGTAGTGAAGGAATATGTGTGGGGTGTATGTTTTGGCTTGTGGCGGGTGCTGCAGAGCACTGCACCAGCCACTATGCAAATCATGGGTAATGCGACTGCCACGGTGGCAGTTGCGTCCTAATTTGCCCTGTGGGACCACCACCTTGTAGGCGGGGGTCCCAAATACAATTGGATGGTGGATAGACGAAAGTCTGTCTGCCATCGTAATGACGCCCATAGTTTACGACCACTGTGCTGATGGTCATATCATAATATCGAGAGTGGAACCGCCGACTTCTTTAGTAATGCTACGTATTATTTTACCTACATTCATGTTATTTCTTTTATGAGAAACCCAGCAGGTTTTTCAGGTCTGCTGTAATCATCCCAGTTTGATAGCTAATCCATTTTGCTCTGTGTGGTGTTTGTTTTTGTATTTTGCAGTATGGTTTGTTGCACAAGGTGTTTCAATTACTATTTAAATAGTGGTGGGTGGCGGCTCAGTCTAACAGTATGAGGAGTTCACGTTGATGATTACAATTACGCCCCTCAGCAGAGGAAAATATTGATCAATATCAACGCTGGTGTGGTGGACCAAATCATTTCAACTTAAGCCAGGACTCAAATGAACAGTTACAAAAAACACAGAAGTAAAATAAGGGAAGGCAACGGAGGGAAGAGAAAAGAAGGGAATGGGATTGGGCATGGGGGATAGGGGTGGCAAGGGCAGGTAGGGAGAGGTGAAAGGAGGGGGAAGGAAAGAAGGAAACTAAGAAAGAAAGAATGAAGGGGCATAAAAAGAAAATAAACCGTGATATAAAGTAAATAAGATAACTATAACTCTCATAACAATTTTGCTTCACAAAAAAAAACGCCAAGAATGTCCCTCAGCTTATACAAGGCAAAACAAGTCCTCCAACATTGCCTGACAGTGTGACTTAAAGAACGGATGGATGGGGAACACTGAATATAAATATATATACATTAAATAAAGAGGTTTTAAGTAGCTTTGCAAATCATTTGTATAGGCTCCTGCAAATCAGTGTATTTGGTCAGACGACTCTAATTCCCACGTTTCTTCTCAGCAATTTGCGTCCTGCACGTGATAACATAGTGCATTAGTACGAAGTTCTGCATTCTCATTTCCGTATGTGAGTAGCCTCCCTTGAGGCTCATCACTTAGCAGAGGGTTGGGAAATCAATCGAGAGCAATTTTCATAAATCCCAGGCCAGAATTCCTCACAGGTTGGGTTTCTAAAAGCTCAGACCTCATTGGCGCGGGCCATTAATTTTTAATTCCCTCTGAGCATTTGAAGTGCTGTCAGAATCAAAGTAAATTTAACAAGATGCTCAGACCTCTTTTTTCATCTAATATCCACATTACTCATGATCTATCTATGAGTCTTCAGGGTAAGTACCACCTCCTCGGCCTACACAGCACACATCCTTTCATTCTGCATCCGGTCATCAACTCTGCTTTTTATTATTCCTGATTGCCTGATTCAGTAGCTTACATAAGTATCATATGAATATCAGACAGGTATAATATTAACATTAATACATAGGGACTGATTCGCAAAAGTATAATAACACATTTGTGTAAGTTTGCTATTCACAAAGGTATTTTACGAGTAGTATCTTTACGACTGAGTAGTGTTCACGTATAACAAGATAGGACTGTCCTATCTTTTTATGTGTTGAGACTCCGCAGTCCTAAATATACTGGGGTAGATTTACAAGGAAGTGTCGCAGCGCGGTAACGCAAGCCCTTTGGCTGTGCCACGCTGCGGCACTTCCAAAGCACAGGAATGCGACATATTTACAATAATATGTCGCATTCCTGTGCTCTCCCCTGCGCTGGCGCACAAACAGCTGCAATGCACCGGCGCAGGTACCCTTGCACCATGGTGCAAGGATGCCTGCATCATGGGGAGATTGTTTTTATGCAGGCTTCCTGCACAAAAACAATTACTACAGGCATTTTCCTCTTTCAATGCGTGCTGTAGAATGCAGTACACATTGAAAGAGGAAAAAAACGAGGAGAAATGAAAACATTTCGCCTTGTTGCGCCTCGCTACGCCACCCCCAGGGTGGCGAAGCATTCAGACGCATTTCCAGATTTACGATTACTCGTAAATCTGGAAATGTGTCTTGTTACATGGGTGTTGCGTGGGAACAACCACAGCAACACCCATGGGACGCCCCTTCCACGCAAAGTGCTGCGTGTAAAGATGCCATATTTACAAGGACGGGAAAAGCCACGCGGGGTGGCTTTTCCTGTCCTTGTAAATATGGAGCAGTAAAATACGCCACTAGTACGTCACAAAAAGTGATGTACTGGTGGCGCAGTGGGCTTGTAAATCTGCCCCACTGCTCGTAAAATATCTTTGTGACTAGCAAACAATCGTAAACTTATACAAAAGTGTAAGATTACCTTGTGAATAAGGCCCATAATGTTTACGCTGGGTGATATTCCGTTAACACAACGGTACAGCCTTGGACCCACTTATACTATGCAGCCAGTGTATTAACAGAAGGTAAACGAAGCAGAGATTTTATATAAAAATAAGTTCAAACCCACCACCCTCCTATGCATCCAATATGTACATAGAGTACTGGGATATTTCACACATGTAGTATGTTCTGTGAGACCTAAAAAGAAATTTAGTATAGATACAAAGTGTAGTTAACTATATAAAATACAAAAGGGAACCTTTCAGTGAGGTCATATATCAGATTTGCCCTACTAGGCTTGTAATATGATGTATACGGAATCCAGGGGCGTTCCTATATTATGTTTTCAGCGCTGTGCCAATAAGTGACTAGCTGAGCTTTTGACCACTTCAGGGCATCGTGCATCCATTTATGCACCTCAGGTGCCGACTTGACTTTCAGTTTCACTGCTATATTGTGCCTCGCAAAATACCAAATGCTAATTTGGTTCACCTGCACTTCTAGCCAACTAGACCAACTGTGCTAACAGCTCGAATTTTTTCAATGACAGCAAGCCGATATCCCCAAACTCAATGGCAGCATCGTTTTTCCTCCTGCCAATCTCTTTCATTTGTTAGCCCAGACTAGATCTGACGTGAGTCATCAAAGCTCCTTGAAAAACCAATCGATTCAGGAGTGCCTGAAAAAAATATAACAGACGTTGCAATACCCACATCTTGGACAGTACCACTCTGCCTAACGTGGAATGGAGGAGACCCTTCCAGTTTGCCATCGATGATCAAATCGAAGCGATTGCTCTACCTAGATTGCCTTGTGTCAACTGTTCATCCCTGGGATATATCCGTACTACCAGGAATGTATTAGAGTTGGGGGCCTAGGTTATCTGAGTATCCATGTCCACCAATGGACAGTCCACTGAAGACATAGTTGCAGGAAAAAGGTTAGACTTAAACTAATTCACCTTCAAACCCAAAGCCCCCCAGAAAATCTGATAGTAATGACATTACATCTGGGAGACCGGTACTTGGATCTCGGAGATACAGTAAAGCATCATCCACATATAGGGATGCAATCTGCGGTTGGTTCGATAGGATAATAGCCCAGTCGTGTGCTCTGTTCTGTGTGTGGAGAGTGGAATGGACACCACTGGTATGTGCCCCTGTAAACTTGTACCCCTCCCATTCGGTCACAACAATTTTACTCATTTCAAAAAGACTTCCCCCATACCATGTGACCTAGCACATCGAACAGGAAGGACGAGGATAAAATATCAAAGGCCTTTTTTTATATCAAATGATACCCCCATTGGGAACAGTTTAGACCTAGGGGTCCGGTCCATTATGTGAAAGAGGCGCCTCAGGTTCATGTGCATTTGTCACCCAGGAATAAATCCACACTGGTCCGAGGGCACCAAGAAGCTGGCCAGGGGCACCAGCTGATTGCCCAGTAATCTTCCTAGTATTTTGTTCTCTGTCTTGAAAAGGGACAACGGTCCATATGACTGCGCGTCTAGTGTGCCACACCCTTGCTTCAGGACCACCACTATGACGTTTGAGTAGACTCAGGCAAGACCTTTCTTTGAACCCCATCCTGATACATTAGCAGTGATTTAGGAACTAACTGAGCCTCACATGTCGAAAAGAATTCAGGTGGTAGGCCATCTGTACCAGATGACCCCCCTCTCCCCCCTTCCCCGACCAGCATCATCAATCACCGTGCTAATATCTTGGGTTGTTATGGTCCAGTCTAATAATTCCCTCTGAATAGCATTTAGTGTGGGTAAGGTCAAGCCCAGCACAAAAGCACCCACTCTTCCCTTAGGAATATCCCTCAGAACTGAATATAATGATTTGTAGAATACCATAAGTGCTTCATTAATTAAGTTCTGCGAGTGCTCTATGTTATTGCCATCCATTCTTATGGGACAGAGCAGAGGTCTGTCTAAGGCCGAACGTAACAACTAGGCCAACTTCTTACCCTCTTTGTCACTTCCTGCTTGCTGACGAGTCAGGTATTCCTTACACTGACCACAATTCAAGCTGTCTACAAGGTTTGTATATTCTTTTTGCGTCTCAGCCTTATGCTTAATGAGGTCATGGATGCTTAATGAGGCCAGGGTTGTTCATCAATGCGTATTCAAGATCCTTGAGTACCCCTCCTTTATCCAATATCTGGAACATAATAGTCTGTTTACCCCCCTATGCTGTTTTAAGGTAGAGTCCTCTAATGACCACTTTAAATGAGTCCCACACCATGGAACAATTATCAATCAATCCTTTATTCTCCCAAAAGTAGTTCCTAATATGGTAGCCCACCTCTTCCCTGAACACTACGTTTATAAGGGTGTAAGTATTTAAATGCCGTTTTGGGTATTCTGGGTCTAACCCCTTTTAGGTTTGGGTTTAATATCAATGGGTTATGATGTGAGAGAGTGCTGCCCAGATACTCTGATCGTCACAGCTCCTAATTACCTTGTAGCCTAGACAGAAATATGTCTAACCTTGTATAAAAAACACACAACCACGAAGAAAAGGAGAACTCAATGCTCCCGGGATGTAAGGGTCTCCAGGATTAATTTAAATTCCTCGCTTTTGTCAATTCCCAAAGTACAATGTCAGGGACCTAACATGTGAGCCTTGCAGCAGCGGAGTGAATCTGTCTTTCACCACAATAATATCCATGTTTTAACCCCTTCCTAACAGGCAATATGTGTCTCGCAACAAAAACATATGAGGATGACGGGTCTCCACGAATATTATCTGATTAACATTTGGCACATATAAATTCATCCCTGTCCAGGTGTCCCCCTCCAGCACCCCAGCTGCAACAACAAACCTTCAGTGCCTATGTATGTAGACTCCATCCTGAAGGACACTTCCGATGAGATCCATGTCAGTGTGCCTATGGCAAACGCTGAGTATGAAGTATCATGCAGCTAACCTGGCCATTTCCCATGCAGTTTGACCGGCTCTGCAGAGGTAAGATGTGTTTCCTGCAAACATGCAACCTGGAACTTCCTGCAGCACAGATAACGAAACACTCTTTGATGTTTCATTGGTGCCTAACCCCCTAACATTCAAAAGGTATTTAGTTAAATATATTGAGTATGCAGGGAATATGTCACCTAAGCTAAGTGCTGATGAATAATGTGGTGTATGTAGTCCCGCCCAATATCTCCTGAAATTCTTTATGTGGATCCCTTCTATTGTACAAATATTACGAGCAGCTTATGTTCTTAGATGCAAAACAATTCCTCCCCCAGGCAGAGGTTTGATAACTACCCCACCAACCCAAACAACCCTCACAAGAAACTGTGCGCATCTCCTTTAGTTTGCAAGCATATAGTGTGTATAGGTGCAAATTTAGGTATAATTTGAAGAACATGTGCTTCCGATCGGCACATAATTGAGTGATGAAAGAAAAGGCAAAAGATTGGACTGTACACCCCAGCCCTGGCACAAGAACAAGGCCTCCCACCCACTCTAAAGAAGAAAACCTGAAGACCCTTCTATGGCAGACAGGTACAATATAGCAACATTGAAATCTGGAATATTTGCAGTTAGTGAGAGGTCTGTTAAGCCGGTAGGTCAGCAGACATTGCTGTGATGACTAGGGCACCAACCCATTCCTCAAACAGAGACATCTCTTCTGCATCTGACTCCATCACAGACAACTGCTTTTCTGACACATTTTGGGTTCTGGACCTATCCTAAAGAACTTTTTCAAGAGGCAGGCCCTTTCACTCATAACTTGCTTAGCTGTTGGCTTGCCATTGGAGTATTGCTTGGATTGTTTTCTCTGACAATCTATTCTGTCCTCATGCTGGAGTCCACACTGCAGATGCCATGCTCAATACCCTTGACCTCCAGCTAGGAACACTCCTCTTCCGGGGCATTAAAGAAATACATTTTGTCATTGTCTGTTATTCTGAACCCTGTAGGGAACAACAAAGCAAAATGAATGTCAAGCTTATGTAATATTGTCTTGATGTTTTGAAATGCAAGACGCTGTCTCTGAACCAATGGGGTGAAGTTAGGGAATTTTTATGTTTTCCTAGACCCACAGACCGTTTTCATGGCCCCTCTACAATAGGTGGTCTTGGTCCTTGTAATTCAGTAATTTTGCTATCAATGGATGAGGTTGAGCCCCCAGAATCAATCGTCAGACAGGAATTCTGTGTGCCCATTCCACCACAAAATGCAGAGGTGTAACTCTCTCGAAAACCTTTTGAAGCAGCAATTGTTCTGTGAAAGTCCCAGGGCCCGTAGCTTCAGCCTTTTACAGAAACCCAACCAAGCACACATTACTGCGGCAAGAACGTCCTTCGGTGTCCCACTCTTCTGTGTAGGCATTCTATCTCTTGCGAGAGATTCTTAATCTATGACTGCATCTCCAAGATGGTTGGGCACAATGGGGATAAGATGATTCATTCACCGTTACTCTTTCAGTGATATGTATAGGATCCATTCGTATCAAGTTAGCGTAAATGGCAAAGCCATCAATTTTGCCTTTGAGCACTGATTTAGTGTCTCTTAGTCATTTGATGAATGGCACTGAATTTATTTTTATATCCTTTAAGGGTGGTATCCACTGATCTTGGTGGTGCATCTGCCAAAATAGCATCCCTCATTTTGAACCATCAATTGGGTAAGATTTAGTGGGCTAGGGCTTCAACTTGTGGAGAGCCACCCAGAGTTAACCCATGAGGCAAATAAAGCCCTCATATTGGCACTTGGTTGGATTAAAGATTCGTTAATCTGGCCCAATTTTCAACTTTGCCATAGGGCAGTGAAACAAGATTAAGAGGCAACATAATGGAATTAACAGTTCCCCTAACAGGCATCCTTCCAAATACCATCCAGACTCAGATGTGTACTATAACATGTTCTTGTGCGCGGTAGTTCATGCACCATCATGATATCCGTCTCTGTACCTATACAACCTAAAAGGCAGAGCCGCCAGTGTTCCAGCACCCATCCTTCGCTTTGACAAATGTTTGAGTTCTAGGATCACAATCCTCCCCAGAGTGCAGTTAGAAGGTCCCCACAGGTTCCCCTCAGCCTTGTACACTGGGACAGATGAAGGTATTAACATAGTGAGGGGAGGAGCATCTACAGCATTTAAACTCCTCACCTCAATTGCACCCTCGTGCAAATCAGGATCCGCTGTGTTGCGATATCACGGATGTGCCCAGCACCTCCAGGCTTAGTGCTAGGAATGGTCCTCAGGAAAGTCAAACAGGCCACCACTAGGGGTCGACAACCCCAGTCAGCTATCAACAGTGATTTGGGTTTAAGACTAACAGGTTCGAGCTTCAGGGTTAGTGCATTTTCCACAAGGTAACCTTAACCCCTTAGCTGCTAGACCTTCCCCCCCGCCCTGCTAAGCTTTTTTTTTGGCTATTTGGGGTAGTTCACGCTTAGCCCCTGTAACTTTTTGTCCACATAAGGTATCCATGTCAAATTTGTACCATTTTTTTACATTACCCTGAGGATTCTAAAGGTACCCAGGGATTGAGGATTCCCCTGGGGGGACCCAGAAATTATCCAAAATATAGCTAAATATATATATATTTTAAATGTGGAAAAATTGCTGCAGAAGTAAGCATCTGTTTTTTTCCCTGCAAATAGGATCAACAAAGGGTTTGTGGTGCTGAAATCACCATCTTCTCACCTTTCAGAGACAGGCAGACATTTGCCAGAAAACCACATTTTTCTACACAGTTTTGGCATTTTACTAGAACATATCCTATTTTTCCTATTTTTGTGTGCTTTCGACCTCCTTCCAGTTAGTGGCAGAAATAGGTGTGAAAACAATAATGGATCCCAGAAAGCCATACATTTCTAAAAACTAGACAAAATTCTGAATTCAGCTAGGGTCATTTGTGAAGATCCTTTAACGTTTTTTATAGAAACTAACAGTTGAAAATAGATAATATTGAAATTGAGTTGAAAAAACAGTCATTTTAGCCAACGTTTTCACCTATAATTTCTAAGTATGACAGATTTTTTAAAGAAATATACCATTACATCTGCTGGACCCTTCAGGCTGTGGGGATATATAGAACTTGTAGGTTCACCAAGAACCCGAGGAACCCAGAGCCAATAACTGTGCTGCGTCTTGCAATGGGCTTTCATTGTGTACCTGGTATATGGCAATTCATTTGGTAAAATATAAAGAGTGAAAAATAGGTACCGAGGAAACCAATATGTTGCCGAAATGGGAACAAAATATAGACTTTATAAGTTGTGTTTTTTTGCACATCTTCAAAATTGTGGGTATCCTTACAAGCATATGAATTAGAGAACATTTATCATAATAAGTATTTTTTTACAAATTGTCTGACATTTGGAAGTTAGAAATGCAAAGAAAGTCAATACGTAATAACACTTGTTTTACTAATCTGTGTTCACCTAAGCCTCCTGATAAAAATGCTATCTCACTTGTGTGGGTAGGTTTAGTGTCCAAGACAGGAAATGGTCGAAAACGCAACGTGGACACACCGCATTTTTACAGTGGAACATGCGTAGCTGTGGATTTTGAACCCTAGATCAGCCGGTCGTAGGAAAACCTAGCAAACCTATATATTTTTGAAAAATAGACATCCAGCGGAATCCATGATGGGGTGCCTTGTGTGGTTCTCATTAGGTTCTGTTACCCAGAATCCCTTGCAAATGTCAAACTTTGTAAAAAAAAAAAATCCCCATATTTCTGTGATGGAAAGTTCTGGAATCTGCATGGATGCACAAATTTCCACCCATTCCACAATACCCAAAGTCTCCCGATAAAAATGGCACCTCACTTGTGTGAGTACGCCTAGTGTCCGTGACAGGGAACGGGCCACACCATATTTTTATAGTGAAAACTAACCCTTTTTTTGCCAATTGCCTAGCTGTGGATTGTGAACCCTAGCTCAACCGGCACCTAGGGAAACTTGGCAAACCTATATATTTTTAAAAACTAGACACCGAGGGGAATCCAGGATAGGGCAACTTGTGTGGCTGTTACCTGGTTCTGTTACCCAAAATCCGCTGCAAACCTCAAACTTTGTCAACAAAAACACATTTTCCTCACATTTCTGTGATGGAAAGTTCTGGAATCTGCTTGGATCCACAAAATTCCACCCAAAACGCATTACCCAAAGTCTCCCAAAAAACATGGTACCTCACTTGTGTGGGTAGGCGTAGAGCCCGTGACAGGAAACTAAAAAAAACGCAACATTGACGCACCACATCTTTACAGTAAAGCCTGACCCTTTTTTTGCAAAGTGCCTAGCTGTGGATTTTGAACCCTAGCTCAGCCGGCACCTAGGGAAACTTAGCAAACCTATATTTTTTTGAAAAATGGACACCTAGGGGAACCCAGGATGGGGTGATTTGTGTGACTCTCACCAGGTTTTGTTACCCAGAATCCCTTGCAAACCTCAAACTTTGTCAAAAAAGCATTTTCCTCTCACTTCTGTGATGGAAAGTTCTGGAATCTGCGTGGATCCACAAACTTCCACCTACTCCACATTTTCCAAAGTCTACCAGTAAAAATGGAATCTCACTTGTGTGGGTAGGCCTAGTGCCTGTGACAGGAAATGGGCCAAAACACAACATGGACACACCACATTTTTACAGTGAACACTGACCCTTTTTTTGCAAAATGCCTAGCTGTGTATTTTGAACCCTAGCTCTGCCGCCACCTTGTGAAACCTAGCACACCTACATACTGAGGGGAATCCAGGATGGGGTGACTTGCGTGGTTCTCACCAGGTTCTGTTATCCAGAGTCCCTTGCAAATCTCAAACTTTGTAAAGAAACATATTTTCCTCACATTTCTGTGATGGAAAGGTTTGGAATTTGTGTGTGGATCCACAAAATTCCACCACCCAGCATTCGCCTTGGTCTCCCAAGTAAAATGATACCTCATTTGTGTGGGTGTCCAGTGCAGAATTGGCTAAAAACAGATTTTTTTAAAAACGTAGTGCTTAGAATTTGCAGTGCTTTACCCTTAAACCCTAAGTTTTTGGCCCTTCCAAGTCACAGGCCCTTGGCCCATTCATACAAGTGAGGTATCATTTTACTCAGGAGACTAAGGGGAACACTGTGTGGTAGGGCATTTGTACCGACATGTTGATCCCTAACAGAAATGTGTGGAAAATACTTATTTTAAGCTAAATTAGAGGTTTGCAGGGATTCTGGGTAGGAAAACGATGGGGGATCCATGCAAGCCATACCTCCCTGGACTCCCCAGGGTGTCTAGTTTTCAGAAATGTGCGGGTTTGGTTGGTTTCCCTAGATGGTTGCCAACCCCGGGCCATAAACCCAGGTGCTCACCCTTGCAAAACTAGGTCGTTTTGTGATAGGTAATTTTGATGTCTCCACAATACGTTTTGGGCCCTTGCCTGTCGTGGATACTTGGCCCAACAAGATGAGTGAGGTATCATTTTTATTGGTAGACCTGGTGGTGCGCTGGGTGGTAGGAAATTTGTGTCAGCCCAGTGATCACACAACTTTTACACACAGACATTTGAGAAAAATTTGATTTTTTCAGCTAAATTTGAGGTTTGCAGGGGATTCTGGGTAGGAAAACCTTGGGAGGTCCACACAAGTGATTGCTCTCTGGACTCCCCCTCCACCGGGTATCTAGTTTTCAAACATGTGAGGGTTTGGTAGGTTTCTCTAGATGGTCACCGAGCCCGGGGCCAAAATCCCAGGTGCCCCCCTTGCAAAACCAGGTCGTTTTGTGATGGGTAATTTTGATGTCTCCACAATACGTTTTGGGCCCTTGCCTGTCGCAGGTACTTGGCCCACCCACACAAGTGAGGTACCATTTTTATCAGGAGACCTGGTGGAGCGCTGGGTGGTAGGAAATTTGTGTCAGCCCAGTGATCACACAACTTTTACACACAGACATTTGAGAAAAATTTGATTTTTTCAGCTAAATTTGAGGTTTGCAGGGGATTCTGGGTAGGAAAACCTTGGGAGGTCAACACAAGTCATTGCTCTCTGGACTCCCCCTCCACCGGGTATCTAGTTTTCAAACATGTGAGGGTTTGGTAGGTTTCTCTAGATGGTCACCGAGCCCGGGGCCAAAATCCCAGGTGCCCCCCTTGCAAAACCAGGTCGTTTTGTGATGGGTAATTTTGATGTCTCCACAATACGTTTTGGGCCCTTGCCTGTCGCAGGTACTTGGCCCACCCACACAAGTGAGGTACCATTTTTATCAGGAGACCTGGGGGAACGCTGGGTGGTAGGAAATTTGTGTCAGCCCGGTGATCCCACAACCTTCTCACACAGAAATTTGAGAAAAATTTGATTTTTTCAGCTAAATGTACCAGGGGAATCCCATATAGGTGCTAGGTCTGAATAGTATCCTATCCCCCATCTGATTCTGACTTTATACCATATTTCCAGTGCTGCCCTGAGGACCTTCAGAAGTTCAGACGTACACGCTAAAACATTTTGGTGCCCCAAACTTACATAAGAAAGCCTCACCACCATCTCCTCCTACAGTTTTTGCCATTTCTCCCAGCAGCCTTCCACATGCCGACTCTTCTGGTTTCACGAGTAACATCCAAACTCCTTTAGATTGAAATGCTACCGCATACCAGCTAATGTCGGGGAGAGCCAGCCCCCCCTTCTTGAGTCTCAGTTTCTTCCAGGACAACCTTACACCCTTGTCACCCCAGAGGAAACTCCCGATCTTACTCTGCAGCTTACTAATGCTCTTGGATGGGAAAGCCAGAGGTCATGTGGAAAATAAATAAGTAAGCTTAAGGAGAATGACCATCTTTACTAGATTCACTTTCCCATAGATTGTTAATGGGAGGTTCCTCCATCTGCTAAAAAGGCGATCTATTTCTTTGATTCTTCTATTTAGGTTGATCTGAGGATTTTTTTCCAAGTCTTTAACAATATAAACACCTAAGTATCTTAGCTCGTTACTGGTTATGCCCTTCCAATCGTCTAGGTTCCAGCACATCACCTCGGTCTTTGATGTGTTTGCTAGATAACCTGACAAGGAGCCAAACCCCTCCAAAAGCACTTCTACACAGGGAATAACCACTTCAGGATCGTTGGCAAACATTATTAAATCATCGGCATACAAAGCCAACTTACAACTGTAATGTTGAGTCTTAAAATGGGAGATAGAGTCGTCCAATCTGATGGCCTGCGCAAGTGGCTCGATATAAATATTAAATAAGAGAGGCGAGATCGGGCAGCCTTGTCGAGTCCCTCTCTGGATGTTAAAACTTGAGGTCAACAGGCAGTTCAAAAGAATCCGGGCAGAGGCTCCCTGATAACAGTTCTTCAGGGTTTGGATAAAAATAGGGCCAAACCCCATTACCTTCAGTACTTCCCCGAGGTACACCCAGCAGACCCTATCAAAGGCCTTGGCAGCGTCAAGGGCAACTATGGCCAAAGGGTCAGATCTATCAATGGCCAGGTCGATATTGCCTATTAACAGTTGTATCTGTTCCTGGATGTACCTTCCGACAACGAAGCCCTTCTGATCAACATGGACCAAATTGGGGACTAGTTTTGCCAGTCTCGCTGCTAAAATACCAATAAAGATCTTATAATCGTCATTCAGCTGGGAGATTGGACAATATGAATCAGGTTTTAACGGATCCTTGCCTGGTTTTAAAATCAGGACGATTGTGGCCTCCTTCCAGGACTCGGACACTTTACCAGTAGGGGAATATACTTAGTTAAAGATGGTGCCCAGTACGGGGGTCAATTCCTCTGCAAGTAGTTTATATACTTCGTTCGGAAGAGCATCCATACCTGCAGCCTTTTTATTCTTACATTTTTTTAATCTGCTCAGTTATCTCTTCTAGGGTAATAGGAGCATCCAGGTTATTATGACTCACCTCCGACAATGAAGACAGGGATTTAATCCCAATCCATGATTTTATAGTGCTTGGGAGGGGGGCCATATCCTCTTTATAAAGATCAGAAAAAAGGGAAAGTAAACAGGTTTGCATTTCTTCAATGCTGCTCGACTACTCCCCATTGCTATTAATTATCAACTCATTGATGCAGTTCTTAGAGCGATCATCTCCTGCTTTCCAAGCCAATAGGGCACCTGCTTTCTCCCCATATTCAAAGTTTTGCATGTTCCTAGTAAGCCATTGTGCCCTACACTTTGAATCCAATTTCCCCCTATACTCCTGTCTTGCATCGTTTAAGTCACTCAGAACTTGCGACAATCGCCCTGTTTCCCCAAGATTTCATCTGTTCCTCTCGTTCTCTAGCTGTAATATTTTTCCTTCAATTATTTTAAGGGCCCTAGCTTCAGCCTTATTCTTAGAACTTATAAGGCCATGAAGCCTCCGCCTTAGATTTGCCTTGTAAGCGTAGAGCCCAAGTTCAGGGAAAAATAATCTAAAGAAGCTTGCTTAACTACCTGAATAATTTCAGAATCCAAAAGCATGGCCCTATTAAGCATCCATCTTGCCTGCAACGAGAGCCATTTACTTTGGTGCATAAATTGGACTGGGGCGTTGTCAGAAAGATGACTTGGAAGGACAGAGATCTCTTCCAGACCGGCCAAGGTGGATCTGGCCACTAATATATAATCGATCCTAGAAGAGTGATGATACTTTTTACTGTAGAACGTAAAGCCCTGCAAATCTCCCTTCTACACGTCTACCAAATCCAAGTTGTGTAACATATTTAACAGAGCACGACGAACCCTGGGGGCACAACAAAGTGACTCAAATTGGACCGATCTTTTAACGGGTCCAAAAGAACATTAAAATCACCCCGATAATAACGGGGGGGATTCTGTTGTCAATACTGATTGCAGTTTACAGATATATGATGGATCATCCACATTTGGGCCATAAAACGAGGCGCAAACTACGTCAGAGTTCTCCAAGGCCAATTGTGCAACCAACCACCTCCCAGTCTGGTCCGTCTGTGAGTTTTTTATGGAGCATAGGGCTCCTTGATTCACCAAGATTGCAACGCCTCTACTGTGAATCGTTTGTTGCGAGGTACAGTAGCACTTCATCCATGGCACTCTTGAGAAAAGGGAACGGCTTTCCATATAACTCAGGTGCGTCTCCTGCAAAATACAGACTTGGGCCGAAGAGAGGTCTAGATATTTTAAGATCAACCTTTGCCTGCGGGGACACCTTAACCCATTAACATTCCAAGAGATAAAGATGGTCTTACTATCCCTTTTATTTTGGTTTCCTACCATTGACCTGCCTGCCTATTATCCCGGCATAGCGGAATTTCTTTAAGACTAAAGTGAGATGAGGTTCATTTTTTTCTTTTTTCCCACTGCTCCCCACCTAAAGTGCCCCTCCCTTCCCCCTCCCAGATCCCCCTGTGCCCCCCCCTTCCCTTGAGGAACCCTTCCCTCCAATAGGCAAGCCTATTCGGCCTCCCCTTCCCCCTTAGGAAAAGAACTGTGTTTTAAACTAGGGTCTTGCTATCCATGGGAGACTTATACCTCTCCCTTTCCTCAATGCCCCCTGCTCCCCCCCCCCCCCCCCTCCGGTTCAGCTTTAATTTTTGCAATTAGGGCATCAGCCTCTTCACCAGAATGTAGCAGATGCATATGGTTGTTCCACATTGCACGATGTTGTGCGGGGAACTTCAACTGTGCCTTGGCCCCAATGCTGTTGAGCTACTCTAACCTTTTCCCCAGCTCCCATTGTCATGTTGCCGTCGTGTGGGAGATGTCTGATCTTATTTGAAAGGAAAAGGGACTAGAATTATTAAAGGTTATGGTACCTTCCCTAAGGGCTGAAGACAATATCAACTCCTTAACTGAATAGGTCAAGAAGTTAACCAGAATCTTCCTAGGTTTTTGTCTGACTAGGTTTCTTCTGAAGGGGTGGCGATGCACCCTTTGTATTTCACAGGCTAAATCCACTTCTGGCGTGTTCTTTAAAACTGTCCCCTTTAATAGGGATATCACGAACCCCTTTATGTCAGTCCCCTCCAAGGCTTCTGGTACATTCAAAAGCCTTAAATTATTCCTCCTAGAATGATTCTCCAGGCGCTCGGCTTGATTTGTCTCAGACACAGTGAATCTATTGGTCATTTCGTCCTTCATAGCAAGCAAAATATCAGCCAAGGAATGTGATGTTAAACCTGTTGATTTATCCGCGATTACGTTATCTTCTGTGATATTGAAGGATGTTATTTTGGAGTCTTTAGGAGATTTAGAGGCCTCTTCCAGGGGTTCATTTGTAGCAAAGGCAGAGTATCTATTGGTAAGACTCACTGCTGGGTGAATGATTAGGGTCTGATTAGGGTTTACCTCGGCATCCCTATCTCTACCCCTGTCTTCTTTCCTATCGGGAACTACGTCAAAAACGTTTAAAGTGTTACCCTTCCCCCTCTTTGGGGGACTAGAGGAGCTGGAGGCATCCTTCTGGGGGCTGACTTGGCTCGCAGTTTTTAAGGTTTCACATACTGAAGTGGTAGAGGCAGACATAACTTTATAATATGATTTAAGGGAGGGGGTGATTTTAACCTTTAAGGACAACCGCTTCTTGCCCCTTCCTTTTCTCTTAACAGCGTCTGCCACTTTATCTTTTGAATCTGCGCCGACTTCCGTGGTGTCTCCTTTGTGCTTATGCTGTCTTATAGTTGTTTTAACCTCAGAGATTGTGGGTAAGATGCAAGGGGGGAAGATGGGTGTAGTGATATCAGTGTTGGAGAATTTTTCCGCTCTTGCCCGTAGGGTATATCTATTTGTTTTTGGCAATTGGGTACCCACACCAGCTAACCCGCCTGTCTTGCCAACTTCCCCTGTCTCTATACACTTGTCTTGGGGTTTGACTTGTGTCTCAATTGCTTTTACACTTCTCTGGTAATGGGGGTTGTAAACCTCGCCCTCAAAATCGGAGGGTGTTGGTACTTCGTTTTTTATATCGTTTTTTATATCCCCCGAAGTAAAAAAGTATTTCTTCCTACCTTCGCCGGAGTTCTCTGGGGCAACAACCTCTGAGGGAATACAACCCCAAAGGCATCGACTTACCACCTGGAGTCCTAAATCAGCTACCCGAATGGCACAGACACAAGGGGCCCGATTCACAGAACAAACTTAAGACTAAATCCTAAACTTACTACCATTCTGGTATTCACAGAATGCACCTACTACTTCTGGTATTCACAGAATGAACCTACTACTTTTGCTATTCACAGAATGAACTTCGAACTTTTGCTATTCACAGAATGGATTTACGACCACTAAACTTACGTCCGCACTCGGGCCAGAATTTCCGCCCCCGGAGTGGAATTTCCGCACCCGGAGCGGAAAGTCCGCCCACGGGGCGGATAGTCCGTCTACGGGCCGGAAAGTCCACCTACGGGCCGGAAATTCCGCTCTCGGGCCGGAAATTCCGCTCTCGGGCCGGAAATTCCGATTTTGGGCAAGACTATATTAACTGTGGACATTGATCATTTGAGCCAAGGGTAAACACCTGTCCAAGTCCCTACCATCCCCCACCATGCATCAGCTGACACACTCCAGCCAATCCTAGCTCGGCAGCACGTATAACTGCAGAGCAGACACACACACAAACCCTTACAACATGTCACTGAATTTGTTTGTTGCACTGCCCCATGCCATGCGGCAAAACCACTTGAGGAGGAGGAGGAGAGCAGAGAGGATCTACAGACAGAGGATCAACCTATTTGGAATTTCCAGTCAAGATGTAAGGGCCAGGTACCGTTTCCCTCCAGAAGTCATCTTGGATATGGTGTGTGAGTGGGAGCAGGAACTTGACTCTGTGACCTGCTGCTCTCATGCAATCCCAGCATATCTCAAGATCCTCTCTGCGCTCCATTTCTTTGCCACTGGCTCCTTCCAAAGGGTCTCCAGTGACCATGTGGGCATATCCCAGGCGAGCCAGTCGCGGTGCCTGCATCAGGTACTGAGATGCATCACTGCAAGATCCCACAACCACATACAAATGCCACCTACACTGGCCATTCCCCAAAGTCTCCCAATAAACATGGTACCTCACTTGTGTGGGTAGGCGTAGAGCCCGTGACAGGAAACTAAAAAAAACGCAACATTGACGCACCACATCTTTACAGTAAAGCCTGACCCTTTTTTTGCAAAGTGCCTAGCTGTGGATTTTGAACCCTAGCTCAGCCGGCACCTAGGGAAACTTAGCAAACCTATATTTTTTTGAAAAATGGACACCTAGGGGAACCCAGGATGGGGTGATTTGTGTGACTCTCACCAGGTTTTGTTACCCAGAATCCCTTGCAAACCTCAAACTTTGTCAAAAAAGCATTTTCCTCTCACTTCTGTGATGGAAAGTTCTGGAATCTGCGTGGATCCACAAACTTCCACCTACTCCACATTTTCCAAAGTCTACCAGTAAAAATGGAATCTCACTTGTGTGGGTAGGCCTAGTGCCTGTGACAGGAAATGGGCCAAAACACAACATGGACACACCACATTTTTACAGTGAACACTGACCCTTTTTTTGCAAAATGCCTAGCTGTGGATTTTGAACCCTAGCTCTGCCGCCACCTTGTGAAACCTAGCACACCTACATACTCAGGGGAATCCAGGATGGGGTGACTTGCGTGGTTCTCACCAGGTTCTGTTATCCAGAATCCCTTGCAAATCTCAAACTTTGTAAAAGAAACATATTTTCCTCACATTTCTGTGATGGAAAGGTCTGGAATTTGTGTGTGGATCCACAAAATTCCACCACCCAGCATTCGCCTTGGTCTCCCAAGTAAAATGATACCTCATTTGTGTGGGTGTCCAGTGCAGAATTGGCTAAAAACAGATTTTTGTTTAAAACGTAGTGCTTAGAATTTGCAGTGCTTTACCCTTAAACCCTAAGTTTTTGACCCTTCCAAGTCACAGGCCCTTGGCCCATTCATACAAGTGAGGTATCATTTTACTCAGGAGACTAAGGGGAACACTGTGTGGTAGGGCATTTGTGCCGACATGTTGATCCCTAACAGAAATGTGTGGAAAATACTTATTTTAAGCTAAATTAGAGGTTTGCAGGGATTCTGGGTAGGAAAACGATGGGGGATCCATGCAAGCCATACCTCCCTGGACTCCCCAGGGTGTCTAGTTTTCAGAAATGTGTGGGTTTGGTTGGTTTCCCTAGATGGTTGCCAACCCCGGGCCATAAACCCAGGTGCTCACCCTTGCAAAACTAGGTCGTTTTGTGATAGGTAATTTTGATGTCTCCACAATACGTTTTGGGCCCTTGCCTGTCGTGGGTACTTGGCCCAACAAGATGAGTGAGGTATCATTTTTATTGGTAGACCTGGTGGTGCGCTGGGTGGTAGGAAATTTGTGTCAGCCCAGTGATCACACAACTTTTACACACAGACATTTGAGAAAAA
The DNA here is from genome assembly GCF_964204655.1 of Triturus cristatus. Classification (NCBI taxonomy): domain Eukaryota; kingdom Metazoa; phylum Chordata; class Amphibia; order Caudata; family Salamandridae; genus Triturus; species Triturus cristatus. Next base: position 1,009,320,763 of record NC_140593.1, on the reverse strand, counting down.
TTTGATTTTTTCAGCTAAATTTGAGGTTTGCAGGGGATTCTGGGTAGGAAAACCTTGGGAGGTCCACACAAGTGATTGCTCTCTGGACTCCCCCTCCACCGGGTATCTAGTTTTCAAACATGTGAGGGTTTGGTAGGTTTCTCTAGATGGTCACCGAGCCCGGGGCCAAAATCCCAGGTGCCCCCCTTGCAAAACCAGGTCGTTTTGTGATGGGTAATTTTGATGTCTCCACAATACGTTTTGGGCCCTTGCCTGTCGCAGGTACTTGGCCCACCCACACAAGTGAGGTACCATTTTTATCAGGAGACCTGGTGGAGCGCTGGGTGGTAGGAAATTTGTGTCAGCCCAGTGATCACACAACTTTTACACACAGACATTTGAGAAAAATGTGATTTTTTCAGCTAAATTTGAGGTTTGCAGGGGATTCTGGGTAGGAAAACCTTGGGAGGTCAACACAAGTCATTGCTCTCTGGACTCTCCCTCCACCGGGTATCTAGTTTTCAAACATGTGAGGGTTTGGTAGGTTTCTCTAGATGGTCACCGAGCCCGGGGCCAAAATCCCAGGTGCCCCCCTTGCAAAACCAGGTCGTTTTGTGATGGGTAATTTTGATGTCTCCACAATACGTTTTGGGCCCTTGCCTGTCGCAGGTACTTGGCCCACCCACACAAGTGAGGTACCATTTTTATCAGGAGACCTGGGGGAACGCTGGGTGGTAGGAAATTTGTGTCAGCCCGGTGATCCCACAACCTTCTCACACAGAAATTTGAGAAAAATTTGATTTTTTCAGCTAAATGTACCAGGGGAATCCCATATAGGTGCTAGGTCTGAATAGTATCCTATCCCCCATCTGATTCTGACTTTATACCATATTTCCAGTGCTGCCCTGAGGACCTTCAGAAGTTCAGACGTACACGCTAAAACATTTTGGTGCCCCAAACTTACATAAGAAAGCCTCACCACCATCTCCTCCTACAGTTTTTGCCATTTCTCCCAGCAGCCTTCCACATGCCGACTCTTCTGGTTTCACGAGTAACATCCAAACTCCTTTAGATTGAAATGCTACCGCATACCAGCTAATGTCGGGGAGAGCCAGCCCCCCCTTCTTGAGTCTCAGTTTCTTCCAGGACAACCTTACACCCTTGTCACCCCAGAGGAAACTCCCGATCTTACTCTGCAGCTTACTAATGCTCTTGGATGGGAAAGCCAGAGGTCATGTGGAAAATAAATAAGTAAGCTTAAGGAGAATGACCATCTTTACTAGATTCACTTTCCCATAGATTGTTAATGGGAGGTTCCTCCATCTGCTAAAAAGGCGATCTATTTCTTTGATTCTTCTATTTAGGTTGATCTGAGGATTTTTTTCCAAGTCTTTAACAATATAAACACCTAAGTATCTTAGCTCGTTACTGGTTATGCCCTTCCAATCGTCTAGGTTCCAGCACATCACCTCGGTCTTTGATGTGTTTGCTAGATAACCTGACAAGGAGCCAAACCCCTCCAAAAGCACTTCTACACAGGGAATAACCACTTCAGGATCGTTGGCAAACATTATTAAATCATCGGCATACAAAGCCAACTTACAACTGTAATGTTGAGTCTTAAAATGGGAGATAGAGTCGTCCAATCTGATGGCCTGCGCAAGTGGCTCGATATAAATATTAAATAAGAGAGGCGAGATCGGGCAGCCTTGTCGAGTCCCTCTCTGGATGTTAAAACTTGAGGTCAACAGGCAGTTCAAAAGAATCCGGGCAGAGGCTCCCTGATAACAGTTCTTCAGGGTTTGGATAAAAATAGGGCCAAACCCCATTACCTTCAGTACTTCCCCGAGGTACACCCAGCAGACCCTATCAAAGGCCTTGGCAGCGTCAAGGGCAACTATGGCCAAAGGGTCAGATCTATCAATGGCCAGGTCGATATTGCCTATTAACAGTTGTATCTGTTCCTGGATGTACCTTCCGACAACGAAGCCCTTCTGATCAACATGGACCAAATTGGGGACTAGTTTTGCCAGTCTCGCTGCTAAAATACCAATAAAGATCTTATAATCGTCATTCAGCTGGGAGATTGGACAATATGAATCAGGTTTTAACGGATCCTTGCCTGGTTTTAAAATCAGGACGATTGTGGCCTCCTTCCAGGACTCGGACACTTTACCAGTAGGGGAATATACTTAGTTAAAGATGGTGCCCAGTACGGGGGTCAATTCCTCTGCAAGTAGTTTATATACTTCGTTCGGAAGAGCATCCATACCTGCAGCCTTTTTATTCTTACATTTTTTTAATCTGCTCAGTTATCTCTTCTAGGGTAATAGGAGCATCCAGGTTATTATGACTCACCTCCGACAATGAAGACAGGGATTTAATCCCAATCCATGATTTTATAGTGCTTGGGAGGGGGGCCATATCCTCTTTATAAAGATCAGAAAAAAGGGAAAGTAAACAGGTTTGCATTTCTTCAATGCTGCTCGACTACTCCCCATTGCTATTAATTATCAACTCATTGATGCAGTTCTTAGAGCGATCATCTCCTGCTTTCCAAGCCAATAGGGCACCTGCTTTCTCCCCATATTCAAAGTTTTGCATGTTCCTAGTAAGCCATTGTGCCCTACACTTTGAATCCAATTTCCCCCTATACTCCTGTCTTGCATCGTTTAAGTCACTCAGAACTTGCGACAATCGCCCTGTTTCCCCAAGATTTCATCTGTTCCTCTCGTTCTCTAGCTGTAATATTTTTCCTTCAATTATTTTAAGGGCCCTAGCTTCAGCCTTATTCTTAGAACTTATAAGGCCATGAAGCCTCCGCCTTAGATTTGCCTTGTAAGCGTAGAGCCCAAGTTCAGGGAAAAATAATCTAAAGAAGCTTGCTTAACTACCTGAATAATTTCAGAATCCAAAAGCATGGCCCTATTAAGCATCCATCTTGCCTGCAACGAGAGCCATTTACTTTGGTGCATAAATTGGACTGGGGCGTTGTCAGAAAGATGACTTGGAAGGACAGAGATCTCTTCCAGACCGGCCAAGGTGGATCTGGCCACTAATATATAATCGATCCTAGAAGAGTGATGATACTTTTTACTGTAGAACGTAAAGCCCTGCAAATCTCCCTTCTACACGTCTACCAAATCCAAGTTGTGTAACATATTTAACAGAGCACGACGAACCCTGGGGGCCCCAACAAAGTGACTCAAATTGGACCGATCTTTTAACGGGTCCAAAAGAACATTAAAATCACCCCGATAATAACGGGGGGGGATTCTGTTGTCAATACGGATTGCAGTTTACAGATATATGATGGATCATCCACATTTGGGCCATAAAACGAGGCGCAAACTACGTCAGAGTTCTCCAAGGCCAATTGTGCAACCAACCACCTCCCAGTCTGGTCCGTCTGTGAGTTTTTTATGGAGCATAGGGCTCCTTGATTCACCAAGATTGCAACGCCTCTACTGTGAATCGTTTGTTGCGAGGTACAGTAGCACTTCATCCATGGCACTCTTGAGAAAAGGGAACGGCTTTCCATATAACTCAGGTGCGTCTCCTGCAAAATACAGACTTGGGCCGAAGAGAGGTCTAGATATTTTAAGATCAACCTTTGCCTGCGGGGACACCTTAACCCATTAACATTCCAAGAGATAAAGATGGTCTTACTATCCCTTTTATTTTGGTTTCCTACCATTGACCTGCCTGCCTATTATCCCGGCATAGCGGAATTTCTTTAAGACTAAAGTGAGATGAGGTTCATTTTTTTCTTTTTTCCCACTGCTCCCCACCTAAAGTGCCCCTCCCTTCCCCCTCCCAGATCCCCCTGTGCCCCCCCCTTCCCTTGAGGAACCCTTCCCTCCAATAGGCAAGCCTATTCGGCCTCCCCTTCCCCCTTAGGAAAAGAACTGTGTTTTAAACTAGGGTCTTGCTATCCATGGGAGACTTATACCTCTCCCTTTCCTCAATGACCCCCTGCTCCCCCCCCCCCCCCCCCCCTCCGGTTCAGCTTTAATTTTTGCAATTAGGGCATCAGCCTCTTCACCAGAATGTAGCAGATGCATATGGTTGTTCCACATTGCACGATGTTGTGCGGGGAACTTCAACTGTGCCTTGGCCCCAATGCTGTTGAGCTACTCTAACCTTTTCCCCAGCTCCCATTGTCATGTTGCCGTCGTGTGGGAGATGTCTGATCTTATTTGAAAGGAAAAGGGACTAGAATTATTAAAGGTTATGGTACCTTCCCTAAGGGCTGAAGACAATATCAACTCCTTAACTGAATAGGTCAAGAAGTTAACCAGAATCTTCCTAGGTTTTTGTCTGACTAGGTTTCTTCTGAAGGGGTTGCGATGCACCCTTTGTATTTCACAGGCTAAATCCACTTCTGGCGTGTTCTTTAAAACTGTCCCCTTTAATAGGGATATCACGAACCCCTTTATGTCAGTCCCCTCCAAGGCTTCTGGTACATTCAAAAGCCTTAAATTATTCCTCCTAGAATGATTCTCCAGGCGCTCGGCTTGATTTGTCTCAGACACAGTGAATCTATTGGTCATTTCGTCCTTCATAGCAAGCAAAATATCAGCCAAGGAATGTGATGTTAAACCTGTTGATTTATCCGCGATTACGTTATCTTCTGTGATATTGAAGGATGTTATTTTGGAGTCTTTAGGAGATTTAGAGGCCTCTTCCAGGGGTTCATTTGTAGCAAAGGCAGAGTATCTATTGGTAAGACTCACTGCTGGGTGAATGATTAGGGTCTGATTAGGGTTTACCTCGGCATCCCTATCTCTACCCCTGTCTTCTTTCCTATCGGGAACTACGTCAAAAACGTTTAAAGTGTTACCCTTCCCCCTCTTTGGGGGACTAGAGGAGCTGGAGGCATCCTTCTGGGGGCTGACTTGGCTCGCAGTTTTTAAGGTTTCACATACTGAAGTGGTAGAGGCAGACATAACTTTATAATATGATTTAAGGGAGGGGGTGATTTTAACCTTTAAGGACAACCGCTTCTTGCCCCTTCCTTTTCTCTTAACAGCGTCTGCCACTTTATCTTTTGAATCTGCGCCGACTTCCGTGGTGTCTCCTTTGTGCTTATGCTGTCTTATAGTTGTTTTAACCTCAGAGATTGTGGGTAAGATGCAAGGGGGGAAGATGGGTGTAGTGATATCAGTGTTGGAGAATTTTTCCGCTCTTGCCCGTAGGGTATATCTATTTGTTTTTGGCAATTGGGTACCCACACCAGCTAACCCGCCTGTCTTGCCAACTTCCCCTGTCTCTATACACTTGTCTTGGGGTTTGACTTGTGTCTCAATTGCTTTTACACTTCTCTGGTAATGGGGGTTGTAAACCTCGCCCTCAAAATCGGAGGGTGTTGGTACTTCGTTTTTTATATCGTTTTTTATATCCCCCGAAGTAAAAAAGTATTTCTTCCTACCTTCGCCGGAGTTCTCTGGGGCAACAACCTCTGAGGGAATACAACCCCAAAGGCATCGACTTACCACCTGGAGTCCTAAATCAGCTACCCGAATGGCACAGACACAAGGGGCCCGATTCACAGAACAAACTTAAGACTAAATCCTAAACTTACTACCATTCTGGTATTCACAGAATGCACCTACTACTTCTGGTATTCACAGAATGAACCTACTACTTTTGCTATTCACAGAATGAACTTCGAACTTTTGCTATTCACAGAATGGATTTACGACCACTAAACTTACGTCCGCACTCGGGCCAGAATTTCCACCCCCGGAGTGGAATTTCCGCACCCGGAGCGGAAAGTCCGCCCACGGGGCGGATAGTCCGTCTACGGGCCGGAAAGTCCACCTACGGGCCGGAAATTCCGCTCTCGGGCCGGAAATTCCGCTCTCGGGCCGGAAATTCCGATTTTGGGCAAGACTATATTAACTGTGGACATTGATCATTTGAGCCAAGGGTAAACACCTGTCCAAGTCCCTACCATCCCCCACCATGCATCAGCTGACACACTCCAGCCAATCCTAGCTCGGCAGCACGTATAACTGCAGAGCAGACACACACACAAACCCTTACAACATGTCACTGAATTTGTTTGTTGCACTGCCCCATGCCATGCGGCAAAACCACTTGAGGAGGAGGAGGAGAGCAGAGAGGATCTACAGACAGAGGATCAACCTATTTGGAATTTCCAGTCAAGATGTAAGGGCCAGGTACCGTTTCCCTCCAGAAGTCATCTTGGATATGGTGTGTGAGTGGGAGCAGGAACTTGACTCTGTGACCTGCTGCTCTCATGCAATCCCAGCATATCTCAAGATCCTCTCTGCGCTCCATTTCTTTGCCACTGGCTCCTTCCAAAGGGTCTCCAGTGACCATGTGGGCATATCCCAGGCGAGCCAGTCGCGGTGCCTGCATCAGGTACTGAGATGCATCACTGCAAGATCCCACAACCACATACAAATGCCACCTACACTGGCCATTCCCCAAAGTCTCCCAATAAACATGGTACCTCACTTGTGTGGGTAGGCGTAGAGCCCGTGACAGGAAACTAAAAAAAACGCAACATTGACGCACCACATCTTTACAGTAAAGCCTGACCCTTTTTTTGCAAAGTGCCTAGCTGTGGATTTTGAACCCTAGCTCAGCCGGCACCTAGGGAAACTTAGCAAACCTATATTTTTTTGAAAAATGGACACCTAGGGGAACCCAGGATGGGGTGATTTGTGTGACTCTCACCAGGTTTTGTTACCCAGAATCCCTTGCAAACCTCAAACTTTGTCAAAAAAGCATTTTCCTCTCACTTCTGTGATGGAAAGTTCTGGAATCTGCGTGGATCCACAAACTTCCACCTACTCCACATTTTCCAAAGTCTACCAGTAAAAATGGAATCTCACTTGTGTGGGTAGGCCTAGTGCCTGTGACAGGAAATGGGCCAAAACACAACATGGACACACCACATTTTTACAGTGAACACTGACCCTTTTTTTGCAAAATGCCTAGCTGTGGATTTTGAACCCTAGCTCTGCCGCCACCTTGTGAAACCTAGCACACCTACATACTCAGGGGAATCCAGGATGGGGTGACTTGCGTGGTTCTCACCAGGTTCTGTTATCCAGAATCCCTTGCAAATCTCAAACTTTGTAAAAGAAACATATTTTCCTCACATTTCTGTGATGGAAAGGTCTGGAATTTGTGTGTGGATCCACAAAATTCCACCACCCAGCATTCGCCTTGGTCTCCCAAGTAAAATGATACCTCATTTGTGTGGGTGTCCAGTGCAGAATTGGCTAAAAACAGATTTTTGTTTAAAACGTAGTGCTTAGAATTTGCAGTGCTTTACCCTTAAACCCTAAGTTTTTGACCCTTCCAAGTCACAGGCCCTTGGCCCATTCATACAAGTGAGGTATCATTTTACTCAGGAGACTAAGGGGAACACTGTGTGGTAGGGCATTTGTGCCGACATGTTGATCCCTAACAGAAATGTGTGGAAAATACTTATTTTAAGCTAAATTAGAGGTTTGCAGGGATTCTGGGTAGGAAAACGATGGGGGATCCATGCAAGCCATACCTCCCTGGACTCCCCAGGGTGTCTAGTTTTCAGAAATGTGTGGGTTTGGTTGGTTTCCCTAGATGGTTGCCAACCCCGGGCCATAAACCCAGGTGCTCACCCTTGCAAAACTAGGTCGTTTTGTGATAGGTAATTTTGATGTCTCCACAATACGTTTTGGGCCCTTGCCTGTCGTGGGTACTTGGCCCAACAAGATGAGTGAGGTATCATTTTTATTGGTAGACCTGGTGGTGCGCTGGGTGGTAGGAAATTTGTGTCAGCCCAGTGATCACACAACTTTTACACACAGACATTTGAGAAAAATTTGATTTTTTCAGCTAAATTTGAGGTTTGCAGGGGATTCTGGGTAGGAAAACCTTGGGAGGTCCACACAAGTGATTGCTCTCTGGACTCCCCCTCCACCGGGTATCTAGTTTTCAAACATGTGAGGGTTTGGTAGGTTTCTCTAGATGGTCACCGAGCCCGGGGCCAAAATCCCAGGTGCCCCCCTTGCAAAACCAGGTCGTTTTGTGATGGGTAATTTTGATGTCTCCACAATACGTTTTGGGCCCTTGCCTGTCGCAGGTACTTGGCCCACCCACACAAGTGAGGTACCATTTTTATCAGGAGACCTGGTGGAGCGCTGGGTGGTAGGAAATTTGTGTCAGCCCAGTGATCACACAACTTTTACACACAGACATTTGAGAAAAATGTGATTTTTTCAGCTAAATTTGAGGTTTGCAGGGGATTCTGGGTAGGAAAACCTTGGGAGGTCAACACAAGTCATTGCTCTCTGGACTCTCCCTCCACCGGGTATCTAGTTTTCAAACATGTGAGGGTTTGGTAGGTTTCTCTAGATGGTCACCGAGCCCGGGGCCAAAATCCCAGGTGCCCCCCTTGCAAAACCAGGTCGTTTTGTGATGGGTAATTTTGATGTCTCCACAATACGTTTTGGGCCCTTGCCTGTCGCAGGTACTTGGCCCACCCACACAAGTGAGGTACCATTTTTATCAGGAGACCTGGGGGAACGCTGGGTGGTAGGAAATTTGTGTCAGCCCGGTGATCCCACAACCTTCTCACACAGAAATTTGAGAAAAATTTGATTTTTTCAGCTAAATGTACCAGGGGAATCCCATATAGGTGCTAGGTCTGAATAGTATCCTATCCCCCATCTGATTCTGACTTTATACCATATTTCCAGTGCTGCCCTGAGGACCTTCAGAAGTTCAGACGTACACGCTAAAACATTTTGGTGCCCCAAACTTACATAAGAAAGCCTCACCACCATCTCCTCCTACAGTTTTTGCCATTTCTCCCAGCAGCCTTCCACATGCCGACTCTTCTGGTTTCACGAGTAACATCCAAACTCCTTTAGATTGAAATGCTACCGCATACCAGCTAATGTTGGGGAGAGCCAGCCCCCCCTTCTTGAGTCTCAGTTTCTTCCAGGACAACCTTACACCCTTGTCACCCCAGAGGAAACTCCCGATCTTACTCTGCAGCTTACTAATGCTCTTGGATGGGAAAGCCAGAGGTCATGTGGAAAATAAATAAGTAAGCTTAAGGAGAATGACCATCTTTACTAGATTCACTTTCCCATAGATTGTTAATGGGAGGTTCCTCCATCTGCTAAAAAGGCGATCTATTTCTTTGATTCTTCTATTTAGGTTGATCTGAGGATTTTTTTCCAAGTCTTTAACAATATAAACACCTAAGTATCTTAGCTCGTTACTGGTTATGCCCTTCCAATCGTCTAGGTTCCAGCACATCACCTCGGTCTTTGATGTGTTTGCTAGATAACCTGACAAGGAGCCAAACCCCTCCAAAAGCACTTCTACACAGGGAATAACCACTTCAGGATCGTTGGCAAACATTATTAAATCGTCGGCATACAAAGCCAACTTACAACTGTAATGTTGAGTCTTAAAATGGGAGATAGAGTCGTCCAATCTGATGGCCTGCGCAAGTGGCTCGATATAAATATTAAATAAGAGAGGCGAGATCGGGCAGCCTTGTCGAGTCCCCCTCTGGATGTTAAAACTTGAGGTCAACAGGCAGTTCTAGAGAATCCGGGCAGAGGCTCCCTGATAACAGTTCTTCAGGGTTTGGATAAAAATAGGGCCAAACCCCATTACCTTCAGTACTTCCCTGAGGTACACCCAGCAGACCCTATCAAAGGCCTTGGCAGCGTCAAGGGCAACTATGGCCAAAGGTTCAGATCTATCAATGGCCAGGTCGATATTGCCTATTAACAGTTGTATCTGTTCCTGGATGTACCTTCCGACAACGAAGCCCTTCTGATCAACATGGACCAAATTGGGGACTAGTTTTGCCAGTCTCGCTGCTAAAATACCAATAAAGATCTTATAATCGTCATTCAGCTGGGAGATTGGACAATATGAATCAGGTTTTAACGGATCCTTGCCTGGTTTTAAAATCAGGACGATTGTGGCCTCCTTCCAGGACTCGGACACTTTACCAGTAGGGGAATATACTGAGTTAAAGATGGTGCCCAGTACGGGGGTCAATTCCTCTGCAAGTAGTTTATATACTTCGTTCGGAAGAGCATCCATACCTGCTGCCTTTTTATTCTTACATTTTTTTAATCTGCTCAGTTATCTCTTCTAGGGTAATAGGAGCATCCAGGTTATTACGACTCACCTCCGACAATGAAGACAGGGATTTAATCCCAATCCATGATTTTATAGTGCTTGGGAGGGGGGCCATATCCTCTTTATAAAGGTCAGAAAAAAGGGAAAGTAAACAGGTTTGCATTTCTTCAATGCTGCTCGACTACTCCTCTTTGCTATTAATTATCAACTCATTGATGCAGTTCTTAGAGCGATCAGCTCCTGCTTTCCAAGCCAATAGGGCACCTGCTTTCTCCCCATATTCAAAGTTTTGCATGTTCCTAGTAAGCCATTGTGCCCTACACTTTGAATCCAATTTCCCCCTATACTCCTGTCTTGCATCGTTTAAGTCACTCAGAACTTGCGACAATCGCCCTGTTTCCCCAAGATTTCATCTGTTCCTCTCGTTCTCTAGCTGTAATATTTTTCCTTCAATTATTTTAAGGGCCCTAGCTTCAGCCTTATTCTTAGAACTTATAAGGCCATGAAGCCTCCGCCTTAGATTTGCCTTGTAAGCGTAGAGCCCAAGTTCAGGGAAAAATAATCTAAAGAAGCTTGCTTAACTACCTGGATAATTTCAGAATCCAAAAGCATGGCCCTATTAAGCATCCATCTTGCCTGCAACGAGAGCCATTTACTTTGGTGCATAAATTGGACTGGGGCGTTGTCAGAAAGATGACTTGGAAGGACAGAGATCTCTTCCAGACCGGCCAAGGTGGATCTGTCCACTAATATATAATCGATCCTAGAAGAGTGATGATACTTTTTACTGTAGAACGTAAAGCCCTGCAAATCTCCCTTCTACACGTCTACCAAATCCAAGTTGTGTAACATATTTAACAGAGCACGACGAACCCTGGGGGCCCCAACAAAGTGACTCAAATTGGACCGATCTTTTAACGGGTCCAAAAGAACATTAAAATCACCCCGATAATAACGGGGGGGATTCTGTTGTCAATACTGATTGCAGTTTACAGATATATGATGGATCATCCACATTTGGGCCATAAAACGAGGCGCAAACTACGTCAGAGTTCTCCAAGGCCAATTGTGCAACCAACCACCTCCCAGTCTGGTCCGTCTGTGAGTTTTTTATGGAGCATAGGGCTCCTTGATTCACCAAGATTGCAACGCCTCTACTGTGAATCGTTTGTTGCGAGGTACAGTAGCACTTCATCCATGGCACTCTTGAGAAAAGGGAACGGCTTTCCATATAACTCAGGTGCGTCTCCTGCAAAATACAGACTTGGGCCGAAGAGAGGTCTAGATATTTTAAGATCAACCTTTGCCTGCGGGGACACCTTAACCCATTAACATTCCAAGAGATAAAGATGGTCTTACTATCCCTTTTATTTTGGTTTCCTACCATTGACCAGCCTGCCTATTATCCCGGCATAGCGGAATTACTTTAAGACTAAAGTGAGATGAGGTTCATTTTTTTCTTTTTTCCCACTGCTCCCCACCTAAAGTGCCCCTCCCTTCCCCCTCCCAGATCCCCCTGTGCCCCCCTTCCCTTGAGGAACCCTTCCCTCCAATAGGCAAGCCTATTCGGCCTCCCCTTCCCCCTTAGGAAAAGAACTGTGTTTCAAACTAGGGTATTGCTATCCATGGGAGACTTATACCTCTCCCTTTCCTCAATGACCCCCTGCTCCCCCCCCCCCCCCCCCTCCGGTTCAGCTTTAATTTTTGCAATTAGGGCATCAGCCTCTTCACCAGAATGTAGCAGATGCATATGGTTGTTCCACATTGCACAATGTTGTTCGGGGAACTTCAACTGTGCCTTGGCCCCAATGCTGTTCAGCTACTCTAACCTTTTCCCCAGCTCCCATTGTCATGTTGCCGTCGTGTGGGAGATGTCTGATCTTATTTGAAAGGAAAAGGGACTAGAATTATTAAAGGTTATGGTGCCTTCCCTAAGGGCTGAAGACAATATCAACTCCTTAACTGAATAGGTCAAGAAGTTAACCAGAATCTTCCTAGGTTTTTGTCTGACTAGGTTTCTTCTGAAGGGGTCGCGATGCACCCTTTGTATTTCACAGGCTAAATCCACTTCTGGCGTGTTCTTTAAAACTGTCCCCTTTAATAGGGATATCACGAACCCCTTTATGTCAGTCCCCTCCAAGGCTTCTGGTACATTCAAAAGCCTTAAATTATTCCTCCTAGAATGATTCTCCAGGCGCTCGGCTTGATTTGTCTCAGACACAGTGAATCTATTGGTCATTTCGTCCTTCATAGCAAGCAAAATATCAGCCAAGGAATGTGATGTTAAACCTGTTGATTTATCCGCGATTACGTTATCTTCTGTGATATTGAAGGATGTTATTTTGGAGGCTTTAGGAGATTTAGAGGCCTCTTCCAGGGGTTCATTTGTAGCAAAGGCAGAGTATCTATTGGTAAGACTCACTGCTGGGTGAATGATTAGGGTCTGATTAGGGTTTACCTCGGCATCCCTATCTCTACCCCTGTCTTCTTTCCTATCGGGAACTACGTCAAAAACGTTTAAAGTGTTACCCTTCCCCCTCTTTGGGGGACTAGAGTAGCTGGAGGCATCCTTCTGGGGGCTGACTTGGCTCGCAGTTTTTAAGGTTTCACATACTGAAGTGGTAGAGGCAGACATAACTTTATAATATGATTTAAGGGAGGGGGTGATTTTAACCTTTAAGGACAACCGCTTCTTGCCCCTTCCTTTTCTCTTAACAGCGTCTGCCACTTTATCTTTTGAATCTGCGCCGACTTCCGTGGTGTCTCCTTTGTGCTTATGCTGTCTTATAGTTGTTTTAACCTCAGAGATTGTGGGTGAGATGCAAGGGGGGAAGATGGGTGTAGTGATATCAATGTTGGAGAATTGAGCCGCTCTTGCCCGTAGGGTATATCTATTTGTTTTTGGCAATTGGGTACCCACACCAGCTAACCCGCCTGTCTTGCCAACTTCCCCTGTCTCTATACACTTGTCTTGGGGTTTGACTTGTGTCTCAATTGCTTTTACACTTCTCTGGTAATGGGGGTTGTAAACCTCGCCCTCAAAATCGGAGGGTGTTGGTACTTCGTTTTTTATATCGTTTTTTATATCCCCCGAAGTAAAAAAGTATTTCTTCCTACCTTCGCCGGAGTTCTCTGGGGCAACAACCTCTGAGGGAATACAACCCCAAAGGCATCGACTTACTACCTGGAGTCCTAAATCAGCTACCCGAATGGCACAGACACAAGGGGCCCGATTCACAGAACAAACTTAAGACTAAATCCTAAACTTACTACCATTCTGGTATTCACAGAATGCACCTACTACTTCTGGTATTCACAGAATGAACCTACTACTTTTGCTATTCACAGAATGAACTTCGAACTTTTGCTATTCACAGAATGGATTTACGACCACTAAACTTACGTCCGCACTCGGGCCAGAATTTCCGCCCCCGGAGTGGAATTTCCGCACCCGGAGCGGAAAGTCCGCCCACGGGGCGGATTGTCCGTCTAGGGGCCGGAAAGTCCGCCTACGGGCCGGAAATTCCGCTCTCGGGCCGGAAATTCCGCTCTCGGGCCGGAAATTCCGATTTTGGGCAAGACTATATTAACTGTGGCCATTGATCATTTGAGCCAAGGATAAACACCTGTCCAAGTCCCTACCATCCCCCACCATGCATCAGCTGACACACTCCAGCCAATCCTAGCTCGGCAGCACGTATAACTGCAGAGCAGACACACACACAAACCCTTACAACATGTCACTGAATTTGTTTGTTGCACTGCCCCATGCCATGCGGCAAAACCACTTGAGGAGGAGGAGGAGAGCAGAGAGGATCTACAGACAGAGGATCAACCTATTTGGAATTTCCAGTCAAGATGTAAGGGCCAGGTACCGTTTCCCTCCAGAAGTCATCTTGGATATGGTGTGTGAGTGGGAGCAGGAACTTGACTCTGTGACCTGCTGCTCTCATGCAATCCCAGCATATCTCAAGATCCTCTCTGCGCTCCATTTCTTTGCCACTGGCTCCTTCCAAAGGGTCTCCAGTGACCATGTGGGCATATCCCAGGCGAGCCAGTCGTGGTGCCTGCATCAGGTACTGAGATGCATCACTGCAAGATCCCACAACCACATACAAATGCCACCTACACTGGCCATTCCCCAAAGTCTCCCAATAAACATGGTACCTCACTTGTGTGGGTAGGCGTAGAGCCCGTGACAGGAAACTAAAAAAAACGCAACATTGACGCACCACATCTTTACAGTAAAGCCTGACCCTTTTTTTGCAAAGTGCCTAGCTGTGGATTTTGAACCCTAGCTCAGCCGGCACCTAGGGAAACTTAGCAAACCTATATTTTTTTGAAAAATGGACACCTAGGGGAAACCAGGATGGGGTGATTTGTGTGACTCTCACCAGGTTTTGTTACCCAGAATCCCTTGCAAACCTCAAACTTTGTCAAAAAAGCATTTTCCTCTCACTTCTGTGATGGAAAGTTCTGGAATCTGCGTGGATCCACAAACTTCCACCTACTCCACATTTCCCAAAGTCTACCAGTAAAAATGGAATCTCACTTGTGTGGGTAGGCCTAGTGCCTGTGACAGGAAATGGGCCAAAACACAACATGGACACACCACATTTTTACAGTGAACACTGACCCTTTTTTTGCAAAATGCCTAGCTGTGGATTTTGAACCCTAGCTCTGCCGCCACCTTGTGAAACCTAGCACACCTACATACTCAGGGGAATCCAGGATGGGGTGACTTGCGTGGTTCTCACCAGGTTCTGTTATCCAGAATCCCTTGCAAATCTCAAACTTTGTAAAAGAAACATATTTTCCTCATATTTCTGTGATGGAAAGGTCTGGAATTTGTGTGTGGATCCACAAAATTCCACCACCCAGCATTCGCCTTGGTCTCCCAAGTAAAATGATACCTCATTTGTGTGGGTGTCCAGTGCAGAATTGGCTAAAAACAGATTTTTGTTTAAAACGTAGTGCTTAGAATTTGCAGTGCTTTACCCTTAAACCCTAAGTTTTTGTCCCTTCCAAGTCGCAGGCCCTTGGCCCATTCATACAAGTGAGGTATCATTTTACTCAGGAGACTAAGGGGAACACTGTGTGGTAGGGCATTTGTGCCGACATGTTGATCCCTAACAGAAATGTGTGGAAAATACTTATTTTAAGCTAAATTAGAGGTTTGCAGGGATTCTGGGTAGGAAAACGATGGGGGATCCATGCAAGCCATACCTCCCTGGACTCCCCAGGGTGTCTAGTTTTCAGAAATGTGTGGGTTTGGTTGGTTTCCCTAGATGGTTGCCAACCCCGGGCCATAAACCCAGGTGCTCACCCTTGCAAAACTAGGTCGTTTTGTGATAGGTAATTTTGATGTCTCCACAATACGTTTTGGGCCCTTGCCTGTCGTGGGTACTTGGCCCACCAAGATGAGTGAGGTATCATTTTTATTGGTAGACCTGGTGGTGCGCTGGGTGGTAGGAAATTTGTGTCAGCCCAGTGATCACACAACTTTTACACACAGACATTTGAGAAAAATTTGTTTTTTTCAGCTAAATTTGAGGTTTGCAGGGGATTCTGGGTAGGAAAACCTTGGGAGGTCCACACAAGTGATTGCTCTCTGGACTCCCCCTCCACCGGGTATCTAGTTTTCAAACATGTGAGGGTTTGGTAGGTTTCTCTAGATGGTCACCGAGCCCGGGGCCAAAATCCCAGGTGCCCCCCTTGCAAAACCAGGTCGTTTTGTGATGGGTAATTTTGATGTCTCCACAATACGTTTTGGGCCCTTGCCTGTCGCAGGTACTTGGCCCACCCACACAAGTGAGGTACCATTTTTATCAGGAGACCTGGTGGAGCGCTGGTTGGTAGGAAATTTGTGTCAGCCCAGTGATCACACAACTTTTACACACAGACATTTGAGAAAAATGTGATTTTTTCAGCTAAATTTGAGGTTTGCAGGGGATTCTGGGTAGGAAAACCTTGGGAGGTCAACACAAGTCATTGCTCTCTGGACTCCCCCTCCACCGGGTATCTAGTTTTCAAACATGTCAGGGTTTGGTAGGTTTCTCTAGATGGTCACCGAGCCCGGGGCCAAAATCCCAGGTGCCCCCCTTGCAAAACCAGGTCGTTTTCTGATGGGTAATTTTGATGTTTCCACAATACGTTTTGGGCCCTTGCCTGTCGCAGGTACTTGGCCCACCCACACAAGTGAGGTACCATTTTTATCAGGAGACCTGGGGGAACGCTGGGTGGTAGGAAATTTGTGTCAGCCCGGTGATCCCACAACCTTCTCACACAGAAATTTGAGAAAAATTTGATTTTTTCAGCTAAATGTACCAGGGGAATCCCATATAGGTGCTAGGTCTGAATAGTATCCTATCCCCCATCTGATTCTGACTTTATACCATATTTCCAGTGCTGCCCTGAGGACCTTCAAAAGTTCAGACATACACGCTAAAACATTTTGGTGCCCCAAACTTACATAAGAAAGCCTCACCACCATCTCCTCCTACAGTTTTTGCCATTTCTCCCAGCAGCCTTCCACATGCCGACTCTTCTGGTTTCACGAGTAACATCCAAACTCCTTTAGATTGAAATGCTACCGCATACCAGCTAATGTCGGGGAGAGCCAGCCCCCCCTTCTTGAGTCTCAGTTTCTTCCAGGACAACCTTACACCCTTGTCACCCCAGAGGAAACTCCCGATCTTACTCTGCAGCTTACTAATGCTCTTGGATGGGAAAGCCAGAGGTCATGTGGAAAATAAATAAGTAAGCTTAAGGAGAATGACCATCTTTACTAGATTCACTTTCCCATAGATTGTTAATGGGAGGTTCCTCCATCTGCTAAAAAGGCGATCTATTTCTTTGATTCTTCTATTTAGGTTGATCTGAGGATTTTTTTCCAAGTCTTTAACAATATAAACACCTAAGTATCTTAGCTCGTTACTGGTTATGCCCTTCCAATCGTCTAGGTTCCAGCACATCACCTCGGTCTTTGATGTGTTTGCTAGATAACCTGACAGGGAGCCAAACCCCTCCAAAAGCACTTCTACACAGGGAATAACCACTTCAGGATCGTTGGCAAACATTATTAAATCGTCGGCATACAAAGCCAACTTACAACTGTAATGTTGAGTCTTAAAATGGGAGATAGAGTCGTCCAATCTGATGGCCTGCGCAAGTGGCTCGATATAAATATTAAATAAGAGAGGCGAGATCGGGCAGCCTTGTCGAGTCCCCCTCTGGATGTTAAAACTTGAGGTCAACAGGCAGTTCAAAAGAATCCGGGCAGAGGCTCCCTGATAACAGTTCTTCAGGGTTTGGATAAAAATAGGGCCAAACCCCATTACCTTCAGTACTTCCCCGAGGTAAACCCAGCAGACCCTATCAAAGGCCTTGGCAGCGTCAAGGGCAACTATGGCCAAAGGGTCAGATCTATCAATGGCCAGGTCGATATTGCCTATTAACAGTTGTATCTGTTCCTGGATGTACCTTCCGACAACGAAGCCCTTCTGATCAACATGGACCAAATTGGGGACTAGTTTTGCCAGTCTCGCTGCTAAAATACCAATAAAGATCTTATAATCGTCCTTCAGCTGGGAGATTGGACAATATGAATCAGGTTTTAACGGATCCTTGCCTGGTTTTAAAATCAGGACGATTGTGGCCTCCTTCCAGGACTCGGACACTTTACCAGTAGGAGAATATACTGAGTTAAAGATGGTGCCCAGTACGGGGGTCAATTCCTCTGCAAGTAGTTTATATACTTCGTTCGGAAGAGCATCCCTACCTGCAGCCTTTTTATTCTTAAATTTTTTTAATCTGCTCAGTTATCTCTTCTAGGGTAATAGGAGCATCCAGGTTATTACGACTCACCTCCGACAATGAGGACAGGGATTTAATCCCAATCCATGATTTTATAGTGCTTGGGAGGGGGGCCATATCCTCTTTATAAAGGTCAGAAAAAAGGGAAAGTAAACAGGTTTGCATTTCTTCAATGCTGCTCGACTACTCCCCATTGCTATTAATTATCAACTCATTGATGCAGTTCTTAGAGCGATCATCTCCTGCTTTCCAAGCCAATAGGGCACCTGCTTTCTCCCCATATTCAAAGTTTTGCATGTTCCTAGTAAGCCATTGTGCCCTACACTTTGAATCCAATTTCCCCCTATACTCCTGTCTTGCATCGTTTAAGTCACTCAGAACTTGCGACAATCGCCCTGTTTCCCCAAGATTTCATCTGTTCCTCTCGTTCTCTAGCTGTAATATTTTTCCTTCAATTATTTTAAGGGCCCTAGCTTCAGCCTTATTCTTAGAACTTATAAGGCCATGAAGCCTCCGCCTTAGATTTGCCTTGTAAGCGTAGAACCCAAGTTCAGGGAAAAATAATCTAAAGAAGCTTGCTTAACTACCTGGATAATTTCAGAATCCAAAAGCATGGCCCTATTAAGCATCCATCTTGCCTGCAACGAGAGCCATTTACTTTGGTGCATAAATTGGACTGGGGCATTGTCAGAAAGATGACTTGGAAGGACAGCGATCTCTTTCAGACCGGCCAAGGTGGATCTGTCCACTAATATATAATCGATCCTAGAAGAGTGATGATACTTTTTACTGTAGAACGTAAAGCCCTGCAAATGTCCCTTCTACACGTCTACCAAATCCAAGTTGTGTAACATATTTAACAGAGCACGACGAACCCTGGGGGCCCCAACAAAGTGACTCAAATTGGACCGATCTTTTAACGGGTCCAAAAGAACATTAAAATCACCCCGATAATAACGGGGGGGATTCTGTTGTCAATACTGATTGCAGTTTACAGATATATGATGGATCATCCACATTTGGGCCATAAAACGAGGCGCAAACTACGTCAGAGTTCTCCAAGGCCAATTGTGCAACCAACCACCTCCCAGTCTGGTCCGTCTGTGAGTTTTTTATGGAGCATACGCCTCTACTGTGAATCGTTTGTTGCGAGGTACAGTAGCACTTCATCCATGGCACTCTTGAGAAAAGGGAACGGCTTTCCATATAACTCAGGTGCGTCTCCTGCAAAATACAGACTTGGGCCGAAGAGAGGTCTAGATATTTTAAGATCAACCTTTGCCTGCGGGGACACCTTAACCCATTAACATTCCAAGAGATAAAGATGGTCTTACTATCCCTTTTATTTTGGTTTCCTACCATTGACCTGCCTGCCTATTATCCCGGCATAGCGGAATTTCTTTAAGATTAAAGTGAGATGAGGTTCATTGTTTTCTTTTTTCCCACTGCTCCCCACCTAAAGTGCCCCTCCCTTCCCCCTCCCAGATCCCCCTGTGCCCCTCCTTCCCTTGAGGAACCCTTCCCTCCAATAGGCAAGCCTATTCGGCCTCCCCTTCCCCCTTAGGAAAGAACTGTGTTTTAAACTAGGGTCTTGCTATCCATGGGAGACTTATACCTCTCCCATTCCTCAATGACCCCCTGCCCCCCCCCCCCCCCCTCCGGTTCAGCTTTAATTTTTGCAATTAGGGCATCAGCCTCTTCACCAGAATGTAGCAGATGCATATGGTTGTTCCACATTGCACGATGTTGTGCGGGGAACTTCAACTGTGCCTTGGCCCCAATGCTGTTCAGCTACTCTAACCTTTTCCCCAGCTCCCATTGTCTGACTCATGTTGCCGTCGTGTGGGAGATTGAGGAAAAGTAGGTCGCACACCGCTCGTCACACCAGCAAGTTGCCCCAAAGGACTGTGGGAAATGTAGTGGCGACGGCGGGTACGCCTATGCCACAAAATGTAAATAGAACAGTATGTGTATGCGTTAGCCATCCCTGGACACGTGTTTCGAGGTAGTTGCCTCTCGTCAGCAGGGAGCAGGTCAATGTAAAGGGGTGCCGCGTGGACTGCCAAATGTAATTAAAAGCAGGTCAAGTACCTCTCCGGGCGCGCAGGTGCAGACTCAAGGCTCGTCAGCCCGTTAGCTTAAGGAAGCCGTTTAAATTGAGGACAAGTAGGTCGCACACCGCTCGTCACACCAGCAAGTTGCCCCAAAGGACTGTGGGAAATGTAGTGGCGACGGCGGGTACGCCTATGCCACAAAATGTAAATAGAACAGTATGTGTATGCGTTAGCCATCCCTGGACACGTGTTTCGAGGTAGTTGCCTCTCGTCAGCAGGGAGCAGGTCAATGTAAAGGGGTGCCGCGTGGACTGCCAAATGTAATTAAAAGCAGGTCAAGTACCTCTCCTGGCGCGCAGGTGCAGACTCAAGGCTCGTCAGCCCGTTAGCTTAAGGAAGCCGTTTAAATTGAGGAAAAGTAGGTCGCACACCGCTCGTCACACCAGCAAGTTGCCCCAAAGGACTGTGGGAAATGTAGTGGCGACGGCGGGTACGCCTATGCCACAAAATGTAAATAGAACAGTATGTGTATGCGTTAGCCATCCCTGGACACGTGTTTCGAGGTAGTTGCCTCTCGTCAGCAGGGAGCAGGTCAATGTAAAGGGGTGCCGCGTGGACTGCCAAATGTAATTAAAAGCAGGTCAAGTACCTCTCCTGGCGCGCAGGTGCAGACTCAAGGCTCGTCAGCCCGTTAGCTTAAGGAAGCCGTTTAAATTGAGGAAAAGTAGGTCGCACACCGCTCGTCACACCAGCAAGTTGCCCCAAAGGACTGTGGGAAATGTAGTGGCGACGGCGGGTACGCCTATGCCACAAAATGTAAATAGAACAGTATGTGTATGCGTTAGCCATCCCTGAACACGTGTTTCGAGGTAGTTGCCTCTCGTCAGCAGGGAGCAGGTCAATGTAAAGGGGTGCCGCGTGGACTGCCAAATGTAATTAAAAGCAGGTCAAGTACCTCTCCTGGCGCGCAGGTGCAGACTCAAGGCTCGTCAGCCCGTTAGCTTAAGGAAGCCGTTTAAATTGAGGAAAAGTAGGTCGCACACCGCTCGTCACACCAGCAAGTTGCCCCAAAGGACTGTGGGAAATGTAGTGGCGACGGCGGGTACGCCTATGCCACAAAATGTAAATAGAACAGTATGTGTATGCGTTAGCCATCCCTGGACACGTGTTTCGAGGTAGTTGCCTCTCGTCAGCAGGGAGCAGGTCAATGTAAAGGGGTGCCGCGTGGACTGCCAAATGTAATTAAAAGCAGGTCAAGTACCTCTCCTGGCGCGCAGGTGCAGACTCAAGGCTCGTCAGCCCGTTAGCTTAAGGAAGCCGTTTAAATTGAGGAAAAGTAGGTCGCACACCGCTCGTCACACCAGCAAGTTGCCCCAAAGGACTGTGGGAAATGTAGTGGCGACGGCGGGTACGCCTATGCCACAAAATGTAAATAGAACAGTATGTGTATGCGTTAGCCATCCCTGGACACGTGTTTCGAGGTAGTTGCCTCTCGTCAGCAGGGAGCAGGTCAATCTAAAGGGGTGCCGCGTGGACTGCCAAATGTAATTAAAAGCAGGTCAAGTACCTCTCCTGGCGCGCAGGTGCAGACTCAAGGCTCGTCAGCCCGTTAGCTTAAGGAAGCCGTTTAAATTGAGGAAAAGTAGGTCGCACACCGCTCGTCACACCAGCAAGTTGCCCCAAAGGACTGTGGGAAATGTAGTGGCGACGGCGGGTACGCCTATGCCACAAAATGTAAATAGAACAGTATGTGTATGCGTTAGCCATCCCTGGACACGTGTTTCGAGGTAGTTGCCTCTCGTCAGCAGGGAGCAGGTCAATGTAAAGGGGTGCCGCGTGGACTGCCAAATGTAATTAAAAGCAGGTCAAGTACCTCTCCTGGCGCGCAGGTGCAGACTCAAGGCTCGTCAGCCCGTTAGCTTAAGGAAGCCGTTTAAATTGAGGAAAAGTAGGTCGCACACCGCTCGTCACACCAGCAAGTTGCCCCAAAGGACTGTGGGAAATGTAGTGGCGACGGCGGGTACGCCTATGCCACAAAATGTAAATAGAACAGTATGTGTATGCGTTAGCCATCCCTGGACACGTGTTTCGAGGTAGTTGCCTCTCGTCAGCAGGGAGCAGGTCAATGTAAAGGGGTGCCGCGTGGACTGCCAAATGTAATTAAAAGCAGGTCAAGTACCTCTCCTGGCGCGCAGGTGCAGACTCAAGGCTCGTCAGCCCGTTAGCTTAAGGAAGCCGTTTAAATTGAGGAAAAGTAGGTCGCACACCGCTCGTCACACCAGCAAGTTGCCCCAAAGGACTGTGGGAAATGTAGTGGCGACGGCGGGTACGCCTATGCCACAAAATGTAAATAGAACACTATGTGTATGCGTTAGCCATCCCTGGACACGTGTTTCGAGGTAGTTGCCTCTCGTCAGCAGGGAGCAGGTCAATGTAAAGGGGTGCCGCGTGGACTGCCAAATGTAATTAAAAGCAGGTCAAGTACCTCTCCTGGCGCGCAGGTGCAGACTCAAGGCTCGTCAGCCCGTTAGCTTAAGGAAGCCGTTTAAATTGAGGAAAAGTAGGTCGCACACCGCTCGTCACACCAGCAAGTTGCCCCAAAGGACTGTGGGAAATGTAGTGGCGACGGCGGGTACGCCTATGCCACAAAATGTAAATAGAACAGTATGTGTATGCGTTAGCCATCCCTGGACACGTGTTTCGAGGTAGTTGCCTCTCGTCAGCAGGGAGCAGGTCAATGTAAAGGGGTGCCGCGTGGACTGCCAAATGTAATTAAAAGCAGGTCAAGTACCTCTCCTGGCGCGCAGGTGCAAACTCAAGGCTCGTCAGCCCGTTAGCTTAAGGAAGCCGTTTAAATTGAGGAAAAGTAGGTCGCACACCGCTCGTCACACCAGCAAGTTGCCCCAAAGGACTGTGGGAAATGTAGTGGCGACGGCGGGTACGCCTATGCCACAAAATGTAAATAGAACAGTATGTGTATGCGTTAGCCATCCCTGGACACGTGTTTCGAGGTAGTTGCCTCTCGTCAGCAGGGAGCAGGTCAATGTAAAGGGGTGCCGCGTGGACTGCCAAATGTAATTAAAAGCAGGTCAAGTACCTCTCCTGGCGCGCAGGTGCAGACTCAAGGCTCGTCAGCCCGTTAGCTTAAGGAAGCCGTTTAAATTGAGGAAAAGTAGGTCGCACACCGCTCGTCACACCAGCAAGTTGCCCCAAAGGACTGTGGGAAATGTAGTGGCGACGGCGGGTACGCCTATGCCACAAAATGTAAATAGAACAGTATGTGTATGCGTTAGCCATCCCTGGACACGTGTTTCGAGGTAGTTGCCTCTCGTCAGCAGGGAGCAGGTCAATGTAAAGGGGTGCCGCGTGGACTGCCAAATGTAATTAAAAGCAGGTCAAGTACCTCTCCTGGCGCGCAGGTGCAGACTCAAGGCTCGTCAGCCCGTTAGCTTAAGGAAGCCGTTTAAATTGAGGACAAGTAGGTCGCACACCGCTCGTCACACCAGCAAGTTGCCCCAAAGGACTGTGGGAAATGTAGTGGCGACGGCGGGTACGCCTATGCCACAAAATGTAAATAGAACAGTATGTGTATGCGTTAGCCATCCCTGGACACGTGTTTCGAGGTAGTTGCCTCTCGTCAGCAGGGAGCAGGTCAATGTAAAGGGGTGCCGCGTGGACTGCCAAATGTAATTAAAAGCAGGTCAAGTACCTCTCCTGGCGCGCAGGTGCAGACTCAAGGCTCGTCAGCCCGTTAGCTTAAGGAAGCCGTTTAAATTGAGGAAAAGTAGGTCGCACACCGCTCGTCACACCAGCAAGTTGCCCCAAAGGACTGTGGGAAATGTAGTGGCGACGGCGGGTACGCCTATGCCACAAAATGTAAATAGAACAGTATGTGTATGCGTTAGCCATCCCTGGACACGTGTTTCGAGGTAGTTGCCTCTCGTCAGCAGGGAGCAGGTCAATGTAAAGGGGTGCCGCGTGGACTGCCAAATGTAATTAAAAGCAGGTCAAGTACCTCTCCTGGCGCGCAGGTGCAGACTCAAGGCTCGTCAGCCCGTTAGCTTAAGGAAGCCGTTTAAATTGAGGAAAGTAGGTCGCACACCGCTCGTCACACCAGCAAGTTGCCCCAAAGGACTGTGGGAAATGTAGTGGCGACGGCGGGTACGCCTATGCCACAAAATGTAAATAGAACAGTATGTGTATGCGTTAGCCATCCCTGGACACGTGTTTCGAGGTAGTTGCCTCTCGTCAGCAGGGAGCAGGTCAATGTAAAGGGGTGCCGCGTGGACTGCCAAATGTAATTAAAAGCAGGTCAAGTACCTCTCCTGGCGCGCAGGTGCAAACTCAAGGCTCGTCAGCCCGTTAGCTTAAGGAAGCCGTTTAAATTGAGGAAAAGTAGGTCGCACACCGCTCGTCACACCAGCAAGTTGCCCCAAAGGACTGTGGGAAATGTAGTGGCGACGGCGGGTACGCCTATGCCACAAAATGTAAATAGAACAGTATGTGTATGCGTTAGCCATCCCTGGACACGTGTTTCGAGGTAGTTGCCTCTCGTCAGCAGGGAGCAGGTCAATGTAAAGGGGTGCCGCGTGGACTGCCAAATGTAATTAAAAGCAGGTCAAGTACCTCTCCTGGCGCGCAGGTGCAGACTCAAGGCTCGTCAGCCCGTTAGCTTAAGGAAGCCGTTTAAATTGAGGAAAAGTAGGTCGCACACCGCTCGTCACACCAGCAAGTTGCCCCAAAGGACTGTGGGAAATGTAGTGGCGACGGCGGGTACGCCTATGCCACAAAATGTAAATAGAACAGTATGTGTATGCGTTAGCCATCCCTGGACACGTGTTTCGAGGTAGTTGCCTCTCGTCAGCAGGGAGCAGGTCAATGTAAAGGGGTGCCGCGTGGACTGCCAAATGTAATTAAAAGCAGGTCAAGTACCTCTCCTGGCGCGCAGGTGCAGACTCAAGGCTCGTCAGCCCGTTAGCTTAAGGAAGCCGTTTAAATTGAGGACAAGTAGGTCGCACACCGCTCGTCACACCAGCAAGTTGCCCCAAAGGACTGTGGGAAATGTAGTGGCGACGGCGGGTACGCCTATGCCACAAAATGTAAATAGAACAGTATGTGTATGCGTTAGCCATCCCTGGACACGTGTTTCGAGGTAGTTGCCTCTCGTCAGCAGGGAGCAGGTCAATGTAAAGGGGTGCCGCGTGGACTGCCAAATGTAATTAAAAGCAGGTCAAGTACCTCTCCTGGCGCGCAGGTGCAGACTCAAGGCTCGTCAGCCCGTTAGCTTAAGGAAGCCGTTTAAATTGAGGAAAAGTAGGTCGCACACCGCTCGTCACACCAGCAAGTTGCCCCAAAGGACTGTGGGAAATGTAGTGGCGACGGCGGGTACGCCTATGCCACAAAATGTAAATAGAACAGTATGTGTATGCGTTAGCCATCCCTGGACACGTGTTTCGAGGTAGTTGCCTCTCGTCAGCAGGGAGCAGGTCAATGTAAAGGGGTGCCGCGTGGACTGCCAAATGTAATTAAAAGCAGGTCAAGTACCTCTCCTGGCGCGCAGGTGCAGACTCAAGGCTCGTCAGCCCGTTAGCTTAAGGAAGCCGTTTAAATTGAGGAAAGTAGGTCGCACACCGCTCGTCACACCAGCAAGTTGCCCCAAAGGACTGTGGGAAATGTAGTGGCGACGGCGGGTACGCCTATGCCACAAAATGTAAATAGAACAGTATGTGTATGCGTTAGCCATCCCTGGACACGTGTTTCGAGGTAGTTGCCTCTCGTCAGCAGGGAGCAGGTCAATGTAAAGGGGTGCCGCGTGGACTGCCAAATGTAATTAAAAGCAGGTCAAGTACCTCTCCTGGCGCGCAGGTGCAGACTCAAGGCTCGTCAGCCCGTTAGCTTAAGGAAGCCGTTTAAATTGAGGAAAAGTAGGTCGCACACCGCTCGTCACACCAGCAAGTTGCCCCAAAGGACTGTGGGAAATGTAGTGGCGACGGCGGGTACGCCTATGCCACAAAATGTAAATAGAACAGTATGTGTATGCGTTAGCCATCCCTGGACACGTGTTTCGAGGTAGTTGCCTCTCGTCAGCAGGGAGCAGGTCAATGTAAAGGGGTGCCGCGTGGACTGCCAAATGTAATTAAAAGCAGGTCAAGTACCTCTCCTGGCGCGCAGGTGCAGACTCAAGGCTCGTCAGCCCGTTAGCTTAAGGAAGCCGTTTAAATTGAGGAAAAGTAGGTCGCACACCGCTCGTCACACCAGCAAATTGCCCCAAAGGACTGTGGGAAATGTAGTGGCGACGGCGGGTACGCCTATGCCACAAAATGTAAATAGAACAGTATGTGTATGCGTTAGCCATCCCTGGACACGTGTTTCGAGGTAGTTGCCTCTCGTCAGCAGGGAGCAGGTCAATGTAAAGGGGTGCCGCGAGGACTGCCAAATGTAATTAAAAGCAGGTCAAGTACCTCTCCTGGCGCGCAGGTGCAGACTCAAGGCTCGTCAGCCCGTTAGCTTAAGGAAGCCGTTTAAATTGAGGAAAAGTAGGTCGCACACCGCTCGTCACACCAGCAAGTTGCCCCAAAGGACTGTGGGAAATGTAGTGGCGACGGCGGGTACGCCTATGCCACAAAATGTAAATAGAACAGTATGTGTATGCGTTAGCCATCCCTGGACACGTGTTTCGAGGTAGTTGCCTCTCGTCAGCAGGGAGCAGGTCAATGTAAAGGGGTGCCGCGTGGACTGCCAAATGTAATTAAAAGCAGGTCAAGTACCTCTCCTGGCGCGCAGGTGCAGACTCAAGGCTCGTCAGCCCGTTAGCTTAAGGAAGCCGTTTAAATTGAGGAAAAGTAGGTCGCACACCGCTCGTCACACCAGCAAGTTGCCCCAAAGGACTGTGGGAAATGTAGTGGCGACGGCGGGTACGCCTATGCCACAAAATGTAAATAGAACAGTATGTGTATGCGTTAGCCATCCCTGGACACGTGTTTCGAGGTAGTTGCCTCTCGTCAGCAGGGAGCAGGTCAATGTAAAGGGGTGCCGCGTGGACTGCCAAATGTAATTAAAAGCAGGTCAAGTACCTCTCCTGGCGCGCAGGTGCAGACTCAAGGCTCGTCAGCCCGTTAGCTTAAGGAAGCCGTTTAAATTGAGGAAAAGTAGGTCGCACACCGCTCGTCACACCAGCAAGTTGCCCCAAAGGACTGTGGGAAATGTAGTGGCGACGGCGGGTACGCCTATGCCACAAAATGTAAATAGAACAGTATGTGTATGCGTTAGCCATCCCTGGACACGTGTTTCGAGGTAGTTGCCTCTCGTCAGCAGGGAGAAGGTCAATGTAAAGGGGTGCCGCGTGGACTGCCAAATGTAATTAAAAGCAGGTCAAGTACCTCTCCTGGCGCGCAGGTGCAGACTCAAGGCTCGTCAGCCCGTTAGCTTAAGGAAGCCGTTTAAATTGAGGAAAAGTAGGTCGCACACCGCTCGTCACACCAGCAAGTTGCCCCAAAGGACTGTGGGAAATGTAGTGGCGACGGCGGGTACGCCGATGCCACAAAATGTAAATAGAACAGTATGTGTATGCGTTAGCCATCCCTGGACACGTGTTTCGAGGTAGTTGCCTCTCGTCAGCAGGGAGCAGGTCAATGTAAAGGGGTGCCGCGTGGACTGCCAAATGTAATTAAAAGCAGGTCAAGTACCTCTCCTGGCGCGCAGGTGCAGACTCAAGGCTCGTCAGCCCGTTAGCTTAAGGAAGCCGTTTAAATTGAGGAAAAGTAGGTCGCACACCGCTCGTCACACCAGCAAGTTGCCCCAAAGGACTGTGGGAAATGTAGTGGCGACGGCGGGTACGCCTATGCCACAAAATGTAAATAGAACAGTATGTGTATGCGTTAGCCATCCCTGGACACGTGTTTCGAGGTAGTTGCCTCTCGTCAGCAGGGAGCAGGTCAATGTAAAGGGGTGCCGCGTGGACTGCCAAATGTAATTAAAAGCAGGTCAAGTACCTCTCCTGGCGCGCAGGTGCAGACTCAAGGCTCGTCAGCCCGTTAGCTTAAGGAAGCCGTTTAAATTGAGGAAAAGTAGGTCGCACACCGCTCGTCACACCAGCAAGTTGCCCCAAAGGACTGTGGGAAATGTAGTGGCGACGGCGGGTACGCCTATGCCACAAAATGTAAATAGAACAGTATGTGTATGCGTTAGCCATCCCTGGACACGTGTTTCGAGGTAGTTGCCTCTCGTCAGCAGGGAGCAGGTCAATGTAAAGGGGTGCAGCGTGGACTGCCAAATGTAATTAAAAGCAGGTCAAGTACCTCTCCTGGCGCGCAGGTGCAGACTCAAGGCTCGTCAGCCCGTTAGCTTAAGGAAGCCGTTTAAATTGAGGAAAAGTAGGTCGCACACCGCTCGTCACACCAGCAAGTTGCCCCAAAGGACTGTGGGAAATGTAGTGGCGACGGCGGGTACGCCTATGCCACAAAATGTAAATAGAACAGTATGTGTATGCGTTAGCCATCCCTGGACACGTGTTTCGAGGTAGTTGCCTCTCGTCAGCAGGGAGCAGGTCAATGTAAAGGGGTGCCGCGTGGACTGCCAAATGTAATTAAAAGCAGGTCAAGTACCTCTCCTGGCGCGCAGGTGCAGACTCAAGGCTCGTCAGCCCGTTAGCTTAAGGAAGCCGTTTAAATTGAGGAAAAGTAGGTCGCACACCGTGTGCGAGATGTCTGATCTTATTTGAAAGGAAAAGGGACTAGAACTATTAAAGGTTATGGTACCTTCCCTAAGGGCTGAAGACAATATCAACTCCTTAACTGAATAGGTCAAGAAGTTAACCAGAATCTTCCTATGTTTTTGTCTGACTAGGTTTCTTCTGAAGGGGTCGCGATGCACCCTTTGTATTTCACAGGCTAAATCCACTTCTGGCGTGTTCTTTAAAACTGTCCCCTTTAATAGGGATATCACGAACCCCTTTATGTCAGTCCCCTCCAAGGCTTCTGGTACATTCAAAAGCCTTAAATTATTCCTCCTAGAATGATTCTCCAGGCGCTCGGCTTGATTTGTCACAGTGAATCTATTGGTTATTTCGTCCTTCATAGCAAGCAAAATATCAGCCAAGGAATGTGATGTTAAACCTGTTGATTTATCCGCGATTACGTTATCTTCTGTGATATTGAAGGATGTTATTTTGGAGGCTTTAGGAGATTTAGAGGCCTCTTCCAGGGGTTTATTTGTAGCAAAGGCAGAGTATCTATTGGTAAGACTCACTGCTGAGTGAATGATTAGGGTCTGATTAGGGTTTACCTCGGCATCCCTATCTCTACCCCTGTCTTCTTTCCTATCGGGAACTACGTCAAAAACGTTTAAAGTGTTACCCTTCCCCCTCTTTGGGGGACTAGAGGAGCTGGAGGCATCCTTCTGGGGGCTGACTGGGCTCGCAGTTTTTAAGGTTTCACATACTGAAGTGGTAGAGGCAGACATAACTTTATAATATGATTTAAGGGAGGGGGTGATTTTAACCTTTAAGGACAACCGCTTCTTGCCCCTTCCTTTTCTCTTAACAGCGTCTGCCACTTTATCTTTTGAATCTGCACCGACTTCCGTGGTGTCTCCTTTGTGCTTATGCTGTCTTATAGTTGTTTTAACCTCAGAGATTGTGGGTGAGATGCGAGGGGGGAAGATGGGTGTAGTAATATCAATGTTGGAGAATTGAGCCGCTCTTGCCCGTAGGGTATATCTATTTGTTTTTGGCAATTGGGTACCCACACCAGCTAACCCGCCTGTCTTGCCAACTTCCCCTGTCTCTATACACTTGTCTTGGGGTTTGACTTGTGTCTCAATTGCTTTTACACTTCTCTGGTAATGGGGGTTGTAAACCTCGCCCTCAAAATCGGAGGGTGTTGGTACTTCGTTTTTTATATCGTTTTTATATCCCCCGAAGTAAAAAAGTATTTCTTCCTACCTTCGCCGGAGTTCTCTGGGGCAACAACCTCTGAGGGAATACAACCCCAAAGGCATTGACTTACTACCTGGAGTCCTAAATCAGCTACCCGAATGGCACAGACACAAGGGGCCCGATTCACAGAACAAACTTAAGACTAAATACTAAACTTACTACCATTCTGGTATTCACAGAATGCACCTACTACTTCTGGTATTCACAGAATGAACCTACTACTTTTGCTATTCACAGAATGAACTTCGAACATTTGCTATTCACAGAATGGATTTACGACCACTAAACTTACGTCCGCACTCGGGCCAGAATTTTCGCCCCCGGAGTGGAATTTCCGCACCCGGAGCGGAAAGTCCGCCCACGGGGCGGATAGTCCGTCTACGGGCCGGAACGTCCGCCTACGGGCCGGAAATTCCGCTCTCGGGCCGGAAATTCCGCTCTCGGGCCGGAAATTCCGATTTTGGGCAAGACTATATTAACTGTGGCCATTGATCATTTGAGCCAAGGGTAAACACCTGTCCAAGTCCCTACCATCCCCCACCATGCATCAGCTGACACACTCCAGCCAATCCTAGCTCGGCAGCACGTATAACTGCAGAGCAGACACACACACAAACCCTTACAACATGTCACTGAATTTGTTTGTTGCACTGCCCCATGCCATGCGGCAAAACCACTTGAGGAGGAGGAGGAGAGCAGAGAGGATCTACAGACAAAGGATCAACCTATTTGGAATTTTCAGTCAAGATGTAAGGGCCAGGTACCGTTTCCCTCCAGAAGTCATCTTGGATATGGTGTGTGAGTGGGAGCAGGAACTTGACTCTGTGACCTGCTGCTCTCATGCAATCCCAGCATATCTCAAGATCCTCTCTGCGCTCCATTTCTTTGCCACTGGCTCCTTCCAAAGGGTCTCCAGTGACCATGTGGGCATATTCCAGGCGAGCCAGTCGCGATGCCTGCATCAGGTACTGAGATGTATCACTGCAAGATCCCACAACCACATACAAATGCCACCTACACTGGCCCTGAGACAAAGGGCAGCACGAGATTTCTATCTCATTGCACAATTCCCACATGTGCTGGGTGCAATTGATTGTACCTATGTGGCCGTTCAGCCACCCCGCCACATTGCACACATCTTCTGCAACAGACAGCGATGGCATTCCATCAACCTGCAAGCTGTCCGTGATGCCAGGGGGAGGTTCATTAATGTGCATGCGGTGTTTCCAGGCAGTACCCATGACAGCTTCATATTCCGCATGTCACCTCTTGCCCGGCGGATGGCTGCGGGAGAATTCGACAACATGTGGCTACTGGGTAAGTACCAAGCGTTAGAAATGAGGGAAATGTGTTTTGCAAATGTCTGAATTCCCCCCAACATTAACCATTGTACTATAAGAATCATAAAGCTACATACATCGCCCAACAGATACTGCATGTAATACCGTATAGATCATGTCCTGTGCAAGTCAAAGAGGGAAATGTAACCAACTGCCCTTTCCCCTCTCCTCAGGTGACGCTGGGTATGCACTCACCCCACATCTCCTCACCCCTTACAGGCGTGCGAACACTGTACCACAGCGTAGGTACAATAGGGCACACATAAGGACTCGAGCCGTCATAGAGCGCACTTTTGGTCTGTTAAATTCACGATTCAGATGTCTCGACCGTACAGGGGGGGTGCTGCAGTACTCCCCAGAAGTCGTGTGCAAGATCATATTAGCCTGTTGTGTCTTGCACAACATTGCCTTAACGCATGGCTTACACATACCCCTGGAACCTCGGCTAGCTCTGAATCTGGGAAACCGGGCCATGGCACATAACCGAGGTCAGGGCATGCAAGTCCGTGAGCAGCTCGTTGCCACATTTTTCACATGAGCAACCTGTAGTGGAATGGACTAAATGTGGATTGCTGTCTGTTGCCAATGATGAAACTTGGATATACACGACTGTGTAAATAAATTCCTTCCTGAGACAACTTTGCAAGCCACACTAACTGCATGTTCATCACAGCTGGTGACAGTAGTCAAAAGGTTGAGCGTGCTTTAGCTCATGTGCCCATGTCAGCGACCTATGTAGTGGATGTCCCGAAAGAATCTATTGACGCTGATGGAAAATGATACATGTACTAAGACACCCAGCCGGACATCATGAGGATGGGTCACTTAATCAGAAAAGGCCATAACCATAGCATTGTTGGGCCTGTGCCATCAACAGATGTGACTCACCCACAAAAGATGCGCCTACAACGTGAAAGATGTTATGGGTGAATCAGACACCATGGGGCAGATGAATACGCCCCGTGCACCACTTTTGCGCCACCGTTGTGTCACTTTAGTGACGCAGCGGCGGCGCGAAGCCAGCGCCATGCTGCGGGCTATTTACAACGTGACGCATCTAGGGAGATGCGTCACGTTGTCAAGCTTGCGCCACATGTGGGCGTACCTGCACAGGGGGGGGCCTTCTGGCGCAGGAACGCCTCCGAAAAGTGGCTGAGTGAAATCCACAAGATTTCACTCAGTCACTTTTCCGGCCATGCTGCGTCAAAGCCCTGCGCCTGCTTGAAGCAGGCTTAAGGATTGACGCAGCATGTCAAGGATAGGGGCACCCCGAGCCTTGCTGGAGCTGCGTGGCGGTTGCTACGCAACTCCAGCAATGCGCCAACCTTACGCCGGCAGATGCGTCACGCCACGATGCACGGCATTGTGAATGCGGCGCATCTGCGGTGGTGCAAGGGCAAACTTGCGTGACGCATCTCCCATGGCGCATCCCTGCTGATTTGCAGGGATGTGCCAGGGAACATAAATCTGCCCCCATGTGTCTGTGATATATCCACACTTCTCCACCCCAATGTTACGTAACACATCACACAACTCTGCTACTGAGCACCCAATATGGACTACATGTACCATGATGCAAAGCATGAGAAAGTGAAACAGGGGTTTGATGTTGTGTCAGCCCCCCCGCCCATAAGTGCAGAAATGCCTTTAAATGGTCTCTTCCCCCTCTTGTTACATTTTAATAATTCTCACATGCACTGTATTTTCTTTTTTATCCACAACAGAACAGCAGGATGGCAGTAGATTAGATTCATGATTGTGGATGGATCTGGATGAATACAAAATGGCTGCCAACTATTTCCTGTGATGTATTTCCTGCCTCCCACTCCCTGTCAAACATATCCTGTAAAAAATAATATGTTCCGGGTCATTTTCGGAGTTTACGGCACAAAAGCGGAAGTCCCGATTACGGAGCGTATGGCGCGTGTGCGGACCCTCCGCTCCGGAACCGGAAACTGCGCTTACGGGCCGTAAACTCCGAAAATGACCCGGAACACATTATTTCATTCAGGAAATGTTTTACAGGAAGTTGGAGGCAGGAAATACATCACAGGAAATAGTTGGCAGCCATTTTGTGTTCATTCTGAGTCATCCTCACTCACAGATCAGATTCTCTGATATCCTGCTGCTCTCATCATTCTTATTATCCCCATAATGGCTGAGGGTTAGGAAGAGAAGGCACCCCCTTTCACTGAAAGTGAGTTAGACATCTTGGCTGAGGGGGTGCTGGCCAAATATCCTCAGCTATATGGGGACCCTGAACACCAGCTGAGCAATGCAGCCCGGGCCAGGCTGTGGGTCAACATTGGGGAGTGCTGCAGTGCAGTGGGAGTCCACACCAGGAGTGCGAGGGCATGCCGCAAGCGTTGGGAGGACCTGAAACGGTGGTCCCGGCACAAAGCTGAGGAGCTGGTGGGCCAGTCTTCCCAGCACCATGTGCATCGTCCTCCCCTATCCCCACTGTACAGGAGGGTCCTGCGAGCAGCTTGGCCAACCCTCCATGCTCAGCTGGAGGAGCATGAGCAGCAGGGACATGGTAAGTGCATGATATGCTAAATGTGTCTGGGAGTATGATGTGAGTGAAACAGTGCTGTACCATTGTGTGTCCGATGCCTCCATTCACAGATTCTGTGTCCATGCAGCAGTCACCAAGCATAAAAAGGCACACTGTGGCATATGGACTGTACAGGGCAGAGTGCATTTTGGGAGTTGTAGTTTCGTCATGACAACTGGCTAAATGATTCTGATAGCTAGGGGTATACCCAACAATTACCCTACCATTACCTGGGTAAAGAGAACACAATATATGAAGAAACGTGGTACGGAGGAAAAGATATAACAATATTTGTGAACAAGGACACTTTTAATGATCCTTTCACATGTGATTAAATTCACTTCTCATTTTCTTTGTATTTGTGCTGAGCATATACAAAAACATATATTTACAAAACATAACCTCTGCACATATAACACAAGTACGCTACTGTCCTAAACATTAATTTTCAATTGTGGGTCCACCCTTCAATAGTGTGGACAACCCCAGAGGGTATATACATTGCATGAGAAGTATCAATGTCCCCATAAATTCTAAGGCAATGCAATGCTAAGGCTACGCGAGTTTATTCAGGAGAGCACTATCTGCAGCATATGCTGCAGATAGTGCTCTCCTGAACAAACTCGCGTAGCGAGAGTTAGCACCGATAGATGCGGAAGAGCTATCAAGGAGAGGCTAGAGAAGCAAGCGTGTAATCACGACGGAAGAAATCTTGACTTTAGAACACGAACAGGGGGCCCAGCTGACTTTTCAATAAAGAGATGGAATAGGGGGTGGATCCCCTGCATCCCACTCCTGGCTATTGTACAGTACTTACGCTTGGTATGCTGAGTAGAGGGACCAGCCTAAGATTGCTGCTGTTTTCCTTGTCCTGAAGAGGCCAAAAGGAATTGATTGGCTGAAACGCGATCGCGTCGACATTTTGGTTTTACAGAGGGACCCAAAAGATTTTGATTGTGTTGGGATTCAACAACCTTGCATTGCCTTAGAATTTATGGGGACATTGATACTTCTCATGCAATGTATATGCCCCCTGGGGTTGTCCACACTATTGAAGGGTGGACCCACAATTGAAAATTAATGTTTAGGACAGTAGCGTAGTTTTGTTATATGTACAGAGGTTTTGTTTTGTAAATATAATGTTTGTGTATATGCTCAGCACAAATACAAAGAAAATGAGAAGTGAATTTAATCACATGTGAATGGATAATTGAAAGTGTCCTTGTTCGAAAATATTTGTATATCCTTTCCTCCATACCACTTTTCTTTATAAACTGGCAAAATGAGCCATAATAGTGCATTTATACTGAAATCTGCTCCTCCCGCACCACTACAATTGGCACTAGGAAATCATGTGTGCATTGGATGAGCAATGGTACAGACACTGTCCAGTGTGAGCATGGCAGGCCAAAGGGCATTAGATGCTATGACTTGCATTGCATTTGTAGAGTTTGGGTTCCAATTGTGACAAATCATCATGTGCCAGGGAGTCAAGTCAGACTTTGACATCCTTGCATCACTCTTAAGTGCTTCTAAATTTGCAAGGGGTGTCCACTGACAGACGTCTCACCCTCAGTGGGCTGTTTGACATTTCATATGTACAGGTAGCTGTCACAACAATCCCCCACTGTTCAGCGGTGTACTGCATTACCATATCAGTCACCAAAGCCAATATGTGAAACTGGATTGTGAGATCATGTGTGGGGACAGCCCAAGGTTAGACTCACAATGTAGCTACACAAATAGCCCAGAGCCTCAGTGGATGTGTGACCCCCATTCGCCACTTGTCTTGTCCCATACAATGACACAAAGCAGATGAGACTTGTCCAGACCTTAACCCCTTGCATGCCCGCCCCTTTCCCCGCCCAGTGCCGCGCCTTTCATTAGCGGGCGGAGTTCATGACGAGCTGGACTCGTCATGGGCACAGCGCCACCGCAGCCCATGACGAGTCCAGCTCGTCATGGGCATTGAAGGGGTTAAATAGCTGCGACTCCCTATGAATGGCCAAAATCCGAGAAATCAGGACTCTTCATGTTCTCCATTGGTGGACTGCTTTTGGAACCTGCACATGTAGCAGTGGCAGGACACACAGATCACCAGAATGCCAGGTTGAGGGTTGGCCAATACAGTTGTGTAAGCCACAAACTTCCACGTGAGATGGCCATGTCAGACTCAATCCAGTAAATGACACTGAACATACACGTAATGTCAGCTCATAGACACTGACAACTATAGAGTGTGATCAGAGGAAAATAAGTCTGAGCTTGGCTCCTCTATGTATGTGTCTCGTCCTGCATGACACAACCATAACATTAGGATTTTGCTTACATTTCTGCAGGCACAGCTGGCGAAATGGAAGGGCAGCAGGACCAGGTCCGGAGCGCGAGGCCACCAGTGCGGCGGCGGCTTCACCCTCTTTCCACCAGCGAGGAAGAGGAGGATGAGGAGAGACCCTCAACATCAAGAGGCAAGGGGATTGCGCCCACCCGGACTGACAAGGGACACCCTGATGCTGGTGCTACTTTCCAGGTGGAGGCTGCAGACATTGAAGGGGGGGGTTAACCCGACACCTCGGACCATGATGTGTTGGAGAGCTACTCTCCCCATGACTCTTCACCTGTGGGCCCTGAAGAGGTGTCCTCGGGGCAGGCCAACACACAATCTGGGCCTGCCATCAGCCCCTCCCTACCTCTAGAGTCCCCCATTCCATCGGGGGGTCCAGCTGCATCCCCTGCAACAAGTCCCCCTCATCGTCGCTGCCAGCTCCACAACATCATTGGCTCCGGACCTCAGGCACCACATCCCTCCTGTCCCCCCCAGGCCCCTCCCGGTGTTGTTCCTCCTTGATGTGGATGTGTGAGGGTCAGCCAGACATGTCTGCTCGCATCATGCTACAATTGTGTATGGAGGTACGCATGATGCGAGAGGACATGCTCTGATCGATGGCCACCCTCGCCACCAGCATCAATTAACTGACTACAGCCATGTCGTCTGTTGTCTCCCCAATCCCTTCCCATACCACCGTCAATGTCTCCCCCTGTTCGTTGCCCCACACTGTTTCCCCGTACTCCTAGTGTGTCACGAACACATGTGGTGCCTGTTACTGCACCTGCCAGACGTGTGCCTGCATCGGACTCAGAGGATCTGGACATTGTGGTCCTAGAGGATGACCAGAAGGACACTTGACTTTTGACGGAGACATTGACGTGAACAATGATTTCATTTTCCCCTTGTAAATAGACTGTTTTCCCTGACGCTCCCTGACGTGTTATATTTTGGTTGCCCCACCCCAATCCAGGTTCCCTTCTCCCTCTGCATCAAGACCATCATTTGTTTTCCTTCCTCCCTTCCAAACGGACGGTTGTTCTGTTCATACCTAAATATATTTGAGGAATTCTAATTACTTCTACTTGTTTGACTTCATTTAGAATGTCGGGTTCTGAATAAGGACACATATTTGGTGAGTCATCTACTATGCACATAATGGCTTGTTGCAATGATGGGTTACACTTGTAACTGTGTCACACACACACATACCTTCTCACATCTCGAGGCCACCTACCTCGTTACACAGGACATGAGACACAAGAGATAGCTTTTTTTTTAGGTCTTTATTTGGTGAACACACAATCACGTGGTTACATTGTCCTGGGTTCCTGTCACTGGCGATCGTGCTTGCGACATCGCAATTTGGGGGGGGAGGACCGCTCGGAGTGCTCAGGTCTGGCTCGCCGCCTACGTGGAGGTGGGTACTGTCCAAGGGACTGTCCAGGGTCATCTACATGTGCTGGGGCAGATGGTGTATGCACACTTGATGGTTGTGCCTGGACAAGGGCCGGTTGTGCACGTGGTGGGAGTGCCTGTACAGGGGTTGGTGGTGGTTGTGCAGGTGGTGGGAGTGTCTGTACAGGGGTTGGTGGTAGTTGTGCAGGTGGTGGCAGTGCCTGTACAGGGGTTGGTGGTGGTTGTGCAGGTGGTGGCAGTGCCTGTACAGGGGTTGGTGGTGGTTGTGCAGGTGGCGGGAGTGCCTGTACAGGTGTTGGTAGTGGTTGTGCAGGTGGCGGGAGTGCCTGTACGGGGGTTGGTGGTGGTTGTGCAGGTGGCGGGAGTGCCTGTACAGGGGTTGGTGGTGGTTGTGCAGGTGGTGGGAGTGCCTGTACAGGGGTTGGTGGTGGTTGTGCAGGTGGCGGGAGTGCCTGTACAGGGGTTGGTGGTGGTTGTGCAGGTGGTGGGAGTGCCTGTATAGGGGTTGGTGGTGGGAGTGCCAGTTCAGCCCACTGGTGTGGATGACTCCCTTTGCTCTGTTGCTGTGCAGTTGGTACAGGTGTGGGGATGTGCTGTCCTGTGGGCAGATATGATGGCTCCCCTCCCTGCGTTGACCGTGAAGGGAAAGTTTGGCTCACTTTCAATATGCCCTCCATCATCTTCATGGCCAAGGCATGGTGTCTTGCACCCTCTTCCCTTTGGATGGATAGCATGTCTCGCATATTTCTGGACATGTCCTGCCAAGTCCTATCCATCCTATCCAACACTTGGCTCAGCCTCTCCACCACCTGAGGGAAGTGGACCATGTCCTGCAGGGACTCCGACATGTCGGACAGGGTAGCCCCTATGGCACAAATGTCCTGCCTCACATCGCTCTGCTGTTGGTAGAAGTCCTGCTCCCACTGGCCATCACAGCCAGGTGCAGGCCCTCTCTGCAGCTGTCTGCCATAGATGGGACGAGCAGGTCCTACAGCAGGGGGGGTGGCAGGTGGGAGCCTGTGGGCAGGTGAATGGTGCCCAGGGGATACCGGCAGCACAACAGGGCTGGTACTACCCCCAGATGGTGGAGAGGATGGCAGGGATACACTGTCTAGGGAAGAGCGGGTAGGGGAACCACCATGTTGGTCCTGGACGTGAGGACTGTGAGGGAGTGATGTCTGTGTTGTGATGCGTGGGTGCTGTGGCTGGTTTGCTCGAGGCTGGGGACAGGCCATGCTATGCTTGGGAGGAGGCTGACGAACGTTGCTTGGCAGAGGATGTGATGCCCTGACCGATTTAGCCAATCTGGCACGATAGCGCGCATTGGCATCTGCATCATCATCAGACATGTAGTCCTCATCATCCACCAAGTAGAGGTCCTCAGGAAATTAATCCTCCTCCTCTTGAGCAGTACTTGCAGACGACATCACAGCTTGGAGGATCAGGGGATTCTCCCCTCTGATTCCCCGTCGGCCCGCACTGGTCATAGGCCTGTCATCCTCGTCCTCAGCATCCCCTGGAACAGAGGTTGCAACCGTATTAGGGATTGACCTGGTATAACATGTGGTGCAAGACAAGGGTTTGTATTAACTGTACTTTGCATCAACAGATGAGGATCATGTGACCTGTGTAGGGTACCACCACAAATGACAGCTCACACCATAGCACTGAGGTGTTACCCAGATACAGGCAAACTCACCAGCTCCAGGCACAACTCTCTGTCCCTTGGTGTTCCCCCCAAGTGTCACCTGCTGGACCTGTCTCCTCACAGCTTTTGTAGGCATAGCTGTCCCTGAACCAGCAGCTGTAGAGGGAAGTGACAACATTCTCAATTATCTGCATCACCAATTGACAGACAGGCACATGACACTCCTGATTTGTATTTCACTTTGTACACAACAACTGCTGATTACATGCAGAGGGGAATCAGGATCTCTGTCATGGCTTTGGAGTCGAAGCCAGTGACACACCTCATGCCAGAATTACCTGAAGGACAGGTGCGCAATGGTTTCAACGCTGCAGCCAGGCAGTCCCCGGGATGGTGCACGCTGCTGTGGTGTCATCCTGTCAGCAGCTGTGATAAGACATACAGGTCTATATTTTTCAGCCACAGATGGTAGCTCTGAACCAACATGTCATTCTCAATGACCATTTGTGGGTAATCCAGAACAATGTGCAGCATGTTTAGCTCCTGAACTTTACATTTGGGCACCTGCTCACATGCAGCAGTTGCCAGCTGTTTCCTCCACACAGCAGTGACATCAATAAGATGACACATCAACAGAAACACCTCATGCTAGAATTACCTGAAGGACAGGTGCGCGAGGGTTGAACTGCTGCAGCCAGGATGTCATGCAGTCCCCGGGATGGTGCACGCTGTTGTGGCGTCATACTGTCAGCAGCTGTGATAAGACATACAGGTCTATATTTTTCAACCACAGATGGTAGCTCTGAGCCAACATGTCATTCTCAATGACCATTTGTGGGTAATCCAGAACAATGTGCAGCATGTTTAGCTCCTGCCCTTTACATTTGGCCACCTGCTCACATGCAGTAGTTGCCAGCTGTTTCCTCCACACAGCAGTGACATCAATAAGATGACACATCAACAGACACACCTCATGCTAGAATTACCTGAAGGACAGGTGCGCAATGGTTTCAACGCTGCAGCCAGGCTGTCACACAGTCCCAGGGATGGTGCACGCTGCTGTGGTCTCATCCTGTCAGCAGCTGTGATAAGACATACAGGTCTATATTTTTCAACCACATATGGTAGCTCTGAGCCAACATGTCATTCTCAATGACCATTTGTGGGTAATCCAGAACAATGTGCTGCATGTTTAGCTCCTGAACTTTACATTTGGGCACCTGCTCACATGCAGTAGTTGCCAGCCGTTTCCTCCACACAGCAGTGACATCAATAAGATGACACATCAACAGACACACCTCATGCTAGAATTACCTGAAGGACAGGTGCGCGAGGGTTGAACTGCTGCAGCCAGGATGTCATGCAATCCCCGGGACGGTGTCCGCTACTGTGGTGTCATCCTGTCAGCAGCTGTGATGAGACATACAGGTCTATATTTTTCAACCACAGATGGTAGCTCTGAACCAACATGTCATTCTCAATGACCATTTGTGGGTAATCCAGAACAATGTGCAGCATGTTTAGCTCCTGAACTTTACATTTGGGCACCTGCTCACATGCAGCAGTTGCCAGCTGTTTCCTCCACACAGCAGTGACATCAATAAGATGACACATCAACAGACACACCTCATGCTAGAATTACCTGAAGGACAGGTGCGCGAGGGTTGAACTGCTGCAGCCAGGATGTCATGCAGTCCCCGGGATGGTGCACGCTGTTGTGGCGTCATACTGTCAGCAGCTGTGATAAGACATACAGGTCTATATTTTTCAACCACAGATGGTAGCTCTGAGCCAACATGTCATTCTCAATGACCATTTGTGGGTAATCCAGAACAATGTGCAGCATGTTTAGCTCCTGCCCTTTACATTTGGCCACCTGCTCACATGCAGTAGTTGCCAGCTGTTTCCTCCACACAGCAGTGACATCAATAAGATGACACATCAACAGACACACCTCATGCTAGAATTACCTGAAGGACAGGTGCGCAATGGTTTCAACGCTGCAGCCAGGCTGTCACACAGTCCCCGGGATGGTGCACGCTGCTGTGGTCTCATCCTGTCAGCAGCTGTGATAAGACATACAGGTCTATATTTTTCAACCACAGATGGTAGCTCTGAGCCAACATGTCATTCTCAATGACCATTTGTGGGTAATCCAGAACAATGTGCTGCATGTTTAGCTCCTGAACTTTACATTTGGGCACCTGCTCACATGCAGTAGTTGCCAGCCGTTTCCTCCACACAGCAGTGACATCAATAAGATGACACATCAACAGACACACCTCATGCTAGAATTACCTGAAGGACAGGTGCGCGAGGGTTGAACTGCTGCAGCCAGGATGTCATGCAATCCCCGGGACGGTGTCCGCTACTGTGGTGTCATCCTGTCAGCAGCTGTGATGAGACATACAGGTCTATATTTTTCAACCACAGATGGTAGCTCTGAGCCAACATGTCATTCTCAAAGTCCATTTGTGGGTAATCCAGAACAATGTGCAGCATGTTTAGCTCATGGACTTTACATGTGGGCACCTGCTCACATGCAGCCTTTGCCAACCGTTTCCTCCACACAGCACTGACATCAATAAGATGACACATCAACAGACACACATGTATGAGAAGGTTACTGATAGGAAGGGAGAAATGACCCGGAATCCTCCCCATTACACTGCTTTCACCTTTGCCATTAAGACTTACATATTCCCAGAGTCTCATGTTGTTTGTTGACAAGTCAGAAAGGGTTTCATGTGTGAGATTTGCAATAGTCAGGGACATGATGTTGCTCAATTGTGCTTCCCCACGCATGAAGTCACACATATTTGTATGAGAGTACACAGATGTCTTATGGCCATCCTGTGAGTGGCCTCTCTTTGCATACTCTATTTCCAACATCATGGTACTACTTAGCTGACGACGATTGGTGTCTTGTACAGCAGACATCCAAACCTCATATGTCAAACACTCACCGATGCATGTGAATACGGTAGGAGAGGAGGCAAGCAGAATGTAACGTTTGGTTATGCTCACACATTGCGGATAGGCTGAGAAGCTTTGATGCCTTTCGCCTGCACTGGATTCGCGTGTTGCTCTTCAGCCAAGTTATTTAGCAGGTGACATTGCATGAAGATTCACCTTAGCAGCCCCTACATCCATCACAAAGGTACACTACTGGTATCAGTGTTGGCCTCAGCCATGCTATTTTCATCATGGTGTTTCCGATTATTGAATTGCAAGCCGGTAGTGTTTTGGTCACTTCATATGACTCATGGTACTATTGAATGTCCATTCTGCACTCACTTGGCATACATTTTGTGTCATCCTTTCATTAGCCACCAGGATCTGATCTTGCATGGGTTCAAATGCCATATGTGAGCATATTGTGATGCAGGACAACAGTGTAGTACAACACATACAACATACAGCGGACGGCCTGATATATTATTGGGTTCACTTCCCTTGGCCCAGCACCGGAACAGTGTGTGGGCCCTGAACAGATGTCACAGCCAACCTTGTAGCAGAAGTCAGTGTGTGTCTTTGATTCTGGGAGGACCTCGTTTTACCTACAATGATAAGTGTGTTTTGCTACTTTATATTCCTGCAGCCACATGTGATGCACTAGATTTCTGGCACAAAGGATGAGCACAAGCAGCTGTGGGCACCAGCGTTGCTGAAGTGTGTTATAGGTAATATCATGATTGCTCCCACATAACTTCGAATGGGCCCACTACCTGGATGCAACCAATACCACAATGACATGTCTACGGATCCTGATGTGAGGTCCACTATCGTGTTTTGTTGATGGGCAACACAAAAGCCAGACAATGTAAGTGGTACATGACCAGCTGTGTGGACTGGGAATTTGATCTATATTGGAAACATTCAAAGTTGGACAGTGTATGCATTGTCAATACTAATGACCCTGGGATCTCACTTGTTCATCATTGCCATATTTCTGTCAATTAGATTTATTGATTACGTCTACAGACACCATTACAACATAGTGGGGACACCCTTTTGAGTAGTTGTGGCACTTGATAACAGGATTGGATTGCCAGGTCTGGGGCTGTTGCTGAAAAACATGTCATGTTCCGCAATTACGAAGGTTTGATGTGCCAAGGCATGTAATATATTGTCTTCAGCTGTTCACAATTATAATTAGCTAAA
Organism: Triturus cristatus; assembly: GCF_964204655.1. Classification (NCBI taxonomy): domain Eukaryota; kingdom Metazoa; phylum Chordata; class Amphibia; order Caudata; family Salamandridae; genus Triturus; species Triturus cristatus. The sequence continues at coordinate 1,009,277,399 of NC_140593.1, read as the reverse complement.
GGTGGATGTCCATTGACAACTCCAATAGTAATGCAGCTATTTGTTCATCTCTGGTTGACTTTCATATGTGGGCACTATATGTCCCTCGGTCACTCCTGACAATTTATGCATTTTGACCATCTCCTGGCCACTTTGACTTACCAGTCGGTGAGGGTGGTATGCCTATCACTGTACGGTGGCGATTCCTCCCAGTTGATGCAGGGACCTCTGCTGCGGCAGTTGTCTGTGCTCTGGCTGAATGTGTAATGGGTGAGAAGAGAGAAAACTAAACATATGGGATATGTGCTTGTGGAACATTTCTGTGATTTCCCCATTTCTTCTGCATGCTAACAGTGTTATGCAGTACTGCCACAGACTGGGCAGGGAGGAGCAGTGGTGCATTGGGGACGTAATGGCGTGGCAGGGTGGGAAATGTACAACAGAATAGGTGTATAACTTTTTAGATCTGATGATTCTCTCACCTTCTGCTTTGTGCTTTAAGCTGGCACGGGGTGATTTACTTAGTAGATTTTTTGTGGCAGGTTTACATGCCCCTTGTAATACATTTACACCGCAGTTGCGTCACTTCTGTGACACAGCGGTGGGGTAATACAGGTGACACATTTAGACTTATTCACAACGTTATGCATCTATGGGGATGCCTCACGTTGTGCGGTCCTGCGCAACATTAAACATGCATCAGCTGTGATGTAGGCAGGGTGTGCGTTTCTTTGGTTATGCCTCGTACAAGTGATGCATTGTATTCGACGGCATTTCACGTAGTCACTTTTCATAGGGTGGTGCTATGCAAACTTACGCCAGCTTGAGGCACATGTAATGAGTGGCCCAGAACGTTAGGTCCATGGACATTGTTGGAGTTGCGTCACACTTGCGACACTACTCCAGCAGAGCACCCCCCTAATGCCATCAGTTGCGACACACATCTGTCTATCCCAGTGCCACAGTGCACCGCATTGTAAATGTGACGCATACGCGGTTGCACAAGAGTTGGATTGCGTGTCGCATTGTTACTGGCACATCTCTGCTGATATTTGTCAATTGCTACTTAGCGGGCTGGTGTATTACTGCAACAGGACAGTGCCCATGTTTTCTAAAGTGGGGGAGGGATTTGCCATTTCCAACACTAAGGATTGTGGGACTTGTAGTGCTACATACAGAGGGTGACACAGGAGTCTCTGACTGACGGATTTTTTTATACACTTTGGACTACTTCCTTATTCACAATGACAGTGCAACACAGACAATCTTTTCATGCACTTTTTCTTTTCATCCCACTTACCTGGTACCACGTAGCGGACGTCACTGACAGGCAGCCCATGGACCAAGTGGGGGTGTATCGTGGTCAGGATATCCTCCTCCAGTGGGGTGAGGCGGATGCGTGGTCCAGAGTATGCGGCTGGGAGGATCCGATGTAATCCAATCCGGGAGTATTTCTCCTTTACCCTCAGCCGCTCATCCTGCCATTTTTTTTTTAGGTCCTGGACTGTGTGCCTCTCCTCCCCCAATGCTGTGACAGCAGTGGATAATTGCTGCCATAGGGCTGCCTTCTGTGTCCCACTGGTGCGGTAGGGTGGGAGTCCATAGAGGCGTTTGTGGTGCCTGACAATGAACTTCACAAGCATGGTGGTCTCCTCTGCTGTGAAATTCCTCTTTTTTTTCAGTAGGTCCATTGTTCTCAGCCGGTGTCAGCTTGCAAAGACAAACTCTGTGTGGCCAAACCTGTTCCTTCACTGTGTGCTGCTTTTAAATGTTTTTTGCTGCTGGTCAATGAGTGTTAATTGGCTTCAGCTGGATCATGGTGGGGGATGGTAGGCACTAGCAACATAATGGCTAACTGGAGCTGTTGGCTGGGATTAGCTGGAGTGTGTCAGCTGATGCATGGTGGGGGATGGTAGGGACTTGGACAGGACAGGTGTTTACCCTTGGCTCAAATGATGAATGGCCACAGTTAATGTAGTCTGGCCCCAAATCTGACTTTCCGGCCCGAGAGCGGACTTTCCGGCCCGAGAGCGGAATTTCCGGCCCGTATGCGGACTTTCCGGCCCGTAGGCGGACTCTCTGGCCCGTGAGCGCACTTTCCGCTCCGGGTTGCGGAAATTCCGCTCCGGGGGCGGAAATTCCAGCCCGAGTGCGGACTTAAGTTTAGTGGCCGTAAATGCATTCTGTGAATAGCAAAAGTTCTAAGTTCATTCTGTAAATAGCAAAAGTTGTAAGTTCATTCTGTGAATACCAGAAGTAGTAGGTGCATTCTGTGAATACCAGAATGGTAGTAAGTTTAGGATTTAGTCTTAAGTTTGTTCTGTGAATCGGGCCCACGGAGTCGAGCGCGCAGGTACACACTAGTGCTGACTCTTGCTCCCATGACTCGGAGCAGGAAGAAGGCTGTATCGCGTCTCCGGCGGGTCTGAGCCGCCTCCTCCCAGCGCCAGCCACAGATCTCGCCGCTCTCCCTGCCTGAACCTCGCTCCTCACCGCTGACGTCACCCACAATTCCGGGGCTGAAGAACACCAGCTCTGACAGCATATCCTCAAGTACGGGGGGTACTAATAAAAACTTGCTTAGCAAGAACCCATATTAGTTCATTTTAAAGATCCGGCAGGGGAGCCGAGCCACGACCGCTTAGCTAGCGGCTGCCATGTTCCTCTCCGAAGCCGAGTGCCTATGACATGGACGGGCCAAAAACATATAGGTGTGTGGTGATCCTACAGCTTATCCACACAGAAATATGAGGAAAATGTGACTTTGTAAGTATATTTGAGGTTTGCAGGGGATTCTTGGTAAGAAAATGCTGAGGGATCCATGCAAGCCAAACCAACAGCCAAGTGTCAGTAGGCATACACCACCATTCACGCACACCACCAGCCAAGCACCATCCATGCACACTGCCAGCCAAGCGCCATCCACACTCACTGCCAGCCAAGCACCATCCATGCACACCACAGGCCAAGTGCCATCCACGTACACCGCCAGCTGAATGCCATCCATGCACACAGTCAGCCAAGGACTATCCATGCACACCGCCTGCCAAGCATCACCCAGGCACTCCGCCAGCCAAGCGCCATCTCCGCACTCTGCCAACCAAGCAGGATCGACTGGGAACAGCAGCCAGCCCTGGCAGATTGCTGCTCGATCAGGCCTGAGTGGGGCTGGGGGTGCTAGTAAAAAGCACTGCTACCGCTTTTGTTACTGGGGGCCGATATTGCAGCACTGCTGCAAAACAGGCCCCAGTGACAACACCAGCCCCCACCATTCAGGCCCACCGAGGAAACGCCCAGTGCCCACTACGGCCACTCTGCCCCTGTAGCCAAGCACCATCCATGCACACAGCCAGTTAAGCACCAGTACACGTACACCACCAGCCAAGCACCACTCCACGCACACCACCAGGCAAGCACCAATCTCCACACACCGCCATCAAGAGCGAGTCCACCCACACCATTTGCCAAGTGCAGGTCCACACACACTGCCAGCAAAAGGCCAGCCAAAGGTCAGTACAGGCAGACCGTCAAACTCCAGTTTACACACACACAAACTCTTCATGGTTTCTAGTGGGTTTCTAGTGGTTTTCTGCCTCCGCTTGGTTGCAGATGAGATTATAAATATCACTGAAACAGCCAAAATGTGTGCCTAAAAAAAGGGAGTGACCCTTGCCTATGGGGCTTCTCACTGGCATGCCCAAAAACGTTTCCCTGGTGCCTAGTGGGCTTTCTGTCCCCGGGGGCCAGATCAGGGGCTATTGGCCCCAGCTGCTTCATGGGGGGGCAAAAAGACTGGCATTTTTTGGGGGGGCAATGGCTTGCCCATTTTGGGCAGCCACCACTACTATATGCATAAAAAAATCCCTGATACCTAGTGTGCTTTCTTCCCCCAAGGGGGCAGATCGGGGGCTATTGCCACCCTCTGCCTCCTGGGGGGGCAGAAAGACTGTGGCTTATTTTGGGGTGGGGTGGGGGCATTGGCATGCCCATTTTGGGCTGCCCCCACCCCTATACACATTAAAATAAATCTCTGGTGCCTAGTGTGCTACCTGCCCCCATCTGCCTCCCAGGGGATGCAGAAAGGCTGTGGCAATTTTTTTGGGGTGGTGGGGGCATTGGCATGCCCGTTTTGGGCCGCCCCCACCCCTACGCATAAAAAAAAATAATCCCTGGTGCCTACTGGGCTAACTGCCCCAAGGGGGCAGGTCAGGGGCTATTGCTCCCATCTGCCTCCTTGGGGGGCAGAAAGACTGTGGAATTTTGGGGGGGGGCATTGGCATGCCCATTTGGGCAGCTCCCACCCCTATACAAATAATAAAAATCCCTGGTGGCTAGTGTGCTTTCTACCCCCCCCCCCCCCCGGGTGGACAATCTGGGGCTATTGCCCCATCCGCCTCCCGGAGGGGGTGGCAGAAAGACTGTGGAATATTACAGGCCCTAAAAATAAATCCTTGGTGCCTAGTCACTTTCTGCCCCTGTGGGGGGCAGATTGGGGACTATTGCCCCATCTGCCCTCAGGTGGGGCATAAAGACTGAATATGCCTAAATGTAATTGGGGGAGCAAAGGCCCTTGCACAAAGGGACGCTCCCCCCATCCCCATGTGTTTTAAGACAAAATGTAAAACTATTAAATTTGCATTGATAAAGTGCTATCATGAGAACAGAGCTCGACCCAAAGAATAGAAATACTGTGATGCCAACATGACTTTAGCACTAAAATAAGCATTAGATTCAGTGAGAGATGGTCCTAAAACTTTTAAGCGTCCCCGCATCACTGACAGGTGAACATTTTTTAAACCAACAAACAGTTGCTATCTGGGTTTACTGACGGTGTCACACATGAAGTGAAACCCTTGACAGCTGATCAATGATACTCTGGGATCAGGCACTTACAGTTCGGAGAAGCCCTATAGGTGACTGAAGGAGACATAGGTGGTGGGCACCAGCCCCATCCCGGGTGGCCCGTCAACTTGTTGACCAGCACATAGACGACGAGGTGCACCTGCTCGTCGGTACTCATGGTCAGCTCCTCATTGGTCCTGGCCTGGAAGTTGTACAGAATGGTGAAGACCCATCTCTTGGGGCCACCAACGGGTTCCAGAGGTGTATGCAGCAGCAGTGAGTTCAGCTATATCTGGTCCCACAGGCAGTGCAGAAAGTACATATGCTTCCTCACAAAACTCTCCATTGCCATGGGGAAGGCGAGGTGCGCCGGAGGGTGCCTTCAGGGGACCAAGGCTGGCTGATTCCCGAACGACTCACACTGGGGTGGGCATGGGGGTAATGGAGGCTCCTTAGCCAATCATGGTGAACCACCTAAAATTCCTAAATACTCATTGGCTGTGGTGGATTGCCCATCCACACACGCCATTGTCCTCCTTACTGTTGGCGGGAGTTGCAGCTGGAGCAGGCTGGGCTTGGCTGGAGTAAAAGGAGCCACGGATAATGGGAGGACATGAGAGCAGCTTCGGCAGGTACGGTCAAAAATTTAAATCAATGAACACGAAGCACAATTTACTCATGTGATATACTGGGATATACTGCACACCCTCAAGCACCATGCTCCACATCACCCTACCTCACCCTTAGGGAGGGACAGGGGTTATTATTAACTCTGCTCATGCAGCTATTCAATGTGCTTTGCTTATCTGCCCTCCCCAGTGCCCACTCGTATAATGATGCGCCACAAATTGATTTGCAAAACGATGATACGTTTTTTTACTCCCTAACACACCAATGTGTATGCAGACCCTACCTACTTTGTAAAATGCTAATTAGGGGTGAGCGACGAGCGAGTATAACAATTACACCGGGTCACAGAACTGGTGGAATTCCACAGAGTTTTTATGCTACTCTGCGGAATTCTGCATACTGCAAATCGGCAAGCTCCGCCCACCCTTAGCCCAAAAAAAGGTAACCTGCTTTCAGTTTATGCTACTATTATTACTACATTGCAACATTTGTTGACACATATATATTCATACTTTACTTATTGAGAATGGAAAGTATGCAGATATTAGGGCCTAGTGAACGCATTGCACAAAAGTATTTTTGGTTGATATCATTTTTGGTGACATTAGTCCACTATTCTAAACAACTAAGGCCAACCATTCAGAAGTGTGAAACAGTTCCTGGAGAGACATAACAATGGATAAAAGAGAAGATCATACATGATGTAGGCGTGATCATGGGGAATTATATAACTGTGACCAAATGGTTTCTGAAAATGTTGCCTACATACATGAGTTTATGCTAATGTAGAACCAAAGTTTGATAACTTTGAAGTAGGGGAAATCTAAAAACTTGGGAACTGTTTTGTGATCAATGTTCATGATCAGTTCTGTTTACACACATTCAGTGAAACTATTCCATATGTCATTTCAGCATGATTCAGGAGCAGGCGGATGAGACATTGGCCCCGGTGGCAGGAAAGCAGCTGTGCTCTGTGGTTCTGGTGTTGACACCACCTACACCGAGCGACCCAGTGGCATGGAGGGTGAGGGGAGTGCAATGAAGGCAACCTGTGACTCATCATCTTCTTTGGAGACCTCCTCTAGCGAGCACTCCCTAGTAGTGGTGGACCATACTACATCTGTTACACCTGCATCCTTGTCCACCACCCAGAGTACCATCTCCACTCTCCCTCTTGCTCCCCCCCCACATTGGCCAAACCCACCAGCTAGAATAGGGGTGACGTTTCCTTTGTTCCAGGCACTTCACCCTCTGACCCTGTACCCCCAGCTGTGCTGAGTGAGGAGGCTTTTGACCTCCTCAGGAACATCTCTGTAGGCCAGACAGCACTACTGAATGCCATCCAGGGGATTGGCCGCAAATTGCAACATATGGTAGCCTACCTGGAAGGCATTCACAGTGCTATGTCTGGCCTACAGAGGTCTTTTCAAGGGCTAGCCTCCTGACTGACCAAAGCATCCCCATTTTGTGCCCCACCTCCCACCCTGTCCCCATCCAAATGCCCTATTCCCAGACTTGTCCCTAGCACACTAACACCTTGTCACACACCCACTCACCCATACACAAGCAGCAGACCCACACATAACCCAAACCCCACAAAAACACAGGCGTCCAACCAAACAGACAGACACCCATCCAAGCAGACAGACACTACCCCCACCACCAGCACAACCACAGCCACTCCAGTTACAATCACATGCACTACCTCAACCACCATCATTACTAGAGGTGGGCGGATTTCGATTATTTTTTTAAACTTCGCTTGGAGCAAGGAGTTCAGCAAAAACTCTGCTACTGCCAGCAGAGCGAAGTTTACTGGAGCACGCTCACCCTGACACAGAGGGGAAGCGAGGTTCAAGTAGAAGGGATGGATCCCTTGGAGTCTGTTACTCGTTGATACTGATTTACCCGCTGCAAAGGGGGACAAAGTGTCTGTGTACACACAGCATGGAACATTATTTCATATGAGAGCCACTGAGTGGCGAGCACATCGTTTCGAATACAAAAGATGAGGGAGGTCTTCATACACCATGGCACCCGATACGGAGGTGAGAAAGAGAGTGGCTGTGACCCACAGTTTGCAGCACAGTGCATGGGAGAGCAGTGGTGCTGCCCCTTCCAATATGAAGATTTACACTTCCAACATATGCCTTAGCTCTGCAAGTAACCTTTGACAACTGTGTGACGTCTGTAGCTCTATGACAGCAGTGTGGCAAAGGGAGTAAGAGGAGAGAGAGTCTATGCCAACGTCGCTACAACAAATATTTGCACTTTTCACTATGCCCACAAGAAATATCTATCCGTGAAAAGAGGTGTTATTATCTCATCAAGACAATACAGGGGCACAGATATTTTGCTTTGCCGTGTCCGACGATCATCTGGTCCTCGTTTTCACTGTGCACTACATTCTGGGATGTGCAGCTTTTATATTATAAAATAATCAGACCTCAAGGTCAGCTCACACAGCATTCGGGCTTCAAAAAACACTTAAAGCTCTTTGTAGCGGTCTAGTTGTTCACCGCCAATTATCCCCAACACCCCACCCGGAACCAGACACACACTTTGTATCACCTTCTGGCCAGGCGTGGCCAGAGGGCATAAATAAATGGGCCGGGGTCATTCGAGACATCCGGCCCACACCAACCAGCCATACGTGTGTGTGTCCAGTCATTCCAGTGCGCCCACAGTAATTGCCTGGCCCCCGTCACTCTTGACTGATAGTGTGACTGACTTGAAGCCTTGCAGGCTGCAACACACATCACCATTAGGTTCTGCTATGATTGGGTTAGGGGAGTAGTCCAGCCATTCAATGGGAAGAGTGTTGCAAACTTGCCAAGGGTAATGCGGCAGAGGCTATTTCTGCACCGAAGAGTTGAGGCGAGGAAGGTGCTCTCTGACAATGGCAGCCCCCAACACTGACATTTTGTTGGAAAAAATAAAGGGAAACCTTCGGCCGCAACAGTAGCCTAGGATTTCTGGTTCGGGGAAGGAGGCACAGACGCCAAGTAGCTGAACTTTTACGGCATTCCTCAACCAGATTGTTTTGCAAACAAAGGCAACCAGCTCGGCACCTGCATGCTGCGTGTGTGAAACGACGGGGAGGAGGGCCGCGCCGCTGCCAAGCCATAGCAGACTCATATATGATTTCATAAACACTCTCCCCAGCACATCAAATCTGACGGCTGCACAAATCGTGGGATGATGTCGAAGTTGAACCTGTATGCAGAGTAACCCCACCTGAATGTCCTCTCTGGGTTTTGATGAACTGTGCTCTTTAGAGTAAGTACAAGATATTGTATGTATTGCCAACTACTGAAGGCTTAGATACTCAATGATTTGTGTGACTTGACAACATTGTTTCCTTGCAAACCTGTGCCTTGCTGGCATAGGGGATTCAGTAAGGCATTGGTGAGGGGAATATGCATTGTACATATAGGATTATCCAGGGTAAAGATTTACTCTGCCCGCTTGCGGAATGCTGTGAAATTTGTCAAAGTGAAACTCTGCGAGCTCCGCCCAGGTCTAACCACAACCGCACCCACCACCTCCACATCAATCACCACAAGCACACCCCCAGACACTGCATCCACTACCACAGCCTCATCAGTCTCCACGAGCACATCCCCAGACCCCGCACCCACCACCATAGTCACATGCAAAACAACCACACTTAGCACCTTCACAGCTAACCCAACCCAAAAAACAAAAATGCCCACACTCACCCAAACAACACACACCAGCAAAGCAACACCCACCCAAATGTGCATGACCTACACCAGACCCACAGACACCTGCACCCCCAACACACATGCAAAACAGACATTTCTAATCCCTCTACCTCCCAACCACAACTCCCTCCTGAAAATTCTACCCGTTTTCCCTGTATAAGTCTTCTGTTTGCCCTTGCCCTGACCCATGCCATATCCAACACCACCCTTACCAAATGCACACCTACCCTTCCACCCCCAACCCATCCCTTCCACATCCCACCCCTCGAAAGACAGGAACCACCCCTACTACCCCCAAGGCTCCCCTAAAGAATGCAAAGGCCCCCATCCCAAAACCAAGACCACCCCTCACAAACCCAATCCCTCCTTCCAAGTAACATCTTTGAGGTGCCTGCTCTGCCCACTAGATACCCCTTACCGGGGAGGTTCCCCTGGCAGTGCAATTGGAGGCAAGCTTGGTGCAATGGCACACCTGTTTACATGACTTTCTGGACACCATTTGGACTGGCATTTGCCTTGTTTTAAAAAAGTTGAGAGACTTATCTCATTGTGAATAAATCACAATTTTTCTTTTTACCAAGTTTGTCCTGGTATTAATTTTCCTTTGCAATCTTTCAATTCCTAGCAATATTTCAGTGTAAAATATGTAGTACATATTTTTCTTAAGCATGATGGCAAGAACTACCACATACCATTTAAAATGTCTACTATGCTAAGTGCATACACTGGTTCGCATGGTTTGTGATGGTCATTGGAATTTAGGTGCTGCCATTCAACATAGAAGGGGACACTTGGACCAGCAAATAGATGTTGTGTTTGTTTTTAAGTATGTACACATATGCATTGCACCTTCTAATATAATATGCAAATTTAAATTTCATGCAACACAGGACTTGTGCTACACAAGGGGAAATGGTACAAGAATGATTATGTCGAGTACTTCAAATGTAGGACTGCCATTGATTTTCCAGGTTAAACATGAGGTGAGAGTTACAGCTTGTCCAGTGCAATTTCTACATGATGTAATATTGTACTAATCCCAATGATGTGTGATGCATATGTTTTTATTGTGACACTTTTCATAATTTATTTAAACACACCTGTATGATGAGTTTTTGATTTTTGATTTGACATCCTTTTTTGTACAAGCGTCCTTTTTTGGAAGGCAGCAGGCACCAAATTTATTAACACAATGTGGTTATACAGGTTACTTTAACTTTCTAAAACGTCAACATTAGAGACATATGCATTGCACAATGGTATGCTATTGTTTGTGTGAGTGATTTAAAAATTGCACGAGTCCTGAGCCAATGTGAATAGCCAAGTGAAAAGGTAACAGGTAATGGGGAAGATTTCCTTCGGTTCCGGCGACAACGGTGTTGATTTGCATCATGATCAGCAAGCAGAGGCAGGATGTGTAGGATCAGGTCCATGGTGGTACAGGAAGTGGGAAGGTGGGTAAAGGTGAGTTGGTGCCTTATATGCGTTCAATCCCACCAACTCAAGTGTGGAGGCTTCCCTGCCACTTTTGCGTTGTCAGGAAAACACATCATGATTGGCCCAGCAGACAAAGTGGCTGTACCACCTCTGACAGCCGCTTTTGCCTATTCCGCCGTCAACACTGTCGAGATTTCCTGGCGGTGAAGGTGGACGACGGCGGTCTTTTGTCTATGCAATCATCGAAATTTAAATAGGGTGGGCAGATTGCCATCCAGAGGGCGGAAAACAGCCGAAAAAGCCATGGCCGGACCCGATCCGCCAGGATCTAAATCAGGCTCTTAAGCTTTTGTTAGGGGTCACATTTACTATTCCCCATCTACATTTATTAACATGAAGGAAAATATTGTATTTTTCGATTTCAAAATGAACTACTCTTACAAAAATTTTTTAGAGATAACACCAAAAATAATAGATTACAGAAATCCATTTCAATAATCCTAAAAGGGTAAGGCACAGCCACACAACATAAAAAGTAATTTGATAAAACCACCAAAAAATCTAAAAACCAGTATTTACTAAATCTGTCAAATTAGTAATCTACTTAATTATCCAAATACTTTTCGCAATTTCAAAAAATAAATATACAAAGTTAAAATTAAATGAATTTATAAAATACCAATTCAAATACATTTCACAAATCACAACAAATTGTTTTTCAAACCAATAAATATCTGAAAATGAATTAAATCCAATTATTTATTTTAAACCAATAATTCAAAACCTGAATTTTAATATAACAACACTAAAATGAAACGTATTATTTAAAAAAGCATAACTATTAAAATGTTTATAATATTACATTTAGAAATAGGTAGAACATTGCCCAAAGCCATGAGGCAAAAAACATGCAATGGGACAGGAATAAATAAAAAGCCCAGTCCAGAAACCTGCCCAAGTGAGGGTGAACCAGTCAGACTGGTAAGAGTGGCAGAACCCCCCTTAAACTCTCACAAAAACCCTGACTGTCCTTCATGGGTGAGGAACTTGATAGGGGAATTAGAGGCACAGATGAGAGCTCTTGTTAAAGAAGAGTTAGCGCTCCACCTTGGGAACAGAACTAGCAGTCAGATGCCCACCCCGTGTGTACCTGGTAACCCTCTGGCTAATATTTTGCCGACCCTAGTGGAGAAGAAAGATTGCAGTACACAGACGGACAAAGTATGGCAACCTCCACTACCGAGAGGTGATACTTCCACCATTCCATCATGCCCTGCCACTATGAGCGCTGCCAAGATAGGGACTCCTAGAGCTGCCCAAGTAGGCAACGTTCACTCCCCTGCCGAATAACCCGATATACACCAGCCTCTCTCTCTTATGTTACAGTTTTAACCGGTGTACCTGAAATAAATACTGGTCAGAGAGAAACACAGCTGGAATTGAGAAACAAGTGCCTTTACTGGCTCACCAGGCATAGACAGTTTCCCTTTGAGAGGGCGGGTGAGATATTACTAGTTCGGAGAGTGGGTTGGGTTGGCAAGAACCCTAAGTCAATCAAAAGAGACTGTATAGTTATTAACTTTAGTAATCCTCGGACAGTCCGAATTTTGGCTGACCAGTCCCCCAGCCCTCGTGCACTGCCCACAGGGATCCAAATACACACCTTGGCCTTTTTTTACTCTTGTAACTACCCATCACCATGGACTCCTTGCACTAGAGCTCCAATAGACTTACAACCCCATTCTACTTTTGGCCAATCATCCAATATACAGTATAACATTCCAGTAGCAAATAGGTTTGGGGCCCTTGAAGAGGTAGATTGGCTTTTGATTCCATCTGATCCCTCTCCCACCCAGGGGCTAGGGGGGGCTAATAGAGAGCCTAATCTAAAAATTATAGGGCTGCACTCCCTAAACACCGCTGGTGAGACACAAGTCGCTTTAGGCGAACCTCATCATAAATTCCACCTGGGACCCCAAGGCTCGGTAGGCGTTACCCTAGAGGTATCAAACAACCAAGCCTCCCCATTCCTTAACTGACAATAGCAACTAAGGATGAGAATAGATCTCTAGTGGAAATGGGAGTACCAGACCCCGAGCCCGAGCCAAACATGACAAAAACCATGAACCCCTCTGGCATTATCGTGTGTGATGCCTCCTTGAACCTGGGTCTCCAGCTGAGGGTGTTGACATGGAACATCAAAAACAAACTCCAAAATCCTGTTTGGATACAGTTTGTACAAAATCATGATGTATGTATGTTCCAGGAGACCTGGGCCAGAGAGGACACTGTCATGAGGGGCTTTGCAACTTTTAATGTGCTAGCAACCACGGGGGCAGAGGCAGACCATCGGGTGGGTTAGGCACATGAGTTGCCACACACCTGGACTTTACTGTTGAACAGCTGAACACCTCTTCGGATGATATCCTGTGTACCCTCCTTACTTTTAATGCTGGGACCAAAATTGCATTTATTAACAACTATTCCAGTCTGGTGTCCTTTGCCCAGGAATCCCAGACCATAGATATGCTTACTACATTCCCGAGCTAGTTCCCTCGAATACCAGGTTGGTGATAGGTGTTGATTTTAAATGTCAGTTTGAGCCCCTAGCCCTCCCTACTGACCCTTCACTCACTGCTGAGGATTCCCTATGGCTGATTCCTGAACCGCTGATCCCTCCGGTGAGAGCTTGGACCCCCTGGTATTACAGATCAACGCAGTCACACTAACTCATGCATTGAGGGCATGTAACGGTCGTACCAAGTCAGACCAACCTGGAAAATCCACTTTCAATAGACCGGGGCAAGCATCTTTATTGAACAACATTTTGGTGGAAGCAAGTTATGGCAATGGGTTGTCGATTTCGCTGTCTGGCCTAGACACGACAGCGACCATAACGCTCTGGTACACGATCTTAAGCTTCCAGAACTTTATAGTCCCCAAATCACTAGCAACCTCACTGGTACCAATCTATCTTTAGACAACAACAGGAGGCGAATTAGGTGGGAAACCCTGAAGCAGTCACCAGGTAAGATCGCTGCCCTGTACTCCCTAATTATTCCACCTTTATTGGTAATGGAGAAGGCCGCACAGACCCCTAACTCTAATGGTACTACCGCTCAACTTACGACCATCCACACAGATCTGACCACTAGTTTGACCAACATCTTTAATCCCTTGATATACTCTAAAGGCAAGATGACCCCTAAAACCACTTGGTTTAATAAATCCTGCCGAACGGCAAAGGGTGCCCTCATTGATGCCATAAAACTAAAAGACAGATCTCTGATAAAAATCAGGAAGGCCCTATATAGTGATACTCTAAAGATAGCCAAAATGGAGTGGGAGTCTGAAAGATGGGATGCAATAAAACAGGCCCTCACTAATAGAGATATGAGGGCATTCTGGACCCTGGTTCGAACAGTCGGCACCTCAGAGAGCTCACCCATTGAGCCAAATATTGCAGCAGACGCTTGGAAACTTCATTTCCAATCGTTGTATTCCACCCAGGACATTGTAGAGCCCACAGGGGGAATCTCGCCAACTGTTGTGGGGAACCCCCTGAAGACAACAGACTGAAGGGCTTAGTGCAATTGGGAAGCTTCCTCTTGGAAAGGCCCCTCGACTAGACAAGATTCCCGGGGACCTATTTCGGGAGCAGCCCAATATCTGGGGCCCATATTTATGTGTAATATTTAATGCTATTTTAAATGGCATGGAAATCATGGATACCTGGTTAGGGGCAGAAATGTTCCCAGTATATAAGAAGGGATCTCCCCTCCGGCCCACCAACTATAGGCCAATTAGCCTGATTGACATAACCCAGAAGCTGTTTGCCAGGATTGTCCTGGAGCGCCTCCAGTCCTGGGTGGATGAGCGTGAGATCCTGAGTCCATACCAGGCCAGCTTCCGTAAAAATATTTCTACCATCGACCAAATTTTCAGGCTCCAATTATTATATTGGAAGATGGTGACTATAGAGGGTGGGAGCCTCTATTTGGTCTTCGTTGATCTTAAATCAGACTTTGATTTGGTGCCCCGTGACAAACTTTGGCCAGTTCTAGAGCAACTGGGCATTCCGCCCTCCTTGCTCTCTTTGATCAAGAGATTGCACACTGGAAATTCTGCCCAGGTGAGATTCGGGAAACATGGAGAACTGACTCCATGTTTCCAAGTGAACAGGGGTGTAAGGCAGGGGTGTGTTTTGGCCCCCACTCTGTTCTGTCTTTTCATTAATGCCCTGGTGGACCAACTAAACGAGGTAGCCAACACCGATGCCCCAAAGCTCGGCCGTGGCAAGGTGCCAGCAATGATGTTTGCGGACTACACCTTGTTTCTATCTAAATCGCCCATGGGCATCCAAAGGACCCTTGACAGCTTCTCACTATTCTGCAAGAATAGGGGCCTGGCGATCAACACACTAAAAACCAAGTATATGGTATTTAATCCTAGTAAAACATCTCGCCCTAATCCTACTCTAAATTTTATCCAGCCAGAGAGGGTAGCTGTCTTCAATTACCTGGGTGTTACATTGATGGAAAGCTTTGGGTGGGGCCCACAGCAAGAAAAGGCAGGCCTAAGGTTAGCACAGAGGGCAGGGGGATTAGCAAAACTTTACAGGAACTCCACATCTAGACAACCTTGCCCATTGACTGAGATATACAAAGTCAAATCAGGAGTGCTGGAATGTACGGGGCAGAACTTTGGGGACACCTCCCTGTAGGTAGATTGGTCAAAACCGAACCAAGAATAAGTTTATGAGGCAGCTCTTTGGCCTACCGCAAAGCAACCCCCTCATCCCCCTACGTATGGACCTTGGGACAAGACCCAGGAGATCGGACTGCGTCCCCTGACTTTTTGGCGTAGGCTATGGGCGACCCTCGAGCTAATAGCCTACCAGTCAGAACTCAAAGCGAGCATGGGGCTCCCAGGGGTGGGTAAATTACCCTGGTTCACACACATAAAAGATCTGTGCCGTAGACTAGGCCGGCCGAACCTATGGACCCACCCTGAGGAAGTGTCCCCGACAATATCACAGCTCGAACTAGTTAATACTTATGGACAGTTCAGATTGGCCGAAATCCAAGGGAGTACAAAACTAGGCCGCTTAACCTCTGACTTCCTCAATTTTAAAGACCAGTATTAATTTGAACTCTTCCTTGATGATGTATATCCATTTATGGCAAGGAAACTCTATGTTCAATTTAGACTGGGTTGCTTGCCGGTCCACGCATTTACAATGAACTGGTCAAAAGCTTCCTCTGTAGGCTGTCCTGCCTGCAATAGCCAAGAAGAGACTCCCATCCAAGTTTTCTTCTTTTTTTTTTTTTTAATTTGTTTTTATTGATTTTCACAGCAATTATCCAGTCATTATAGAGCGATACATAAACACATTGGTACATGGCTTAGTTACATCTGTTGACATTCAATTTAAAGGAGTACACATTCACATTGCAATAGGTCTATGAGATACCCTATATGACATTGCATAAAGTCTTAAGTCTTGAATGAGTCTCTATCAGCAGGCCGTTACTGATAGTACACAGCATTTTTGCCTACATCAGAAGTCCAGCATGGCATATCATGGTTAAACAAATCTATCATTACCTAACACATCTATTCCATACAACAAAACTTACCCAACCCTCCCTCTCCCCGCAAGCTCGGTAACAAGTGTCCATAGTAGCATTTTCACACGTCTAGATCTGAAACATGAGTTTATCTTGGTTCCACAATCTGTCCTAGGTGTACTGTGCCTTCCTGCTATAATAAGTAATAGAACCCACTGACGCTGTAAGGAGCATATGTGTCCCATTGTCATTGGTCCAAGACCTCAACAGATGGTGTCGCAACCCCTTAGTAGGATAATATATTTATCGCTGCATATTCCTCCATGATTGCATTCCAGCTCAACGATATCAATGTTTTTCGTAGGCCTCTTTACTCTTCCCTCTTTAGCTCAGCTCCCTCCACCCTATCCCATCTCACCACCTCCGTATGCCAATCCTGCAGGGACGGAACCCTAGCGGCTTTCCACCGTGTGGTTATGGCTCTCTTAGGTAGAAGAAGCGCAATATTAGCAAATCGACTAACAGTGTTTCCCTTCTTCCTTCGGGGCCCTAGTACCAGTATGCAGTATTCCAGTGTGTCGTTATGACGCACCGGGGCTATATCCGTCAGTATTTTGCATACTGTCGTCCAGTAGTGCCTCAGTCTAGGGTAGTCCCATACCATGTGTATCAGCCCCGCGTTGGGTGCGTAGCAGCGCGGGCAGGCATCACTTGCCCCTGAGAACATAGTACACAATCTGCTTGGGGTTAAATAAGCTCTGTGGAGTAACATTAGTTGAATACATTTAAATTTGGGGTTATGAGATACCTTTTTGGGGTGTCCCAGTACAGTGTCTTATTCCTTGTTTGTAACTGCACGGCCCACGTCCTCTTCCCATTTGTCGCGTAGTGATCGTAATGAGATCGCCGTTTCAGTCCGACTCCCGTGAGTCAACCATTTTGTCAGGCGTGCCCCACTTCCCATTAGGTATTGCATGGTAAGAAGAGTGTTCGTGGTTGGTTCAGTACCCTCTGGTGACCATGTAGTGCATATATATCTGGATATGTGTGCATGTAATAGTAACAGTGTATTGGGTGCACCATGTACGCGTGTAAAAGTGGCATGTGTCATTAATACACCTTCAGAAAAGAACTCTCCTACCATGGTAATGCCCGCATCAGCCCATGCCTGTAAAGCGCGGGTAGTGACCAGTCCCGTTTGTGTGGGAATACCTAGTAGTGAAATAGTGGGAGCATACGGAGGTGTCCGTCTAGTGTACTTCACTGCGCTCCTCCAGTAAGTAATGGCTATCTTAAGCAAGTGGGGTGTCAATGTCGGTAAGAAGGCCTGTGGCAGTAAGAGCTTGTGGATGACTCCTTTGTCACTATCCCGCAGTGACATACCCAGTTCTTGTAGATTACGTCCTGCAGGCCAATATGCCAGCCACTGCAGTTGGCTAGCATAGCAATATGCGCTCAAATCTTGTACTCCCATCCCCCCTTGTTTCGTATTTAATTGTAATTTCGCCAGACCAATACGTCTGCGCCCTGTACCCCAGACTAGCTCTATCAATAAAGAGTTCAATACTTTAAAAATCCTCGAGGGTACAAGTATAGGAAGATTGGTAAAGTAATAAAGGAGCCTCTGCAGCAGCACCATTTTAGTGATGGCTAACCGGCCCGCCACCGATAGGGGCAGCGAGACCCAGAAGTGGATCTGAGATTTCAGACCAGTAATCGTGCGTGTTAAGTTGCCATCTAGGAGATCCGTGGCATCACAGTAGATCTGTATTCCGAGATATTTAAAAGTATCAGGCGCTATGTGGAAGGTCCAGGGACCGAACGCAAACTGACAGCTCCTCGTAGTGTCATCGAAGAAATAGGCATACGACTTGGCAGCATTAATAGCCAGGCCAGAAAGTTCTTGGAATGACGCAAAGATTGAGGGCATTGGATATGGGTCTGCATCCATGTCTTTAACATAAAGAATAAGATCATCTGCGTATGCTTAAACAGTGTGAGTTGCACGACCTCGCTTTATCTCCCTACAGCTTGCAAAAGAACGGAGCCTGTGCAAAAGCAGTTCCAGTGCTAGTATAAACAACAAGGCGACAAGGGGCACCCCTGTCGGGTACCCCGAGCCACCGTATATTGTCTCGAGATATGTTGACCCATGCGCGCTTGCTGAATAAAAGGAATATTCTCTGTGCACAGGATGTTTTGCCCACCACGCGTCATGATTTTCCCATCCCTCTGTCCATCCGTTAAGCTCCTCAACTTGCTTCTTGCTTTCTGTGGCGTGTAATGGGGGGTGAGACCTGTCCAGGTGAACGTCTAATACAGCATTAAAGTCGCCCCCTAGCACCCAGGGATATTCTGCCCATTCTGTCAGGGCTGCACCCAGTGTAGCTAAATACTTATCCTGGTCAGTGTTTGGTGCATATATACAGCCCATAACCACATGAGCCCTGTCCAACAAGCCATGAAGTAACACATACCTGCCGCTGGGGCCTATTTTCTGCTCTAGAAGCCTGAAAGGGACATTATTTCGCACCCACACCGCTGCCCCCCTGGCAAAGGCTGAGTATGTCGTGGCGAACAGTTGCCCCCTCCAATTCTTCTGCAGCTTGGCTGCCTCATCAGCATTAAGGTGAGTTTCCTGCAGGTAAGCTATAGCCACCTTCCTTCTATTGAGTTGCGCCAGGACACAGTCCCGTTTATGGATTGAGCCCAGGTACAGTAGGTGTATTTATTATGTAATGCCATCGTGATGCAGAAAGCGTATTTGCCATGTGACATGTGGAGACCAAATCCCTACAGATATGAGCTGTGTACGAGCCGAGCATGCGTCAACATAAAAACTCCCCAATACTAGGTTCCCCCAGAAAACATCAGAGGACCAAACTTGAAACAAAAGTCCAACATGGACTCTAAACAATAAATGCCATAGCGCAATCACCTGGGGGGTGAAGGCCAGAACTGCGACAGTACGTACAAACATTACATTGCCCATTTGAAACTGCATTGGTTATGTTAGCACACTTCCCTATACATCTCAGTTACACTAGACCTACTAAAGCAGTCACCAACAGTAGTATATATTGCATAGCATCTTTATACATTACCACTCTCGACCATCACGGAACGCACCATTAGAAGTCTCTGGCAATTTGAGCTGTGATCGAGGGGAACAGCGTTATGCTAGTCTCAGATTCTGAGCACACCGTGGCAGCATCCGATGAGTGCACCGAAGTCGCCGCAGTTTGGGCACCATGAGCAGCCAACGCCGCCGCCGTCAGGAGCGCATCCCTCTGGCTGTTTGAGATCTGTTCCGAGGTTGGGCCAGCGTCCATAGTGTCCACTGTATTGCCATGTCCCGGACTTAGTAGACCATCTGTCCGTAGCGGGGAGGCACGATGTAGTTGTCCTGACGGAAGTGAGGTCTGTGAAGTCTCCGGTGTAAAAGTTATTTCAAACCAGTCCGCAGCTTCCTCTGGACTTTAAAAAAAGAACGATTTTTGTCCATAAACAACCTTCAGTCGAGCTGGAAAAATCAGTGTATATTTCAAGTTGCGTGCACATAGGTACTTTTTGACTTCCTGAAAAGTAGCTCTAGCTTTCTGGACTGCCGGTGTAAAATCTGGGTAGAGAGAAATTGTCTTATTCTCAAAACGTATGGGTGCATTCTCTCTAGCAGCCCGTAGAATCATGTTGCGATCCTTGTAGTGTAGTATGCTTGCTATCATCGGGCGAGGTGGTGCACCTGGTCGAGGAGGTCTGGGGGGCACTCGTGCACCCGCTCCACACTGTACAGAGATGGAGGCCCTCTTTCACCACATGGTCTCTCAGCCAGTCCTCTACGAACTGTGTGGGGTTGGATCCCTCGCTGCGCTCCGGAATTCCGAGTATGCGGACATTATTGCAGCGGGATCTCCCTTCCGCATTGTCCACTCTGTCCTGCAAGCCCTTCAGCTGACGCTGGAATTGTTCGAGCTGAGTGGAATGCCTGGTCTGCTGGGGTATGAGATCGACCAACGCTGACTTATTCGATTTGACCTTGTCAGCAAACTTTTTGTGGTCCACTTGCAGTAAACTGAGACTAGTGGACATTGTTCCCATTCGCGCTTCCAGTGCCATTCGTGAGTCGCGTATCCCCTTCAGGATTAAGTCCAGCTTAGCATTGTGGGGATCCGTCCCGGTGGGAGGTATCACATCATTGTCTGAAGCATTGGAGGGGTCACTGCCAAATGTAAGCTGCATATCGTTGCCGACGGTCGCGTCCGCTTGTTTGTTTTTAGTGTGTCCCATTGTGCCACAGCATCCACCCGTCCGTCTCTGCTCAAGTATGTTGACTTGGGGGGCCACTAGGGCACTTTCACTTAGCAGTTATATGCTCACAGAGAGGTTCAGGTCCAAAGTGTAAAAAGACTATGCTGGCAGCCGCGTGGCACTGTCCCTCATCTCCAGCCATGCATCGATCTCGCCCTCCCAGTGTGCACCATCAGGAATGCCAATCTCCTCGCAGCCAACGAACAATAGACCAATCCCAATGGTGGCGGTATCAATGCACCCCCAGCTTGGTCCTGGGCACTCCACTACAGCCAGGGCAGCCAGCAGGCAGAGATCTTCACTCCAGTTAGTACGTGTGGCTGTCAATCATGGGGGTAGGGAGGGCCAGTGCTCAGAAGTGGATCCAACAGCAATACAGCAATACAGCACTCCGGTCCCAGCAGCAACTGCTCAACTCATGCATAGAGGCAGATGTAGTATGCGTAGATCACCCCAGGGCACCTCCGTACAAGTTGTGTCTCTCTGTAGTCAGTGGAGATTATGGCAGCGTCTGGCTGAGGAGCAGAGGGGTCTCTACATGGGTTCTCACAATATGCCTCCTCACGCAGGCTTTTAACTGAATTGCCAGGATATTGCTCAGTTAGGAGGGGGGGAGGCGCCAGCAGCTCCCACGCTCTGCAATGCTAGTGTGCTCCCCAATCATTTAGTCTCTCACCGTGGCACCTCCCGCACTCACCAGTACCTGCGCCGGCCTGATTCATGGCCAACCACATCCGCCATTTTGGTCTCGTTTCGCGGCCGCTGCTGTTGCCTCTCAAATCGGGCGTTCAATCGTCCGCCGCCGTCGTCTCCTGAATCATCGCCAGCCAGAAACAGTGCCCGCATCTCCGTCAACGATGCCTCCCATGTCCGCCACAGCCACGGCAGGAGCTGCGATGTTCAGCGGGAGCCCCTCGCAGTAGACGCGGCTCTGCCCTCCGGCATTTCACGGCCCCGATACCGCTCAGGAGCAGGAAGGAGATGGACAAGATCTACCGAGTTTACAGGGCTCAAAACACAGCCACCGGTCCCAGGGGTGTTCCGCTGCCGAAGGATGGGTGACCCAGCTGTGTAGGTCCAGGCAAGTTCAGGATATTTCACGAATTGTCAGGGTATGGAACGGAGCTCTTTAAGCTCACGTCCTCCATGCCCGGCAGTTGGCCACGTCCCTCACATTTTCTTCTTTTGTCCAGAATATGATGTACCCAGGAGATACTGGCTTTTACCAATCTGCAGGAATATGGAGCTTAGACAGTCATGGGAGGCCTTTAGAGTCTTTCGAACCGACACTCATCCCCGATTGTTTTTGCTGTGTCTTGGTTCCTTAACTCTATGTGGCACAGGCGCCGCAAGTTTTTAATCTCCCCCTGCACATGTTAATCATTCCTTTGCCATTTCCTATTGTCTTGATCTTACTAACAAATGAAATCAATGTTTAAACCGCTTTTAAAATTTTAATATTTTTTAACTGTTATGAATTGTGTTCAACTCACTGTAAATGGCTGTATCCTGTAATGTCCATTGATGTTTTTATTGCCCAAATCTAGTGTTGTATGTATTTTATGTTTTTGCTTTTATGGTCTATATGATCGAAATAAAGCTTGGAAATGGAATGGAGTATTTACTAAATCTGTCAAATTAGTAATTTACTCATTTATCCAAATGCATTTCGCAATTTAAAAAAATAAATATACAAAGTTAAAATTAAATGAATCTATTAAATACCAATTCAAATAAATTGCGTAAATCACAGCAAAACAATTTTTTCAAACCAATAAACATCTGAAAATGATTTTAATCCAATTATTTATATTAAACCAATAATTCAAAACCTGAATTTTAATATAACAACACTAAAATGAAACGTATTATTTAAAAAAGCATAACTATTAAAATGTTTATATTACATTTAGAAATACTTTATTAACAAGCATTTGCAATGCAATAGGTCTCGCAACTGCGAGTTTTGGAGCTATTGGTATTGTAAATGACAATGCCTTTAATTGATTCACAAGCATCAGGCATCAGACATCCACAAGCATCAGGCATCAGTCATCAGGCATCAGACATCCACAAGCATCAAACATCAGGCATCAGACATCCACAAGCATCAGACATCAGGCATAAGACATCCACAAGCATCAGACATCAGTCATGAGACATCAGGCATCAGATATCCACAAGCATCCGACATCAGTCATCAGGCATCAGACATCCACAAGCATCAAACATCAGGCATCAGACATCCACAAGCATCAGACAACAGGAATCAGACATCAGGTATCACACATCAGGCATCAGGCATAAGACATCAGGCATCAGGCATCAGACATCCACAAGTATCAGACATCTACAAGCATCAGACATTAGACATCAGGCATCAGACATCAGGCATCAGACATCAGGCATCAGACATCAGGCATCAGACATCCACAAACATCAGACATCAGGCATCAGACATCCACAAGCATCAGACATCAGGCATCAGACATCAGGCATCAGACATCATGCATCAGACATCATGCATCAGACATCATGCATCAGACATCATGCGTCAGACATCCACAGGCATCAGACATCAGGCATCAGACAGCCACAAGCATCAGACATCCACAAGCATCAGACATCAGGAATCAAACATCCACAAGCATCAGACATCCACAAGCATCAGACATCATGCATCAGTTATAAAGGTCTGAAAGATACTTCATATCGACACACTTATGCTTACTGAAGATTCACTGTGTGTTGTGTGAGACCTGGTAGAAAATGAACTGAAGAATACACCTGTAACTGGGCCAAGGCTAATATTCAATCTATTGTGTACTGTCAGTAAGTTAAGGCAGAGTGGAACATTTAAGTCACATCTTTGGCAGTCTGCCACAACTGGCCAGGAACAATTCAAAGAGAAAGGAGGTGAAGCCGACGGGAACTCAACGCCCAGCTTCTGCAGCAGACCTAAACTTTTTTAATCCATGCCGGGAGATAGCGAGCTGCCCGCCCAGGGTCGAAGTTTGTTAAGAGGTGGAGCCAGGGGTACGCTTTGTGAATTCTTTCGAGCCTTCAATAAGTGATGCAATTGATTAATTCAATGGTTTTCACTGCTTGACCTCAGAAGGATAAAAGTCAGAGTCATCAGAGCTGGTAACAGAGATTTGAGGAGTCACATTGGTATAACGTAGGAGTGGGAAGTAAGCACGCACCACCTCTCCTGGTGCACGCCTTCCCCAAGCGCTTTTAAAATGTTTGAGCTCGGCTGGCATGCGGTAGAGAGATTTCTTGCCAGCCTATTACGTCCGACAAGCCGTCAGGGCTGGGGCAAGCAGCCATGAGTCAGGCTTTCCTGAATGGCAGGAGTGTATCTGGGCCTTCATGCTGTGGAGAGTGGTTAATGGTGACACCAGACACTGGGCTTGAATGCACGTAGCTGAGAGAATGAGGGGTTTGTGATACAAGAGTGAGGTGTTACACACAACTCAAGAACGCCCCTGATGCCCACAAGTTTATATGACGTGTCAGGGAAAATCTGACTCTAGGCTCAACCAAAAACCCTGTATGCATACTCCCTACTTGGAGCAACACTACTGCATTACATTGTAAAAGGTAAAAGTTTAGCTTAAACTAGTGAGTGCCAATACATAGCGCACAGTAACGTCACACAGACTTATAATAATCACATACTACTATAACAGTACGCATAACCTCACCATCCCTAATGAGTTGTGTTACAACACGCTACTCGACTACAATATTACATCAAGAAATGTATGTGGATAGGACGCACACGCTCCCTCACTGACAGTCACACGAAGAGAACTTAATATAAGCATGGTAATTGAAATAGTATAGATGCACGCCCCTCCGTAACTTACCGGCATTGGGCAGCTCCAACAGTGTTCAACGTATAAAAGTAAACTAGTCGTAGAGCCCGGGCAGCAGTCGTTCCTCACGTTAAGGGCACAGCACCATGCCCCCTTTAGCAGCTACACCGCTGACTTGAATGTTTAAAGGTGCGCATATTGTCGCGTACGGGTCAGCCATGGAAAAGGCATTGCAAACAAACTAAACACAGATGTCTGCAGACCATCCCATCTGCTATTAGCTACAACCGCCTCAAAGTAAACCCCCCAAAAAGGGCTAGGCTCAAAGTCGGCTCAGCAGTTCCGATAAACAAAAGAGCATAAAAAACAAGTACAATAGAAAACGTAAATCAAAACCCTTAGCGTGCGTGGTGCTGGTGAACTTTGAAGCAGTTATTCATGGCTAGGGTCTTAAGGGGCTCGATGTGGAGGCTGAACAATGTGGCGCCACCACAGAACAAGAAACACTAATCAGAGCAGGCACTCTGCTCTGTACGTTCACGGCAAGACACTGAGCCTTAGGAGAAAGGAAGCCCTTGTATGTTTCTTACCAGGGGTGTACTTGAGCACCATGGACTGTGTGCGGGGGGAGGCGCCCAAGGCGGCCGTTGGTAGCTAGATGCTGCTGGGCAAGGCCGGGAGGGACGCCAGCCCTGCTCCCGATGTGTGC
This sequence comes from Triturus cristatus, assembly GCF_964204655.1. Lineage (NCBI taxonomy): Eukaryota > Metazoa > Chordata > Amphibia > Caudata > Salamandridae > Triturus > Triturus cristatus. The sequence goes on along the minus strand of NC_140593.1, from coordinate 1,009,252,375 downwards.
TCACCAGCAGTGCCCTCAGAGAGAGGGTATGGAGGGCAAAGGATACCTCTGTTGGTGAAGGGAGACATAGGAGCAGCAATGGCACCGGAGCAGCCCTAGCGCCAAGCCTCCACCTCGTCCCCATAATAACAGCAAACTCAACTCAGACGTGCACATTCCCAGCGTCTCGTGAGTGATGTGCACGTGCTGAATGTAAAAAAAACAGCGATCTGGGAGGGGTGGTGGTGCGGCAAACACGCACAGGGAGACAAGCGCAATATAAATGACATAAACAGCGTCCTGCGAGTGGTGTACCCGCGCTGGCACAGTCATACTTTATATGGTCACACTTGGTCACTGCCCGCAGCTGGTAGCCTCTCCTGCTGTCTGGAGCGCCTGCCGCACTGATAATTAATATGTTACCTGCGGGCTTGGGGCCTTCTGAAGTGTCCACCATGGTTAAAGTTGAATTGAGGTGCGCGCTGAATGAGCGAAGAGCTGTTACAAACAAGGAAACAGAACAAGCAGCCGCAAAAGTAAAAGTGATCGCGATCGCGATCAAACATCAAAGCGGCCGTGCGGCCGCGAAAGTGAAAGCAAAAGCAAATGGTGCGCGCGCCCGGCGCACATGCACTGTATTTGGAGGCCTGAAAGCACTCGTTTGCACTTCCAGATCCCCTATTTACAAAAGCTCTCGTGAGAGCAGCGCTAAAGCGCTGTCTCAGGCGAGACCTAAAAAGGAAAAAAGGAAAGCAAATGACACAAGAACAACTTTACACATAACAAACTTGAACAATTAAAAACTTTACATTACTCCCCTCCCTATTAAATATTAATCCAACATCCTGCTCCTAAAAGTATTATACAAAAAAACACAAACATTTTTAAAACAAATACTATAGAGCAAAACAAAAACAATACATAAACTACACTTAAAAAAATTGAAATTACAATGATATAAAACACAAAGATTTTTCACAATAATATTAAAAAATACAAAAAAAAATGATGATCTTACCTGCAGTATTCGGAAACATAATTTTGACATCATATTTATTAAGACTCAAAATATTGTAATTCATTATCTTCTTTCCACAAGAACTTATTAAATTGAAATGTTAGCAATATGGGACCAATAATTCATGTTTTGTCTGTTCCTGCCCTTACCTCAGATTCCCTTTCTTTGCACTCTGTTTTCATGCTTCATAGGGCTGAAGTGATATATTCACTTAAATACAAAAAAGGATATGTATATGATGAAACGTCTCTAAAGATGATAGGCATTCCATACTGTTTAGCTACCTATTTGTATTTTTGTATTTTTATTTTTATAAAGCGCAACTATCACCCTACGGGTATCTTGGCGCTAGGACTGAGATGGAAAAAGACTTTTAAACCAACAAAGTGTCCACCAGCAGAAACAAGAGAAAGAGAAGAGATAGAAAAGCAAAGGCCGACCAAGGAATGCAGGATTAAGAGATCATGTGCCCCTCCCTAGGAAAAAGCCAGGTTTTCAGACTCCGCCTGAAATCCATCAGAGAGTTAGCCTGTCTGATATTCAGAGGGAGGTCATTCCAGCATCGCGAGGCCACTGTACTAAAGGCCCTACCTCCCATCTTCGCCTTCTTGACCCTGCCAGTACTTAGCAGAGAGGCATTCGATGAACGTAGAGTCCTTTGAGGCTTGTACCAGGACAGTTTCTCCTGCAAGGAGATTGGGCCAAGGCCGTGTGCCGCTCTATAGACAATGCACAGGGATTTGAACCTAACCCTTTCCCTTATAGGAAGCCAATGGAGCTCTTGTAGCGCTAACGTGGTTGAAGATCCGCGTTTCCTATTCAGCGCCAGTTTGGCTGCCATAGACTGGACCCTCTGCAAGCTCTGATAGATGTAAAGAGGAGCTCCTAGATACAGAGAATTGCAGTAGTCCAGCCTACTCAGGATGATACTGCGTACCACCAGAGGTCTTTTCTCCACAGGCAGAAGAGGTAGAATCTGTCGTAGGGCTTTCAGGAGAGCAAAGCACACCCCCACTGTTTTTTTAGCGTGGGAAGCCATTTGAAGATCATTGTCAAACATAACCCCCAGATTCCGCACCGTAGTCACAGGGACAATGGGTTCCACTTCTGGGGCCAGTCTGAGGACAAAAGGCATGTCTCTTACTCCCGCCGGGGGACAGTAGATCACCTCTGTCTTGCCTCCATTAAATTGCAGGGAGTTAGCCCTGAGCCAGTCTGAAGTCTGACGCATACATTTCTGGAAGTTGTCCATAGTCAATGCACCCTTTCCCTCCAATGAGAACACCAGTTGGGTGTCGTCTGCATAGTTGACCAGGTCGATCCCATGCGCCTTGATAATAGGGATTAGTAGCTGCAGATAAATGTTGAAAAGGATGGGGCTGATGGCCGATCCCTGAGGGACCCCATGCTCCACCATGGTCCTGCTAGAGGTGAAAGGGGGCAGGGAAACCACCTGTTGTCTCCCTGTGAGATAGGATTGCATCCATCTCAAAGCACGTCCCTTAACTCCCAGACGCTCCAATCTGTTCAATAAAATTCGGTGGTTTACCGTGTCGAATGCGGCTGACATATCTAAAAGGACCAGTACCGACGAAAGGCCTCTGTCAGCCCGCATCCGCAGGTTGTCCAGCACAGTGACCAGAGCTGTCTCCGTTCCATGACCTGGCCTGAAGCCAAACTGGCTCTTGTCCAGGAGATGGGACTCCTCCAGGTACCCAGAAAGGGACCTACTTACTACCTTTTCAAGAATTTTTATAGGAAACGGCAGCAGGGAGATGGGACTAAAACTAGTAGGATCTCCTGGGTCCAGAGATGGCTTCTTTAGTAGTGGAGTAACCACTGCCAGCTTCCATGCTTCGGGCACCACCCCTTCCTCCAAGGATTGGCAGCATATCTTCCACATCCGAGGAAGCAGTGCCTGTGTATGCTCTTTCCAGATCTTGTTAGGTAGGGGGTCTAGCGGAGACCCTGACCTCACATTCTGTGCACAGCTGTTAAACAACTCGTTTGTGAGTGGTATAAAGTGCTCCAATGAGGTTACCACCCCTGGTTCTTCCGAAGACATGTGCCCATGAATGTTTAGGAGGGAGGGGTCACACATAGTTAGCCCCCCTAAATTTTTTTTTAATTTTCTCCTCGAAATGGGAGGCGATTTTATCGCATAGTGCCTGCGACGCAACCACTTTGTTTCCCAAACTAGTGGGGGTGGAGAGGTCTCTAACGATCTTAAAGAGAGCTCTGGCGCTATTTGGTGCTGACAGAATGGTGTTGGTGAAGAAATCCGCCTTGGCCTTAGCCATCAGCTCCTTATACTGAGCTTGCACCTTTTTGAGGGCCGCTTTATCATGCTCAGCATAATGCCATTTCCTCTCTGCCTGCCGACAGGACCTACGTGTGATACTCAGCTCTTCAGTATACCACGGTGCGGAATGTTTTATTCTGGCCTTCAGGCGCTTCAGAGGCGCATGCTGCTCTAGTACTTCATGAATGTAGTTCTGGTACAGACGGTAGTTCAAACCCACTGACTCATGAGGATCAAATGGAGGCAGGTTTCGAAAGAGTGGCTCCGCCCTAATTTTCATAAGTTTTGCCCAGTCTCTCCCCATGCGATATGTGACAGGAGGCAGTCTAGTTGTTTTTCCGCCAGGTATTCGAATCCGAAACTGGATCAACGAGTGGTCGGTCCAAGTCTGAGGTAGAATGTTGACCACCTCCGTTTCATTACAGTCAGCAAACAGAAGATCCAAAATGTGCCCTCCTTGATGGGTAGGTTGCTGGACCAGCTGATGTAGGTTACAACTCTCACAGGTTTCCCTGAGATCTCTTAAGTGGCCATCTAAAATACCATTCTCCCATAGATTGAAATCACCCAGAAGCAACAATCTAGAATGGGTCAATGACTGGGCCGCAATGACATCCAGGAGCGCCTGGTACTGAGTGTTAGAGCTTGGGGGTCTGCAACCGACCATCCCTGTGAGGAGCCTCCCTCTCTGTTCTTGTAGGGAGAATCCTAATAGCTCAATACCCGCCACCTCGTCAACCTTTAGCGGGGCAAAGTCCCAAGTGTCCTTAAACATCACCCCGACCCCTCCACCTCTCCCAGTTACTCTGGGCTTGTGGAAAATCTTATAGCCCTCCGGACAGGCAAGCCCCAGTTCCACCAAAGAGTCATTACTACACCATGTCTCCGTAAGAAATAGCACATCCAATTGCAGATCTTCCACCAGATTAGAGACTTCCTGATGGTGTTTTGCCAGGGAGCGGCAGTTGAGCAAGCCACACTCAAGGACAGGGCTGGGCTGCAGCACCTCAATAACCTTCTCCCCCCCGCTAGCCTTGTTCCTAATATCTAGTAGTTGTTCCTTAGTATATTTAAATGGACTTAAACCGGCTCGAGCAGCGTGGCTGACGCTGGGTGTCATCCCTGCTTCTATTTACCACTTGAGGCTTTGGTTACAGGTCCTTCATATATCTGTGATTCTTGCACGGCAGCTCATTACCCAAGTTGGTGCAATTAAGAATATTCATAATACAATACATCGGTTTCTACAGGCTTCTTAAATAATCTTCAATGAGTGAATATTTGACTATGCCCTTTAATTTTGTGGTTTACCTCAATTGTGCTGTTTTCTGGTCTCTTGCTGCATGTATATGGTTGTTATGTCTACTGAAATACCCGACCTGGCCTTGATGTATCACTCAATCTTGTCTTTCTCTTTCCAGGTGTAACTTTGAGGGTTTGAAATGGAGGGACTCCTAGAGTAGATAATAATGGTCCTCTTTCAGGTAAGTATGGCGGCTCACACTCAACAAATGTCTTCCAGTTTGGTCATAACTATCTGTAAAGGTATGTGGGGATCGAGTATGTTATTTATATAATAGGATTCCAAAAAGGCATATATTGCATTTAAAAGTCACGCAGAACACCAGCAGGAAAATAATATGAGCACAAAATGTCTCCTAATTCCTGTGCACACAAATCTTCTATGTGGCAAACTTTGTGTGAAATTTCACTCTAGTGAAATATATTGCATTTCCAATAATCTGTATAGCTCACTATTTGCAAATTTCATTATTAAAACATGAAATTCACAGAGACTTACTGATAAAATGCATATGAAATTGAAATTACCAACATCACAGACAAGGAACATGTTTCACCTATCTCAATATTTGTTTATCAGTTATCGCATTTATATATTTGTATGTCAATTCGTCCTTGTACTGAATATAATTTATATGATACAGCATGACTCCTTCAGAAGTCATTCAGTACTAAAAGTCAAATGACAAAGTTGGCAAGAGTAAATGTTCTTGGTCAGGATGCGTCCACAGTCCCAAACATTGTAGGTTTGGCAAAACATATTTTGAGATCTAGTCCCATTCATTCTAGGAAGAACCTAAAATCATTGCCATTATCTCATGGGCAAATGTTGGCCAGAGTGCCCTTGATCCAGGTCTGGGTATCAGCTCTGTTTCTCAAGCTCAACATTTCTAAGTTTTAATTCCTCCTCTTGGTTCCTCCCTCTCATAAACGGATTACCAATCATTTTACACAAATGACAGCACCTCACAACTTTCTGCTCTTACCGGGTCCCTTATTACTGCACACAAGCCTTACCTCCGTCTCAATGCACACCTCGATATACCATACCAATCAGTCTCATTCAAACCATGGGTCTCATTTATAAGAGGCCAGCGCCACCGGAGCATCAATTTTTATGAGCGCTCCGGTGGCTCAGGCCTCTCAATCAAATCTATGGGGCAACGCAAAGCCACCCTGCATGACTTTTGCATGGCCTCATAGATATGGAGTAAGGTAAGGCAGCGCAAAATGCTGCGCTGCCTTACTGTACATCATGGAGGAGTTCCATAGGCGTTGTTGTGGGTTTTCCCAAGCAACACCTATGGGTTTTGACACATTTCCAGATTTCCAAGGATCTGTAAACCTGGGAATGTTTCAAAACTGTGTGCCTCTCTAGGGAAGGCTTAGTGTTTCTCCTTGTTTTTTTCCTCTTTCCATGTGTGCTCCATCCTGCAGCACACATAGAAAAGCTAAAACTAAGCCTGGGCAAAGCACTACGCTACGCTCGCGTAGTTTGCGAAGTTCGCGCTACTACGCAAATTGCACGTAGCACAGTGCGAACACACGTAGCGTAGTGTTGCGTAGTGCTGCGGTCATTTTTTGCTTGCTCGCGGTCCTCAACGTCAAGTTGGCGACCGCGAGCAAGCAAAATGACATCCCGGCGAGACTTTTTCCTTGTTCGCGATCAGCAACATCAAGTTGGCAATCGCGAGCATGGAAAATAAACCTCCCGGCGAGATTCCCAACGCGAGGAGGTCAGGTTTCTCATTGCGAGTGGTCGTGTATGCTCGCGACCGCTCGCGATGAGAAACTACCAGTTCGCGTTGAGAAAGCTGCCGCTCGAGTAAAAATCTACTCGAGCAGCAGAAAACTACAGCTCGCACTGTGCAAGATGCCATTTTCAATGATTGCACAGTGCCGGTTGCTTGTCCGCACTGTGCAATCATTGAAAACGACATCTGGCACAGTGCGAACAAGGTACTACGCAGTTCGCGAAGTGCTACGCGTAGCTCGCGTAGTGCGAACTGCACTTTGCGTAGCTTCGCGAAGTGCTACTTCGCGAACTACGCCCAGGGTTAGCTAAAACACCTCCATTGCTTGTTTTTGTGCAGGAAGATGGTGCAAGGGTGCCTGCGTTGTTGACACGATTGCTTTTATGCAGGAAGGGGCACCGATTTGTGCACTGGCACAGTCAAAGAGAACAGGAGAGTGCCGTATTTCAACAATACAGTAAATTCTTGCCCTTTCCTTTTGATGCAGGGCAACACTGCAAGGAGGCTTGCCTTCTGCCAAAAAGTAGTGCATGAGGCCCCATGTTTCAAATCATACACTTAGTTACTTTCATACCTTTCAATTTGTAATTCACACTATTATCAAATCTAATGTGGATTAAACATGAAAAACAAATTATCTTGTGACAAAACATGCTATCCCTGGTTTACAACACTTAGGGCCTCATCACTTTTTATGATGCTCGGGGCACAGTCCTCTCAATCATATTTATGAGGCGACATAAAAGCAGCCTGTGTGGCTTTGCATGGCCTCATAGATATGGTGTAAGGCAAGGAGGAGTTCCATGGACGTTGCTGTGGATTTTCCGACACAACACCCATGGATTTTGACACATTCCCAGATTTACAAGGATCTGTAAACCTGGGAATGTGTCAAAACTGTGCACCTCCCCTGGGAGGCCTAACAAGGAGAAATAACTTTATTTCTCCTCGGTTTTTCCTCTTTCCATGTATGCCGCATTCTGCAGCACACGTAGAAAGAAGAAAACACTTTGATTGATTGCTTTTGTGCAGGAAGGTGTCCAGTCCTGTTTAAAAACAATTATGCCACCAATGCCGCCACCCTTGCACCATGCTCAAGGGTGCCTGCGTTGGTGCTAGGCACCAATTTTTCGCAATGGTTTTACTGACACGGCGCATTCTTGCCCCTTCCTTTTGGTGCAGGGCAGCGCAGCAAGCAGATTTGAGCCACTGCCCTGTGCTAAAAAGTAGTAAATAAGGCCCTTAATTTGTGACAAAATGACCTTGACTTTTCTATTATCTATTGATTGCCAACTTTGTTCAATTTCAAATACATCATTACTCAGAGTCACTCAGATTCATATGACAACTCACTACTCCTACCTGTTCAAGCAATCATAGCCACACTATAAAATGTGTGACTTTATTATGAGTGGCCTTAGAAATGAGCCACATTTTTCACATCCCCAGAGTTGTCTAACTTGGAGGTACCAGAAAATCCTGCCCATTACCAAGTTGGACCCGAGGGTCAAATAAGAAATGCAGAATATGTAATTACGTGTCCAATTCCCTTGGTAATTCCTCATTTTGGGTCGCAGTTTCTCTACGGCTGCAAGTTAGGAGACCTGCAGGGTTTCCTACAGATCTCATAATTCCGATCGGGCCGGTAACTGGTGTTATTGTTACGGGTCGGACCCCTACAGAATTAAGAGGCCACTCTTAGTGAGGGCCAAAGTAGTCAAACCATTCTCTTCCCTGGACCAGTCCGCTGCTTGAATTAACTACATCCTCCTTTCCTCGCCAACCCTATTTCATTTTCCATCTCATATTTTAATCGTTGATTTGAAAATTTTCTGTTGCTTAAGGGTGGATGCTGCGGTGTCACAAAATCTTCGAATAGCCCGTATATTTCACCACTTTTATGGCAACTGTAATCTTAGCACTTCATTGCGCTTTAAACTACCAAATTAGTCCTTTAGGGGCATATCAGCAATAACCGGTGATAATTATCGCTTAGCGCACTTAGCACTAGGATAATTATCACCGGCTAACGTGGATTTTTATCGCTGAGATAGCGTGCTATTAGCAACGCTTATCTCATTAGCGATAAAAATCCTCACGCTAACTGCCTAACGTGAGATTATCGCTGGAAACCCAGCGATAATCTCACGCAATGTGGCGTTAGCTTGTTGATAGGGACTCACAAACTTAGCCATGATATCCACCCCCCATAGGATATCATGGCTAAGTCAGTCCTGAAGCAGGCGTAAGGAAAGTAGCGATAACAGGAGTTATCGTTACTTTTCCTGCCGCTATGCTTCATAGCGTGGGGCTTGATGATAGGAGAAATGTCACTTAGCGACAGTTCTCCTGTCATGTTAGGTCAGGAACGCCCACTTTGCATCACATTAGAGATGCCAATCTGGGCGTTAAGAATTTGGGCGCTAATGCAAGGTTTCACGCGTTAGCGTGACCTTGCTAATTAGGCAATACAATTATTACTATCGCCGCCTTGTAGATATGCCCCCAAGTTTTTTCAGTTTATACCATCTTTCAGGGGTGAGACTTGCCCAATACAGCGAGAAGGGAGAAGGGCAGTTTGCCACCTCCCTGCCCGCTGGTGGGTGTCTCATCACTGGGGACTGGGCCTTTTTAAAAATTCTGTTTTTGGAAAGTTGTCAGCAGTTCTAAATTGGAACGATGACATCTTCATTACATTCAGGAAATATAGGTTGTATCCGGCATCGCCTATGAGTTAAATTACCTCCTAGCAGGTCGTGTTAGTTACTGAAAATGAAACTTTTTCAGCTGCTGAAGTGAAGAGCATTCCTGCTTCACATAAACATTAAATTGCACTGCAGAGATGATGCGTCTGTCAAGAAAAGAATCATGTGTAGTAAGATTGGGAGCAATATAGATTTATGTATTTGAAGAACAGGATACATCTTCCATATTAAGGAGTAAATTTAATCAGAGCGTTTGTCGCCATCCTAATTTCCATGCAAATATTTTCCATAATATTTTTATAGCTTATAATGGCAGTAAAGAATACTCCTATATATGGATAGAATTCTGCTTTTACATTAACAGAACACTGGTTATTACAAATAGATTTCAAATGACGTCTCCCAAATCCTACAATTTTGGTTTTGATATATTCTTTTTCAATATATTCAGCATACTGTAATCTTCCTAGTCCATTAGCACCCTTGGTAAGTCTATGGGGTTCAAGGCATACAATACCAACTCGATTATTTTGATAACAGGGGAAATTACCAATTCATGTTTGTGCTATATGCAGATGTAGATTAGTAATAACTGAGGAGTTAAAGGAGGTTCCATAGGAGACAGGGGGGTGGGCAAACATGCAGCATTGCTCCCCTTAATATCTTGGATATTTCATAGGGTATTCTATATAAGTGTGTAATTTTGTGATACACACCACAAACCTTGCTACAAGTAATAGAGCGCTATACAGGACTGGAAGTGCATAAGGAGGTAGTAAGAGTGGGTGGGAATACAAAGTGAAGGGAGCAGGTTTGCAGTGGAGAGGAGAAGGGTCCTCGGTGAGGCGTACACAGTGGTTTGTCACAACAAGGTGAGTGGCAAAGCTGAGGGGCAAGAGGGGTTGGGGCAAGGAGGGCAAGAAGTGGGAACTCATGTGGGGTGGTCTGTAATCTGTTTAGTTAATTTTAAAAGTGGTTCTTCAGGAGTCTTTCATGATTGTACATTTTATTAGCATTAATTACTTAGCTATTCCTTATAATTATTTAATCAAGTTTTTGGGAAACACTCCATATAATTTCAGTTGCAACAACATGGTGGACTGCTGATGCAGTGTTTAAATTCTGAGACCCTTACATGTACCCTTCTGGGTTAGGAAATGGTAAAGGTAACAGGGAGCTGAGAAGAATCCTATACCCCTAATTGGGTGTTATATGAACTGCTTTCATCACATTACTTTTGAAAAGTCGGTGCAACCTGTGGCCTTGAGGAACCTGTTAGTTCTAGTTGGCTTCACCTTTTATGATTGGATCCTCCATGTTACATTGACTTCTTAGCGAGGAATCTGTGTTGTGCAAGGGATCAAAGTGCCTATTGGACTCTAATCACTATTGAAAATTGTTGTAGAAAATAGTGATTTTTGGTACTAATTGGTTCAGTTACTCTCTATAACCCCTTCTGTGCAGAGGATGGAACAGTTATGTCCTCCGTCACAGGGGCCGTGTGCGGAGTACGGAACCGTTCCGTCCTCTGCACATGTCAAGGAAATCCCTCTGCTGTCTACAGCAGAGGGATTTCCTTTTTGATTTTCCAGCCTCGGGAGCAGGAGAAGATATTCTCCTGCCGCCCGAGGCATTTTTTTTGGTGTGATGACGATTGGCATTTATGTAATTACATTGAAAGTGAATGTGAAATGAGCCAAATGGCTAATTGGAAAAAAGGGTCCGTTTTGGGTGGAAAAATGTGATGCATCCATGTTGCATTTTGACCCGTTTACTGTTGTGGGCTCTAAGTCTACCCACACAAGTGAGTAAAAATTTCTATTGGAGGGGCGTGGCCTGCAGCCGACAGCGATGGCCGCGCGCTAGCGAAGCTCTGAGAGCGACGTAGTTTCCCCAGACAATCCGGCACTCTATCCGACCAATAATCCTGCCCCCATGACAGCAATCACTACAGGAAGACGAGAGGCACCGATCGATCTGGCCCTGGTCTGCGTGGGGGCCTGGGAGGCAGCAGAGGACGTGCGGTGGGCAGCGGCCTTGCTCAGCGCCGGCAGCCGGGGACTGAATTTTTCGGTCTCTGCCGGCGGCCTGGGAACGTGAAGGAAGGCCCGGCAGGGAGGCGTGCCAGCACCCGGTGCAGTGCAGAGAGAGGCGGCGACGGCAAAGAACGTCTGAAGGGGGCACAGCGAACGTGACATATACGGCGGCTCAGCGGCGTGAGTGTGGAGAACGACGCGTGGTGCCCTCGCAGTGAGCGGAAGCGGAGCCTGCTCGGTCGAGTGCTGCCACGGATCCGGCAGTGCGGCGGAAAGGTGCAAGCAGCTGGCCCCCGGAGCCGTCATAGTACACAGTGACCCGATCAGTCCAGAGGCCCTATCAACTGAGGTAAAGGTGACACCGGATTGGCGGTGGAGGGCGAGAGGGACCCAGCAGCCTTGTCACGCACTAGCAGCCGGGGTCTGGATTTCCGAAGGGCCATACAAACGAGGGCGGGGCCCAGTGGGTGACCAGTGGGGCCAGCCCAGGAGAGATCGGAGGGAAGTGCTGGTGGTGGGAGCCTGTGAGGGGCGCATCCCTCCTGACGACGGGGATCACATCGGGAGCGGGCACACTCGGCAGCATTGCGGAGGGTGCTAAGAGCACGGGAAGAGGGCCCGGCAACTCGGCCGTGCATGGCGGAGAAGACGCTCCATTAGCCGAGGCCACCTAGCGCAAGGGAGGACGGGGCCCTGCCCCCGCTGGAACCCTCCGCCGGCTTAAGGCCGGATTTCAAAACGTTGAAAAACAATTGCTCGCAACAATCACAGAAAGAAGTGGACGGGCCACATCCATGTCGACTCGGGTCTGAGGCGGGCCATTGTTGGGCTAATAACGTGGAGGGAGGATCTGGGAGCGAAGAGACGGCTGGCGGGGACGTGCAGAGCCAGTGGATGCGCTGGGACGCCCAGAGCCCCCGGCACAGTGAAGATCGCACCCCAAGAGACCAGGAACATCAGTTGTGCCGTGCTGGTGACTGCGAGGACCCCAAACCCCATAGCTTAATCACCGCTTCTGGACCAGGGAAAACTGACAGGCCGCGCTGGTGAGCGGCAGGCGGCGGGGATTACCTGGCAGAACTGGCCGAACCAGGTGAAGATGGGGGAAAGGGCCAACGGGTGACCGCACAGGCCAAACTCGACAAATATGCCTTCGCTAAAGACTCCAAAAGCCCGCCAGAGCGCAAAGAGCTTTCCGCTGGGGCCCCAGACTCCGGGGGAGTAGTCAAGGTGACTTTAGAAGATATTATGGCGGCTCTTGCTAGCGTACAGTCCACGGTGGGTTCGATCTCTGCTGACGTTTCCTTCCTCCGAGCGGATTTCCAAAAAATGAACGCCAGATTGACGGAAGTGGAGCAGGTGGCGAAATCCCTTACTACAGACACCGCTTCGCTGCTCCACAGAGTTGGTCGGCTGGAGAATGACAATAAACTCATTGCGGCCAAGCTAGATGATCAGGAGGGGTGCTCTCGGCGGAACAACGTTAGAATTACAGGGGTCCCGGAAGGCGAAGGGACCCATGCCATGGATCTCGATGTAGAAGACCTATTACAGTCTAAGCTTCAACCTCTGGGGCTATCCGCCCTCTTTGCAGTGGAGAGAGCGCACAGAGTGCCGGGCGGTAAGCCCAAACCCGGAGCGCCCCCAAGACCTATCCTGGCCCGCATCTTTAACTTTCGGGATCGAGACGCTATCCTGTAGGCGGCGAGGGTGGCACCGCTGGTACGAATCCAAAATTCCCAGATCTCCTTCTTTCCGGACTACACGGCGAAGAAGCTTTATGGAGGTAAAAAAAGAACTTCGTGAAAGGGAGCTTCCATACGCAATGCTCTTGCCGGCGAAGCTGCGGGTGGTGGCGGATGGAAAGACATGCTTCTTTGAAATGCCAGAGGAGGCCCACGACTGGCTTGAGGGATGACGGCGAGCCGAGGGTGATGAGCACTCAAGGCGGCGTCGCCGACAAGATAAAGCAGAAAAGGAGGACGCCAAGATCTCCGCGCATGAGCGGCAGGCATCACCTTCCACGAATGCAGACACTGAGGAATGACACGGCTACAAGTAGCAGATGAACTGGCGGCGTGGTGGCGAGGCGAGCCTCTCACACTCGGTGTGCTGACTATGTGAAAAGAATGTGACCGTAACGACCCGCCCTTTTCCGGTGCTGTTGGCGATGGGTCCAGATTACAGGCTGCACTGGGCTGCTAAATGGCGCAGACTGGCGGAACGGCTGTCTTGGAGGTTGGGGGACTACAGTAGTACTGACTCTCGGACTTCTATCCCCCGGCACGCAAGTACTGTTTATGGGATCAAAGCACTCTGCTATGTTGGGGTGGCGGGTAGTTGGGGATCCGTCTGGCAGGGCAGCAGGGAGGTGGGTGGTGATTGGGGGTTGTTTTCCGTTAGTGGTTTTTGGGGCTTTTTTATTGCTCCTTAATTTGTTAGTCTTTCTTATGCACCTGGAGTTCGAATTGAGGGTACACCCACACGAAAAACGTTTGCGTACTAAAAGTGTATTAGTGATCCAGAGTCCATCACAGTGCTTGCTCACGCCGCACGTCTGCGCACACCCACAGCACAAACCGTACCGAGATAATGGCGAATGTAAGAATGAGTGATCGTCAGTGCCCGAGCGCCCCGCTGACAGGAATGTCCTGGAATGTGAACGGCCTGGGCAACAAGATGAAGAGGGGGCTGGTGCTGCAACACATTAAGATACAGTATAAATGCAACAATATCTCAGCAGGATATATTGTAATTACTTAAATCTGTATGTACACGACATTACAGTTAGCGAACAAAAGAGAGGAGACTTCAAATAGTTCAATCCATGCGCCCGTAGGCGTCATATATTATACGAAGATCAGTAAATATACAAAACAGTTGTAACAGCACTGTAGGGTATAAATAGCCAGGCAACCCTAGTGATATGTGTACAAAGTGCTCGTGACAGTGAAGTAATGGCGCAAGTGACAACGTGAAAGTTACAACTGTTTTGTATATTTACTGATTTTCGTATAATATATGACGGCTACGGGCGCATGGATTGAACTATTTGAAGTCTCCTCTCTTTTGTTCGCTAACTGTAATGTCGTGTCCATACAGATTTAAGTAATTACAATATATCCTGCTGAGATATTGTTGCATTTATACTGTACTTACCCAGATCTCAGTTAGGTTTATGGGTAAAACTCCTGTGGTTTTTCTATGCAACATATTAAGAGGCACACTCCATCGGTGGCTCTCCTACAGGAGACCCATCTGGCCGGCACGGCCGTGAGGGCACTAGATAGATGGGGGTTCAAAATGGTAGTGCACTCCGAGTTCACCTCCGGATCCATAGGAGTGGGGATCCTCCTCCGGAAATGCTGTCCCTTGGTGGTGACCGGGAAATGGGCAGATGACCAGGGGCGGCTTTAATTTTGTCATGGCATACATCCCCCCTGCACTTCACTCACTAGCTTTTCCGGCCCTGGGAAAGTTCCTGCTGTGCCTACCCCAGGGAGAACTAATTGTAGGGGGCGACTTTAACGCCATAGTGGATGCGGAATGGGATAAGCACCCCCCCCGAGAGGGCCAAACACGACCCCTACACCCCTACAGGGCTTCCTGGACGCCATGGGGCTCCTTGACTGTTGGCGCATGCGACACCCCACTGACCGTCAATTTACTCATCACGCTAGCGCACACAACAGTCTCTCACGCATTGACTACCTCCTCACCTCTCCTACATGTATGGCTTGCATACAAGAGGTTAAGCACCTCCCCAGGGGCATATCCGATCACTCGCCGGTGCTGCTAACATATTCCTCAGGCCTCTCAGGTAGAAGGCGCACTTTCCCGATACATCCTGGCTACATAAAGGTCCCAGGCGTGAGGAAGACGTTGCATAAAACTACAAAACAGTACTTTCCCGAAAACTTGCACTCTGTCTCCTCGCCTATTGTCCTCTGGGAGGCCTACAAAACAGTGCTGCGTGGACAGGCCATTGCAGTAATCACATCTCATAAGAGAGAAGCGTCACAACAGGTGGCGACCCTGGAGGAAGCAGTGACCATGGCAGAAAGGGAGCACACCAGAGACCCCACCGATACGAACACTCATACACTTAACCTTGCGAAACAGGCGTATAGAGACCATCTATAGGAGGCGACCCGGTTGCGCCTAGCAAAAACGCAGCATACGATATACAAGCTTGGGGATAAGGCGGGCCGACTGCTAGCGTGGCTCGACAAAAAAGAGAAGGCCAACCGATGGGTGGCGCGGCTGCGACTGACATCCGGGGAGGACGTGACAAACCCGGATGACATAGCGATAGCCTTCGCTAATCACTATGAGCAGGTCTACACCTCTGCGGTGACGACCACCACAGAGGATAATTTAAAATTCCTCACAGACATACGACTTCCGAAACTGGCCCCAGATGACGCACTTGCGCTAGAAAAGAGTCTTTCAGAAGAGGAGGTCGCCCTAGCTATTCGCGGCCTTCAGTCGGGGAAAGCGCTGGGACCAAATGGGATTCCAGTGGAAATGTTCAAACGAGAGGCGAACACGATAGTGCCGCACTTGCTGCAAATGTATGAGGCCAGTCTGGAGGAAGGTATACTTCCGCGAGACGTCAGAGTCGCGACACTGGTCGCAATATTAAAGCCTGGGAAGCCCCCCACCGAGTGTACCTCCTACAGACCTATCTCACTCCTGAATGTGGAAGCCAAGATATTGGCAAAAATATTAGCAACCCGTATCCAACCTCATTGGCAGACACTTATCCATCCAGACCAGTCAGGCTTTATGCCCGCGCGGAACACTGCAATGAACATTAGACGGCTGCACGGCATACTGGCCAGTGGGCCCCACATCCAGGAAGATGCAGTTATACTCTCACTAGACGCGATTATGGCTTTCGACCGAGTGGAGTGGCCCTTTCTGTTTGCGGTGCTTGTGCATTTTGGTTTTGGGCCCAAGTTCTGCGCATGGGTACGGCTACTCTATACAGAACCTCTGGCGCAGGTGGCGGTGAATGGCCGGCTCTCGAGAGACTTTGCACTGGGACGAGGCACTAGACAAGGGTGTCCTCTCTCCCCTCTACTATTCGCCCTGGTTTTGGAGCCCTTGGCGGCATGGATAAGGCAGGATCCAGTTATATCAGGGCTGAAGTGGACAGAGAGCTGGGATGATCGTATCTCACTCTATGCGGACGATATCTTGGTCTATCTGACACAACCGAAACGGTTCTTAGCTGCATTACTGGATATCTGCGACTCCTATGGTAGATTCTCTGGCTATTCGATTAACTGGACGAAGTCAGTGCTCTACGTCCTACAGGGGCCTCCGCCACAACTCCCCGAAGGAGTGTTCATACCGATGGCGGAGGATGGTTTCAAATATCTGGGTATAAACATCACGCCGGACCCAGCGCTTTTCCTGGAATGCAATTTGCTTCCGCCCCTAAAACGACTGAAAAGTGATGTCAAATATTGGCACTCCCTGCCACTGACGTTGCTGGGGAGAGCGGCGCTATTCAAAATGATGGCTCTCCCTCGCTTCCTCTACGCGCTGCAGAATGCACCCGCTCCAGTCCCAGACTCCTACTTTAAATCGATCGACGCAGAGGTGGGTTGTCTGCTATGGGAGGGTAAACCTCATAGAATAGCTCTCTGCAAACTTATGCGGAGTTGGTATGATGGGGGAATCGCGCTGCCCAACATACGTCTATATTATTGGGCGTCCCAACTTATAATAGTCAATCAATGGCTCCACGCAGCGCAAGATGAACCCGCTTTACGAATGGACAGGGCGATGCTGGGACTGCACGGAGTCCTCCAAGCCCTATATGTTAAATCAGGGATGAATAAGCTACAAGGCCCCACAGCGCACACAGTACGGATCTGGCGCACGGCACAGCGCAGGTTGCGATGGGAGGGGGTGATTACGCAGCAGACGCTGCTATGGATCTCCCCTAAGATAGGTATGGGTCATCTACGTAAAGAATTTGAGGGGTGAGACCTCATAGGCAACTCCAAGGTAGGTGACCTCTGGAGGAAAGGTGGGGTGATACCGTTTGAGAAGCTCCAATCAGAGTATCAGATGAACCGGACCGAGCACTTTAAATTCTTACAAATACAGCATGCACTACAGAAAGCTATACCCAAGGGGACCACCCTGCCCGAGTCCTCCCCATTAGAGGACCGGCTGCTCACAGACCACCTCACCAAGAAAGCTATATCACTGACCTAACGCAAACTGGTGAATCATCAAAAAGACCCCACGGAGATCCTCAAAAGAAAATGGGAGGCAGCAGTGGGGCCCATGGATGAACTAGAATGGTATGAAGCGTTGGCGTCTCCCCGAGAGGTAGCCATCCCATCCAAAATAAAACTGGTGCAGCTTAAAATACTGCACCGGATATACTACACGAGAGACACACTCCATAAAATGGGGAGGGCACTTACCCCGCTCTGTCTGCGGGGGTGTGGACTACAGGGCACCTTCTTTCACACTATATGGGAATGTCCTGACATTGCCTTGTACTGGGGGGAGGTCATGGCGACGATCTCACGGGTTACCGGTCATGCTGTCCCACCAGAACCTCGGATGTGTTTACTGATAGTGTGGGATACTACTGATCTTAACCAGGCTGACCAAACCTGGGTGACCGTCGGACTAGCATTGGCAAAGAGGACTATTGCGCAATACTGGGGGGCACAGTCAGCCCCCTCCCACGTGAGGTGGTGCCGAGACCTAGATAGTGCCATGACGGCGGAGAGGGTGGTGTGCGCAAACAGAGGTTGCCCCCGGAGATGGCAGAGAATCTGGGGAAAATGGTACGCATTTCGAGGCAATCTCTGTGAACCCCCGGTAACGGACTCAGAGTCCGAGCTGAGCGACTGAAACTGAGCCATCATCTTCACTTGGAATTAGACTCGATGAAGGGTGGGTGTGTGAGCGGGGGGCGACGGGTGGTGGATATAGAGGCTCGGGTGTGCCTGTATGACAGTCTCACTAAATGTCAGAAATTGTCTAATATGCCAGCAAAATGTACCGCACGGATGTACCATGTAATGACGAAAGGTGTACTTTTGTTCTCTGTTTGTATTAATAAAAAGTGTTTTTAAAAAAAAAAAAAAAAGAAAAAAAAAATTCTATTGGGAGACTTGGGGGAATGCTGGGTGGAAGGAAGTTGGTGGCTCCCTGCAGATTCCAGAATTTTCCATTACAGAAATATGAGGAAATGTGTGTTTTTTTAGACAAGGTTTGAGATTTGCAAGGGATTATGGGTAATACAATGTTGTGAGAGCAATGCAAGTCAGCCAACCCTGGATAGCCCTAGGTGTCGAGTTTAAAAAAATGCACAGGTTGGCTAGGTTTCAAAAGATGCTGGCTGAAGTAGGGTCCACAATCTAAGGGAACACAGAATAGTAGAACACGTTTTATTACCATTTGTCTTTTGGTGCCTTTGTGCCTTCCAAATGTAAGACAGTGTGTAAGAAAGAAGTAATTTTGAGAAATGTCCTCTAATTCACATGTTACTATGGGTAAACACAATTTCAGAGATGTGCAAATAACCACTGCTTCTAATCTACTCGACCTAAATGTATTGTATTGTATTGTATTGTATAAGTTTTTGTATAGCGCGACTGCCACCCTACGGGTATCCTGGCGCTTAGAGACCATAACAACATGAAGCATATAGAACGAGCAGCCACTAGTCAAAGGCGATGCTACCTATTCCTGGCGAAAAGCCAGGTCTTAAGAACTTTCCTAAAGCCCAGCAGCGTTTTGGCCTGTCTCAGATCTTGGGGAATCTTATTCCACAGGCGGGCTGCTGCCGTGCTAAAAGCCCTTCCTCCCATCCTTGCAAGTTTTACTCTGGCAACAACTGCCAGGCTTTGGCTAGTGGACCGGAGGAGTCTTTTTGGTACATACCAAGAGAATCGTTCTCGTAAAGGTAACGGGCCTAGGTTGTGTAGAGCTTTATAGACCGTGACCAGCGACTTGAAACTGATTCTGTCTTCAACAGGCAGCCAGTGAAGGTCCCTCAGTGCCAATGTCACTGATGAATCCCGCTTTCTCCCGAGGGCCAGTTTAGCTGCCATGGACTGTACTCTTTGTAATCTCTGCACAATGTATTGGGGCGCACCCAGATACAGGGAATTACAATAGTCCAGTCTGCTCAGGATCACGCTCTGGACCACCAAGGACCTGGTCTCACTAGGGAGTAGCGGGAGAATTTGGCGAAGAGCTCTCATCAGGGCGATACAGGTACTGATTGTTTGATTGGCCTGAGATTGCAGCTGAAGGTCATCGTCAATCAAGACCCCCAAGTTACGAACTGTTTTTGCTGCAGCTATGGGGGCGTCCTCCTGCCTGAGCCGGAACTCGGCCATAAGATGTTTAGACATTTTAGCTGCACAGCAGTGCAATAGCTCCGTTTTCCCAGCATTCAGCTGTAACGAATTAGCCCTCAACCAGTCAGAAACCTGCCGCATACAGGCCTGAAAAGAGCTCAAAGAAACTGCATGTTCTCCTTCCATGGAGAACAGCAGTTGAATATCGTCCGCATAATTGACCACTTCAATCCCATAAGATTTTATTAAGGGTACCAGGGGCCCTAGATAGACATTGAAAAGAATTGGACTGATTGCTGAGCCCTGAGGCACTCCATGGCAAACCGAGGACCAAGGAGAGACAAATGGCATCAGGGTGACTGCCTGTTGGCGGTCGGCCAGATAGGACTGAAGCCATTTCAAGGCACGGCCCGTCACCCTCAAACCTTCCAGTCCTGCCAGCAGGACCGCATGACTAACCGTGTCGAATGCGGCCGACATATCCAACAGCACCAGCACTGAGGAGCTGCCACTGTCGGCTCGCTTTCGAAGTTTGTCCAGGATGGTTGCCAAGGCGGTTTCCGTCCCATGCCCTGGCCGAAAGCCAAACTGGTCCCTGTCCAGGAGAAGATTTTCTTCCAGAAAATTAGACAAGGACTTGCTGACCATTTTTTCCAAGATTTTAACCGGGAATGGCAAGAGGGATATGGGACGGAAGTTGGCTGGCATCGATGGATCTAGAGATGGTTTTTTCAGTAGGGGGGCGACTATCGCCTGCTTCCAGCAACTTGGTACAACTCCTTCATTCAAGGACTGGCAGCAAATTTGCCACAGATCCGGGAATAAGTCGGGCCGTACTCCTTCCAGATCTTATGAGGAAGGGGGTCGAGGGGTGACCCAGACGATATCTCCCGAGCTATGCTGTTAAAGGAGTCCTCCGTCGGAGGTTGAAAATAATTCAGAGAGATATCTCTCCTGATATCTACCGTAAACGGAGGAATCTTGATGACATTCTGATCAAACCCATCCACAATATTATTGACTTTGTCAATGAAGAAAGTGGCAATTTTGTTACACAGATTTTGAGATGGCTGAACTGTGTTGGCCAAGCACCCAGGGTTACTAAGATCCCTTATGATGTTAAAGAGGGCCTTAGTTCCATTAGATGCCTGCAAGATGGAATTGGCGTAAAATTGCGATTTGGCCTCCCTAATAGCCATCTTGTACTGAGCTTCTATTAGTTTCAGAGCTTTTTTATCTGTTTCTGGGTACATCCTGCGCCAGCTTCTTTCTGCCTGTCGGCGAGCTGAGCGCAGCACTTTAAGCTCCTCACTGAACCAGGGAGCCGAGGGAGTTCTCCTCATTATGAGCTTTTTTTTGGGATACATCCCTCCAACACTTTATTAATGGAATTACTATATCTATTATAGTTTTCCTCAGGCGTCTCCTCTGGATTGAATAAGTTCCATCTTGAGAAACGAGGAGATATGCCCTTTTTGGAGAGCTTAGCCCAGTCCCTCCCCCACCTGGAGTTGGTTTGATTTTTTCCTGTCGGCTTATCTCCTGGTATAGTCAGCCTGAACTGTATTAGGAAATGATCAGTCCAGCTTAAAGGCAGTAGCTAAGTACCTCTGTTTCAGACTGTTTAGCAAAACTAGGTCGAGCGGATGCCCACCCTTGTGAGTTGGCTTTTGAATAAGCTGGTGGAGGCCGCAGTTATCACAGGTGTAACTCAGGGCTTGCAGATGGTTCCCTAAGCTCCCTGTCTCCCAGAGATTAAAGCCACTGTCAATGTACTTGACCCGTAAACTGGTCTCAAATTGTGTGGTCATTGTCAACTCACCAGAATGGTCAAGTAGGCCCTAAATATAACTCGACCTGACAAAATCTGACTCACCATAGCAAGTGGGTGAGTAGATTTTTCGAGATCTGCTTCCAGCACCCCACGCTGCGAAGGGACTGGGAGGGAGCCCCCATCCTGGGCTCTGTCCTCCGGCCTGCCACATGGCAAAGCACCCTGGATGGAGGTCCATCGGGCCCAGGGAGGCTTCCCTTGTATGGCCCAGTTCAGGAGCTCTGACTGGGTTCCTGGCAGGTCCTGGGGTGGAGACCCCTCATCCTGGGCTCCATTCTCTGGCCCGCTGTGTCGCAAAGCTTCCCGTATTGGGTTCATCGGGCCTGGGGAGACTCCCCCTGCTTGGCCAAGGTGGGAAGCTCTGATCGGGCCCCGGCGGGCCCGGTGGTGGTGGCCCACAATCCTGGGCTCCTTCCTCAGGCCCATCACATGGCATGGCAAAGATGGGGTCCCGCAGGCTCAGGAGGCCTCCCCTGTGCTGCTCGGTCAAGAATCTTCAACCAGGCCCCAGGGCCCACTGGGCCCTGGGGTGGGCTCTACCACCCTGGGCTCCATCCTTTGGCCTGCTGCACCACCAAGGGCCGCAGACAGGGGTCTATTGGGCTCAGGGAGGCCACCCCGCTTCACCAGCATGTTAAGGATGTAAAGGTGCTTGCGGGACCCGGATCGGAGCTCCCTTCCGGCCCACCCTTGCAGCCCTGTGCCTGAGGTCCAGCTTGGGCTCCAAGCCCCCGGGCCTCAGAGAACCCTTCCCCTCCAAGGAGAAGCAGAAGCTCTTTTGCTAAGGCACAGCGCAACTAGATGGCCTCCTACGGGCCCTCCTGTTGCTCCGATCCCTTGGGGCACCTGGATCAGCGCCATGTTTTCCAATGAGGCGACCAGATGGCCGATGCTTCTTTGAGCCCAGGGACATCTTAAGGATTTTGGGGGCCCTGGGCCAAACCTATTTTGGGGGCCCCTGTTCAGAACAGCTTTGAATGTATGATCCAATTTGATCCCGTTTCCCACCCAGTTTCCGCTTCCTCAGCAGGGTTAGCGATCCAGTTTGCATCATAGGCGCTAGCCTATATATTCCCAATGTAAACAGACGCGCGCAGCTGACAGCGGTAGGATTTAGTGTTTCCTGCCCAGCTACTAGGTTTTTAATACTTTTTAAATTGTATATGTGTGTCTGAATTACACTGTGATTTTTAACAATTTCTCCTACCTATGGGCACTTGCACTTTACTTGATTCTTCTTGCCTACACCTCCTTAGCTGCTCTGATTCGCATCTCGCTTTTCCTCCAGTCCTGGTCAACTGTGGCTAATAAGCCGATTGTTCAGAGGACTGGGGCTACTATCGGGTTCCTCACTTCCGCCCACGCAGTTTCCGCTTCCTCAGCTGTGTTAGCAATCCACTTTGCATCATAGACATTAGCCTATATATTCCTGTTGCAAACGGACGTGCGCAGCGGACGCGCGCTGCTGGCACGCCGAAGGCGCACCAAAGGCAAGCCCATCTGCGCCTGGCGGCGTCCGGCGCCGGCCATGCTGCCCAGTTCCCCTCCGGTGAGTTTCTTTCACTATATTACAATAGGGAAAAACTGCTTAGCCTTAGGCGGCTACCATTTTGTCAGTGTACCGCGGCTGATCCGAGCTTGGAGGTAGACTTTCGATGCAATAAGTACAACTGGTCTCTCCTCCAGCCCAGGAAACTCACACCCAAGATCCTCCCACGCAAGAATAAGTGTAAAAACAATAAGAAAACAGAGGACTTACAGGCCACTCTTTTAAATTGTCGCTGTTGAACCACACATTTATGACCTACTTTTAGATGAACAGCCTGATCTTTTATTTCTCACTGAGACCTGGCTGTCTGAAGCCTCCAACCCTACTATCACCTCGGCTATCCCTAGGGGTTATAAAATCCTTAGGAGGGACCGACCGAGTGGGAAGGGGGGCGGGGTCGCCAAAATTTACAATAAAAAACTAGACAGCTCTCCCATCCTGATGGAAATCATCGAGGGCGCAGAGTCCTTAGGCTTCCACTATACCTTATCCCCCTATCATAGCATAGCAGGTTTTACAGACCTCCCGGTGCAATTGGAAATGTTATTACTATGC
This sequence comes from Triturus cristatus, assembly GCF_964204655.1. Classification (NCBI taxonomy): domain Eukaryota; kingdom Metazoa; phylum Chordata; class Amphibia; order Caudata; family Salamandridae; genus Triturus; species Triturus cristatus. Next base: position 1,009,228,996 of record NC_140593.1, on the reverse strand, counting down.
TTAATACAGCCACCACCTCCTTGGCCTTAAAATACAACAACTGCCTTATTCTGGGAGATTCTAATATACATATGGACAATGGAAAAGACCCTCAAACAACTTCCTTGTTGGTGACGCTGCAGGCCTGCAACATGTTTCCATCTATTTGAGAAGGGCCATACCCTAGACCAAATCTTTCACAACTTTGACATATCAGTAAGCCTACCTCTTCCCATTACCTAGTCTGACCACCTCCTATTAAAATTCATCATTCCCATCTCTGCTACAGCCCCTCTGGCTAAAGCAGGGTAGAGGGTCCCTAATTACAGGACGTTCCATAAAATATCCATCCCGATGTTAGCAGACGCCCTCGGTTGTTCCTCACCGGAGATGTCTGGCTGCCCCGGCTCAGACGCCCTCTCAATAGATTCATGGCTCCGAACCAACATTGGTGCAGTGGTACCGGTTCTTTCCCGCTCCTCAAAAAGGTCGGCCCCACCAGCTCCATGGTTTAACGATTCTCTTAGATCTAGCAAAAGAAATTGTAGAAAAATGGAACGGAAATGGCGTAAATCCTATCTACCTGAGGACAGGAAGGTGTATAAAGACACCTTAAAGACTCATTACATTCTCGTGAAGGCAGCCAAGAAAAACGTCTTTCAAACCAAGATAGAAAATGCCCAAAATAAGAGTAAGGAAATCTTTAGCATAGTTAAATCCTTCAACGCCCAGAAAGCCATCACAAAGGAAGGGACATGCACGGAAGAATGGTCTAGGCAAATAGTTAAATTCTTCCACAAAAAGCTCTCCGTGACCCAACAAGCCTTCACTAACATCTCAGAGGAAGAACTGACCTTCTACCTTAGTTCTAATAGCAAATTTCATCTCTTGGATCCTCCATCTTTACTAGCTTTCCCTGGGTTTCAGCTTGAAGAGTCACTGACCCTCCTCCAAAGCATTAAGTCTGGCTCTCCTACCGACCCATGTCTAGCGAATATCCTGAACCTATTAGCTCTCACCATAAACGCCACGGTAAACCAGCTCTTTAATGCTTCCCTTTCCTTAGGCAACGTGCCGAAATTATGGAAGAATGCTAAGATTCCTCCACTGATAAAAAACCAACGGACCCTGCCAACTACAGGCCAATCTCCCTTCTTCCGGCCTTCACCAAAGTATTAGAGCAGCATGTAAACAAGACCCTCCAAAAACACATTGAAGATGGAAAGCTCCTTCATGAATCCCAATCCAGTTTTAGGGCTCACTACAGTACGGAGTCTGCTCTGCTGGAAGTAACTGAATTTCTCAAGGGTAAGCTGGACCAGGGAGGCAAGGCTGTTCTCATACTGCTCGATCTGGCGGCGGCCTTCGATACGGTTAAGTTGTATGGGGCTGAGCTATGGGGTTTCGACGCATTAATTCCTTTAACAGTAGTCGAAAATAAATTCTTCCGTAGCATAACTGGCCTCCCACAGAGCACGCCCCTGGTACCATTGCGATATGATCTAGGCAGGAAGGCTATCAAGGACTTAGCCAAACTCCGCCCGGTCTTATACTGGCGGAGGCTTTGGACCACCCCGGAGCTTTCTTCATATGCTACGGGTCTTATGGACGTAATAAAATCTGATACGCTCCACAAGATCGGGAGGCTGAGGAGCCTCCGCGAGTCTTTGATAGATTTGGGTTTGGAGGGGCTGTGGAGTGACCCAGTGGCTGCTTTGTTTCCCCCCAAGAGATTCCTGAAAACGATCTACTGGGAACAGGTTGATTATCGAGCCTGGAGCGATACCAACTGCCCTAGGATTACCAGTCGATATCTGGAGGCTAAGGTTACACCTGCCCTAGAACCCTACTGGGACTTGATTACTAAACCTATTGATAGGAAACTCTACTTTCAGTTTAGAGCAGGTTCTCTTCCACTCAGGTCCCTTACAAGTGGGTGGTTTGGTGCAAGCGTAGAACTATGTCCTGCTTGCGGCTTCCAAGACGAATCAATTGCCCACTTTTTGTTTGTTTGTCCTGTATATGCTATCCCTAGACGAGTGTGGTTGTCTCCTATGTGCAAAATTCTGGGCACAAGGAGTTGTGCCGTTGCTCTAAGAATTTTATGCACAAGCACTTTATCGATTGTTTCAATCGCTTTAGCTAAATACTTGGGTTGGGCTTGGTCGCTAAGGAATAAGGCTTCTAAGAAAACTCCGGGAGTACCTCCGTGAGGTTATACGACGATGGGATGTCGGCTGATTTAATCTTTGCCCTAATGGTTACATCATTCTTCCCTTTTGTATTGAATTTTTATAAATACCAAATCATCTCCAGTCTATTGACATGTTTAATGCTTTTCTTAAACTTAATTTTTAAGTATTTATTGAACGATTTTATGTAATGTACAGGGAATATTAATAGTTGTTTTGTTCTGTATTTGTTTGTGTCTTGTATGAATTTTAAATTCGAATAAAGACTATGATGATGATGATGATGATGAAGTTATTTTCTTTGGTAATCCAGAAACGCTTGATTGGAGCTCTTGGTGGCCAAACGATATGCCGCCCCCACCTCCGGAAAAGGAGAAAGTCAAAAACTTAGGAATTGTCATAGACAAGACACTCTCTATGTGCTTTCAAATCCAAAATCTAACTGGCGCTTGCTTTGGCATACTCCGGATGCTAAAAACAATCATTCATGCCACTGTTACTACTTGAGAGCAGAAAGATCGTGGTGTAGGCTCTGGTGACATCAAAGCTTGACTATGTCAACAGCTTGTTCCTCAGTCTTCCCAAATCCCTTATCCAGCGCCTACAAGTGGTACAAAACGTGGCGGCCAGAGCCATCCTGAGACCTAAACCCAGATCTAGTATGACCCCTATTCTTAAGTATCTACACTGGGTCCGCATAAAAGAACGGATCCACTTCAAAGCGATGACCATCTTCTTTAAAGCTTTCCACGACTTAGGAGCCAGCTACCTAAATAAGCACGTTCATCGCTACATATCTAGACCCCTAAGATCTTCCAATGCCAATCTGGCCATCATGCCTAAAACTGGAGAGAGATCCCTCGGCTTTCTAGGCGCAAAATTGTGGAATAGACTCCCTGAGTCTCTGAGACTAACCACCGGCCTACTCCCTTTCAGGAAGAACTTAAAAACCTGGCTTTTTAATAAATGATGGGTCTTTTACGCACGTTTTCCTCCCACTATCACGCACCAGGACACTGTAGTCTGAGTAGCTGCGTGCTTTATTAAATTCACTATTTCATTTCATTTCATTAGATCCCTGTCAGTGCGAAGGAACACCCGTCCAAATTCTAGGGGCCTTATTTATAAGGCCTTGCTTCACTTTTATGCCGCCAGTGCGTCACTTTTTGTGCGCACCAGCAGCGTAAAAAATGTGCCATGTTGCGCCCTATTTACACAATTACACATCTCGGAAGATGCATCACTTTGTAAACCCTTCCACCACATTATACCTTCACCAGGTATAATGTGCGCAGGGTGGGAGTTCTCCCTCAAAAAGCCTCGTAGAAGTGGTGCATTGAAATCTATGAGAACTCAGTACCACTTCTAGGATGCCATTGCGTCAATATCTTACACCTGCCTCACAGCAGGCGTAAGACTGATGCAGGCCCTTTCACATTGGGCTTGCCCCATGTGAAAGGACACATTGCTGGAGTTGCGTCTATTTTCAGACACACGCCAGCAATGCATCACTTTTGCGCCTACAGATACGTCAGAAATACTGACATATCTGTAACTCCTTGCGACATACAGTAAATATGATGCATCCATCATGTCGCAAGGAGGGCGCACTAAGAAGTGACGCATCCCTGTTTTCACACAGCGATGCATCACTTCTCATAAATAAGGCCCTAAATGTGTTTACATCTAATATTCAGGGATAGTTATGTGTGTTTTCAATATTGTAACACAGCAGCAGCTCACCAATATTACTGCAAATAATCTCTGTGATGGCCTCCCATTTCTTATATGTTAGGCCTTATTTTGATCTAAAAGAAACTTTTTTTTATGTATATTGCATGAAACATAAATACAACATTTTCTGCAAAATGACTGTACTAGACTCTCACACATCAGGTACATAAAAAATACATTAAAGGAAAACAGTATTTAAAACAATCTGTTTAAGAAATATTCAAGGTCATTGGGGCAAATCTCTGGAGAACGGAGCTGACTGTCAGGGGGCCCCCTGGAAGGCTGGGGCCCTGGGCCAGAGCCCACTTTGCCCATACATTAAAACGTCTCTGTTTGAGCCCATCTAGGGCTCTAGGAGGTCAAGTGTGTTTGAGCCTTTGGTCCCCTCTGTCACATGGTGTGCAGGGATTGCAAGATAGCTGTTATACTTCCTCTGGATTAATAAGGACAAGGTACTCCAAACCCCCTTGCAGTCTAGTCTTTCTTAGCTGGGTGCCACCAGGGCCTGACAGGTATGCTGGGCCTGGATCCACACCTGCCTTCCAGCCCAGTCTGATGGGCTTTTCCTCTGAGCCTGCCTTCCCAGAGCGCGGGCAGGGACCTGTAGCCGACATCCCCCCACAGAGCGGCCTGCCCAGGGAGAGTCCGACCAACATCATATGCCTCAATCGATTGGGCTTGATTGGTACATATAGGGATGGACAGCTTGGCCAGCCTCAGCTGTTGTTGCAAGCAAAGAGCGTCCACCTGGCAAGGGACTGTCGTGTTCGAGGGCCTGTCATTCGCAGAGGCCTTTCCCCAACCCAGCAGAGTGAAGGCCGAGCAGTTTTGACACCTTGTACCCCCGGTGATCCGACCAGAGTGGAAGGGGTCGGGTGGTGCCTGGTCCAAGATGCCGCCAGGTGGTCTCGACCCCTGCATGCCTCACCATTACCCTCCTCTGCCGAGCACATTTCCGCAGCCGCTTGGAACGACTGTTCTATGGGGTGCGACCCAGACTAGCATTCCTGCGTCTCGCTCAGGCTGCACCTAGGCCCGCCTTTCCCTTCTGCGGAGTCTGCTAGACCAACCGGTGCCCATGCAACTGCACCTTTTCTCCCAGCAAGCCGCCCAGGTGGATGGACTTCCCCATCAGACTCCCGAGGGGTGCGAAGGTTAGTCGGATATTGGCACGCGACTCCCAACTTTGTCCAGCAGGTGCAGCTACCTGGTTGATCCTACTAGTATCATATACTTGTTTCAAAGATTAAGCCATGCATGTGTAAGTAAAGTAGGCAAACAGTGGTTCTGCTACACAATATATCCAAAACCTTTCTTATTTTGTACCCACCAATGTGGGATTTCCAATAAATGGAAAAAAGTATACTTGCCCTCTTATTGTCCCATTGGGGTCCAACCCGTCAGTATCAGATTTTTTGTGTCAGGGGAGCGGGAGGGAGAAGGTCGTCCTGTAGTAACACTTTTGTCAAGGAGCCTACCCAGGCTCTTTACCTATTCGGTTCCATGTCTCCCGGCATGTGACTACTGGGCGACCCTCTCCCTCCAGCTCCCATACCACAATGAGCAGACTGCTGTATTTCAAATAAGGGATAATGAATCAACAATTAGCCCACTCCACTTGAAGTCTCTCAAGAATGTTTATAGAAATAGGGCACTTTCCTAGAGTTGAGTACGAGCTAGTAAGAATTATTAATGCCATGATTACTTACTGGTAATCTGCATTTCTCTAGTATCTACTTCTTCATCCCAGACCTTGCCTAAGGGAGGTGAATGCCACATGAATATGGGTCTTATTTAGAATTTGGTGGACTGGATACTCTGTCAAAATGTGACAGATATAATGATTGCCACATTACAAATGCCATAAAGTATAATGCACATAAAATAGAGTGGATTGGACATCCACCACATTTGTGATGGTTACTCCATCAGCAAAGCAATAAATAAGGTTCTATGTCAGTGAGGAGACAAACAAAAGGAGGTTTAGGGGGAAACACCACTCTGTGACTGAGGTTGATGTGTACAGCAGTTCACTTTTAATCATATTTGGGAGCAGGAACCCTTCATCTTACAGTTTAATGCAGCACAGTAGGTAAAGAATGAACAGTTATTAATAGCTGACGCAATAAAAAAACTCAGAGCAAGCAATTTCTCTCTGGAAGAATTCAGAATCTAGGTTAGCAATAAATCAACCCATTTAGGTTTGACCTCTCCATTGACTTTTAAAAAGAAACAACTAAAACATATCACCTTAACATTTGGTAAATTGAATTCTGGATTTATTAGAACTGTTAATAAATGTGAAAAGGAACTCGCCGTGAGTTTGCGAAAGAGGGAGCAAAAATTTGTATAATTAAAAAAGTGGGAGGGTTCCAACCCATGATGCTGTATACTACGTAGTTTTTATCACATACGAGCTGTATTAAACAAACATAGAAACTGTCTAATTCAAATTGCACTTGGCTGATCAAACAGACAATAAAATAGATTAGGACATATTCCCAAAGACTTTTTGTGGTTGCAAACTCTGCGATTCGCAAAATTGGAGAGTTTGTAATTGCAAAAGGGCTTTGTACAACAGACAGATGGCCTTTTGCAGTAGGTACTGAATTGCATATAGGAAAGGCTGTGAAAGGGTCATCCTCTTGGTTCTATGACTTAACAATGCATGGATTTACAACACATGCCTTTATCAGGCATCCATTACCACTCAATGCCTTTACCAAGCATTCCTTTACAATGCAAAGTAAGTATATATGAGCAAATTCAGAGTGTCTCTGGTGTTGTAGGGTGCCCTATACAGGAGCTGCTCTCCACCTACACTTAGATACTACCCAGAGTTCTCTGCTTCTTTTTTGCATAATATATGCGGCACTCTATGCCTGAAATGGTATTGCTTTTACCTATATTGGGTGCTCCCTAGTGTCTGGGCAAACCTAAACCTCTCTGAATGGCTTGAATGATAGTAAAGTGAAACCGACGATGAGGCTCGGAAAGCCTCCGACCTAAGGTTGTTGGCTTTCCGACACCCATCATAATAAGGTCCTAAGTGTGTGAGTGAGTGCATGAGTGCCTCAGTGGGTTTTTGAGTGTCTGAGTAGGTTTGTAAGTGGGTGTGAGAGAGGATGAGTGGCGTTGTAAGTGGGTATGTGAGTGTGTATGTGAGTTGCAAGAGTCTCTGGTCAGTAAACTCTGATCCGCCGTAAGAGTTTGCAAGTTTTACCACTCCACGCTTTGCTTGGAATGCTGAGTTCAACAAAAACTCCGCCAACAGATGGCAAAGCAGAGATTACCTCGCTCTCATCCCTAGACTTCATCCCCCAAGCAGTAGTGTGCCAGGAGGCCACTTTGCAGAGTGTTTGAGAAAAGGGAAGGGGCCTCCGATAAGGCCCTGACCCGCAGCATTCAAGAAGACTTCATCCCCCAACCAATAGTGCACCAGGAGGCCCCTTTGCAGTGTGGTTGAGAAAAGGATTGGGGCCTTCCATGAGGCTTAAGCAATCCCACTGTGGGGGACTTTCTTGTGGCAACAATAGGGGATTTGAGCTCCAACGACCCTCAGCAGTCAACAGGACTCCAACCCTCAACCAGTGGTGCGCAATGAGCCTCAGGAGGGGGGCCTGTATGCCCCCCTCCTTTACAATTTCCATGAGCCTGCATGCCCCCGCGACCGGGCCATGCCAGTGGCTAAATTTTAGAGAAACACAGAAGCCTTCACTTCTTTTTAAAAAACGTTCATCAGGAGCCGTGGATCCAGCGCAACTCCAGGTGAAAAAACAAATGCGCTTTGGCTCCAAGCAAAGTCTCTGTGGGACCCCCCCTCCACCCAAGAGGCCTAGGGGTCAAGGTATTCCTACCCTGGCCATTCTCTTTTTATTTTGCATTTTTTTGTGGGACTTTGCTTCATTGTTGAAGTAGTGGCAGCAAATGACATTTCAGCACAGGGACAGTCGGATCCTCGAAGGGTCCGCATCCCTATATATACAATTATTTTTTATTTCCCAAAATCTACTGAACGGATTTACACCAAATAGCAAACAGGATTATTTCTGGACTAAGACTAACCTATCTGCCAAATTTGGAGTAATTCCAAACAGCGTTTCTGGCTGTAGTTGTGTCTAAAAATCTCAGTGGACATGAACATTGGAAAAACACTTTTTTTATCTTCCTTTTTCTCTGCCCCCACTTGACAAATCACCCAGAAAAATTAGATGCGCAACAAGAATCACTGGTACACAATTTTTTTAAAACAATTGGTGAAGATTTTTCAAATGGTGCCAAAGATATAGGCAGGTCAAAAAAGGCTTTTCCTATGGAGCCACATGGTCCTAACTATAACTACCAACTGGCAATCACTCGTCGGTCCGAGATTGTGGAGATAAGGACCGTGTATTTGTGCCATATGGAAGCCAAATAAATTTGAAATAAAATAAAAAAACAGACCTGGAAGCAGTGGAGTCGGAGTTTTTTGGACGGTTGCCTCCGGATTGGGTGTCTAGAGGAGGAAGACCAAAGGGAGACCTTTCTTCCCACAACCTTATGCCAGATGAACAATCCTTCCTCGAGGTAGGTCTCTCTTTCTGCCCCACTAACAATTTTGACTACCCCCGCACCCACATTGATGTCTTTTTATCTGCTAGAAAACTCAAACTTCTTAAAATGCATACTCTCAAAGACTCATGGGGTTTGCGAGATGGGGCGGTGATTGGCAGTTCTCCTACTGTATCTGACACACCAGCTGATCTCCTCTCCATTCAGGACATTGGGGGTCTGGCTGCACTGAGGTAACTTGAACTGGGGGAAAGGGATGGGACATCAGAACAGGAACTCTTGGAGGTGTTGGACATGGAAACTGGTAAGAGAAGCCGCAGGAATTTTAAACCCAAATCAAGGTTCAATCCTAACACCCCACACGATAACATTGATTCCTTCCATGAGGCGGTGGTACGGGACATGTTTAAACTTGAAACTGGGAATAAGAATGGGTGCACGACTAGCCTAACTAAAGGCCCGAAAGTGGCACTCGAATCCCTTAAGCAAGCTACCGGCTTTGTCATCAAGCCGTCAGACAAAGGCGGGAATGTCGTTTTATGGGACATGAAGAAATATATTGCTGAAGCCAAGAGGCAGCTTGACTTTTCTGGTAGCTACATGACAACCACGGCGGCCCAGTATGTGTCCACCATTGACTGTTTCCACAACATGCTGTCAAAATGACACATCCTTAGTCTTTTGAACAATGATGAACTTCTGTTTTTAACTGTAAAAAAACCTGTTTCCCCTTGCTTTTACATGTTGCCCAAGGTGCACAAACACCCCCCAATCCACCTGGAAGACCGATCATTTTTGCCAATGGCAGCCTCCTTGAAAACACTTCAATATATCTGGACCATTTTTTATTTCCCTATGTGTGTAGCCTGCCTTCTTAATGCTGTAACAGTATGGATTTTATATCTAAGGTCACAGGCATCCCATGGCAACCTACTTACAATATGGCAACGGTTGATGTGGTGCCCTTGTACACCTGCATCAACCATGACCTAGGCATCAACACTTGCAAACACTATTTTAGGGACAGACCAATTGCCACATGGGATCACAATAGTATGCTACTGGAGATGCTCCATTTCTGCCTAGAGAACAACTACATTTTGCATGGCCAGCAGTGGTACAGGCAACTGTCTGGTACTGCCATGGGCAGTTGCTTCGCGCCGAGCTAGGTGTGTATCTTCATGGAGTGGTGGGAGTGTGAATGTGTCTGGGCAAATAACTTTGATGAATACACCAAGTATCTGGTCCTCTGGCCCAGATACATTGATGACATTTTTCTGATCTGGGATGGCCCCCAGGATGCTCTTGACAAATTCCTCCTAGCCATCTCGGACAATGAACTGAATTTGAAATTTACTAGCACCACCAGTAGGAAAAAACTAGACTTCCTTGACGTCAGTGTAGAGGTACTGGATGACACCATACAGACTAGCCTACACAGGAAAGCAACAGCTGGTAACAGCATCCTCCATGCTAAAAGACATCACCCACCCAAGTTGAAGAATAGCATCCCCTACAGTGAACTGCTGAGAGCCAGGCATAATTGCAGCACACCAGAGGCTACACCAGAGAGGAAGACGTCATGCTAGAAAGATTTCTGCAGAGGGGCTACACACGCAAAGTGGTAGATGAGGCTAGGAGGAAGGTGGGTGGAGTAGGGAGAGAAACACTACTCAATCCCAAGCAAAAGAAGGAAACCGAACTAGTGATTAGACTGATCATAACTTTCCACTCTGATTGTGCCAAGGTCCAGGCCATTATCAGGAGACACTGGCACCTAGTTAAACTGGACCCTATTATTGGCAAACTGGTCACCCGAGCGCAAATATCACATACCGCAGGAGTAACTCTCTGAGGGATCTGTTGGTACACAGCTTAATGGAACCCAGGCAGAAAACAGCAGCACGTGGTTGAGGGAGCTCCCAGGATTCCATAAATGTGGGAAGGGCAAGGCTTGTTCCAACAGTACCAATGTCAAGAAAGTGCCTCTTCCGTATGGCGGGCAATGCAAAATCCGTCAATTCATCAATTGTAACACAGAATTTGTTGTTTATGTCCTTGTGTGCATATGTGGTTTGAGGTATGTTGGGAGCACTATCTTTCTGGTGAAAAAGCGGATTTTGGAGCACTTAAGGGCAATCAGGAATAGTGATGTCACATATCCCATGACCAGACACTGCAACACTGTACATAGCTCCACTAAACCTGAGAACTTAAAAATCTCATTTTTTGGAATTGACAGGATCCCGGTGAAAAGTCGGGGTGGAGACAGGGAACGAGCACTGAGAAGACTAGAAACAAATCAGCCTCAACTCCAAACACCTGCGAGGTTTGAACCAGGATGAAGCGCTTCATGTTCACTTAGGGTAGGACCATTTGCCCTGAGGTAGCCAGTCCCTGTCTGTCATTCCACTCTACCCCATATGTGCAGATGTTTCTCTCTCTGACAGTATCTCCCATTTCCCTAACTGCCTTATCCCCCTGCTGTCCCCTCCAGTCGACCGCCCGATCCCTAGAAGGGTCCTCTGTCTCCGCTGCATCAGCAAGGATCTTTGCAGCATATATATATGTATATGTATATATATATATATTACCTACTGGCGGTTGCCAGTAGGTAGTTATAGTTAGGACCACGTTTCCATAGGAAATCCGCAACATTCTATTTTGAATAACTTTGGCGCCGGTCGACGAATCCTCGCGAATTTTTCAAAATAGGTGGGACGCTACGCTCCGCTCCTACCCTGAAAGTCTCGGGGGGATTCGTCAAGCGGGGGCTGAGATAAAAGGGGGGTCCCAAAACGCGTTTTTCCCATGCATTTTTCCATAGGACCTTTAGACAGGGCTACAGCCCGAACGGCTGAACAGAATTTAATGAAATTTGGCAGAGAGGTAGTCCCCAGGTCAAGGAAGTGCCTTTTGTAGGTTTGGTGTAAATCTGTTCAGTAGATTCTGAGAAAATAGCCTTTAAATCAATATATATATCTGAGCCAGCTTACGGTGCGCTTACGGTGCGCTTACCGTACGCGTACGGTGACGTGCGCGAGCGCGATTCTGATTGGCCGTTAGATCTTAGTAAACATTCGAATCGGTCTAAACCAGGAAGCGGCGGCCGCCATTTTCTCTCTCGCACCCTGACAGGGGGTTGAAAAACAAAGTGAAAAAACATGTAAAGGGGCTGTTTAGACAGCTCCCAAGCACCTAGCCATGTCGAGGGAGTCCCCAACGATCCCCCAAGTGAAAAAAAGCAATTTTAATTTTTTCGAAAATTTCGCCGATTACGCTTACCGTACGCGTACGGTAGCCAATATTAAAAAAAACTGGTGCCCGAAGAGCACCAGTTTTGCATTGCTTATCTAGACATTACAAAACATATATTTTACCTGTCACAACGATGCTCATCATATGTTTCCTCCATGTGCGCACGGTGCGCGAAGCGCATCGTGCGTTCAGGGCCCATCTAGCGTAACGTGGACACGCGGTGCGCGAAGCGCACCGCGTGCTCACTGTGCGCGCAGGGTGCGCGAAGCGCACCGTGCGCGCACGGAACGAACTGCGTTAAGTGGGCGCGCACGCCACAAATGGCGTAAAGTAACTTAGCATTTAAAAAACCGTACAAATTCACTGAAAAAACCATAGGTTTCACACACGTTATAGTTAGGAATTAGCATTTAAAAAACCTTGCAAATTCACTGAAAAAACCATAGGTTTCACACATGTTATACTTAGCTGGACATTTTACTGATAAAAAACCAATGAAATTCCCCCGTTATAGTTACTGTAGGCAACTATAACTCACGCGACCGTAATCCTCTGCTGATGACATATGTGTCTTTATGAAAAAAAAATATTTGTAATATATGTATAGCTAAAATTTAATGGAAGAAGACATGGGCAAATAAGTGTCTAAATACAGTATTAGCATCAGCAGAGGATTACGGTCGCGTGAGTTATAGTTGCCTACAGTAACTATAACGGGGGAATTTCATTGGTTTTTTATCAGTAAAATGTCCAGCTAACTATAACATGTGTGAAACCTATGTTTTTTTCAGTGATATATATATATACATACACATACCGATATATACATACATATATATATAAACACACACACACACACATATATATATATTCCAAAAGGTCGTTGCGAGATCACCACTCTACCTCCTCTCGACGCCGGTGCCAGCAGCGGTCGCAGCTCCGCTAATCACGTTTTCCTACTTGGACGAGATCCGAGAATTCCCAGAAAAAAATCCAGCGGCACACCAATGGACAGCACAATAAATAATTTTATTGTGTCACACAAACAGAACTACGCGAAGCCTTTGTCAATTGGTGTGCCGCTGGATTTTTATCTGGGAATTCTCGTATCTCGTCCAAGTAGAAAAACATATATACACATATATATATATATATATATATATATATTCACTGAAAAAACCAAAGGTTTCACACACGTTATAGTTAGGAATTAGCATTTAAAAAACCTTGCAAATTCACTGAAAAAAACCATAGGTTTCACACATGTTATAGTTAGCTGGACATTTCTCTAATACAAAACCAATGAATTTCCCCCGTTATAGTTAGTTCAGCTAACTATAACTCGCGCGCCCGCAATGCACAGCTGATGACGTCACATATTACATCATTCATGACATGGTCAGTGACATCACTCTTGACATCACTGATGACATCTCAAATGACATCACTGATGACATCACTGATGACATCATCCAGTGAATGTCTGTTTTTCTGAAAATTAAATATGTTTTATATATGTATATCTCAAGGTCGATGGAAGAATAAATGGGTATATAAGTGTCTAAATGGATGATTTGTTTTTGAAAAATTGATTGTGTAACTGACTGATTAAGTGTATCATAGTGAATACATGGCTTAGTGAGTAATGTTTAAATATGTAAATATCTGTATCAGTCTCTCACTTTGTGTATAAGTGGCTGCATGGGTTGGTGAGTAGCTACATGGGTGTCTAAATAGGTTATTAGTTGGTTTTTTGAGGATCAGTCTGAGTGTCTGCATGGTTCGGTGGGGGGTATTACGTAGTGCATAGGTGCATGAATGAGTGACTCACTGTTTGTATGTGTTGAACACAGCATGTGTGCAGGACTGTATGGGTGGATGAGTGTGTGTATGGTTGTGTTAGTGAGTGAAAGACTGTTTCAATAGTGTCTTTATGAGTAACTACATATGTTTTAAACTAGTATATGTGACTATCGGTGTATATAAGTGAGTATATGTGAGAGTGAGAGATTGAAAGAGTTCCTGTATGAATAAGTATGTGTTTCTATAAGTGATTGTTTAAAAGACTAAGTATGTGTAAGTTTCCATAGAAGTAAGTGTGGTGGTGTGTGTATAACTGTATATGCAAGTAAATGTATGAGAGAAATGTCCAGCTAACTATAACATGTGTGAAACCTATGGTTTTTTCAGTGAATTTGCAAGGTTTTTTAAATGCTAATTCCTAACTATAACCTGTGTGAAACCTTTGGTTTTTTCAGTGAATATATATATATATATATATATATATATATATATATATATATATATATATATATATATATATATATATATATATCAAAAAAATACCCTTTCAGGCATAGAGTGACGAATAAATTATGCAAAAAAGAAGTAGAGAACTCTGGGTAGTTCTCAAGTTTAGGTGGAAAGCAGCTCCTGTATAGAGCACTCTCAACACCAGCGACACTCTACATCTGCTCACCTCAAATGTCTGCTTTTCTATCAAAGTCTTTAAGCATAGGATTAGCACAGTGCTATCCACGCCGAGATAGAAATGGACAAAGTCTTTTGCCATTTCTACAGCAAAGTCTTTAAGCATAGGAGTAGCACAGTGCTGTCCTTGCCGAGCTGTAAAATGACAAAAGCCATTTACCACTCCAGGCACAATATTAGGTTTTGTTTAAGCCAACCTGAAATGAGTAAAAGCAACCCCTGACACAGTGTTTCCCTCTATTTAGAGCTCTTCATAGAGGTATAGCTTTGTCCAGACCCAAAATGTCTGCTTTTCTATCAAAACCTAATATTGTGCCTGGAGTGGTAAATGGCTTTTGTCATTTTACAGCTCGGCAAGGACAGCACTGTGCTACTCCTATGCTTAAAGACTTTGCTGTAGAAATGGCAAAAGACTTTGTCCATTTCTATCTCGGCGTGGATAGCACTGTGCTAATCCTATGCTTAAAGACTTTGATAGAAAAGCAGACATTTGAGGTCAGCAGATCTAGAGTGTCGCTGGTGTTGAGAGTGTTCTATACAGGAGCTGCTTTCCACCTAACTTGAGAACTACCCAGAGTTCTCTACTTCTTTTTTGCATAATTTATTTGTCACTCTATGCCTGAAAGGGTATTTTTTTGACTTATACTGGGTGCTCCCTTGTGTCTGGACAAAGCTATACCTCTCTGAAGAGCTATAATTAGGCTGAAACACTGTGTCAGGGGTTGCTTTTACTCATTTCAGGTTGGCTTGGATGGTATTTTACCAATTCAAAGCTGTAATATTGTGCCTGGAGTATTAAATGGCTTTTGTCATTTTACAGCTCGGCAAGGACAGCACTGTGCTACTCCTATGCTTAAAGACTTTGCTGTAGAAATGGCAAAAGACTTTGTCCATTTCTATCTCGGCGTGGATAGCACTGTGCTAATCCTATGTTTAAAGACTTTGATAGAAAAGCAGACATTTGAGGTGAGCAGATCTAGAGTGTCGCTGGTGTTGAGAGTGTTCTATACAGGAGCTGCTTTCCACCTAACTTGAGAACTACCCAGAGTTCTCTACTTCTTTTTTGCATAATTTATTTGTCACTCTATGCCTGAAAGGGTATTTTTTTGACTTATACTGGGTGCTCCCTTGTGTCTGGACAAAGCTATACATCTCTGAAGAGCTATAATTAGGGTGAAACACTGTGTCAGGGGTTGCTTTTACTCATTTCAGGTTGGCTTGGATGGTATTTTACCAATTCAAAGCTGTAATATTGTGCCTGGAGTATTAAATGGCTTTTGTCATTTTACAGCTCGGCAAGGACAGCACTGTGCTACTCCTATGCTTAAAGACTTTGCTGTAGAAATGGCAAAAGACTTTGTCCATTTCTATCTCGGCGTGGATAGCACTGTGCTAATCCTATGTTTAAAGACTTTGATAGAAAAGCAGACATTTGAGGTGAGCAGATCTAGAGTGTCTCTGGTGTTGAGAGTGCTCTATACAGGAGCTGCTTTCCACCTAAACTTGAGAACTACCCAGAGTTCTCTACTTCTTTTTTGCATAATTTATTCGTCACTCTATGCCTGAAAGGGTATTTTTTTTACTTATACTGGGTGCTCCCTTGTGTCTGGACAAAGCTATACCTCTCTGAAGAGCTCTAATTAGAGCGAAACACTGTGTCAGGGGTTGCTTTTACTCATTTCAGGTTGGCTTGGTTGGTATTTTACCAATTCAAAGCTGTAATATTGTGCCTGGAGTGGTAAATGGCTTTTGTCATTTTACAGCTCGGCAAGGACAGCACTGTGCTACTCCTATGCTTAAAGACTTTGCTGTAGAAATGGCAAAAGACTTTGTCCATTTCTATCTCGGCGTGGATAGCACTGTGCTAATCCTATGCTTAAAGACTTTGATAGAAAAGCAGACATTAGAGGTGAGCAGATCTAGAGTGTCGCTGGTGTTGAGAGTGCTCTATACAGGAGCTGCTTTCCACCTAAACTTGAGAACTACCCAGAGTTCTCTGCTTCTTTTTTGCATAATTTATTCGTCACTCTATGCCTGAAAGGGTATTTTTTTGACTTATACTGGGTGCTCAGCTATACCTCTCTGAAGAGCTCTAATTAGAGGGAAACACTGTGTCAGGCGTTGCTTTTACTCATTTCAGGTTGGCTTGGTTGGTATTTTACCAATTCAAAGCTGTAATATTGTGCCTGGAGTGGTAAATGGCTTTTTTCATTTTACAGCTCGGCAAGGACAGCACTGTGCTACTCCTATGCTTAAAGACTTTGCTGTAGAAATGGCAAAAGACTTTGTCCATTTCTATCTCAGCATGGATAGCACTGTGCTAATCCTATGCTTAAAGGCTTTGATAGAAAAGCAGACATTTGAGGTGAGCAGATCTAGAGTGTCGCTGGTGTTGAGAGTGTTCTATACAGGAGCTGCTTTCCACCTAACTTGAGAACTACCCAGAGTTCTCTACTTCTTTTTTGCATAATTTATTTGTCACTCTATGCCTGAAAGGGTATTTTTGTGACTTATACTGGGTGTTCCCTTGTGTCTGGACAAAGCTATACCTCTCTGAAGAGCTATAATTAGGGTGAAACACTGTGTCAGGGGTTGCTTTTACTCATTTCAGGTTGGCTTGGATGGTATTTTACCAATTCAAAGCTGTAATATTGTGCCTGGAGTATTAAATGGCTTTTGTCATTTTACAGCTCGGCAAGGACAGCACTGTGCTACTCCTATGCTTAAAGACTTTGCTGTAGAAATGTCAAAAGACTTTGTCCATTTCTATCTCGGCGTGGATAGCACTGTGCTAATCCTATGTTTAAAAACTTTGATAGAAAAGCAGACATTTGAGGTGAGCAGATCTAGAGTGTCGCTGGTGTTGAGAGTGCTCTATACAGGAGCTGCTTTCCACCTAAACTTGAGAACTACCCAGAGTTCTCTACTTCTTTTTTGCATAATTTATTCGTCACTCTATGCCTGAAAGGGTATTTTTTTTACTTATACTGGGTGCTCCCTTGTGTCTGGACAAAGCTATACCTCTCTGAAGAGCTCTAATTAGAGCGAAACACTGTGTCAGGGGTTGCTTTTACTCATTTCAGGTTGGCTTGGTTGGTATTTTACCAATTCAAAGCTGTAATATCGTGCCTGGAGTGGTAAATGGCTTTTGTCATTTTACAGCTCGGCAAGGACAGCACTGTGCTACTCCTATGCTTAAAGACTTTGCTGTAGAAATGGCAAAAGACTTTGTCCATTTCTATCTCGGCGTGGATAGCACTGTGCTAATCCTATGCTTAAAGACTTTGATAGAAAAGCAGACATTAGAGGTGAGCAGATCTAGAGTGTCGCTGGTGTTGAGAGTGCTCTATACAGGAGCTGCTTTCCACCTAAACTTGAGAACTACCCAGAGTTCTCTGCTTCTTTTTTGCATAATTTATTCGTCACTCTATGCCTGAAAGGGTATTTTTTTGACTTATACTGGGTGCTCAGCTATACCTCTCTGAAGAGCTCTAATTAGAGGGAAACACTGTGTCAGGGGTTGCTTTTACTCATTTCAGGTTGGCTTGGTTGGTATTTTACCAATTCAAAGCTGTAATATTGTGCCTGGAGTGGTAAATGGCTTTTGTCATTTTACAGCTCGGCAAGGACAGCACTGTGCTACTCCTATGCTTAAAGACTTTGCTGTAGAAATGGCAAAAGACTTTGTCCATTTCTATCTCGGCATGGATAGCACTGTGCTAATCCTATGCTTAAAGGCTTTGATAGAAAAGCAGACATTTGAGGTGAGCAGATCTAGAGTGTCGCTGGTGTTGAGAGCGCTCTATACAGGAGCTGCTTTCCACCTAAACTTGAGAACTACCCAGAGTTCTCTACTTCTTTTTTGCATAATTTATTCATCACTCTATGCCTGAAAGGGTATTTTTTTTACTTATACTGGGTGTTCCCTTGTGTCTGGACAAAGCTATACCTCTCTGAAGAGCTCTAATTAGAGCAAAACACTGTGTCAGGGGTTGCTTTTACTCATTTCAGGTTGGCTTGGTTGGTATTTTACCAATTCAAAGCTGTAATATTGTGCCTAGAGTGGTAAATGACTTTTGTCATTTTACAGCTCGGCAAGGACAGCACTGTGCTACTCCTATGCTTAAAGACTTTGCTGTAGAAATGGCAAAAGACTTTGTCCATTTCTATCTCGGCGTGGATAGCACTGTGCTAATCCTATGTTTAAAGACTTTGATAGAAAAGCAGACATTTGAGGGGAGCAGATCTAGAGTGTCGCTGGTGTTGAGAGTGCTCTATACAGTAGCTGCTTTCCACCTAAACTTGAGAACTACCCAGAGTTCTCTACTTCTATTTTGCATATATATATATATATATATATATATATATATATATATATATATATATATATATATATATATATATAGCATTGCGGAGATGGCTCTGTAAACAGCTGAAGGTATGGAAGAATCAAAGTGCCAGTTGACCCATAAGACGGAGAATTAGCTGACAGGGTGCGTCAGGACAGCTGTCCGGAAGACGCGATCCAAGGGAAGGAGATCGGAAGATCGAACTGGATTGTGGGCAATAGAGTTCGTGAAAGGTCAGGAAGCCTCAGCAAGCATGATTTAAAAAAAAAAACACTGACTGAAAATCCAAAAAAGGGAACAGGCTCGAACCAGCCGCAACAAACAACATCTATCAAACAAAAAGGCAACACTTTGGAGAGATTACAAAAAAGAGAACTGAGCAGGTGGTGGGAGGCAACTTCACTCCAGAACTACCTTGATGTGGACTGAATACCAAAGGGTCTCAGAATCTTCATTGTGCCTTCCTTGAATAATCCCAAACAGGAAATGTTAAAAGCATGGATGAACAATACTACTGCATCCTCAAAAACAATGCTGCTCATCCTGATTAACAACGCTTGGAAGAAATATAAAGAATTGATGGATCAAATACAAAGCCTGCTGGACGACATGGCGAAAGATCAAGATCAGAATGAGGTGAAAAAATTTCTAGCAGCAGTTGATGACAGGATTCGAATCTTTGCGAAGGAAATTATTGAAAGAAAACAGAGAAAGTTTGAAAGAGATGAAAGGAATTATAGATCTGGAAGGATTTTAACCTTTGCGAGGAAGTTCAATAAACTACGCGCTAACCTCAACAAGGATCGTGCCCTGGGCGCAGCGGATAGAGGAAGATGGGAATCCGGTTCAAGTTTAAGTTCTGGTGTGGGTTCCATTGACAGCAGCATTTCAAATCCAGCTGAAATTGAGTCTTTTTCCGAGGAACTGCGCCTCATGCACGAAATAAACGAACAATCATCACGAGGGAGAGCAAGGGGCAGAGGAAGAGGAGGAAAAACAAGAGAGAAAGAAGACAAAACCAATGGAGGAAAGAGCAGCAACACTGGCGTGGGAACAAGGGGCCAGTCTCAGAAGGCCAAATAATGGATGCACAAGAACTAACGGTAATGAACCTATCCTAAAGGGTAATTACGCAAACTGAAGAAAATGTACTGAAGCTAGGTTTGACTTTCTGTCCTGACGCACCCATAGATTACACACAGACACGCATAGATATATATCATTTTGTACAAAAGTTAAAGCTGTTCAAAATCCATACTCTAAAAAAGAAAGACCAAAGTCCTTTACAGAAGAGTAGACTAGTGAAATTCCTTTCCATTGAGGACATAAACATTCTCAGATCACTAGAGGACCTAGCGGAAGGGTGGGAGGCCCATGACTCACAAGCAGGGGACTTACGGAATGTCGTATTATGGGACAGAAATGACTACACACAAGAGGCAATGATACAGCTTAACAACACCACTTGCTATTTCAAAGTAGACAAATCTTACTTGACTAAGTTACAGGCAAGATTTATTGAATACCTCAGAGAGTGGACTGACAATAACTTATTAAATTTGGACGAGCAGCAATTTTTAAAGAACGACACACCCACAACACTCACCTTTTACTTACTACCTAAGTTGCATAAGGATCCACACAACCCACCTGGTCGCCCCATAGTTTCTTCTAAAAACAGTCTTTTTGAACATGTATCTATGTATATAGATTACTTTCCAGCAGGATATGTTAAAGATCTGACATCTTATGTAAGAGACACCAAAGATATTTTGCAAAAAATTGAGAATATTCACTGGGGCAAAGATCATTGGCTAGTATGCTTGGACGTGGAAAGTCTTTATACAAACATTAGACACCATGATGGCTTGAGGGCGTGCTAAAATGTTCTGGAGACTAGGAGCATACATTTGTTGGCACATACCCAGATGCTTTTACAAATGATTGAGATATGTCTGTTAGAAAATGTTTTCATCTTCAACTGTGTATTGTACAGGCGAATCCAGGGGACTTCGATGGGCTCCTGCTTTGCTCCCAGCTATGCCAATCTGTTGGTGGGCTGGTGGGAGAAGCAGGTGCTCTGGAGTCAAACACTTGAACACTGGACCAGCAAGGTTAAGATCTGACTGAGGTACATAGATGATATGTTTTTTTCTTGGGAAGGGAAAGAAAAAGTCATCATAATTCAAGTTTTTAGAGCTTAATGTTTTTTTTTTATAAATATTTACATCATTATTTATCAATCATCTGTAAAATTACACATCAATTTTTTGGTTCAATTAAACCAAACATTTAATCTGTTATAAATCACAGGAAAATACAAATAAATTAATTCATATTTCGAAGAAATTTTGTTGATGCCCTTGAAGAATACTTTTTACAATGCCCAATGCATTTTGGGCCGGCTTGGCCCTTCCTCAGGGGCTTGATTCTATGAAAAATACAGACATAACATTTACATGATAATATGCATGGAAGCAATTAGAAATTTCATACTAATATAAATGCCTAAGTTCCATAACCGTGATGAAAAAAGTAATGGTAATGCACATATGCATACATTCACCAAATATTAGTAATCCCATAGCATGTTGAACATTTCCTTATTAAAATAAATAAAAATAAGCAGAAACAAGCATAAATGACGATACTGAAAAATAACGGAAACCAGTGCTCTCGAAGTGAACTAACTACCATGAACCACACATCAACCCAGGTGAGATTTTGACACCACTATACCAAACTTGAGACCACTCACGGAGGCTTTTTCTCTTTGCGGGCAACCACGTATTATACTCCTGTTGAAAAAATGCATAAATCCTTAATCACTGTGACCACCTAAAAACTGTGAGAGTGATCCACCATGCACACCCGTAACCAAAACTGACCTTGTTGGATGCTGCCATAAACCTAAAGATTTATGCTCATCTACTGGATGCCAATACCTACAAAGACCACGAGAGAGAGTTATTCTCCACGTTCTGATACCGGAATTAATGTCCCCAAAAAAAGAAAACCTTATTCTTAACCAAATATCCTTACCTCAATAAA
The DNA here is from genome assembly GCF_964204655.1 of Triturus cristatus. Classification (NCBI taxonomy): domain Eukaryota; kingdom Metazoa; phylum Chordata; class Amphibia; order Caudata; family Salamandridae; genus Triturus; species Triturus cristatus. Next base: position 1,009,207,392 of record NC_140593.1, on the reverse strand, counting down.
CGCTTCTTACTGCCGAGGGGCTTGTACGCAAGTACCGATCTTGTTACTGCCTACTCGATTCGGGCACCATTAATTCGCAAACTCGATGACGTCTAATCGCAACTGCCATACCGTAGCAATAAACATAGGACTACGACATTGTAGTCCTCAAGCTGATATCTATTGAGGAAAACTACTCAACCCCCAACTGAAACTGTCTAAAACCATACAAACAAAACAAGCTCAAAAACTACCTAAAAGATAGTTATCGCTAAATCGTTGCTAAAAATAATCACCATGTCTCCTCACGGGTAGTTATTCTATATTAAACAATCCAATGTCACTACTCCCGCTTAATGTGAGAGAGACGTGAACAACAAAAAATAATAATAATAATGAAATAATGAAAAAAAAAACACAAGAGATAAAACATAAAATATAAAAATGATACAAAGTCACATGAGTTCATGTATTCAATGTAAAAATTGTTCAATATCATATCTACACAGTATGTATGCATAATATCCCATCGTGCCTAGATGCGCAGTCCCTACTGATGCAGTCCCAGAAAGCAACCTAAGTCTACTTTATCGTTAATCTCTTTCGGGTCCTGAGTGTCCAATTTTTTTATCCAATAAACCTCTCTTTGTAGCAAGGTCTTGGTTAAATCTCTTCCCGGTGTGGGGTCTGCTATTTCTATAACCTGAAATTTTAATTGAGCAATTGTATATGCCGTGCTTTTATCCAATGCGGTGCTAGACTGCTTTTGGTGTTACAGTTTCCAATAGTGCTTTTATGTTCCGATATACTGGTCTTTATTTTTCTTTCCGTGTTGTCAATGTACAGTAGTCCACACGGACACTTTATACCATAAACCACATTTTTGGAATTGCAGTCTGCATTATGTTTTAATTTTATGGTTTCTCCTGTCAATGGATGTTGAATTGCATTTCCACATATTACATTGTTGCAATGCACACAATTGGTGCACCTTTGGGTGTCCTTAAATTCTTTGCAGGGTGCAATATACCTTTGTATCAACATCTCTTTCAAATTCTTGGAACGTTTATGTGCATGTAACGGTCTGTCCTTGAATAAACTTCCAAAGTCGCTTTCATTTTGTAAGATTTCCCATCTACTATTAATAATCCGTTTCAACTGTCTGGAACAAGTAGAGTATTTAGAGACAAATACTTGTCTGGTCATTTCTGGTTTAGGTTTATTCTCCAACAAACTGACACGTGGCCTGTTTTCCATCTTTTTAATGGCTTCATCCAGAATTTCCTCTGGGTAACCTTTTAACATGTATCTCCTTTTTAGTGTACAGATATTCTTTTGTAGTGCTGTGTCATCAGAACATATTCTTTTGGAACGTGGTGGAAATTGAGAATAAGGAAGATTATGAATCAAATTTTAAGGGTGAAAGCTGTAAAAAGATAATGCATTGTTCTTGTCCGTCAGTTTGTGATAGACCTCCGTGTGATTGGTATAATCTTCCACTTTTACCAAAACATCTAAAAAAGGTAATGACTGTTTATTCATTGTACTTGTGAATTGAATGTGTTCGTCAAAAGAATTCAATTGGGTGATTTTCTGTTCAAGTAAATTCCAAATTTCACTCCAAAGTAAAAAACATGTTGTCAATATACCTACAGTATAGTAACACATTTTCTGTCCATTCTTTTTCACTGTACATGTATGTTTCCTCAAATCTTGCCATATAAGTGTTGGCATAAGCTGGGGCCCCAGCAAAACCAATCGTAGATGGAGACAAAAATGCAACATTTCGAGTATGAACACCTTGTCTGCTCCTATAGCTGGTTGTTTTAATAAAGCCCATTCCACTGCTTCCATACCTCCTAAGTGAGGAATGGAGGTATATAGTGCTTTTACATCTAATGTGCATAAAATCACATCCTTTTCCAAGGTCACTGATTGGAGCTTTTGAAGAAAATGAGTGGTGTCTTTTACATATGATTCCCATTTTTGAACCAAGGGTTGCAAAAAATGGTCAATGTACTGACCAATGGGTTCGAAAATAGTCCCGCACTCTGTAACAATAGGTCTTAAAGGAGAGTCTTTGAGATCTTTGTGGATCTTAGGTAACATATAAAATCCAGGTCTTCTTGGATTGACTTCTGTCAGGTAAGATCGTGTAGTGTGTGTTATCCATTCCATTTCTAAAACTTTATTCAGTATAGTCTCCAGAGTAGATATCAACTGTTTTGTAGGATCTTCATCTAATGCAAAATAAGTAGCAGGATTCATGATATGTTCATTAACCTTACGGTTATAAAAAATCTTGTCCATAATCACAATGGCTCCTCCCTTATCCGCTTTTTGTATCATAATCTGAGAATTTTGTGCTAGGGAATTGAGTGTGTTCTTTCATGTTTGGTGAAATTGTTACTTTTCGAGCCATTATTTTTTACTTTAAGAAGATCATTTTTAACCCCTTCAGTGCCCATGACGAGATAGTCTCGTCATGGAGCGCGGTTGCGCTGTGCCCATGACGAGACTATCTCGTCATGAACCCCGCCCGCTAATGAAACGCCCGGCACAGGGCGTGGAAAGGGCGGGGCACTGAAGAGGTTAACCAGATTCTTGTGTGATGTATGAGCTTGAAATGTAGACTTCCGTTTGAACTCAATGAATTCTGGTTCAGGTCTTTCAATCACCATAGTATTCATATTAGAAAACAAATAACGTAAACGTAAAATCCTCATGAATTTGAAAAAAGCTATTTCATTCTCCAGAGCATTTGTTTGGTATGTGGGGACATACCCCAATCCTTTGTTCAAGATCCTGGTTTGATGAGAAGTTAGTTCAATCGATGAAATATTAATAATTAAGTTGCTTTCTGCTTGTTCCCCTCCTGATTCCACGCGAGCAGTTTCAATACTCTTTTCAACTGATGGAGATGGTCTATTAACATTAGTATCACCCTCTGTAGCCACATTTTCCTCTGACGATATATTTGTATTTTTCTTGAAAAATACTTTTCTTTGGGCATAAACCTCGGCCCACGTATCAACCTTGTTCAGTTTATAATCCAAGGTGTCTCTTTTATACTTTCTTAGTTTCCCTTCTTGCAATTATTTTGAGTACACATCCAATTTAGTGTTGATATCCTCTAATGCTTTGTTCCAATCCTCTTTTTCCATTCTTGCTTCCAAATCCGTACGAATGACAGAAATTTCAGTTCTTCAATTAATAATAAAATCAGATCTAATGAACATTTACTTAACACTGCATACTAGCATTCCCTAAATTCCTTTTTCAAATGAAACCTGAATAACATGGGTTTAATAGACAGTCTTAAACCCCTTGGGATCCTTTTTGCACGGTGATACTGCACCAATGTGGAGGCATGTAGGCGCTGGTTGTGTTGTCTCCTTGTTAGAAATTCTAATTGTTTCAGTTGTTGTTGTAAGGTGCTTCTTTGCACATTAAATGTTTTAACATCATGTATGAGGGAGTATATTTCCGATGCTTGTTCATTTGTATAGGCCAATGCTGTGGCCCGATTTTTCGTGAGGTTAGTAATTCCATCAAATGACATATTTTTGTGGGTGCTTCCTCTAAACCAGACTGTGGTAACTTGAAATCAATGAGAACAAGAGGAGCACTCCTTAATTACACTTTCTATTGAACTATTTTCTCCACAATATTTTTACCTAGCGTGCTGCAGGGGCTGATATGCTGTCTGGTCATGACAGTTAGTAAATCATCATAATTCAAGTTTTTAGAGCTTGACCTCTGTGCACTGTAGCTACTAAGCTATTGCTACAACCATCTCTTAATGTTTTTTATAAATATTTACATCATTATTTATCAATCATCTGTAAAATTACACATCAATTTTTTTGTTCAATCAAATCAAACATTTAATCTGTTATAAATCGCAGGAAAATACAAATAAATTAATTCATATTTTGAAGAAATCTTGTTGATGACCTTGAAGAATACTTTTTACAATGCCCAATGCATTTCGGGCCGGTTTGGCCCTTCCTCAGGGGATTGATTCTATGAAAAATACAGACATAACATTTACATGATAATATGCATGGAAGCAATTAGAAATCTCATACTAATATAAATGCCTAAGTTCCACAACCGTGATGAAAAAAGTAATGGTAATGCACATATGCATACATTCAGCAAATATTAGTAATCCCATAACATGTTGAACCTTTCCTTATTAACATAAATAAAAATAAGCAGAAACAAACATAAATGACGATACTGAAAAATAACGGAAACCAGTGCTCTCGAAGTGAACTAACTACCACGAACCACACATCAACCCAGGTGAGATTTTGACACCACTATACCAAACTTAAGACCACTCACCGAGGCTTTTTCTCTCTGCGGGCAACCACGTATTGTACTCCTGTTGAAAAAATGCATAAATCCTTTTTTTTTATAATCTGTTTATTCAAGTCAGCAAATCCATGACATTACAGTTGTGGATATACAGAGCCACAGCAAAAGCAGGCAAATTCTGAACCAATCTGTCACTGTAAATCCGCATGCAAACAAGTATCAGTTTTCTTTTACCCCCAAATCACTTTTACGTAACCATAACAAAAACAACCAATGGTACAGATGGAAAGCAGCCGTAACCAAACATAGCACTCTAGCAATTAAGGAGCGAGCCTTGCTAAGGGAGCAACCCGTATGAAATAGTACACAGCAGTAGCCATCATGTAGGTATATCGGACCCCAACACAGCGTGATGTAAGCGGGCTTCCGCCCTGTTGTATACGGACACAAGGACTAGCTATACACGGCATGCCACCCCACCCGCTACGAGGCCCCTCCTCCATACCGCCACCCACAGCCGGCTGCCATCAAGTGCAAAATCATCTAGAGTTCAGCAGCACAGGCGAGCACCTCCACACCCCCAGCAGCATCAGCCCATATCATCAGATACCTCTCCAGACAATGAACGTGTAGGGCTGGGGGAGCCGGCTCTCTCCCGGGTCCACTGCAAAAAGGGCTCCCAGATGTCCCTGGGTCGGGAAGTGGCCGGCATCATTTCCCAATAGCATGCAAGTTGTGTGTTACCATATGTCACATCTTTCACCCATTCCGTAAATTCAGGTAAGGATCTGCGGCCCCAGCGCACCGCCACCTGTCGCTTAGCATATAGGAGCAGTAGCGCATGTAATTTCCTAGTCTTTGGTGGGGTATTTTTAACATAGCCCAGTAGCCCTAAGAGTGGGGTCGGCGCATCGGCTCGAAGGAGGATTTGATTAATAGCAGTGAAGATGTTCAACCAGTATTCCTCCAGCCGCGGGCAGCTCCACGCCACATGTATAAAGGTAGCATTGCCTGCCCCACACTTCCAGCAGGTATCATCCTCCCTGAGACCCATACGATGCAACGACCTTGGTGTACGATAGTATCTGTGTAAGAACTTAAAATGCACGAGTCGCAATCTATAATTGGGCGATAGTGCCTTCAGTTGACCACAGCAAAAGGTCCACTGTTCTTCTAACAGAGGGGCCTCCAACTCCGCGTTCCACGCCTGCAGCGAGGAAGGCACAACGACAGGGGACTGCTCCTGCATACAGTTGTATAACCGAGACACACGTTTTTTGGGAGATGCTTTCGAAAGCAAGTTTTGTAGTGCCTGGAGTTGCGGGGGCTCGTCCGGGAACTGAGGCCACAGCGTTTTACAGGATTCCTTAAGCTTGTGAAGAGTAAAAAGGTCAGCGAAGGTCTCCGGTACGGCCGTCTCACCCGCAGTGGGAACCCCGAAGGTACCACCAGAGTAAATGTCGGCGAACGTGCGCAGGGTTTTCCCTCTGATCACGACGTCCCCCCTCTATCCTGCAGGCAGGGAATCAATGGATTTCCCCGCAGGGGAACAGCCGGCGCATACAGGAGAGGGAGGCGAGCCCTCCTCTGCAACTCCCGCCATGTCCAGCGGAGCAAGGCCACCGTGTCTACATCTTTGGAGGGGCGGGCGACTTCCCGTATAACGCCACACTGAGGGGCAAGGGAGCCTTAGCCGCCATCTCCACCGCAACATGTGGCTGATAGGGAGTGGGGAAAACCCAGAAGTGCAGGAATTGTTCTTGCGCACATAGCGAGTATAATGCCATATCTGGGGCTCCCAGGCCACCCTGCCGTAACGGGAGGGTGAGCAGCGCCCAGGATGATCTCGCCTGGCTCCCAGCCCAAACCAGCGTCAACAGCAGTGATCGTACCCGAGCATGGAAATGCGCAGTCAGGGGCAATGGTAGATTTACAAAGAGGTATAAAAATTTCGGAAGGACCACCATTTTTGCTAGGGCGATCCTTGCAACCAAAGACAAGGGGAGCTTGTTCCAAATTTCGATTTTCCCTTCCAGCCAGTCCACCGCTCTACCATAATTCAGCATCCACAAGTCGCTCAGGTTACGGCTGATCCAGACCCCCAGGCATTTGACCGAGTCAGTTTCCCAGCGCAAGGGGTAATCCGAGGACACCTCCGAGGTGGCATCCGTCAAAGGGAACGCAACAGACTTGGACCAATTAATAGCTACTCCTGCCTGTCCCTCGAACCGGACGAACTCCCTCAGTAGTGGGTTTAGGTTCTCGGCGGGGTTAGTGACATACAGCGTTACATCGTCTGCATACAGGGAGATCAGCAAGCTACGAGCGCTGATGCCGATGCCCTGGGCCGTGTGATGCTGGCGGACCCGAGCCGCGAGGGGCTCCATGGCAATGGCGAATAGCAACGGGGACAGAGGGCACCCCTGCCTGGTCCCGCGAGAGATGCCAAATGGCCGGGAGATCAGCCCGTTCACCCGCACTCGTGCCCTGGGAGCAGCGTAGAGGGGCCGTATCAAGTTTATAAAAAGGGGACTAAATCCCATCCTGCCAAGAATCCGAAACAGGTAGGGCCATTCCAGCGAATCAAACGCTTTCGTGGCGTCCAAAAAAATGACTGCCGCCTGTATGGAGGGGTGTAAATAGTGCAATACTGAAAATATCGTTCGCAAGTTGTGCGACGTGGCTCGGCCGGGGATAAACCCCGATTGGTCGGGTAGCGCCACCATCGGCAATAGGGGCTGGAGCCGGTCTGCTATCAGTTTGGCGTAGATTTTAACGTCTACGTTAATGAGGGAGAGTGGACGGTACGAGTCCAGTAGCTGGCAATCTTTGTCCGGCTTTAGCAGTGTAATTATTAGTGCCTCACGCATCGAGTCCGGCAGGGAGCCAGTCTCCTGGGCCTCAGCAAAGACCGAGAGGAGCTTAGGGGCCAGTTCGTCGACAAAGGTCTTATAAAAAGTAGTGGTCAGCCCATCTGGGCCGGGGGCCTTGTGCGCGGGCATGCTTTTTATCACCTGTGCGACATCCCGAGCAGTGAACGGGACATCCATGTATCGACGGTGGTGGTTGTTAAACCAGACAATGGCGATGGAATCCAGGAAAGCGTCCAGGGATTCCGGAGCTGCACTCTGTCTGGAAGTATAGAGGGCTGAGTAGAATTGAGCGAAAGCAGCAAGCACTGCATCGTGCCCTAATCGGAGCTCTCCCTCCCCATCTCTGATGGAAGTTATAAAATTGGACTGTGTGCGCGGAGCAATAAGCTGCGCCAGGGTTCTACTAGGCCTGTCCCCTTCTCCGTAGCGATGGGCCTCCGCCTGTTTGCCCAGGAACTGCACCTCGCGCTGCACCTCAACGCCAAACTCCAGCAGCTTAGCCTTCATTTGAACCGCCAGGTCGGGTGACGGGTCATTGCAGAATCTCACGTCCAGCTCCCTTAACTCCCCCTCCAGCCGGCCCAGAGAACCGCGTATTGCCTTCAGCACCCCCGCCTGCCTGGAGATGCACTGGCCCCGGATCACCGCCTTAAATGCGTCCCAGAGGGCCGCCTCGGTAGTCACGGACCCCGTGTTATTCTCGAAATAGTTCACGATGTCCGCTCTAATTTCCTCAGTAAAAGCAGAGTCTGAAAGCGCATGCGGGGGCAACCGCCAGGAGAACGCGCGAGCAGGGGCATCAGGCACCTTTACCACCAACAGGCAAGGGGCGTGGTCGGAGAGTGACCTGGCCTGAATGTCCACCGCAAACACCCAGGATGCCACATCCGGCGAAACCAGCCAGTAATCTAGACGGGACCAAGCCGCATGCTGGCTAGTTATGCATGTCCCCACGGCGTCAGTCGGGTGCCTAGCTCTCCATATATCTGACAGCAACCCCTCCTCCATAATATCAAATATGGCTTTCCGCGCTCTGATGTGTGTGGGCCCTCCTGCACCCCTACGATCCTGCGCATCAGCCAGTACTACATTAAAATCCCCACCAAGATTAATCGTGGAGCAATCTAGTAGCATGATCTGTGCCCACATTTCCCTAAAAAAGTCAGGGTCGTCCACATTAGGACCGTATACCGCCGCCAGCACCAACTCCCTCCCCTGCAGCACGCCATGGGTAATAATGTAGCGCCCCTCCTTGTCCAATAGAGTACGGTGTTCTTTCCAGTCCAGCCCAGTTCTTATGAGTATCGCCACCCCTCTCGCATAATTAGAATAAACAGCGGAGTACACCTGTGCCCAACGCGAGTGCTTCAGTCGGAGGGAAGGGGTGGAGTGTACATGCGTCTCCTGCAGAAAGCAGATATCTACCTTGTGACGAGAGAGGTACCCCTGCATGAGCCGCGCTTTTTTGTAGTCCCCAAGTCCTCTAATGTTCCACGTCAACAATCTAACGCCTGCCATCCCATGAACTATGCCGCGTCTCGTCTCCTCCGCCCCCGTGAGTGTACTGCATCTCCCTCCCAGTGTACATCCTGTGCCATGTATATGGTAGCATCACGTTAATCTGCAAAAATACATTTCCATCGTACCAAAACATACATAACCTTAACCAACCCAACTCTTCCCACCGCCCCCCACCCTCACCAACCCCCCAATCAGGTTGTGACAAATCCCCCCCATAAACACACAAAACGCAAGTACAACTTGTGCCCTCAAACAATGGGAGACACCCCATGGGGCGTGGTGCTCCAAGCGTACTCCCCCGTTTGCACAGGGTGGCTGCACTATAGTGTTCCCCCGCCTCACGTCAGCATCCCTTGCTTCATCTAAACCGCATCTCACACTCCGGAGGGGCCGTGCAATGGAGGCACAGCTCAGCAATTCCAGCACAAATGACAGGGGCAGGCACCTCACATCCCCCCCTGAACTGAAAACTGGGCCACTAGGGTAGCCGCGGGTGGGAAGAGGTGGGCACCGCACACCAAGTACCATGCCCTTTGCGGAGAGTACATGCTTCTTACTCACTCCCAAGTCAGTCATTGTCACTCAGGCGACCATCTTCTACCTCCGCGCGAGGCGACGTACGTCTCGCCGCAGCACCACCGATTTGTTTAGCAAACTTCAACGCCGCCTTGGCCTCAGTGAAGTAATGCGTGGTACCCTCGTGTGTCACCCTCAGCTTCGCCGGATACAGCAGTGCATATGGGACCGTGGCCTGGAGCAACAACCTCTTCGCCGGCAGGAACTCCTTCCGGGCCGCCTGCACTGAGTGAGTGAAATCCAGGTAAAAGGAGATATTATTCCCTTTATGTACAATCTTCCCCTTTTCACGAGCAAGGCGTAAGATGAGGTCCCTGTCTTGGAAGTTCAGGATTTGAGCCAGGATAGGGCGCGGCGCCGCTCCCACCGGTGGTTTCTTCCCAAGCGATCTGTGCGCTCTCTCAACAGTGAACACCGGGGACAGCGCCGGATCGAAGAGTTCGTGGAGCAGCTCTGACACATACATTTCCATCCTTCCAGTGTTCGTCGTCTCCAGAATGCCCGTGATGCGAATATTGGATCTACGGGACCTCGCCTCTAAATCATCTGTTTTGGCCCGGAGGTATTCCAGTTCTTTTTCTACGGACGTAAGGTGTTTCTTAGTTTCGTGTCTGAACTCGCAGCATTCGGTGTGTTCGGTCTCAAGGCTATCCAGCCTGGTTTCATGCGAGTCCACTTGCTGCTTGACAGACTCCAACTGGGAGGCCATGGCGTCCAGCTTGGCATCAATGCTCTTGAGGCTCGATCGGACCTCCAGCATCAGCGCTCGGTATTCGCCCTCCGGCCCCGTCCCCTGCGAGGAAGACTCTGCCGCCTCCAGGTCCACCGCCTGTTGTTTAGCCTGGCGTCTGTGTTCAAAAGTGAGCCGAGACTGCTTCGCCTCGTTTTTCCCCCCCATGACGATGGGCCAGTTCCGGACACGTAGGAGGAGGTCGCCACAAAGACAGCCAGATATGTCCGTATCCAATCGGCAGTGTCAAGGGCCGGCCGAGACCTCAGGGGTCACAACACCACCCCGCATGGCCCTCACCTCGCAGCCACCAGGCCAGCAGGGTCACAGCACAAAGCCACAGGCGGCCCCGGAGCTGTCCAGGAGGGCAGGTCCACAGAGCAGCGCCGGCCCGGGCAGGTCCCGACCGCCAGCCGGGTCTCCACCGATGCACCTCCGCGGGGTGTCGCAGGATCAATTATCTAAGCGGCTGTCCATCCCAAGCCACCGTACCTGCTCCAGCCCGCAGAGCCCCAACGCCGCCGCCGCCTCGCTCGCCAATGTCTACAGGGTTATCGTCGCCCCTGCTCAGGCGCCCCCTGGCTGCGCAATCCCACAACCTCGTCCAATGTCCGGCAGACTGTAATTTAGGAACGTGATCGGCGCGCTCCGCACATCCACCTCTTTGACTTCAGTCCGATCAGCCCACGATCCGCTTGTGCACACCACCACTTACAGGGTCGGGCTAGGAGGGACTCCACACCGCCTCTGATCGGGCCAGGCATCTACAGGACACAGTCCCACCGTCACGGAGAGCCAGCCCCAGTGTTCCTTGGCGCCCCAGTTACACCTCCCATTCGAGCCTCAGTCTAATCTTCCCAGCTCAGGGGCTCCCAGCATGGGCGAAGCGGCCACCGGGCCCCCCACAGGCCAATCCACGACCACTCCACAGCTCAGGGATAGGCAACGGTCAGCGGAGACGCGCCAGCGCCGCGCAGCCCTCTCTCCTAATCCGTTCCTGGGCTGCAGCGCGCGCTCAGCTGCCCCCCCAGCATCCGCCTCCCTCGCAGGCTCACCTCCAGCGATCGCCGACCTCCTCAGCAGTGTGTGTAAGGTAGTGCGGGACCACCTGCAGTTCAGCCCGGTCATCCCGGTCAGCCCACAGCTACTGCCAGCTCCGCGTCCGATTCCCTCAATACAGGCAAAATGGCGCCCACGTCGTCCAGGTCTTCTCTCCCTCAGCTCGGTGCTACGTCCAGCTCAGCAGGCACGAACCAGCGGCCAGACCTCCAGACATATCCGTGTCCGTTGCCTCGTCACATCCCAGGCCACGCCACCCAGTCCGGAGTCCACAGCTTCCCGCTCCGCCTCCGGCCTGTACAGCCGCGGTCCCTCGTAGCTACGCCCGTCCGCTACCGGCAACCACGACGGCGGGCTCCCACGGCAGGATCTGCGCGGGCAGGGCTTCCAGGAGCACAGCTCTGTCCCCCGGTCCTCGACAGCCACCAGATTTAAATCGATGATGCCCTGAGTCCCCCGGCGCCCTCCGGTCTGCAAATCAGGACGCCATGTGTGCGGAGGTAAGGATTAAGGAAGGATTAATGCGTGCAGCCGGCAGAGCTCGCTCACAGAGCGGCCATTTCGCTGCCCGGTTGGCCACGCCCCCCAAAAAATGCATAAATCCTTAATCACTGTGACCACCTAAAAACCGTGAGAGTGATGCACCATGCACGCCCGTAACCAAAACTGCCCTTGTTGGATGCTGCCGTAAACCTAAAGATTTATGCTCATCTACTGGATGCAAATACCTACAAAGACCACGAGAGAGAGTAATTCTCCATGTTCTGATACCGGAATTAATGACCCCAAAAAAAGAAAACCTTATCCATAACCAAATATCCTTACCTCAATAAACACTTCTTACTGCCGAGGGGCTTGTACGCAAGTACCGATCTTGTTACTGCCTACTCAATTCGGGCGCCATTAATTCGCAAACTCGATGAGGTCTAATCGCGTCCACCATACCGTAGCAATAAACATAGGTCTACGACATTGTAGTCCTCAAACTGATATCTATTGAGAAAAATGACTCAACTCCCAAGTGAAACTGTCTAAAACCATACAAACAAAACCAGCTCAAAAACTACCTAAAATATAGTTATCGTTAAATCGCTGCTAAAAATAATCACCATGTCTCCTCACGGGTAGTTATTCTATATTCTATATATGTATTCTGAATACTTGAGAGCCAAGAGAAATAGTAGCTCCGAAACAAACTATCAAAGCAATAAACGAGAGATGAGAAACAGATTTCTTGCAAGAGGGTATCCCCTCAAAATGCTTCAATTGAGTGAAAGAAAAGCTGATGCTATAAAGAGAGATGATGCCCTATACAAAGCACCCAAAGTAAAAAACAACAAAAAAAGATCAACCGATAAAACTGATAACCACATATAACACCCAATCGGTACAATTTAGTCAGATTATCAGAAAGAGTTGGGACATCTTAACACAAGACTTGATCCTTAAAGACAAGATAGGACGTTGTCCATCGATCACATACAGAAAGGGTTCCTCTATCAAGGACATGTTAGGCAGAAGCCACATGCCACAATGGAAGACTACCTGGCAAGAAAGAACTGGAGGATTCCAAAAGTGTGGCAAATGTAAAGCTTGCAGTAACAGCACTAATGTAATAGAGGTTACTTTTCAGAGAACCAACAGACAGTGGCGCATAAGAAAAAACATAAGTTGCGGCACTGATTTTACTATCTATGTAATCACATGCCCCTGTGATAAGTGGTACGTGGGGTCCACTACCTTCCCAGTGAAGAAAAGAATCTTAGAGCACTGGCGGGCTATCACTAATAAGGATTTCAGTTATAGCACAGCAAGACACTTCAGCCAGGTACATAACAGTGATTGGACTTCTGCGAAATACTTTGCATTAGACACCATCCCGAAGAACCCCAGGGGTGGAAATTGGATGCAAGCCTTACGTAGAGCAGAGTCGAGATTCATTTTGCAAGCTGGTAGCGACTTCCCCTTTGGGATGAATAATGACGAAGAATTGTACGTCCATCGATGATCAAATTCTTCCCTTTAAACCTTTTAGGAACAGGAGTTAGATGAACAGAATTTTCATAATTTTAATGTATTGTTGACGTTTTATTTTTTGTTGTTTAAACCATCATTTTATATTTTCCTTTCTGTAGTGCATATCATAGTTTGCATATATTTTCGAATTTTTTGATAGTTCATGCAATGAGATATCCAATGAAGCAATTTGGAGAAATGTGACTTATTACATTTCCCCTTAATCTGAAGTTATGGTCATTTTTACTTTGAAAATGGTCTATTGGTGAGCTGATACCATTATTTGTATGTAAAGATTGTGTGGGTCCTTATTTGTGAGTGAAGTAATTTTGTCTATTCACTTTCTTTTACAGATTGCCTGACTGCAAAGTGAGATTTCCTGCACCACGTATAGAAATTATGAGCACGGAGATACAGATGTTTGTTCCTGCAATCACTCTCTCCTTATGTATTAACACATGGGTAACCTTGCTCTTATTGTTTTTTGTTTCGAAAGGGGTACTACACCCAATAAGGAACTCAGTGCGATACCACCACCTAACAATATCACGGCACCCTGAACACTTTACATAGGTACTTTACCCGTAATTCTTTGGAATAGATAATTGTGTGAATGGAGGGGGGACAATAATAATATATTGCTCTCAGATTTATCTAAGGTACTCTACTATAGGAATACCGTACCGTCACTCACATTGATCTAAGACCCACCACAAACATACACCACATTATCATTAAATTGCCACCATAGCCTGTTATAGAAACACGGACACTGTTTGAATATATAATTTTGGAACATAGTTGTTTATCCGTCTGATAAATGGCTTGCCCATTATATACTTAACAATCCTTGGGGTGATACTTGAAAATTGTCATCATGAATTAATTTCCTTTTTTCTTGCTATCGACGTTCAAACATGCACAAAATGTAATTTATTTTGATTATATTTATTTTGATTATATTTTTTTTACTTGCCTGACGATTAGTTGGGACAAAGTATAATATGTAAAACGTATAGTTTTGTTGACAACAGATGGTTGAAATACATAGTCTTTTCTTTATATTGAGCGTCATGTGGGACGCTAATTCTCTAAAAAAAAAGTGTACCCCCAAGAGCTTGTGTGCTCAAAAAGCTTCTGTTTTTTGCCCAGGAAATAAATGGAATTGTGCTACCTTGGATCAGTGTGGCTCGTGCTTACTGGACCTAGTAAGCATGGTGGTGGATATATATATACTTGAAGATGAAGGATCACAAGAAAACAACAGCCAGCCAGGGCAAAAATCTGGATCCCAAAGGATACAATGAGTCACAAAGAAATAAAATATCCAAGAAAGAAGTGACTCAAACAGATAGATTCACCAAAGAACAAAAATATATTTCCACTACAACGTTTCAGCTTCCGCCTTCCTCAGGTAGTACAAGATGGTTTGCTCTGTGGCTGCACAGATGACAGCTGAATTTTCAAAAAGCATCATGAGTGAAGATTCCATTTGGAATGTGGAATCAATGCAGTCCAGAGAGCTCTTGAGATATGCAGTAATCAGGTTGTGTTGTCAGTAATGTTCAGTCCATCTGGATGCAGTGATTTTAAACGGTACATCCAGAAGTTTTCCCTGGAGTCCAGTAGTTCTTCCTTTGAAACATGTTCCACGGGGAAAATCTTCAAATCTGATAGTGAATGATCCACAAGGTTAAAATGATTGGCTACAGGCTGGCCAATTTTCTTATTAATTATTGCAGATTTGTGGTTCCTGAATCGTGTACGGAGGCCATTCACTGTTTGGCCTACATATTGCTTTTTACAGCTTTGTCGTTGGCACTGAATCACATAAATAATGCATGTTGAGCGACATGTAAGATGCTGCCTTATTGCATAGGTCCTTCTCGTAACAGAACTAGTTGCAGACTTTTACAAACATCATCTGCAACTAGTTCTGTTACGAGAAGGACCTATGCAATAAGGCAGCATCTTACATGTCGCTCAACATGCATTATTTATGTGATTCAGTGCCAACGACAAAGCTGTAAAAAGCAATATGTAGGCCAAACAGTGAATGACCTCCGTACACGATTCAGGAACCACAAATCTGCAATAATTAATAAGAAAATTGACCAGCCTGTAGCCAATCATTTTAACCTTGTGGATCATTCACTATCAGATTTGAAGATTTTCCCCGTGGAACATGTTTCAAAGGAAGAACTACTGGACTCCAGGGAAAACTTCTGGATGTACCGTTTAAAATCACTGCATCCAGATGGACTGAACATTACTGACAACACAACCTGATTACTGCATATCTCAAGAGCTCTCTGGACTGCATTGATTCCACATTCCAAATGGAATCTTCACTCATGATGCTTTTTGAAAATTCAGCTGTCATCTGTGCAGCCACAGAGCAAACCATCTTGTACTACCTGAGGAAGGCGGAAGCTGAAACGTTGTAGTGGAAATATATTTTTGTTCTTTGGTGAATCTATCTGTTTGAGTCACTTCTTTCTTGGATATATATATATATATATATATATATATATATATATATATAAATCCACTCACAAAATCGCTTCTAGAGCGGTTTCCCCTCCTACGACGTTGATGCCATTTGCGGCAGCAGCGGCCACTTATTCTTTTGATAGGTTTCTCACTTCACAAGGATACGTGAAATCAAAAAACAACACACCAGGAAAACGGCACAATAGTTTATTGTGACGTTTACCTTCATCAAGTTGATTCTCATGCTCTAATTTCCCTTAGAAATAGATTTACAAGGTTTATGGAAATAGACAAAATACTTCAACTGTTTGTATATCATGACGGCAATTAAAGTAAATGAATTGAAATATTCTAAACACATAATGAACACATGTAAAACCAAATATTAAAACCAATGACCATGTTTGTACTGATAAAAGGAAAAAGCAAAAGCAAAATTAAAAAATGTCTTCCCTTAATTATGTGAATATTTTCAGTATCCCAGGAGACCGTTATCGGATCATTATATACATTTCTGCGATACAATGTATCCGGTTTCAATGACAATTACATCCGTAACACATTTATATGGTCATCGTTAGCGTCAGATTTTTTTTTAAATAAATACATACTTATATGAATACCTATTCATCACATAAATTATGAAAATTAATCTATTAAATGTGTGAATGCCACGTGACACTTATGAATTAATGTATGTCATTGTCTGGTATATATGTATGTATTATTTTCTGGGGATCTTGCTTACACAGAAAAAAATATCTTTGACCTTTTTCCCCAACAACTTGATATATTTGTGTTTCTATTTTTATTTTGTCATTTGTTTTCCGTCTAACACATAGTGCCATATTATATACCTTCCAAAATCCTTGTATCGGAGGAGCATAGATCATATTCCTCTCTTAGTGCAAGGTGTGTAGGGTGTGATGGGACTGGGGTGAGTGTATTACTAATAATATAAGTGCAATGTGCATGATGAGAAAGGGTAGGGATATAAAAGATGCATCTGTAACTCATTAGAGTTCCATTGTTAAGCTCCACAATTGTGGTTAGCGCTTACTATTAGTTCCTAAATAGGAACCAGATTGTGTACTTTACTGCCCTATTGTCCAAGCTCAAATAAAATTGTGGGGAAAAAAAAGAAAAGTTGTACTATCTAAAGAAACATTTCCTTAAAAAGGATTTGGAAGGTTGCATGATTTCGATCTGCAATCGATTCAACGAGTGAGTCAGCTTATTTTAATGAGTTCCTATATTTGTTATTGGCCTATATGTGTGGCAAGTTCCTCCCCACTGTTAAGACCTCTAGGGACCTTACAGTCTAAATCCAGAAAAAATCTAGATTCGAGGATTCTTAGGCATTTTTCACGGTCACCACCTCGTATGTGTTTTGGTATTTTGTCCACCCCAAAGAATTGTAAACTATTGTTGTTGCTGTTGTGGAACTCTGTGTAGTGGCGTGCTACAGGGTAATTATGATCACGGTTCGTGATAGCATGTAGATGTTGTAATATTCTTAATTTCACTGGAAGCTTAGTACTGCCCACGTACTGGAGGCCACATGGACACTCCAGCACGTAGACAGTAAATTCGCTATTGCAGTTTATAATTTATTTTATGTTCTGTACTTGCTTGGTGCCTGTAATGTACTCTTTACAGTTTTTTCCATTACGATCAGCTTTACAAGACCCACAAGTGCTGAAGCCATTGGGCATTTTTAGCCATTGTGATTGTGTATCTTCTAAGGGATAACTATGAACTAGTCTATCCTGTAATGACCTAGCTTGTTTAAAGGTAACTTGTGGTCCGGCTCCTATGCGTTCACCTTTTATAGGGTCTGCCGCTAACAGGTTCCAATGTTTTTTCATTCGTTTTTGTAGGGCCCAAGCACCTCTACTAAACTGCGTTATCATTCTAGGCGCATTGATTTTATTTCCGTACTGTCCGCTATTCTTAAGGGCACTTTTTGATGGTTTGAAAAGTAAATTGTGCTGTGGTAGATCTTTAACTTAGTCTTTTGCTTTCTTTAGGATTTCCTCCTTGTAGCCCCTCTCTTTAAAACGTGCTACCATGACCTGCTGTTCTCTTTGGTAGTCCTCATTTGTGCTGCAATTGTGGCGAGCCCTCAACAACTCCCCATAAGGTATAGTCTGTATTAGGGGAGCAGGATGGTGGCTCGCCGCGTGCAGCACTGTGTTCCCTGCAGTCTGTTTACGGAACAGGCGAGTTGTAATTTCCTTTTCTCTTATTTCCACTGCTATATCTAGGAACTCACAGTAGTTAGGACTGATGGTGTATGTGAACTGCAAGTTCAAATCATTATCTCCTAGCTTTTCAATGAATTCCTTTGCTAAGATTTCAGGACCGTCCCATATAAGGAACAAATTGTCAATATGTGGTTTTGGCGGCACGGTGCTGAAATGGTTAGCCTCCTTTTTAAAGGACAGAAAGCAGGAGGTTTGGTCTCCTCCCTTTACCGCCAGAGTCCTGCTCCTAAATGTGGGGGTCCCTCAGGGCTCTATTTTGAGCCCTGTATTATTTAACCTGTATATGTCCCTCCTTGCAAAGTTGGCAGAGGCAGGAGAAGCGAAGATTATATCCTATGCGAACGACACTCAGTTGTTGTTCACATGTAGGAAGGGTGAAGATTTTAATGGTCAGAAGATTAGAGACTGCCTGGCTGAAGTGTTCCTTTGGTCTCACCAACTCAAATGTAATCCGGACAAATCTGAGATCATTTTCTTAGGCTCCCCTCTGTTGGACATTTGGAAACATTGGTGGCCCGACAAAATGTCGCCACCCCAGACAGCTTTCAACATTGTTAAAAATCTGGGAGTGAAAATGGATGATATGTTATCAATGAAAACACAAGTTCAGACTTTGACTGGTACTTGTTTTGGTTTATTAAAAATGATTAGGAAATTCCTCTACCTCCTGCCAATGACACATGGAAAGTTAGTTGTGCAGGCCCTCATTACCTCTAGACTGGATTATGTTAACATTCTGTATCTTGGCCTACCGGAGGGCTTACTGAGCAGACTTCAGGTCGTGCAGAACTCTGCGGCCAGAGCGGTCCTGAAGTTAGGAGCCAGAGAACGGATTTCTCCCCATTTGAAGAAATTACACTGGCTTCCGGTTCGGTGCAGAATTCTTTTCAAAATACTAACCCTTGCTTTTAAAGCTTTGCACGGGCTAGGGGCTCATTACTTGCGTAAAAGAATTCTCTATGACATCCCTCGCAGATCGCTTAGATCAGCCCATCAATATCTGATCGCGGGCGCCAAGGTTCTGTAGAGCACGCTGGGGAGGACGGTCTTTCCAGGTGCAAGTAGCTCGCGCCTGGAATACCCTGCCTCTCCCCCTGAGACAGACTACCTCCCTTCTGGAGTTTAGAAAGCAGTTAAAAACCTGGATGTTTCAACAGCTAATCTAATCTGCTACCTCTCAGTCAATTGTCTGGTTGCACAGGCTTTGTTTTTGTCTCTACTGTCATAGCGCCGGGACACTCTGTTGAGTAGCTGTGCGCTCTATAAATCCTTGATTAACATAACATAACATAATATAACAATATATCTGATCCACATAAGTGTGTGATCAGTATATTTCTCCAGATGTTGTGTCCACACTGTTTGTTCCTCCCAACAGCCTAGGAACATATTCGCTAGGCTGGGGGCAAAACATATACCCATAGCGGTAAAAGATCGTCGATATACCGACTTTTCAAAGAGAAAAATATTTTCTTATAAACAAAACAGAATCATTGTCTACAACATTTTGTTGTGTTCCCAATGATCTATATGTCTACTTTTTAGGAAGTACATTCAAGCTGCTACACCTTTTAGCTAATCAATACACGTATATAGAGAACACACATCCAAACTTATCATTAGATACCCTTCCTCCCACTGAACATCATGTAGTCTGCGGAGAATGTCTGTACTGTCTTTACAGTAGGATCTTAGATTGGATACATATTCGGATAGGAAGAGGTCCAAAAATATAGATGTATTCTCCAATTGTCCCCCATTGGAGGAAACTATTGGGCGCCCTAGTGGTAGAGTGGCATTTTTATGGATTTTCGGAAGAAAATATATACAAGGTATGCGTGGTGTGTCTGTTCTCAGAAATCTGTATTCATCAGTGTCTAGTAGTCCTTGATGATACCAATTTCCTAAGAGGACATGATAGTTGTGAATGGTGTGTATTCATCCCAATTGATTATTTCATAGCACGTTTCGTTCGATAACTGTCTCATTGCCTCTGCTTTGTAGTTTCAAGAACTCATCACAACAACATTGCCCCCCTTGTCGGAGTGCTTAATTATAATGCTAGAATCTTTCTCCAAGGCATTTATGGCTTCTCTTTGCTCTTTCGATAGATTGTCCCAGTTAGAATTATGGAATTTATTCCTTGTTTTTTGTCAGCTCTGTAATGATTGCTGAATTATATGCTTCGATATTATCATATGGAACATTGGGATTAAATCTTGATTTCATTCTGAGTCCACTGTGTTTTTGTTGTTTGTTTCTGATTCCACAGGATTGCATCATCGAGTGGTCATTTTTCTCATGATTTTCTTCTATTTCTAATTTATGCATGACTCTTAATATTTCCATATCTTGCACTTGCAGGCCTGTAGTACTCGGACTTTCTGATGGTATGGGCAATGATTCTTTTAATTTACTCCGTATTTCAAACATTTTCATCAGCTTTAGTTTTCGAATATATAAAAATAAGTCAATTCTTGTGTCTGTATAATTTAAATTTGTTACTGGGGCAAAAAGATAGTCCTAATTGTAGGACAGATATTTCCACTTTACTTAGAGCGCTTGTAGATAAATTAACCACTGTTTTATTAGTTATGGGATCTTGAATTCCACCATTTATTTCTCTCATTTCTTTGTGTTTCTACTTCCTTAGTCTTTGTCGTTTCTGGTCTCTCGTCCTCTTCCTCTTTTTGGACCCTTTCCTTTTGTTTGTCCTCTCGTTTGGGGCTTGCTTACTTGACTCTGCTCTTTTTTCTGTTTCATTATTTGAAACTCGTGAAGGAAGGTGAGTGGGCGTGACCCTAAAGGGGCCACCACATTGAGTTCTTCCGAATCTGTGCTGATGTCCGAGCTTGACCCAGTGGATAGTGTTTCATTTTGGCGTTCATTAAATGTGGCTCTGAAATTTCTCTGTGCCCAGTCCTATCTTTTCGGATATGTTAAAATGCATCCCTCAGCGTAATCTCGTTTATCTCTGAGAAATTTGCATTGTTTCTTTTGTTTAATGGTGTCCTCGTAATCCTTCAATTTCTTGGGGAGTGTTTTCATGAAATCGTCCACAACTTTATCACTTTTGAATTTGTCTAGTTCAATTTTCAATGTTATTAATTCCTTCCTTGTTGTCTCCAGATCAATTTGCGCATATTTAATGAGCATCTCGAGCATGCCCTTGCATGTTTTGGCCATAAACTGGGCCCATTCCATCAGCAGATCTTAATTGGGATTTTCGTAGGTGGGAACAATTGTTATTCTTAAGCCACTTGGCACTCGTCCAACCTCCACATAGTTGGTAGGGAGGCTACTTCCCACCACTTATTGATCTCACGTTTGCTCAATTTCTCAAGTAAAAATAACTTCTGTTTAAGGGATGAATCACTTCCAGTGGGGACCACACTTCCAGATGGTGTATTGGGTATAATGTCTAGGGGTGGGCAGAATTTGCGAAAGCGACTTTCGCAAATTATCGCGAAAATGTTTAAAATCTCCGCAAACATGCGGAAATATCGCGAAGATGCGGAAGTTTTTTTCCCGCCCGTTCGCGGTATTTTCTGCGTGTTCGCGGCTCGCCAACTTACCCATGCGGTTGCTTGCAGGCGCGGCCATCTTGTTTTCACTCTTCTCGCGGTGCATGATCGCGAGAAGAAAGACGTGATCGCGCGACGCATGACGTTACTGCGGGTGCGAACTCTCGCGAGACAGCGCAAATGGCTACCAACAATCCAACATCTCGTGGAGAACGCGACCGGATCGGGAAAACTTGTCGGCGAACGCGGGGATTCAGGTAAGGTGATCGCGCGCCCCGAGAATGTATTATTTTACAGCGCGAGCAAGAACCAAATTATCGCCAAGCTGCGGAATGCGGAAATTTTTACATTTTCGCGCTCTCCGCGGAACGCGAAAATGTCAAATTATCGCAATTTCCACGAGCGGAACGGAAATTTAGCCCAGGCCTAATAATTTCTTGTTCTTCGTTAAATAACAAGATTGCCTCCGCTTTTCTCTCGTTGTCCCATTTACACATATTTTGTCTGTATCCTGATGCACACAGCTATATTTCACCGCGGCAGTCACGTCTGTACCCGTACTTTTTTCGTCCTTAGTAGTTAGTACACAATAAACTATTGTGCCGTTTTCCTGGTGTGCCGTTTTTTGATTTCACGTATCCTTGTGAAGTGGGAAAATATATACATGGAACCAGCTTTCACCCCAAACCATTGTTGAACAGTATTCCCTTTGGAGAATTCATAAGACTCAAACGTAACTGCTCTAAACCAGAAGATGCAGAGAACCAAATATATGAATCCATGGAAAGGCTCAAACAAAGAGGTTATACTGAGTCCATCTTAAAGCGGAACAAAAACAGAATTGATGCCAAAACAAGAGCGGATACTCTTATGCCTAAAATCAAACCAACCTCTGAAGATGAAAAACAAGTTCCTAGGTTTATCACCACGTACAGCAAAGAGAGTGCGCTCATTATGAGCAAAATTAAGAAACATTGGCACTTGATCACAAAAGATCCTGACATTGGGAAACTAGTTGTAGTAAGACCGACAGTAACGTACAGAAAAACGACATCATTGAAAGATATGCTTGTTAAGAGCCACTTCGTTCAGGAAGAAAAAACCAGCTGGTTAACTGAACAACAAAATGGGTTCACCAAATGTAACTCTTGCAAGGCTTGCAAAATCGGAAAAAATGTGAAACACATTGCTGAGCCAAATGGAAACACTATAAACATAAGTAAAAGAATAACCTGCAACACCAAATTCGCCATTTAAATCATTGAGTGCACCTGCGGTCACAAGTACGTAGGTAGTACTATTTGCCCACTTAAAAAGCGCATTCTGGAGCACATCCGAGCAGTTAAAAATAAGGACACTGCATATGCAACTGCCAAACATATGATATCATGCCAAAAGGGAGATTGGCGAGCGATGTGCTACTATGGAATTGACACTATCATGCAAAACGAACGCGGTGGCGATAGAACTAAAAAGCTACGACAGTTGGAATCCCGCTATATTATCAGATTACAAACTAAGACCCCGACAGGGATGAACAATGATGAAGAACTTTACGTGCACTTGGCATAACAAATTCAGTTTTCCTTAGCCATCAATGACATTTTGAGACAGTAGTATTCATCCCGTCTCCTTTATCCCCCTTTTTCCTCTTTCTCTTTCTCACCCTTTTTCCCTTTTTCATACACTTTAAGCACTGATTCTTTTCTCCTTTTTGATACTACACAGTACTTTCTCTCACTTATTTTTTACCTTCTGAGTTCAGATATCCCGCCGTTTGTCAATACTATGTACTATACAGAGATACCAGGCTGAATAAGCTCTATGACCTATAAGTTGTTTGTATACCTTTGCGTTTCAGGTACTATACCATGACCCGTTGATGCTAATTCATTTACCTGTTAAATACAATATAAGATCGATTTTCTTTTGGTTAAATTGCACAACATTGTATTGATTGCACTACATTTCCCACAATGCCATACTCAGGCTAGCTGGATGTATATATAGTGCCATAGAAGAAGGACTCACTAACCGTGAGCAAGGCCGTGTAGGCTGAAACGCGTTGGTTGAGCTGTGTGAACAATAAAGAATTGTTTGAAATCACCCCCTTCCTGAGTGCCGCATCTTTGGATTATTATTGTGGTTTCCGTGGCCAGGATCCGGCCCGTTATGCTGAGCACCCGCTGACAGTGTGCCCCGGAATTTGGATCCCTTTGTTTGGATATATATATATATATACATATATATATATATATTATCTACTGGCGGTCGCCAGTAGATAGTTATAGTTAGGACCTATTTTCCATAGGAAATCCGCAACATTCTATTGGGAATATCTTTGGCGCCGGTTGATGAATCTTTGCGAAATTTTCCAAACTTTTGGCCAGCTCCGCTCCGCTCCTACCCTGAAAGTTTCGTGGTGATTTGCCAAGCAGGGGCCGAGAAAAAAGGGGGGTCCCAAAACGCATTTTCCCCATGCAATTTCCCATAGGACCTGTTGTTGCAGCTACAGCCCGAACTGCTGAACGGAATTACACCAAATTTGGCAAGGAGGTAGTCCTGAGTTCAGACTCGTGCCTTTTGCTTAAATGGAGTAAATCCGTTCAGTAGTTCCTGAGAAAATTAGAGTTAAAAGTTAGTGATAGCCATGGCCGGGGAGGATCCACGGATCCTCCCCGCACCCTCCCCGAACCGTCCCGAGCACGAGCTGAATGCTAATTGGCTGCCAACACTCTGAATCAGGAAGTAAGTACAAAAACAAAGGCGCAAAACGCGACAAGGGGGCAGGGTACAAACACCCTGACCCCCTAGGCCTGCTCAGGGGGTCCCACAAGGACCCCCAGGACCCAAAAAAGTATTTAAAAAAAAAATCAGCGAGATGAAAGTATTTGCGATGGGGGGGCTCTCAGGCCCCCCCAGCCCTGGGGACCGCCACCCCCCGGGGCAACTTGTCCATGTGGGAGGGGAGCCACACGGCCCCACTCCTGGAGCCAATGATGGCCCTAGGGACCGCCACCCCCCAGGGCCGGCTCCTGCAGTGTCCCGGGGTGCCAACCCCCGGGACACTGCTGTTTGCAATGACAGGGCGGGAGCCACGCGGCTCCCACCCTGTCATTGCAAACTGCTTTGCTTCATTGAAGCGAGAGCAGGGAAACCTGCTCTCGCTTCAATGAAGCAAAGCTGATTGCTTTTCCACATGGAGAGCAGCATGTTAGCTGCTCCCCATGTCGAAAAGCAATGCTGGCAGAAAATATCGGGATCGGGCCGGATGCCACGCCCCCTCCTTACACCACTTGGCAAACGCGCCCCCTGGCGCGTTTGCAGAGGGGGCACTAATTCCCCTTGAATACTGGGGGTCCCTGGGGGCCAACTAGCCCACCAGGATCCTCCAGTATGCGCCAGGGGGCTGCGTTGCAGAGAAGTGTAATGAGGCCACACCCCTTTTTACACCTCTCTGCAACGCAGCTCCGTGGCGCTTACTGGAGGTACCTGGTGGCCTAGTTGGCCGTTAGGGGACCTCAGTATTCAAGGGGACTTAATCTCCCAACTTAAAACACGCCACAGGGCGCGTTTGCACAGTGGTGAAGATAGGGGGCGGGGCCTGAGGTGATATGTGTGCAAACACGCCCTGTGGTGCATTTTAATTTAGGGAATTAATTCCTCTTCAAACCAGAGGTCCCCTAGGGGCCAACTAGCCCACCAGGTACCTCCAGGAAGCGCCACGGAGCTGCGTTGCAGAGTGTTGTAAATAGGGGCGTGGCCTCTGAACACCACATACTGGAGGTACCTGGTGGGCTAGTTGGCCCCCAGGGGACTGCAGGATTGAAGAGGAATTAATTCCCCAACTTAAAACGCGCCACAGGGCATGTTTGCACACGTCACCTCAGGCCCCGCCCCCTTCCTTTACCATGGTACAAATATTCCTCTAAAATCAGCCGAACCAGTAACTTGTATTTCCTTCCATAGGAATCCATTGTGTGGTTTTCAGCAGAAAATTTTCTAAGTGTCCATTTTTGAAACGTACAAATATTCCTCTAAAATCAGCCGAACGACAAATTCAGATTTACTCACCTGTGATCAGGAGAGGACCCAGTGCTGCATCTTTTAGCCCAGCACTGACCCTGAAAAGTAATTCTAAGTGTACTTACCAGTAACTTGTATTTGCTTCCATAGGAATCCATTGTGTGGTTTTCACCAGAAAATTTTCTAAGTGTCCATTTTTGAAACGTACAAATATTCCTCTAAAATAAGCCGAACTATGAATTCCGATTTACTCACCTGTTATCAGGAGAGAACCCAGGACTGCATCTTTTAGCCCAGCACTGACCCTGAAAAGTAATTCTAAGCGTACTTACCAGTAACTTGTATTTCCTTCCATAGGAATCCATTTTGTGGTTTTCACCAGAAAATTTTCTGTGCCCATTTTTGAAACGTAGAAATATTCCTCTAAAATCAGCCGAACTACGAATTCCGATTTACTCACCTGTAATCAGAAGAGGACCCAGTGCTGCATCTCTTAGCCCAGCACTGACCCGGAAGAGTAATTCTAAGCGTACTTACCAGCGCTAAGAGACCTGTCGGTGTACATGCGCTATATAATTCTCCATACAAATACAAACTTGTATTTCCTTCCATAGGAATCCATTGTGTGGTTTTCACCAGAAAAGTTTCTAAGTGTCTATTTTCACAAACTAAAAATATTCCTAAAAAATCGTCTGTATGACTTAAACACATTCTTTCAACTGTTTACAGGAGGTTGGCCAGTGCTGGATCCAGGATCCACCACTGAGTAAGAAAAAGTAATGATAACACTACTTACCTTCTAAGTGAATTTTCTGCCGTAGGATAACATTGGTGATACTATTTGAAAACATTTCTAAGTGTCAACTTTTAAAATACAATAATATTCCTTAAAAATAACTACTGTAACCAAAACGCTTTTACTCAACTGTTTACAGGAGATGTCCAAGGACTGAATCTAGGATCCAGTCCTGTGGTTAGAAAAGTAATCCATAAATAACTAATTGCATTTATCTAGAAATTCACATTGAGCTCAATGTTGCTTTGTGTTTGAAATTGGGTTGCACATTGCAACAACTGTAACTACTGTACTTAAAAGTCTATTGCCTATTTGCAAAGTATTTAAACTAAAGTAATTCATTCTGAGAAAGTATATTTTGTATTGTAATGTATAATGTAATTATAATGTAAAAAAAATATCTAATAATAAATAGTTTAAAAAATATAGTAAATCAGTATCAAAAAAATCAGTATAACAATTAATACATTCAAAATTGTCATTTAGAAAACCTTTGAAATTCACTAAAAAAAACATAGGTTTCAGGCCTGATATAGTTAGGAATTAGCATTTAAAAAACCTTTGAAATTCACGGAAAAAACCATAGGTTTCAGGGGCGTTATAGTTAGGAATTGGCATTTAAAAAACCTTAGAAATTCACTGAAAAAAACATAGGTTTCAGGGGCGATATAGTTAGCTGAACATTTCCCTCGTGCAAAACCCTAAAAATTCCCCCGATATAGTTAGTTCAGCTACCTATAACTCGCGCCCCCGCAATGCACTGCTGATGACGTCACATATTACATCACTCATGACATGGTCAGTGACATCACTGATGACATCACTGATGACATCTGAAATGACATCACTTATGACATCACTGATGACGTCATCCAGTGAGTGTGTGTTTCTGTACATTTTAAATATGTTTAATATATATATAGGGAAAAGCCTATGGAAGAATGAGTGGGTGTATAAGTGTGTGAATGGATGATTTAGTAGGTGCGTGTCTGACTCTATAAGTGAGTCATTAAACGTATCTTACTCCAGACTAGTGACTAAACTGTGTGAATGTCTGTATCTGTCTGTCTGTTGGTGTATAAGCGGCTGCATGGTTTTGTGAATATCTATATGAGAGTTTCTATGGGTTATTGATTGGTTGTCTGAGTATCTGTTTGGGTGCCTGAGTGTTTGTGTGGGTGGGGTGTGTGTGACTCTGTGCATACATGTGTGAGTGGGTGATACTATGGGTGCATGGTTTTAAGAGTGCATCTGTGATGGAGTGTATGGTTGGGTGAGTGTATGTATGGGTGTGTTAGTGATTGAATGTATATCTCAGTGGTACATGTGTAACTACATATGTGAAAGGCAGTATATATGTGTGTAAGAGTATATAAGTGGGTATATGTGAGAGTGTGTGATTGTTAGAGTGGCTGTATGGATGAGTGTGTGCTTGTATCAGTGATTGTATAAGAGCGTAAGAATGTGGTACTATTTTTATGAGTAAGTGAACTTGTGTGTGTATAACTGCATAGGTGAGTAAATGGGAGTGTGATTAATTATTTGCATGACTGACTAGGTGTGAGAGTACCTCTATGGATGATTGGTGGTGTGTGAGTGTCTATGTAGGTGTATAAATGCATATGATAGTCCTGTACTGAGTGACTGTAAGTATGAGTGACTGTACAGGTGAGTGAGAGGATGTGTGTGTAGATCTAAGAGTCAATGGGTGGGTATGTAGTTATTGGTATTGGAGTATCTATGGTTTTGAGAATGGACGTCTGAAATTTTGATTGAGTATATCAAAGGGTGTAAGAAGATGCACTAATTTATCACATGGATGACGTCATCAGTGATGTCATCAGTGATGTCATTTCAGATGTCATCAGTGATGTCACTGACCATGTCATGAGTGATGTAATATGTGACGTCATCAGCAGTGCATTGCGGGGGCGCGAGTTATAGTTAGCTGAACTAACTATAACGGGGGAATTTCTAGGGTTTTGTACGAGGGAAATGTCCAGCTAACTATAACGCCCCTGAAACCTATGGTTTTTTCAGTGAATATATATATATATATATACATTTTAAAAACTAATGGTGCACTCAGGTCAACTCCTGTCTTGAAAGTTTCAGGGTGATTCATCAAGCGGGGGCCGAGAAAAAAGGGGGGTCCCTAAACACATTTTCCCCATGTTAATTTCCATTGGCATTTTGAAACAGGTTACAGCCCGAACTGCTGAACGGAATTACACCACATTTGGAAAAAAGGTAGTCCTTGGTTCAGAAAGAGACCTTCTTTTTAAATGGTGTAAATCCGTTAAGTAGTTCATGAGAAATTGAAAAAAGAAAAATATCGATATCTGAGCACCAAGGAGGGTTCACGAACCCTCCCGGGCACGAGCTTCACTCTGATTGGCTGCCAACACCCCAAACCAGGATGTGTTGGCAGCCATCTTGTGACTCAGTAACCAAGTCCCAAGAAAAGAGTGGAAAAAAGGTTGAAAAAGAAGAAAAGAGGGCAGGGTAGAAAAACCCTGATCTCCTAGGCCTGCCTAGGGCAAAAAAAAGAATTTAAACAAAAACCATCAGAATTTGCGTTGGGGTCGCAAATCCTGCCGTGCAAATAAAAAAAAATTAACCGCGGGCTACCGCACATTATTTTAATGAGACCCCCGGGTGGGCCAAGTACCGGGGGCGATGTGAAAAACAATTAGCAGGGGCCCACGGCGGGGGTCCCACAGACCCAGGGACTGCCACGTCCCCAGGGCAATGGTTATTATGAGCGGGGGCATGTGGCTCCCGCAGCCCCAGGGACCGCCACCTCCCCGGGACTATGGTAGTTATGTGCCCCTCCCTGGGGCTTCTTTTAAAATGAATGTGTGGGGGGTCCCATCTCCCCCCCATGCTGCCCCGGGGTCCGCCACCTCCCCGGAGCTGTTTTCATTGGATATAGGGGCAGGCGGCCCCCCCGCAACCCCAGGGACCGCCACCTCCCCGGCGCTCTGTTTTAAAAAAAATAGAGATGTGTGGGGTGGCACACCCCGGGGATCACCACCTCCCAGGGGCTTTCAAAACGAAGGCCGCGTGGCCCCCCTCCAGGAGCCCTTGATCACCCTGGGGACTGCCACCCCCACCCCCCCAGGGGGCAGCAATGTCCTGGGGGTGCCCACCCCCTGGACATTGCTGTTTGCTATAGGAAATGCTGCTTTGCTTGATTGAAGTGAGAGCAGGAAAACCTGCTCTCACTTCAATGAAGCAAAGCAGGATAGCTTTTGGGCAAGGGGAGCTGTTAACATGCTCAAAGCAATGCCGGCTCCTGCAGGACGCGGGGAGCCGGCTGGACCATGGTGGCATTGGGGCTCCCCCCACGGTCCCCAACAGAGATGCCAGGCCCCAGGGGATGGGGTCCCCGGGGCCAGAAGTGGCCTGGAAGGGAGGCCACGCAGCCGCCCTCCCCAAAATTTACATATTTTAAAAAATAAAAACACAGAACGGCCGGCCCCAGGGGATGGGGTCCCCGGGGCCATAATTGGCCTGAGTAAGAGGGCCTCGTGGCCCCCCTCCTTAAAAAAATTAAAATGAAAAGGCTGCCAGGCCCCGGGGGATGTGGTCCCCAGGGCCATATTTGGCCTCATGAGGGGGGCCACAGGGCCCCCACCCAAAAATATATATTTAAAAAAAACAAGGCTGGCAGGCCCCGGGGATGGGGTCCCCGGGGCCAAAAGTGGCCCAGGGGAGGGGGGCCACATAGCCCCCTCCCATGAAGTAAGAAAAATAAAAAAAATAAAAAGAAACCGGTAAGTCGCTGGAGGCCTTGCTCCCTCCCTGCAGCACTCTGCAAAAGCACCCCCCTGGCTCGTTGTAAGTTGGGAAATTAATTCCCCTTTAATACTGAGGGTCCGTGGGGGCCAACTAGCCCATCAGGTACCTCCAGTATGTGCCATAGAGCTGCGCTGCAGAGAGGTGGACCGAGACCACGCCCCTTTTGACACCACTCTGCAAATGCGCCTCTTGGAGCACTGGTGGTGGGGCGATGAGGTCATCTTTTGTCCTGAGGACCTCAGGACACAAGTGGACTTCATCCCTCGAGCAGCAGTGTGTGGAGAAAGGGGGCATGGCCTGTGTCCACCTCTCTGCAATCAAGCTCTGTTACGCTTACTGGAGGTACCTGGCAGGCAAGTTGGCCCCAGGGACCCTCACTATTCAAGGGGACTTAATCTCCCAACTTAGAACGTGCCAGGGCGCCTGTTTGCAGAGTGGTGGAGAAAGGGGCGTGGCCTGTGTCCATCTCTCTGCAATCTAGCACTGTGGTGCCTAATGGAGGTACCTGGCAGGCGGGTTGGCCCCCAGGGACCCTAAGTATTCACGGGGAATTAATCTCCCAACTTAGAATGCACCAGGGGGCATGTTTGCAGAGTGGTGGAGAAAGGGGGCATGTTCTGTGTTCACCTCTCTGCAATCGAGCTCTGTGGTGCTTACTCGAGGTACCTGGTGGGCAAGTTGGCCCACAGGGACCCTAAGTATTCAAGGGGAATTAATCCCCCAACTTAGAATGCACCAGGGGGTGCATTTGCGGAGTGGTGGAGAAAGGGGGCGTGGCCTGTGTCCACCTCCCTGCAATCGAGCTCTGTTGTGCTTACTGTGGCACTTACTGGAGGTACCTGGTGGGCAAGTTGGCCCCCAGGGACCCTCAGTATTCAAGGGGAATTAATCCACCAACTTAGAACGCACCAGGGGGCGCGTTTGCAGAGTGGTGGAGAAAGGGGATGTGGCCTGTGTCCACCTCTCTGCAATCCAGCTCTGTGGCGCTTACTGGAGGTACCTGGCGGGCAAGGTGGCCCCCAGGGACCCTCAGTATTCAAGGAGAATTAATCCCACAGCTTAGAACGCGCCAGGGGGCACGTTTTCAGAGTGGTGGAGAAAGGGGGTGTGGCTTAGTATGAGAAGCTAGCAATCCTGCTGTATGGGACTTACTGGAGGTAATAGGAGGGGTAATTGTCCCCCAAGGTTGACGTTGGGGGCTACCTACCCCTCCTGTTGCCTCCAGTAAATCTCACACAGTGGGATTGCTAAGAGGTGTTCAGAGGCCACGCTCACCTTTCCCCACCACTCTGCAAACGTGACTGCTATGTTATAGTTGGAAATTAGCATTTAAAAAACCTTTGACATTCACTGAAAAAAACACAGGTTTCAGGGACGTTACAGTTAGTTCAACATTTCACTCGTACAAAACGAGAGAAATTCAGCCATTATAGTTAGTTGAGCTAAATATAACTCGTGCCCCCGCAATGCACTGCCGATGATGTCATATATTACATCATTCATGACATGGTCAGTGACATCACTGATGACATCACTGATGACATCATCCAAGTGCTAGTCTGATGCACCTCCTCACACCCTAATATAACCTTTGATACACCCACTCTGAAATTCAGACTACCATTTTTGAAACCATAGACACACCAATACCAGTTACTACATACCCACTCACTGATTCCTAGGTCTACACTCAGATCCACTCATTCACCCATACAGTCACTCACACATGCAGTCACTCATCAATACAGCACTATCATATGCACTCATGCACCTATACAGACACTCACACGCTGCCACTCATCCATAGAGTTACTCACATACCAAGTCAGTCAATCAAAGAATCATTCATACTCCCATTTACTCACCTATACAGTTATACACACACCACCTCACTTATTCATACAGATAATAACACATACTTACTCTCTTATACAATCACTGATACAAGCACACACTCATCCATACAGCCACTCTCACAATCACTCACTCTCGCATATAATGATTTATTTACTCCAACACTCACATATACTGCCTTTTACAGATGTAGTTACTAACACATGTACCACTGAGACACCCATTCACTCACCAACACACCCATACACACACTCATACACCCATACAGCCCTTCACAGATGCACTCTTGAACCCATACACCCAGTGAATTACCCACTCATACATCTATGCACAGAGTCACAGACCCCCACCCGCCCACACAGACACTCAAGCACCCATACAGATACTCAGATAATCAATCAATAACCCATATAGACACTCATGTAGCTACTCACTAACCCATGCAGCCATTTATACACCAACTGACAGACTGATACAGACATTTACACAGTTTACGCACTAACCCATGCATTCAGTAAGAAACGTTTAATCGCTGAGTTATACAGTCAGTCACGCACCTACAAAATCATCTATTCAGACACTCATATACCCACTGATACTTCAAAACACCTTGGCGCATATATGTATGTATGGATTTTGACTGCTCATACCAGAAGGCACTTGGATGCCGATGCCGAGTGTGGCTTAAAGATATGCCCAGGGGGCGGACTTTGCTTAATAAACAGCAGGTGTTCAAAATCAGAAAAAGTTGACTTTTTCCTTATTCCAGGAGGCTTATGAGCAAGGGCGGTGGCCCGACACGCGTTGAGCCACGTATTTTAATGGAAGTCTGCAAGCTGACTCTTCTGGGGCATTCGTTGGATGATATGAAATCAGGGTGGCCTCCTCACTATGGGCAACATGTTGGATTTATGTTTTGCGGCCTGGCTCGGTCGCGAGGAAGGCCTGCCGCAGATGCTCGGATCCTGACACCGTGAAATCAAAAGTGTCATGATGGAGCAGAGCTCTTCGAAAACGAGTGGGTTACGGAATCCAGTGGATCCACCTTTCGCTTTCCATTAACCCACTGGGGATTTTATGAACTGTGATTATGGATAAAGGGCACAACTAGGCCTGGGCGGGAAATTCCGTTCCGCTCGCGGAATTTGCGGAATTTCGGTAATTTCGCGTTCCGTGGAGAACGAGAAATTGCCCAAAATTCTGCTTTCCGCGACTTCGCGAAATTTTTTCTTGTTCGCGTTCTCAAAATGCGTGTTCGCGAGATATTTCTCCCCGAGCACGCAAACAGCAACTGTGAACATGAAAAAAGCATCGCGAACAAGCAATTCCGTGTGTTCGCGGAATTTCCGCATGTTTGCGGAGATTTTTACCTTTTCGCGGAGATTTGCGTAACGCGATTACGCAAATTCCGCCCACCCCTAGGCACAACCCACTGGGGCAATACAGCTGATTTTGACTGCAAATACCAGAAGGCACTTGGATGCGGATGCCGAGTGTGGCTTAAAGATACGCCCAGGGGGCGGACTTTGCTTAATAAACAGCAGGTGTTCAAAATCAGAAAAAGTTGACTCTTTCCTTATTCCAGGAGGCTCGTGAGCAAGGGCGGTGGCCCGAAACGCGTTGAGCCACGTATTTTAATGGAAGTCTGCAAGCTGACTCTGCTGGGGCATTCGTTGGATGATATGAACTCTGGGTGGCCTCCTCACTATGGGCAACCTGTTGGATATATATATATATATATATATATATATATATATATATATGCCACAAATTTCCACAAAGGGGAGTCGACGCCGTGTCGTTCAGTTAATCCACTTTAATGTCAGCTGATAGTGTCAGACGCGTTTCGCCTGCCCAGTAGGCTTGCTCACTAACAATGCAATAAAGTTTTTCCACCATTTTAACTGAAAATTATACCGTGTCACGTGAAGACTACAAAAACATGAAGGGTGAAGACAGACTCGTAGTTTTTGATTCTAAATTGCGGCATTTTACCCAATCAGTCTCAGACTTTGTACAATTTCATTTTTAAATTTTTAAAACAATACAAATGCAAGTGCAATTCGAATTGTGACTTCAAAATAACCCATTTGGTGAACATTAGATTGCTAAGTTCACTGCATTGTAAACTTTATAACGGTTGCAATTTATCGCAAGTAACCATGAGCGAGCATCTCGAATTTTACAATGTTGCTGATCACGATATTACAATTCATTATGTTGTATTGCACTCTATTTCTGTCACTGCCCAAGTGGGCCGAAATGTATGTATCATTTTTCATTGTCCTTCATAACCAACACTAAACGGTCAAGTGACCAGACTCACACATATTATACATTTTAGCACTCGCCAGTAACTTCATTACTTTACCCACCACATGGTCTTAATGAAAACCGTATGTATAACCCCAGTGGGTTATTAACCAATTCAATATTGGGTATTATTTGAACTATTTACAAGGAACTGGTCATTACAAAGCCTGTTTGCTGTCTGTTATTTCCCTCTTTGTTATAGTGTAAATAAAATAAAACAGTTAAAAAAAGAATGACAAGATCGTAAGGATAATTACAGGTATGTATGGAGATCTTCTTCCATGTTTAACCCCATTGGGGTCTTCGTATTCAGTTTGATAATATAGCTAGATTCTAGCTTACGTAATGCTTTTTGGCGATCACCTCCTCTGATGTTCACTGGTACCGCATCAATCACGTAATACAACAACCCTTTTGTATCACTGTTGTGACAACTTTCAAAGTGCCGGGCAACTGGATAAACTTTGTCCGCATTTTTAATAGCCCGTATATGTTGCAGCACTCGCTTGTGGACTTGAAGAATCGTGCTGCCTATGTACTTCAGGCCACAAGGGCACTGAAGCACATAAACAGCAAATTCGGTTTTGCACGAAAATTGGCCTTTTATTTTCTGTTCTTTTTTCATAAAGCCTGAGATGTAACTAGAGGTATTCTTTCCAAAGGTACATGCCTTGCATTTTGTGCACTTTAAGAACCCGTCTTTCCTGGCCAGCCATGATTTATTTGTATTTGCCTGGGTTTTAGTCGTTAGCATATTGCTAACTAGAGCCTGTTTAAGAGAACGAGCCCTTCTGAAGGTAATGAGGGGCCTTCTTGGCACAAATTTTTTCAAAATTGGATCATTACGAATGATGTGCCAATGCTTTTGCAGGATGTGTCTTAAGTGATTCTGCTGGTTATTGAATGTGGTGATCATCCTGCATTGGGAATTTTCGTTCTTTTTGTTCTTATTCTTACTAGGATTGAAGAGTATTTCTTCCCTAGATTTCTGAGTTGCCTTCCTCATTGCTTCTTGAATGCACTCTTGAGAGTATCCTCTTGTAGAGAATCTTCTTTTGAGGCATTCCAGTTCTGCGTCTAAATCTTGCTTAGTGCTACAATTTCTCATTGCTCTAAGGCACTCCCCATAGGGGATGCTCCTGATTAGGTTTGCCGGATGAAAACTTGATGCGTGAAGCAACGTGTTACCATCTGTGGGTTTTCGAAACAATTTTGTATGTAACTGTCCTTGATGGGTGTAGACTGTCAAATCTAAGAAGTTAACCTCTGAACTGCTGATAGTACTGGTGAACTTCAAGTTCAAATTGTTATTCTCTAGCCTGTTGACAAAATCTTGGGCACTGTTTTCATCACCCCTCCATATAATAAAAAGGTCGTCAATAAATCGACTCCACATGACTACATTCTCTTGTTCTTCTTGTTGGAAATGGGATTGGACCACCTGCTCCTCCCACCAGCCCATATGCAAATTAGCATAGCTGGGGGCGAAGCAGGTGCCCATAGCTGTCCCACAGAGTTGATGGTACAGAGCACCATTGAAGAGAAAAAAATTATTTTCTAAACACATGGTGATCATGGTTAATAACATCTGTGTGTGATGCCAAAACTTTGCTGGTCTGCCCCCCAGGAAGTGTTTGACAGCATTCAGCCCATCCTTGTGCCGGATGCTGGTATACAAAGTTGTCACATCGATAGTAAACACCAAATCGAGTGATGTGGCATCCCGCTTGAAACGTTTGGAGAAGTTGAAGCGGGCAGAATTATCAAAATGGTGGGAGGCTAAGTCACTTAACCGGTACCTGGAAGCTATGGACGACCTTTTTATTATATGGAGGGGTGATGAAAACAGTGCCCAAGATTTTGTCAACAGGCTACAGAATAACAATTTGAACTTGAAGTTCACCAGTACTATCAGCAGTTCAGAGGTTAACTTCTTAGATTTGACAGTCTACACCCATCAAGGACAGTTACATACAAAGTTGTTTCGAAAACCCACAGATGGTAACACGTTGCTTCACGCATCAAGTTTTCATCCGGCCAACCTAATCAGGAGCATCCCCTATGGGGAGTGCCTTAGAGCAATGAGAAATTGTAGCACTAAGCAAGATTTAGACGCAGAACTGGAATGCCTCAAAAGAAGATTCTCTACAAGAGGATACTCTCAAGAGTGCATTCAAGAAGCAATGAGGAAGGCAACTCAGAAATCTAGGGAAGAAATACTCTTCAATCCTAGTAAGAATAAGAACAAAAAGAACGAAAATTCCCAATGCAGGATGATCACCACATTCAATAACCAGCAGAATCACTTAAGACACATCCTGCAAAAGCATTGGCACATCATTCGTAATGATCCAATTTTGAAAAAATTTGTGCCAAGAAGGCCCCTCATTACCTTCAGAAGGGCTCGTTCTCTTAAACAGGCTCTAGTTAGCAATATGCTAACGACTAAAACCCAGGCAAATACAAATAAATCATGGCTGGCCAGGAAAGACGGGTTCTTAAAGTGCACAAAATGCAAGGCATGTACCTTTGGAAAGAATACCTCTAGTTACATCTCAGGCTTTATGAAAAACGAACAGAAAATAAAAGGCCAATTTTCGTGCAAAACCGAATTTGCTGTTTATGTGCTTCAGTGCCCTTGTGGCCTGAAGTACATAGGCAGCACGATTCTTCAAGTCCACAAGCGAGTGCTGCAACATATACGGGCTATTAAAAATGCGGACAAAGTTTATCCAGTTGCCCGGCACTTTGAAAGTTGTCACAACAGTGATACAAAAGGGTTGTTGTATTACGTGATTGATGCGGTACCAGTGAACATCAGAGGAGGTGATCGCCAAAAAGCATTACGTAAGCTAGAATCTAGCTATATTATCAAACTGAATACGAAGACCCCAATGGGGTTAAACATGGAAGAAGATCTCCATACATACCTGTAATTATCCTTACGATCTTGTCATTCTTTTTTTAACTGTTTTATTTTATGTACACTATAACAAAGAGGGAAATAACAGACAGCAAACAGGCTTTGTAATGACCAGTTCCTTGTAAATAGTTCAAACTATACCCAATATTGAATTGATTAATAACCCACTGGGGTTATACATACGGTTTTCATTAAGACCATGTGGTGGGTAAAGTAATGAAGTTACTGGCGAGTGATAAAATGTATAATATGTGTGAGTCTGGTCACTTGACCGTTTCGTGTTGGTTATGAAGGACAATGAAAAATGATACATACATCTCGGCCCACTTGGGCAGGGACAGAAATAGAGTGCAATATAACATAATGAATTGTAATATCGTGATCAGCAACATTGTAAAATTCGAGATGCTCGCTCATGGTTACTTGCGATAAATTGCAACCGTTATAAAGTTTACAATGCAGTGAACTTAGCAATCTAATGTTTACCAAATGGGTTATTTTGAAGTCACAATTCGAATTGCACTTGCATTTGTATTGTTTTAAAAATTTAAAAATGAAATTGTACAAAGTCTGAGACTGATTGGGTAAAATGCCACAATTTAGAATCAAAAACTACGAGTCTGTCTTCACCCTTCATGTTTTTGTAGTCTTCACGTGACACGGTATAATTTTCAGTTAAAATGGTGGAAAAACTTTATTGCATTGTTAGTGAGCAAGCCTACTGGGCAGGCGAAACGCGTCTGACACTATCAGCTGACATTAAAGTGGATTAACTGAACGACACGGCGTCGACTCTCCTTTGTGGAAATTTGTGGCATAGTTGGACCGAGTCTCGGAGGTCCATAAACGCCGACGCGCCCTTCGATTTGGAGGTGATGGGTTTACCGAGGCACCAGTGGAGTTTGTATATATATATATATATATATATATATATATATATAATATATTTGAACTTTACAGAAACACACAGTCACTGGGTGATGTCATCTGTGATGTCATCATTGATATCACTGACCATGTCGTGAATGATGTAATATATGACGTAATCAGCAGTGCAATGCGGGGCCGTGAGTTATAGTTAGCTCAACTAACTATAACGGCCAAATTTCTCTGGTTTTGTACGACTGAAATGTCCAACTAACTATAACGTCACTGAAACCTGTGGTTGTTTCTGTGAATTTCTAAGGTTTTTTAAATGCTAATTTCTAACTATAACGTCCCTGAAACCTATGTTTTTTTCAGTGAAAATATATATATATATATATACATGATCAAGCTCCCTGCGTGGAGCGAAGCGCGTCATGGACGACACTGGTCCTGCTATTTTCCTGTTTTAACTTGGGTAATAAATCACCTGCTTCACCCACTTTTCTGCGTTGTGGGATTGTTGATTTGATTTCTGGAGGCGAGAGGTCCGTGCCTGCATTCGGCTGAAAAGAAAGCGGAAAGGACTATTTATATATATATATATATATATATATATATATATATATATATATATATATATATATATATTCACTGAAAAAACCATAGGTTTCACACATGTTATAGTTAGCTGGACATTTTACTGATAAAAAAACCAATGAAATTCCCCCATTATAGTTAGTGCAGGCAACTATAACTCACGCGACCGCAATCCTCTGCTGATGCTAATACTGTATTTAGACAATTATTTGCCCATGTCTTCTTCCATTAAATTTTAGCTATACATATATTACAAATATTTTTTTTTCATAAAGACACATATGTCATCAGCAGAGGATTGCGGTCGCGTGAGTTATAGTTGCCTGCACTAACTATAACGGGGGAATTTCATTGGTTTTTTATCAGTAAAATGTCCAGCTAACTATAACATGTGTGAAACCTATGGTTTTTTCAGTGAATTTGCAAGGTTTTTTAAATGCTAATTCCTAACTATAACGTGTGTGAAACCTATGGTTTTTTCAGTGAATTTGTACGTTTTTTAAAATGCTAAGTTACTTTACGCCATTCGTGGCGTGCGCGCCCACTTAACGCAGTTCGTTCCGTGCGCGCACGGTGCACTTCGCGCACCGTGCGCGCACAGTGAGCACGCGGTGCGCTTCGCGCACCGCGCGCCCACTTTACGCAGTTAGTGCCGTGAACGCTGGGTGGGCACGCGGTTCGCTACGCGCACCGCGTGCCTACGTTACGCTGGATGGGCCATGTATGCACGGTGCGCTTCGCGCACCGTGCGCGCATGGAGGACATATTATGCGCTTCGTTGTGAAAGGTATTGTTTGAGTTTTTTGTGGTGCTATGGGAACATGATATGCAATGCACAAATGGTGCCCTTCGGGCACCATTTGCACACGGGGTGTGGAGAATATGGATATTTTTTTTTTGGGCAGTTTTTTTATCGTACGCGTACGGTAAGCATAATCGGCGATTTTTCGAAAAAAATTAAAATTGCATTTTTGCCCTTGGGGGTTCTTTGAGGACACCTCCATCAAGGCTAGGTGGTTGGGAGCAGTCTAAACAGTGCCTTTATATGTTTTTTGCCTTTGTTTTTCTTCCACCAACTCAGAGTGTGAGATAGAAAATGGCGGCCGCCGCTTCCTGGTTTCGACCGATTCGAATGTTTACTAAGATCTAACAGCCAATCAGAATCGCGCTCGCGCACGTCACCGTACGCGTACGGTAAGCGCACGGTAAGCGCACCGTAAGCTGGCTCAGATATATATATTGATTTAAAGGCTATTTTCTCAGAATCTACTAAACAGATTTACACCAAACCTACAAAAGGCACTTCCTTGACCTGTAGACAACCTCTCTGCCAAATTTCAAGGAACTCTGTTCAGCCGTTCGGGCTGTAGCTGTGTCTAAAGGTCCTATGGAAAAATGCATGGGAAAAACGCGTTTTGGGACCCCCCTTTTATCTCAGCCCCCACTTGACGAATCCCCCCGAGACTTTCAGGGTAGGAGCGGAGCGTAGCGCCTCATTAGTTTTGAAAATTTCGCGAGGATTCGTCGACCGGCGCCAAAGTTATTCAAAATAGAATGTTGCGGTTTTCCTATGGAAACAGGGTCCTAACTATAACTACCTACTGGCGACTGCCAGTAGGTAATATATATATATATATATATATATATATATATATATATATATATATATATATATATATATAAAAAATTCACTAAACAAACCATAGGTTTCCCGGACGTTATAGTTAGAAATTATCATTTAAAAAACCATAGAAATTCACTGAAAAAAACATAGGTTTCAGGGACGTTATAGCTAGAAATTAGCATTTAAAAAGCCATAGAAATTCACTGAAAAAACGACAGGTTTCGGGGACGTTAGTTGGACATTTCACTCATACAAAACCAGAGAAATTCGGTTGTTATAGTTAGTTGACCTAACTATACCTCACGCCCCAAATGCACTGCTGATGACATCACATATTACATTTCTCATGATATGGTCAGTGACACCACTGATGACATCACTGATGACATCTCAAATGACATCACTGATGACATCATCCAGTGTCTGAGTGTTCCTAAAAATTGTAAATATGATATATATATATTATCTACTGGCGGTCGCCAGTAGATAGTTATAGTTAGGACCGTGTTTCCGTAGGAAATCTCAAAATTCTAATTTGAATAACTTTGGCGCCGGTTGACGAATCCTCGCGAAATTTTCAAAACTAATGGGGCGCTCCGCTCATCTCCTACCCTGAAAGTCTCGGGGGGATTCGTCAAGCGGGGGCCGAGAAAAAAGGGGGGTCCCAAAACGCATTTTCCCTAT
Organism: Triturus cristatus; assembly: GCF_964204655.1. NCBI lineage: Eukaryota > Metazoa > Chordata > Amphibia > Caudata > Salamandridae > Triturus > Triturus cristatus. The sequence goes on along the minus strand of NC_140593.1, from coordinate 1,009,166,540 downwards.
GCATTTTCCCATAGGACCTTTAGTCGAAGGTACAGCCCGAACGGCTGAACAGAATTACTTGAAATTTGGCAAAGAGGTAGTCCTCAGGTCAGAGATGTGCCTTTTGCATATATGGAGTCAATCTGTTCAGTAGTTTCTGAGAAAATTGCAGTTAAAGTACATAAATATCTATAGCCGCGCACCGTGCGTGCACCGTGCGCGCACGGTGCGCGCACACTAACGTGCGCAAGCGTAATTCTGATTGGTGGTTACATGTCAGTCAACATTCGAATCGGTCGAAATCAGGAAGTGTCGGCCGCCATTTTGTTTGTTTTGAGTGCGAGAGTGAAAAAGGAAGGTGGCGAATGTGAAAAGGGGGAAGGGTAGAGAGTTCCTGACCCCCTAGCCTTTGTCAGGGGGTCCCTGAAGGACCCCGAAGGCAGAAAATAACATTTTAAGTTTTTTTTTTTTTAAATCGCGGGGAGCGAGCACGGTGCGCGCACGGTAAAAAACCATTAAAAAAAAAAAAGTTAATACGTAGTTTATTGTAAAATAAATATATAAAAAATATAATAATAAATACAAAACTTAGCATTTAAAAAAACGTACAAATTCAATGAAAAAACCATGGGTTTCACACACGTTATAGTTAGGAATTAGCATTTAAAAAACCTTGCAAATTCACTTAAAAAACCATAGGTTTCACACATGTTATAGTTGGGTGGACATTTCACTCGTAAAAAACCAATGAAATTCCCCAATTATAGTTAGTTCAGATAACTATAACTCGCGCGACCGCCACTCTATCAAAAGGATGATGTCATCAGTGATGTCATGAGTGATGCCACTGACCATGTCATGAGTGATGTAATATGTGACGTCATGAGCAGTGGATTGCGGGCGCGCGAGTTATAGTTATCTGAACTAACTATAACGGGGGAATTTCATTGGTTTTTTACGAGTGAAATGTCCACCTAACTATAACATGTGTGAAACCTATGGTTTTTCAAGTGAATATATATATATATATATATATATATATATATATATATATATATATATATATATATATATATATATATATCAGGAAACAATTCCTTTTGAAAAAAGGAGGAAAGCCGACGACTTGTCTGTTGCGCTCAGTTTTTTATTGTCAGCACAAACGTTAGACGCGTTTCGCCTGTGAAACAGGCTTGTTCACTAACAATTCACATAAAGTTTTCTCCCATTTTTAAACACAACAGTGATAACGTGACACGTGATGAACTACACCACAATGGATAGTGACAACAGACTAGTAGTTTTTTACGAAAATTTCTCGCGCGTCAGTTCTCATAATAATATTACAACAATGAATGTACCATCCAGATTATTACGTGTCTCGGAACCAATTTAAATTAAATACGGTCATTAAGTAACGATTTTAAAATTTAAACAGACACTTCAAATTCTTGAATAAAATTTGCTAGTATATCCGGATGTAAACAATGGTCAAGTGTGTCAACAATCATACTCAGGCCAGCCCCTGTGGGCTAACCTATTGCCAAAAATAGCCTAATTGGTATGCATAATTCTTGAATAAACCATGGTTATAAACAGTCTAGCCTAAGTGGGCAACCCTGACATTGCGCTAAAAAGATGAGCAAGTTCATCAAAACCACCTTTAATTTACATTAATCTGTGTAAAGTGCATGTGCTAAAAAGGTTTTTGTAAAAAGTTCACCAAATTTAATCTTTAAAAAGTTACTTTACAGATAATAGGGCTGGCGAGGAAGCGGAACCATATTCATAGATGGGTATGGAAGTCTTCTTCCATATTAAGACCCTCAGGTATCTTAGTGTTTAGACGAATAATGTAGCTCGACTCTAGTTTTCTCAGCTTTTTCAATCGATCGCCTCCCCTAATACTCATGGGGACTGCATCAATAACACAATATTCAAAGCCCACAGTGCTTCTATTGTGGTATTGGTCAAAATGTCTGGCCACGGGATAGGTCTTGTCTCCATTCTTGATGGCCCTTAAATGTTGCAGGATGCGCTTATGTACAGGCCAGGATATGCACAGTGCTGTGGAAACATCGAGTACATTGCAGCAGGCACTCAATCTAGCACACAATGAGAATCTAGAGATTGAGCGAAGGGCTCCGACTAGTTTCAAATTAAAATCGAAATTTACCCCATTGACTGGCAGGGATTCGGTAGATGTGTACAATGACTTAGTGGTTAATGATGTAAAAAAACTATGTTGCACAGCAAAGGCCAAAAAACAAGCATTCAATAAACGTGACAAAGAGTATCATGCTTTAGTAAAGAAATTAACTAATAACAACGCATGTATTGTCCGGGATGCAGACAAAGGGGGCAATGTGGTTCTGTGGGGAAAAGACCAATACCTTAGAGAAGCGTACAAACAACTAAATAATAAGTCTAACTATGTGAAAGTTTGCAGTAGTACGATGAAGGCCAGTCATGATAAATATAATGATCTTTTATTGGATTGGTTTAAATGTGGTTTGATTAGCAATGATGAAATGCTATTTCTTAAAATCAATAACCCTACAACACCAGTAATGTACCTAATACCCAAAGTGCATAAGGACATAAAAAATCCCCCTGGTAGGCCGATTATTTCGGCAATTGCAAGTGCCTTTGAAAACACCTCTAAGTATGTTGATTTCTTTTTAGCCCCCATTGTAAAGAAACTCCCGTCCTTTATTCAGGATACGGGTGATTTTTTGCGCAAAATTTACGATATACCATGGGAACCAGACTACCTTTTGATGACAATCGATGCTACAACCCTGTACACGAGCATTAGGCATACAGATGGCCTTAATGCCGTGAAACACTATCTGGGTGATAGGCCATTACAGCTATGGCACCATACCCAGATGTTGTTAACAATGATCTCCACTTGTCTAACTAATAACTACTTTCTTTTCAATGGCGAATTGTTTCACCAGATTTGCGGGACTGCGATGGGCACCTGCTTCGCTCCCAGCTATGCGAATTTGCATATGGGCTGGTGGGAGGAGCAGGTGGTCCAATCGCGGTTCCCTGGAGAATGGCAAGACAATGTGATTTTTTGGTGTCGTTACATAGACGACTTATTTGTCATCTGGAAGGGTTGTCGAGACAGTGCCAGCAACTTCGTTAATGGACTACAGGCCAATGAGTTGAATCTCAAATTAACATATGATATCAGTGAGGCTAGTGTTAATTTTCTGGACGTAACTGTTTTTATTGCAAATAACAAGTTAGAGACAAAACTCTATCGCAAAGCCACAGATGGCAATACCCTGCTGCATGCCTCCAGCTTCCACCCGAAGAACTTAGTGAGAAGCATTCCTTATGGTGAATGCCTTAGGGCCATGAGAAACTGTAGCAATGCCCATGATTTGAACTTAGAGCTAAGATGTTTGAGGGAACGCTTCTCAGCAAGGGGTTATCCCCAGGCATGGGTAGAAACAGCAATCATGAAAGGCCAAAAGAAATCAAGGGAACAAATACTGTTTAGCCGGGAGCAACAGTTAGATAGCCGAGCTACTGCCAAGGATGATCAGTGTAGACTAATCACTAACTATAACACACAAGAGGGCAGTCTTCGTAAGATCCTGCAAAAACATTGGCACATCATTGCTAATGATCCCATTCTCAAGAAGCAAGTGGGACGCAAACCTCTAATAACATTTAGAAAGGCAAGATCCCTGAAACAATCTCTGGTCTCTAACATGCTACCAACAACACAGGCTCAGGCACCCACAACATGGCTTAAAAGGAAAGATGGCTTTGTAAAATGCGCTAAATGTAAAGCCTGTATCCATGGCAGAAACACTTCTACTTTCTCGGGTGGCTTACTACCCCATGTAAGTAAGATTAGAGGTCAATATTCGTGCAGGACTGATTTTGCTGTCTATGTACTGCGGTGCCCATGTGGCCTTCAGTATGTAGGCAGTACGATCTTGCCTGTACATAAGCGCATCCTGCAACATTTAAGGGCCATCAAGAATGGAGACAAGACCTATCCCGTGGCCAGACATTTTGACCAATACCACAATAGAAGCACTGTGGGCTTTGAATATTGTGTTATTGATGCAGTCCCCATGAGTATTAGGGGAGGCGATCGATTGAAAAAGCTGAGAAAACTAGAGTCGAGCTACATTATTCGTCTAAACACTAAGATACCTGAGGGTCTTAATATGGAAGAAGACTTCCATACCCATCTATGAATATGGTTCCGCTTCCTCGCCAGCCCTATTATCTGTAAAGTAACTTTTTAAAGATTAAATTTGGTGAACTTTTTACAAAAACTTTTTTAGCACATGCACTTTACACAGATTAATGTAAATTAAAGGTGGTTTTGATGAACTTGCTCATCTTTTTAGCGCAATGTCAGGGTTGCCCACTTGGGCTAGACTGTTTATAACCATGGTTTATTCAAGAATTATGCATACCAATTAGGCTATTTTTGGCAATAGGTTAGCCCACAGGGGCTGGCCTGAGTATGATTGTTGACACACTTGACCATTGTTTACATCCGGATATACTAGCAAATTTTATTCAAGAATTTGAAGTGTCTGTTTAAATTTTAAAATCGTTACTTAATGACCGTATTTAATTTAAATTGGTTCCGAGACACGTAATAATCTGGATGGTACATTCATTGTTGTAATATTATTATGAGAACTGACGCGCGAGAAATTTTCGTAAAAAACTACTAGTCTGTTGTCACTATCCATTGTGGTGTAGTTCATCACGTGTCACGTTATCACTGTTGTGTTTAAAAATGGGAGAAAACTTTATGTGAATTGTTAGTGAACAAGCCTGTTTCACAGGCGAAACGCGTCTAACGTTTGTGCTGACAATAAAAAACTGAGCGCAACAGACAAGTCGTCGGCTTTCCTTTTTTCAAAAGGAATTGTTTCCTGATATTTTCGGGCCGGGCTTTGGCGGTCCGTTTGCCGACGCGCCCTCTGCTTAGGAGGTGGCAGGCATACCGAAGCACTTGGAAGAGAATATATATATATATATATATATAAATAGTGCACTCTCCACACCATCACGTAGTTTCTGCTTTCACAGCTATCCCAACGTGAAAGAAAAGGAGAAACGGACCCTCACGGCTCAGGCAGGAAGATTTTTATTTCATTTGACTATATCCAAGGTGCCTCAGATCTTTAGAGACGTCACTCCACAAGGTAGCAGGTTTCAAACCCTTTATTAGCCAGAAGCTGTGCAATACAACTGTTCCAAGAAAAGTCCCGACGCGTTTCGCAGCTCACGCTGCTTCTTCATGGGACGGCAATCAACGAATGACTGGAACCTGCAGCCATTATTTACCCACAGCGCATGCGCTCTCTGGTGAGTTGCATGCTGGTGGTTGCAGTATACTTGTCCCCCTTCGGTGGAGTCCGCCATTCAAACTTTAATATTTTTGCCTTATTTATATTTCACAGTCCTCCAGTGGGATGTTGTACACGGTACGCCTCATCCGCGGGAGATGAACCACCCGCCGTGAACTATGGAAGCGGGGCTGCTTGGCTGCCATCTGACAGCCTGTATGCGGCACGAGGAAGCTGCTAATTGAAGCTGAGCACTACGCCTGTAGCCCACTGGAGGACTGTGGAATATAAATAAGGCAAAAATATTAAAGTTTGAATGACGGACTCCACTGAAGGGGGACAAGTATACTGCAACCACCAGCATGCAACTCACCAGAGAGTGCATGCGCTGTGGGTAAATATATATATGTATATATATATATATACATATACATATATAGTAGGTAGTTATAGTTAGGACCTATTTTCCATAGGAAATCCGCAACATTCTATTTGGAATAACGTTGGCGCCGATTGACGAATCTTCGCGAAATTTTTTCAAACTTTTTGCCAGCTGCGGTTCGCTCCTATCCTGAAAACTTCACAGTGATTCGTCAAGAGGAGGTCGAGAAAAAAGGGGGGTCCCAAAACGCGTTTTCCGCATGCATTTTCCCATAGGACCTGTTGACGCAGCTACAGCCCAAACTGCAGAATTACAACAAATTTGGCAAAGAGTTAGTCCTCAGTTCAGACTCGTCCCTTTTGCTTAAATGGTCTAAATCCGTTCAGTAGTGCCTGAGAAAATTAGAGTTAAAAAGATAGATAAATCTGGGCAGAGCCTAACCACACATCTCATTGTGAGATCTGATTGGCTGTCAGTACTTCATCCAAGAAGTGTTGGCAGCCATCGTGGGACCAATATACATGATAGAACCTCATTAAAAAGCATTGCAGTTAATTGAAGGTTTTAAGACTTTAGTTACATTATAAATCATTTGTTGATGGTACCATACTCATTTTAGGAATTGTGGTGTGTTCTAAGGTGATTTTACCATGTGAAAAAGCCTTCTGCTGTGATATCATGAATCATGTTTGAGAGAAAACTATTTTCTCATGCTTTTCCCACAGAGGTTTGGAAGGTGATCTATAAGCTAAACTGAGAGCATATTTTCTGTAAATTCACATTATCTTTCTCAGTCATGTGAGAATGAAGTCTGACATTCTCAGTAAAACATGTACATCCAACAAGGGCAGAGACTGTCAGTTGATTCCTTTGTGTTCTACTGCAGCTTCCCATAGTGTTCTAAAGAACAACTAGAGCGCCAACAGTCCTAATTATGACAAAGGTATTGCACACCTGAAGCCATCTTGATTGGAATAAAGTGGTAACTCTTAAAACATTTAATTTAAAAAGGAACAAAATGAGGGGGTTCATTTTGCCATAGAAAGTATGATTAGTGCTGCAGAAAGAACAATTAGGGCACATTTTGAGTGACTTCTCAAATCCTCGTCTATTTCATTAAAAAATTCTGACATGCAGACTGAAACATGCAATTTCAATACCAGCAGCAGACTAACCTGGTGAGAAGTAGCTTTACTACAGTGATCTAATAAGCAACTAGAGTGCTAACATTACGAATTTATGGCAAATCTATGACACATCTGAATGCCTTCTTGATGGAATCAAAGTAGAAAAATGAAAGTATTTCCTACTGAGGAGACTGTAATAAATGAGGAAATTAGGAAACTTCATAACAAATAAGTCTCCCAAAATGGCCACCAGAGACAAAAGAGCCCAAATGTAGCACAAATATCACCCAGATGTAGCCCAAGTATAGCTCAATGACAGGATGCCCCAGAGTGTTCTAACGAACAACTAGAGCGCTAACAGTCTTACTTATGACAAAAGTATGGCACACCTGAAGCCATCTTGATTGGAATAAAGTGGTAACACTTAAAACATTTAATTTACAAAGGAACAAAATGAGGGGGTTCATTTTGCCATAGAAATTATGATTAGTGCTGCAGAAAGAAAAATTAGGGCACATTTTGACTTCTCAAATCCTCTTCTATTTCATAAAAAATTTCTGACATGGAGACTGAAACATGCACTTTGAATACCAGCAGCAGACTTCCCTGGTGAGCAGTAGCTTTACTAATGTGATCTAATGAGCAACTAGAGTGCTAACATTCAGAATTTATGGCAAATGTGTGACACATCTGAATGCCTTCTTGATGGAACCAAAGTAAAACACTGAAAGTATTTCCAACTGAGGAGACTGCAGTAAATGAGGAAATTAGGAAACTTCATAACAAATAAATCTCCCAAGATGGCCACCAGAGACAAAAGAGCCCAAATGTAGCCCAAATATCACCCAGATATAGCCCAAGTATAGCCCAATGACAGAATGTCCCAGAGTGTTCTAACAAACAACTAGAGCGCTAACAGTCTTACTTATGACAAAAGTATGTCACACCTGAAGCCATCTTGATTGGAATAAAGTAGGCCTGGGAAGTAAATTCAGTTCCGCTCGCGGAATTTGCGGAATTTAGGTAATTTCGCGTTCCGCAGAGAACGCGGAATTGCCCAAAATTCTGCTTTCCGCAGCTTCGCGGAATTTTTGCTTGTTCGCGATCTCAAAATGCGTGTTACTTCATAACAAATAAATCTCCCAAGATGGCCACCAGAAACAAAAGAGCCCAAATGCAGCACAAATATCACCCAGATGTAGCCCACATGTAGCCCAATGACAGAAGTGTGCAAAACACTTATTTTTTGTGTATTTGCAGTTTTATATAGTGCAGACTTGTCAGGTATTGGAGTGCTTTACATGAGCATTCGTTACATCACACAAGATCAAATTCATTTTGGTTGTAGACATGGGGAGATTAAGTGATTTGACCAGAATCACAGGATGTTGAGCTGAAGTAGAAACTCCAACCTGGTTCCCCAGTTGCAAAGTCTGCAGCTCTGGAAGTAACACCACATCCTCTTCCCTAGGTGCAACATTTAATCAAGTGGTAAACTGGATAAAAAAACATAAAGATTACAAATAATTTAAAAGTTCTTTGTTGCTATTTAAAAACTCAGAAAATATGTCCTCATTTTAGTTTTTTAGAGCACTAACCATAATTTTGATGCAAATAAGACCCTCTCATATATGTAATTTCTAAAGGAAATGCTCTAGGTATTACAGTTTTGATTACATCCTCGATGCCTATGTTATAACGCACAGCGCTATGCCATACATATTAAAATCTGGGATCCATATCTTTGTCACAGTGCATATGCAACGTTACACTCCCCAGCACATATTTTATATTGTAACTTTAGAGACTAGTTAGGTTACACAACACTGCCCTGTGCATATTACACTCCAAGGCGCATATAGCATAGCACGCGCTAGTGCCTGTGCTATCTCGCGCTCTCCAATGAATCTGTCATTGCGCACAATGTATTGCATATTATATTTCACGCACGGTTCATCTTATATCACACTTTCTGGTGCATAGTTTATACAATATACTGTATATAGTTTTCATTTTCAATCGTGCTCACCTTCTCTGAACAGTTAGCTTGCTGCCCCATCCACCTCCTCCCTATTCCCTGTCTGTCCATTATGGTCAGCTAGCTACTATTGCCTCTTTCCCCTCTGTTCTCTGTTGTCCATGTGCATGGTCCTGTCCCATCCCTATTGCTTTCTATGGATTGTTGTGCTGCACTCCCGTCCCGCATGCCCCGTGTGGTGTATTGTGCTGCTGCAAACCCTGATGCCTGCCCTGTAGGGTCAGTTTGGTGCACCTCTCCATGTCCCTCCTGTCCTCTGTTATACAAGTCCATGTCCCTACCCCAATTCCTCCTGCTTACCATTATCCAATCTACCATACTTGCGAACATTTTGAACTTGGTAAGAGGGAGATTTTAAAAAAAAACTGCAGTACTGATTTTCCCCTTTGAGTTACATTGGAAAAGAGGAGATTGTAGACAGGAGACAGATCAAATAAAGCCCATTTGAGCTTAAAAACATTGGACGTTTCCTGGCTGAAATGGGTCTGTTGGCATGTATGGTTGTACTACAACTGCCTCTTCCTTCTGCCCACAATGGTCTATCATATTGCCACAGCCTCTCTTGCCAGTCCTGTATTGTTGGTTTGTTGCCCCTGCCCCCCTTTCCACTGCCCTCCATAGTCTGTTGTGCTGCCACTGCCCTTCCTGCCTGCCCAGTGTGGTCAAATTGTTGCATCTGCACTCTCCTACCTGCCTTCAATTTTCAGAGTCCGTGCCCCTGGCCTCTGCCTCTCAACAGTATCCCAATGAACAACTAGATTGCTAACATTCTATATTTATTACAAACGTGTGGAACGCCTGACGTCATCTTGATGTAATCAAAACTGTAATACCTAGAGCATTTCCTTTAGAAATTACATATATGAGAGGGTCTTATTTGCATCAAAATTATGGTTAGTGCTCTAAAAAACTAAAATGAGGACATATTTTCTGAGTTTTTAAATAGCGACAAAGAACTTTTAAATTATTTGTAATCTTTATGTTTTTTTATCCAGTTGACCACTTGATTAAATATTGCACCTAGGGGAGAGGATGTGGTGTTACTTCCAGAGCTGCAGACTTTGCAACTGGGGAACCAGGTTGGAGTTTCTACTTCAGCTCAAAATTCTGTGATTCTGGTCAAATCATTTAGGGGCATATGTATCAACATCTCCATTTGCGATTCTCAAATAGCGATTTTTAAAGAATCACTATTTGAAGAATTGCAAAACGGGATGTATTTAAAAAATCGCAAAACTTTTGCGATTTCTTAAAATTCCTTAATTGCGATTAGCAAATTGCGAAATCGCAATTAAGGAATACCTTCCCATTCATTTCTATGGGCCAGGAGACCCATAGGAATAAATGGGAAGTAATTCTCAAATTGCGATTCGCAATTTGCTAATCGCAATTTGAGAATAATTTCAAAGGTGCAAGGGTGTCATGATGACACCCTGATGCACCCCTGAAATAAGCATGTGTGTGCATATGGCGCACATACATGCCCTAAGGGCATGTATGTGCACCACGTGGCACTTTGTAAAATTTAAAAAAAAAACAATTTTTAACAGAAATCGCAATTTCTAGTTGGTGGTAATTTGCGATTTCTTAAGGATAATTCGCAATGCTTTGGTGCGTGTTACATGTCATTTAAGAAATCGCAATTTGCGATTTCTTAAATGCTTATGCCAAATTAAGAAATCGCTAAATTAGCGATTCCTTAAATTTGCGCTGAGAATTTGCCTCATACATCCCGTTTTGCGAATTTATAATCGCAAATGCTGTTTTTTGCGAATCGCAGCGTTTGCGATTAAAAATTCGGTTGATACATATGCCCCTTAATCTCCCCATGTCTACAACCAAAATGAATTTGATCTTGTGTGATGTAACCAATGCTCATGTAAAGCACTCCAATACCTGACAAGTCTGCACTATATAAAACTGCAAATACACAAACAATAAGTGTTTTGCACACTTCTGTCATTGGGCTACATGTGGGCTACATCTGGGTGATATTTGTGCTGCATTTGGGCTCTTTTGTCTCTGGTGGCCATCTTGGGAGATTTATTTGTTATGTAGTTTCCTCATTTCCTCATGTACTGCAGTCTCCTCAGTAGGAAATGCTTTCAGTTTTTTACTTTGAATCCATCAAGAAAGTATTCAGATATGTCACACATTTGCCATAAATGCTGAATGTTAGGGCTCTAGTTGCTCATTAGATCACTGTAGTAAAGCTACTGCTCACCACGGAAGTCTGCTGCTGGTATTAAAAGTGTATGTTTCAGTCTGCATATCAGTATTTTTTAATGAAATAGAAGAGGATTTGAAAAGTCACTCAAAATGTGCCCTAATTTTTATTTCTTCAGCACTAATCATAATTTCTATGGAAAAATGAACCCCCTCATTGTGTTCCTTTTTAAATTAAATGTTTAAGTGTTACCAGTTTATTCCAATCAAGATGGCTTCAGGTATGCGATACTTTTGTCATAAGTAAGACAGTAAGCGCTCTAGTTGTTCTTAAGACCACTCTGGGACTTTCTGTCATTGCGCTATACTTGGGCTACATCTGGGTGATATTTGGGCTACATTTGGGCTCTTTTGTCTCTGGTGACCATCTTGGGAGATTTATTTGTTATGAAGTTTCCTAATTTCCTCATTTACTGCAGTCTCCTCAGTAGGAAATACTTTCAGTTTTTTACTTTGGTTCCATCAAGAAGGCATTCAGATGTGTCACACATTTGCCATAAATTCTGAATGTTAGCACTCTAGTTGCTCATTAGATCACTGTAGTAAAGCTACTGCTCACCAGGGAAGTCTGCTGCTGGTATTCAAAGTGCATGTTTCAGTCTGCATGTCAGAATTGTTTTATGAAATAGAAGAGGATTTGAGAAGTCAAAATGTGCCCTAATTTTTCTTTCTGCAGCACTAATCATAATTTCTATGGCAAAATTAACCCCCTCATTTTGTTCCTTTGTAAATTTAATGTTTTAAGTGTTACCACTTTATTCCAATCAAGATGGCTTCAGGTGTGCCATACTTTTGTCATAAGTAAGATTGTTAGCGCTCTTGTTGTTTGTTAGAACACTCTGGGACATTCTGTCATTGGGCTATACTTGGGCTACATCTGGGTGATATTTGGGCTACATTTGGGCTCTTTTGTCTCTGGTGGCCATCTTGGGAGATTTATTTGTTATGAAGTTTCCTAATTTCCTCATTTACTGCAGTCTCCTCAGTAGGAAATACTTTCAGTTTTTTTCTTTGGTTCCATCAAGAAGGCATTCAGATGTGTCACACATTTGCCATAAATTCTGAATGTTAGCACTCTAGTTGCTCATTAGATCGCTGTAGTAAAGCTACTGCTCACCAGGGAAGTCTGCTGCTGGTATTCAAAGTGCATGTTTCAGTCTGCATGTCAGAATTTGTTTATGAAATAGAAGAGGATTTGAGAAGTCAAAATGTGCCCTAATTTTTCTTTCTGCAGCACTAATCATAATTTCTATGGCAAAATGAACCCCCTCACTTTGTTCCTTTGTAAATTAAATGTTTTAAGTGTTACCACTTTATTCCAATCAAGGTGGCTTCAGGTGTGCCATACTTTTGTCATAAGTAAGACTGTTAGCGCTCTAGTTGTTTGTTAGAACACTCTGGGACATTCTGTCATTGGGCTATACTTGGGCTACATCTGGGTGATATTTGTGCTACATTTGGGCTCTTTTGTCTCTGGTGGCCATTTTTGGAGACTTATTTGTTATGAAGTTTCCTAATTTCCTCATTTACTACAGTCTCCTCAGTAGGAAATAGTTTCAGTTTTCTACTTTGATTCCATCAAGAAGGCATTCAGATGTGTCACACATTTGCCATAAATTCGGAATGTTAGCACTCTAGTTGCTTATTAGATCACTGTAGTAAAGCTACTGCTCACCAGGGAAGTCTGCTGCTGGTATTGAAAGTGCATGTTTCAGTCTCAATGTCAGAATTGTTAATGAAATAGAAGAGGATTTGAAAAGTCACTCAAAATGTGCCCTAATTTTTCTTTCTGCAGCACTAATCATGCTTTCTATGGCAGAATGAACCCCCTCATTTTGTTCCTTTTTAAATTAAATGTTTTAAGAGTTACCACTTTATTCCAATCAAGATGGCTTCAGGTGTGCAATATGTTTGTCATAAGTAGGACTGTTAGCGCTCTAGTTGTTCTTTTGAACACTCTGGGAAGCTGCAGTAGAACACAAAGGAATCAACGGACAGTCTCTGCCCTTGTTGGATGTGAATGTTTTACTGAGAATGTCAGACTTCATTCTCACATGACTGAGAAAGATAATGTGAATTTACAGAAAATATGCTCCCAGTTTAGCTTATAGATCACCTTTCAAATCTCTGTGGGAAAAGCATGAGAAAATAGTTTTCTCTCAAACATGATTCATGATATCACAGCAGAAGGCTTTTTCACATAGTAAAATCACCTTAGAACACACTACAATTCCTAAAATGAGTATGATACCATCAACAAATGATTTGTAATGTAACTAAAATCTTATACCTTCTATTAACTGCAATGCTTTTTAATGAGGTGCTATCATGTATATTGGTCCCAAGATGGCTGCCAACACTTCTTGGATGAAGTACTGACAGCCAATCAGATCTCACGATGAGATGTGGGGTTAGGCTCCGCCCAGATATATCTATCTTTTTAACTCTAATTTTCTCAGGAACTACTGAACGGATTTTCACCATTTAAGCAAAAGGCACGAGTCTGAACTGAGGACTACTTCTTTGCCAAATTTGGTGTAATTCCGTTCAACAGTTCGGGCTGTAGCTGCGTCAACAGGTCCTAAGGGAAAATGCATGGGGAAAACGTGTTTTGGGACCCCCTTTTTTCTCAGCCCCCGCTTGACAAAACACCGTGAAATTTTCAGGATAGGAGCGAACCGGAGCTGGCCAAAAGTATGGAAAATTTTGCAAAGATTCATCAATCGGCGCCAACGTTATTCCAAATAGAATTTTGCGGATTTCCTATGGAAAATAGGTCCTAACTATAACTACCCACTGGCGACTGCCAGCAGGTAATATATATACATATTCACTGAAAAAACCATAGGTTTCAGGCACGTTATAGTTAGGAATTGGCATTTAAAAAACCTTAGAAATTCACTGAAAAAAACATAGGTTTCAGGGGCGTTATAGTTTGAGATGTCATCAGTGATGTCATCAGTGATGTCACTGACCATGTCATGAGTGATGTAATATGTGACGTCATCAGCAGTGCATTGCGGGAGCGTGAGTTATAGTTAGCTGAACTAACTATAACAGGGGAATTTCTAGGGTTTTGTACGAGGGAAATGTCCAGCTAACTATAACGCCCCTGAAACCTATGGTTTTTTCAGTGAATTTCTAAGGTTTTTTAAATGCCAATTCCTAACTATAACGTGCCTGAAACCTATGTTTTTTTCAGTGAATTTCAAAGGTTTTTTAAATGTCAATTCCTAGCTATAACGTGCATGAAACCTATGGTTTTTGTCAGTGAATTTCAAAGGTTTTTTAAATGCTAATTCCTATCTATATCTTATCTCTGAAGATATCATGTTTAATGAGTTTGATTGGATTTCTATATTTTTCAAATTCAGTGTGTCATTTCATTAATTAAATTTTTTTTAAAATACTTTTTTAACACCATTTTTAAATGTATTTTTTCAATTAATTCTTCACTCACAGTGGTTCCCAAATGCACACAGACTCACTGTGTGATTCTAGACAAACAACACTATCCCTCGCACAATACCAAAACACATTTCTTCATCTAGAAGTAGTACTACATTTTAATATAGAAACATATCATAACTCCTTTCACAAATTCATAAACAATGTCTGGTTTCTAATTCTACCAAAATATAAAAACAGCACAGTTATCTGTCTGCAAACACATGAAGAACACAAATGCTTATCACAGAATGGTTTCTACATGCACGCACACTGTCAATAAGATTGTAGAGAAAAAAAGTACTCCCTACACTTTAGCAAAAGAAATACATTAGTCTGATTAAAATTAAAATAGTCTACATACATCCCCTCACAATTAAATAACTCACCTTTCAAGAAGTTTTGTAGATTAAGAAGTATATCAGTCACACACCAGATTTTCTTAAACAGAATCTCTGCACTGTGCACCTCTCATCAGAACCAAAGAATGGCAAAGTTTCCCTCTCTTTTTCCACACATATACATGTAAACATCAAATCACATTCCTTCCCACATAAATTCAAAAGCAAACACACATTTCTATTGGTTAAACATTTCAACCCTTTCCAAATTACATAAAGTTCAACCCTTTCCCCAATCTGCCTTCTGCCCGTTACCATAGAAACAGGTCATGGAACACTGTACTGAGGACACAGGACACAAGTTCAGCACACACAATGTTGCTAATCAAAACAGCAAGTGTGCTTGACTTCTCAACATATCAGCTTATCATATATAATGTTCCTTACAATCAGTTTTTCTTAACCAATAAGAATCATGCGTTTAAAAAACAGAAATATGCACCCTACCTTTCAGTGTAGAAGGTTGTCAAACAACCAATGATTTCTTGTCTTTTTTCAAAATTGCATCTTAGCCACCATTTTAGAAACATCTTACTTTCCAAACTGCCATTTCATTTAGAGAGACCATCTGAGTGCATCCAGACCTCCTTACAAGATGCTTACAGTGTGGATTGTGGGACACAGCTACATTTTCTGGATCCAAAGGTATGCAGAAAACAAAGGCATTCACAAAGACCTAGGTTTGCTAAATGTAGACATTAAATGGATTGGACAGAGAGGGTTAAAGTGGCACCAATTGATGCCATTGGTGAAATCCTTCATGCAAATCCAACACCCTGACCTCATAATAGTGCACTGTGGTGGCAATGACCTAGGCACTTTGACTGGGGTAGGTCTGGAAATGCTTATGAAGGACACCTTTGCAGAACTGATTTCACTTTTCCCTAAAACTGCCTGTGTGTACTCTAACATATGCCAAAGGCAGAAGTGGAACTGGTCCAATCATTTTTGTCCACAGATTGAGAAAGCTAGGAAACATGTGAATAAATCTGTTTCTGCTTTTCTCCCAGACTATAGAATGGGGTCCATTTACAATAACAATCTGCGCTTTCATATGCAAGAGATGTATAGGAGCGATGGAGTACACTTTACTGATGAAGGAAGCAGAGTCTTCCTCAACAACTTTAGACTCTGTATAGGTACTTACTTATAAGTACCAAAAACTCTCAATGAACACAACGGCTCTTTTTAGAGCCACTCAAGAACAAAACACTTAAGGTTAATCTTTATCTCCCAACAATTTCATTTTTTTTCCCTTGGACCCGTGAACCCACCGCGAAAGGATCTGTGCATCCAACGTGATAGGATGAGCGCACCGTGTGCGCATTTCGCCATTTTCTTTTAAAAAAAGGGGGCCCCAGAGGGTCCTTCTGGGACCCCCTAAGCACCTCTAGAGGGTCAGAGTATTTCCACTCTGTCCCCTTTATATGTTTTACACACTTTTTTCCCCTTGCTTCTTCAGCCTCGCTTCTACCGAGGCAGAAAATGGCCACCAACAGTTCCTGGTTTCGAATGTAGAGAGCCACTCGACAGCCAATTAGCATTCAGCGCGCGATCGGGAAGGTGCGCGCTTGGTTCGGGGAGGGTGCGCTTACGGTGCGGGTAGGGTCCGCGGATCATCCCCGGCCATAGATATCACTAACTTTTTTACCCTAATTTTATCAGGAACTACTGAGCAGATTCACACCATATATGCAAAAGACACGAGTTCAAACTGAGGACTACCTCTTTGCCAAATTTGGTGTCATTCCGTTCAGCGGTTCGGGCTGTAGCTGTAGCTGCGACAACAGATCCTATGGGAAATTGCATGGGGAAAACGCATTTTGGGACCACCCTTTTTTCTCGGCCCCCGCTTGACGGATCACTGCAACACTTTCAGGGTAGGAGCGGAGCGGAGCTGGCCAAAAGTTTGGAAAATTTCACGAGGATTCGTCAATCGGCGCCAAAGATATTCCCAATAGAATGTTGCGGATTTCCTATGGAAAATAAGTCCTAACTATAACTATCTACTGGCGACCGCCAGTAGATAATATATATTTATTAATACTTTTCAAGTCTCTCGACACCTCTCTGCAACGCAGGTCTGTGGCGCTTACTGGAGGTACCTAGTGGGCTAGTTGGACCCTAGGGACCCTCAGGATTCAAATGAACTTAATCTCCCAACTTAAAAAACGGCCACAGGGCGTGTTTACACAGTGGGGAAGGGAGGGGATGGGCCCTGAGGTGACGTGTGCAAACACGCCCTAGGGCACGTTTTAGGTTGGGGAAATAATTCCCCTTCAATCCTGAGGGCCCCTGGGGGCCAACTATCCCACCAGGTGCTTCCAGTAAGCACCACTGCGCTGCATTGCAGAGAGGTGGTCTAGGCAGTGCCCCTTTTTACATCTCTCTGCAACGCAGCTCTGTGGCGCTTACTGGAGGTACCTAGTGGTCTAGTTGGACCCTAGGGACCCTCAGGATTCAAGGGGACTTAATCTTCCAACTTAAAACGGCCACAGGGCGTGTTTACACAGTGGGGAAGTGAGGGGACGGGGCCTGAGGTGACGTGTGCAAACACGCCCTGTGGCGCGTTTTAAGAGGTATTTTTAATCCCCTGCCTTATTATATACTAGGGTTACAGAGGAGGTCATGCTGATCACAGGGGACCCCAACGCATAGTGTTCCCTAGTGTATGTAGGTGTTTTCACTGTATTCTGAGTGTCTTTTAAGATAGCACTGGCTCTAGGACTGGTTAGTCAGACTCAGTTCACACCAGTATCCGTCTGAAAAAGTTGAGGGTACAGTATGATTTTGCAACAAGGCTTCTTTCTGCTCTTCTGTTTGTTCTTTCTGCACGTTATCCTTCTTCCTGCACTTTTCTTCGTCTTTGAGGACTTCTGTTGTTTCTTTCTGCATTTCTTTTTTTCTTTCTGTGCGTTTTTTCTCTTTTCTTCACATGTCCTATCTCTGTAGGCATAGTTAGAAATTAGCATTTAAAAAACCTTTGAAATTCACTGAAAAAACCATAGGTTTCAGGCACGTTATAGTTAGGAATAAGCATTTAAAAAACCTTAGAAATTCACTAAAAAACCATAGGGTTCAGGGGCGTTATAGTTAGCTGGACTTTTCACTCGTACAAAACCATTGAAATTTCCCCGTTATAGTTAGTTCAGCTAACTATAACTCGCGCGCCCGCAATGCACTGCTCATGACGTCACATATTACATCACTCATGACATGGTCAGTGACATCACTCATGACATCACTGATGACATCTCAAATGACATCACTGACGACATCATCCTTGTGATAGAGGGGCAGACCTCCTCTCCCCCTAATATAACCTTTGATACACACATTCAAAAATAGAAACTAAAATGTTCAAAACAATGGACATACCAATATCAGATACAACAACCTATTCAGTAATTCTAAGATCCACATAAACATCCACTCATTCACCAACAGTCCTAAACAGTCACTCATACATGTACTCACTCATCATATGTACTCATACACCTATACATCCTGTTACTCAACGCCACTCATCCATAGAGTTACTCACACACATAGTCACTCATGCTAATAAAGAATCACACATCCATTTACTTGCATATACAGTTATACACACACCACCACACTTACTTCTACAGAAACTTACACATACTTAGTCTTTTAAACAATCACTTATAGAAACACATACTTATTCATACAGGAACTCTTTCAATCTCTCACTCTCACATATACTCACTTATATACACCAATAGTTACATATACTAGTTTAAAACATATGTAGTTACTCATAAAGACACTATTGAGACAGTCATTCACTCATTAACACATCCATGCACACACTCAACCACCCATACAGTCCTGCTCACATGCTGTCTTCAGCACATACAAACAGTGAGTCACTCATTCATGCACCTATGCACTACGTAATACTCCCACCGAACCATACAGACACTCAGACACTCATACTGATACTCAAAAAAACAACTAATAACCTATATAGACACTCATGTAGCTACTCACCAACCCGTGCAGCCACTTATACACAAAGTGAGAGACTGATACAGATATTTACATATTTAAACATTACTCACTAAGCCATGTATTCACTAAGATACACTTAAGCAGTCAGTTATACAATCAAGTTTTCTAAAACAAATCATCCATTTAGACACTTATATACCCATTTATTCTTCCATCGACCTTGAGATATGCATATATAAAACATATGTAATTTTCAGAAAAACACTAATTCACTGGATGATGTCATCAGTGATGTCATCAGTGATGTCATCAGTGATGTCATTTGAGATGTCATCAGGGATGTCATGAGTGATGTCACTGACCATGTCATGAGTGATGTAATATTTGATGTCATCAGCAGTGCATTGCGGGCGCGCGAGTTATAGTTAGCTGAACTAACTATAACGGGGGAATTTCAATGGTTTTGTATGAGTGAAAAGTCCAGCTAACTATAACGCCCCTGAAACCTATGTTTTTTTCAGTGAATATATATATATATATGTATATATATATATATATATACCAAGGTGGATTGAAGAATGAGTGGGTGTATGACTGTCTGAATGGATGATTTAATAGGTGTATGACTGACTGTATAAGTGAGTGATAAACGTGTCTTACTAATACATGGGTGACAGACTAATCTGTATGCATGTCTGTATCCATCTGTCATTTGGTGTGTAAGTGGCTGCTTGGGTTGGTAAGTAGCTACATGAGTGTCTATATGGGTTTTTGATTGGTTGTCTAAGTACCTGAATGGGTGCCTGAGTGTCTGTGTGGGTGTGTGGGTTGTGTGTGACTCCCTGCATGGATGTGTGAGTGGGTGATTCAGTGGGTGTATACGTTCAAGAGTGCATCTGTGAGGGGGCTGTATGGGTGGGTGAGTGTGTGTATGGCTGTGTTGATGAGTGAATGGAGGTCTCAGTGGTACATGTGTGAGTAACTACATATGTGAAAGGCAGCATATGTGAGTGTTGGAGTATATAAATGATTATATGTGAGAGTGAGTGATTGTGAGAGTTGCTGTATGGATGAGTGTGTGCTTGTGTCAGTGATTGTATACAAGAGTAAGTATGTGTTAGCATCTGTATAAATAAGTGAGGTGGTGTGTGTATACCTGTGTAGGTGAGTAAATGGGAGTGTGATTGATTCTTAGCATGAATGACTAGCTGTGTGAGTGACTCTATGAGTGAGTGGTGGTGTGTGAGTGTCTGTATGGGTGTATGAGTACATATAATAGTGGCTGTATTGATGAGTGACTGCATGTATGAGTGACTGTATAGATGAGGGAGTGGATATGTGTGTAGACCTAGGAATCAGTGAGTGGGTATGTAGTAACTAGTATTGGTGTGTCTATGGTTTCGAGAATGGCAGTCTGTATTTTAGAATGGGTGTATCAAAGGTTATATTAGGCTGTGAGGAGGTGCATCAGATTATCATGTAGATGATGTCATCAGTGATGTCATCAGTGATGTCATTTGAGATGTCATCAGTGATGTCACTGACCATGTCATGAGTGATGTAATATGTGATATCATCAGCAGTGCATTGCGGGGGCGCGAGTTGTAGTTAGCTCAACTTACTATAACGGCCGAATTTCTCTGGTTTTGTACGAGTGAAATGTCTAACTAACTGTAACGTCCCTGAAACCTGTGGTTTTTTCAGTGAATTTCTATGGTTTTTTAAATGCTAATTTCTATCTATAAGATCCCTGAAACCTATGTTTTTTTTAGTGTATTTCTAAGGTTTTTTTAAATGCATACATAGGTAGGGCATGTGCAGAAAGAAGAAGAAAGGTGCAAAAAGAAGCAAGAGAAATGCAGAAAGAGGCAACAAAAGTCCGGAAAGAGGACAAAGGGTGAAGAAATGAGCAAGAGATGTGCAGAAAGAACCAACAGAGGTGCAGAAAGAGTCCTACTTTATCTGTACCTTACAACAGACTCATACAAAATACCCTAATCACTAATCCTTCTCCGAAGATGTCTTAAACCTCACTTTTCTCTTGAAGGTTCACTATTAATCGACTGCTCAGAATGTTAGGCCTACCAAATATAAAACAGCAATCCTAAGCATATCACTGTTGTAAGTCTGACCAAGTTTGTGAAGGTATGCATGTGTGTCTATGCTTTTACCTAGTGACATATTATATAGGGGTGGGCGGAATTTGCGAAATCCACTTTCGCAAATTATCGCGAAAATTTTAAAAATTATCGCAAACACGCGGAAATATCGCAAAGATGCGGAAGTTTATTTCCCGCATGTTCGCGAGATTTTCTGCATGGTTGCGGCTCGCCAACTTACCCATGTGGTTGCTCGCGGGCGCGGCCATCTTGTTTTCAGTTGTCTCGCGGTGCATGATCGCGAGAAGAAAGACATGATCGCGTAACGCATGACGTCACTGGGGGCGCGAGCTGTTGCGAGACAGCGAAAATGGCTAAAAACAATACAACATCTCATGGAGAACGTGACCAGATCAAGAAAACTTGTCGGCGAACGCAGAGATTCAGGTAAGGCGATCGTGCGCACGCTAGAATGTATTATTTTACAGCGCGAGCAAGAACCAAATTATCGCTAAGCTGCGGAATGAGGACATTTTGACATTTTCGCGCTTTCCGCGGAACGCGAAAATGTCAAATTAGCGCAATTTCCGAGAACGGAACAAAATTTTCGCCCAGGCCTAATATTATATGAAAATAAACATACAAACACTTGAATACCTGTGTTTCAAACAGCATACACTGTAAATGTGTGTACAAAAAGGTGTATGCATTTTTTTCTGCTCACAATACAGGGCACATGGGTATTCAATAGTATATTTGAGGGGCTCTATAACACATATATACATAAGACATATCTGCCTGTGCAACCGAAGGACAGAGCAGAGCTAAGAAGATTTCACCACCTATAAGAGAAGCTACCCGCTTTTTAAGCTACCATCTTCAGATGCATAACACATGTGAGAATACAGGTGCAAGTAGACATATACCTTAGTCATGAGAGAACGCAGACCTTTAAACTTGACAGCTTGCACTTCCCATTTGAATATAGAAACATGCGAGAGAAGTACAGAAAGGAGCAAAAGAATTGCAGAAAAAAGCAAGAGAAGTGCAGAAAGAGGCAAGAGAAGTATAGAAAGAGGCAAGGGAAGTGCAGAAAGAGTAAAGAGAGGAGCAGAAAGAGGCAAGAGCGGAGGAGAAAGTGGTAAGTGAGTTGCAGAAAGAGGCAAGAGAAATACAGAAAGAGGCAAGAGAAGTGCAGAAAGAGGCAAGAGAGGTATAGAAAGAAGCGACAGAGGTGCAGAGGGAGACAAGAGAACTGCAGAAAGAGGCAAGAGAGTTGTGGAAACAAGCAAGAGAGGTGCAGAAAAAGGGAACAGGGATACAGAAAGAGCAAAGAGAGGTGCAGATAGAGGGAAGAAGGGTACAGAAAGAGGAAAGAGGGGTGCAGAAAGAAACAAAGGAAGTGCAGAGAGAAGCGAGAATAGTACAGAAAGAAGCAGCAGAGGTACAGTACGAGGCAAGAGCGGTACAGAAAGAGGCAAGAGAAGTGCAGAAAGAAGCAACAGAGGTGCAGAAAGAGGCAAGAGGGGTACAGAAAGAGGCAAGAGGGATGCAGAAAGAAGCAAGATGAGTACAGAAAGAACCAATAGAGGTGCTGAAGGAGGCAAGAGGGGTGGAGAAATTTTCAAGAGAGGTGCAGAAAGAAGCAAGAGCAGTGCAGAAAGAACCAACGGAGGTGCAGAAACAGACAAGAGGGGTGCAGAAAGAGGGAAAAGAAGTTCAGAAAGAAGCAACAAAGGTGCAGAAGAGAACTGAAGAAAGAGGCAAGAGAGTTGCAGAAAGAGGGAAGAAGGGTGAAGAAAGAGGTAAGAGGGGTACAGAAAGAAGCAATAGAGGTGTAGAAAGAAACAAGAGAAGTGCAAAAAGAAGCAACAGAGGTGCAGAAAGAGGCAAGAGGGGTGCAGAAAGAGGCAATAGAAAGGGCAGAAGGAAGCAACCGAGGTGCAGAAAAAGGCAAGCGAGGTGCAGCAAGAACCAACAGAGGTGCAGAAAGAGGCAAGAGGAGTATAAAAATGTACAAGAGAGTAGCAGGCAGAAGCAAGAGCAGTGCACAAGAGGACCTCATTGCCCCACCAGCAGTGTGCCAAGGGGCGTGTTTGCAGAGTGGTAAAAAAAGGGGCATGACCTCAGACCACCTCTCAGCAATCCCACTGTGTGGGGATTATTTTAGGTACCTGATGGTCTAGTTGGCCCAAAAGAACCCTTAGGATTGAAGGAGACTCAATTCCCCAATTCAGAACGTGCCAGGAGGAGGTGTTTGCACTGTGGTGCAGGGAGGGGGCGGGGCCTCCGAAGAGATGGCAGCTTTTTTTTTATATGGTTTTCGGAAGGAAGGCTGTGTGCCCCCCTTCCCTTAATTATTTCTGGGCCCTGGGGACCCCGTACCCCAGGGCTTGAGCATTTTTTTTTAAACGGGTAGGTGGACACGTGGCCCCTCTTCCCTGGGCCACTATTGGCCCCGGGGATCCCATCCCTAGGGGCTTGGCCTCGTTTTTCTATTTTAAATTTTCCCGGGGGCCTCACGTTGGGGACTGCGCTGGGAGCCCCAAGCTCCGCGGTCCCAGCCTGATCCCTGCCTCCTGAGGAAACCAGCATTGCTTTTGGATCAAGCGACCTTTTAAAAAAAAATGGCCAGATTCGCGGACCCAGCGCAAATTCGGTTTAAAATATTTTTTTTAAAGGCTTTTTTTGGCTCTAGGGTTCCTTATGGGACCCCCTGAGCAGGCCTATGGGGTCAGGGTGAATCTACCCTGAACACCTTTCTTGTATTTTATCCTTTTTTTTTACTGTTTTCTTGTGACTTGAGTCACAAGATGGCTGCCAACACTTCCTGGTTTGGAGTGTTGACAGCCTATCAAAATGAAGCTCGTGCTCCGGAGGGTTCGCGAACCCTCCTTGGCCACCAGATGTCGATATTTTTATTTTTTGAATTTCTCAGGAACAACTGAATGGATTTATACCATTTAAAAAAAAGGTCGCTAAATTCTCCACCCTCGCCCCTGTGTTCTGGAACTCCCTTCCGATGCAACTCAGAACTTCCAATCAATACCAGCCCTTTCGAAAGGCCTTAAAAACCCTTCTTTTTTCCAAAGCATTCCCCTCATAATTTCTCCTCATTTTCTCTCCCCGCTCCATGACCTCAGAGACTCTGCCTACTGTAGCGCCATGAAACCTTTGGGTGTACGTGCGCTGTATAAATATTTTAAAATTCAAATTTTTTTTTAAATTCAAATAGTTGGGGGGCAGTTTGGTCTCGGGCTTTAGGGAGATCTACTGGCTAGAGAGTCTATATGGCTGCCCTCTAGGATTTCCTCGCACTCATTAATTAGGGTGTCTATCTTATCGAGGACACAATTACTGCCAGGATGTTTTAGAGTCTTCCTAGCCCTTTTCCATTTTGTAGCCCGGCTCACCCCACTTCCCCCAGCACCTTCCATAGTTTTCCTTTTTCCCATGTTACCCCTCAGCAAAAGCGCTAGTATCGATAAGTGCTAACAATAGGTAAACAATGAGCAGTTCTATGCCCCCCAAAGGAGGGTGGAATTGCAGCCAAACAAGACAAGTTGAAAACGTAACCCCCAGCAGCTCAGAGAGGACAAAGTCACCACAGTCAACAGAGCTGGCGCGTGTGTTAGCCAAAAGTCAGCAATGCGCAGGGGAAAGGTAGGGCACGGAACACAGTACCTTAAAAGAGCAATAATGGCAGATGACCACAGTTCCAGGACCAAATGCAAGGGGGATGGCCCTGCACTGCCTCTTTCTGGCGATGATGGGCAAGGATGGTCCCGCCCTTGGCCCGGGCGCAGCCTGCACACGTCCCGCGTTGCGGGAGTCAAAGGGGCTTTTTAGCGCATGTCAGCAGCGTTGCTCTTCCCTCCTAGGAGAGCTCAGGATTGTGGGAGAAAGAGTCCCCCGGCGGCAAACACAGTGGCACAGTAGTGGTGAGTCACGTCCCGCACTGCGGGAGTCAAAGGTGCTTTTTACCGCATCAGCAGCGTTGCTCCTCCCTCCTGGAAGAGCTCAGTATTGTGGAAGATGGAGTCCCCCGGTGGCAAACACAGTGGCACAGTTTTTTGGCCCTGTGGTTCCTTATGGGACCCCCTGACCAGGCCTATGGGGTCAGAGTGATTCTACCCTGACCCCCTTTCTTGAATTTTATCCTTTTTTTACTGTTTTCTTGTGACTTGAGTCAAAAGATGACTGCCAACACTTCCTGGTTTGGAGTGTTGACAGCCTGTCAAAATGAAGCTAGCTATTTTTATTTTTTGAATTTCTCAGGAACTACTGAATGGATTTATACCATTTAAAATAAGGTCGCTTTCTGAACCAAGAGCTACCTTTTTGCCAAATTTGGTGTAACTCCATTGAGCAGCTCAGGCTGTAGCTTTGTCTAAAGTTCCTATGGAAATTAACATGGAGAAAACACGTTTTGGTACCCCCCTTTTTTCTCAGCCCCTGCCTGACGAATCACCCTGAAACATTCAAATCAGGAGCTGACCTGAGTGAACCATTAGTTTTGAAAATTTTGCAAAGATTTGTGATATTGGCAAAAGAAAAAAGATTTTTTAATAGAAACGAGGGCCTAATTATAACTACCTACTGGCTGTCTCCACTATGTAGTTATAGTTAGGACCATGTTTTCATAGGAAAAGCATTTATTGACTTGCCTGTAACTTTGGTGACGTCTGACCAATCTTCATGAAATTTTCCCCAAAAAAGTGTCCTGGTTGTCATGGAAAGTTTGAGGGTGATCTGTGCAATGGGGACTGAGAATTTGTGTGCGTTTGTAATGTTAATTCCCATAGGAGCCTTTAGCCACCCCTACAGCCTGGACCACTGGTTCAAGGAAGTGCCTTTTGCCTATTTGGTGTAAATCCATTCAGTAGTTTTTGAGATATTTAAGCAGAAATGTATATTGATATATATGTTTGCGGATATTTTGCGGTGGTTTTGCGATTGCTCGCAATGCACGTGCCAACGGGAATGCTGTGATTGGCTGAAAGCAGCCTGAACAGAAATTAGCAGCCATCATTTTATCTATCTGGAAATGGTTCCGGGCTAAAAATGTGTCTGGAAGCCCACAAAAGTGTTCAGGGTGGAGATACTCTAACCCCATGGTTGAGAAATGGGGGTGTTAGTGACACACGTTATGTGTTCAAAATTGATTTTTTTAATCAGGCGCAATATTTGCGATGGCGTCGCAACCGCCAGTGTGGCCCCCCCTCTGTATCATCGTGAGGACATTGCGACTAACAACGATGTCACAAATGTTGGTGGAAATATAACAGAATATATCAGTGAATCATTAAAACGCATTGTTATACAGATATTGAGATTTTGATCAATGTTTTTTAGCGTTATTTATATAGTGAGTTATCTACTGTGA
This sequence comes from Triturus cristatus, assembly GCF_964204655.1. Taxonomy (NCBI): domain Eukaryota; kingdom Metazoa; phylum Chordata; class Amphibia; order Caudata; family Salamandridae; genus Triturus; species Triturus cristatus. Next base: position 1,009,140,138 of record NC_140593.1, on the reverse strand, counting down.
TGGTTAGAATAAATTATTTAGGTATAATTTTTGAATGTGGTGGTGGCTCTTGAATTCCTGCGTCTGCTTTCCGCTTTCGCACCGTAACTGGAGGACCGCAAAAGCCAATGTCATCATAATAATCGGCCTAACCGCTGAAATGGAAAAGAGGTTTTAGAGATGGTTGTTTCAGAAATACATTAGAAAAACATGAGTTTGAAGTGTGCAGTTATAAACCCCTAGTGCGTAAAATGCTGTAATATGTGTGCATTTAAGTGTTTTCACTTTATGGAAAAGGCACGACCTTCATGGTTAACGGCGACATTGGGACATCCTGAATAAAAGCAAACATGGAAAATAGGTCTGAAAGATGTTTTTTAAAGAAACTTAGTTCACAAATATGAGTTTAAACATGTTTGAAAGAATTATATATATAGTAACATGTGTACTGTGAAGTTCACAATGGATTTTTTTACATATTATTTTTGGATGTGTTGGTGGTCATTGAATGTCTGCTTTTGTTTTCCGTTTTCATGATGTGTCCGCGGGGAACGCAATTACCAATGTCATCGTGGTCTCCGGAGTCACCCCCGAAAAGATAAAATAGGTTTTACAGATGGCTTTTATAAAAACTCTCTATAAAAACATAACTTTAGAGAATATTGTAAGAAACACCTAGTGTGTGAATTACTGTAGTATGTGTGGATATATGTGTTTTATACTTTGTAGAAAAGGTGCGTATTAAGTAATATGTGTAGGGAAATTTTCAGAAGGAATATTTTTACATATTATTTTGAATGTGTTGGTGGTCATTGAATGTCTGCTTTTGTTTTCTGTTTTTGCAACGTGTCCGTGGGAATTGAGACGTTGTTGCGAAAATCCCTAAAAACGAAAGAAAAAAGAACCCTTTAGAATAAAATATCACAATATTTCAGATTCTACGGTGGCTCTGACAAGAGCCATTGGATTGGTTGTGTGTATATGGTTGCTATACATAAGACCAGATGCAGAGTTTCAGGTTACTTAGAAACACCCTGTTAACGTCATCGCGAATATAGAATATGTAAAGAAAAATAAACAAAGCTTATTAATCCAATTAAGAAACCACAAGCTCATAAAAATACCCCTTATAGAGCCATTTTAGATAGAAAATACAATTTCAAAACCTTACCAATTGAATTAAAAAATCAAAGGTTGCATGGGCGTTATAGCTGTGAAGTAGCTGTGAAGTAGAATTTGAAAAACCTCAGATATTCACTGAAAAAAATCAAAGGTTGCAGGGAAGGAATAGTGTTGAATTCGCATTTACAAAACCTTAGAAATTCACTGAAAGAAAACAAAGGTTAGAGGGCTGTTATAGTTAGGAAATAGATTTTAAAAAACTTAGAAATTCAGTGAAAAAACCCGCGGTTACAGGGACGTTATAGTTAGGATGACATTTCACTCGCACAAAACCAGAGAAAATCAGCAGTTATAGTTAGCTGAGTTAACTATAACTCGTGCCCCTGCGATCCACTGCTTATGACCTCACTTATTACATCACTCTTGACATGACCAGTGACATTACAGGTCATATCATTGATGACATCATTCAGTGACTGTGAGTGTTTTTAAAATGATAATGAGTGTTAAATATAAATAACAAGGATTATTGATGAATCAGTGGCTGTATTAGTGCCTGTATGGATGATTTAGTGTGTGCGTGACTAACTGTATAAGTAAGTGATTAGGTGTCTCAGTGAATGTATGGTTGAGTGACTAGGTTTTGAGAATGTCTGCATCCGTCTGTCAGATGGGGTCAAAGTGGCTGTATGGGTTGGTTAGTGGGTACATGAGTGGCTGTATGGGTGATTGGGTGTCTGAGTACCTGTATGGTGTATGAGTGTTTCTGTGGCTGGGTGAGAGAGAGTGTGACTGCCTGCATGGATGAGTGAGTGTGTGAGTCAGTGGTTATATGAGTTAGTGAGTATGTAAGTAAGGGGTTGTATAGGTGACTGAGTGTGTGTATGAGTGTGTATAAGTGACTGAATGTATATATGGGTGTGTCAGTGAGTGACTAAATGTGTCAGTGGTATATGGGTGAGTAACTGGATATGTGAAATGCATGTGGTAGTATCTGTATGAATAAGTAAGTGAGTGTGTATAACTGTAAATGTGAGTAATTGGCTCTGTGAGTGACTCTCCAGGTGAGTGAGTAGGTGTGTGAGTAGCTCTGTGAGTGACTTACAGTGTGAGAGTGGCTGTATGGGTTTTTGAATGGATATATCAGTGGCTGTATTAGAGAACGAGTTGGTGTATGAGTGGCTGTATGGGTGACTGAGTGGATGTGTGTGTAGACCTATGAATAAAAGAGTGGGTATGTAAGTACTGGTATGGGTGTTCAATGGTTTTGAGAATGGGAGGTATGAAAGGTAATATGGGGGTATGATGGCTGGTTGAAGTGTTAGCAGCAGATCAAATTTTAGTAGGATTTTCAAGTCCACTGCAAGGACTTGCGCCCCCAGATATCTATATTTTTTAAAGCGCCATCACTCCGCCATGTAATCGTTCATACACCCACTCCGACTTTCACACTACCATTCTCAAAACCCTTGACACACCCATACCAGTACTGTCAGTCACTCATAGACCTACTCACACACCTACTCACTCACCTAGAGTCACTCACACAGCCATTTGCTCACCTTTACAGTTATACACACTCACTCACTTAGTCATACAGATACTAACACATGCTCACACACTTATACAGTCACTGACACAAGCACACACTCACACATACAGCTACTATCACAATCCCTCACTCACACATGCAGTCACTCATATACTCCAACACTCAACTATACTGCCTTTCACATATCCAGTTACTCACCCGTATACAACTGACACATTTTTTCACTCTATATAATGATAATGATATATATATGTATGTATATCTATGTGTATGCATAAATAAATACCCACCTCTAAACCTTAAAAACACCCTTACCACCCCATTCCCTTTCCCCATTTCTAAACCCTAAAACTCCCTTACCACCCAATGCCCTTACCCACCACAAAACCTTAAAAACACCCTTAACACTCAATAGTCATACCAATCTCTAAACCCTAAAAACATGTTTTCCACCCAACACCCCTACCAACCCCAAAACTCAAAAAAACACCCTTACCACCCAATTCCCTTATTCACGTCTAAACCCTGAAATAATCCACACAACCCAATACCATCACCCAAGCCTAAACCTTAAAAATACACTTACCCCCCTATATCCCTACCCACCCCTAAAAAGACCCTTACCCACCCCTAACCACTAGAAACCCATTTACCACCCAATACCCTTACCCACTCCTAAATCCTAAACAGGCTCATAACCACCAAACCATAGACCCACACTTGTCACCTGGTTGATTTTCCCATATGTTGTCAGTTGATGTTAAAAGTAGCATGGACACAAGCAGCTGATCACCCCTGAGCAAGGCATCTGAGAATACCAAAACACGTTGCGTGTTATCATCCTGTATGCTAATGTGGGATATCGCCATCGTGGAATAAATCACTAATTTCACTTTGCTGGAGTGCGTGTTTTTTCTCTGCAATATTGAATGATTCAGGGAAGTTCTTTATATATGCAGGGTGCCTTCTCCGGATGCACCCTTCCCGCATGGATTCAGGGGGCTATAAGGCCTGATGAAGTTGGATTAGTACGTGTTGGTTGCCCTAGAGCCCGCTGTCACCAATGGATGGTAGAAGCCACAAATGCCTTGTCTGCCTAACTATATTGAGGCTGCTAGTGGCTGAAGAGCCTGTGATGCCGGCGATTGCATGCCAAGTCAGATGACTCGGGGCAATTGTTCCTGTGAGCCCGGTGAGTATACCTCCTTGTTTTCCCCAGATTACTGTATGTTGGTTGCAATGGTAAGAACCCCAGCATGTTTATCACAACATGAAGGCAAAGGAAGGCGGTAATATTTTGGTATGGCAGTAGGTAGCAATTTTTCATTATTAACAGATGGTAACATACTGTTAAAAGTGGGCCTGTGTGAAGTGTGACATTATTTCAGGAGTACTTACAAGGGACCCCTGTCCCTTTCTCTCTCAACATCACAATGAATGCAAGTGATGCACTAAGGAGGAAAAAGCAAATGAGCTATTTGCACAAACAAATAGTAATGGGAACAGAATGGTTGAATCAATTATCAATTTGAGCAGCAGACAGAAATATTTCAGGGTGGAGAAACTCATGCAGCAGGATATAACTAAGTGGTGGGAAGCTGACACTTTAGAAAAATATTTGGAATGCGGCCGCATTCCAAGAGGTTTTTGTATACTGATTGCCCTGTCCCATGAACGTCCTAACCTAAGATTTTGCAAGAATGGGGCACTAACATTTCAAGCAGTTCTAATGAACTGATGAGGATACTTATCAAGTATGCATGGAAAGATCGAGAAGAGATTCTAACTTGAGCCATTAAAACAAAAACCGCAGGCTGTAGATAACAGTCTTTCAGTAGCAAATGTTGGAAGTTCCTGAAAAATAACCTAACATTTAGCCGGAAATAGGCTGACATTAAACGGAATGAGAAAACATCATAAAATCTCAATAACAACACTGCAGTGGAAAGTGAGAAAAGTGAACTAAGTGAAAGGGACATATTTCTTTAAGATATGAGTGGCCGTTCAAACAGCAGCAGTAAGAAGCCGTCAAATTTATGGGAAGAACTTTCCAGCAGAACTGGAAGAAGGACAGGGAAAAAAACAGGGAGAGGCAGAGACAATAGCGGAGGAAGACCAGAAGAAGAAAACAGAGCAGGAAATTCAGCTCCCATAGGAATTGTATCTAGGGGACAGAGAGCAGGCCTATAATGGATTACAACATTAATTTTGTAAATCTCTTTATACACACATTAACTAATACTAAGGTGAGGGTGTAAAACCTGGTCCTATCCTTCAACCCTACTAATGCCTTTAACTATGCAAGCAGCTGTATCGACCTCTTTCACTTTATACGTAAACTCAAATTGCATAAATTGTTTTCTCTGAAGGGAACTACCAGACCAAAAGCCTCAAACATGAAATCTCCAAGCAATCTTACCATAAGTGACATTGACACTTTATTTACACTGGCAGAACTTGACACTGTATCTTCAAATACAGGGATGAGTTTCTAAATCTGGATGATATGGTAATTGACCTAGCGATAAGCAGTCCTAACAACTTTAAAGTATAATCTACTTTTAATCCTAAACTGAACCATGATGTGATTGACACTTTTGAGGCCATGGTAATGCAGGACCTCCAAAAAATTGGCCAAAAAGAAATCCTGGAAATCTGACAAACTAACCAAAGTGGAGAGAGAGGCCATGAGAGACCTCCAAAATGACAATAACACTGTAATAAAACAATCTGACAAGGGAGGCAATGTGGTTGTTTTGGTGAAAGAAATTTACCTCCAAGAAGATAGTGTCAATTGAATGATAATGAGATCACTAACCATAAGACCATACGTGACTCCAACAAAATGTATCATGACAAATTGATGAAGTGGAGAGACAGGGATTTAATAGAATTGGAGGATTTCGTTTTTGTATTGTGAATACCCAAGAATTTCTATCCTATATTTACTTCCCAAACTATGCAAGAACCCCACTATTCCACCAGGGAAACCCATTGTTTCCTCTATTAATTGTGCACTAGAACACACTTCACGATACATAGATTATTTTTACGCTCCTTTGTCATTACTTTACCATCATATATTGAAGACAGCAGGTATTTCTTGAATAGAATTGAAGGATTAAAATGGGAAGATGACTTCCTGCTACTCACTTCAGATGTCACAAGCCTCTATACCTGCATCAGACATGCAGACATGCAAATGGTATTGCAGCATGTAAACATTTCCTCAGATCAAGATCGCTCTCACTTTCCGTTCACACTGAGATGCTGTTACAGATGATTCTATAGTGCCTAGAAAATAAAATTGTTAGACCTGTCAGCCCTTTGGGTGGTCCCTCCTCATCATTATTTATTTTGTCCCACTTTTGCCTCAAACCCTGTTATAATTTTTCCTTTTTGGGAACCACCAGACTTTTTAGTGTTGATGCAGGGTCAGGGAGCCATTTTCCCTACCCCTGGAACTTCTGTCTGAGGGCCTGAGACACAAAATGGTGGCCACCTATTGTCACCTGTGACATCACCAGAACTCACTGGAGGTTTCCAGAACATTCTAGAACCCTGTGACAGAGGGAGGCAGTTTAGAATGTTGGGAGGCCATCTCAGGATGGCAGTTGGCATCTGACTAGAGAGGAGAGAGGACCAGTTCAGAAGGAGGTCGGAGTAAGGCAGCAGGGGTGGAAACCAGTGCTTGGAGTGGGGTCCAGAAACCCACCCTTGATGCTAGTCCCTACTGACCAAGCCCAGCCTAGAGCCCTGTGTGGGACCAAGACCAGAAAAACCATCTTAAGGACCTACATATTGTGAAGAGGCCTTAAAGATGAAGACCAGCCAGCTCCTGACCTGTTTAGCGGTGTCCTCCTGGAGTCCTGAGGCCTGAGGTGGAGAAGCGGCGCTGACAGAAGGCAGACGTCGTACCCGGAGCCATCAGAGGTCGAGAGAGGGCGCCGACGGAGGTCGTGGAGAGGCACCGGAGGTCGAGTAAGGAGTCACCTGAGGTCGAGGTGAAGCGCGCCGGAGGTCGGGAGTGGAGATCGCACTCCGGAGTCGCCGGAGATCGAGGTGAAGCACGCCGGAGGTCGGGAGTGGAGATCGCACTCCGGAGACGCCGGAATCTGAGGTGAAGCGCGCCAGAGGTCGGGAGTGGAGGTCGCACTCCGGAGACACCCGGAAGCGGGGAGGCCGTGACCCTGCGACGCCGGAAGGCGACATCGAGCCGGAGCAGCCCAGCGACATCGATCCGAAGCCGCCCAGCGACATCGATCCGAAGCCGTCCAGCGACGTCGACCCGGCGCCGAGCGGAGCCGATCATCGTGAAAAGGGCAGTAAGTGGTAGAGGGGGCGTCTGAGGCCCCGTGGAGCCCTAAAAGACCATTCTAGGGGCTAGAACCAGCTTGGGAGTGCCAGGGGTGAACTGAGACTGCTGCAGTGACCTCTGTGAGGGGTTGTGTATTTTGGGAGAGCCAGATCCTTAGGTTACCCTTATTCTACCTCAGTTCAGGCCCAGCCTTGATCAATCTAGGTGGGACACCCCCCATGTCAACCAAATGACCACAATCTGTACTTGGGCAAAGTGAAACCAAACTACCTCGTGACAGGGTTGTGAACTATAATTGTCATTGATTGTGTTATTTAAGTTATTGAGGGTGCTTTATTTATTGTCTTGCACTGTATTTATTCCTGCACTGTATTTATTCCTGACTGTATTTATTTGCCATCTGTATTTATAGCACCTATATTTATTCCGTGTTTATTTATGACCTGATCCTATTTATTGAAACCCCACTGTGGTATTATTTATTTGACCTGCTATTTTCAAGAAAAGTCTTATGGTATTGTATGTATGTTTTGAAACCTGCAACTAAGAGAAAATAAGATAAAGACATATATATTTTCAACTTGACTTCCATAATTTTTACGGTGTAGTGTCGTTTTTGGAACGGATGAACGCATGGTTATTGTGAGGGTGTGACGTACGCTCAACACGGTGCCTGACCCCCGACCGCTCGAGCCAAGCTACCATTGTGCTGGGAACCTGGTGACTGCTAACCCGGTTGCCCGGTTTCCAACATAAAATTGGTGGCAGCGATGGGATAGAGCTGTGCTTGCGTCTACTCGACAATAACTGTGGGTAGTCCATAGGCCTACACCGGGAGTTTTCTCCAAGCGGACTTCCTAATTTTGAGTTTTGTTTTTTCCAAATTTACTTCTGGTGGTGGGAGGAGGTATTACAAAAGGTACCCCCCTGCATAGCTTCTGTAAGCAACTGTCTTCTATCCTGAGTGGGCAAAATGGAGTTTGTGTTGGAGGATGTGGAAACTTATACTGTGGCCCAACTCAGGGAGTTTTGTCAGCGAGAGGGGGTGTTTTGTCCCCAAGGTGCAAAGAAGGGTGAACTCCAGACCAGCTTGAGGGCTTGGGGGGAGGCACGGCGAGAAAGTAAGGTTGAGAAGGAGGACAGGGATGGAGAGCCTGACAGCGAGGGGGCTGGTTTGTACCAACCTGAGGTGGGGGACCTAGTAGCGGGGCCCAGAACACCTTCAAGGAAGGGCAGCAGTGTCTCTAGCCACGGCTTACTAGAAGCAGAATTGACTGACCGGAGGGAGAAAAGACAGCTCACATGGGAATTGGCGAAGCTGGAGAAAGAAAAGGAGGAACGGAGGATGGCTCACGAGTTGAGGCTCAGGGAGATAGATCTCCAGATCCTACGGGTCGGGGCACACCCTGTTCCTAATGGTGGCGGCGAAGAAAGAGAAATCACCAGGGAATCCAAACCCTATTTGCCAAAAGACATAGTAGCTAGCTATAGTGCGGGTGATGATATCGCCAGGTGGCTAGCAGCCTATGAGGTCTCTTTAAGAGTCCATGGGGTTCCAGAGAAATATTGGGGAGGGGGATTGTATAGATACATGCCTCCAGCTGGTAGGGATACATTATTGGCCCTAGAGCAGGATGAGCAGACCCACTACCCCACCATGAAAGTGGCGCTCGTGAGGAAGTTTGGACTAACACCCGAGAAGTACAGACAGAAGTTCCGGGGTAGCCACAAACTGGGCACACAGAATTGGGTGGATTTCCTGGACTATGCAAAGAAGGCATTAGAGGGTTGGGTACAGGGCAGCGAGGTGAGGGACTACGAGGGGTTGTTTGATTTGATGTTGAAGGAACACCTGCTCGAAAAATGTTTCCCTGAACTGCGTCAACACCTGGTGGATAGCAAGCTGACCAATCCCCGGAAGCTTGCTGAGGAGGCGGACATTTGGGCTAGTACCCGGGTGTCCACAAGGGGGACCGGAGGGGACTCTCAAAAGACCGGACAGGGCGCCCCCCAGAAGAAAGAGGGAGGGGAAAAGAAAACGGAGTTCTCTAAAGGCCCCCAAAATAGTTCCCAAGGGAAGGGAACAGGATTCACCCCTAGGGCTAACCCCCCCAGAAACCCTAATCCTGGCCAGAGTCAGCAGCCAAGGGTTGTCCATTGCTTTGAGTGCGGTGGTGTCGGACACTATAAGGGAGATGTGAAGTGCCCGAAAAGACCACCCCCTCCCATCGGAGGAAAGACCCCCGGAGTAGCTAGTGTAGTGCTCGGGGAGGAGATGCCTTTAGATAAGGGAAGGGAGTGGGTGGGCGTCCCTTTAGTGTCCCTGGGAGAACGGGAGATGGTTCCTAAGATCCAGGTGCCCGCAAATACCACAAAGTATGGGCAGTGGGTCACCATCAACGGCCAAAGAGGGGAGGCTCTGAGAGACACAGGAGCCAGTATGACTATGGTACGTAGTCAACTGGTGTCTCCAGAGCAGGTGATTCCCCATGTACTCCACCCTGCCGCGATGGCTGACGGCAGAATGGGCCACTATCCGGTGGCCGAGGTTCCATTTGAATGGGAAGGGGTTGCAGGGTTACTTCGAGTTGCCGTAAGCCCTGCCGTGCCAGTCGATTGTCTGCTGGGGAATGACATGGAACATAATGCTTGGAAGGAGGTGGAATACCGGACTCATGCTGAGATGCTGGGTACACCTGACTGGGCCTGTGTCAGCACAAGGTCTGCGACTACCCGGAGGGGGAGTTCGTTTAGGCGGGAGCCTGGAACAAAGGCACCGCCGGCTGCCAATCAAGGGAAGAACCGAAGGCAGGAGGAGCCTGCCTCGGCATCCGCGCCCCGTGTGACGGATAGGCCACCGGAGGTGGTGGACCAGGAGTCCGCGGAGGGGGATGTTACCGAACTGGAGAACCTACCCATCCCGGCCGAGTGGCACGTGGAGGGAGGGCCGACCAGGGAGGAATTCTGCAAGGGCCAGAGGGAGTGTCCTACCCTTGAGGGACTGAGGCGACAGGCCGAAGCCCAGGCAGCAGGGAACGTTGAGGGGAACTACAATATTTACTGGGAGGATGGCCTCCTCTACAGTGAACCCAAGGCACCCATGCACGGATCGTCACGGGCCTTGGTTGTCCCTCAACGTTACCGAGCCTTCCTTCTGGAATTGGCTCATGAGATCCCCTTGGCAGGATACCTGGGGCAAGACAAGACCTTTGCCCGTCTTGTCCCACACTTTTATTGGCCTCAAATGAAAGTGTCGTCCGACACCTACTGCCGGACGTGTGTGTCTTGTCAAGCCAGTGGGAAAACAGGGGTGAAGCTGAAAGCTCCCCTGGAACCACTTCCTGTCGTTAGCACCCCCTTTGAAAGGGTGGGCATCGACATTGTGGGTCCGTTAGATCCACCTACTACAGCTGGTCACAGGTTTATCCTGGTTCTGGTGGATCATGCCACACGGTACCCAGAGGCTATACCTCTGAGGACCATTACTGCACCTGTTGTGGCTAGGGCCCTGATGGGAATCTTTACCCGAGTGGGTTTTCCCAAGGAAGTTGTGTCCGACAGGGGGACCAACTTCATGTCAGCCTACATGCGGGCCATGTGGAAGGAGTGTGGAGTGACCTACCGGTTCACCACTCCTTATCACCCCCAGACCAATGGTCTGGTGGAGAGGTTCAATAAAACCTTGAAAGGCATGAACAGAAGTCTGCCTGAAAGCCTGCGGAGGAAATGGGACGTCCTCCTACCCTGTCTACTGTTTTCTTACAGGGAAGTGCCACAGAAGGGAGTGGGCTTCAGCCCCTTCGAGCTTTTGTATGGGCACCCTGTGCGTGGACCTCTCAGCCTGGTGAGAGACGGATGGGAAAGAACTCCCAGAAAGCTTCCCCAGGACGTGGTGAGCTACATGCTGGCCTTCCGGAGCCAAATGGCTAAGTTGTGGAAGCAAGCTTCTGACAACTTGGAAGCCAGCCAAGCAGTGATGAAGGCGTGGTATGACCACAATGCTCACCCGGTGGAGTTGGAGCCTGGCCAGAAGGTGTGGGTGATCGAACCAGGAGAGCTTAGCGCCCTCCAGGATCGCTGGTCAGGACCCTTTGAGGTGTTGGAGAAGAAAGGTAAGGCTACCTACTTGGAGGATCTGAAGACCCCTCGCCAGCCCCTACAGGTGCTGCATGCCAACCGCCTCAAACCCCACCATGAGAGGCCCGAAGTCATATTGCTGATGGTGACTGACGGAGCAGAGGACGTGGAAAGCGAGCCTCTCCCCGACTTATTTGCGTCTCAAGAGAAGGATGGGTTGGTGGAGGGAGTGATTCTCTCCCCGTCCCTAACTCCTGAACAGCAGGAGGACTGCCGCCAGGTCCTGGGGCAGTACTCTTCGTTGTTCTCCCTTGTTCCGGGTAGGACTCACCTGTGCGTCCATGACGTGGACACAGGAGACAGCCCACCTGTGAAGTCAAAGATCTACCGGATGACAGACAAGGTGAAGGCCAGCATTCACAGTGAAGTCACTAAGATGCTGGAGCTAGGAGTGATTGAACCTTCCAGCAGCCCCTGGTCCAGTCCGGTGGTACTAGTACCAAAAGCTGCACCACCGGGGGCCCAACCGGAACTGAGGTTCTGTGTGGACTACCGGGGACTGAACTCAGTAACTAAGACTGATGCTCATCCGATACCGAGGGCGGATGAACTGATTGACCGGCTGGGAGCTGCCCAATATCTGAGTACCTTTGACCTTACTTCCGGGTACTGGCAGATCTCTCTGACTGATGGAGCTAAGGAAAGGTCAGCCTTCTCCACGCCCAAGGGCCACTACCAGTTCTGCGTGATGCCCTTTGGGCTCAAGAACGCACCTGCCACGTTTCAGCGTCTGGTGAACCAGAGCCTCACTGGAATGGAGAGTTTCTCTGCTGCTTATCTGGACGACATTGCCGTCTTCAGCAACAGCTGGGAGGATCATTTGTGTCACCTGCAAGCTGTTCTCCAGGCCCTGAAACACGCTGGTTTAACGATCAAGGCCAGTAAATGCCAGATCGGGCAGGGGTCGGTAGTGTACCTTGGACACTTGAAGGGTAGGGGAGCGGTGCAACCCCTCCAGGCGAAAATCGAGGCAATCATGGCCTGGGAACCCCCCAAGACTCAGACTGAGGTCCGAGCTTTTCTGGGCCTCACCGGATATTACCGCCGCTTCGTGAAGGGGTACGGTACCATTGTGGCCCCCCTCACGGAGCTTACGTCCAAGAAGCAACCTCGACGGGTAGTCTGGACGGAGGCTTGCCAGCAGGCCTTTGTGAAACTGAAGCAAGCCATATGCGAGGCCCCGGTCTTAAGGGCCCCAGATTTTTCCAAGGAGTTCATTGTCCAGACGGATGCATCGGAACATGGCATTGGGGCAGTGTTATCGCAACTCAATGAAGAAGGTCTGGATCAACCCGTGGTCTTCCTATCCCGGAGACTACTTCCCAGGGAACAGAAGTGGAGTGCAATAGAGCGTGAAGCCTTTGCAGTGGTATGGGCTCTGAAGAAGTTGCGGCCATACCTGTTTGGCTCGCACTTCCTAGTTCAGACCGACCACAGACCCCTTCGGTGGCTGATGCAGATGAAGGGGGAGAATCCCAAGCTGCTAAGGTGGTCTATCTCCCTACAGGGAATGGACTTTCAGGTGGAACATCGGCCTGGAGTGGACCACGCCAATGCAGACGGTCTCTCAAGGTATTTCCGCCTTAGTGATGAGAACTCCCAAGGGGTTGGGTAGCTCTCCCCACTTTCAGCTGGGGGGGACGCGTGTTAGACCTGTCAGCCCTTTGGGTGGTCCCTCCTCATCATTATTTATTTTGTCCCACTTTTGCCTCAAACCCTGTTATAATTTTTCCTTTTTGGGAACCACCAGACTTTTTAGTGTTGATGCAGGGTCAGGGAGCCATTTTCCCTACCCCTGGAACTTCTGTCTGAGGACCTGAGACACAAAATGGTGGCCACCTATTGTCACCTGTGACATCACCAGAACTCACTGGAGGTTTCCAGAACATTCTAGAACCCTGTGACAGAGGGAGGCAGTTTAGAATGTTGGGAGGCCATCTCAGGTTGGCAGTTGGCATCTGACTAGAGAGGAGAGAGGACCAGTTCAGAAGGAGGTCGGAGTAAGGCAGCAGGGGTGGAAACCAGTGCTTGGAGTGGGGTCCAGAAACCCACCCTTGATGCTAGTCCCTACTGACCAAGCCCAGCCTAGAGCCCTGTGTGGGACCAAGACCAGAAAAAACCATCTTAAGGACCTACATATTGTGAAGAGGCCTTAAAGAAGAAGACCAGCAAGCTCCTGACCTGTTTAGCGGTGTCCTCCTGGAGTCCTGAGGCCTGAGGTGGAGAAGCGGCGCTGACAGAAGGCAGACGTCGTACCCGGAGCCGTCAGAGGTCGAGAGAGGGCGCCGACGGAGGTCATGGAGAGGCACCGGAGGTCGAGTAAGGAGTCACCTGAGGTCGAGGTGAAGCGCGCCGGAGGTCGGGAGTGGAGATCGCACTCCGGAGTCGCCGGAGATCGAGGTGAAGCGCGCCGGAGGTCGGGAGTGGAGATCGCACTCCGGAGACGCCGGAATCTGAGGTGAAGCACGCCGGAGGTCGGGAGTGGAGGTCGCACTCCGGAGACACCCGGAAGCGGGGAGGCCGTGACCCTGCGACGCCGGAAGGCGACATCGAGCCGGAGCAGCCCAGCGACATCGAGCCGAGGCCGCCCAGCGACATCGATCCGAAGCTGCCCAGCGACATCGATCCGAAGCCGTCCAGCGACGTCGACCCGGCGCCGAGCGGAGCCGATCATCGTGAAAAGGGCAGTAAGTGGTAGAGGGGGCGTCTGAGGCCCCGTGGAGCCCTAAAAGACCATTCTAGGGGCTAGAGGGGTGTTAGAACCAGCTTGGGAGTGCCAGGGGTGAACTGAGACTGCTGCAGTGACCTCTGTGAGGGGTTGTGTATTTTGGGAGAGCCAGATCCTTAGGTTACCCTTATTCTACCTCAGTTCAGGCCCAGCCTTGATCAATCTAGGTGGGACACCCCCCATGTCATCCAAATGACCACAATCTGTACTTGGGCAAAGTGAAACCAAACTACCTCGTGACAGGGTTGTGAACTATAATTGTCATTGATTGTGTTATTTAAGTTATTGAGGGTGCTTTATTTATTGTCTTGCACTGTATTTATTCCTGCACTGTATTTATTCCTGACTGTATTTATTTGCCATCTGTATTTATAGCACCTATATTTATTCCGTGTTTATTTATGACCTGATCCTATTTATTGAAACCCCACTGTGGTATTATTTATTTGACCTGCTATTTTCAAGAAAAGTCTTATGGTATTGTATGTATGTTTTGAAACCTGCAACTAAGAGAAAATAAGATAAAGACATATATATTTTCAACTTGACTTCCATAATTTTTACGGTGTAGTGTCATTTTTGGAACGGATGAACGCATGGTTATTGTGAGGGTGTGACGTACGCTCAACACGGTGCCTGACCCCCGACCGTTCGAGCCAAGCTACCATTGTGCTGGGAACCTGGTGACTGCTAACCCGGTTGCCCGGTTTCCAACAAAAATCAATTTGAAAAAAACTCTTTTGGCAGAAGCAAGGGACTGTGATAGGTACCTGCTTTGCTCCCAGTTACGCTGGTCTCTTTATGGGATGGTAGGAGCAGCAGGTAGCCGGAGCAATGGAGGAATTCAGCACCAAGGTAATCATGTGGTAACGCTTCATTGACGATCTCTTTGTAATATGGAAAGGCACCCAAATGGAAGCAAAGAATTTTGTCCAACAACTTAATGACAATCCATGCAACATAGGCCTTACATCTCACAAGGACACTAAAACCATTGAATTCCTTGATATCACTGTAGAAGTTATCGATAGGAAACTTACATCCAGGCTCCATAGAAAGGCCACCGCAGACAAGACAGTGCTCCATGCATCTAGTAGTCACCTAGAAACACATATTGCGAGCATCCCTTATGGCGAGGTTCTAAGAGCACGAAGAAATTGCAGTACTGAGAGCGCTTTCCAACAGGAATGTGAGATCTCGGTACATAGGTTTACACAAAGAGGTTGTAGACCAGCAATTTTTGAACCCACTATCTAAAAAGCTCAGAAAATCAAAAGCAAAGAGCTTCTGATTCCCAAAAAAGAACCTATAAAAGAGTCACACACCAAGAGTTGCTTCATTGTTACTTACACAAATTTGGCAGATGAAATCAGGAAAATCTTACGTTAACATCGGCCTAGTTTGTCAATCGAAAATAGTTTTACTGATTTTATTGATGAGAAGGCTAAAGTAACATTTAGGAAGGGCACTTCACTGACAGACAGACTCAGTAACAATGATGTTGACAATAATTATAATAGTGGGAGGAATGTTAAAGGCTTTTACGCATACCTCAACTGCAACGTGTGTAAGCAAAGTACCTCTGTCACTGAATTCACATCCCCCTTACTGGGGCAACTACCAAAATACACTCGTACTTCACCTGTTCATCTGACTTTACAATCTATGTACTGAGATGCCCATGTGAAATATGGTACTTAGGTAGCACAACGCATCAGAGCAAGAAAAGGATATTGGATCGCACAAGAGCTATGACACAAGTAGACCCCCACTACCCTGTAGTCAGACATTTCAACACTCACCACAATAAAGATGTTTCCAAATTGAGATTTTTCATAATTGACAGGATTCCAGCCAACAAAAGAGAAGATGACAGAGTGAAAGCACTTAGAGAGCTGGAATCTTAGTACATTATTTCATTTAACGCTAAAACCGTGAATGGTTTGGAATATGGATGATGAATTGTATATCTAGTTTGGATAGTATGATTACTGTTTAGACCATTTTACACTCTATCCCATTTCCCACTTTATGTTCCCCTTAGACAAAAGTATAGAACCCGACAGAGGGTTTTTAATTGTTTTTAACTCGCCATCACTTTCTGTGTACAGTTTGTTGAAACACTGTTTAGTTTGTCTTTTGTCACTACACCTTTCTCAAAACTCTTCACTTTTTTGCAGGTCTATGGGTTATTACGAATGTGTACTGTGGCCTTGTACGTGACCAAGTATTCAATATTGATATTATTCCTTTATTCGTCTCTCTGTGAGTTAACATAAATATATAGACATATTCTTTTGACTATGGTGTTTTCTAGCAGCAGTTGGAAAATAATCTATATGGACTGTGGCTTTATGAAGTATCACTTTATTCACCGTATTCATGACATTGTATCAATCATTGTGATATGCCCACTGGGGCTGCATTGCATTTTTTACCTTGGCATATTTCATGCAATTTGAGATACAGTTGGAATGCAGCAACATGATCAATGAATATGTATAATCTGTACTATCTAGCTTATTTTGTGACATGTTAGCTTGTTTTGGTCTGAAACTATTAGTCAATTGTGTTATTATGCACACTAGCAGAGTTAATATTTAGAGTTAGGTTTTATCGTTTGTTGCCCATTTGGGCACAATGTGGCAAACACTACTACAGGTGTTAAGCCCTACACCATTTGGTGGGCAGTGTAATTTCCACATTGCCATAGTGACATGACCCTCAATAATACTGAAACAGCCCCCTTGGGCTTGATGAGTAACCCCGGGCGTAGTACTACGCTTCGCCCACGTAGTGTACGTAGCGCTGCCTGCTTCGCAGTTTTCGAAGTAGGCGTAGCAGGCAGCACTACGCACACGCCAGGGCGAAGCGGAGCTGCCTACCGCCCGCCACCCGCCTCCCGCCCGCCCTCCTTTTAAAATAATGTCATGTATGATAAAAAAATTAAATATAATGACTTACCTGCAGCGCGGCGTCTCCGGGGCTCCCTCTTTCTCGTTCACAACTTCTTGTCACAAATGCGCATGCGCGGACGCCCGCGCATGCGCATTTCTTGCAAGAAAAGCGCATGCGCGGGCGTCCGCGCATGCGCATTTTTGACAAGAAGTTGTGAACGAGGAAGAGGGAGCCCCGGAGACGCCGCGCTGCAGGTAAGTCTTTATATTTCATTATTTAATCATACATGACGTTATTTTAAAAGGAGGGTGGGCGGGAGGCGGGAGGCGGGCGGCGCATAGTGGGGCTACGTGGAGCGCGCGAGTGTGCATAGACTTGGGCACACTACGCGCTGCTCCACGTAGCCCCACTACGCCCACTACACCCACCCCTGTTCATGAGATGTATCTGCCCATACGCATTTGGGTCAGGAGCGTATATGGGAACATACTTGTTTCCATCATATATCTTCATGACAATTACTGCAGGTCAGGCCAGCAATGTGCCTATCATGCCAGATTGCTGATGTAGCATTCACTATTCATTTATTACTAACTCACTTTTACTAGACATTACTCAATGAGCATGTTCAACATGACCTACTTGTGGTTGCCAGTAGGTAATTATAGTTAGGACCTAGTTTCCATAGGAAATGCATTTTTTGACTTGCTTATAACTTTGGCGCCGTTCGATGAGTCTTCAGAAATTTTCAAAAGGTTCAGCACATCTATCCCATGTAAATACGCGATGGATCTGTGAATATTGACACATTTTGAAGGGAAAAAAAAATCAGACCCACTCAGACACCCGCACAGGTACTTTCACACTCATTTACAGTCTTGCAAAGGCATTCATGCACCCACTCACAGACCTATACAAGTACTCAAACACCCATCACAGACCCACCCAGGCACTGGCACACCTACACACAGACGCATGCAGGCACTCACAGACTGATATAGGCACTCACACACCTACTCACAGACCCACACAGCTACTCACGCATCCTCTCACAGGCCCACACATACCCTCCCACACCCACTCACAGACCCACACAGACACTCAGATACCTACTCACAGACCCACTCAACCACTCACACACCCACTCACAGACCCACACACACACACTCACAGATCCACTCACTGACCAACACAGACACTCAGCACCCATTTGCAGGCCCACACAGACACTCACACACCTACTCACAGACCCTCTCACACACTCACAGACCCATTTACAAACCCACACGGACACTCACACACCTTCTCACAGATCCACACAGGCACTCACACAGCTACTTACAGACTAATGTAGGCAGTCATGCACCCATTCACAGACCCCCACAGGAACTCACACATCTACTTACAGACTCACACTTACACACACACACTCACTCACAGACATTTACACATCCACTCACAGACCTACTCAGGCACTCACATACCCACTCACAGACCCACTCAGGCATTGACACACCTACTCACAGACGCATGCAGGCACTAACAGACCGACTCAAATACCCACATAGGTACTCACACACGCACTCACAGTTTTAGGCTGGCACTTTCATGCCCACTCAGAGTCCCACACAGACAGTCTAATACCCATTCACAAACTCATACAGCCACTCATAGGCCCACTCAGAGACCTATGCAGGCCCTCAAACACCCATTCACAGACGCATTCAGGCCTTGACACACCCACTCATAAACCCATGCAGGCATCCACACAGATGCACTCACATACCCAGGTAGGCACTCACACACCAATTTACAGACCCACACAGGCACTCACACACCCACTCATAGACCCACACAGACACTAATACACCCACTCATAGACCCATTCAGACAATCACACCCTAACTCACAGACTCACACAGACACCCCCATACCCATTCATAGACCCACACAGACACTCACATACCCACTGACTGATCCTCTCAAACACTCACAGACCCACTCACAGATCAATACAGACACTCACACACTCACTCACAGACCTACTTAGGCACTTATACACTTACTCACCGGCCTATGCAGGCATTGACACCCCTACTCACAAACCCATGCAGGCATTCACAGGCCCACTCACATAGGAACTCACACATACTTGTATAGCCCCACACAGGCACTCACAAACCCACTCACAGTTTTATGCTGTCACTTTCACACCCACTCAGCCACCCATTCATAGTCCCACTCAGCCACTTACACACCCACTCACAGACCCACACAGGTAGTCTTACACCCACCTATTCACAGACCCACACAGCCACTCACTCACCCAGTCACAGACCCATGCAGGCACTGACAGACCCATTCACAGACCTACATAGGTACCCACAGACCCAGTTACAGACCCATGCAGGTACTCACACACCCATTCACAGACCCGTACGGAGACTCAGGGACCCATTCACACACCCACATAGGCACTCACACACTCACTTACAGACTTATACAACCACTCACACACTTACTCACAGACCCACATATGCACTCTCACATCTACTGATGGAACCACACAGGCACTCACAGACCCACTGACAGAGCCATGCAGGCACTCATACACCCACTTAGAACTCTATGCAGGCACTGACAGACCTACTCACATAACCACACATGTACTCACAGACCCACTCACAGACCTATGGACCCATGCATCCACTTACACATCCACTTGCAGACCCACAGATGCACTCTCACAACCACTCACAGGCCCACACTGACACTCATACACTCACTCACACACCCATATAGGCAGTCACACACCCACAAAACCACTCACATACCCACTCACAAACTCATACAACCACTCACATATTGATACATCCACTTAGACACTCATCCAAACACTGATACAGCCTCCCAGACACCCATACACATATTGATACAGCCACTGACACACCCAGACACACACTAATACAGACACTAACACACCCACACACGCATTGTTACAGACACTGACACACCCAGGCAAATACCAATATGGTCTCTGACACTCTCAGGCACATACCCATACAGCCACTGACACATCCAGGCACACACTCATACACTCAATAATAAACCCACTCACAAATCGATGGAGCAACTTACACACCCAGGAAAACATCAATACAGACACTGACATGCCCAGCTACATACCAACAAAGCTACTGACACACCCAGCAAAAAAATGATACACTCACTTACACACCCATCCAAACACCTATACAGCCTCTCAAACGCCCACACACACACACACAGATACAACCATTGACACACACATCCACACACTGATACAGAGTCTGACACACCCATACATACATTGTTAGACACTGACACACCCAGGTGCACACAGGTACAGCTAGTGACACACCCAGTCACACTCTGATACAGAGACTGACACATTCATGCACACACAATACAGTCACTGATACACCCAGGCACTGACCAATACATCAACTGATATAGCCAGACACACACTGATACAGCTACTGACACACCCAGCCACACATCAATACAGAAACTGACACACCAAGGTTCATAGTCATACAGCCAATGACATACTCAGTCACATATCAATACAGCCACTTAGACATTCAGCCAAACATTGATACAGCCTCTCAAACACCAATACACATACTGACTGATACAACCACTGACACACCCAGGCTCACACTAATACAGACACTAACAAACCCAGGCCCATAATGTTACATTCACTGACACCCCCACCCCCACAGCAATATAGCCACTGACAGACCCAGAAACACACCAATACAGCCACCTACACACCCAGGCACACACTCATATACCCAAAAACACACCCAGTCATACATCGATAGAAGCACTTACACACCCAGTTTCACACCAATACATTAACTGACAGATTAAAAACACAGAGTAAGTTCTTTTTTTGACCAGATAGTGGTTCTAAAAATAAGTGTTTTTTTGTAGAAGGTATTATTAACAGTTATTTTTCTTTTTTTTCAACACAAAATAATCAGGATACTAAAAGGGTAAGGTCAGGGAAATGCAAAAAAACAATTAGCTTCAGTGTTCAAAAAGCATAAAGTGTCAAAAGGAAGAAAAAAAACTAATAGCAATGCTTCTTCATTGTATCCAAGAATGCACCCACAGAAGACATTTTTACAATGACAAGTATGTGGCATTTTGCACAGTGAGTAACCATCTTGCTTAATTCTTCGCAGGCGGCTGGTATAGTAATCACTGCAGCTGATGATGGTTCTCACAAGGGTACTGCAGAGTTGGGCTGTCCTGCTGCACCTGCTTTCTCCTGCATCATCCAGTTGTAGACCCTTTCATAAATTATTTTTAAGTGATTCCATATGGAACTTTTCTAATGTGAATATTCCTTTGCAGTGTCCCTGGATAACTACTTGCCACAAATACTGCAGTGCACATATTTAGCAGTTACCTTCTTTTCCCCTAAAGGTATTGTACAATGCTTCCAGACATCACTTTGCTTTTTAGGAGGCGGTGTCTCTTGCTCCTCATTCTCAACAGTTTCTGGATGTTTATCCCGGACAGAAGATGAAGCTTCAGCCATTCTATCAAATTATTCACCAAATTGAAGAAAAAACAGAGCACCACTGTTCTGAATCCTCTTTCTACAGAGTTCACTGTAGAAATATCTGTTTTGGGTTTGGTTAAATATGCACATGGGTGGAGTCCTAATTTGCCCAATCAAAAGGCAAGGATTGGGTGTGCCATAAGGCGAATTTGCAATTCCAGTCCGTAGATTCACGAATTTGAAAAACTCATAAAACAAGTAGCATTTTTGAAAAACAGATATAGGGTGACATATATATATATATATATATATATATATATATATATATATATATATTTATATATATATATATATATATACTTCTATATATGTTTTCACTGAGGTCATTAATGAAAGTAGAGTGACGTGCATATTTTAAAACAAATTAAATTTTTATCGAATCCACAAATCTCAGTTTGGGGTTTTATTGTGATCATGTGAACGGAATTAATAACCATAGAGTACTAGTAGTACCATTTATGTTTTCAGACCAGTGGAAGAGACTAACTCAAAAAAACTAAATATTACTGAGACATAATAGTTTCAAAATAGATATTGAAAAAACCTTTGAAATTCACTAGAAAAACAAAGGTTATAGGGATGTTATAGTTAAGAAATAGAATTAGAAAGCCCTCAGAAATTCACTGAAAAAAATCAAAGATTACAGGGAAGTCATAGTTAGGCTCAGATTATAAACGCACAAAATCATAGAGATTCAGCAGTCATAGTTACCTGAGCCAACTGTAACTTATGCCCCCTCAAGGCACTGCTTATGACCTCACATATTACATCACTCATGACATGGTCAGTGACATAACTGATGACATCACTAAATACATCTCAAATGACATCATCGTTGATATCACTGTTGACATCATACATAGAACCACACACACATCCACTCACACACCCACACAACCACTCACACACTCACTCACTCATCCATATAGCCACTCATATAACCACTCACCCACCCATATAGCCACTCGCACAGCCACTAACTTACTCATACACCTACTCACACAGCCATTCACTCAACCATTCAGTCACTCACACAGCCACTCACTCACCCATACAGCTACTCACACACCCACTCACTCACCCATACAGCCTCTCAACAGAGCCACTCACCTATACAACCACTCACAACCCCACTCACACACTCGCACAATCACTTATATAACCATTAACACATCCATACAAGCAATCACACGTTAACTCACTCACCCATACAGCCAGTCACACAGACACATAGTCTCTAATACAGGCACTCACACACCCAATCAGTTAACCAAAAGAGGCCTTTTAGGGGTCAGTCAGCCTGTCACCTTTTAGGGGCTTACCAATTTGGACCAGTATGAAAAGAGAAGGCACCCTTGACTTTGTTTTGTTTTTAATGTGTAGATTGTGTACATTGTTTATGATTGCTGTGTAGCTACAGAAATGACTTCCAGTGGAAGTTGGGAATATATCCTCCACAGTAGGTTTAGGAAGCACTTAATCGTTTATGTTGGTTGTTCAAGCTTGAACCTTTGAATGTATTACCCATATTTGTGTTTGCACTTTGTTTCCATTACTGGTTTAGTCTTGGCACAGCCCCAGCCTTTCTCCATTACAATCCTGCAGGTCACACACATGTAACTGTACATGGCCTTACAAATGCAGGGGGGACTTTATATTCATGGCCGAAGCCCACAATGGGTATCGCTTAGAAGTCTTTAACTCTTGGGCTAATTTTCGGGCTGTGAATTCTAATATGAATACATTTCATGATTATACTAATGTTGCTGAGAAAGAAGGTCGATGAGAGGCAATACACACGATCATCAAATTACAGTGTACACAAAACAAAGTTCATTTTGCAGTCGTTGTGGGTTTTGTTGCATGTCTTTATTTTTCACAAGTCCCTTGTACAAATGTAGTCAAAATCTCTTTAATGAGTGGTTTCTAAAAACTTTTTATGTTGCATGAAATTGCAGCCCTGAAGAAGCCCTTGTGAAGGGTGAAATGCGTTGGCTGTTTCTACATGTGTACAAAGGACTTTGTGAAAAATAAAGACATGCAACAAAACCCACAACAATTGCTAAATGAACTTTTCTTTGTGTACACTGTAATTTGATGATTGTGTGTATTGCCTCTCATCAACCTTCTTTCTCTCTATTCATTTTTGGTCGTGTGGCAGCTGGCCATTTGAGGTGGGCAATACAAGTCTAAAGTATTTCTTGTGACTAGCCTGTTTAGTGCAGTTGCTGTTAACCCTGCTGCCTTTGGTTTTGTTGATACTAATGTTGCTCCACCACAACAATACAATATGTTCTAGAAAATACCATTATCACACTGGGAACATCAAAATTAGCTCTGAGGCACCCTTTTATATGTATATGCACCAGTACATACAGGTCCGCTTAGTAATGAATGGGCTACTTAGCCAGCATTAGCTGGTTAAGCACCATTCCCTAATTTAGCGAATCTTAATGTTCAAGAGCTATAACAATTATACAATGGTCTAGTTAGACTATACAGACACTTCACTGAATATGTTTCACGCACTTTGCTTGCAGTCCCAGTAAGGTCTAGCCTGGCAGGGCAAGCCCAGATGTCTGCACTGCCAACTACAAGTCCTGTGATTGTTCATTCAATTATGGGCAAGATTCCCAATAATCGTGAAGACATTCCTTTTTGGATCACCCAAAAAATCTGATTGAAGCTGTGTTCCCCCCTACGGAACCACAAAATAAGAACATAGTATTGACTATGTGCTTATCCCATAGAATGGTTCCTGGAATAGGTGACTGTACCACATGGGGCACAGTCTTTACTGCAGTCTATACTGTTAGTCATGGTATTCCGTCTATGTCAGTCTTGCCAGAGGTGTTAAAACAAATACTGAAAAAACACGGGGCAGCTGTGGCCCTGGATTTTGGGATGAAACTAATGGGTAATTTTCCCATGGTGTCTGCAATGATTCTGTCTAACATTAAAGGTGAAGCAGCTTTTCTCAATATACGCCATTGACTCACACTGGTTGCACAAGCTGACCTGGAACGTGAGCTACCTATAATTATTGTGGATGTCTATACTTCTTTGGGAGGCAATAATTTGAGAAGTAGACCTACCAAACCACAACTTGGCAAATCTAGTTCCAACAAAGACACAGTCTAGCAGAACCCTGAGTTTGTTAAAAAAACAATGGGATAAATCCAAACCAAAACAGAAAGGTAAATCTCGTGAAGGTTCTCTGCCACCGAAGCCCTCTGAGAGATGCTATAATATGCAGGATCGCTGACAAATAAAGGCACCAGAGAGGTATCAGATGTCTGATACTCATCTTTCTCGTTCCTTTTAGGACTCATCTGATAAGCAATACGAGGGAAAAGGTCATTCTGACCGCAGACAGGAAGAGTATGTGAAACCGAAGAGGGGCTCACAATGCTCGTCTGATGTGAAGATAAAGAAGGAGATAAAATGTCCTCAATTTGAGCCCCAATTTCAGAAAAAGAAAGTTGTGGCGATACCAGCAAAACATGCCACAAATATTGAGACCTCTTCACCTGAACAAGAGGTGGGTGGTAACTCTCCTAGACAGCGTGGCAGAAGTCACTATAGTGCACTGGAATCTCCAGGAGTTTCTGGCAGCAACACCAACTGTTAACTATCAGTGATTATCCTACAGCATTCTTTTAGCACAGGTCGATTGGCCCTCACAGTGTGTTAAAACATCCCTGCAAGGTGAGGATGTACTACTTTTGTCTTTCTCTGCGCTTTTCCCTGACACTGTGGAATGAGCTCTTGCACTTGCCCCAGCACTATATTGCAATCATGTCGGCTGGGAAAATGACTCTCTTATCATGTAATACACATATGGTCCAGCCCACAAGTGCAACCACAAAACCCAATCAAACGGGTTGCTAGACGATAACGACCTGAAGGATGATGAGTTTAATACACATTTGGTCAGAAGGGATTGCATAATCATCGGATTCACTCGATATGGCTACAAATTCAACTGTAAGAATTCAAATATGACATTTCTAAGTGTCCTATTTTTGGGATATGAACTTACACATGAAGGCAAAAGCTTAGTGCCTCACTTTCTGTGCTCTGCTGCAACCACAAATACTATACAGAAGCTGCAATCTTTATTGGGATTCCTTAATTTTGGCAGAACCTACAAACCTGATTATGCATAGTGCCTGAAATCACTGTATGACCTGATACACCCTGACTTTTCCAGTTCTTGTTGGACATTAGAACACACAGAAATACTCAGATTCTTACAATCTGAATTGTTTGATACACAACACTTACATGCACATGACAACACAGCAAACCTGCTCATCCGTGTCATTTTGGGTGCCATTGGATTCACCCATGTCACTTGTAACGAAGGTGAGACAGTACTGATTGCATATAAATCGCAACTATATTCCAGTGTGGAAATGTGTTTTGCATCCACTGAAAAGATACGGACTGCGGTGCAGATGACCATACTTAAATAGCATGCACTTGCACAGGGAAACACGTCATTGTCATCACCACAGTTCCAGAGGCTGTTACAAAAACTAGCATTTCCATCGCTAAAGCCCCCTGTCCACGTGGATACAATGAGTGACACCCTTGACAGTTATTAATGTGGACTTCGTCTTTGACCTTTCTTTACAGACACAAGAGTTTCTTCAATATGAGCATGTTTATCCCATGCCCAGTAACATTTTACCTGTTGATCAATATACATACATTGTTTATACTGATGGTTCAGCCCAACCTGCTATAAGTACCAAGCACCAATATTTAGTCGCACATGCCACTGTCCTTGGTGTGATGATGGACAGAAAATTCCAACCACAAAAGGGGCTGTACTGTGCAGTTGGCTGAGCAGAAGGCTTTGTTACTTGCACTGGAACATACAGATCCAGAATTCCCTACACTTAGTGTGTGATTCATATTACTGTGTCCAGTCTGTTAAAGACAATTTTCAGTATGTTATGTTATGGTATGTTAGTAGTACTTCTATAGCGCACGACTCACCCGGGGGCATCTCAGCGCTTGCATAGAGAAAGAAAAGGCTAAAAGTGGAACCGGAGTCAAGATAACAAAAAAGTTTAAAACAGGAAGGCTTTTAATTGTTTCCTAAAGATACTATATGAGGCACATTCTCGCAAGGCAATAGGTAGTTGGTTCCAGTAACGTGGAGCAAGGTACGAAAAAGCTTTGCCCCCTGTGCGACTAAGACGTATTTGGGGAAACTGCAGGAGGGCTAGTGAATTAGATCTAAGGTTTTGACAGGATACATATTTAGTGAGTTTTTTTTGCAGGTAGTAGGGCCCTTTGCCGTTTAAGGCATTATAGGTGAGGCAACAGATTTTAAAGTGGGATCGCTTCCTCACAGGTAACCAGTGAAGCTCTCTCAGCAAAGGACCTGAAAGAGAGCCTGCTGGGCGATTTAGAATCATCCTTGCTGCAGTGTTCTGGATCACTTGCCGTTTAGCAAGCAAGGTCTCACCCACTTCAGCCATGAATGCATTGCCATAGTCAAGTCGGCTAATCACCATGGCCTGGACCAGGGTTCTATGATGGTTAGTTGGCAGATAGGGCAGAATCTTACATAGGAGATGTAGGCTGTAATAACAGGAGCTATTTGTTGCCGCAATGTGATCTTTCATAGATAAAGACTGATCGAGTTTTAATCCAAGGATTTTTACACATTTTTGGGGGATGGGGGCTGTTCCCAGCTGAGACGACCACCAATCATCCGTCCAGATGGTCGGGGCTTTCCCCATTAACATGACCTCCGTCTTACTAGGGTTCAGCTGAAGGCAGATCTCCGTCATCCAGTTTGAAATAGCAAGCATACCTGCCGAGAACCGGATTTTCTCAGTTTCTAGATTAGGACCAATTGTAAACATAAGCTGAGTATCATCAGAATATGAAATTATCTCGAAACCGAGTTGTTCTACATTTTTTGCCAAAGGGGCCATGTAAACATTAAATAATGTCGGGCTTGGGCAGGAGCCCTGTGGTACGCCCTTATCCAATCGAGTTTTCTCTGAAAAGTATGGCCCTAGCATAATAGTTTGTAGTCTATCCAACGAAAAATTCTGCAGCCATTTTAAGGCTGTGCCTTGAATACCACAGGAGTGTAGTCTCTCTACGAGCTTTGAGTGTGAGATGGTGTCAAATGCCGTGGAGAGATCTAATAGGATCAGGACTACTGATCCTCCTGCGTCCATAACCTGCCTAAGGCAGTCAGTCACGGCCAGGATAGCAGTCTCGGTGCTAAAGCCCGGACGGAACCCTGATTGCAAGGGGTCCAAAATTGTGTTTGACTCAAGATATAAGCTTAACTGCCTATTTATTATACTTTCCATTTGTTTGCCCAAGAAGGGTAACAAGGAAATAGGCCGGTAGTTACTGAGTACCTGAGGGTCGGCAGTGTTTTTTTTAAGTATTGGTCGTACGTACGCTTCTTTCCATGTAGTAGGGATAATGCCTGATTGAATTGAACAGTTAAAGATTTTCCGAATTTCAGGAGCACAGCTAGTGGCTAAAAGGGCCATAATTTTAGGGGGGCAGGGATCTCGGGCGAGACGGATTTAGCAAAGGATAATAAGTTGGAAACCTCATCCAGGGTGATTATTTCAAACCGATCAAGGGTGCTAGGTGTCAGCTTTCCCAATTCTCCGGGTCTAGTGGAGGTTTCAGGATTATGGGACTTCACAGTTGGAAAGTTAGCATAAATATTTGCAATTGTTTCATGAAAATAAGTCGCTAATGAGTTGCAGAGTTCTTGAGATTCCAATGGGGATCGTCTGCAAGCTTGTGGGGACACAAAATTCTTAACTATGTTGAACAGAACTTTAGATGAGTTACTGGCATGGTCTATTTGATTCATAATGAAGGTTTGTCTGGCTTTTTTTATACTCTGATGATAGCTGGACAGAGATCGTTTGTATGCTTGTCTGTCTAAGAGATCTTTACTGATTCTCCACCAAAATGAATCCAAAGACTCTAAAGGTGACACGATCAAGCATAAACTGCTTTGAGTTAAGGTGGCAAACCTTATAGATAGGTTGCCACGGACTCATGTCATCCGTACATTGAGTCATCAATGTGTGGGACCGCACGTTGTAGGGAATTACATGGCTGATGAAGCTGACAAATCTGCAGTTGAGACTGCAATAGTTCAGCAGCCTCCTCGACTACAGACTGTTTTTGAGTCATCTGTGCATGAGTTCTGCTATTCATGGTGAAATGTTCTGTCTCCATCATTCTGGACATCACTACTTACATCGAGCTAGTGTTCAACGCATACTTCTTAATTTGACACAATGGGAACATTGTCCTGCACCCCCACAAGGGAGCTCTAAAAAATATAGGGATGAATTCATATATTTTTCTGGACATGATTCATCAGACCCGAAATCATACTATTTTAAACTTGTCACACGACCACCAAAGAAATGTATGCTTACACAAACTAAGCTAACATATACAGACTCTTTGGTCACACAACTAGCAATTAAAGGCCAATGATTATTGGAAGGACATCATTGATGTCAAATTGATTTGGGCTACCAAACATTGGAAAGCTCAGGGGACGGACACATTGTTCTGAGCCTTTTTAATTGCAACACAAATGATTTTTCTGAAGGATAGAGTTCAGCAGGCTACATGTCTTGGATTGGCAAAAATTAAAAAAATGAATGCCCCTAGCATTTCTTCCATTGCCTGATATGGTAATTGGCAACATCTCACAAATTATACAGAAGAACAGTTTGATAGTATGATGCAGAATGGTACGTTTAGGTCCTAATTGGTGGTTATTGTGGCCAGTGGACACAAATAGCTGTTATGCTTGTTTTTTTAATTCCTCATCTGAGTTTAAGGTAAGCAGACCCAACCCCCATTAGTCCCACTCTCAGCATTCAGGTATTGTCACCACCTACTCGGTGGGGAAATTGTGCCAACAATGGTTGAAACATTCCACACTGTCTGCAGTAAAACAACATTCAGAAGACATGGACCTATCAGATTTTCTACTGGGTCCTATGTCTCAACTTTCGAAACTATTTATTTATTCCACATATAATGAAATTTGGAAATTATCACAAAGGGAAGCTGCTGTGTGTTTAATACAAATTGATTAAGGTAATGTGGATAAAGTACTTGCTGTTATTGATAGTAGTATCAATATGTTGTCTTCTCGCATTACAACTGAAACAACATTGTTTCATCTATTATCGATGTTATACAAAGTGACATGTCTGCATTGTAACATGGGCAAAGTCAGCTTAGATCTAATATACAATTTAGCTGGACACTTCAGGTACTAAAAAGTGGTCACGTACCATGGTGTTACCTTAATTAGACACAGCTATTCCGGCCTTTCAATCTCACATGCAAACAATGACTCATGTCTAAAAAAGATGCCACATACACAATGTTACATCCGAGAAGTTAGACCAGCTCCCATTAACAAGAGAAGAAACACTGTCCACAGTGTAGCTGATACATTGTGCAATATCTTTTCCAAATTCAACATTTCAGTTCACAGCTTGCATGAAACCCTCCCGGTGGGTAGGCATGAAGCCCTAGGGGGGACTTTATTCATGAATTATGGTCACACCCATTTTCTTATTGAAATGAGCAGGCAGAGAAAAGCAACAATATGGCCCCCAAGGAAGGGAATCACCAGATGCCATCACCAGGTAAGTGTAGTGCCCCAAGGTGGTACATGATGTCGCAGTCCCAATCTGGGACCTTTAGCACTCAAAAGGTGCCTCATGATATAGATGGGCCGCCACGCAAGTATGCTGCATGCCCGACAAAGAAAACCAACAGCGAGGAGAAAATGGGTAGCGCCGCGGGTGGCGATTCGGCCCGCAGCGTAACAAGTACTGCTTCTACATCACAAGGGTGTGTGATGTGCACCATATTGAATTAGGGCAAGTCATTTTATCCAGACTTGCCCAGGTGCCGCTTGGTAAACTCAGCAGCCTACCTTATTTCAAGATTGAAGTACCATAATCATATGTCTCATCACTTGAGCAAACTACGTTGGCCACCTATCGCCAAGGAGTTACTTTCAGATCAGTCTTTACTGGCCACCATGTCATCAGTTGGTGCAGTCAAATGTTTTCCATTGTGCTTCACAGATACAATCCTAGGCAAAATCTCAGGTGCCCCTCATTCAACCTCCTCACCGTCCCTCATTGTGAAGTACGTCACTGTGTGGTCTGTGCCTTTTCTTACCTTAATGCTAGAATCTGGTATTCCTGGAATTTGTAACTTGCTGGCAACGTGGCTTTTCAGTCTCAGGGTTGCTCCATAATTCCTTTGTTCAATATGTATAACTGTTTTAAATTCCAGAATCAGATCAAAGTTCATACTACTATTCCTTTTCAACTGTGTTCCTGAATCCCCAATTGAAATCAAACTGGTCTAATCTTTTCAACATTTTCACTTCAGTTCCATCGTATAAGATCACTCTCTCTAAGAAACCAAACTCTACCTTGGGAAATGTCAGGTGAAACTTTTCACTCCAGCGATCCCCCCATTCAAACTTTAGCTCATCCCCCTTGAATCAATATCTTTAAAGTTATCTACTCTCGCATCTCTGAGCTGTTGCAAAGCAGGTCTTTTCCACCACTGATGTATCTGATGTTCTTAACATTTCAAAGGACATTTTCAGGGTCGTGGAGGTCAACCATGCTAGATTTCTCAATCCCATTCTTGAAAGCTTCTTGTGAAGACTTTTTCTCATCGTTTAATAATAAAGCACTGACTTTCAGCCACAGACCCACCTTCTCCTCGATTGCTCCCCTTTCCTATTCAGTTTCTTTTAATGGCTTTTTAATCCCTTCCAGCGCATATCTACCAGTGGTGCGGAATGTGCAAATGATGTGGTCCGTCGGCTAAACTGCCGACTTTGGTACTGGAAACCAGAGTTCGAGCCTCGAGGTCGCGTCCACATCCTGTGATTCTGGGCAAATCATTTAATCTCCCCGTGCCTGAACAGGGACATCTTAAGGCTTTGGGGGGCCCTGGGCCAAACATATTTTGAGGGCCCCTGTTCGGAACAGTTTTGAATTTCTGGTTCAGTTCAGCTCTTTATGTCGTCTTTGGCCAGGTCACTGACAGTGCACAGGACACTCGTCCACATTTTTAATTCTTAAATTTTTTATATTTACATCTAATATTCAGGGATAGTGACATGCGTTTTCAATATTATAAACAGCAGCACCTCACTAATATCACTGCAAATAATCTATGTGACACCCTTCCATTTCTCATATGTGAGGTTCTACTTTGATCTAAAAAAACGTTTTATGGATGTTGCATGAAACATAAAAACACATGTTTCTGCAAAGTGTCTGTAATAGATTCTCACAAATCACCCACATTAAAAATAAATTAAAGGAAGATGGTATTCCATCTGTTTAAGAAAAATTCAAGATCATCATGACAAGACTCTGCAGAACAGAGCTGGCACTATCAAGGCAATCCCTAAAAGACAGGGGCCGTGGGCCAGAGCCCACTTTGCCCATGCGTTAAAACGTTTCTGTGCCTGAATGTGTAATGTAAATACGGTGCTCATGTAAAGGGCTCCAATACCTTTGGGTCGAGTTCGCGCTATATAAATATGCAACAAAAAAAAAAATGCGCCCAGAGTAGGGGGCCACCCACAACAGCCTTCTGAGCATGAACAGGGCACTAGATAACCTTGCTGAAGTTCCACAGGTGCTCTTACACACAGGGAGCTTGCTGCTGGCTCAGTCCGATTCCCTCAGCTTGCTGCAGGAGTCAGAATCCAAGCATCAGAATGTTCTGAAACACCTGCAGTGGCACTGTGAAAGCCTCATTGTGCACATACTGAATGGCTGAGCAGTAGACATGATCACTTTTGTAAATGTAGAGTGAGCCATTTGCCCCTCACTGCCTGATGCCAACAGAGGTCAATTAATAAGCCGGGTCTGGTGGCGCAGTGGACTAATGTATCCACTGTAGGGGCCTGTGCTCGACCTCATGGTCACAGGTTCTAATCCTGGTGCGTCCAATCAGCCTTTCATCCATCTGAGGTCGATAAAATGGGTACCGTTGGGTAACAGTATACATTGGTTATTCAGTGACATGAGACCCTTGGGTGATACGTGCACTTTACAAATGCACGTTATTTAAGAAGCAATGCCCATACTTATGGGTGACCCCTGAAGACAAGAGAGTCACGATAATCACTGCTTTCACCCTGAGAGAGGGCAGACGATGCCAATTAAACAAGGAACGTTGCTTACTTAGGACAGAGTTCTGTAACCGGGAAAATGAATGATATAATCTTTGTTGTTTTCATTTTATGCTAATAAATGTACAGCTAATTCTAAACAACTTCTTGGATTCGCTAATACACAATTCTTTCTTATTAAAGGCAGACATAGAAATCGTTATGCTTCTGAGACCTGTGGACACTGGACAGAATCTCGGAAAACAAGATGCTGCTCCCCAGACCGAGCTATTGAGAGAAAGGGACCTGAACATACACTATATACATTATACACACCACTGAAGTAGAGGTGGGCAAGCCAAAAAATTAACAAGGACAGCAGAGTTAAGGGTCTGTCTTGGTTCCAAGAGCTCTTTTTGTCCCTAAGTGACTAGGCACAAGCTGACCCATGGGAACATTTGACATGGAAATTTGCAACAAATTATATGTAAAAATATGATATAGTGTCTTCAAAATTTAAAAAAATTATAATTCTTTGATGAGCGTTTCGCCATCAGATTTTATCACTGCACAGAGAGGTGTTGATGACAAGTGACAGGTTTTAAACACGAACTTAGGAAGATTCATGTCCT
This sequence comes from Triturus cristatus, assembly GCF_964204655.1. NCBI lineage: Eukaryota > Metazoa > Chordata > Amphibia > Caudata > Salamandridae > Triturus > Triturus cristatus. Next base: position 1,009,106,957 of record NC_140593.1, on the reverse strand, counting down.
CATTTTGACAACAATACCATTAGGGAACTAAGTGGCAAGTCAGTGGTCATGTGCACCCTGAATTTGGACTATATTCTTATTCCTATTGTACATGGAGCAACATTAGAGCCCATTAAATCAAACACAAGAGAGATTTTTGTATAGCACACATCATCATGTATATCAGGGTTTTCTCAAATTCAGTAATGACAAAATAGAAAATTGAAGGCATATTCTAAAACTAAACTCAATATATGCATAAGTCTAAAATCATAAAAATGTACACTAATGCACTTTAATAATGAAGGAAAATGAAACCTAAGTTGTAATAAAGCCAATGCAATAATATGAAATGCTAAAAAAGAATATAAAGTAATTTAATATAAATGACGAATTAAAATTCAGGAAACTCCAGGAATGTCTTGCATGTCACGAAAGTCATTAGGAACCATGATGGAACCAGCTTCCGCTGATGATGTTTCCGTTGAGACCCGACCCACAAGTTCCAAAGAACAAACCTGATCATATCCAACCCTATCAGCAGCCGTTGATGGTGTATCCACAGAGCCACAGAGAAGATGCCCGGATTAATGAATCCAGGATCCTAAGCATCAATCAAAGGCTCATAATATTAATTGTGTAGCAACAGTATTGTATAGGACAAGACTGAAAAAGAATCCTCAGCGGGCACATCAACAGATCTATATTCATAGATTGAACCGGTTGCATCCTAAGGCATATATCCAGAGCACACTTTAAAGTGCACAGGAGGCAGTGGAACACAGGCTGAACACAATGCAACAATGCAGGTCAAAAGGACCAAGACCATTTGTCATTCAGTGCTTGAAGCAAAGATGTGCCTAAACAGTGCATCATAGATTCAAGACACAGCAACACCTGGCTGTTCCATCACCATTTGGCTTGGAGGTGGAACATCCATTGCAGAGCAACAAAAATAGGACCAAAAAATCTACAATCAGCAAAAGTACCAGCGGTATGCTTCCAAAAATGCTGGAAACTAGGAAGTGTATGAAAGATGGAATCACTCTGAATACAGTCTGGAATGTAATAACAATGCCAGACCCAATAACTTTAAAAAGTGTACTACTCCCGCAGTATTAGCTGCATTAAATATGAGGTGCATCAGTTCTCCAAAATGTTGATGGAGGTTAGTGCGTAGTAGTGATTCTATTTCAGAGGAAGACCTTGCTACTTAGAGATCAAAAGTCTCTCTAGCAGATGTTGAAGAAACCTCCTTCTGGAACAATAAGGCTTTCAAACTGCTCAACTTATCAACGTTCACATTAAAATAGCTATTGAAGGCCAAGCCATCACCTCTTTGACTGTACGTACAGGTGGAAATAACACATTAGTACAGCAAGTCACAACCCTGTAAACCGTCACCACATAAGGTACTCTCAGTTTCATCCACAACCACCTTGGTTACTCAGCATCAAAGACCTTCCATTTGAAATCAACCTGAATGTTGACCAAATAAAATCAGCTGGGGCACCTTTCAGATAATATGCTAAGTTGGCCGTAGATGTATTTCAAATGCTATTAAGCATGACCTCTTGCAAATGAGAGAATGGGAAAATGATGTTTCACATTCGTTTGTGCTGAGAAATACTTCAGTTTCTCCATTCCTACATCTGAAAGTGAAAGGTAGGATCCATGTTTAATGTACAAATCTCTTCCCTAACGCCTCATTTCTGCCAACTTGAAAATGTTTCAAAAAAGACGTGAAAAGAAATGTAGAAATTGGTATTAACCATCGGCAGATGGTGTTTCAATCACTGTGAATGGTAATTTCTCTAAATTCTCTATACTTAACATGGTATACGTTCGTCCTTTTTTACCATAATTTTTTTGTGAACGTTTTAGATTTTAATGCGAACATAAATCAGTCATATTTAGGTGTTTCCATGGAACATTACCAGCTTTTAGAGTCTGGAATGTCCAGCTTAATTGTATATTAGATCTAAGCTGTTTTGCCCGTGTTGTAAGAGACATGTCACTTTGCATGATCTCAATTGCTGAAGACACAATGTTATTCAGATAATACATCCTAATTGACAATGTAGTCATCCCATTATCAACAACTGCCGAGGCTTTTTCTAAATTAGCTCTGTCAATTTCATGTATGAGTTTAGCAGTTTCTTGCTTGGAAACTTTCCAAATGTATGACATATAAAAAGCGTTTATGACATGGTGTTCTAGGACTTAACCAAAAATCCTATAGGTCAATATCATCAGATAGGGGAGACAAATATCATTTCACCTCATCTAAAATGAAATGTTGTAACCATTGTTGGCATAACATTCCCGCACTTTATGTAGTGACAACTCCCAAGTGTTGTGTCTGCACATTATTTGGATCCGGTCTATTTGTTTTGAAACCCCCTGCATTGTTTGGAAAACATGCATGACAACCATTAGTATCTAATGGCCACGCTTGCCACCCAACCCAACAGTAATGTGAAGAATTGTGTGTACTATTCTGTATCATGCTGTTCAGCAGTTCTCTGTGTAATTTGTGAACTGTTACCATTTATGAAAATGTTCAATTGTGGAAAAGTTAGGTGTATTAATGTTATTTATTTTAGCTTAGCCTATGAATGATGTTTGCTATACTGTTTTGTTCAGAAAAATCATTTGTCTCTGTATTAGATGTGCTTTAAACAAAGCCTCATTGCCCTGAAATTGGCAATCTTTTATTCCTCAAATAGATTTCAATTCAATATTGTTTTCCAAATTCATAACCCTGTACAGAAAACTGGAAATAAAGGAAGCCGCATTAATACATTTTGTTTTGGTCAGCATATTTTTATTTGCTGGGGAAGGGGAAAGTTTTAAATATTAAGACACTGGGTCTACAGGGTTGTTGCCAGAAAAATATGCAAACCTTTGCATGTATGTTTTGAGCTACCCACTGGTGGTGTTGGGCAATGTTCCCATTGTGTATAATTAACATTGCATGTGTAATACTAGCTCTGTGTAAATAACGGTGTGCATAGTGATGATATCAGAACATTTCACCATAATTAGATGTCCCACTATACATATCTTCACTTTTTAATACAGTATAATATTCTAGCTCAGAAAGCATAGATTTTACATCCCAATCATCAGACAAGCTGCCAGGAGTTATAATGTCACTTAGTGAGATTTAAAAAACATAAAGGATCTGTAAGGTCTCAGTAGGACCAAAAATATCAAATGGGACCTTATCTGAAACAATGCCATCCAGGGTGGGAAATGCAGAAATGTTCACAAGGGACAGGTCTCTTTCTAATTTATGTGACGAAGAATGAGGCTTCAATACCTCTGCGACCAGTTTGACAGTAGATAGTTCAGGGAGATTATGTCCATTTAAGAACAAATAGAAAACTGTCATAAATCCAAACCAAACGAAAAGGAAAATCAATGAAAAGGCAATCCAAACGTAAATCAAAAGTGGAACAAGGTAAATCTGTTTATGCCCAAAAAAAAGCATGAATGTCATGCAATAGTGTGCTTGACGAATCCGAAGAAAAGTCATCGACATCAGAAAAATATCTGGTGGATACTTCCAAAGGTGGATCATGATAAACAACTTGGTGGTTAGGAGTAGTAGTCGAAGACTGTGAATTCACATACCGTGTGTGTACGGTGTTGGTAGTTGTAACTGGAAGTTGCAAAAATTCAGTGTCTGATATCTCCCACCGGGGAGTAGAAATTTCTGTATTATTTAATGCTTGCAAAGGGATTTCCTGTATGGTAGTGAGAGGAGACCACTATCTACCCAGGAGCCCTCATGCCCAACTGTGTAGGACTAGTCACATGGTGTGGTTTTATGAGATCTATGGATACAAATCTCTTGTGTTTACAACCAACAAGGGGTGGCACAAGTGCTGTTCTGACACCTTCAACTCACAGTACTGGCATTGGTGCTCTGTATGACTGACCAAATTCCTTCCTGTCGATAATCTTCTCTCAAACTATATCCCCAAGCTTTGGAATCCAGACAGGAGTTCCTGTTTGCACCTTCGATACTCCAGTGGTATATAATTTCATGTGTTCATTTGAACTAACCCCTCATGAGCAGCTATGATCAATTCTAGTCTTTGGCCTGAATTTGGAATCACTCGATCCCCCAGGCCAGGAATATGAGCAAATCCTATGTTTTGTGCATTCAATAGGTAGGTGCATTTTACTGGATATTTTTTAGGTAATGGAGTGCCAGTGCATGAATCATTGGCAGCTACCATGATGTTTTCATGCACTCTTGTATGGGAATGAGTAATTGTAGCTGCAACAGCAGTCTGGACTGCTGCCTTTGCAGCTTCATCAGCCAATGAATTCACAACAACATGTATTCCAACATGTTGGTGACTCAGTATATGTATTACATGAGTAGGCCTGGGCCAAAATTCCGTTACGCTGGCGAAAATTGAGATAATTTGGCATTTTCGCGTTCCGCGGAAAGCGCAAAAATGTCAAAATTTCCACAATCCGCATCTTACCGGAAATTTTTTTCTTGCTCGCGCTGTAAAAAAATACATTCTCGCGTGCGCTCGATCGCCTTACGTGAATCCCCGCGTTCGCCGACAAGTTTTCCCGATCCGGTTGCGTTCTCCACGAGATGTTGGATTGCTGGTAGCCATTTGCGCTGTCTCGTGACAGTTCGCGCCCGCATTAACGTCATTTGTCACTCGATCATGTCATTTGTCGCGCGATCACGTCTTTCTTCTCGCGATCATGCAACGCGAGAGTATGAGAAGATTGAGATCTCGAACACGTCATTCTCCACCGCGAGCAAGAGCGTGAGGACGCGGGCACGTCATATCGAACGCGAGCGGGCGGGACAAGTGAAAACAAGCCCGTGAGCAACCGCATGGGTAAGTTGGCGAGCCGCGATCATTCAAAATATTCCGCGAACAGGCGGGAAAAAAACTTCTGCGTCTTCGCGATATTTCCGGCGTGTTTGTTTAGATTTTCAACATTTTCGCGATAGTTTGCGAAAGTGAATTTCGCAAATTCCGCCCACCCCTATACATGAGCCCATGGCCAACATTCTTTCAAATGTGCCACCTTTTCCCTAAGCAGCTTATACATGATAGTATTCCTTTTAGAGTCTCGGAATCCATTCAGGTGCTAATAGTGCAAGTGCTCATTGTAAGACTGGACACAATCATATAAATCATACACTATTAGTGTGGGGAATTCAGAATCCATATTTTCGAGTGGCAGAATTAGAGCTTTAAGTTCTGCCAGCTGTGCAGTGTAGTCATTTAGTGATTGTGCAAATGTTTTAATAGGCTGGAAGACTCCATACCTCATTTTTCCCCTCACTGCTGTGCAAGTGGTGGAGTATTAGCGTTTAGTTCCAACTGCGGGCTGGGCAGAACCATCAGTATAGACTTTGAAGTCATACTGATCAAGAGGCTAAACGCCATTGGGCACAGGGTATTCTTGTTCATTTTGTAGGAATTCTTGTGTTTTTAATGTACAATCGGAAACATAGTCTACGTCAGTAGTTGTTAAGGAGGTGGTCCACTGTATCCATCTAGTATGTAAGGCTTTCACATTAGGAAAGCTGGTCTTTGTAACAGCCTCGAAGGCTGGTATGGGAGTCACAACAGTTATGCGTTTCCCCTGAGCTAATGATCTGTCCTTTATAACAGCCATCTGAACTGCAGTCATTATATTTTACTAGGTGCGAAACACATTTCTGTATTGGAATATAAATGTGATTTATTTGCATTTGGTACTGTATCACCTTCATTCAAAGTGACATATGTGTAGCCCATGGTCCCTGCAATTACGTGGATCACCAAGTTTGTGGTGTTAACACATGTGTAAAGGTTTTGTTGCAAGCATGTCAGTTTGCCGTGATCTCAAAATCTGTGTATGGTCTGGGTGTCCAATGTGTGCTTGGGAAGTCTGGACATTTTAAATTGTATAAACGGTTTCACCCAATGTGCATAATCTGGTATGTATGTTCTACCAAAGTTGAGAAAGCCGAAATATAATTGTTGCTTTTTTATTGTTTTGGGGAGTTGTAGGATTGCATATTTCTCTAAAAAATGTGCTGCTAGGCTTTTGACTTTGTTAGGTAACTCATATCCCACGAACAGGACAATGAGATAGGTAACTCGTATCCCAAGAACAGGACAATGAGATAGGTAGTTTTGAATTTGTAACAATTTTCAACAAATCCCATGACAATAGGCTCTACTCTGGCTAGATGTGTGTTTAAGTCATCATCCGTAACGTATATGCCATTGACATAAGACAATGTTTCTGGATCAATTTCTTGTAGAATTGCTGTTAGATGGGCAGAGAACAGGCTAGGGTTGTTCTTATACCCCTGAGGTAATCAATGAAATGATTTTTGTGACCGGAGTGTGGTGAATGTGGTTAGATACCTGCTTTCAGGTGCTATGTTTTTGGCAGAAAAAGTCATTTGAAAGATCTAATATTATTTTTTATTATTTGGAGGCATTGTTGTTCATTAGTGCTGCGATGTGTGAATTTTGTACTGCAAATGTGTTTGTATGACTGTTTAAATGTCTGAGTCTAAGACTAAGCGATATGAATGATCTAGTTTTGCTCCTGGAAACAAAAGATTGGTCACTGATGAGGAGCAAAGCTCAATTGTGCCTTAATTTTCAAGTTATGATAGAATTTCTTTAACGGGTCATTTAGCTTCATGTATAATAGGATAATATGTTTGCACTTGCGCGCTGGACCTTATTGCTATAACATGATAAGGTGAATCTTGATCCCAAGCCTACATGATTGCAGTATAATGCTGGACTTGTGCAATAGCCCCCTTCATGGCATACGCAAGTTTAACTCCTTCAGAAGGACCGTATTATTATATCTTACCCATGTGGGACTTTTCTAGAAACTCGGATGGCCAATCCCTTTCAGCCAAGAGAATGTCATATGTCACTGTCAAATGTTCCCTAAAAAGACTTCAATGATGCTAGGTTTGTCCTCCTTGATTTGGATGTCCAAATCATATAATCTGCTTGGAGAGCTAACTCTCTGATGAGTGTTTCCATCTCAACAAAATCATTAGTTGCTATTGCCACCAGATACTCGTTACAATTCTGGCAAATTATTGTGACCTCTGCCATGCTGTCTGGCAGAGTTTGTGCTCACTCCTGGCTCTGATGCAGGATCCTCAATATGTGTGGCATATTTAAGGGAAATACCTGCCACCTTGTCCTTCTTGAATTGTGGCTTTTGTTGTGCAAGTTTCTCTTCCCTTTTTATGATGATGTCAGATGAGCTTTGTCAGTCCTTTTTTGGTGTCATGTACTCTTTTGGTCTGCGCTCTCATCGTTCTGCTCTCTCTGAGCTTTTTTCAGATATTTCCTGAAAGGAACGAGAAGGACGTTTAGCACTATACTGATACCTATCAGGCTTTTCAATTGCTTCACTGTTACGCAAATTATAGCATTTTTCAGAGGACACCAGCTGAGGAAATCCACCCAGTGACTTTGCTTTTTCTTTATTTATTTGTTCATCCTAGCATTTTTTAGAAGACTATCAGGCCTGTTTGGAGTTCTCCTTTTCAGAATTACTCTTCAGTTGTGGTTTATTTGGTCTGGCTCTCAAATTATCTCAATCTATAGCTGTATACATTTCAGCAATAATTTCTGGTAATTCGTGCTCCAGATCCACCAAGGGAACTTGCAAGAGGCATTGGCATACTGCCAAAGCTGCTGCTTTCCCTTTAATGCTGCTTAAAATTATTGAGGATACTGTGGCATGATCACCAATAAGTTTCATCCCCATAACCAGGGCAGGGGCAGCCCTGTATTCATTTTGAAGCTGCTTCAGCATATCATGCAACACAGCTATGGATGGTGTGCCATGCGTGATGGTATATATTGCAGCAAAAAACGTGCCCCAAGTGGCACATTCATCTACCGGGGGGAACCATATCTAAAGGTAGGCACATTGTGAGAATTCAATGTTTAACTTGGGGTCCCGTATGAGGAAATACTGCTTCAAGCTGATTTGTTTTTAAACAATCCAGAACAGAATTTCTTCCCATCTGGAGGGAACCTTACACATTATTGTGTTAATATTAACTCTACTAATTGCAGGCATAGCTAATTGCGACTGCCCAGCTTGAACAGCCCTCACTTGGTTTTTTGTTATTGTTCACATAACAAACTGTGTTAAGCATCTGCATAGTCTAACTAGATTTGTGTAAAGTGTACGAAGCTACTGTGAGTGCTCCTAATTGTGGATATGGTGTGTAGCCAGCTAAGACTGGACATGTTGCCCCGTCATTTCTGAGGGGACCCAGTCATACATTTGCTAGTGGATGTGGTAGGGTGCTTTGAAACCAATTTTTGTGTTACTGACATGTTAATGGTATTTCTAAATCTTCATAGGCTCTGTATTGGCTAGGTATGGGTGCTTCTGTGTATGTATGGAATACTTTAGGGTTGGCATCTGCCGCAGTAAAAGTGACCCTTGAATAGAAAACCTCTGTTTTATGTGCTTCGTGGGCCTCTACCAGGAGGGTAATATCTCCTCAAGTAAGAGGAAGCCTTTGTTGTAGTTACCTCAGTGTTACTGCGTGTCTGCAATTTAATGGGATAACCACTTGTACTATACATGCCATTTTAATTAATGAGATTCAGAGAAGGGAAAAAGTATAGTAGGGTGATCCTTTTAAAGGTTCAAGCTTGAACAACCTACAGACAAAAATAGAGGTTCCCCTTTTAGCTGAGGAGGATTGTTCCCTAACACTATGAATGTCTCAGTATAAGGTGACTAGGGGCTTTTGGCATATGCAAGAACTACTTAGGAGACCCATTTAATAAATACCTGACCTATAATGTTGGTGGCACCATGTCGTACGTTTCCCACTAATCAAATAAGACTGTGTGTTTGGACAGTTTGGACAACATATGCATCAAAAAATGGCGACTGAGTCCATGCATATAATCAGAATATGTTGTCCCTACTCCTGGCTAGCTCACAGTGTGCCTTCTGGATCCCTAAACCTGATGGATGCTATCTGCAACCTTAGAACATGACCACTCTGACTTCCCCAAGGATATTGTGGATACAGATCCACACTTTTGTTATTACTTCAGGCCTGCCCAAAGGGAGAAACAAGATATACACAAATTGGCATTTCATAAATTTATTGAAGCAATTGGATTCTTGTGTAAAATACATGAGCTGCAATTATCAGTAGAAGAAAACAAAGTATTGTTATCAGTATTACAAGAATGGTGAAGAATATGAATATATCAACCATTATAATGTTGCAGTGATTACATTAATATATAAATATATATCATAAGGACAACCCTACATATAATTAACTATACTATGGAGAGCATAATAAGAAGTGCATTCTGCCAGATCTCTTGGAGAAGCTTGACCCCTTCAGTGCCCCGCCCTTTCCCCCTCCTGTGCCGGGCATTGTATTAGCGGGCGGGGTCCATGACGAGATAGTCTCGTCATGGGCACAGGGCAACCGCGCTCCATGATGAGACTATCTCGTCATGGGCATAAAAGAGGTTAACTCCCCATTTACCAATATGTGATAGGTCAGGAAGTCAATCTGGTGTAGAACTGGCTGCTGTCCTTTTCAGGATAGTGATGGAAGTCAGCAGAGCTGGCAATTTGTAATAGGCGAACGTCCATGATAATCCATGGAAGTGCTACTCTGAAAAGTCATAGCTCAGAAGCAGTCTCTGAGGTCCTTTTTCAGTGTTATTATTTATCTTACTGATTCAGAGCTGTCACCAAACAAACAACAAAATACAAGGGCAGTGTGCTCAGTGTACTTTATCCTTGAACAAGATGTACAGTGTTGTGATAAAATGTTTACAAAGAAATATGTGTAGCAAGCAGAACACTTTCTGAGTATGTTTTCATGTACGTACAAAGTATGATAAAAGTCACCATGCAAAAAGATGTCAAGTTCAAACATGAACTTGTAAAATGGAAGCTTTTGTGCACTGGCCCTATTGAAACCCACAGCAGCCCAATAAAATAAAATATTAGCCTAGGATCACACAATTTGGTTAAATGATCAAGCTAGTATTGGTCCAAGTTTTTCTGGTCTCACATTGGGTAATTCAGCCAATTAAGTATAAGTAAGTATCCCATTCTCACTCCTGTTTGACATCAAAATATAATGCTTTTGCTTTCATTCTTGGTGCATGAGGTTCAAGCGTGGATAGTAGGCAGAATTCATGAGAATGTTCAGCTCATTTTGGGTTCAACCGGCCGAGAGGACATCTAGTTGAATCAGAGCCTGGTATTTGGCTTGCGCCTCCAGTGCCTCACCCACCTCTATACTGTAATCTGGACATTCTGTGCCCGAAATAAGTTCAGATGCTTCTGCCAAAGTGATACCTGTTTTGTATGTGAAGAAATCTTAGCTTTCCCTGATGCTGATCATCTTATACTTGTAGTGTCTGTGAGGGGAACTAAACAGCTGCCATATGCTGCACATTGTGTGTATCCGTTTAAACACAGACTTGGGCTGCTGCTATAGACGCTGTCCATATTCTGTGCATGTGAGGGAAGCTTGCATTGATTATGACCAAATCTGGATGTGTTCTATGGATGTGAGGGAAACATATACTCCTGCCTGGTGCTGTCCCTGATTTGTGTGTGGAAATATTTCTATGTGTGTGAGTCAAGCTTGCACTCATACACCCAGTGATGCTCCTTACACTTATACCAAATCTGAAATGATGCTTGTTCATTGTATGTAAGGGCGGTGTTAAATAGTGTTGCCCAGTGCCACATTTGTCCCATGTCTTTAAAGCAAGCTTGAACTTGTTCCATGTCTGGCCTTGCAGTACCACATTTTTTTCCATTTCTTTGAAGAAAACTTGCTCTGACTGGCCCTGCAGTAGCGCACCTGTTCTATGTCTTGAAATGAAACTTGAACTGCCTGTGCCTTATCACACTTGTTCAATGTATGGGAAGATTGTGATGCTCTTGACCAGTCTTGTATGTTTATATGCTTAAACCAAGGACCCCCTTGCTCCTGCTCCCCATGCCCTATCTATTTCTGCGTGTTTTAGGTCTGACTAAAAGACTTTTTAAATGTCTCACCAGTCTCATGTTTTCTGAAGCATAATACATAATCTTGCTTAGAGAACATTGGCGTTAGGCAAGACCACTTCAGTTATTCATCAGAGTGTCATTCACACATTAGTTCAGCTCTTCAGAACAGCATACATTCAATTAGGCAGTGGATCAGCCCTCTTCAGCCATTTGCTTTTGTGCCAAAGTATGGTTCTGCCTAGTAGAAATCTGTTCGTCTTTAGAATGTCAGGTATTCTGGGTAACAGTATTATACTTGGTTACACTGGTCTATTCTGCATGCAGATAAGTCCAACCTCAGGAGATATTTCCTTTAGATCAACACTCAGCCGTTCACCTGCAATTGCAGACTACTGCTAATTGAAAAATAAGAGTACAAGCAGCTCCGCTGTCATTGCTCCTTGACCACAAGTTTCTTATGGACAGTGGCAGACATCAGTGCTGCAAGCTTCAAAACCATGCCTCAATCTTGAAATTGTAGTCTTCATAATCTATCACTTTTTACTGTTACAAGATGGCAGAACAGTGCAAAGAGTATTTTTTTTTATTGCAACACATACCCTCCACATTTAGTCGGCATATTTTTACTTGTGTTTTTTTATGTGTTTTCTTATTTATTTCAGCATAGGCTTGCACTACAGAGAAAACCACCAACTTCTGTTTTTAGAAGGCAAGTGAAACTTTTTGTTTTGATGCCAAGACTCTTCTCAGGAAAAGTCCATAAAGATGAGACCCATATAGTTTGCAGAGCTGGTCCAAGTTTGGCTTCTAGGAATTAGAGAACATCAAGGGACATTCAAACTTCAGTGTAGCTTACTTCAAGAGCTTTGAATTACACTTGTGGACCGATACACCAGATACTCAGATTAGATCAGGATTAATTTTATTTGATCCAAATAAATAGATCTTGAAAGTGCAATAAAACAACAAAGGACTACATTAATAAAACGATATCCACTAGAATCTGTAACAGTGCATAACAAGATAATTATATAAAAGGGCTAACACACCTTGGCGCTCAATAAATATAGTACATAGTCAGATTCAATGCACACAAAAAAGACAAAAAGAACAAAAGCCTCAAAAGGGTCCACTATGTGCTCCTGCCAACATAGTTATTACTTTACAATGTCTGGAGTGTCCTAAGAGAGATACTGGTATGCCAGCTCTAAAAATATGTAAAGTCAAGCAAAATGAGAGCAAGGCATACTCACAATGGCCACCCTCCTGGCGGGTTTGATCAGAGAGCCCTAATGCCAAGGCCAAAAACCACATGCTCACACCTCACAGCATAAAAGGAAGGGGCCACAGCCCTGGGGAGGGTTAGGGAGGGCTACAGGAGAGTAGCCTGCTAAAATGCTAATATTAAAGTACATGAGAATTTGATGACATGAAATAAAAATCATCAATTAATAGAACACAAGTCTGAAAGCCTTAATAAAATTGTAAAAAGTGCAAAGTTATTTTCAATACCCCATGTACAACAGACCCTACCCACAGATATAATGGTGTGAGCACGGCAAAGGAGAGGGAGCTCCACAAACTGGACAAACACAGAACTGCATCATCATGTAGTTCAGAATCATTGATTAATAAAAGGCCTGGTGGTGAGTTCCCCTGTAGTCCCCTGATTCCTGCTAATCTTTGTTACCACTCTAAGGTATAAACAGTTACACTCCCAGTTGTTACAATAAGGGAGTGCCACTAGCCGGTGGAATAACTTAAATCTAACCTTCAAAAGGAGGATGTAGCAAAAATGTCTGCGGGCCATCAGACGGGGCCAGTGAGATATAAGATATGACCGAGGGCATGGATCTAACTTTATCCCACCTTGCTACCCCAAGCTTAGCTCAATGTCCTTTTTTTTAAGAGAGAGGAGGAATGATGGATTATCAAACAGCTCTGGTGTAGACAGAACCAAAGTCATATTCCTAATTTCCCTCAACCAGGGGATTTCAAGGCCCGATCCAATGACAGGCAATCTTCGATGATTGTTCTATTTAATATCCGTGCCTCAATAGACAAGACTCGTCACCACAGCATAGGTGAATGGGTCCGTACTTTGTCCTCTAAGGGGAATAACCCCAAATCATTCAGACAGATAAAAGTGGAGGTACATGGAGGTGACTTGCAAACCTCTTTTCAGTTTGCTGTAGCCCCGTTGCTTTATTGAGGCCTCAAACTTCATCCCCGTAAGTAGCCACGCCTATGCATGTTGCCTGGTAGATTGCTAGCATATGATATACAGGCCTCTTTCCTAATTCAGCAGTAAAACAAAAGATGGAGTTGGTGCGCCGTGCAAACTCCCTATTTATGGCATCCAGCTGCTGATGCCCGGACCCAGAGTTGCTGAAAACAAGCCAAAGATAACTGAATATATTTGTAGATGGAATATCTTTAGAGTGCAGAAACATTTTTGGTTGAACCACATGTTTAGGTCTACAAGACATAACAAAGGTTTTTCTCTATATTAATTTTGAGATCCTGCCCCACCACAAAGGGGAAAATCGGTCTAAAAGGTACTGAAATGCTACGGGGGTACGCCTAATAAGGACAGCATTATCTGAATAAAAAGGAGCGGGAATGGGGCGCCGGCCAATCTGTGGGAAAGTCCTAACACATTAGGACCAAAGCCCTCTCAAAATGGTTGATGTAGAGTGTGAATTGTAAAGTAGGGTTGTGCGGAATTTTTAATCCACTGGCGGTATAGGCGGAATTTAGTAATTCCATGTTACTCATGTAACAAAACAGAGGTACTCATCTTCGAGAGCAACACTTCCCCATGGGACTACTTCTGGTGTCCAGTGGAACTGGGCCCCTTGCCCACTCCCACAGACCACGCCAGAAACCCCAGCATCATACTCGACAAAAAGCAAGCTATGAAGAAGCAGATAAACGCTGTCTCCTCATCCTGCTTCCTCACCCTATGCATACTCCGGGAAATATTTAAATGGCTCCCCTTCCACACCAGACACACCGTCGCCCAAGCCCTCATCACCAGACACCTGGAATATGAAAACTCTCTCTATGTGGGAATCCCCTCACAACTACTGAGCAGACAGCAAACCATCTAAAATGCTGCAGCCCGGCTCTCCTCAACCACCTGAGAAGAGCCCACATCACCCCGCCTCAGAGCGCTCCACTGTCTCCCTGCCCAAAAAAGGTGCCAGTTCAAACTGATGCCCACACCTACAAGGCCCTGCACAGAAAAGGATCAGCCTACCTCAACCACAGACTGAAATTCCACAAAACCGGCAGATAACTACCCCCTGCTTCCCTTTCCCTTGCCCACATGCCATGCTTCCACGATAGCAGAAGCGGTGGCTGCACCTTCTCCTACCTGCCGGCCAAGTCCTGGAATGGCTTCCTAATCCATATCCTGACTGCATTCACCCTACTGAAGTTGAGATGGCCTAAATAGTTGGATGTTCAACTGACAACTTCAAGCAGCAGCCCTCCCCAGTGCCTGAATACCCTCATGGGTGATAAACAGCGCTCTAGAAATATTTGATTGATTGACCGATTTTAACACGAAATTACTAATAAATGTTGCCACTCCGCCAATGGGATTAATCAGCAAGAGGTGTACAGGTAGAGGCTTTTAATGCATAATGTGAGAAGTTGGCCTGGTATATGCTGTCCACTAATTAAAGTGGGCACCCTGCACCAGTCCAAATGACCCTTATGATGTATGAGGTCAAAGATAACGTTTAGAAAGCAATCCTAGTGGTAGCTGTGGAGAGCAGCCTTCAGGCTTAATCTTGAAGGAATGTAAAGCAGCTTGTTTTACCAGATTATCACCTTTAGTATTAACTAAATGAAAGGAGAACCACACAGTAGTTATACAAATATGTATTTATTTATATAACACTCTAGTATCCTCTACATGAGAACACAACACAAAGCGGACAGTACTTTATCAAAGAAACAGTTGTAAGTAGCACAATACACAGTGGGCTTTAGGGGGAGACAAAACCATATACTAAAATAGTGGTAAAAGAACCACGACTGGAGTCGAGGCAAGATCTAGAGCACGTAGAATCTCTGGGACCCCAAGGAACCACCCAAGGTGAGTAGAAAGGGACCCCACGGAGGATGGGTGCAGTGTGCTAACATGACCGTGGGTCCCGTACAATTCTATGGGAAAGTCACAGTTACAGTTTTAAAATTTAAGTACCCTTCCGGTGGACTTCGAGGAAACCATCTGGAACTTAAGAGGTTGGAGAGCCACCCCACCCGTGGATACCGTAGTACCCGAGTTACCTATCCCAGGGAAGCCAGGTGCATAGGACTGGAATGGTGTCTGAAACTGCTGTCGTTTTCAATGGAGGCTTGCAAAGAAGAGCTGCTGCCAGGAAGGAAGAAAGTGTCTGTTGGAATCCAAGGGTTGATTTGTGATGGAAGGAACCTGAAAGCAGAGGGGACAGAGTCTGGGTCGCTTCAGGGTGACTTGGGGCTCAGTGAACGAATGCCCACCGATGTCGGGTGCTTCAGGTGCGAAGAAGGGATGCTTTACTCTGCAGCCACGAGGACCAGGAGACGTCGACAATGGCCAGGAGCCAGATGCGAGCTGTCCTACGAAGGATGTCGAGTGCTGAGGGGTCAGGGTCTAGCTGGAGCACCAAAAAGCCTTGGCAAAAATAACCCACGCAGGAAGGTCAAGCAGGTTAGGGTGTAGACCAGCAAGGTCCGGGGAACTCACCAAGCAATGGGGAGTCAGGGCACTTCTGGAACAACCAGGAAAGCCCAACAGAATTCAAGATGACCCTCAGGAGGACTCACAGGCTGAATGATCAGGAGTCATGAGGGGACCTCGAGCAATATCACAAAGTACCAGCCCACGGAGCACTTGGTGCAAGGAAGCCAGAGTTCTTTGGTGAAAATACTGCTCAGGGTCAGGACTACATGGAGTCCAATGCACAAGCTTGGCAATTGCCAACAAGCATATGCACTTGCAAAAGTACATAGTGCACAGTGGTTTGGATTATGCGGTCCCCACAAGGGATACTGGCCTCAAACTCAGTGAGAGGGCAGCTCAACCTCAAGGAACTTCGGAACCCAACTCCTGTGTTGCTGGAGCCTTCGGAGTTCACAGGAGCTCAGGATGAGCAGACCAGTCAGTTGCATGACAGTGTCTGTGAATGCGAATGCAGTTGAGTGACTCCTTCATCCCAGTTGTCCTTAGTGCACCACAGGTCCTGCATGGAGCCCGTATGGAGCAAGGGCACAGACAAAGCTTTGGATGAAGAGGGAGATGAAGTTGACTCCAGTCGAGGTCCAGCGAAGTCCAGAGTGTCCAGACGGTCAAAGGTCAGTAGTTTCTTCTTGTAGAATTTTGTCCATGTAAAATATAATGTCTTACAGCCAGGTAAGCCTTTTTGTACCGACGGGAGAGGGTTGGACAGATTCAGGGGACCCTCCTAGGGGAGGGTCAGGACAGAGGGGAGGTTACTCCCATGTCCTTTGTCCAGTTTCGCGCCAGAGCAGGAGCCAATGGCTTCCAGAACTGGTTTGAGCTGGACTATACACAGGGACACCAAATGTGCCCCAGGTTCAGACTTTCAGGCACTTTGGAAGTGCACCCACCCAGCTCCAATACAGTAAATCCTGTCTGGGAGGTGGTCACACCTCCCTGTGACAGGATGCATATTGTGCTGCCTTCCTCTGCTCGTGCTTGGCACAGCAGCAGGAGGGCAGAAATGTGTCTCTGGTCGGCAGCATCAATTTTGTGCTGATCGGCTCGAGAAGGCTGGCACCAGATAGACCAGTGACCCCACGAAGCTCGCTTCAGAATGGTGGAATCGTACCTCCCACACCGGTTACCGGTGTGGAGGTATGATTCCAAGGTGTTTGATACCAAACACTACATGTTTTGTTTCAGCCATTTGTGAGATAGCATTTACCGTGAGGTTATAATGCACCTCTACCTACATGTCTGGCTGAGTCACAGACAACCCAGGAGAATGGTGTCTGAAGGCTGCAGAGGGGCCCTGCTCATGCAGGGGCACCCTCTCACATAAAACCCAGCACCCTGCCTTCAGGATTGTTAATGCCTGCTATAGGGGCGACTTATAAGTTTTAAGTGTAGTGACCTCTAGATATAGTGAACCTATATCTAAAGTAAGTGGTGCAAGCACCAACTTTCACAGGCTGCAGTAGCAGACCTGTAGTTCCATTTTGCATGGCCTCTCATGGGTGGCATAATACATGCTTCAGCCAATGGGAGGCCTCTGGGGTACCTGTGCCCTGGCTACATGGGTACTATATACTAGGGACTTATAAGGGTACCCCAGTATCCAATCTGGAATGTTCCAAGCTACATGGCATGACAACTTAAGGAGAACGCAGATAGACTCTGGTCCTGATTAGCAGGATCCCAGTCAGACTAGTCAAAACAGTGTAACATCAAGCAAAAAGTGGGAGTAACCATAAGAAGCAGTTCCTACTTTCCTACACACAATATTTATAACTCCTTTCCTCCACTGAGGCTGTTCAGTGGATGTCAAAAGGATTTCCAGAGTTTCTGCTTCTTTAGAAAAAAAAGGGGCAGAGCCCTCCATTGAGAGAAAGCCTTGCTCTGTGGTTAGGCATGCCCACCAGAACGGACCCCCCCTCAGGCAAACCCATTACCAACAGTGTTAGACTTGGGGGTTTCTGGTTGGCACAGGTATGCACTTGTGACAAATAGGGACCCTTGCCTCTAGTCAGGGTAAGGGGGTACACTCCTAAAATAACAATAGGGATAGCATATGCACTTTAGCACTGGTCAGCAGTGGTAAAGTGCCCAGAGTCATAAAACAGCCAACAACAGGTCAGAAAAATATAGGAGGAAGGCAAACGGTTCAGGGATGACCCTGCAAAAGGGCCAAGCCCAACACACAGCAACCACTCTCCTCACTTCAAAAGGACCTCTGAAACCATCTCCCCACATGGTCCTTTTCAGTGGCTCTGGCCTTAGGTCTAGAATGTTTCATTAGGCTCTGCACAGACCAGTGGCCACCTACCGGAGAAAGCCTCTCCCGCTGCACTGATAAGATCTATCCATACCAGGCAGTCAATCCACATGGCAACACAAAGAGAAAAGAGGGCAACCTGGCAAGTGTACCAGCCCTGGTCTCACATATGTATCCTCAAAGTGCCACTCATAGTATGGGATACGCGGCTTCAGAGAGCTCCTTTGCCAGGCCACTTTGCTGGTCCACCTTTCCTTTCTTGGGTTGAATGGAAATACTACTTTCTTAATTACATAGAAACAACTGAGGATGAAGAAACAGTATTATCTCCTCGGCCCTTCTTATCCCTCCTATGTTATTGTTGCCATCCTGTGGGGGAATAAGCCAGACAGACACTTCCGAATTGCTCTCATTTCCTGTAGCCTCACCAGGCACCCTCAGGATGGAAGCAGTCACCTCCGATCATCATCTTGCATGTGGCAAGCATAGTAAGAGCACCAGGTAAGCAAGCTGTTTCTCCTATGCCACCATCTGTCCAAACTCTTCTCCTTCCTAGTGAGCAGTGTACTTTTGTGTGAGCAGTGTACAGAAACCAGTGCAGGACATCCACCATGTTTTGTGAGGGTATTGTTAGTGATGTGCCTGTGTGAACGTGGTAATAACATTGTATTTTGTGAGTGCAGGGTAAGTTTTCTACAGCTTGAAATCTGTGCCTGTGTGAATGCAGAGTGAGGCATATGTCTGTGTGAGTACAGTGTGAGGGATGTGCCTATGGGTCGGCAGTACTGTGAGTGTTGGGTCCCTGCATGTTGTGATATGGTAGATGCAGACTCTGTCAAAAGAGGTTGAGGAGTGAAGGGGGCAGCAGACAGACTGAAATGTCACCCTGGTGAGGGAGCTGATTTACTTTGCTTGCACTAGGGCCCATTGCAACCTAGCCACACCACTGCACCCTTTCAATGCCAGCACCCCAAAAACAGACACCCTCTCTTGTTCTAGGACAGCGATCCTGCCGAGTAACAGGACTGTGGTGCCACAGACCTGTTACTCGGCAGGATCGCTGTCCTAGAACACAAATCGTATCCAAGATCCTGCATCATACGCAGTATCCCACGACATTAGATCTTACAACACATTAAGGACAAACATATTATTGTTCCTGACTTTCAGAATGTTTACCGGATACAGACCTTGCTCACACGCTTTATTAGAAGAAATACAATAGACTTATGCCCAGCCTTGATGAAGTCTACTGTCATACTTACAGCACATAGACGAAACACGTGCTGGCAAGTGAAAGTTCAAGTACAAGGGTGGAATTGAACACTGCAATAAAAGAACTGTTGATACCACAATCTCAATGCCTTATATTTTGTGTGCTCGGAGAATATTGTAACTCGGTTCGGATTTCCTCTGGTAGATTAGTTGGCTCTTCTTCCTCCAGAGCCCCAAAAGAGGTATACGCTTTTGTTGTACGGACTGAATTGTATATTTACTTCTCATACTAATTAAGTTGTGTGCGCCCACATTCCCAGCCACCATTTATATATGTAACATGCTATTGAATCATGCCTCGTCTCCTTAAAGTATAACTTTACTTTAGAGACATCAACCCACCCAATGACAAACAGGTTTCCACCTCCTGTAGTGCCACACTGCTCATAGCACTGATAACCAATAGCCGACACATACCCGATGCTCTAGTTGAATGAATGCATGCACAAGAGTACAAACAATATGCCATTAAATGAGATCACACCAGTTATTGTCGGAGAAAGATTAGCTGCAAGTTATTTATATGCAGGCAGGTAGTGAGCTCGGGTCGATCTGCGTGCAGCTTAGGGTGCCACATTTTGCCACTTTGGAGTTTTCCCAGTGAACTGCAGGGTAGGATGAAGATTTCAGGGCTAGATACGCTGCCATGCTCAACCTTTTAAGCATCCACAGCCCCATTATACTCTGTGCCTTCTACAGTGTTGGGCTGATTTGAACATTTTTAACAGAGCTCTTGGTTTCCAGTCCTATGGTGGGGCACTAAGTCCTCATATCACTCTTTGCTTGCATATCAACACTTCTTTGTAATAATACCAGTGGCCTTATTCACTTGGGCATAGCAGCAGCAGTTGATACATCAACTAGATATTATCTTCTCCCAACTTCCAGCACCTGGGATGGGGCTCTAGGTTGCAGCATTCACAGTCCCCCTTCTGTGGCTCCTGCCATATCTATCTATCTATCTATCTATCTATCTATCTATCTATCTATCTATCTATCTATCTATCTATCTATCTATCTATCTATCTATCTATCTATCTATCTATCTATCTATCTATCTATCTATCTATCTATCTATCTATCTATCTATCTATCTATCTATCTATCTATCTATCTATCTATCTATCTATCTATCTATCTATCTATCTATCTCTCTGGTTAAACGTTCCAAGAGCAAACCAGGGTCCTTTCTCTGAGACAAGTATATGTTAATGGGCTGCACAAAGGAGAACAGAGACACTAGCATGAAGGAATGGCCATCCAGCAGTGCCATGGAGGTGCCTCGTCATTGCGCCTACCTGAGGATTTCCACATGTGGGAATAACTTCGGGCTTTGCACAACTCTGATTGGCTGAGTCTGCTCCCCTGTATTGAAGTTCTCTTTTAAACCTTTGAAAAGTGGAATTTGTTTAAGAGAAATCAGTTTTAAAGTGTTATGCGAATAGTTTTTTTGTAGTGTACTCTGTGGGTCTTATTTACCAGCCCCTTGCGCCACCGGTGCTTAACTTTATGTGACGCACTGGCGGCGCATTTTGCTGCCCCAATATATGGGGGACAAGGACAGGAA
The DNA here is from genome assembly GCF_964204655.1 of Triturus cristatus. Classification (NCBI taxonomy): domain Eukaryota; kingdom Metazoa; phylum Chordata; class Amphibia; order Caudata; family Salamandridae; genus Triturus; species Triturus cristatus. The sequence goes on along the minus strand of NC_140593.1, from coordinate 1,009,086,095 downwards.
AAGACAACCTGCATGGTTTTCCTGTCCTTGTAAATATGGCCCCTTTGCACGCAGCACTTTGCGTGAAAGCGGCGTTCCATGGGTGTGGCTGTGGTGTGTACCCATGCAAAACCGATGAAACCTGACACATTTCCAGATTTACGAGAAATTGTAAACATTGAAATGCGTCTGATTGCTACGCCTCCCCAGCGGAGGCGCAAAGATGAAAAATATATTCATTTTGTCCTTGTTTTTTTCCTCTTTCTATGCGTGCTGCATTCTGCAGCACACATAGAATGAGGAAATTACCTCTGGTGATTGTTTATGTGCAGGGAGGTGTCCCTTCCTCACATAAACAATCATTTAAAAAAATTACGCTTTGCAAGTTCTATGTGTGCTAATACAGAACAGATAGAAGTTGAAAACGCCATTTAAGATTGTTTTTGTGCAGGAAGAGACACCTTCCTGCACATAAACAATCATCCCTGTGATGCAGGCATCCTTCCACCATGGTACAAGGGTGCCTGCATCAGCACATGACACCCAATTGTGTGCCAGCCAGGGGAAACCACAGGGATGCTACATCTTGTTGTAAATATGTTGCATCCATGTGCTTTGAAAGTGCCAAAGAGTGGGGTAGCCAAAGGGCTTGCGGTGCCGCGCTGCGGCACATTCTTGTCAATGAGGCCCTACATTTTTGGGTGTTTACTTAAGGCATACTGAGCCAAATTATGTTTTCGTTTTAAAGGAAATAACTAGTTCCTGCAACCTATTTTTATCGAAACAATCTGCTGCTATTTTGCACTTTGCACCATTCTGTCTTAACTAGGCAGTTTCTTTCTTTCTTTTTATATAGCTAAAACTTTGTTTCCTTAATCCAACTATTGAACTTGGAATTATTTGTTAGATGGCTTGGTACCTGACACCTTACTGTTGAAGTAAAATTGCATTACTGATACATTTGAATGCTCCAAAGTTTTTGTATATAAAATGTTAATGTCTTGTTAATGCTGATTTAGCATGTAATGATTTTAGGTAACCAAACCACTATAAACAAATACATGAATACATAAATAAATAAATAACTATCTTTGAATTTGAATACAATTTTAATGTTGTTAATGCTGTTTTATGATCTATTTTTTTAAGTAACCAAACAGCAATAAATAAATAAATGAGTAAATAAATAGATATCTATCTTTGAATTTGTAGCGCGCATGGCTACCCAATGGAGTTTCCCAGCGCTAAGTAAGCAACAGGTGGCGGCTAACACAGTTAAAACAGCCAGGTCTTCCGCAACTTCAAAACTCCATAAAGGAAGTATAAAGGTGCAACTTTACGGGCATAGTGTTCCATAAGGTAGGACCAAGAAACGCACAAGTCCTTCCACCTTTCCTAGGTAGTTGAATACATGGTACCATACAGGCGCAGCCGGTACAAGGTGATGCGGCGAGCGCAAGGTAAATGGTTTTATTTCTTTTTTTATTTAATTTTACCTATCCCGCCGACTATTGACTTCCCCTCACTCCACCCATCCCATCCCCGCCCTGCCCCACCACCCACCACTCTTACGTGTGCCGGCCGCACCTGGTATCATAGCAAAATATAGACTGATAGAACGAAGAGCTTTCTTAGGAAAATATGTCTGAATATCGCAATAAGATAGGTAGGGTCATGGCCGTGCAAAGCCTTGTGCAAATAGTACAGTGCTTTGATCTGTAGAAAGTGTGGAGAGTTTGCACCATTTGTGATATGTAACATGCAATACACATGTCTTGTGGAACACATTTAAGCACAGAGCTACACAGGGTGATTCAACCACCCTGCAATACATGAATGATGATTACTAAACTGAAACCTACCCACCGAAACACTGGGATCCTGCTTTAATTCAAATACAGCTTAATTTCTTACTGGATATTATTAATCTTCTTATTGTGTTCCAACCTTTCCTGTTCTGGGAGGTTTGCACTTAAGGATTAGTGTAGTGTCAGTTTAATAAAAGCACCCTGATGTGTCATTGCATACAAATTGTCACCATTAATTATTCCTGGAATATGAAGATCCAAGTTCTCATTAAGATAGCCTGACTTATGAATCTGCATGACAGCCGTATTACCATGAAATGACTTTAGTTCAGGAAGTAATCAAAAGGTGGTAGAGTACTATTAACAACATCTCTCTTCCTGTTCCACTGGTCGGCTGGTGGGGGGTGGATAACTTGCTGCCGAGCTCATATTCCATGAGCTGGGAATCAATGATGTCCTCTTCCCATGGAGATGTGAGACTAAGGAGCTCACACATGTCTTATTCATGTTTCCAAATCAAAGCAAGTCCCGAAATACAGTTCTTAGGTTACACCTTAATAATAGTAGTAAGTCTGTTGTCTAAATGGTGCCTCTATTAGACTGCGTTGTGGCGTTGTCAGTGTGCAGTGGTGCCACTACATAGAATATGCCTACATATCATTCATATTTTTTATCTTATGATAAAACCACACTTTAGTAGTTTTGAAGCGCTGCAATTAATATCTATTGTGCAATTTATGGTACTCAATTTGCCCACCTCAGAAGTGTAGTATGAAAGCCATGGCAAAATTCCAACTATGCCTGAGTAATTAGAATAATTTGGGTAATTCTGCATTACTCTCTGATGCAGAATTACTGATGATTAAGCGATTACGCCTGCTCACATAATTAAGAGTAATTTGGGTGAAAAATCTACTCCAAGAGCACATTTAGAGAGCGCTATTGGGCTCTTGCGCTCACTATTCATGTTCTACTGCATTAGCTGGACTCTTAATTTCAGACACAAGGGGGCATTTTGGTGCTAAGAAATAATGCTACATGGAGAATTGCTCTGCTCATATAATTCAAGGGTACTATTGCAGAATTCTTAGGTAATTCCGCATGATTAGGCTACACAAAATGATGCGAGATACGCTGAGTCTGTCATGAACGCATGACCTCCAGAGCACCTTATTTGTGAGCCTTATTTGTAGCTTAGTAAGTATTCAGCTTACTTAGCTACCATGTCTGCTTAGTCTGCACTTGAGATACCAATACGTAAAAGCTAAAGCTACTGCACTGAAATGACCACGTCTGAAAATAACTCTACAAAAAATAGCACTACTGAGATTACAACTGAATTGAATAATGCAAGTACAAGAGTAAGAAGATGGCTTAGAGATTTGTGGATGCAGAACACCTCCCAAAACTGGTTGATGTTGCATATCTGTCATACTTTAAATAACCCTACTAACACTAAAACGTGTCCTAAAAATTAATCCCAAAAATACCCGTATCATACCCGTATCTTTCTCTGAGCCTAATGAAAACCGTATTATATAACTAATACTTAGCATAAACCTAAACATGAGGTGTCTAATCCTTACTCTAGGCATGTCTCTTAACAAAACTGAAACCTCAGCTCTAATGCTAACCATTGCCTTAACCCTAATCCTAAAGCTAACACAACCCCTTACCCTACCATGAGCTCTAACCCTACCCTAGTCCTAACCACAACCCTAAGCTTAACCCTAAACCTAAATCTTATCCTAAGCATAACACATATGCCCTCATAATGAGTGGCCTGGTGTTTGGTGCAATATATCTTCCACTTGGTAAATAATGATACCTCAAACTCCAAAATCTGCATGTCCCAGATATTACCACACATTATTCCCATGTTAAATTTGTGCAGGTTTGATCTGCTAATATTTTAACTCACATGGTCAAAATGTTTTACACCCTGTAATTACCAGGTGTCCTAAATTCCACATAACGTAAATTTCCAGCACCTGCAGAAAAAGGAGTTGTTGCAATTGTATTGGTAATTTTTTATGAAAGCCTAGCCCTAAAACTAAGGTTACGGCTGGTCTCCTAACCGGTATCTAAAACTAAACTAAACCATAACCGTTCTAGCCCTAAAATTTCTATGTACTTACATTGAGGTTTGATCAGCAGTTGGCATGCACTGATTAGATGAGTGAGTAAGTTAGTGGGTACATCTACATGGTATACCTAGAGAATAACAAATCTCATGGTTCTTTCTGCCACAACATAAAAGCCAGGAGAAATCAAAGAGAAACAGAGGACACAACTTCATTAGCTCACCTCTGCAAGGACAAACGTTTCTAATCACACGTGCACGTGCCACACCTGCCATTTATCTCCATGTCCCTGAAAGGTCTCCTGTATTTTAGTTTTTGGTGATAATATGTGTGACTCCTAATTGAACATTGGATACGCTTTACATTTGGCGCATTTCACAAAGCTAAACTTTCCTATGATTAACCTACAAGTGTAAATTCACTCTTACACTTTCGAGCAATTTTACTACTTTTGCCTATTCAGCATGTACAAGTGTAAAGTTATTCAAAAATGTAGACTTACATGTCTCAAATTCCAGAATTCAGGGAATGGAGATAATTTATGAGTGAGGTTTCCGTCACACAGGCAGGGATCTTCACCCGGTAATGTAAAGGGACATTTTTAAAAGTTAAGTAAACTTAGAAAATAGTACAAATATTTACATGTTAAAAGTTGATGTGTATTGATTTCAACTTTTTATTAGAATGTAGAGCAAAATAGAAAATGCCATAGCATTATTGCCTCAATTGTATATTATTATTAGTACATACAATTTCAATTAAATGCTTATTTTTAATTTAGTAAATCAAATTAAAATAATTTTCTTGAGATTTAAATGAAATAAAATCCTACATGAAGCATAACATTAATTTTTATTTATTAAGTGGTCATGATTATTTAAAGTTACTTGCATCAATGTTTACATTTGAGAAAGGTTAAAAAAATTCTAATAAACTAATATCTGTGTTTTATTTTTATTTATTTGTTAACATTAAATAGATGTATTTATATTTTTTTAAAAGTTAAAATGTCGTTTTAAAGTACAGTAACTGTAACAAGAGGTGATTCCTAACTACCTCTACATCTAAATTAACTCCAGAGGCTTGGAGCAGATGGGGCTAATTTGTGTAAATGGACATGGGTTATGAACATTATGCACATTGGACATGGCTGTGCAAAGTCTTGTGCAAATATTACAATGCTTTGATCTGTAGAAAGCGTGGAGGGTTTGCACCATTTGTGATATGTAACATGCAATACACATGTCTTGTGGAACATATTTAAGCACAGAGCTACACAGGGTGATTCAACCGCCCTGCAATACATGAATGATGATTACTAAACTGAAACCTACCCACCGAAACACTGGGATCCTGCTTTAATTCAAATACAGCTTAATTCCAGGACAGAAGGTAACTACAGAATCATAATCAGCAAAAAACTGCATCCAACGCAGTTGTCTTTGTGTGAGTTGCTTGGTCGTTTTCATATATTGCAGGTTCCGGTGGTCGGTGTACACCGTGACAGGATACTGGACCCCCCACAAATACTGCCTCCATTCCTGGAAGGCCTTCTTGATGGCAAGCAATTATTTTTCAGTCACTGTATAATTGAGCTCAGCTGCATTCAGTTTCTTGGACAAAAAGGCCACTGGATGTAGCTGTCCTGTGTCTCGCTGTGACAACACCGCCCCTACTGCTTCATCGGAGGTGTCAGCCTCTACGATAAACAGAGCTTCACATTGTGGATGTCTCACTATAGGGGCCGAGGTGAAAGCCTTTTTCAGAAACAAGAAAGCGTCCATGGCCTCCCTGTTCCAAGAAAACGTAATTCCCTTTCTTAACAGACGTGTGATGGGAGATACCAGAAGGGAGAAATGGGAGATAAATCTCCGATACTAGTTCGCAAACCCCAAAAAGCACTGTACCTCTCTTACATTCTTTGGAACAGGCCACTCCTGTACCGCTTCTACCTTCCATTCATCCATGCTCAATCCGGAAGGACTCAATATCACTCCCAAAAACTCTACCTGAGTTGCATTGAACACGTATTTGCTCAACTTACAGAACAAACTATGTTCCCTGAGTCTTTGTAGTACCTGAGATACATGTTTCACATGCACATCCTGATTGCTGGAGTAAATCAGGATGTCGTCTATATATATAACTACAAATCTGTCTACAAAATCCTTAAGCACATCATCTAAGAAGAATTGAAAAGCTGCCGGGGCATTACACAGCCCGAATGGCATCACTAAATACTCGAACAACCCATAGCGAGTCTTAAATGTCGTCTTCCACTCATCTCCTTCACGTATACGAACCAGGTGATAAGCCCCTCTGAGATCTAGCCGGGTGTAAACCACTGCTTCTCTCACCTGATCCAATAACACAGAGATGAGTGGAAGGGGCTAGCGATTTCTTACTGTGTTCTTGTTGAGCATCCTGTAATCAATACACGTCCTCAATTCTCCATTTGCTTTCAAAATGAAGAAAAGAGGAGAGGATGCAGGTGAACGAGAAGGCCTAATGAAGCCGATATCCATGTAATGATCCAAGTACTCCTTTAAGTGTTTTGTCTCTGGATCTGACAAGGCATACACACGACAAGAAGGAATGGTGGCTCCAGCAATCAAATCAATCTGGCAATCATATGTGCGGTGAGGGGGGAGTTTTTCAGCCTTTCCTTCACTGAACACCTCCCTATAAGAATCATACGCTGCAGGAAGCACCGTTTCTTGTTCCGCTGCAGTAGCTATATGGAACATCTGTGTAAGAGCCAGAACATGAGACGCCGAAGTATGCAAACAACTCTGCTTACACTCCTCAGACTGAAAAACTACTGTTTTGTTTTTCCAATTCCTAGGGGGTTGTGCTGCCATAACCACGGCATTCCCAGTATAACCTCATATTGAGGTGCTTCGATTATGTTCAACGTAATGTCCTCTATATGGTCTTGTTGTTCTCCATTTAAAACCAGGCCCACTCTCTCTGTCTGTTCAGTGATGGGTTTTCCGTCTACTGCCAAAACTTTCTCAGGGGTCTCCCTCGATACGCATCGTAGTTCTAAACGTTCTACCAACCCTGTGTCAATAAAGTTCCCTGTGGCCCCTGAATTGATCATCACCCACACTTGGTGCATTTGGTGACTTGCAATAAGAATCATGGAAAGCACCATGTGGGTTTCAGTGTCTTTGGCATCTATAACTGCCAATGATGGCATCTTTACCTCTGGGCACTGTGCCGCTTCAACCTTTGTTCCCACAATAGCGACGTCCTCATCACCCATAGCCTTCACTGCAGTGATTGCCACTTTCTTGTTGGAACGATATGTTACCGATCCCTTGGGTTTATGAGGGCATTCCCTTACATAATGACCCTTCTTACCACAATACATGCAAAGGCCCTGTACTCTGTGACTCTCTCTTTCCGCCCTGGTTAGTGGTGCTCTAATAGCCTCCACCTCCATAGGCTCAGCCCGTATCACGAGAAGCATTCAGGGGCTTGTACCCTTTCTCAACATAGGCACTTGCCCTGTCTCCTCTCCTACGCTCCCCTCCCCTTTCTGCCAGTCGATGGTCCAGGCGTAAGGTCGGGTTCATTAAGTCTGTGCACGTAGTAGGTTGTGGGTCTATCTGGGCCAACACATCTTTCATATCATCCCTTAAACCATGATAGTAAAGTGACATGTGCTTTTCCTCAGGCCATGCTGCTTCCGCTACCAACTGATGAAAGGAGGTGAGATATGTAATTATGCCTTGTTTTCCCTGCTTTAGTTCCAACAGCTCCCTGTCAGCGCTAAACGTGGTTGCCCTTCTGTTAAACACCCTTTCGAACTCCCTACGAAACTCACTCCAGTTGGATAGTAGAGGATCGTCATGTTTTACCAACGGGACCGCCCAATTAGCTGCGTCCCCTGTCAAATAGTAGATGGCAAACGCCTCTTTTGAATGATTACTAGGGAAGGAGGCAGGTTTGAACGAAAAATGCAATGTTATTTGAGTCAAAAGGGTCTGAATTTTCAAGGGATCCCCCGAATACCGCTCTGGACTAGCCAAAGGTATGGGTGGAGGGACATGTACCTGGATCTGTGATGTGGATGCATCAAACAGATTCCTATGCTGCCTATCAACTTTTTCTTTTTAGAGCGGCAGTCTCAGCCCTAGATGCTGCCAGCTCCTGCTGTACTACAATCAACGCCTGTAAAACTTCGTCCATGGAAGCCATCTTTGAATCACCCGAACAGGGAGGAGTACTTTCGTGGGTGAGTAATTCTGTAACGACCACTGGAACTCCTCGGAATTCAGGTGATGCTAAAAGGGGTCCACCTCTCGACATCCCCAACTCAACCATAAAAGGTACTGAGTATTGAGGAGATCATGCGAGGGAAAGGGAATTAGGGTAGGAACAGCAGGGAAAAGGATACCTAAAACCAGAAAACAAATACGTTAATACATGACTAGTATTCCTTGCTACTCTCATATGATCTCACTATGGGACATTATTACCTATGACACAGGTTCCACCAGCTGTAATGTTCCTTCTTCACCTCACTATACAGTAATGATACTTCTCACCACTGAAGGATGAATACCTACAAAACAAAGTACATCATTTAACACCCATCCATTCCACCATTGCTTCTACTAGCCGTCTCCCTTATGCATACATACCATAGATGTTGCTTTCCCAAACAGAAGATAAAACAGGAGCAGGAAAGAGAAGCCAAGACTAAGAAATGTCACCACTCTATTATACAGTCATAGGTAGTAATCCAACTTCTTGCTCCTATGAGTCCACGAATGGATTAATGCAGCCGCACAAATCCAAAAGGCAAAAAAACAAAGTAACGAAAAGAACAAGCAGGCGTCTTGATCGCCTATCTCCCAGTAATCCAAAAGAAAGAATACTGTTAAGTCCAATAGTGAAAGACACTGTACCTTAAGGGGCTCCTTCTCACCGGAAGGTATGGATCTGCCCCTCGCTAACGATCAGAGGAGCGGCTGCTCGAGCCCGAACAGCCAAGGAACTTCAGTGCTAGCAGACCCCGAATTCAGTCTGGAATTAAAGCGTCCCCAATTGCCGCTGCAACAATACCACCGGAGTCTTCACTCCTGGCGACACTCAAAAGGAGACGAGCAAACTCCGATCGGTGTTCTCCAACACAACCAAGAAACAAACGGCTCTTCATGCGAGCCCTCAGAAGATCGTGGGGAACGTAACACCGCTCCTTTCTTCTCCGGACGAGAAGAATCCAGCACCAGCAGCCGCGAGGATCGCCGTCCTCACAAAACAAAATTACGCACGTAGGCAGTCGGGTGCTTCCGCTTCATATACTACATGGCCCCTCCCAGTCTGGCTTTCTGGGACATGTAGTTCCCGGTAGTTGCTCTCGTCGTAGAATGTACAGCAGGCGCACGTAATGAATTCCTGACATCTGGGCTTAATCCACCGTTATTTTGCTCACCATGCCATTCCAATTTGGACCCAGCCATATGCAAATCAGTCTTGACCCTGCGCCCAATGGGAACAGTCCAGCCCGAACTGCCAGGCCAGGTCCTCCTTGGACTGGAAACAAGCATCCTAAAACCGGTTTTGGGCGTTCAGCTCTCATCAGCCAGGATAGCTTGACTCCAGTGACATGGAGAGTACGGGACCCACTTCTGGGCATACCCGTCCCACTCGGGGTGACAAATGCAAAAAGAACTATTGATAGACAGAATGCAGAACAATGTCATACATTCACCCCAGTACAGAGATCTGGGCCTAATCCATTGTTTTTTTGCTCACCATGCCATTCCAGTTTGGACCCAGCCATGTGCAAAACAGTCTTGACCCTGGGCCAATGGGAACAGTCCATCCAGAACTGCCAGGCCAGGTCCTCCCCGAACTCTTGTGTCTTCTTTCTGTACTATTCCTTCATCTCAAAGACATGCTTGAGGTGCACTGCATAATTTGTAAAAGAATAGGTTCTGGTGTCCAAAGCTCAGCTCAGAAGCCTGTGGCCAGTGCAATTAAATGTTGGCATGCTGAATACAAGGGACGGTATTCTTAAATCCACTGCACGCCTCTTCAATCTATTGCCAGACATTTCCTGCCCTCTATCTCATGCTTGCAGGTTCTTGCTTTCTCCCTGTGTGAAAATATTTCCATCTTTCTCTTCTTCCTGTTTTGTCACTTTGTGTATTTTTCCCTCTCCTGCTCTTGGTCAATGTCTAAAGCACAACAATAAGTGCCAGTCCCCAAAAATAAGTGCTTGTGTCCCCCACAAGCCACACCGGCTCAAATAAAGCACGGCATGAGGGAAATACAAATGTTTTCCTGCGAGAGAAGAACCATGGAGGTTACGAGTGGGAACCTGCATTTAGACAGTGTCACTACAGTTTATTAGGCGAAAGAGCCATTTGATATCCTTTGGGAAACGCTTTGAGGGCCCTGGCCTGAGAGCTCCCGAATGGATCAGGAGGAGCGGGGTGGGGTGGGGGTGGGGGGTTGCAGTGGGGGTGTGCCTTGTACTTTGCAGGGGTGCCCCCTCAAGTTTCGTTACTCCACTACGCTCCAGCCATTTTGGAACTTTAAAGTATACTCTAATTCTCACTCATAGATGATTTTTGAACACCTTCCAATTTTTGCAAATATAAGCACCAGCTTTCTTTCAGCCTACAGTGCATGCCTTCAGCTCTTCCGGCACAAACATCTGGATACAGACCTGCTTGATTCCTGTGGCTCTGAAGGTTTGAGAACATGGAGATGAGCATTGTCAGCTTCCTCTGGTGTTAAAGGTCCGCTGGTCTGACCTGCTGCTATTACTGACTCTGTTTATTTGTAGTGTAGGGAATAATAAAGTACAGAAAATTTAATTAGATCAAATTAGCTTTTTTAGTTTGCCTGCTGAGCAAAATGTAGGTTCCACTGCGGCTGAACTGTAAGTAAGTTTGTTCCCAGGCAGACATTCTTCACACAGCCTTTCTTTCTGATTGAGGCCTTGAGCATTGGGTTTAAGTTATTGTACATCCCCTGCTGGCAATGTTTCTTTCAAGTGCATTCTCAGGGGCCAGGCAATATAATTACACAATTACCAAGGTAATGACATTGCCTCTGACATTGTTTGATCAAGGTTTTCAGAGGGAGATTTGGGACCTTGCCCCTGTCCTCCAGCAGTCAGAACAATGACTGGGTACCAATACTTCCTGATGCTGGAAAAGTCACTGCCGGTCTCAAATACAGCCCCAAAGTCATCAGAGCAGACTTCTAGCCAGCCAGGGGTATCACAAGGTCACAAGGTCTAGGGCAGACCCTTCACAACTGGGATGGACTGCACTGGACCGAAATCTCCACATAGTTTGAGTCCATTCCTAGTTCAGAAAGGGGGTTACTCCAGCCAGTAAAAGTCCGGCCAGGTCCTGAGCTGGAAGATATAAGAAGGAAGTTGAGGAATATTTACAACCTCTGGAGTTTCTAGGTATTTAGAGAAGCTTGCTAAGTAAAAAAACTCCCTAATATGCCCACCTATCACCATCTGTTTACTACTTCGCAATCATACAAAACTGTGATATACAATCCACAAAGTAGTAAAACCATGTACGCATGCCATGTGCATTTGTGGATACCTGACAGGTGTTAATGCAGTGCTTAATTTGTGATAGTGTTTGTCAATGCTTAGCCCCAGCACTTAATTATAGACAGTGACACCTTTTTATAACAGTTTACCACATGGTAGCGCTGCACGTCAATTTTTTAGCATAGCCTATCAACACCTTGTTCAGTCTACTTTAAACAAAATAGTAAAAGGCAGCGGCCCGGTTATCTCTACAGCTTCAGATGTACTGGAATAGTCTAAGGGGCATATTATCAAGAACGGCGATAATGGGCTTGATAATATGCCCTTGAGAATTCCAATAGAAGCCCATGTTCTGGTGTGAACCTGTGCTTCTATTGGGATTCTCAAGGGCATATTATCAAGCCAATATCGCCGCTAAAGTTTCCTGCCGCTAAAGTGGCAATAATTTTAACGCCGTTCTTGATAATATGCCCCAAAATGTCACACTTGTATTGTGTGATGGTCAGTATTTGGTTGTGCTGGCAGGGACAGTGGGTGGTGCTGCCCACAAATCTAAATCCATATTTGTAAAGTGCAAACTACTCACCCTTACAGGTCTTAAGGTGCTGGTGTGGAAATTAAGTGAGCTAATGCCCAGAGTCACATGGTGCTGAGCTGAACTGCTGCCAGAGCCAGGGATCGAACCATGAGCCCTGTGCTCCGAAGTCAGCTGCCCTGGCCACAGCACCGCACCTCTCCACGTCGCTTGACCTCAGGCCCTAGCTCTTACATTGTTTCAAATTAAGCACGTTAAGCATTAACTGATAACAGAACCTGTTTTTCAGGCTTAAGCATAGGTTTTCAACCGTAAATGGCTTTGTACATCAGACGCTAAATGCGCAACCAAGTCTCACCGCAGGTAACGAGAGACACCATTAAGATGTACACGTGCTGACCGGAAGTGAGTTGTGTTACTAGCAAAATATCAGGCTTGCTGGAAGTAAATTATCACATTTGTGATCAGCAGGAAGAATTCCATAATTAACAGCTGCCTGTAATGACTGAGACCCCGTATTTACCACATTCATTGTGCCCGCCTGATCCACTTCGCTTTAGAGACTAGACACAGTCACGTGTCGGTTGCTTAGCAACCATTGTATGGAGGTCTAAGGACTTAAAAGCCCGGCTGAAAGTAAGAGCAGCATGTCTTTGACATGTCTTTTAGGGAACATTTCTCATCTAGAGAACGGGCAGTTGATCCCAGCAGAGCTTTCTAAACCTCGTTCAGTCTCCGAAATGAAATATGCTCTGACTTTGTTTGAACAAAGAGGATTAGGAATAAAAGTCTGCAGCAGGAAGGGGCATTCTGTGTGCAGCAGATCAGAAAGAAACGGATGCCCTTGCAAGAAAAACATCTCAGTTTGCTGTTACTCTGATGATCAAGCAGCAAGTTGAATGACACTGGCGTGATGTAAACAGCGAGAGAGGACAAGCACTGCCAGTTTCACCATGAAATGTCATTTAAAAATTGAGACATATATATTCATCTGATTAAAATAATGATTTGTTTGTCAAAAGCCTAAACATGCAGGGGCTTATTCACAGGTTGGCTTTTTGTGTCCTTGTAAATATGGCCCTTTTACATGCAACACTTCACGTGAAAGGGTTCTGCCATGGGTGTTGCTGTGGGTGTTTCCACTCAACACCCATGGTTCCTGCCACATTTCCAGATTTACAATAAATCGTAAACCTGAAAAGACGTCAGTATGCTATGCGTGGGGAGGCACAATGAGGAGAAATGTTCTAATTTCCCCTCTTTCTTTTCCTCTTTCAGGAAGCTGCACATAAACAATCATTAAAAAAAAATTATGTTTTTCAATTTCTATGTGTGCTGCATTGATCAACAACCATAGAAGTTGAAAAACAACATTTCAGATTGTTTATGTTAAGGGACACCTTCCTGCACATAAAAAATAATTCTCCTGAACGCAGGCACCCTTGCACTATGGTGCAATGGGGCCTGCGTCGGCGCATGGCAGCAAATTGTGCACCAGCGCAGGGGAGAGCAAAACGATCTGTCAGATCATTGTAGATATGGCGCATCTCTTTCTTTCGGAATTACGGCAGTGCGGCACAGCCAAATGGCTTGCAGCACCGTACTGAATTAATTCCTTGTAAATGAGGCCCACAGTTTCACCAACCTGGGAACATATTTGTGCTTATTTTGACCGTGGCAATACACATCCTTCAGGCTAAAATATTAATAAAATCCCTCATTACAATTTATAGACCATTCTGCTCTTGTGCAGCTATTATGGGGTCAATGCATGAATGACATTAAGCGGCCACAAACGACACCAAAGGGAGGCCAGGGAGAATTAAAGACCCACGAGTACTGACACCCTACAATACAATTCTCAACACACACAAAAAGTAAGTGCTCGTGGTCGTATGAAATCATCAAATATTATCGACTTGAGAAAAGATCTTTCTCTCAAACTCAAAATGCCAATTTGGATGAAACCCCTAACCTACCCTGGGCGGCATGCTTCATCATACAGTTCCTCCTCGCCTATAGACCAGTTCTTATGGTATGAGCTACAACTCTCTGCATGGGAGGTGCTTTTGAAAATGATTATCCTATACGTGGAATGGGCCATTTGAAGGGCAGAGTGCGAAGATGTCAAAGTGAAATTCTAAAAGTACCTTTTAGTGGAACCTGGATTGGCCTGTGCAGGTACGTAGCTGTGGAGCCGGGTGGGCGGAGATACAACAGACGACGATGAAGGGATATTAATTATTTATTTCATTTTTCTGCGTTGTCGTCTGTCGAATCTCCCCCCCTCGCACTCGGCCCACCCATCTTACCTGCATGGGCCGCTCCTGAGTGGAGCTAACATTGTCTTTATTGATGTCCCTGCGGGATGGGATCAAAAATAAATGGGAAATTGTACTTGACAACTTGATTTCATAATACTGAGAGTATGCTTTGTGTGTGCTGTCATTTAGAGGTCACCAGGGGACGCAATTTCAACCCCTGGGATCTCACTTGTGAATCCTGGAATTGTTCTTGCGACAGCTGACCTACTCAGTTACCAAGCCGCAACAGGAAAAGAGGATTCTTTCTTCAGTGGCCACCCCTCATTTTCAAACAAGAGCAGACTGTGGCTTGGATCACTGAGACTTTAAACAGTTGCACAGAAACTGCTACAATCTGTCTGGTTACAAATCAGCGTTATATAACAAGGCGAGGGAGGGAAGAGGTAGTGTCGTACGCGGACACTAGGGCGGATACGTCCTCCTCCAGTATTATGTAATCAAAGCAAAAGGATCCACCACATAGATAGGACAGTGTTCAAGGGAGATGTTTCTGGGAAATGTGTTGCTCATCCAGGTGAGGAGGCACACAGTGTTTGCTTAAATACCTCTCACACACCAAAAGGGCCCTTGGTGTCATGCTTCATCATAGGGGTCTTCCCGCCCCGCTGCGGGACGGGGCATGCTACGACCTATGATTACGCAGGAGCACTGTTTTGACAACACTATGTGTGGTGATTGGGTAGTGAGAGGAGAGGTCGGTGTGAGTATGGGTTAGAGTGATTAAAAAGGACCTGGCCTCATTGACTTAAAAAACTTTAATAGGTCGTCGAGGCTGGACCTGTTAAAAAGGTGGTGCGGAGATGTCCAGCCTGTAATGCGCGGACACTCCTAAAGAGTCAACATGTTTAGAAGCAAAGGCTTCTTCATCAGGACTGAAAGATCCCCTCAGTACTCACTATGTTGAATATCATCAATGGGTGTGCTATATACAAGTGAAAAAATAATAGTTAAGGAAAAAGAATGAAATGCATGAAAATTATGCACTTTATAAACTAGAGCTGAGAAAGAGACCAAGGCCTACTGGTGCAGGACACCTGGAAGTGGCCATCGAAAAGATACATTGGAGCAATCTGCAATAAACACACCAATAGTAAATATTAGACTACTATTCGCTATTGGTATACAATATGCAACCCTTGCTGCAAGGGTCAAGCATCCTTCTCAGTTATGTGATGAATGTGTCTGATGGCAAGCACAAACACATAAAGACACCTTTACCAGCCATTTAAGAGACTGACAGAGCCAGGGAAGGGCCAGTTCTGGCCTCATGTGCCTCACACACCTAGGCGCCTCCTTACTCTTGACGCTTTGGGGGGTATTGCACCCTGTAGTGACTGGGCCCATCCCCCAACTAGGCTCTCATCTGATCATCTTCCATCTCATCAGAGGGTAAGACCAGGAGGCTCTCTGACCTCACTCAATCATGTGACATGATGGGAGAGCGTACAGAGAAAAATCTAGAAGTGAAAAACTGAACTGTGTGCATGGAAGACAGTCAGATGTCAGTTTTCAGTTTCCTCTTTAGAGCCTGAGCCTGGAAGAAACTGCATGCCTGCCTGAGGGTCCATGCAACAGCAGCTGAGGGGCTGTAGTGGACCGATGCTGGCAGTTGAAGCCAGGAAAGTTGGGAAAAAACGTATGTGTGTGTGTGTGTGTGTGAGAGAGAGAGAGAGAGAGAGAGAGAGAGAGCATATGTGTGTGTAACTGTGTGTGTGTGTTTGTGTGTGATTGTGTGTGAGTTTGTGGGTGTGTGGGTGTGATTGTGTGTGTGGGTGTGTGTGGGTGATTGTGTGTGTGGGTGTGTGTGGGTGTGTGATTGTGTGTGTGTGAGTGTGAGAGAGATAGAGCGAGAGAGAGAGAGAATGTGTCTGTGTGAACATTTGAGCACATGTGTGAGCAAAAATTACACATTTCTGGCAATGGCATATTGTATGTAATTCTCTGCAAATTCTGGCAGTGGCATACTGTATGTCATTGTTAACATAAGGGAATACACTCAATTCATATTAGGTGTACCAGTTGACATACACAGTACATCCACTGCACAATTGAGAAAAAATGGGGTCCACACCTGGGGAGCGTCAGGCTACACGGGCTTGGCACACCAATGGCTTTTGAGCCAAGCAGTGTGAAATTTGACCCCGCATCATTCAAAATGTTCCCAGTAGACAATCTTCCCGAGCCCTTCTTGCAGAAGTCTATCAGTATGATTGAAACCTGCACTGCTACCGTCGATGATGTCCCTTACCCCTGTGCCTTTCTTTCATAGTTGTGCCTTTTAATGTGGTGCTGGGGCTGGTAGTGAGGCAGTAACTGGACAATGGGGCTGCAATTGGACAGCATAGCACGATCATCTGGAAAAGTATATATACCTATATATGAGACTTTCACAGCTGTCGGGTGCTATCTTAAAGGTTTCCAACTCATCAAGCTTTAGACCAATGAGTCCTGCCCTGGAGGTCTATAAGACGCAAGCAAGGGCAGCTGCTCTCTATGGGGTTGAGCTTTGGGGTCACTGTGTTGCCCCTGAAATTACTAAAGTTGAGTCCAAATTTGCAAGGCAATTATTATCGCTTCCTCAGAGCACTCCATTAACACCGCTGAGGTTTTACCTGGGACTGTCGCCTATTGCAAACGAGCTAGCAGTAAAGCCCCTAAGGTTCTGGCACAGATTATGGACCACTCCAGATCTTGTAAACTATAGGAACGAACTTAAACAGATCCTTAGTCTCAATTGTGTAAGCAAAATCCCCTGGCTTACGTTTATTAAGCGTGAACTTCTAAGTCTAGGACTACAATCCATGTGGGAAGACCCAGATAGGGCATGTGGCCTGATATCACGGAAGATGTTTACCAAAATTTACAAAGGGCAAAAGCTGGAACTTTTAATCACGGCCCCTAACGTGGGTTCCCTCACTAATTCTTTTTTAGAATTTAAAAATTCTTATTATTTTGAGGACTTCATGGATGTTGTCTTCCCGATTTTAGCGCGTAAACTTTTTATCCAATGGCGACATGGCACTTTACCCCTCAAGGCCGTCACAAGCAAGTGGACGGCCTCCTCTAATAAGTCTTGTCCGGGCTGTAGCTGTGATTTAGAAGATGAGCTTCATGTTCTCTTCTTTTGTCCAGCATATACTAAACCAAGAAAATATTGGCTGATCCCATTGTGCAGAAATCTGGGTTTTAAACATTGCCTGAATGCTTTTAGAATTTTTAAATCTAGTTCATCGAGCCCTATTGTTTTTGCACTCTCTAAATTTTTGCTAGCTATGTGGTGCAAGCGGCGTAAATTAATTGATATTGATTGCTAGCTTTAATGTTTTTGAAATGAGTGTCTGGAACCTGTCGCATTTTTTAATTTTTTAATGAGAGGGTATTTTTGCCTGTACGAAAATATTGCCATATGTATACAAATGGATTTTAAATGTTACTTGCCTTCCCTTTTTCCCTTCTTCCCTTTCTGTTTTACTCTGTACTCTTTTATGGCCAAATTGGCCGAAATAAAGACATTTTTTGACTTTGACTTTGATATATACCTCTGGGTATATGATACCCGTATACTTGTTATAATTGCAGCTCTGTTGGAATATGTATAATATCTCAAACAGGCTTGTACTTCATTTAGCATTTTTTATTTTATTTTACTGACCTGGGGTTTAAATTTGCTCTTATTGGTCTTTTTTTTTTTTTTAAATGGTGATGTCGCTAGCTATGATATCATCAGAATAATAGCCAAATCACTTCTTATAATGCTACCAGGGGTGATGTTATGCAATGTCACATCTGATTATATTATCATAGGTTAAAGGGCATGTGATGTCACTTTTGCTACTCCTGGCATTTTCTTGGATCTATAATATCCATGTGTCACCCAATTTGTTTGTCCCACCTGCTGATTCATTCAAAGAACCCAATCAGTGGCAGCTGCTACATTGTAAATGTGGTGAGACACATAAATTTCATTAAACATAAAAATTAACTCAGCTTTCTTGACGATGTTCTGCAGCACACCTACACCCGAAGCGCCTCCTTCCTCGCGCTTTTTGCTGGACAATGGTATCTGAGCCATTCCAAGCATTGCTCTCTTCCAGCTTAACAGCATAACAGCAGTACTAGGATTGACTGGAGCAGGCAAACACAGAGCTCCATTGGACACCTGCAGGTCTGTGCCCAGCGGTGGCTGGCACAGATTAGGGGTGGTGTGGGAGGGGGCAGACGGGGAGAAAAAAAGTAAATTCCACTTACGTCTTCGCCAAGTCTTTCCTCCTCGCTGTGTCTCTCCTCCTCGTCCCTCCTCCACCAGAACAGGAAGCACCCAGGCTTCCAGGCTCCCCATAGCCAATCACAATGCTGCAATGTAGAGCTATGATTGGTCTGAGCATTGTGGTTCGGCGCTCAGACAAGGACTGGGGCCTGGGCATGATCTCCACCCAGGCTGTAATGTAGCCTGGGTGGGGAATATGCAAAGTGTGCATGAATATTTGGATGGCCCGAGACGGCCAGCCAAACATTCATGCTCACTTTACAGAGTGCCCACTACTCCTCCCCTGCTCTGGGAGCAGAGCAGCCACGGCCCGCCAAGCTGCAGCACTGCTGCAGCTGGAAATATAAAATGATAGTAGCTTTGAGTTATTATCATTCTTTATTTATATTGCTTTAAAGCAGTGGGGCTACACTCCTCCCCGTTAGCGAAGGAGCTGCCACTGTCTGTGCCTCTGCTTCTCAGCTTCCTTTCAACTGTTGATTTCAGGACCCTGAACTGCGCATGTCAGGCTGGTCACTGTGAAAACACCGGCCAATCTGACATGCACAGTTGTGGAAACACAGCCCTCAAGTCATCCCACTGTATTTCTGTGATGCAGTGGGAAGGTCAGGGTGTCAACGCCCCCACGCCGCTATAGACGCACCGCCCCTGATTCCCAACTGTACCCTTTGTAAAATTATGAACTTTCCTAATACTTTTTTTATGCCAAGATCAAAGTTTTTTAGTGCAATACTATTTTAAGTAGGTCACATATTGTGGTAATCAAGCATGTGGGCAAAACCTGTCACAATATGTGTGCATGGGATAGCTGACATCTCCTTACTGTGGTAAATAACAGATGCTATCACAGTACAACATTTACTGTTTATTTTACAACATCGTTCAAAATATGTACAGAGAAGAAAATCACCCAAATCCTATTTGCGAAGGTTTACCTATGATGAAGTAGAATCCACAGCTGTAATGAAGACTACAGTGGTTGCCATTGGTGATGATTCGACCCTCCTCTGCATCTATGATTGCAGTTGAGTGGAAATATTGCTTATCCTTTTTTGGACTACATACTTGCCTCTTTTTCGGACCTTGACTATCATGGCCATGACATTTTGTTTTTAGACATTTCTTTTTTTCTTTCTTTTCTTTCTTATTTAGGTTATTAGGGTTAGGTGTGGGGCCCACTACCTGCCTAGGAATTGCATACAGTGATCTTGGAAGAAGCAGTGGCCTTGATGCAGGGTAGCACTATACACTCAGACCTGCATGGCTAGGAGGACCTCTAACACAGAAAACCTGAACTTCTGGATATCTCACATCTGGATGTACAGGTGAATAAAGTCAAAGAAGCCCTAACAACAGAAGATGGTAGTAAGTGAAATATAAATATTTAAAAAAAGAATGCCATGTAGTAGCAGACATTTTGATTTATTTCTGAATGAATAAAGTAAATTCGGTCATAAACATACATTGGGCCTTCTCAGCTGGTCCAGACTGTTCTAAAATGGCTGGCTTGGAAAGACTTAAACTTTTTTAGAATAGCCCAGGAACTCCTTGTCTTTGGCACTGTGAAACATTCCCACTCATCTGTTATTTAGAAAATGCCTAAAATCCCTGCTCTTTTTAGTCACCTCATCTATTGATCCTGGCTACTGCCAAGATGCCTACATTAGGTGGGTAACATGTTTACCAAATCCTAAATACCATATGAGAGGCTCTCGGGATAGGTGTTTGCAGACCACATTTATGAATCCAAGTCATGTGGCGCACAGCACCCATGATACAAACACGATTAGGAAGACTTCACTGGCAATATTTCTGGCCCCATTAAAGACATCATCTCCCCAGAGCACAGTGTTCACAAGCATCAAGAAGGGTACTTTTTGGTTGCTTTGTCACCTTGCTTACCATGAATTGACAGGTGACAAGGTCTTTAATTTAATTTGTAAAAGACGTGGACCCCGCAGCCCTCATAGACATGACAGCCAACTACTTAAGGCTTTGAGCTTTTGCCAGTTTTGTTAGACATGTGTCAGCTGTAGATTTTTTTTTAATAATCCAACATATCTGCCCCCTTTTTATCACCATATCCGATATCATTACAAGTCAGAAGAGATATACCTTGTTGCGATACCGCTCTGCGTGTCCCCGCACTCTAGTTTCCTGGATGCGGTAACACTGGACCTGATCTTTTGCCAGCTGGTAATTCTGGTCAGTACAATCACATGAGGCTTTGGCTGCAGCAGTAGCCAATTCTCTGTCACATCCCATCCACGTAGCATTTTAGACTGCTCATCATCTACGCTGTTCATGGTCTATATAGATTCATCTGGGAGATTTGACTCCTGAGCCATCAAGAGAAGACCCTGATGTAACCAGTTCCGGCTGAACAGTTGGGAGTGCAGCTGTTTGACTTGAAACATCACGCACTCGTGGAATTCCTGTAGTGGTGATTGATTTCTTCTGGAAAATCTGAAGATGCATGGGAGGATTCTCGTATGATCAGATGGCATGGTGGTGGTGCAAGAAGCTAACAAAATGTCTGCTTACCGATTCTCCCCTGTGTGCTTGCTCTGATATCTGACACTTGAGTGCCTGAGGAAGAGCATTGTCTTCTATGATCATCACATTGCGGACAGTGAGGGGCAGATTCATTATTATTGCATGCAGTGCAGTGCTGTAAGCCACCTTGCTGCACTGCGTGAAAGTGAAAAGGCAGGAATGTTCCGTATTTAACATAATGCAATTTATTCCTGTCCTGTCCTTGCTCTGATGAACAATGTGCTGCCTAGCACCAATGCAGGCTCCCTTGCTTGTGCTGCAAGGCTGCCTGTGTTGCAGGCAGGATTGTTTTTGTGCATAAAGGGACACCTTCCTACACAAATACAATTCTCAGAGGCATTTTCCTCTTTCTATTTGTTCTGCAGAATGCAACACACATAGAAAAAAGGAAAAAACAAGGAGCAATAAAGATATTTCTACTCGTTACACCTTAACTGGGGAGGCGTAACATTTTGATGCATTCCTAGGTCTACCAGTAATGATAAATTTTGCAATGCACCAAAAAACATGGAGGATGCCTGATAGCACCTAAGCTCCACCCATTGAACGCTTCCCTGGGGCAGAGTAAAGCAATGCAGTGATTTGCGCTCCTCTGCGTTACTCTAAATTTATCAAACCATGCAGGACCATGCAAAATGGTCTTGCATGGTTTGAGAAATTTTATTTAAGTTTTGTGTCACCCTTGCGTGTCCTTGCGAGGGGCAAGGGCAATGCAAAACCCAGATAATTTTGGCCCTAAGAATGCCATCGCTTATTCACTGCATCATATGGTCCCTTCAGCTGACACCAGATGCTAAGAGAAGACAAACTGCAGCTTTCAAAGCATCTTTGGAAGATTGGGTGCACAGATGATTTGGCTGACAGTCAGGAAACATTGCCACGCAAATCAGGAAACACTCTGGCAATCATTCCGAGTGGCATGGTGTGGGATGCAATAATTATCGCACCTGATCAAATCTGATACTGCAATCAAAATTTAACAGGTGAAATAATGATTCATTATTCTGAATTCACCTCTGCAAAATGGAGCATGACATGCAGATTTTTGTTGACAGTGCACCACAATCTTTATTTCACAGTATTTTTCCAGACATTTTTTCCATGTTTAATTCTGGAAGGTGTGACCTGCAGAAATTGTACTGCAGGGGTTGGTAAACACTGACATACTTCTAATTGTGACCTTTGAGCAGGCATAGTGCTTGTACTAGAGAGCAATGTGGGTAGTGCCACATACCTTCTCGTAAATGACATGCCATGAGGCTAAAAATGCTTTTTTTAAAGTGCCATAAAGAGCACTTGCCATGAGGGCATTGAGGAGCTTGACACGAGCACCACTTACCTGTACATTATATTTAATGGGTGGCCTAAGGCCCATATGTACAAATCTTTTGCATTTCCTAAACAGCGATTTCCTATTAGGAAATCTCAAATTAGGAAATGCAAAACCATTCATACCTGGCCCATATGGTAGAATGGTTTTGCATTTCCCAAATAGGGATTTCCTATTAGTGATTGCGACTCTGTAGGATTCGCTATCAGGAAATCACTATTTTAGTACATTCCATTCTGCATTTCCTAAATAGCGATTTCTTAGGATTCGTTATTTAGGAAATGCAAAATTGAAGTTTTAAACATATGGGCCAAGATCCTTAAATTGAACAGGATGTTGTTTTTTTATTTATTTTATTTTTTATAGTTAGTAGCCTTGGTTAGGAGAAGTGGTCTAAAGGCCAGAGCTGCTGACTTTAGAACTGTAGAATTAGGGTTGAGTCTCCTCAGCTCACTATTGTGTGATTTTGGGCATATCACTTATTCCCAGTCCTCAAAAAACATAAAACGGTGTAATGCAATATGATTCTCGTGTAATGTAGTCTGGTGCTCATGTAAAGCGATGTTATACCCTTGGGTCTAATTTGCGCTACATAAACTGCAAATAAACTCCGGGCCATTATAGCCATGCATCCATAAAAACCCAGAGAGCCCTTTCAGCGTGTAATACCTCGAAGAAAATAGCGTATCTGTCCGGGATGTCAGTTTATGAGGGCCGCTGCACTGTGTGCATTTAAGCAGAAATGAGATGCAGTCACTGGAATTAAATGCAGCCTTATGCATACCTCGCAGAGAATAAAACGCGCGAGCTGGGTCTCTAGTTAGAGCGCGCGCTCGCTCTTCTCATTGGCGCGCGGGACTCAGAGCCCGAGGCACGTCAGTAACATTCCTCATCAGCGCTGTAATGATGCTGCCTTTTCCTGCTCACCCATTCCTCGCAGAAGTGAGTGTAATCCAGCTCGAAGCAGGAAAAGTTACTGCAGCAGAAGGAAGCATAGCCAATACGAGGCCTCATTCCGCGCTCATTTTGTTGCTTAGAATTACAATAATTTGGGAGGTGAATTGTTTCGTGCGCGACAGACCGGAAATGACGCTGACGTGGGACAACAGAGTTCAGAGCAAGGAAGCGAAAGGTTGAGTTAAGTACGTTAATCAAATAACTGTTGGAAATGCATTGCAAATCTGGGCTATGCTGCGCAGCATATGAACATCACAAGCCAGCGCTGTGATCCGAAAAACTCAGTCAGTTTCTCAGTTCGGGTCACTCTCAGTCCATGCAGCTGCTGGGGATTCGCGAAGTAGATTTCCATCGACGCTTAAAATGAGTTAAGACTTCTTGCAGGTCCTCAGGTTTATAGTGTCTTCAGCTAGATCAGTGGTCCCATTCAATAAGAATCACATATCTTTAAGTGGGATGAAAAGGGGAAGGGAACTCTGAAAGGGGAGTGGCCTAAGAAATTAAGGATGTGGTTTAAACAGTAAACTACATTTCTGTGAATCCCATAGTGTGTCACCTGGCCGTATACAGGCTCCTCTCTGAACTTTCTGTTATTGCATATACACATATAACACAAAAACTTCCCCTCATCTAAAATAAGCCAGGATTAATGGCTTGTTAGGTCAATGGTTGTTAGGCATTTAATATAAAGAGTAACAGCAACCATTTTTTTGTAAATAATATTGAACATCTTTAAATTGTGAGACTGTGTGTTAAACACTAAGGATGCCTGTCAAAAGGATAGTGGTTTCCGGGTGTTTCAGTCACTACAGTAATGTTCACTCGATGTTAGACATGTGCACACTTTCTTTCCATACCTCGCCCATCTGCACAACTTACACCTCGTTCCTTTCCTCTTCAGCACTCTCTTTTCACTTGTGAAGAATAAGCAGAAACTAAATAGCTGACATGGATCATTTGAACTTTTTTTGCATTTATTGTTCAGAAATTGACCAATGTTTTTGCCAGCGAAGTTAAGGACATGATCATAGGGACCAGGTTCAATGTCTATTTCTAATTACTACCAGGACTGAGACCAGGAGAGACCCAGCCCACTTGCCATAGTGAAGCACAGCAGTCCAAGGCCTACTTTGGTAATGATGTGGCCGGGAAATGCAATAACAAGACTCAAGTATGATAGTCCAGGCAGGGCGTTATCTTCGAAAAAGAAAAAGTATATGTATTGCACAAACACTACTAAATACAGCTAATGAATTTACAAATATATACTTGAGGCACATAGGAACACCGTTGGTGACAGTCTGAATCACATTTGACCCCTACTGTGTCATGACCATCAAAATAACAGTGCTCCTCCCCACCTATACCAGGTAGAAAATCACTATATAGGGGGTAATGCATTTCGGCATTACTGAGAGGGTGACGTGTGCTTTGGCACTCTGTGAAATGCTAACGAGATGACACACATTTAACATTTTCGCTTAAAAAGAGACGGCACCAAGCAAGTTTGGGTTGTTTTAGAATGGATGTTAATCATCATATGTCACGATACCCCTGATGAAGGGATCATTCCCGAAATTCATTGGGTAATTTTAATAAAAATTTGATATATGGAAAATATCACGCCTCCTGTGCTTGTGTGAACATCTACGCATTGTATTTGAATGAGTAAAATGAATTGAAAGAAATATAAAATTGGTGAAAAAGTAACTGAGTAAAATATGGATAAACAGAAGATTAAGCCAAAACATTTGATTGATTGGATTCATTCATTACTTGGCTGTGCAGTTTGAATTGGCACCAAAAGAGGTTCCTACGTGTTCTGAAAAGGTCTATTTTGCCAGGTCGAAATGGCAGCCTAAACTGCACACACAGGCTGCAATGGCAGGCTTGAGACATGTTTTAAGGGCAACTTCGGTCGGTGGCACAATCAATGCTGAAGGTCTACTAGTGGCATTTAATTTACAGGGCAAACACAAGGAGATGATGGACGGAGTGCTGAAACCTTTCAGACACTCACCCCCAGTCACAGATCTGGGTTGAATCCATCATCATTCTTTAGCTCTCTTCGCCACCACAGTTCAGATCCAGCTATATGCAAATCAGTCTTGACCCTGTGCCTCATGGGAGCAGTCCAGCCCAAACTGCCAAACCAGGTCTTCCCTGAACCGGTAACAAGCATCCTGGGACCGGTTTCTTGCTAACACCCTTCATCAGCCAGGCTAGCTTGAATCCAGTGGCAAAGTGAGCAAGAGACCCACGTCTGGGCATGCCCTGCCAACTTAGGGCAAACAAAGCAAACAAGAGGAGATGATGGATGGAGCTCTGACACTTTTCGGACACTCACCCCCAGTCACAGATCTGGGTTGAATCCACCATCATTCTTTAGCTCACTTCACCACCTCAGTTCAGGGAAGACCTGGCTTGGCAGAGGGGAAGCTTTGCAGGGACCGGCTGGAAGCAAATTTATTGGATGGTTTGCATGAGGGGGTGGATATGTATAGAGTCATTTCACTGATTAAGAGCTTGCATGATGAGGTGAGGGAGTCTGGGTACAGCTGGCAACTGTGGAGGGGGAGGTTGAAAAGTTGAAAAATCTAAAAATGACACAGAGCAGGCAGTCTGCCACCACACTCCTTAGCATTAGCAAAACTGCACTGATAGCAGAACAAAACAAAAGAAGAGACCAATATGTAGGAACTTGTCATCTGCCTACCCAGAGTGCCTGCTTAAGTCATCAACTAGTTCAGGGTCAATCCATCCCATTGCCCCCTCTTCAACCGTACCATCAGGTTCAGGCAGGAGGCACAAACCTATTAAAGGAAGAATCAGAGATAAGATGTCCCAAGGGGAACAGTCTAAAAGTGGTCATGTAGCTCCTACAGAGGCGCTGAGGGGTTTATCTGAGGGTGATTTAGACAAGGGTGGCAGGAGACTCAATACTGTATACCTGATAAATGCCCTAAAGCTTGCAGAAGGATTAAAAGAGGATGAGGAATCCTTGATTAACAAGTGCATTCCTTATATAAGACACAGTCGGAAATGTTATTCTGTTACAGGTCAGATATTACTCATGTCAAAAGATCTCAAGACCCAAACTTCTTAGGGGCCCATCTGGACTGTATTGAGCTCAGATTTAAAGAACCCAGATTTAGCTTAGGGGTTGGTAGGTTTGGAGCTGAGGAAAATCCCCCCCGAAGAGAACGCACATATAGTTCAAATTTTGCATTCCAAAAGCCCTAACCTTAGTGCACGATTGGGAAGTTACATGATCTGTTAGTCCATCAGTCTTGTCACAGGTTGAATAACATAAGGATAGCACCACCCCCCTAAGAAAATAGTGTTAAGGACTCGCCTGTGTCCACCATACAGCTTCTTGTGATAAGGACAGTGCCACTCTTGTAAATATGTCTCAAGGGGTTGATGGATCCTCAAACAAACCCCAGTCTTGATCTATACCTAATTAAGTATTCTATCATGGAATATTGCAGAGCTAACTTCCACGTTGAGTGATGAAGATTCGGAGATCTTTATGGATCAATTTGATATCTGTATGTTACAGGAGACCTGAAGTCTGAATCATGTCCATAGATCCGGTTACATTAATTTACAACCTCCAGTGGAAAGGGGCGCCCCTCTGGAGGGTTTGTGTTATGGATTCACATCTCCCTGAATGCAACATTGTGCTCTGTAATATGTGCCATCTCTAGACATACTGTGCATTAAAATAACTGGGTTGAATGACCTGGTGGTTATCTGCACGTCTATAACCGGGGGGTAAGAGGTGGTAGAGAAACTCCAACCCTAAAGCAAATGAGAGAGCATTGAGAGGAATTTACTTCTAATGATAATGTGATTATAAGAGGGTATTTTAACACCAACTTTGATGCAACAGAGTTTACTTGCTCTAGTCACACACATACACACAAGTCTCGTTTGGTCC
This sequence comes from Triturus cristatus, assembly GCF_964204655.1. Taxonomy (NCBI): domain Eukaryota; kingdom Metazoa; phylum Chordata; class Amphibia; order Caudata; family Salamandridae; genus Triturus; species Triturus cristatus. Next base: position 1,009,058,772 of record NC_140593.1, on the reverse strand, counting down.
CATATACATTCATACGTTCAATGAGCTAGCAAATATCTGCTGGTCATCAATTTTGTTTTACCTTAGAGACCTGTTACACCAGTATCATTGCCATTCCCTGTCTCCTTAAGTAAATGTACTTTTGTCGATAGATCTAGTTGTAGATTAGAATAGGGAGGAAATAATAACCCATTTAACCTTTTGTTTAAAAGAACCACAGACTCAATAGGAGTTTTAAAGATTTATCTGGAGTCAAATCAGAATACACGTAGGTACACCAAAATTCTCCATCAGGAAAATAGTACTGTTAGCTTAGAATCAATTCACAGTAGTAAATTCTCGTGATGACAGTACCTTAGGAGAGAAAACAGAGAGCAAATACAGAGCATTACTCACAGAACTATAGTTACCTAGAAAGGTGTGAGGAACTGGACATCAGAGTATCAAAGATTCAGGACAGGTTCTGGACCGGGAAGGTGACCTCTTCTAGTGCAACGCCAGTGTTACACCCCTCTCTGGTGCTACTCTATACGGCTCTGGCTCGTCCGGACCCCTTCCTAGATGTGCCTCCTCAGTTGTTACTCAATTTTTCCCTAGTTTTGGATTCTTCAATCAGCTTGCAGCGATTTGGGCAGCATCTCAGCATAGCATCAGCACGTGCAGCATCAAGTGTGTCTAACTAACTAAACTTACCTCTGTTATACCAATTTGAGTGTACGATCCACCTCCAAATGTTTCAATTCTATGTATATCCCTCAATTTGATTGGGCCAGGCAGTGGGGTGAGGACATCACACCATACTAAGTGCAATAACTTTCTTTAGTTCTATGGTCTAATACCCCGCCCCTTAAACTTAATACACACAAGCTTTATTACCACAAGCATTGCATATGTGGATCAATAATTTTGAAGTACAATGTTTTGGCTTCTTCCTTTTGCAGGTTCAAGAGTTTAGCTTCCCATGTCCTTGCTGGGCACATGTTCTTGGCAGAAGTTCAATGACATCACTAGTCTCAGGACAAGGACTCAGTGTGCATGTGTAGTTTTCGCAAAGGAATAGGGACATCAGTCACCCTCCAAGGCCCAAATGCGAACTATTAATAAAGTCAGAGAAAAACACGTAGAATATGAAATTAAATGAATTCACTGTATACCACTTACTTCCACTCTAACCCCATTTACTGCATACATCTTTTGCAATAATAGCTTAGTAAAACTTACGCGGGTTAGTTTCAGCATGGCATGTGCGTTAATGCGAGGGTTTCGAGCAGCCATGTTAAAAGCTATTGCGCTGCTGCAAAGATTTCCCACCAAGCAACAGAAACGTCATTCCTACGTAGATGCAGTAGATACATGCGCAGAAGTGTTCCTACGTTTTCGGCAGCCATTTTAAGGACATCGGGTTACTGGTTAGTAAAGCACATAGAAGACGTTTCCCTAGATACAGTATGTAAAATTGTGGCGCAACATTAGTACCCACAAACATGTTGGTTACATTATTACATGTTATTCGAGAGGATTGCATACGAGCAAGTCTCTTTTATACAAAATCTTGCTCCATCACCTTGGAGCCCACGGGAGGTGATGGTTATTTGCTTACTGAGAAAGTGGATTTGGGATGGGGATCCTACCCCTTGATGCTCATCCGGTGAAGAGGTTGTCTGAGGTGGTATACCCACGGCTCTCCCCCACACTATCCTATGGGCTAAGGGCATGCAATGGACTCCCATGCAGCCCACACTTACAATCGAATAAACCGCAATAGCAGGATTGATTACATTCTCTTTGCCCAACATCTATGGAAATTTGTGGATGATAGTGTGATTCCAGCAGGAGTGACAATCATCACAATGCCTTTGTATGGGTCTACCACTTTAAGCTGGACTGCACCTTTTGGGGTAGATTCAAAACTGATTTCCATAATGCTGTCTTCCTTCTTCCATGACCCAGACTAGCAAAACAATGATGAAATGGAACACTACTCGGAACATGACCATCGGGTTAAGTTTTATTATGAATATTTGAGAGCATTTCCACCCATCACATTGTTTCTGGTATACTGATTCTCCCTAATGTTGGATGGTGTATGTAGATGTCACACCTCCTATTGCTGTGCCATTGGAAGTTGCGAAATATTAAAGTCCTTCTGTTAATGCTCTGTTCACCATATTTCTGCCTAATCAATTTTACTTCATTTGAATGGGCATGTCCAGATGTTGGCCTCAAGCTTGGTGTGTGTCGAAAAACAGTACTTCACCAGCATGCATCTGCTTCAGAAACATGTGGGAATAATGAGAAGCTTGGAAACTACAGTACAGTCTTTCTACTCTCAAATGCGTCTTAAGGCCCACACAAACAAGGTCCAAGTATTGCAACAAAAAGGGGCGGAAAGGGTTGACCTGTGTCAACTCCTGAAATTTCAACACACTTGCTGTCACTGGAACACTGCCCATCAGCCTCACACTGATGCAGCATGTCAGGTAAAGGTTACCTCAAAGTTTTTGTGGGTTGTATACAGAGGTTTCTTGACCTGCTCCTGAAAGAGCCTTTTAGATGTAAAGTACTAGTAAGGCATTTTGAAATGATTGCTGAAATGTCCTTTTAATCTTTATAAGTTGTTAAGTGTCCTGTTACACCTGACATTTTGGTGTGGTATTCCCCAAACATTTTGCTTTCACCCCACTTGTTTTGCTGAATTTGTTTCTTTTGGCTTTAGGACTCTGTACACTTTTCCACTGCAAACCAGTGCTAAAGGGCTTGTGCTCTCTCCTTCAAATATGGGAAAATTGGACTACATATATATGGCATATTTAAGTTACGTATAGGTCTCTGATAAATGGCACTACCTGTACCCACAACCTGTAAATTAAATGCAAGCAGTGGGACTTGGCACTCCTTGTGCCACCCACTAAAATAGCCCTTTAAAACATCTCAGGTCTGTCACTGCATCCTGTAATGAAGTGGTAAACTGCCATTTTGACCTGGCAACGCAAACCTTTTGCCAGGTCTAAACCTTCCTTTTTAATATTTACAAACCACCCCCTTAGGTAGGCAATAAAGGCTCATAGGGCAGGGTGCACTGTATTTAAAAATGAGTGCATGTGTAATTAAGTGTAACGTCCTGTCAGTGAAAAACTCTAATCATAATTTTTCACTGTTGAAATTCCTCTCTCTTCCATTGACTATCACTGGGTTACTTTATTACATTTAATGAGAGCTATCTTTGGATTTGTAGGTGCTAGAGATATATTGTGTACACTCAAATGAATTGCAATTTAAAATCCTTTTTACAGTTAAAGTAGAATTTTAGGTCACAATTCTCAAAATGCCACTTCTAGGAAGTTAACATTTTCCTATGCCAACCAGTTGTGCCTTCTGCCAGTGTCTTTGGAAACATGACTGTTAATGGTTCTGCTGTTAGGGCTTGTGTATTTCTTCCAGACAGTAACACAAAGGGGGTCTAGGTGTGGACAGGATGGGCCACTCTGACAGGATTACTTGGGTAGGGATGTGTGCAGCCTCATGTACACTTCAAAGGGCTTTACCTCCTGCACACACAAAGGAACATGACAACAGGCCTGCCCTACCATTTGTCACCACACACAGTTTGCAGCCTTGACAGGGGGAGGTCGAGAACTTTCCTGAACTAGATGGGATGGTAGGACACAACAAGGCTGGCACCACATTTAAATATTGAAACAGAAACTTCAAATATTGGACCTCCAGAACCACTCATCAGAACAATCCTGGACCTGTGGAAGTTACAGAAAAAGGACTGCCCTGCTGCCAGAGGTCTACCCTGCTGCTTGAAGGACTGCCCTATTGTCTGGGAAGGAAGATTGGCCCTGCTTGCTTTATTCCACGTTGACCAGATTGACTCCTGTGGTCAGTTGGCTGTTCTCCTATGTGAGCAAAACAGACTTAAGAGGCCTCGCTGCAACTGCCCAGATGACCTTCTCAAACCGAACTACCTGTTTGCCCCAACTCTACCGCCTGTGACGACCACCAACTTGAAGCTCTGGTAAGACCTGCTCTTCACATTGACAGTGACCACCAGTTATGACCAAAAATACGAGACCTGCTCTTTGAGTTAACAGTGACTACCAGTGATGACTGGCAATGCAAGACATGGACTTCGCACTACAGCAACGGCAGCCTGCAATGACCACCAATGCGCAGCTACAGCTGCAACCTTCCACTATGCTTAGCATCCTCCTCTTGGGGTCACCCGACCTGAATATAACTCTTCGCCCCGGGCTTAGAAGGTAACATTTTAGTGGAAATAACCTAGTCCCTGTATTCGATCCGCACTTTAACCTGGTCAGACTGGACTTGTGATTTTCCTCTGGTCTAGCGCGACCAGATGACTGCGAGTGACTCTTTGTGCTTTTACGCACCACTTTCACTAAAAACTATACAATGTTATATCTCTGGTTCTACTGATTGGATTTTTGCTGTTCTAGTATCATTGTATTTATTCAAATGTACTCTATTTATCTAAATTGATCAAGGATTTCTCTTGTGTTTTCACATTATTACGGTTTATGTGCGGCATAAATGCTTTTACTTACTCTAATTTAAGTTAGGCTGCTTGTGTGCCAAGCTACCAGAGGGTTGGGCAAAGGTTAAGTTAGTGATTTTTGTGGTTTACCCTGACAATTCCGCCATCTGGGTTAACAAGCACATTGAACTCGCTCCTCCCTATGTAACTGTTGTGCACTCAAGTTTGAGAATTGTATGCCAAATGTTTAAAAAAATGTACTCAATACTCTACATATATTTGCTATGATATCTTTTTCCCCCAGCAGGATGCAATGCAATATAACATATCTCCCTTTTTGTCAAAAATAACCCACAGGGTTCACCACTTTACTCCTTTTTTAACTACTGCAGCCCCCCTTCCCCTGGCATACGCAGAATATAAAGCTACGTCGCCCTCAGCAATCTAACCAGTCTGAAGACTGGCCTTAGTGGAGCCTGCTAAGTGAAGCTCCTGTTGAAGTCCAATGTCAATTTTATGTCTTCTGGAATGGGCAAATACTTGACAGACTCTGCATGGATCATTCAGCCCACAAATATTCCTTGGTAGTAATGAAATGGTCATCTCTTAAATCAAGTACATCTAATCTGGCCTTGCCAAGAGAAGAAGCATACACACATATATATTTCTCATCTGTAAAGCAATCACTATAAATGCCTGTTCATGTTGTAGTACATTGCAACCACTTAGTGGAACATACAACCAAAAACAGAAACTGAGCATGTTTACAGCAGACTTTAGTAGCCAGCTTAGGGTCAGTGAACTAGTCTTCTTTGGCAACCACCCTGACACATAGCTTAGCTAAACATATTAGTGCATAGTGAAGGGTCAATTGTAGAAGTAAGTTCTTGGCACGGATGAAGACTTTCTGAGCAGCCTGCATAGATAGAATAAGAGAGGGGAAAAGAAAATTCTATTACTTTAGTATTGCAGATCACCACATTCCCTTGACAGTCGCAGGATTGTGTCTCAGTCCTATATTGCAGTAGACGGGCCAATATTGGACATGCAGGGGCTCCAGGCAGTGGGCGCGGGCCAGACATGTGAAGTAACTACTCTACTGAAAACATAGATGTGAGCTTGCCAGTTTCCACATAAGTCTCCATCTTATCCATTGCTGTAGATTCCGGCATGCAGAGGATTCTAATATCACTTCTCAGGCACCCGGCTTCGAGATCCTCATTTTTGGCCTTGATAACTTCCAGATCTTTCCACATATGTAGAAGCTGTTCATTCTATGTAGACCCCGTCCTCACTATCTAATGCTCTCTGCTCCATCCAGTTTATGCGCTTGCCATGTTTATCAATCTTGTCACTCAGACGATCTAGTCTATTGATTTTAGAGTCTATGGTATGGAATCCATACCTAATTTCAGTAAGCAAGAGTTTTATACCCGGATCCGCAGTAAATGTCTCAGGGAGCCCATTGATAGAGCGTTGCTGATGCGAAAATTGTAGGGGTGCATCATATTCATTGTTAGTCAGCACCCGCATATAACTGAGCATGTTATCCAAGCATAATGGAAATGTATTCATTGAAATAGAAAAGTAGAAATGTAAACAGGCCTCGAGAGAAGAGAAAGGCCACCAGTTATTTTGAAATGCATTGGTAGCTGTGTAATGCTTAGTATAAAAATGGCATGCATTAAGAGACATTAAGTCATGTTAGAGGAATGAAGAAGATAATTCTCTTAAGTATGAGACGAATAATTAGAATTGGTAATTGTAGTGGGTTTAGTTTGAGGCCTAACCACATATGTAAGGTGAAGGCCTTCGTTTATTTTAGCCATGCCTTATTAGGACGACAGGATTTTAGCAAAGCTCAAAATGCAGAGAGTTGTGAAACCTCATGATGTTAGGGTTTTTTTTCTGTTCAGCATTTGGCTGCAGGTACAAGGCCATGTAGCTCGTTAGTTAGAATGAGTCTTTGTTCAAATGGAATGGAGACAGAAGGAGTAGACATGAAGGGAGTGGATTGGAATGTAAAGTTGCAACTCCTGGTACAGAGAAGGCCTGGGACCCAAGGTCGAATTCATGGAAAGGAAGATGAAAGGATCCCAATGGAAATCTACGGAAGGAAGAAGCTGCCTGAAGGGGTATGCTGAAGGGCGTGTACAGCTTTTTGGGGTTTTGTATTAGGGACAGAGCCCCGTGGGTTGAGCAGACGAGACTTAGGAGAGGGACTGAAAGGAGCATTATAGATCGAGCTCTCATATGGTGAAGACTTCTTAGGAAGTTTCACTGCTGACACCTTTTATGCGATCCTCACCTGAAAGGGAATGTTGAGTAGGGATGTCACCTTAGAATAGAGTAGGGACAGTAATGATTTGATTCATGACTTTGAACTTTGATATCACAATTGTTATAGGGTACTTGATGCTTTTGGAAGCTGTAATTCTGTTTATCTTTAGTCGTATGCGGATACTTCGTAGACTGGCATTTGTATTAGTCCCCATTTATCTTTTGTGCCTTGTATTGAGGTGCCTATATATTCAGATGTTTTTGCTGATAATAAAAGGTCAACCTCCAAGATCATGAGTCTTCTTTTCTGAGATGTCAACCTGCGGTAAATACGATTTGATAATTGTGTTTCTTCCCTCTACGCTATTAGACAAGTAAAAAGATCCTGGCGACCTGAGTGGGTTCTTGTAGGTAATTAGATGAGAACAAGAACCGGCGTTCCCACCATCATGCTAATGTTCACAGCTGAAATCCCCGCCAATGGAGCGCGTGGCTCACCTCCTCTCAAAAGGTAATTAGGATTGTCCACGATCTTCCTTGCTCACGGTTAGTTAAGCCTCAAGGGTCACACCTTCTCAGCATAACGAGGTACTAGAATCAGGACTGTGTGCTTCTTCCAGATCTTGGACCAGTCTTAACCTGTCCCCAGCAACACACTCAGCCAGGGAAGCAAACCAGGTGTGAGGTATCACTGCAATGAGCCACTAACAGAAGGGGGAAGAGAGGGATGTGACTCAACAAACCAAAGTTCTGCAGAAGTCCTGACACATTTAAGCACCAATGTTGAGCATGAGGATCTCTCAAGTGTGTGGAAGAGCTGATTTATGTAGCAAACCTCTGCAGCACAGGTCCAGTGGCAATTCAATAATCAGTCCCAATAGAGGGGAGGGAGGAAGAACGGGGGTCACTAAATGATTGGTACTTATGCCCCAGCAGGTCCTGACACAATCCAGCGCAGAATCTAAGCTGGGGGGCCCAAGCAGACCCATGTATGGTTGTCAGCCCAGTCAGGCTCCCAGCCGTAGGGGAAAAACAGGCTCAACATCATCAAGGCTCACTTAAACAAGAACTGGACAAAATTCTCCTTCAAAGGCAAACCACTGTGCAGTCGATCTGCAACATTTCCATAAATGGTGTGTAGCGCTCATGTAGTCCGAGTGATATATGGAGCTTTTAAAGTCCCAGCCCGGGCCCTGCCAGCGAACCACTCCAGAAGGGGTGAAGAGCTAGAGCGTGAAATCACTGCAGCATCTTGGGATCAGAGCCATCAGCAGCTCCAACAGCTCAATAAGAGTACAGCTGCGGCCCACCGAGGTGACCAGAGTCGCAAACACCTCTCCCTCTGGGCTCCACACACTCAACCACGAGCCACCAACTCAGTCTCTCCAGCAACACAGGCCAAAGCGGCAGGACCCTAGCCCAGATCTCTACCAGGGCACATCTTTGCAGCAGCTCCCAAGCCCGCAAGTCAGCCACTTACTCGACCCAAACTATGCCTCGAAGTCTCTCAGTGCATTAGGGGGGGGCAGGGTCCATTCTTCCTCCAGGATGTTATTCACACTCACCGTACCAGGACACCAACCGTGGGCATGGCAAACCATGCAAGTCCTCTTTGTGCAGCCCACACTGCGCTGCACTCCCACCCTTGTGACTATCTCACGGTGCACAGGAAGGATGACTAGAATCCGGTAGTAATGTTGGCTTCAGTGGTACAGATGGTCAATTTCCCCTTTCCATACAGGGAATGGCTTAGATGTGCCAGAAATATGACAGATTAGCTACACAGCCAGGGGAGCTTCACTGAGTGGTGGCAAGTTCGCAGTCTGGCTCTTTGGCACCCTACTTGAGGAATAACCTCGGCAATAGGATTTGAGGGTCTCCCTGTGGCCATAGCAAGTGACATTGGGGTGCAATGCACGCCCAGAGAAACAACAGAATTCTTAAGTACAAACAAAATCAACCACATCTAGAAAGCCGTCTTTGACACCTAATGTAATAGTCTAGTCGAATGCTTTGATAGCTATCTTATTGATAGTGTCCATCTTGCCTTCCAGAGACTTACACCTCTGCTCCAGACTATCTGAGAGAGAATGTGAGCTTACTACATCTCGTCCCACTCCGTGGCTAGGGTTATCCCCTTTCAAATGCTCGATTCCCTGCCTTCTAAAGTCCACTCATGTTGGCTTAAAACCAAATATCTTGGACATATGGATGATAGCACCATAGTAGACAACAACCCTATTGCCATTTCATACACACGGCCAGATAACTCTAAGCACACCATACAGTCTACTGTGAAGCGAAAGACATACTTGTAAAAAATAAGTGTTCCATGTGCTTAAAGTACTTTTTTGCATGTCTCATAGTGTTTCCTTCTGTAGGAAGCTGTGAATGTGTTGGGGAAGTGCTAGGAATTTATAGCCTAATCTCCTGCAGGAATCACACTAGAAGAAACGAAACCGACAGACTAAGGAGGAGAGTGTTCAACAACATGGATACATCCTATAGCAAAGCCCCTTCAGCAACCTGTTCTTGAAGGCCGCACAGTGTAAAATTAAAATCTCTCACGGTATCACTTAGTTCACTTTTGGTAGCATAGGCTGAGCTAAGTGTGTGACGCAGGAAAAAAAAGGAATAGCAAGGCTGCTGAGAGACAAAGATCTTATAATTTCAAAACCAGGGATTTAACCAGGGATTTAAAAAAAAAATAGTACAAAATATTATGTAGCCACTAAAAAATTCTAAAAAAAGTTAGAGATTAACACATTGTTTTAAAAAACACGTGTTCAGAGGAAAGTGGAAGCAATGACACTGGAGAAAAGGTTTTTGGGGCAAAGACGCCCCTGCAAGTTTTATTCTACAATTTGGTTAGATATATTAACATTGAAATTCCCAAAACAGCCATATAAGGAGTCTTGTGATATGAAATCTGTCATCCTTCGTTAAGCGGTTTTAATGGTAATTAGGTAAAATGCAGAATTAAAATACTTTAGCAAATACTCTCCCGGAGGGCTTCATTTTTTCAAAACTGTTCAGTCAAGATGGGGGAGTGTTAGAATCCGGGTTCTCTGGTTGACACAGGTAGGGACTTGTGTCAAGCAGGGATCCCTTCTTCCAGTCAGGGTAAGGGGTTGCACTCTAACAAAAACCCCTGCTCACCCTTTAGGTAGCTTGGCGCGAGCAGACAAGGCGTTATCTTAGGCGTAATTGTTAAGCATTTGGGACCACATACAACAATTCAATGATACCCCCACAAATGGACTCCACACTGGGTTTATCAATAATAAGTATTTTATATTTAAGCAGACTTAGCACAAGACCCAATAACGATAAACGGGCCCACAATACAATTTGTAATAAGCAGTTCTTGAGTTCAAGCGTATTTCAGGAGTTCTGTACGCTTCGTGCGCGTCGGGCAGTTTGTGTGACTGTAAGAGGCTCACGAGCGGGGCTCACAAGCGTTTGCAGACGCTCCGGGTGATGCGTACACCTTTCGATGCGAAGGGGGCACAGTACCTTTATCTTTCAGGAGTTCGTCACGGACGGTGCGGTGAATTTCCTGCGCGTTTGTACGGCGCGATGTCCTTTCAATTGCGGTGCGAGCTACGGCTCGAAAGGGGCCTCAGTCGCGTTGCTCAGGGGGACAAGGTGGGTGTACGGTGCGTTGGCTCTTCGCTGCGGCGTTCGAGCCGTACCTTTAGAGCGGCGCCCTTGTTCACAGCGCGATGCGAAGCAGGCAGTATTCCCGGGGGGAGCCGTGTGCCAACCACTCGGCGCACCACAGCCTGCCCTCGGCAAGGGTAGGGGGGCACGCACAGGGGGTAAGATGCGGAGAGGGGCAAGCAGCAAGTGTCACGAAGTCCTTCCCTTGTGTTGCGAGCTACGGCTCGAGGGGCCTTAGTCGCGTTGCTCGGGCCGGGCAGGGGGGCACAGGCTTGCCCAAGTACACGCCAGGTTGAGAGGTGCACACTTTTCTCGGCGTCAGCTTCACGGGGAGAAAGGCGGTTCTCAAGGGGGGTGAAGTCCACTGGTCCTGGGACTTCGTTCATGGGGCAAGCTCAGCACAAGCCCTTGGAGACCTTAAACAGAACCAGTTGAAGCAAAGTTTATCAGCAATCTTTCTCCTCTCCTTCAGCAGCAAGGCAACCACTGCAGGCCAATTCCCAGGTCAGGGACAGTACTCCTCCTACAGCTTTCCCGGTTCCTTCCCCTCAGGCAGAGGTTCGTCTTGTAGCAGGATCTGATTTCTTAGGAGCAGGGCTCCTACATTTATACTACATTTCTTTTGTTCTCCCAGGCCAGGGGGGCCCTTGCCTAGTTCAGTCCCGTTCTGGAGCACTTTGTTTACACGATGCAGGCTTCTTCATTCAGGGTGCAGGGCAGAGTCATCAGACGCTCCACAGGGGGCGGAGCCGGCATTGTGGTTGCAGAGCACAGTCCTATTCAGGGTCCAGGTGCACTCCTCCCACCCATCTACCTGTCAATCGTCCTATTCACCACCAGGCTACCTAGCCCTGCCCATCTGGGTTTCCCCGGCCCTGTCACTCACGCAAGCCAGACAGCAGATACACATCACGCAGAGGCGGGCTGAAATGGTTAGGCGAGCAAAGGCCATCTTTCTAAAAGTGGCGTTTGCGAACACAGAACATTAAAATAAACCTGGCCAACGTATGTACTTTATTATTCTGAGTTCAGGCATACTAAACTCGATCTTCTACCATGTTCCCTGGGTCTGTTAGGATCATAGGATGTAACAATCCTAACAGCCCACTCTGGCCTATGAGAACAGGGTAGCCTTACAATAGTGAAAAACGAAAATGGCTGTAATTCACTATTAGGACATGCCACACACATCAGGGCTTGTCCTACCTTATGCTTACAATGCACCCTGCCCTTGGGCCTGCCATATTGGTGACTAATATGAAGCTAAGGGAAGGTTTAGGGACTGGCAAGTGTGTGCGCTTGCCCAGTCAGCATGTCAGTACCAGTCTGCACGCAGGTTCTGCAGTGGCAGACCTAGACACATTTTACCAGGCCGCTTCTGTGGGTGGCACAACCAGTGCTGCGAGCCCACCAGCGGCATTTGTATTTACACACCCTGGCACTCCTGGTGCACTTTACTGGGGTCTGACAGTAAACCAAATAAGCCAATCAGGGAATCCAACCAACATATACAATTTACATAGGGAGCACTTGCACTGTGGCACTGGTTGGCTGTGGCACTGTGCTCTGATATGCCAACACCATAAAAACACATGAGGCACAGAGACAAAAAGTGGAAGGGAGACTCATGCCAAGGTGCCAGGTCTAACACGTGTCCCCTCCAGCTGAAAAGTGGGGAGAACTACCCTACCCCAGGGAGTTCCTCTTCACTGAGGCGGAAAAATCTGGACAGACCATCAGCATTGGCGTGATCTGTACCAGGGCTATGTTCCACCGTGAAGTCCATACCCTTTAGGGAAATGGACGACCTCAACAGCTTTGGATTTTCACCCCTCATATACATCAACCATCTGAGGGGCCTGTGGTCTGTCTGAACCCGGAAGTGAGACCCAAACAGGTAGGGTCTTAGCTTCTTCAGTGCCCAGACCACAGCAAATGCCTCACGCTCAATAGCACTCCATCTCTGTTCCCGTGGAAGTAACCTCCTGCTAAGAAAGGCTACAGGTTGATCTAGGCCCTCCTCATTAATCTGTGAAAGAACAGCCCCCACACTATGCTCTGAAGCGTCTGTCTGAACGATAAACTCTTTGGAGAAGTTGGGAACCAAGAGTACGGGCGCCGTGCACATAGCAGCTTTCAGGGCCTCAAAAGCTTTCTGACAGGTGTCAGTCCAAATCACTTTCCTGGGCTGCTTCCTAGAAGTCAGCGCTGTCAAGGGGGCAACAATGTTGCCACACCCCTTGATAAACCTTCTGTAGTACCCGGTGAGACCTAGGAAGGCTCTCACCTCTGTCTGGGTTTTGGGCGACTCCCAATTCAGGATGGTTTCTATCTTGGGTTGAAGGGGCGCCACCTGGCCGCTCCCAACCTGGTGCCCCAAGTACACCACGGAACCCTGCCCGATCTGGCACTTACTCGCCTTGATCGTGAGGCCTGCCCTCCGCAGCGCCATCAACACTTCCCAGAGGTGGCACAAGTGTTCCTCCCACGTGGAGCTGAACACCGCGATGTCATCCAGGTAGGCTGCACTGAACGAATCCAGTCCAGCCAACACCTGGTTGACCAACCTCTGGAAGGTGGCAGGGGCATTCTTCATCCCAAAGGGCATAACCCGGAACTGGTAGTGCCCATCGGGGGTGGAAAATGCTGACCTCTCTTTGGCCCCATCGGTCAAGGCGATCTGCCAGTACCCAGATGTTAAATCAAACGTGCTGAGGTAGTTGGCAGCCCCTAGCCGATCTATGACCTCATCAGCTCTGGGGATGGGGTGTGCGTCAGTCCTGATGTCCGAATTGAGTCCTCTGTAGTCCACACAGAGCCGGAGTTCTGGTGTGGCTCCCGGCGCTGCAGCCTTTGGGACCAAGACCTGGGCTGGCCCAAGGACTGCTGGAGGACTCAATTACCCCGAGTGCAAACATCTTGGAGACCTCCTCCTTGATGCATGCCCTCACCCTGTCAGTCACCCTGTAGGCCTTGTGCCTCACAGGTGTACTATCCCCAGTGTCCACATCATGGACGCACCAATCAGTGACACTGGGAACCAGGGAAAACAGATCAGAAAATTGTCCCAGCAGCTGGCGACAATCATTCTGTTGCTCAGGGGTCAGGGTGGAAGAGAGAATGACACCATCCACTGACCCATCTTGCTACTGGGCTGACAGGAGGTCAGGAAGAGGCTCGGTCTCCTCTTCCATCCCAGCATCTGTTGCCAAGAGCATGCCCACTTGGGACCTCTCCAAGAGAGGACTTGAGGCGGTTTACATGAAGGACCCTTAAGGGGTTCCTTGGAGACCGCAAGTCCACCAAATAGGTAACCGGACTCTTGCGCTCCACCACCTCAAAGGGACCGGTCCACTTATCCTGGAGCGCACAAGGCTCCACGGGGCCAAGACCCACACCTTCTGTCCAGGCTGAAGCTCTACCAGAGTGGCATTCTGGTCGTACCACCGCTTCATCTCCTCCTGGCTGGCTTCCAGATTTGCCTCAGCAAGTTGCCTGAATCGCCTAGTCTGATTCCTGAAGGCCAGCATGTAGCTATATACATTCTGGGGAGGTTTCCTGGGAGATTGCTCCCAGCCTTCCTTGACCAGACTTAGAGGTCCTCTCACTGGGTGGCAATACAGCAGCTCAAAGGGGCTGAACCCTAGAGACTTCTGTGGCACCTCACGGTACGCAAAGAGAAGGCATGGCAAGAGGACGTCCCACTTACGCCTCATGGGTTCTTCCAGACCCATTATCATGCCCTTGAGGGTACGGTTGAATCCTTCAACCAACCCGTTTCCTTGGGGGTGGTAAGGTGTGGTGAACTTGTAGGTTACACCACACTCTTGCCAAAGGGATTTCATATATTTGGATATGAAATTGGTACCCCGGTCAGACACCACCTCTAGAGGGAATCCCACTCTGGAGAAAATTCCCATCAGTGCACGTCCCACTACGGGGGCCGTCACTGTCCTCAGAGGGATGGCTTCCGGGTACCGGGTGGCATGGTCCACCAGGACCAGGATAAACCTGTTGCCCATGGCTGTCCTGGGATCCAGTGGCCCCACAATGTCGATCCCCACTCGCTGGAATGGGGTACCAACCACAGGGAATGGCTGGAGTGGAGCCTTCTGCTTCCTTCCACTCTTTCCACTTGCCTGGCAAGTCTGGCATGTCCTGCAGTGAGTGTCTGAACTCCTGCGCATTTGAGGCCAATAAAAGTGGGTGACAAGCCTTTCAAAGGTCTTTTCCTGCCCCAAATGTCCTGCCAATGGCACATCATGAGCCAGCCCCAGTAGGAAGGCTCTGAAGTCCTGGGGTACCACCAGTGCACGGGCTGACCCAGGCTCAGCAACCTTAGGCTCTGTATATAGGAGGTCGTTCTCCCTGTAAATGAAATGTGACCCAGACTGGCCACCTGCGGCCTGGTCTGCAGCCTGCTGCCGCATACCCACAAGAGAAGGGCATTCTTTCTGTGCCTTACAAAAGTCCTCTCTGGAGGGACCCCCTTCCTGCTGCCAATGGGTCAGCTCAGGCAGGTCTCCCAGTTGAGCTATCTGCTCCCCTGTAGGCTCCAGGGCATCCCCCTCAAGGTCTGCTTCCTCCTGGACCGTGGGAACTGCAGGGGCCGGTTTCCCGTGCCCCCTGCTCCTTCTCTCTAAGGCCGGTCCCTGGGCCTCCCTCTCAGGCTCCAGGACCTCTTGAGCACCTTTACTGGCTGCCATGGACCGTGTGGTGACACACGCCCAATCCGGTATACCCAACATCTCCAGGTGAGCACTCCGCTCCACCTGAGCCCAAGGTGAGCTCTCCAAATCGTTCCCTAACAGACAGTCTACAGGCATGGCGGGCCTCACAGCTACCTGAAGAGTACCAGAGACCCCCCCCCCACTCAAAGGGAACCTGAGCCACCTTGCAGTGACTCTTTGTGTTGTCAGTGGCAACAACTGGATAGAATGCTCCTGGGACAACCTGCTCTTGAGACACCAGGTGACACTTGACAGCTGTCACACTGGCTCCTGTATCTCTCAGAGCTTCTACCCTGCGGCCATTATTGTTCACCCACTGCCTGTATTTCTTAGTGTTATCAGGCAGCTGGGTTTGGGGGACCAACTCACAGTCTCCTAATGAGACAAGGGACATCTCTGCGGGACCCCACCCACCTTGGACTGCCATCTCCTCCCCCAAGGCTACACTAGCCATCGGCCGGGGTGAGGCACCAGTGGGTGCTGGTTTACCAACCAAAGGACACTTTAAATCAGAGGCATAATGCCCTATGGTACCACACTTATAACATTTTATGGGTCCCTTTTGAACAGGTGGACCTGTCGGGCCCTGGTCGGTTTCTGGGGTGGGGGAGGCTGAGAACCTTTCCCTTGGTTCCCTTGGGGATTACTTTGGGGCCTTTTTGGGAACTCCCTCTGGTTACCCCTGTCCCCTCCACTCCACTGCTGGGGACCCTGTCCACCTTTGGCGGAATCTCCCACGTGACCCTTGTGGACCCTGGTACTGACCCAGCGGTCCGCCTCCTCAGCAAGCTTTCTAGGGTTAGTCAGCCTACTATCACTCAGGTGTTGGCGTAGCTCAGGAAAACAATTACTGGACAAGTGCTCCCATGCCATTAAATCAAGAAGCCCTTGAAAATCATCAACTTTGCTACCCTTCACCCAACCATCCAGTGCTCTGCAAAAAAAGTTACATACTCCACATACGTACTGTTAGGAATCTTTGTGCAGCCCCTGAACCTTTGTCTACACAACTCAGGGGTCAACCCATACCTAGTCATCAATGCTGCCTTCCTATGGGGATAAGAATTATAAACATCTGAAGGTAAGTCTAGCAGTGTGTCACTAAGGAACCGCTCCCACAACCCCGCTCCTCAATCTTTCTCATGGACCCGGTGGGAAGACATGGCTACCTCATAGGCCTTGAACCACTGCCCTATGTCATCATTCTTAAAAAATTCCTTAACCACATCCTTGGGTATGTACACCCTTGATTCTGCCTGCACTGACGATGTGCTGCCACCAGAGGGAGTAGACTCTAAACTTTTAGCTTTCAGATCTAATTCCCTCAACTTCATTTCATGCTCCATTTGGATTCTTCTCTCTTCCAGAGCCAGCTTTTTGCTTTCTAGCTCCAGTTGCCCATTCAATTTAAGTTTTGCCATCTCCATTTCATTAATCCTGGTTTCTTTTCTGTCTGCCAATTCTCCTGGCGACAGGCCTCTTCCAAAACTCTGGACGCTTTCTGCTGGTTCAACAACTACCACATCTCCAGGTGCCCTTGACTCAATCCAGGCCCTCAGCGCCTTGAGTAGATCTGCCTTGAGCTTACATCCAACAATGGGGACGTTGAACTTTTTACAGAAGCCCTTCAGCTGGGCCTTGGTGTAGCTCTCTAGTCTCTCCTCTTCCCAGTCAACATCCTCAATTTCAGAGACGACAGATGCTGCTCTCTCCACAATGACTGAATCAGGCATGGTTTCTTCCAACAATGGCGATTTCCAGCAAAACGAAAATTAAAAAGTATGTGGCTACGTTATGGGTCTGAACTCACTATGTGGCGTTTCAATAAACTGCTGTAGATAAATCACAAATGCAAATTCAGAATCCTCACCGCTGACCACCAATGTTAGAATCCGGGTTCTCTGGTTAACACAGGTAGGGACTTGTGTCAAGCAGGGATCCCTTCTTCCAGTCAGGGTAAGGGGTTACACTCTAACAAAAACCCCTGCTCACCCTCTAGGTAGCTTGGCGCGAGCAGACAAGGCGTTATCTTAGGCGTAATGGTTAAGCATTTGGGACCACATACAACAATTCAATGATACCCCCACAAATGGACTCCACACTGGGTTTATCAATAATAAGTATTTTATATTTAAGCAGACTTAGCACAAGACCCAATAACGATAAACGGGCCCACAATACAATTTGTAATAAGCAGTTCTTGAGTTCAAGCGTATTTCAGGAGTTCTGTGCGCTTCGTGCGCATCGGGCAGTTCGTGTGACTGTAAGAGGCTCACGAGCGGGGCTCACAAGCGTTTGCAGACACTCCGGGCGATGCGTACACATTTCGGTGCGAAGGGGGCACAGTACCTTTATCTTTCAGGAGTTCGTCACGGACAGTGCGGTGAATTTCCAGCGCATTTGTACAGCGCGATGTCCTTTGAATTGCGGTGCGAGCTATGGCTCGAAAGGGGCCTCAGTCGCGTTGCTCAGGGGGACAAGGCGGGTGTACGGTGCATTGGCTCTTCATTGAGGCATTCGAGCCGTACCTTGAGAGCGGCGCCCTTGTTCTCAGCGTGATGCGAAGCAGGCAGTATTCCCGGGGGGAGCCGCGTGCCAACCACTCGGCGCACCACAGCCTGCCCTCGGCAAGGGTAGGGGGGCACGCACAGGGGGTACGATGCGAAGAGGGGCAAACAGCAAGTGTCACAAAGTCCTTCCCTTGCGTTGCGAGCTACGGCTCGAGGGGCCGTAGTCGCATTGCTCGGGCCAGGCAGGGGGGCACAGGCTTGCCCAAGTACACGCCAGGTTGAGAGGTGCACACTTTTCTCGGCGTCAGCTTCACGGGGAGAACGGCGGTTCTCAAGGGGGTGAAGTGCACTGTTCCTGGGACTTCGTTCAGGGGGCAAGCTCAGCACAAGCCCTTGGAGACCTTAAACAGCACAAGTTGAAGCAAAGTTTCTCAGCAATCTTTCTCCTCTCCTTCAGCAGCAAGGCAACCACTGCAGGCCAATCCCCCAGGTCAGGGACAGTACTCCTCCTACAGCTTTCCCGGTTCCTTCCCCTCAGGCAGAGGTTCGTCTTGTAGCAGGATCTGATTTCTTAGGAGCAGGGCTCCTACATTTATACTACATTTCTTTTGTTCTCCCAGGCCAGGGGGGCCCTTGCCTAGCTCAGTCCAGTTCTGGAGCACTTTGTTCACGCGATGCAGGCTTCTTCATTCAGGGTGCAGGGCAGAGTCATCAGACGCTCCACAGGGGGCGGAGCCGGCATTGTGGTGGCAGAGCACAGTCCTATTCAGGGTCCAGGTGCATTCCTCCCACCCATCTACCTGTCAATCGTCCTATTCACCACCAGGCTACCTAGCCCTGCCCATCCGACCCTGTCACTCACGCAAGCCAGACAGCAGATACACATCACGCAGAGGCGGGATGAAATGGTTAGGTGAGCAAAGGCCATCTTTCTAAAAGTGGCGTTTGCGAACACAGAACATTAAAATAAACCTTGCCAACGGATGTACTTTATTATTCTGAGTTCAGGCATACTAAACTCGATCTTCTACTATGTTCCCTGGGTCTGTTAGGATCATAGGATGTAACAATCTTAACAGCCCATTCTGGCCTATGAGAACTGGGTGGCCTTACAATAGTGAAAAACGAAAATGGCTGTAATTCCCTATTAGGACATGCCACACACATCAGGGCTTGTCCTACCTTACACTTACAATGCATCCTGCCCTTGGGCCTGCCATAGGGGTGACTAATATGAAGTTAAGGGAAGGTTTAGGGACTGGCAAGTGTGTGCATTTGCCCAGTCAGCATGTCAGTACCAGACTGCACGCAGGTTCTGCAGTGGCAGACCTAGACACATTTTACCGGGCTTCTTCTGTGGGTGGCACAACCAGTGCTGCGAGCCCACCAGCGGCATTTGTATTTACACGCCCTGGCACTCCTGGTGCACTTTACTGGGGTCTGACAGTAATCCAAAGAAGCCAATCAGGGAATCCAACCAACATATACAATTTACATGGGGAGCACTTGCACTGTGGCACTGGTTGGCAGTGGCACAGTGCTCTGAGCGGCCAACACCATAAAAACACATGAGGCACAGCGAAAAAAAGTGGAAGGGAGACTCACGCCAAGGTGCCAGGTCTAACAGGGAGTCAATTAATTAAGGAGCTGCTTGTAGGTTCTCTCTTCAATTGTCCTTTGCCTTAGTTATAATGGCCACCAAAGTTCATTAATCTGCTGCATATTCTTTGAGGTTTGTGTAGATATTCATGTTGGTTTGCTGGCATGCTTTGGGGGGTGGAAACGTCTGTAGAGTGTTCTGCCTTTGTCTTTAGTATCTTTTTCTCTGTTTCCAAGGAAAGCTGGCCCAGATGGTTTTGCAGCGGGATGGTATTTGCACTATGCAGATCCTTGGTGCAAACTCCAGTATAAGTTGCACTCGAGCGGATGGGCCTTTTATCACAGACAATTGTCTCACAACAAATCAATAATACATCAACAACAGTGAAGCACATTTGGCCCTGCAAAGATGACAGAGAGTAGCAGACTTGCAAACCCTGAAAATTTATTAGCAGATTAGTAAAGTAACAAACCTAAATCATTCTAGTTAGTCATAAATCAATCATCGGGTAAAATGTGATGTATAATTCAAATATAGCAAATACAAAGACTATTTAAAGATGACATATGCAAATCGAGCAAATTTCAGTTTCCCCCGAAGGGAAATTTCCTAACGCTAAGCTAAGTAATGGAAATAATGGGGTAAAGTAGGGTTTCTAGAAGGCATAATCAAATGAAAACTCAGTGAGGTAAATGAGAAAGGATTTGCTCAGGTGTCTAACTCTGCAAGTGGTAGCAAAAGCCCGTTGGAAGAGCATGTAAAGGGGCATCTGCTCTCAAGTAGGTGGGAAAGCATATCTGAAACTAACTAGCTCAGCAATGCACAATTAAAACATACAATTCTCTATAGTGAAGGATGAACTCCCTATGGTTCCCATAAAGAGAACCAATCATGATCTAACATTTCATGAGGGCACATTTGTAGACTTCTTCCGAGGCATTGCACAATAAAAGATGTCAGGCTCTTGAAATATCTCGTAATAGGATAGTACATCGTGGCCAGCTTGTCTGAGGCAAAGGTGTGTAAATTCCTCTCTATAGAACACATACTGATAATCTCTTCTTGCAGAAACCAAAACGTGCAGAAATTTTGAATTATTTTAACTACTGTAGCTTAGCTCCTGAAAGGGGACAAAGAAGAGACAGAATCACCGCCAGAATGTGCATTTTTAATTATAGCATTTAATGTTAGCGTTTAATGTGTGCTTGAGTTGTTGAACCGAGGCCTACATTAACTATAACTAACTTAAAGTGAACCCAATTTTAACCATGGTCCCCTATAACGTGAAAAGCATACTTTGAATTACATGTATACGATGTGTGAATTAGTATATGTTAAACACCCCAGAAAAAAAGTGACAGAGCATCACCAATTGGATAGTATCTCGTCTTCAAGGGTGCATGGTTTCATGGCAGTCAGTCAACACCAATGATACAATCGAGGTCTGCAGGTGGAGAAACTCATGCGATTGGCAAGGCAGGCAAATCCAGCAGCTTGCGGGGTCAGATTTATTCATGCTTTCACAGTTTAGTTGCTAAGTTAATAAGCATAGACACACCACAGATCCAGAGGCTACAAGTCTCATTTTGTATAGCTTACACTGTATTACTGTTGGTTATGTGCAAATGCTTTACACACTGCCTCTAAGATAAGCCTGACTGCTCGTGCCAAGCTACCAAGGGGGTGAGCAGGGGTTATTTTAGGAGTGTAACTCCCTTATCCTGACTAGGAAGAAGGGTCCCTATTTAGACAAAGGTACCTCCCTCTGCCAACTAGAGACCCCCATTTCTAACATTACTGCATGCTCTGGTGTCTCTTTTATCCTTGGAGTCCACTTTTAACAAACCATGCAGTTTGATTCAAAAGTTGTCTCTCCAGTGGAAGATAAGCACACTGCCATTAGCAACAAGAGAACAGCAAAGACCTAAGGTGGCTTTGCTTGCTACTTATATCAGGAAAGGCTATTCAATTATCCGTGTTTTATTGGCATCACTGATTTTTGCCGGGGTTTGAACTCCTGACTCTCTACACATGGCTTCCAGGTCAGTACACAGTCTTTGTGCCTCTATGTGTCCTTTTTCAGAACAGTTGTGTGCTTCACATACTTTCAAGGCAGCACAAGCAGGAGCTCCTCGGGGTGAGCCTCCCTCACATTTGGGCAATGAACTCTCCTAAGTATATCACATTAAAGACTTTCCCACAGCTTGCCTCCTGACCAATCTGTCTGATGTGGCACCTGTTCTCCAAAGGCGGCATCCTTCATCTGTGTCCTTCAGGGGTCTGCATGGATTTCTCCTCCTAAGCTTCTACTAAATGCAACTCAGCCAGCTTAGCCTTTATCTCCAAGTTAGACATGTGAGCCTCAGTGCCCTTCAGTGGCGGCTGCCACAAAGTATCATGGTTGGGGTGGGGTGTGGGATAGGAAAACACATTAAAAAAAATGTCTTACCTTGCTCCTGGACCACGGCCTCGTCTTGCGTCGTCCTCTTCTGTTCCTGCTTGAAGCAGGATGCACAAACAGGCTCCCTGAGCCATCACAACACTGCAATGCAGTGTTGTGATTGGTCTGAGCACCATGGTTCGGTGCTCAGACAGGCAGTGAGAGCCTGCACATGTTTCTCACCAGGCTGTGGATTACAGCCTGGTGGGGAGCATGCAAAATGTGCATGACTGTTTGGCCGGCCAAGCGGTCATGCTGATTTAAGTGCCTACCACTCCTACCCTTGCTGCCTGTGTCTTTTAAGTCTTTTGGTTCCCTTTTGCATGTAAATAACTCTCACCATTTCTCAGAGCACTATTATGGCATCCATATGCCAAAGCAGCTACATCTCAATGACCCCCTTAGATTGTATGATGGTCAGAAGAAATAGGATGGTCAGTCTCAGTGTTGCTAACCGCGGGACTCTGGATGAACTCTCAGAGATTTGCAAGTCAGAGGTCACAATCTCAAAGGCTACCATTATCTGACTAGCCCGTGTCTCTCAGGACATTCTCTCTTATCTTCTTTACATATGTGTAATGGAGGTGTTTGACAGTATTGGTAGGAATCCTGTCTTGGGTACTAGGGTCAACCTAAATCTCACCTAGGAAAACTAGAATAGACTCTAACTTCTCCTGACAGCAAGAAGCTCCACACTAACTATATATCATGACTAGTTCTTCTGCCTGGAAGCATCCTGAGTAGCTCTTACTATCTTTCCTATATCAGGATCATGGCAATCTCATTCTACTCCAAGACGTCTCCATGCAAATGGCTACTTTTCTGTCTGTTAGACAATCCATCCTTCTCACCGAAGGGCATTTGGGATCCCCTTATGAGAACTGTAGGGAGCTTCTTTTGATTTCCACCCTGACCTTGAGTAATTTATCACGGGGCTGACCCACCTCTCCGCAGACACCTGCCGAGCTCTTTACTCAGCACTCTACTACTGTCACATTTGTCAGATGCCTGTACTACTTGTTTAGGATAAGTGAGCTTGGCTTCAACTAAGTGGACATGTAACTCAATGTTGTCTTAGTTAGTACTGCTCTGTCGTTAAAGATTCCGTTATTTTGCTCTGGCAAATGATTGGATGCCCTGATAAAGGTTGATTTCATTTGGTTTCAGACGTTTTATCAACTAATGCTAAAATGGTACAAAAAACCCTTTGCATGTAAACTTCAAGATACCACTCCTAATATTCCTTCTCTAATCGGCTCCACTAAAGATGCCAGTCAAAATTACAAAATTCAGTTTTTCAGTTCCATGCTCTTTTTCCCCCATCAACAAGATTTTTTTGAAGCCAGACGTTTTCATTGCAATGCCTTCACGGGGTGATTTGTGGTGGCGTCATAAGAAAGCTTCTGAAATACCCTTAATGTAGTACCACTAGTACTGCTAGTTCTAAGACTACCCTCCCTCACATTTTAAGAGTGTTTAGCCTTGGATTTCAGACTCTCCAGGATATGCTGGCTTTTACTGGATTAAATAAATATTGATCGCAACAAATTACAGTTGCTTTCTCCATGCAGCAGTGATACATAGGTAATGTGAAACTAAGCATCATGTTAATGTGACAGCATGTAAAGGGAATGTGCCACAGACTAATCAGACCTGAGAAGATAAACCAGGAGTGACATATGGTCTGGATGTTTTAGTCCTGTCTCACCATTGTAAATTTAAGAACAGATTATTCCTGGATATTTGACTGGCAATGTAGGGAAATGTGTCCCTCTTGTCCCAGACTATTTTTTTTTTTACAGCAGACCAATACTGTTTGATCTGTCATCCTTAGGGTGGTCTTCCCCCAACCTTTTACCTGCTTACCTCCACTTTTTGCTGTATCTTTGTGTTGGCCATAGGACTCTGAGCCCTTTACCACTGCTGACCCATGCTAAAGTGGATGTGCTTCTCTCCTAAAACATGGTGATATTAGTATATAACTGATTGCCATATTTAGTTTGCCCACCTTGCAAAGGGGTATACCATACACACAGGGCCTGTTATCTAAATGCTAGTAGTTGGTCTGCAATACTAATTGTGCCACCCACACAAGTCGTTTTTTTCAAACCTGTCTCAAACCTGCCATTGCAAGACCTGTGTGTTCAGTTTACTGCCACCTCGACTTGCCATTTAAAACCATTTGCCAAGCGTTAAACTCCCTTTTTATTACACATAGATAATCCCTAAGGTAGGCCCTATGGGCAGGGTACTGTGTAACTAAAAAAGTACATGAACTTTTAAGTTTTACATGCCCTGGTAGTGACAAACAGCTACATTTGTTTTTCTCTCTGGGAGGCCTAGTCCTCTTATAGGCTAGCATTGTGAATTGCTTTAAACACTATTTAAGCTGTAGTTTATGATCAGAAAGGAGAAGCTACATTATATTTCATATCTTTGGAATGGTGGTGATAAATCCTTTTTAGTGGTAAAGTTGGATGTGACATTACCATTTTAGAAATGCCATTTTTAGAAAGTGGACATTTCTCTGCTCTGGACGTTTCTCTGTGTGCCTGCAGCCTGTCTCCACTACATGTCTGGGCTGGGTGACAGCTACACTTTTTGCATTCCCTCTAAACAGCCACAAACACTGGAAGGTCCGGGTGTGACAGAGGACTCATCTGCATTCATCTGCATTCTGATAGTCTTCCTGGTCAGGAAAGGGAATCCCACACTTACACATGAATAGGCTGTGCCGTGTCCCCACACAAAGGACTAATTATCACCCACAGATAGCCTGGCAGACAGGACTGGGTTGAGAGGGGTACTTGTGCACTTCTGAGAGTCCCTTTAAGGTCACCTCCCACATCAAAGGCACTTTTGGTTTTAAGAACTGGGGCTCTGAACCTACCAAATCAGTACACTACTGGACCTTGGAAGAACTCTGCTGGAATAAAGACTGCTGTGCTGTCCTGATTGCCACTTTACTGTGACTGACTGTTCTGAGGAACTGCTTCTCTGCTTTTCTGAGCTGCCCTGCTGCCTGCTCATCTCTGCCCTGCTGGCGAATAGGCCTGGACCCATCTCACTTGATTCCAGAGTGACTCCAAGGCCTTGCTGTCTTCCTGTTTTCTGAAGTCTCAGGGGCACAAAAGACTTTGTGCAATCCTAGTAGTGCTGCTGCACACTGTCATCTGTGTGACCTACTCTTGCCTGAAGTGCCCTTCCAGCCCAGGGCCTAGATGTCAGCTTTGCAGTTGATTTCTGCAAAACCAACAAATAGCCTTGACTGCATGAAAAATACCTATGCAACAACCTTCGACGTCTACGTGGAGGCTGCTCGATGGGATCGGATCCACAGATTGTGCTTCTTGACGACCACACTCTGTGGATTGAAAATGACAGATTGCATTTGCTTCAACGGAGCTCAATGATGACGCAGGACCCCCTTTGCTCTGCTCAATGACAACACAGTAGGCTCTCGACCACGACAAAAGCTCCATCCAATGCATTTCTTCAGTGGGACCTTTCTGGGTCCTGTAGCCGGCCTGCCCTCCATCCCTGTTGGCCTGAACTTTGAATTTGCACTGGTCCAAAGCGACCTCAAGTAACCTTTTGACTGCTAGTGACTTCTAAGCACTGCTTTCCCATTTAATCTTTAAAAACTCATATTTCAACTTCTACTTATTTAAGTTTTGTTGTTTTGGCCTTTTTTTAGTCAAACGGAAATTCTTTATTTTTCTAAATCTCGATGGAGTCTTTTGTGGGGTTTTCATTGAGTTACTGTAATTAAAGTGTTGCACAAATACTTTACACATTTCCTAAGTTAATCCTAACTGATCTGTGCCAGGCTACCAGTGGGTGAGCACAGGTTAATTTAGGGTGTGTATCTGACTTACTCTGACTAGAGTGGTGGTCCCTACTTGGATAGGATGCAAACCTCTGCCAACTAGAGTCCCCATTTCTAACAAATACACTGTGTTTTAGTGCAGGTGTGTAATTAGGGAGCATAGCAATACACAGTCACCATATAAAACAAACAGAAAATGATGGCCATGCTACAGACACATCTATGCTAGAGGTAAATAGTAGTTTCTCGCTTTCAGATTAACTACCCAAATACTCTTTATCCCTCAGTATTGTAATCCAGGAGGGTCCCAAATAAGTTTGGTCCCTCAGTATTGTGGTCTAGGAAGGGTTCCCATCTCAGTTCTGGAATGAAGGAACTCCTCCATTAGTCCACCACAATCTTTCGGGTCCTCCATTATCATCTGTATGCGCTGGGGACATTCTTTTATCCTCTGCCAGTTCCCATTCGCATAGGTCTTTTTATATTTCACCACCCCAGAGTCCATGCCCGATATCCAATGCATAACTATGCATCTCTTTACCAGGACCTGTCCCATGCCACAAATTTACATTTTAGATTCCTCATTTAGTGATGAAGTGCAGCTTTTAAGAGTCAGTTTTCTGGGATTTTCTGCACCATGTTTCCCACAACTCCCTGTAATCGTTTTATCACATCATCTGGATATTCATCGGCATTCACCCAGGTACATAACATATGCTATATGCAATGCCAGGGATGTGACATCTGGGACATGTGTCACACCATTTGGAGTAAAAGGTGTTTAGTGCATTTGGGGTGAAATATGTTCTCTGAAGATACTCCCAATAGAGAAGTTTGAACCCTGCAGAGCTTGCATTGGGGTATCCCAGTAGAGACTCCGAATTCTTGTACATCAGAGTGTGATTTAAGTCATTTTTCCATTTGTCTCTGATCCCCAGATGTATTTGTGATGGACGAAAGGGATTGGCCACCCTCAACATGTCTTAGCAGCGCAGCCAATGTCTCAGATTCTGGGGTTCTACCTCGGAATTCTGATTACTGCAGCCTGATTTTCCTAGATAATCATGTGTAAAAAGGGAATTGCCCCACCACCTCCCCAAACTCTACCTTTAGGTATTCAAGCATTTGTAGGTTGTTGTCAACATGTAGGTCTTGATTCTCTCGTACATCCTTTGCCTATCAATCCTGCTCTTTCCGCCTCTGTCTCAAATTCATACTGCTCCAGGTAGCACCATATAAACACATTGCCTTCAGGGTCAGACTGGGCCAAAAAATAGGCCCTAGCAACAAAATATAAGTGGCACCCATTAGAGAAGCATCTATTTGAACAAAAAGTGGCAATATATAGAAAATACATTGTAAAACATGGCCCAAAACTGCTAAAAACACGCCCCAAGCACTGATCTTTTAGACCAGCCCATCGGGCACTGCCTGATTGTTCTATAGGCCAGTCCAACCCTGATTGCCTCATAAATACCTTTTCTTCAGAATTTTCGTAGTGGTTCAAGACTATATACCCAGCATGTGCTGGATGAGATGCATACAGCAGAGCATCTTCCCTGGCATCAACATGATTTTTAGATTCACTTCTTTGCCTCCTTGACATCCTGCCCGTGGTCTACATTCTGGTTTGGGGTTTGGGGTTTCTTGCAAGCCACTGGTAAAGAGATTATTAAAAATGCTAAATAATAAAGTTAAAATCATATATACTACATTACCATGCCATTTATATATTTGACAGACGTTAAAAATGTGCATAAAATAGCAAGCATTTATACTTATTAGTACTAGGCCTCAAAATGTTTAAAAAGCAGCTTTGCTTAATAAATGGCTAGACAAAGAAATGCTGAAATCAGCATAAAAATTGTTTAAGAGTTGACCTTTCAATGACTATGCCTTTATTGAAAAGCTTCACCTAACTTTGTAAAATGTTTTTGAATTATAATAGCGTTTTGAAATGTGTTCTAAAGGAACGTAATCCATAAATGAAATATTGGAGAATAATCGTATAAGAATGCAATGCTTGAATAGAAATGTTGACCTTTCTAACATATTTTTCGTAATTTTGTAATGAAAGAAGTGGTGCTAAATAATCTGTCGTTGCAGCTGATGCTTCTATTCCTCTTCAAAGGGTTATGTTATTTAAGATTAAAATAAGAAGTTGGAAGCCCCACAGTCCTTGTCACCAGTGAACTGTGTGAGCCCTATGTTGACAAATCTATAATTCCTAGTTGATTCGTCCACACATTGATTCGGTGTATGGCTGGACAGAATATTTCCAAGCAGTAAGTATTGTATTTTTTATAATTGATATCAAATTATCTCACAAAGACTGGATTTGCCTTGGGTACAATGCCAGTGGCTGGGTAAAAAGTTAAATGTAATTAATCTAGTTATTTTCACATTTTGGGCTTTTCTTTTGTTATGGTAGTGGTCTTCTAGATAGCAAAGTATTTCTCCTATGTTTTGATGGAGGAGTTTGTCTGGTCAGTTTGAAAGATTAGGGACCTATGTGCTGTAAGGGCACAAAGAGACAATGTATGACCTGGAGATGTATTTTACACATTTTCAACATGTCTGTATTGAAAAGCTACACTAAAGACAGAAGACGGACTTCTGCCCAGTGTGCATATAGTCAACTTCAAGTGCACATATAGGACAGACAATTCTGAGAGTGAGTTGGCAGTGCTGATTGTAACGTATAACCATGGTACCCAGAGAACACAGGAGGTGGGCTACTCTTAGAGGTGCCAGTCCCCAGAAGAAGTTGAAAAACAGAACATAAGAATGCAAAAATCTAGGGATACAAAAAAGATAGATCGGTTTCAGGATCTAAAACATCAGCTTCATTCAACAATGTCATAAAAGTGTTTGGCCATAGAGTCAGTGGCATCAAGAGATATGGCCTAACGGTTAGAATGTCCGACCTCGAAGCTGGGGAACCAGGTTCAAGTCTTGGCAGGAAACTCAACATTCTGTGATCAGGGCAAATCCCATAATCTCCCTGTGTCTAACAAAAATGAATGAGTCTGTCTGTAACGAATCTGGTGCTTATGTTAAGCCCCCCTGTGCATTATAAAAGTCCTGCAGGAAAATTGCTATAGTACATGTCAAATGACAGAGTTCTGAAACCTCTACTAGCTGATAGTTCTTTAAAAGAAAAGGGGATGACCTGCACAAAAACAATCCTGAGATGTGTTTTCCTCTTTCTATGCGTGCTGCAGAATGCAGCAGACATAGAAAGAGGAAAAAACTACTAGGAGAAATAAAGATATTTCTCCCAGTTACGCATCTCGTGTGAGGTGCAACTTTTTGGCACATTCCCAGGTTTACATGTTCTTATAAATCTGGGAATCCGTGAACATCCATGTATGTTGCTGGGAACACCCGCGCAACACCCATGGAAATCCCTCCCTGGCGCTTAATAACGCATTGATTTGCGCTGCGTTACATTACTCGAAATTTATGAAGCCACGCAGGGCCACTAAAGGTGAACTTGCATGGCTTCGTAAATCTAATCTAGAACTTATATTTGTCATCAAAGAGCAAGTGCTACTTATTAGGATTATAGTCAATGAAGTTTATTGTGTATTAGAAGTAATTTTCATATTTCCAGTTTGAGTAGATTGGTTGAGACCAAACATTTTGATATGCCTGTGACACCTTCAAAAGGTTCACAAAATAGAGCCGACAAAAACCTGTAAATATAGTTCAGCCTTCCAGAGTTACCTGGTAAAGACTTTAGCAAGCATTATAAAGCTTTACACGGGAGAACAAGTTGTGACAATTGTTCATTTACCAGCACTGTGCACATTATGTACCGGTCACAAAGTATTTGTATGTCAAGTTATAAATGAATAAAACACTTGAAAATTGCAAGATGGGCTCAGATTATCCAAGTGGTGGCACAATGCTTGAGAAGAGTTAATGATTGTAAGTACAGCTTTTTTGATTTATTGGTCTGTCTTTATCAATATTTATTTTTTGCTCATTTTATCTGTATTTATTCATATTTATTTTGAGCATAGTGTAGAAAATACAGGTGCAATCATACATTTCCCCTTTTATTTAACCAACAAATACTTACTCAGGTTTGAATGTCCAATGGATTTTAGCCATTTATAGTACAATACAGTCATTTGAAACCAATTGCATTGTAGAACAGCTTAAACAGCTGTAGTGCCGTAGTTACTTTTTTCAGTTTTGTTACTCCCCTACCTGTCAGTCTGCGCAGCTATTGACCTACCATTCATGATTGACCTTAATGGGAATCGCCCAAAACCAAACCTATTTTATGTATTTAACCATACTTAAAAATAAATACAGCAATGAAAATATATAGTTTTCTGTTTGTATTTATCTGTAAAATGGTTAAAAAAATAAAAGAAATCTGGGAGCCTTGGTTATAACATGGTTCCTGACTATTTCACATGCAGATGATTGAGAGAATGACCCCCATTTCCCTTTGCATCGTTACAGTACAAAGGGTCAATCAACAGAGGGTCTGCAAACCTATTGACTCCAGATGGAGAACAGTAAGTAGAGCATCCCATTAGCCATAGTATATGAAAGGTGATAATGAGGAGGCGAAGGACTAACAGCATCAGCTTCTGCACGAAGATGTCCCTTTTCTGAGAATGCTTTTTTTTTTTTAGTGAAAGCTTGGTTTCTCCTGTATTATGCACAAAATTTACAAACAGATCCAACAACCCCCTCCCCCCATTATTTCTAAACCATCTCATTCATTGAGTTACTCATTACGGAATAGTCATCTTTAGAATGATATTCTTATGTTTGGAACCCTCCAAATCCTTCTTCTTGTCCTAAAGTTTTTTTTTTTAGTTTTTTTTATTACCTTTTATTGAATGCTCCGACAACTTACACAATAATGAGTACATAAGTATAGCTTAATGATATAACAAACAGCACACGGTCTCTGCTCTTATACATTGGAGATGCCCGATCCATCATATCAATCTCAACAATTTGGCACATTATTTAGTTCTTTTTTGTAAGTAATCCTTGATGCTCATTCAAGTATTTTGTCAAAGGTTCCCAAATATCCGAGGGTTTAGAGTTAGTTGGCAGTTCCTCTGCATATATCGCAAAATTATCCCTGCAATAAACAGCATCTAAAATCCATCTTGTGAGAGTAGGGGAGGTCGTACTGTCCCAGTGCATTGCAACTCTGCGTTTTGCCAGCAGCAGCATTATGGCTATCAGCTTCTTTGTCCTTGATCGTGCTGGTATATCAAGACCTAGTAGGCAGAGTCTAGGCTCACACTTCAGCATGCCCATCACCATCTCCCCCAGCTGGCAAACCACCTCCTCCCAAAAATTTTGTATCTTATGACAAGCCCATGAAAGGTGTATAAAATCTGCCTGATCAGCTCCACACCTTTTACAATTTGAACTGTCTCGCAATCCATACCTATACAGTTTGGCTGGAGTATAATATGCTTGATGTAGGTATTTAAAGTGTATGATGCGGAGATTACCGTTAGGCGTAAGCAGTGTAGTAAGTGTGCAACAGGAGACCCAGTCTTCATCTGTTAAGGGAGTGTCCAATAAACTACTCCATCTGTCTCGTGCATTGTAAGTATCCATGGCTATCTCCGTTTGCACCGCTTTATAGAGTGTAGAAATCAAGTGTGTGTGTGTAGTCGCGGCTATTAAGGTTTGCAATGGTTGTAGGGCAGAAGGTTCATTGGGAAAGGATGGATAGAATTCCTTTATGGCTGCTCTGAGCCTGTGGTAAGTAAATCTGAAAAGGAGTGATTGGTTTCGCACATAGGACAGATCCTCACTTGTGATAAAGGTTCCACCTGGATATAAGTCCCCCAACTGCGTTATGCCCACCTGCTCTAGCATCCCCAATCTTTTTGGTTCTTGTGTGACTGATACAGCAGGGTGATGCGCTAGCGGTAGATTCGGTGCATATAGAGGCGTCTTGTTCGCTAATTTACTGATGCTCTGCCATGCTTGTGATGTGGTGCGTATCGTATTGATTTCCGTTGTTGTAAGGTGAGCCCTTATGTGCGGTAATATTTGGGGTAGTGGTATCGGATCTGCATCTCCATCCTCCACCTCCAGATGCGGGAGGTACCTTACCGGGTGATACCAATAATAGGCGTATTGCGCCTGGGCACAGAGATAATATAGATAAATGTCAGGGACTGCGAAGCCACCAGCTGTGTACGGGAGCGTCAGGGTTCTCAAGCTGATACGAGCTTGCTTGCCCGCCCAGATTAATTTAACAACGGCCGCTCGTATTCTTTTAAAGAGTGGGGCGGGCGGTGGTATCGGGATATTGACAAACAGATATAGTAGTTTGGGCAATATCACCATCTTTACTAGCGATATTCTATCCGCTATGGATAGAGGGAGAGTTATCCACCTATTTATTTGCGTCTCTATGCGGTCCACCACCACCCCATAATTGGCGCGGATTACAGTTTCCGCCTCCCGGTGAATCCATATTCCAAGATATTTAATAGAATCCTCCTGCCAGACAAGCGGAAAATCCAACTCTGGTTCTTTTGTACCAACTGTTAACGGTATGACTGCTGATTTGTCCCAATTGATTGACAAACCTGTGTGCCCTCCGAATTTTATATATTCTCGCAGCAGCGGTGATAAATTTTCTTCAGGGTTCCGCACGTATAACACCATATCATCCGCATAAAGTGATATGCTAAGCGGTCTGAGACGGAAGCGTAAAGCCGTATGCGCATATCTCTGCCGTATTTTACAAGCCAATGGCTCCAGCGCTATTGCAAAGATTAGTGGCGATAATGGACATCCCTGCCTGGTTCCCCATTGTATGTGTATCGTGTCCGATATGTGTCTATTCACCTTAACTCGGGCAACGGGCTTAGTGTAGAGTAGGGCAATCCAGTTTATCATTGGAGGCGGTAGTCCTATTCTGTTTAATATCGCAAACATATAGGGCCATTCGACTGAGTCAAATGCCTTGGCAGCGTCCAGTAGGACTGCCACTGCCTTCAGCTCTGGACTCAATTGATGCAGCAAGGCAAAGATAGTACGCAGGTTATTTGCAGTGGAGCGCCCCGGGATGAAGCCCGACTGATCAGGCAGAACTATTGTGGACATAAAGGGTTGCAGCCTTGTGGCAATAATTTTGGCCAGTATTTTAACATCGGTATTTATTAATGACAGAGGCCTGTAGGATTCCGGGTTATCCGGATCCTTATCCGGCTTCAGCAATGCTACTATAAGTGCTTCCCGCAGCGTCGGGGGTAGTATTCTATCATTATATGCCTCATTGTACATTGCAAGCATATGTGGGATCAAGAGGTCTGAGAATGCTTTATAAAATTCCCCAGTGTAGCCGTCTGGGCCAGGCGATTTACCATTGGGCAAGGAATGAATGGCAAGCTGCACCTCTTCCTCTGTTACAGGCTGCACCAGATGTTCACGATGTGCATCCGACAGCCACACTAGTGCTATGTCTTCGATATAACTCTGTATGTCAGCTTCCGATACCGCATGTCGTGTACTATAGAAATCACGATACGTGTCCACAAACGTAGATAATATACCCTGCGTGTCACAGTGTATACGTCCCTCCTTGTCCTCTAACCGGGTAACAGTGTGTTGTTTATGTTCCAGTCGTATGTTGTGCGCTAATGCCCGCCCCGGTCTACCACCTTCGCCCAGCCTACGCGCAGTGTAACGGCGACCCATGTATTTTATTTCATCGTCTGCCAGTTCATTGTATCTATTCATCTCTTCGCGTATGCGTCCTAGCGCTAACACCGTGTGCGTAGCCTCGTATTCAGTTCCTAGGGCCTTTATTCTACTCTCACAGTTCTTCAATTGGGTTCGTATATCTTTCAATATACCCGCCTGTGTACCTATGCATACCCCTCTCAGTGTCGCTTTGAACGCCTCCCAGAGCACCCCTGCACTATCAACCGAGCGCGCATTGTTTGCGAAATAGTCTTCTATTGCCTTATGTATCTCTTCTTTATAAAGGGGATCTAGTAAAGCCGCAGCATTGAAGCGCCACACAAATGGTGGGGGTGTATATGTTGGAATCTGGAGTGCCAATAGGACCGGTTTATGATCCGACAGGGTTTGTGGTAGGTGCTCCACCTCTCTCGTCCACGTAGATGCATGCTCAGTAAGCAGCCAATGGTCCAATCTTGACCAGCTGCCATGCACCGTTGAGGAGTGTGTACCCTCCAATGTGGTGGGGTGGTGCACGCGCCAAATGTCTCGTAGTCTAAACTCCGTCATCCCACTTTTCAAGACGGCTACTGCTCGTTTATGATATTCTATAGTATTGGGCGATCGGTCCCTGCCAGCGTCTAATGTTACGTTGAGGTCTCCCCCCCATACTAGCTCCAGCGGTGGCAACGTGCGCAGTGTAGTAAGTATAGACTGAAAAAATGCCGGCTCGTCCGTATTAGGGCCATATACGTTAATAATACCAACCTTAGTGCCCCGTAATATTCCTGTAATTATAACGAATCTACCCTGTGGATCAGTAATCGTCTCATCTACCACAAAGTTGGTGCCCTTACGGATCAGAGTCAATACACCCCGTGCGTAGGAGGAGTAGGCTGCCGATACCGTGAGTTCCGCCCATCTTTGACCCAACCCTCCCCTCTTGTGTGGTGACAGATGCGTTTCCTGAAGTAAGGCTATGTCAATATAATGTCTATCGAGGTAAGCCAATACCTGCCTGATTTTTTTGGGATTATTTAGGCCCCGGACATTCCAAGTTAGCAATCGTAGTGGCATATTTGCCAGTTTGTTATGCGCCATCAGTGTCTGTCACCCAATACATTCTTCTTAAACTCTTATTGCTCCGTGTACTCTTCGTGTCCCTGTTGTCCCTCCCACCAAACCGCTGTACCCCCATATATGTAAAGTCATCAGAACGAAACACAATATCACTCTCATATATACCAAAACCATCATCCCTCCCTCCCCCCACCCACTTCACCACCCCAACTTTGGCAAAGACAATTCCCATCATTCGTGACCAACCTCAACTCCCCCCCACCCCACTTTTCCCTCCCTCAAATTAACTTTTACAATTTCTGTGGTGTACACAGGGGGGCGGTAGTTACCAACACGAATTCTCAGCGATGTTACCGCCAAGCGACCGACTCAAGACAGCACCATCTATTGTAACATGATATGCACGTGTCACCTCCTACTCATTCCCATACAATGCTCCCGCATCCCAAAGGGTGCCTGATCTCTACTCCTTTCTTTTATGTCATAGTGGTCCATGTTATCTTTAATCGATATCTGACATACGCTCCTGCTCTATACTCTGGCTCCTTGGGGATTTACGGCGCAGGCCGTGCGGGTGATGCCGTTGCAAGAATTTATTTGTCGGATCACTATAGATGGTGCTTTTCCCATCTCCAATGATCTTTAAACGAGCAGGGTAGAGCATGGCGTATGCAACGTTATTCTCTCTTAATTTTTTCTTGACTTCCACAAATTTCTTGCGCGCCTCCTGAACCTGCGAAGTGAAGTCCGGAAATAATAATATTGTCATCCCTTCATGTGCAAGCGTTCCCAGCTCACGAGCCCTGCGGAGCGCGGCGTCTCTGTCTCTGTAGTTCAATATTTTGGCAATGATGGGTCGCGGTCACGCTCCAGGTCTCGGTGGCGGTGCCAAGGATCTATGCGCCCGCTCCACTATAAAGACTTCGGAGAATGTTTCCCTACCTAGCAACGCAATTAATAATGACTTAACGTATCGCTCCATGTTGCCTGTATGAGTTGATTCCGCCACACCCATAATGCGTATATTGCAGCGCCGAGAACGGGCTTCTAAGTCCTCAGTCTTTGCAAGGAGAGCCTGCATGGTTTTGTCTGCTGCATTCTGCTTCCGCTCCATTTGCTGATACGAATCTTCCACTTCCGATATGCGGCGCTCAGCCGTGTCTATCCGTTCCGTGTGTTTATCCAATCTTTCAGCCATACGATCCACTCGGTACGTTAGGGTATCGATTTTACCATCTATGTTTGAGAGAGTGGCTTGTATTGATGCAAGCATTGACTGGACATCCACCGTCGCATCTGTTCCCGTCGCGGCGTCCACCGATCCCCGTCCAGGCGTTTCAGCGGTTGTTGCGGGCGCCTTCCGTTGCTGCTCAAAGTGCAGTTTTGGTTGGTTTTTCTCCGGCTTCCCCATTGTCAAGGATTGTAGTCAGCAGGATAGTAGTAGTAACACCCCTGTATGTGGTATCCACTGCCCTTACACTGCCACACTCCTCGCGGTCCGCGAATTTCAGTAAAGTTGCAGGACGGAGTGAGCTATCTCAGCACGTGGCGCAGCAACCGCAGCGAGCTACTTATGTGGGACTAAGTGGCTCCGCCGGTCTCGTACAGGGTCCAGCAAGCATTCAATGCCCAGAAAGCACCAGTCTCAATCCTCAATTCTGCTGATATGGTCACTCACTCCCAGAGCTACCTAGGC
The DNA here is from genome assembly GCF_964204655.1 of Triturus cristatus. Lineage (NCBI taxonomy): Eukaryota > Metazoa > Chordata > Amphibia > Caudata > Salamandridae > Triturus > Triturus cristatus. The sequence goes on along the minus strand of NC_140593.1, from coordinate 1,009,022,772 downwards.
AAGCAGTGTATACGTTAATGATGGGCCCCGCTCTACCAGCATCCGTTGTCCATCACCTCTGCAAAGAACCATCCGGCCTCGCACATTTGTGCCCGCACAAACGACGACACGTTACTGTCCTTGCCCTCTCATCCATGGAATGGCGTCCAGCACCGATGCGGGCACAGCTCTCCCTCCAGATTATGCCCCGCCGTCGTCCCAACTGCTCGCAGGCTCCTCGCGGCTCTTCGCCCCGTAGCGTGCTGCGGGGGGAGCCGCTTCCCCGCGTGTCCTCCTAAACGCGGCGCCCCCGGTCCCCCTCTATGCCGATAGTGCTCACCTTGTGCTCCGTGGTCTGCTGTGCGGTACGGCCCCGGCCTCAACAATGGGTTTCTGGATTGCCGGCGGCCCCACCTGCGCACTCACCGCTCCAGCGCTCCGGCGATCTTCCTTACCGGCCCGTCCAGGGGGGTCTTCAATGGGGCGACATCGGGTGGATCCGTGTCTCCGCGCTCCTCGGTCGCCGATCCAACGTCGCAGCTACACTTCTCCCCAGATATCCTGACCGGGCCCAGCACGCACCGGCTCCACGTAGTCGGCCCGTCCCAGCGTCCAACGTGCTGCGCGCAGCCCGGCCCCCCGGTGCTGCCGATCTTCGTGCTTCGCAGCCGCGCAAGGACAGCAACTGCAATTATTTCAACTGGACGCAGCGGCGGTAGGTGTCTTCCATATTCTCCCACGGTTGCCTGGTGTTATTGGCCTCTCGTGACACAGGATTATTGCATGCTGTCGAGTCGGTCGGGAGAGCTCGCTTACCTAGCGGCCATTTCCCAGCGCGGTTAGCTCCGCCCCCCCTGAGAATGCTTTATTTTCAAAATTCGAAAAGTCCATACTTACAGAATTTTAAGCCAAAGTGGCTTTATTTTGTAATTTTGTATTGCTGATCACTTCCTGCACTCCAGTGCAAGTTTATGAAGAAATTATATTCCAACGTTTTCTCTACATCTCCCTATTTGTTGTCCCTAAATATTGGTATTTAGGAAAGCTACATTTTGGGAGTGTTTCTTTCAGACTCAAAGGGGCATATTAACAAGGGCCAGCGATAAATAGCGGTAGAAATATTATTGCTGGCTATCGCTGAAATTTTTTGCCATGATTACGCTATATTAACAATACATAGCGCTATGGAGATAATATTTCAACGATAGCGGTGTTTACCATGGAACATCGCTGGTTTTCCAGCGATGTTCCATGGAAAACAGCGATAACATTGCTGATACAACCCTGTGGTCGTATCAGCATAACCCACCTACCATTATTAGTATGCCTTAGTCTGGAATTTAACAGACGTTAAATTCCAGCATTAAGGCCGAGGTAGCGTGATTTTTTTTATCGCTGCACCTCCTTGTTCGCGATATTTTCATGTGTTGTTTTCACAGCCACGCCTTCTTTGCATCTCATTAGCGATGCGAGGCGAGGCTGTGAAAAAATGGGCTCAACATCAAAGAAACACGCGCTAGCGTGTCCTTGATAATATTGCGATATAATTATCGCTGCTTATCGCCCAAAAACGGACGCTAAAGCGACGATAATTATATCGCCAGCCCTTGCTAATATGCCCCAAAGTTATTTGTCTGCATAAAACATATTCTCCACTTCAGTGATTGATTCTCTTGAATTTCATTTGCAGGATCCATTGCCTCAATGTCTGATGGAAGATGGCCTAAAACAGAAAGCATTTGGTGGATTAAGTGCCAATGTTTCTGCTGCCACTGGCTGATACATTAAAGTATCCTTAGCGGCAGCATTCAAAAACTCAGATTCTTCAGGAAGTGCCGAATGCGTACAATTGATAGAAACCAGCTCCCAGACTATTAATGTTATAGGCAGGGCCACTGGAATTATGTGATTGTGTGGCTGCTGCGATTTTCGCATAATTATAGATTTGCCACGTTTTCCACACAATCTATCTGCTGCATAATCTGCAGATTTTAACAAAAAAAAATAGTTTTTGGCTTAAACGATTCAAAAGTTACTGAGGATGCAGTGACACCTGTTGCGCTCAGTGGAAGGCCATTTGCAAAGGTTGACTGCTCCCCTTTTTGTGGCTTATTTTTATATGTGGGTGCTAAACTGGCACTAGTGATGTGCAGCTAATGCCCAGACACTGTTATCAAGTTTAAAAATGACAAAGTAATGAAGTAATACTATGACAAAATGTGCCGCATAATTTACAGTTCCTTGCAGCATAATTTACTAAACCCTGCCACACAATTTGGCCCTCCCATGCTGCGTAATTCTAGTAGCTCTGGTTATAGGACATGCATATTTCTTCAGACATGCACTTTTTAATTTTTGTATTTATTATTGAAACACATTTCTTCATTATACAGTTTCTGTTACCACATGACTTAGATGGATGCTGCACATTATTCACTGTCTTGTTATCGTATACATCAATTACACTGTCTTACAGTATTGGGGACTATGTTACTATGTTCTATTATTATACCATATTTCTTACATATAATATATTTCTTTTCAGTTACACACCATTGTCCGTTGCTCTTTATTAAATGCAATTTCCATCTTTTAATTACTCTCTCTTTAATCTTTTTGATGTTGCTGTCCTAATTCACTGTCTGTGCCAACCTAGGTTATTTTCCCTCCCCCCTCATGGACCTCCATCATGTGAGCCTTGTGTTGTATCTTTGCTTCCTCCTTCGGTTTCTCCTGTCTCCTTACCCACTACGTATGATTGATCTGTTCCCCATATATTAATGGGGTGGCTCTGAATTGGTAGCAGACTATTTTATACTTCTGACTGCGTGTTGCAATATGTCATATCCATATGCCACTCTGTTATCGTAGGATTTGGGCCTCTCGCCCAGCGCATGGCTATCCAGCTTTGGCTAGGCGTAATCCTATAGATACCAATTTTCTATTTTCCTTTCCAATCCCCTTATCGTATTCCAACAGTGCTAACGTTGGGTCTGTTGATATTGCGGAACCAATGATATTCTCTAGCTTCTTAAACACTGTATCACAAAAGGCTGCTATTTCGGAGCAGTACCATGCTACATGCATGAAGTCGGCCGAATTATCCCCTGTGGCATTCCGTATCTAAGTACTCTTTCTAGGGTATAGTATACTCTATTTATATATTTAAAATGTATCAGCCTATGCCTTCCATTTAGTGAAACAGTTTTGGCCCTTGAGCAGCAATATGTCCAGTATTTATCATCTGTAGTCTTATTGAGGTCTCTCTGCCGCTCTAAACCCGCCTTTGTTACCCCTGATCCACGTGCTTCCTGTGTTAGGGAATAGATCTGTGCTTTCAGCTTCTAAGGGGAGCTTGCCTTTATCACTGCCATTAAAGCTGGTATATCTGGGGGTTCTTGAATAACCTCCCCTATCAGCTCCCTCATCGCATGCCTCACTCTAAAAAGATTGAAACTGTGTTATGGGCTTTTGTGGTGTATCTTTATGTAATTTTGTTTTGGAATTGTTCTCCCATTTTCGTTGCTCCCAATTCCAGAAGTGCCATCATTACACCTTTCTCTTCACTTAGAGGGAACCACGTGCACCATTCTATTTGTATGTGTGGGGAATACAGTGTGGAGCCAGTTTGATGCTCTAGTAATCGTTTCCAAGAGTATATTGTGGTGTTTAGTGAGTCATATACTCAATAACTTCACAATGGATTGCGAAACAGGGTACAAGGGAGCGTGTCTGGTTGTGCTGCGTCCTTTTCCATATGGGGGTGTGGCAGAATAGGCTGGTATGGATTGCGCAGCTCTATAATAAAGTTCTAAATCCTAGTCCACCCATCTCGTATGGCATGACCAATATCTTCCATTGCACCCTGGGCTGCTTCCCTGCCCAAGCTATTCTTAGTAGTAGTGTACGCAGTGTATTGAAAAAAGCGCGGGAGCAATACTGGAATATTTTGGAATGTGAATAAAAATCTGGGGAGTATCACCATATTCATGAGCTCTATATGCCCCAACCAGAGAGAGACTGCAGTTTAATCCATCTTTCAATGTCTTCTCCTAGTTAGTGTACCGCTCTCCCATAATTTTCTCTGATGACCTGACCTGGGTCTGTGTGTATCTGCATCTCTAAGTTTCTGACTGATTCCCTCGTCCAGTGCAATGAGAATTCTAGCGTGATTTTTGTTGTAGCAGGGGTGAGGAGGAATATGATGGATTTGTTCCAGTTAACTTGTAGGCCCCATATGCCACTAAATCGAATCACTTCCCCTAAAGTTGGCGTCAGGTTTTTCTCCGGCTCTCTGATATATAGTAGTGTGTTGTCAGCATATGCTGCATATGCTGATATAATGAGATTATAGCCGGGGAACCTTATGCCTTTTCATTTGTGATATACTCCCAGCGTGCAAGCCAGAGGTTCCACCACTAGGGCATAAAGCAATGGTGGTAAGGGGTAACCTTATCTGGTGCCTCTCGTGATCTCTATTGGGTTCGTCACTGTGTCCCCTACTCTGAATCTAGCTGTAAGATTGTTATATAACACTTCAATAAGCTTCAAAAATATCTCTCCAACTCCGATTCTATGAAGGACTGCATTAGAAAAATTCCACTGAATCAAACGCCTTTTAAGCATCTAGAAACACCACCACTGCTTTCACTTTCAGATCTATCTATTGCATTCCTCCAAAGAGAGTCCATAGATTATAAAATAGGCTGCGTCCCGAAACAAAACCATCTTGTTCAGGATTTATCACTCCCGGTAGCAGTGGTGCCAACCGGTTAGCTAGAACTTTTGTGTATATTTTGGTGTTCACATTTAAAAGGGACAGTGGCTGATATGATGCACAATCTTCTGGACTTTTGTTCGGTTTTAGGGCTATTAGGGCTTCTTTGAGCGAAGGAGGCATGATACCTGTCCCTACCATTTCTTCATACAGTGTTGCTAGGTGCGGAATCAGGAGTTCCCGATAAGCCTTATAGAAGGCCACTGTTAGACCGTCTATATCCAATGCTGTTCCTGCCTGCATGCTGTCAATTGCAGCCCCTATCTCGGATGGGAACAGTGGCGCCATCAGGTGTTTTCTATGTTCTGCCTCTAGCCACGGTAGTTGAATGTGCTCCAAGTAATCACTTTTTACATTTTCATCTGATTGAATCTTGTACGGTATACTTCCACATATTATCATTGAAATCTGTCCGCTTTCTGTCCCGTATCACTAAGCATTTCCCCTGTTTCATCTAATACCCCCAGAATTACTGCCCTCTCCCTGTTGGGATGCAATAACTTTGCTAATGTAGCTCCGGGTCGCTCCTCCTCGCCATATGATCTCGCAGTGGCGTATTTCCCTAAGTATTTTATCTCGTCATTTGCTATATTATGATATTTGTCTAGTTTGACTTTGAGTTCCCCCAGATGGTCACTGTCTCCTGTATCTTTATGTTTCCATTCTAACTCAGCTATTTCCTTTTCTAAATGTGCTAGCCTACTCCTCATTAGGCCTGGGCGAAAATTTCGTTCCGTTCGCGGAAATTGCGATAATTTGACATTTTCGCGTTCCGCGGAGAGCGCGAAAATGTCAAAATTTCTGCTTTTCGCAGCTTGGCGATAATTTGTTTCTTGCTTGCGCTGTAAAATAATACATTCTCGCGCGCGCGCGATCGCCTTACCTGAATCCCCGCGTTCGCCGACAAGTTTTCTTGATCCGGTCGCGTTCTCCATGAGATGTTGGATTGTTTTTAGCCATTTGCGCTGTCTCGCGACAGTTCGCGCCCGCAGTGACGTCATGCGTCGCGCGATCACGTCTTTCTTCTCGCGATCATTCACCGCGAGACAACTCAAAACAAGATGGCCGCGCCAGCGAGCAACCACATGGGTAAGTTGGCGACCCGCAACCATGCAGAAAATCTCGCGAACATGCGGGAAAAATATTCCGCATCTTCGTGATATTTCCGCTTGTTTGCGATAATTTTAAACATCTTCGCGATAATTTGCGGAAGTGGATTTTGCAAATTCCGCCTACCCCTACTCCTCATTGACTTTAAAACTCCTGAGTGCTTCATGACCGTAATCCCTCTAATATATACCTTGAATGTTTCCCATACTGTGGCAGAACTGGATACTGGACCAATGTCAGCATGAAATAATTCTTCTATCGCCTGTGCAATTTCTGCTTTAAAAACAGGATCTAATAATGAATATGAGAGAAATCTCCAGAGGAACGGTACTATACGCTTCCTGTGGGTTGCTATGTCTACTGTCACTGGCGAGTGGTCTGAATATGTGCGAGGGAGTGGTCTGCAGTCAGACATATGTGTAACTAGACTCCTGGATATCATTCAGTAATCGATCCGAGTCTGGGTTTTTAGAGCTCCAGCTGTCTACTAGTCCCAATCTGTCCGCTATTTTTAAACTTGCCTTCCCCACTAATGAGGAGCAACAGGGAGGGCCCCAAGAAAGGTCCAAAGCTGGGTCTAATACACAGTTGAAATTGCCTCCCTATATTTGGGCGAGATCTCCCCATTGAAGTAGCTGGTCACTTAATGCATTATAAAAATGCAGATTATCATAATTTGGGCCATATATAGCCACTACTACTGCTTTTAGGTTGTCCTTTTGGCAGATTACTGTTGCTTATCTACCCGCTGGATCTTTGAGAACCCATGTAAGTTGAACTCCTGATCTGCTGTCTGCCCATAACAAAACTCCACATGCATGTGATGTGATGTTTGCTGCATAGCAGCATCCCTGCATACATTGGCACGTCAGGATCGTACTAGTTGTGGCCAGGTGTGTTTCTTGTAAGATGGCTGTATCTATTTTGTGTCGCTTGAGATAGGACCTTTCTGTGATAACCGAGTCCCCTTACATTCCATGTTAAGAAGCAGATGCGGTACCCCGTGGTGTCTCTCCCTGAATCGTGGTTCACGTCCCCCACACTACATGTATTCCATTATTTGCTCTGTCATGTGGTATCATGCTATGCGTTTCACCTTTTTTTAATTTAACCAACAACTCAACATGTCTCAATTCCCCCTCACCCATGCTATGTCTCCCCAAAAAACACAGCAAAAACCTCTCCCTCCCCTTTCCATCCGATCATCCCCCCCACTAACATTGACCCCATCTTTTACTAACATGAAGTGGAGCACACATTGGGGTGTATATTGCCAGCTGAGTGATCTTCGGCCCCTGGTCCCTCAACCGCATTTTATGTTATTGCTATTTGTCACACCCACTTTTATATATTCAACCCCTTAGTTATGGATACAGTTTGAATGTTTTAGGCTGCCCTGTTTCCACTTAACAGAGCCCCAAGTCCTATCTGAAGTAGGGTCATTAAATTAATATTGTATCTGACTGTCCCACAGTTCTGGGGTCCCACTTTTTGGGGCTAGATTATCCAGAGTGTCTCCATGTTATCTCCTCTCTTTTATGGGACAATCTCACCTTTGTCAATTTCTCCGTGCTGCAAGTTATGTCGTCTTCTTTTTAACTGTCACTTGTTATGATGCATTGACCTTATTCTGTACCTCCATTGCTATTTCCATCTAGCGGTGTCTGGTAGCGCAATCATTCTATTGTCATTCTTCGTCCAATGTGTCTCCATTGTCGTTGGGGGCTTTCCTTGGGGAACTACACCTTTTTCCTGTTCCCACTCTGAGTTTAAAGAAGTTTAAGACTTGTTTAGGATTTGTAAAATAATGTGCTACTCCTTCCCCTATGACTTTCAATTTGGCTGGGTATAGCATATTGTATTCTAGCTGTATTTCTTGGAGTTTCCGTTTGACCGGTACAAACAATCTTTGCACCTTCTGCACCTGTTGCGTGAAATCCGGGTATATGGACAAATCCATGCCCTCGTAAGTTAGTGTCTTGAGTTTGCGTGCCCTACTTAGGGCTGAAACTCGATCGCCATAATTAAGGAGGAATGCTATGATTGGACTGGGTCTAGCTCCAGGCACCATTCTAGGCGCCAGGGAGTGGTGCGCTCGCTCGACTACAAACATCTCTGGAAAGGTGTCTCTGCCCATAATAGTGGTTAGTAGGTGCACCACAAACTGCTACATGTTGTCAATTTGCATTGATTCCGCTCATCCCACTATGCACAAATTGTTTCTTTGGGAGCGTGCTTCTAAATCCTCCGTCTTGACTTGGATTGTGTGCAGTAGTTTTTCAGCTTTTTTATGGTTGACTGTTTCTACTGCTGCTGCATCTTCTGCCTCGGATACTCTTCTCTCCAGAGTGTCTAATCTTTCTGTATCTTTTTCTAGCCTTTCTGTCATTCTGTCCATCCTAAATGTTAAAGCATCAATCTTTCCATCGATTCTTGGGAGACTTTGCTGCATCGCTGTCAGTATTTGTTTCAGCTCAGTTTCAACCAGTGGGTCTGCTGTTTCGTCATCCACCTCTGCTGTGGTTTGATTGGTCTCTTTTGGCCTGACCAATTTGCATGGTTCAAACTGTAGTCTTGGCTGGGTTTTCTCTGTTTTGTCCATTATGTCTCTCTATTTAGCCACAATTACTTGTGTCAGCTATGGCTTACTCTCCCAGACACTCCTGTGTATTCAGTGCTGTCTCCTGTGACTCTCCGCTGTGACTGTTAGCCGGGTTCTGCCAGAGCAACAAAGTCAGAATCTGGTTCACTGTTTGTCTCGTTCTATTCGTGTGTTTGTGGCTTATTACCATTTAGTGCTGATAAGGGGGTGGGGGTTATGCTCGTTCCAGTGTCTCTTTTATGCTTAAGCCGGCAGCCCTTTAAGGTGCATGCACCTCTGCAGCACCTTCCACATGCAGCTCTGGCTCTCACTGATTTTAGGATTGCTCTAGTGTGTAGGTATTAGCACTGTTTTCTATGCCTTCTTTATTATTATTTTTTTATTATTTTATTTTTTCCTTCTCTGAATGCGGCCTCTGCTTTTTCCATGCCTCCCTCCTGTATCTTCACATTTTTCTTTGCAGGAGTTGGGTCGAGACAATCAGTATTGGTGGGGCCTCTACCAGGTCATTCTTTCATTCAGTTATTCCCCGGGAGGCCTACTGCGTGCACCGCAGCTCTTCGTGCCAGGCCCACATGGACAACTCCAGGCTCCACCGGCTCCCCAAGACAGCTCTCTATTATGGTCCCCTGGGAATCCCAAAGTTCTACTTACATTTTTGTAGCTGGAAGTCCCCGGGGTCGGGCCACCTCTCTTCCTATTCTGTGGTAGTTTCAACAGCCATGCCTGGTCCACGGTCTTGGTCGCACACTGGGCCCATTCCTGTTTTCACTCACTCCGCAGGCGTCTGGAGAGCACTGTTTGCACTGCTGGGTCGCCGATCAACCCCGCCGCCTAATGCCATGGTTTACTGTTCTTTTCTGCGTTGTGGTTGCTGTTGCGTCCTGCTGGACACGTTCTAGTGTCTCAGCAGACACAGAGTTTGTTAACCACTCCCTTGGAGGAGTGGGCACACATGCACACCACACCCATCCATCACAGGCCTCACAGGTGGCGTGAGCCTGTTAATAAAAGGGCCCGGGTGCACGTGCTCATGGCCAGTTACGGTACCATACTCAACGTGTCTGTGCCGTTATTCATCCAGCATGTGGGCCTAGCGCCCACGACACAACACTGGTGACTAGGGGGTCGATACCCGTGTGAGCTGTGGACCACGTGGTGTTTTTTTTCTCTCATGAGGGGAGAAGAATAGCCCTGTACAGGGCATCCTCAGCATCTGCTGTCTGCCATTGTGAGCTGAGAAAAGGAGATATGCCTCGAATTAGCACTGCGCTGGAGGTGGCTCGGCGTTGCAGACTCCATTGCAAGAGGCGAAAAGCACCCAAAATCTGCATCATAAGCGATCAGTGCCAAACCTCCAGCGAGCACCCGAAGTCCCAGCAGTGCTCCTGCACCATGCCTCACCAAGTTTGATGAACACAATGCACGGCAGGGAGAAGTCTCATCCAGCTGCTACCTGCAGCGCGCCTCCTCCAGGACAGGCAATAAAGGTGACGCTGTGGCTGTGTTGGCCCTTTTCACTACCATCCCCAGCACCCTTGTAAAGCACTCTCACCCCACACTCTGCCTCATCTGCGGTGAACAAGTGATACGGCGTCCTCACAGGAAGCGCTCGGACGACTAGCTTCCCTGCCGGTAGCCATCCGTTGCATCGGGGAGACAACAAAAGCAGCAGCAGCCAGTGAAGAGTGGTGGCTGCAGCGCCAAATAGAACTGTTTGCGGTGCACCACACCCAGGACCCTCTATGCACTTGAAAAAAAAAGATTACCGGCACCTCAGTGAGAAGGAAGCCCACCACACAAAACAGTCAGGGTCACCAATTGTGGCTGGTGGAGTCCCAGAGAAGAGGTATGGAGGCGGGACATGCCCTGATAAGCTCCCGATCCCTCGCACTGATGACCGCACCTCGCAAGGTCTGCAGCATCTGAAGAGCTGCCAGGCCTGAACAGAGAGTTGGCCACAGCGCCACCTAGTAGCGAATCATTAAACAGCAAATGGTGAAGCAAACCATAGAAGGCCAACTAGTAGGGGCAAATGGAAGAGAGGACTCTGAGCCTGGGTGTGAATGTCCAAGTTACCTGTGCACTGCGCAGGGCATGAAGAAAGTGGTATATGCAGTGCCACCCAGCGGTCCACTGTGACACCGCTATACTTGCAAACACATAGGAGAAGCCATTCAGTGAATAGAATCAGGCTTCCAGAAACCTGATTCAGTCCTTCAGCGGGCTACCAAGCATTCTGAAGGGGTGATAACTGCAACGCACCCCCTGCATGTGTGCCCATACTGCAGGAAGGTACTGAGACTGTGTACCTTTGTCCCCAAACAGAGAGAATCGAGAAGCCTCACTAAAAACACAAGAGCACTGGATGCTGTGCATACCCACCCAGGGTGCCAAGAAGCCCAGGGACACCCCGGCCAAGAGAAGAAAAAAGTGGCCAATGTTTGACCTGGCACCTTGGCGTGGGTCTCCCTCCTATTTTTAGCTGTTGCCTCATGTGTTTTTGCTGCTTATGGATGCTTTGGGCACTGTGCCACTGCTGCCCAGTGCCACAGTTCAAGTGCTCCCTATGGTAAATTGATGTATGGATTAGTGATTCCATGATTGGCTGGTTTGGATTACTTGTCAGACCCTAGTACAGTGCACTGAGTGTGCCCAGGGCTTGTAAACCAAATGCTGCTGGTGGGCTTGCAGCACTGGTTGGGCCACCCACAGAAGCAGCCTGTCAAAAGTGTGTCTCAGGTCTGCCATTGCAGAGCTTGTGGGCAGTCTGGTACTGCCATGCTGACTGAGCAAGTGCACCCGCTTGCCAGTCCCTAAACCTTCCCTTTTCTGCATATTAGTCACCCCTATGGTAGGCCCAAGGGCAGGGTGCATTGTAGGTAAAAGGTAGGACATGCCCTGATGTGTGTGGCATGGCCTAATAGTGAATTACAGCCATTTTCGTTTTCCACTATTGCAATGCTACCTGTTCCCCATAGGCCAGAATGGGCAGTTTGATTATTATATCTTACAATCCTAACTGACTCGGGGAACTAGGTAGAAATTCGAGTTTAGTATGCCTGAAATCAGAATGATAAAATGCATCTTTTAGTGAAGTTGGTTTTAACATTCTGGGTTTGAAAATACCACTTTTAGAAAGTAGGTATTTTCTTGCCTAACCATCCACGCCTGCCTCTGCTAGGTTGCGTATTCCTTGTGTGGAGTTTGAGTGACAGGGGCTGGGGGTTTCCAGGAGACAGGTGAGTCAGCACAGGGCTGAATAGAGAGATCTGCATGTAGATGGGTGGGAGGAGTTGCACCTGAGACCTGAATAGGGCTGTGCCTTCCCTCCACAATGTTGGCTCCACCTCCTGTGTTGCGCCTGATGTCCCTGCCCTGCACTGTGAAAGGAAAGAAGGAGTCGTGTAAACAGAGTGCTCCAGGACTGACCAGAACTGGTTTGGACTAGGCAAACGCCTCTCTGCCTTCAGAGAACAAAGAGAAACTGTGTATAAAAAGAGGGACCCAGACCCCAGTACTTTAGATCACTTTTGGGAAACAAGAAGAAACCATTGTTGTGGAGAGGAACCAGAGAGACTGAGGAGGAACTTTGTGTGTACTTTATTCAACTTTGTGACGGATCTCCAAGGGCTTGATAAAGAGCTTACCTCCTCCTGAAGTCTCAGGGACAACATACTTCAACCACCAGCTCCCCAAGAGTTCTTTGGAAGTGCCTGCAGTTGTGTTGGGCTTTCTGAGGGACGGCTTGTCGCAAAGAGCTGGAAGCGCAACTCACGAAGAACAGGCGTGTCGCCGCTGCAGCCGCTGTCATCGCATCACTGAAGAAGGGTGTTACAGCTGCAGCTGTCGCATCGCATCGCAGAAGCGTCTCGCATCACCGGAGAAGCGTGTCACCGCCGCAGCCACTGTCATTACATCACTGAAAAAGCGTTCCACCACTACAGCTGTTGCAACGCATCGCAGAAGCGTCTCGCATCACCGGAGAAGCGTGTCGCCGCCACAGCTGCTGTTGTCGCATCACTGAAGAAGAGTGTGGCCGCTACAGCTGTCACATCGCATCGCCGAAGTATCTCGCATCACCAGAGAAGCGTGTCGCTGCCACAGCTGCTGTCGTCGCATCACTGAAGAAGCGTGTGGCCCCTACAGCTGTCACATCACATCGCCGAAGTATCTCGCATCACCGGAGAAGTGTGTCGCAGGGCCTGTCGCAGCCCCGAAGAATCGTTGAGTTGCCGCATGGCCGTCGGGTGTGCACACATCGTGTCACATCAAGAAGAAGATGCCATCTTTGTTTCATCGCACCCGATCTTCATCACATCACGGCATTGCGGGTCGCACTGCCACGGAAGCGCAGTAAGAAACCGACGCATCACCGTTCCTGCATGTAAGGAACCAATGCATCACCTTCCCTGCAACACTTTCGTTGTATAGAGTTACACATCCAAAGTCACATTGAACTCAAAGTGTCGCATTTTAACATCTAAAGAGAACTAACCTAATTCTACCATTTTGAGTACAGTATTGTGGATTTTTGTTGTTTATGGTCTTGTAATAAGTCTATATAAAGAATACTTATTTTTATACTACAACTTGTGTGGTGTCCATCTGTAGTGTTGTCACTGGGTTACTGTATGTGCTCACAAATGCTTTACACACTGCCTCTGAGATAAGCCTATCTGCTCGTTCCTAGCTACCAAGGGGGTGAGCAGGGGTTATTTTAGGAGTGTACCCCCTTACCCTGACTAGAAGCAAGGGTCCCTATTTGGTCAAAGGTACCTACCTCTGACAACTAGAGACCCCCACGTCCAGAGAAGGCAAGGAGACCAAGAGCAGCCAAGCCCCAGGATGACTCAACTTCCAGTGGCTGTCTTACGCCACAGCAAGTGAGAAGGGTGCACCGCACACCCCTAGCGGTGAACAAACACCACTGCAAGGAAGAAGAGTAAGCACGCCAAGTGCCAGAAGAGGGCGCCCAAGAAGAGAACCTGACAGCATGGGCAGGTGCCCGGGAGAGAGAGACATCTTGCAAGAGAAAAAGCGCTGCTGAAGGCAGTAAGAAGAGCATCCACATCTCCCCTGCACCAGCGAAGCCCAGCAGTGGGCCAAACACAGCACAGTGTCCTCCCTCACACTGCCTCAAGAGGGAGTCATCGGTGACCCAAGACAGGTAAGAGGAGAGTCGCACACTCAACGAGACAAGCTGCCACCACACCACGTTGCTCTAAGGACACGCAACATGTGGCCGGAAGCCACATCGCACCGGAAGCAAGGAGTGCGTCACTCGAAGTGACCAACCCTGCTATGTATGCCTGAACAGAGGCAGATGCCACGACTTGAAGAAGAAACACAGAAGTCAAGTGGCGGTATGCCACCCAGCATCCAAGAAGGAGAAGAGGAGATGGCAACTGGATGCCTCATCTGCAAGGTCCAAAGACCGCTATGGTTGATAGGCCCAGTTGAACTGATAGGAAGTAGGTGCATGCGACTGCACCTGGAAGGAGAAGCGAAAAGAAGAGTGACAATCCTGTCACCAGGAAGAGCTGGACAAACACAGGTGCGCTAAGGAAAAGAAGAGAACCACAAGGACTTGTAGCACCACAAGCCAAGAGCACACCCAGAGACACCAAAAAACCACCAAGGCGTACTGACGTCCCTGGAGACATCCCCATGGGAGAACCAAACATAAGCTGCAGCAAGCGCAAACCGCGTCTCTCCCCAATGCTTCCCAGTGCGACCTTCTATCCCCGAGTGTCGGCAGTCGAAGTCGGATGGCATCCCTGCTCCTCACCGCAGATGCCAGAGGTGAAGGAACAGCCTCAGCTAGGCAGACATGTAGTTGCGAAGTCCCTCCAGAAACCTCCTCTCACAGATCGTCAACACCTGTTGTCCAGGTCCCATGGCCACCACATCATCATTGCCATGTGCATAACAACTCATTCAGCAAGAAACGTGGAAGTGTGACCAGAGGGTCTACACTAAGAATCCGACAACTGACCAAGTTCAGAAGGGGAAGTCGTGAGTGGCTGGGCCGGATGATGAAGAGAACCAGATCTGCAAAAGGAGCGAATCCCAACACACCAACAGCAAGTGAAGGGGGTGACAACCAGAGAATGAACTGGCGACCGCCCAGCGGGAGACTGAGAGTAAGCCACAAAGCCTGCGTGATCAGAGTCTCATGCCTCACATTTCTCAGCGTGTCCATCACCTCACTGTCACCAACGTCCTAGTAGCCCAAGAAATCCAAGTGCACAGATGTAACTGCCTCCCCAAAGGAAATGAGGGCACCTGGCCACACCGCTCCAGGTGATTGACTCAAGACTGAAGGCTTGCAACCATCAAGGCAGGTCATCACAAACTGTTGGCCAGATTCACCACATGGCTGGCAATGCCATCATGCCAGTCCTCATCAAATGCGTCAAACAATACTATCTCGAGTACCAATGGACTGGAGTCCTACAGCGTTGCTAAACCCACCGACAAGAAGACCCAAAGACCACCTGCTAACCGGGCTCAAACCTGAACTACGGCAGCGAAAGCATGTCTTGACCAAGACTCATCCACCCCTGAGGTTGTGAGCGACTGGGTATTAGCTCCTCTGTGGTCTTGCAGCTGCCCACGTTGGCACACATGCAGCCCCAGCGCAGATCACAAGCAGTCCCGTGGCAAACCCGACAAAGGGCCTCCCCAGGCGGGAGAGTTGGACGAGACATTGCTCTACCAACAGGGTACCAGATACAATAACATAGTCCAATAGAGACTTCAGGCGATCCAGCAACACTTTCGTGAACTTACACCATGGACTCCAACCATGCTTTTGACGCGCCCTGTTTAAGGAACTGTTAGTACCCACCACATACCATCCCCTATGTCAGCGAAGGGGAGTCACCTCAGACCAAAATACATGTTTCCACCGGCATGGTACAAGAGTGCAGCTGACGTCTCCAAGCCGGCGTTCGTGTCCTGAACCACACAGGTTAAATTATGAGTGCCCACCCAGATCGTCCTGCTGCAGTCAGTCACCAGCCCCTGTCTGCTGTTTTCCTGCTGCCTGACGCGAGAAGCTGATGGACCCTGTGGTGTATAGTTAATTGCTGTTTACCCCTACAGGTTGGACTAGTGGCTGTTTTTGTTTTCATTAAAATTTGGGAGGAATGTTGTGTCCTGCTGAACACTTTCTAGTGTCTCAGCAGACACAGAGTTTGTTAACCACTCCCTTGGGGGAATGGGCACACATACACCCCACACCCATCCATCACAGGCGTCACGAGTGACGTGAGCCTGTTAATAAAAGGGCCCAGGTGCACGTGCTCGTGGCCAGTTACAGACCCATACTCAATGTGTCCGTGCCGTTATTCATCCAGCATGTGGGCCTTGAGCCCACAACACAACAGTTGCGAGGATAATTCTGGATCAGCGGTCAGGGCTTCGGAGCTCTACACTCTTGTGGCCATCTTTAAGCCAGGCAACTCTGCTCCCCTTCTTCAGACATGCACTTCCCAGCACCTTCCGACTGTGCGTCACTCCGACGCTCACACAGGAAGTCCGGTGTGAGGCAGGCAGAAGGGACGAAGCAGCAGGAGCTCCTGCAGATAGTCTGCATGTGCAGCTGCAAGTTTACAAACACAAACTCTCACGCCCTTTATGTGTGTGTTAGGCCCCCATTTAGAGGGCGGTGGGCTGAGCTCTTTTCCGTAAAGGCAGTAAAGGAAAGTACTTTGTTGCCCAGGCAGACTACAGCCCATCATAGTTAGAGATCTCTGCCAAGAAGGCGATCTATGTGTCTTCAGAGGAGCCATTGGCATGCTAGCTCCACTGAAGACACTGATGCGATCCTTTGGGGGCTGCTGTTTTATTTCATTAAAAAAGCGCGTGTTTTGCAGTGATCCGGTGCCTGTGCTCTTCGGAACAGTATTCATCCAGGGAACTGTACACAAACGTGAAGCACGTGTATTTTTTCCTCGGGTTCGTCGTAAGTCGAGTCTCAGCAGGGACTGGTCCATGTGCTGAGATGACTCAATTTGCAGGATGCCAGCTTGAAGGCCTGCGGGGAGCTGTCCACCTGCTGAAAGCATTCAGCGCCTCTTCTCCTGCTGAGCGGGAGGTGTAGTACTGTCCACGCACAAATCTCAAGGGACTGCTTGTTTATGTGCCCTGACACCGCGAGCTGCCCAGGTGCTGCTGATAGGGATTTAAGATGCTGCCATGTGCACAGAGCTGTGTCATCACTGACAAGATTCGCTCCAGCCCCAGGCCTGCAGAGATCTTCCCAGACGCGGAATGACAGCCACTGATTATCGCACGACTCAGAAGCATCTAGCCTGAGTTTGCTGATTTATAATACATCTCTGTGGTAATCACGCAATAAGGTTAAACATGGCTACGCAGCAAAAAGGCAGGAAACGCTGAGACGGCTATGATCACATGTTCTTCACTAGTGAAGCCACAGGAGCAGTACTTTGGTCTAGACAAGCCCGCCGAGCTGTGGGACAGAATTCCAATTACGCTAGAAAAAACAAATGTCAGTATTTAGCAACAGAACAGTGAAAACGAACATTTCAATTGAAAAGTCCGGAGAGTTTAATTTGTCAACTTGCACGGTGGAAACAATTTAAGTGGGACACTTTCAATTAAAAAAAATCGGTACAGTTTTCTATTCGTCGACTTGTGGAGAAATGTTAAGTGGGTCGAAATGAAAATAAAATATTATATGTTGTAAATAAAACAGTGAATTACCCTCCAACGTCAGGGGTGTTGGCATGTACGTAAACGTCCGATTATACAAAGATAAAAATGATATATCTGGCGACGAGGCCAAATAAAGATAAAGCTGATGAGAGTAGCATATTACAGCGAATGAAATGAATATATAAAAATAAGTGGGCTTCTCTATTTTTATTGAATAGAAGCGTGTTTTTGTTCTGCTTTATTTATTCCGTATTTGTTCGAGAGTCTTCCACCACCAAGGTATGTCATCGATAAACAAAAAAAATTTCACACTCTAATCCATTTTTCGTGGTTTAAAAAAAGCAGTCGGAAGATTGATTAATTTCAGACCATAAGTTGCCGCTTATTGCTCACCTGCTGCTGAGCCAAAATATGCCAGGTCTGATTAATATTTTATGCAGAGGTTAGTGGGGAGGTCGTCGAGGCGCTGGGTGTTTATTAAAGAAGGCCGCGGCTCCTTAGCCGACGCGGTACATCTTAATTAAAGCGGAACGCGTAGTACCGAGTTGGCACCTCCCTAGAGCCCTGCAAATAGAACTTGAAGCCATTATCTTTATCGAATCCGACGCTGTCTTGATACGGCACCTTTAGTTCCCTCTTGGGAACACTCTTATTCTGTTCCGATTCCCTCCACTGGAGCCGACCGCCCCCAAATAGCAGCGTTTATTCGGAGTGTCAGAGCTGTGATGAGCCTGCCCATAATTTCTGAGCCGCCAAAGATAAACAACAGCTACAAAAATGGATTGTTGCTCTCCCTTTAGAAACATCTTTGCGGTGACAAGTCGGGCTGCGTTTAACTTTCTCCTCCAGTGCACCCCTAAGCTGCTGCAGGAAAGTGACAGGCCCGTTACCCCGAGGGTTGGAAATGATATGACGGTTCAGTGAAAGGAAATTATTTTTGTTGTATTGCCTTCTTTGACATAAAGCCTGGTTCACGAGTTAGCAATTCCATTCTACCACTGACTCCTGACCTAGGATAAGCGTTCTGCAATCGGGCCTGCCTGGGCAGTTATTTTGGGGATTCTAGAGTCTCTAACAGAAGGGTTCAATCTTTTATTGAAGTCAATCTCACTTGGTGTTACTTGTGCTCCTATTCAGAAGGGACTGCCCCTGTTGTAGCTGGACCAAGACTGATTTGTATATGGTTGTTCTCCATCTTGATTGATGCAATGAGCAAAAAAATGATGGACTGAAATGCAGCCAAAGTGGTTGATGGTGGCTAAAACTTGTGCAAGCATCTCACACCTCAATATTTAGTGTTTTCACAAGGGCATCCTAAGGGGTGGTAGATGTGCCTAGAATCTGTGATGCACCTCAGTAACGAAGGACGTTAAGACTGAACCGAGGGGCATATTTATAAAATTAGTGGCACAGGGCATTGCCGCAAGCCACCTTCTTGCGCTGTCCTGCGTCTCTGGGAAAGGGCAGGAATGTGCCTTATTTATCCATTACAGCGCCTTCCTTTCCTTTTCTCTTGCACTGGCACCATTTTGGCAGCCTAGCGCTAACACAGGTACTCTTGCACCATGGCGCAAGGGTGACTCCGTTGCGTACAGGATTGTTTTATGCAGGAAGGGGCACTTTCCAGAGGCTTTTTCCTCTTTCTATGTGTGCTGCAGAATGCTGCACACATAGAAAGAGAAAATGAGGAGGAGATATAAAGATATTTCTCCTTGTTGCGCCTCACCTGGGGAGATTTTGGTGCATTCCCAGGTTTACACGCCCTTGTAAATCTGGGAACGCGTCAAAAACCATGGTAGTTGCGTTGGAAGACCCACCTCAGTGCCCATGAAACACTTCCCTAGCACAGAGTAATGCAACACAGTTATTTGTGCTGCATTACCTTGTTTCAGATTTTTTTCGCCATTCCAAGCCATCCAAAGTGGTTTTGCATGGCATCATAAATTTGACTTAGAGACTTGCGTAACACGCTTACCCATTTGCTTGGTGTAAACATGACACAAGCTTCTCATAAATATTCCCCCAAGTCTTCAGTTGGCTGCGCACCGCTCCAGAGGGGACACATTAGGTTGGTCTGTTTCAGACTAGTTTGAATATTGCTCTTTCCAGTGAGGAGTGACATAGTCTAGAAGAATCTTGGACCAGACTGCAGTCTTAGCAGCTTCTAGCGACTCGGAATTTCAAATCCATTTAGCTTATTACCTTTTTTGTTTTAATGTGTATGCCAAGAAGTTGATTCGAAAGACACACAAATGATGGACGGAATGCAGAACAAATCAAAACATTCACCCCCAATCAAGAGATCTGGGTTAAATCCATCACTCCTTTGCTCACCATGCCACCCCAGTATAGACCTAGCCATACGCAAATCGGTCTTGACCCTGTGCCTCATGGGAACAGTCCAGCCCGAAATGCCAAGCCAGGTCCTCCCTGGACTGGAAACAAGCATCCTAGGACTGGTTTCTGGGTTTTTACCCCCCATCAGCCAGGATAGCTTGAATCAAGTGGGACAGTGAGCCTGGGCCACACGTCTGGGCATACCGGTGCACTTAGGGCGAGGAAGCAAAAGACACACAATTGATGTACAGAATGCAGAACAAATCAAAACATTCACCCCCAGTCAAGAGATCTGGGTTAAAGCTATCATTCTTTTGCTCACCATGCCACCCCAGTTTAGACCTGGCCATATGCACATCAGTCTTAACCCTGGGCCTCATGGGAACAGGCCAGCCCAAACTAGCAAGCCAGGTCCTCCCTGCACAGGAAACAAGCATCCTAGGACCGTTTTCAGGTATTCACCCCTCATCAGCCAGGATAGCTTAAATCCAGGGTTCCAGTGAGCCTGGGACCCAGGTCTGGGCAGACCCGGAGCACTTAAGGTGAGGAAGCAAAAGACACACAATGTATGGACGGAATACAGAACAAATCAAAACATTCACCCCCAGTCATCTGGGTTAAATCCTTCATTCTTTTGCTCACCATGTCACCCCATTTTAGACCTGGCCAAACACAAATTAGTCTTGACCCTGAGCCTCGTGGGAACAGTCCAGCCCGAACTGCCAAGCCAGGTCCTCCCTGGACCGGAAACAAGCATCCTAGGACCAGTTTTGGGGTTTCACCCTTTATCAGCCAGAATAGCTTGAATCCAGTGGCACAGGGAGGACGAGACCCAAGCCTGGGCATACCCGGGGCACATAGAAGTTGATGACATGTTTACACCCCTCATCTGAGCTTCCCCTCACTGATGAGGCCGAAGAAGGCTGAAATCACTCTGGAGATGATTATACTCTTGTTCAGGGTGGGCATCGCCTGAGAGTTTGGGTTGTATTATCACTACTGGAGCAGAACAAGACTGTTTTCTATGTGGTTGCTTCCTCTAGGGATTGGTGTAGTGGGCAAAGAAACGATGAACAGTAATGAGAATATGACACTGTCAATAGCTACGAGTTTATCAAGCATTGCACCAATGATTGCTGATGTTTTTAAGTTATAACATCAATGCAATAAGTATGCCAAGGATACAAGCTGATGTGACCTAAAAAGGCTGAACTGGTTGTGGGTGTTCCATTTCCAAGGGAACATAGCTTAACAACTTTGTTGATTGAATGGTCTTTTAACTTTTGAAAGCGTTCCATTCAGCAGCTTTGGTTGGTTTGACGATCTTTTAGCTTGATTTTTGGGTTGGAGGTATTAATTGGATGTTGGATGTATATAGGTGATGTGTAAGTCAACATGGTAGCATTATATTTCCAAGTGCAATACATTTGCATTAATCAGGATTTGAAATAGTGAAAGTCTTTGAAGGGCCCCTCTTGTGATTGTTAGAAAGAGGATATTTAAACTGATATCTCTGGCAACATTGGAATTGCTCTTTCAGGCTCTCTTTCACTCCTGAGTTCCTCCTTTATCAGTGTTTTCCCATACTTCTTTTCCCATTTTCTACCTTTCTTTCTCTTGCTGTGGGTAAGAATCAGGGCTGGTCGACTCTCCTAAAACACTAGTGAGAGGAGAGATGATGGATGTCAGTCAGGCTGCTTATTTCCAATTCTACATTCTTTAGTCAACACTGTGCTGAGAGAGCAGATAGAAACACGAGCTGAATGCACATTATGTGAGCACCCAGTCCTGATTTAACATCACAGCCACAGGCAGCAGAATGCAAAGTGGTGTTAGCTACCAATTCACCCTAGCTGGCCTCCTCACACTTTACATGGGGTAATGTTGAAACAGGGACAACAGAGAAGACACACAGCATATAAAAAAGAAGACAACTTGGAGAAAGTAGGACACCAGATGCCCGTAGATGCTGCTCAGTGGGACGTGGGACACATGAAGGTTTGCTTCCTGGCTCTGTGCCGCCAATTACAGCAAGGACAATTAGAGCATCTTCATTATGCAAAGAAAGCTTCATTTTCTATCAAACGCTCAGAAACATATTTTGGATATTAAATCGAATAAATGAATGCTAACGCTTTACAATATTTTGTCTATTTATTTATTTTCTCAGTTCAGAATGACTTATCCATGGACAGGTGATGCTTAAGCATTGCTGTAGTCACAAATTCAGAATGCTGTGATCAACTGTGAGGAATGATACATTCAGTGCCAGGGCCCTCATCAGGAGGCCACTGCAGCTAGCGCCAACCATTGCCTCTGCCAGTGCTACGAATGACGCCAGAGACACAATTACTAACCATCACAGTCCTACAAGTGTGACAATTCAGGCTATTCCAGGCCCCCAAAGCTAACATGGCTTGGATGGTATGTATTAAACATTTTTAATATATATTGAATGAATAAACAGCTGTTGTTGACCTCATCTCTAAATTAGATAGACACCACCACCAAGTGGCAGAATCCCATAAGTGCATGTGTTGAAAATTAAGTGCCGGTGCCCGGCACCAGAAACCACCAGCTCAAATCAAGAACTGGATACAATGATACCTGTATTATTTAATGTATTGCTGGTAAGTCGTGACTGAGGCACAAAGCAATCCTTCAATATATATAGTACTTCTAATTATGCACCTTTGAGGGAGCAGAATCCTATATTTTGGTTATCAAAATGCTAGTTAACCGTAACACAGTCATGCAGCTAGTTTGCTACTTTGGGGCATATTCTCAAGGAGTTATCGCCAAGTTATCGGCATCTTATCGCAGCCAAAGTCACAATGAATTTATTGCCCCATTCACAAGCTGGTGCAAATATCCGATATCACCAATTTTACGGCGATAGCATCCTCAAAAAACATCGCCACGGATGACCCCGGCAACTATCGCTAATGAGATGCAGAGTAGGTGTTCCCGAGCAAAAAGCCATGACAACACCAATCCACAACATTCTCAATGACCAGCCAGATCAGCGATAAGATCACAAAACAGGCGAAAAGGCGCGTTAGCAGCAGGAAATTAACACCTGCTCTGACCTGGTGCAAAGCCAGACGACAACCTGCAGCATAAAAGGGAGCCCAGCCCAGAGCCACACATGAAGAACAACAGATGCCATGGAGCTACTCATCATGCAGCTCGGAGCACCAACAGGGCCACAACACTCACCGCCACCACCCCCAGGACCGCCACCCCCCGGACCCTCACCACCCCCCCGGACCACCACAGAGGCAGTGCAGACAAAGACAGCAGACCTTCAGGAAATGCACCAGCCTCACAGACTTAACACCAGAGCATGTCATTGCCCACTACAGACTCAAAAGGACCACCATCCTCTGCATCCTGAACATCATTGCCCACAGGCTGACGGCACCAACACAGGGGAAAACCAACATCCCTCCGCATACAAAATTTCTGGCTGTGCTGCACCTGTTGACCTCTAGGACTTTCCAACCAACAACCGCCAGAGTCGGAGGAGTCTCACAGCCAGCCCTATCCAAGTTCCTCAAACCTGTCCTGGATGCCATCATCAGCTTGGTACCCCATTATCTATACTTTCCCCACACTGCGCAGGAACAGCTGGAGACCAAGCAAGGCTTCTACGCCATAGCTGTATTCCCGCACGTGTTGGGGGCAATTGACTGCACACATGTCCTACTTGTGCCCCCTGCTGACACTACACATAATTACTGCTACAGAAAGCACATGCATTCCATCAATGTGCAGGCAATAGTGGACTCTTCACCAATGTCATCGCCAACTACCCAGGCAGTGTGCATGACTCATACATCTTCCGACAGTCCATCATCAACCGGCGCTTCCAGGATGGCACCTACAGAAATGCAGTGCTCGTTGGTAAGTAACATATGAACACACCACACACCCCAACTTCACAATCATGCAAATCACAACTCTGGCAAAACACACATTACAAACACACATACAACATGCCAAACAACATGCCCACACACCAGACATGACAGCACAACTTACTGTGGTAACCTGGGCTAGCCATGTATATGAGCCATCAACGGCATGGCACCTCAGCCACACAATAGCAGGATGTGGGGAGAGGTGGGAACCAGGCATGTGCGAAGGAGGCAAATGACCCATGATTGAGAATGTACACAATGCCAAGTGTGGCGTGGATGTGCTGGATAGACTGCAGTGTGCAGACGACAGACATATCCATGTCGACATAAAATGCTGGTGGTGGTAGTGTTGTGGACAGTGGACGCAACCATTTCACCCCAGCCAGTGTGGAAGATCACGGAAATGTAGCTTGATATGTCCCCCCTGTAAGCATGTGTGGAGTGGGCTGGCCCGGTGTACGCCAGGCTAGCATAGGGGTGTGAATGAAAAGCACGTAGCCCTGGCCGTGGTTCTCTACTGAAATGCCCAACGTCTCTGTCAGGCGGTGCCTCTCACCCCACCATGATGCCGAAGCCAGGTGAGGCTGTGCCTGTGAACCTGGGCGCCTGCCGCAGCCCGTCCCGCTGCTCCCAGGACCAGTATCGTCTGCCCCTGCGCATTCCAGGCCTCACTGCTCACCTGCCGACAGCAGCGTGTCTCCAAGAGTGCCCACCACGTGCAGGTTCAAGCTCCAAGCCCGAGGCCCATGACCTTGGCAGCCTCCTCAGACCATCACTATCAGCAGTGTGCAGCAGTGAGGCTACGTAATACACATTGATGCCGCTCATTTGCAACAAGCAGTACATGTCATACAGGACGCAAAAGATCACACATATCACACACCAATGAACCAGTGAGCTGGCCAACACATCATGTAGGACCAACTATTGACTCATGTCTCTCTGCACTGTCACAGGTGACCAAGAATAGGCACTCTGCACTTGGATGATGACGTCCTTCTGAGCCCCGGACACACAGGCCCGGAAGCAGTACAATGCGGCCCACAAACTCACCAGGGGCATCGTGGAATGCACATTTGGCGTGTTGAAGTCATGTTTCAGGTGCCTGGACGTCACAGGTGGAAGGCTCCTGTACAGCCCAGACATCATGTGCAAGATGATTGTTGCACGTTGTGTGTTGCACAACATATGTGTATGCAGCAAAGCACCATGGATACCAGTTCCAGAGGCACCGGGCGATGATGATGAAGATGAGGCAGGTGGGCCACACCCCACTGCAGCCGCAGCAGGAATTGCCTGCAGGGACACCATCCTTGCAAATATTTTCTGATGAACACGTCACATTGTGACAGTCCTTGGCACTCATAGGACAGTACAGGGTAGCCACAGGCACAGCATGTGCAAATAAATGCATTACAAAATAACATTGCCTAAGTGCATGTCACTCATCTGTTCGGGCACATCACTCAGACAGGTGTGAGTGTGACATGTGTTGATGATGATTTTATGACGTGTTCATGGATGGTGGGTGTCTCACCTCTGTGCAGAGGGGCAGTTTGGGGTGTCACGTATTCGAACTGCCAGTTCTGTGTGTCACAGTTAGTAGGGTATCCCACTCTTCGGCGTTTCACGTGTGTCCAAGATCATTTAATTTTGGCTGCCATTTGTGACCTACAGGTGACAACAGGGCTCCTTTTGGGGTCAGTTTTGTACCGCCATGATGCAGGGATGCCCCCTGTGACTCAAGTCCCACAACATGGACAACATGTACGTAAGCGGGAGTCACTGCCCCTACATTCGTCCACGCTGTCATTGTTGATTGATCATGGCAATGACACGTCTGTGGGGGTTGCTTGTTCCTCTGCAATGTGAAGGGGAGATGCGGTTTCACTCTGTGTTCCATGCATGTGTCTGCATGTGTCTGCATTGGCGCAGTTTAGATGCAGACTGCATGTCAATGTACAACGTGACTGCTCGGAGATGCCTATGTGATGCGGGACAATGGTCATTTGTCCTTCGTCACGGATGTGGGGTTGTGCTCGTACACTGTCATCTCATCGTTTTTGTACTCTACTTTTATGGTGCCTTTTCCCGCATGACGCATGGGACTTGTAGGCCTATCGCTGGTTATCGCTGATTTTTGTATCATGATTGGCCTCATCGCAGCTTTTTTTGTGTTCGTGTTTTGCATTTTTGCGGCATTGCGTTGGTTTTAACGTGGTCATTTGGCGTGTTGTGGTGGGTTTATCGCATGGTGCCACCGTGTTGAGAATACCACTTTAACACGGTGTTATTTTACCGTGATAGACTGCGATGTGAAGAGTTGTGTTATGCTAATTTTGCGGTAGTTATCACACGTTCTTGAGAATATCCCCCAATGAGTTTCAAAATCTTTCCATGGGAGTTCAGATTTTACACTGGTCTGTAGCATGATAACACTACAGACTGCATATTTAATTTTTGTATGGAATTGAGGTGCTTCTGGTTTGTTTAAGAGCAGCAAACATTTTGTACTGTGCCCCACATTAATGTACTGTGTGGGACCTCCCTGGAATAAGCCCCTATGAGTAGCCCCCTTAATGGTTGATAAAAACATTTTATACCTGTTTCCCAGTAGAGGCCAAGCCATTCAGAGTACCATTAAGTTGTCTACATTGAGAATCTCTTTCCTAGTTGGATGTTGGCAGGGATGTAATGTTGGTTAATAATTTAAGGATATACCAGTAGTTGCATAGCTGATACAAAGTCTTTCTGCAGAACTCATGAATTTTAAGTATTTTGTGGGTTATTTAGAAGATGTGAAAAAAAATAATATATATATATATATATATATTTATTCAGATGTATAAATATACGTAGGTGGTTTATTCGTGCAAAAAACAACGTGTTTCAGCCGGAACGGCCTTTGTCATGTCTGACGTTCTGGACGGAATTCTGTAGCTGTGTCTAAAACCCCCACGGGAAACTGAATGCTCTTTTTCTTGGCCCCTGCTTGACAGATCACCCTAAACCTCCCAAGACAGCAGCTGAAGTGAGTGGCAAACTAGTTTTGAAACTTTGTGTAGATTCATCAAAGAGTGATAACATTATTGGCAAAACAAAAAACAGTTTTCCCTGTGGAAACTAGGTCCTAACTATAACTTAGCTACTGCTGGTGAAAACCAGTAGTTTATTTAGTTTGTATTTATGTGAACAAGGATACTTTGTTATCCGAAACGCGTCAGAGCTGTGAACGAGAAATAAAGGTCTAGGTGTATTTACAAAGGTGTTTCCCTGGTAATCTGTTTCCCAAATGATATGTGTGAAAAGGAAAACTCGACAGGACCATGTAGTGTGGTACCTGGTCAAATGCCACAGAGAAAAGTGCAAAAAAGTGTGGGGGCCAGCAGTGCCTCACGGAAGTAACCCCAACGAGGATGCGCAGACAGGTACTCGCCTGCTACCTCACGTTCTCATCATAGGCAACTGCCGCCCAAAAGGAAAAAAGAAATAAATCAAGAAACCTCATGTCAATCCTAATAACTGGTGTCTAGTAGAACTAATAATCTAATCTGTGTCTATGTTCCAAAAATAATAATGATGTGAGTGTCGACCCCAAAACAAGGAAGACTGAGTCTGATCAGGACCCACGTCACTCCCAATTAAAACCGGGCAAGACTACACTGGCTATATGAAACTTTATTCTGTGCTGTGTGTCTGCCCAATAAAACCAACATGTTTCGTTGCCTGTTTTAATTAGCGGCAACTTCTTCAGGGCTAGGGTCGACTGGCCTCTCTGCGTTGCTAGTTCTGACCAGTATTCTATCTGTCTGCACCTGAGGGAAACACAATAAAAAAAAACACACATTCAGTATAGCACCCACATTGCTCATATAGGTACTTCACACACACATATGAAAGTGATTTGTGGCTTCGCTGACTTGCTTAGATAAAACGGTGCCTGCAACACCTGTGACATTCATATTTACCGTAAGGGTTGCTCACTTTCAGCATACCTCAACCCTTGGTATAGGTAGGTGTGTGCTACCTCAAATAGTCCTGGACTGCTTGCCCATTGGCCGCGGATTCGCGTTTCTAAAATGCATAAAGGCAAAGCAAAGTGTTACAAATAAGGACAGGGATTTAAAGTCACCTCGGCTCATATGCCTGTTGTCAACTGCACTCAAGCTCATCATCTCATTGTATCCGGCTGCTGCTGATGTTACCCACATTTTGTTGTGTCCCCCATGTGGATTGCTGGCGTGTATTGTCTATTGCGCTCTGAGCCCCCATTGCCTCAATGACCATCTGAGTTACTTGCGTGTGTGGTCTAACAATCTCCAAGCCCCCATTACACTCACGTTCACGTTCAAACAACCTCCTCATTGCAATCAACGCTAGTGCCCGCATGCGCATAGCGGGTGCATCGGCGGAGTCATCACAGTGCCGATCCTTCGATAGCTCCGACCCACCATGGGAGGGACGTCTGACTCTACATATACCCCACTGGGTGTTATTTGATCAAATCAAGGGGCCCACAGGGTTCTATCTTCGAACTGCAACCTACTAACGGTCTCACCTCGTCAGCCTGGCAATCCGGATACTTCTCAACCTCCATCACGGGCTGGATGTCCGCTTCCTGTTTAAATGTGTCTCGCGCGCTATCTGCGCGCATGCGTGAATGCTTGCTGAAGGCGGCGGCGGCCATAGTGTGTAGACCGCCGTTACTGCCTACACTGCATCTTATATGTGTCATATCACTGTCCCACTAAGCTCAATTCACGTGTTACTGAATACTTATGTGACAACCAGCAAAATTACACAGATTAATAACCACCTAGCTGGTACAGGTTAAGTTTGATGTTATAACTGTCTTTTTATATTTGTGATGCAAACATCATCATTTATTATACCAACAACCGCCGATAGTCACCCATGAATTTTGAATGACCCCCATGCTGTCTCAGATAGATTACTCAGGTGGTATAGAGAAGCTGCATGGGCTAAGCCCAGCTGCCATGTATATCTGCCCATTTGCTACAATGAGGATCCCTGACTGGTGTCATTTGGTGAAGTAGGTGTAATCAAGCATGAACTATTGATTCACTACCTTATCCCACTCAATGTAGTCATTTAAACCATCTTGATCTACTTTCTCCTGGAAAATCCAGCGCGCCTCCTTAGTTATTAATCTGGCTTCCATGTTGTAAATGTCACCCAGCACCCGCTCCAATACAACCCAGCGAAGTTCGCGGGGGCTGTGTCTGGCCGTCAAGAAATGTTGGACCAACTTTGTGGTTAATTTCCCCACACGAATGGTACTAAGGTGTTCTTGTACTCTAACCTTCACTTTGCGTGTGGTAAGACCGATGTAATGAAGGCCACAGGGGCACGTCAGTCTGTATATGACGTTATTCGTGTTGCAGTTGCTAAATGCATTCAAATACCATATTTTACCGCCTACCAACGTGACACTTTTTGTTGGAGTGGTAAGTTTGCACACAGTGCACCCGCCACATTGAGAGTGTCCTGGCGGGATCCCTGTGGTCTTGATCTCACACTTGGGTCGTGAGTGCACGAGACGATCGCGTAAATTGGTAGAGCGCTTGAAAGCAAAGCGGGGTTGGGGCATGGTCATAGTGGAGGTATTAAGCAGGGGCCAGTGTTTCCTGATCACCTGTCTGATTTGGGTCGACAAGGGGCCAATGGTAGTGACTACGGGGATACACTCCCCTGTGGTCTTCGGTGTCCTCTCCAGTAGGGCAGCTCGGGAGGTGTTAAGGGCTCGTTTTTTAGCCTGTTTAATGACCTTGGTCGGGTATGCTCGTGCCTCCAATTTGCAAGACAAGACACCTGCTTGTTCGACAAAATCCTCAGTTGATGAGCAATTCCTGCGATATCGCAAGAATTGCCCTACAGGCAGGTTATCCCTCAGGGCCCTGGGGTGGTAAGATCTGTAGTGCAGGAGGGAGTTCTTGTCAGTGGGTTTCTGGTGGACATTGGTGGCGAGTTTCTGATTCGCTGCTCTAATGTCTAGATCCAAATAGGTGGCTGTTGTATTGCTAATGGACCAGGTAAATTTGAGACACTCATCAAGGCCATTAAGCCACTGAAGAAATCTATCTAGATCTGATTCAGGACCCGTCCAAATACACAGCAAGTCGTCAATATATCTCTTCCAGAGGGCAATATTCCTCTGGAAGGGATTGGTGCAATGTAAGATGTGATTAGTCTCGAATTGACCCACGTAGATGCATGCCAGACTGGGGGCAAATGTAGCCCTCATCGAAGTCCCGGACACTTGCAGGTATAGCTGGTTCTTGTAGGCAAATAAGTTTTTTGTTAAGGCTAATTCAATACATTGAAGAACAAAGGTTTGGGGGACATCATAGAACCATTCACATTCCCCCAGGGCGCGTGCTGCTGCCACCAGCGTTGCTTCCTGGGGGATGCTAGTATATAACGATTCTATGTCAATCGTAACTAGAAATTGATGTTGAGGATCAAACATGATATCGTCCAGGATTCTTAAAACAGCGGTGGTGTCCTGTACATAGGAGGGTTGAGTGATGACACATTCCCTCAGAAAAAAGTCTGCATATTGTGATAATGGTTCCAAAACAGATTGGATCCCCGATACTATAGGACGTCCCGGGGGGGCCTCTGTGCTTTGTGAATTTTTGGAACGATATAAAAAGCAGGGATCCTGGGTTTCTCATTGATCAAAAAGTCTGCTTCCTTTGCTGTAAGCCATTTCTTTTCTTTTGCCTCAGCGACCATTGTATGAATGGTCGTTTGTAGATTCTTAGTGGGGTCTCTCATGAGAGGTTGATAATTGTGGCGCACGTCAAGCAATCTGGCCACCTCTGTCTCATAATCTGCAGTATCCAGCACCACCACCGCTCCCCCCTTATCAGCAGGCTTGATGGTGATACTAGAATTCCGCTGAAGGGAGTGTACTGCTAGCCAATCAGCCTGTGTCATATTGCTGCGGCTATAGCCCTGTTGTTGTTCTTCCAAGGTGGTGATGTCCTGCATAATTTTCTGTTCAAAGACAAGGACTTCGGGGCCGATAGAGTGGTTAGGAGGGCAGAATTGCGATGGTCGTCGCAAACTAGTAGAAAATAAAGATGGGGCCTCAGTTTCCTTCTCATAGAAGAATTTTTTTAGTTTGATCTTCCTCATCAGTCCATATAATTCACCCCGCAGCTTAAAGCTGTCGTGTTTTGGGGTCGGGACATACCCCAGACCCTTATTTAAAACCCTGTGCTCATCGGTTGTTAAGGTGTATGATGATAAATTGACCACAATATCATTCTCCTTCCTAATTATAGGGGTGTTCTGCCCCTGCTGCGTGTGATTCTGGGTGAGAAATTCTTCCACGATGAGTTGTTGTTGTGGTGTGCTCTGCCTCTGCCCCTGCCCCTGTGGCTGGTCCCTCTCTGATCTGGGGGGCGCTGTTCTAAAAAATTTCTCAGCATGACACCTAGATCTTCGTTAGACCTGTCTATGGTGTTAAACCTAACTCTCTGGTTGGAAATAGAGGTGGAAGTAGAGGTGGAGGGTTGTCCATTACAGTCATCTTCTTCGCTACTAGTATTGTCAAACGTCCAATTGTTGAACGTCCGTCTGCCTTGTCGACGCCCACCCCTGGACCCTCGTGTGTAGTGTGGTATTTCTGGGGGTTGCTGGTAGTGGCTATCCTCTACATATGGGAAAGCCCATTCATGGCTGAATCTATCTAGATTCCTTTTAAGCCCCTTCATCTTTTGATACACCATATATATTTGGTATTCCCCCACATCGTTCTGAATTGTGGTCAGCTGTTCTTTAATATCTTTTATGGTGGTATCTGCCTTGAGGGCAGTTTCTAGATCTAATATTTCTTTGAGCAGTTCCTCGCTCAATCTCTTTGCGGTATTAATAATTAATACCAACCAATCCCGGGTGCATTTGTTCGCTATATAGCTCCAATCCACCCGGAATCGTTTGTCCTCTAGAAAGATTTTAGGTCCTATACGGACCAGGAGACTGGCTGGGGCTGCCCCTGCCCGCAGGTATTCAGTCATGAGGGCGCCATGAAGGGCTATTCTAACCTGCCGTTTTTTGGTACTGGATAGTTTTTCCCATTCTTCCCTAGCTGAGGTAACAGCACTGAGGGGCGCATTCGGAAGCAATGACGGCCCTGCCAAGATGGATGCAATATGTTCGTCAGTAAAGGCCAAGCAGAACTGGTCCATTCTGTAAAAGAGACCCAAGTGTATGCAAGCAGCCGAGTCAACAATAAGCAATAGCTCATGTGCAAGATATCGGAATGCCTAAATTTGAAAAGTGGTGTGAAAGATGTGTATACCTCCAGTATACTGTGGAGGCTATCTAAAGTGTGTGTTTAGTGATATTTGCTATATTTCCAATAAAAGCTGTCACGGCTAAGCTGCCGTTCTCATAATTCGCAACAAAATGGAGCTAAGGGGGTCAAAAGGCAGGTCGCCCCCCACTCATAACCATATACACAACAAGACCTGTCCTGAAAAATAATTTTTTGTTTTTATAAGCACAGTGAACACATCCTAATCAAAGACCCTGGCTCTTTCAAACTTATTACGTTTTACACCATGTGCACGGCAATATTTGCCATTCGCCCAACGGGTCTAGTATCACTAGCTCATGCGACTCCTAAATGTCTAGGTGTATTTACAAAGGTGTTTCCCCGGTAATCTGTTTCCCAAATGATATGTGTGAAAAGGAAAACTCGACAGGACCATGTAGTGTGGTACCTGGTCAAATGCCACAGAGAAAAGTGCAAAAAAGTGTGGGGGCCAGCAGTGCCTCACGGAAGTAACCCCAACGAGGATGCACAGACAGGTACTCGCCTGCTACCTCACGTTCTCATCATAGGCGACAGCCGCCCAAAAGGAAAAAAGAAATAAATCAAGAAACCTCATGTCAATCCTAATAACTGGTGTCTAGTGGAACTAATAATCTAATCTGTGTCTATGTTCCAAAAATAATAATGATGTGAGTGTCGACCCCAAAACAAGGAAGACTGAGTCTGATCAGGACCAAATGACACCAGTCAGGGATCCTCATTGTAGCAAATGGGCAGATATACATGGCAGCTGGGCTTAGCCCATGCAGCTTCTCTATACCACCTGAGTAATCTATCTGAGACAGCATGGGGGTCATTCAAAATTCATGGGTGACTACCGGCGGTTGTTGGTATAATAAATGATGATGTTTGCATCACAAATATAAAAAGACAGTTATAACATCAAACTTAACCTGTACAAGCTAAGTGGTTATTAATCTGCGTAATTTTGCTGGTTGTCACATAAGTATTCAGTAACACGTGAATTGAGCTTAGTGGGACAGTGATATGACACATATAAGATGCAGTGTAGGCAGTAACGGCGGTCTACACAATATGGCCGCCGCCGCCTTCAGCAGGCATTCACGCATACGCGCAGATAGCGCGCGAGACGCATTTAAACAGGAAGCGGACGTCCAGCCCGTGATGGAGGTTGAGAAGTATCCGGATTGCCAGGCTGACGAGGTGAGACCGTTAGTAGGTTGCAGTTCGAAGATAGAACCCTGCGGGCCCCTTGATTTGATCAATTAACTCCCAGTGAGGTATATGTAGAGTCAGACGTCCCTCTCATGGTGGGTCGGAGCTATCGAAGGATCGGCACTGTGATGACTCCGCCGATGCACCCGCTATGCGCATGCGGGCACTAGCGTCGATTGCAATGAGGAGGTTGTTTGAACGTGAACGTGAGTGTAATGGGGGCTTGGAGAGTATTAGACCACACACGCAAGTAACTCAGATGGTCATTGAGGCAATGGGGCCTCAGAGCGCACTAGACAATACACGCCAGCAATCCACATGGGGGACACAACAAAATGTGGGTAACATCAGCAGCAGCCGGATACAATGAGATAATGAGCTCGAATGCAGTTGACAACAGGCATATGAGCCGAGGTGGCTTTAAATCCCTGTCCTTATTTGTAACACTTTGCTTTGCCTTTATGCATTTTAGAAACGCGAATCCGCGGCCAATGGGCAAGCAGTCCAGGACTATTCGAGGTAGCACACACCTACCTATACCAAGGGTTGAGGTATGCTGAAAGTGAGCAACCCTTACAGTAAATATGAATGTCACAGGTGTTGCAGGCACCGTTTTATCTAAGCAAGTCAGCGAAGCCACAAATCGCTTTCATGTGTGTGTGAAGTACCTATATGAGCAATGTGGGTGCTATACTGAATGTGTGTTTTTTTAATTGTGTTTCCCTCAGGTGCAGACAGATAGAATACTGGTCAGAACTAGCAACGCAGAGAGGCCAGTCGACCCTAGCCCTGAAGACGTTGCCGCTAATTTAAACAGGCAACGAAACATGTTGGTTTTATTGGGCAGACACACAGCACAGAATAAAGTTTCATATAGCCAGTGTAGTCTTGCCCGGTTTTAATTGGGAGTGACGTGGGTCCTGATCAGACTCAGTCTTCCTTGTTTTGGGGTCGACACTCACATCATTATTATTTTTGGAACATAGACACAGATTAGATTATTAGTTCCACTAGACACCAGTTATTAGGATTGACATGAGGTTTCTTGATTTATTTCTTTTTTCCTTTTGGGCGGCAGTTGCCTATGATGAGAACGTGAGGTAGCAGGCGAGTACCTGTCTGCGCATCCTCGTTGGGGTTACTTCCGTGAGGCACTGCTGGCCCCCACACTTTTTTGCACTTTTCTCTGTGGCATTGGACCAGGTACCACACTACATGGTCCTGTCGAGTTTTCCTTTTCACACATATCATTTGGGAAACAGATTACCAGGGAAACACCTTTGTAAATACACCTAGACATTTAGGAGTCGCATGAGCTAGTGATACTAGACCCGTGGGGCGAATGGCAAATATTGCCGTGCACATGGTGTAAAACATAATAAGTTTGAAAGAGCCAGGGTCTTTGATTAGGATGTGTTCACTGTGCTTATAAAAATATAAAAAAAAAAATTATTTTTCAGGGCAGGTCTTGTTGTGTATATGGTTATGATTGGGGGGCGACCTGCCTTTTGACCCCCTTAGCTCCATTTTGTTGAGAACGAGAAATAAAGACCTGAAAGGCGGGTCATTTTGGAACCAAACCCGTTGTTAGGTGGTGTGTGATGCCGGTAAGCCCCGAACCGGCAATTAATAAACATACAAAAGTTTCCAAGTATAACGCACTCTCGAAGTCCTCAATTGCAAGCAGGTAGCTTTTAATCGTTACGCGTTTTGACAAAAATGCTGTCTTGATCACACGAACATTATTACAAACTAAACATGCATAAATAAAGTAGAGTGAAAACACACATTAGGTGGTAACTGACAAACGACTAAGGAAGTGAACACGTCTTCCTGTGAGGTTACAAGTCGGACATTTTGTAATGTGCAAAATTATGTATCGGCATAGTGTATCGCTCGTTATAAGTACACTGTTGCGGAGGTACTAAGAATTCAGTTTACAATTCATTATAAACATTGAAATAAAACGGTGAGAAATGCCTTAATAGTCACACAAGAGATTATAGTTAATGTGTTTTTTTGTGTTTTGTTTGTTTTGTTTTCTGCAGCATCTTTTTGGCAGCCATTTATAAGTGTGTAAAGTAAGTACTTGTAATTGCACTTAATACATAAACATAGTGCTAATTACATTTTTTAGAATTTTAAAAAAATATAGAGCTCCAGATATTATCGGTGAGAAGGTGCCTGCATTTAATTTCTTACGGGCTAATGGCATATCTCATTGAAACCTCTGAATAAACCCCATTATTGGTTACACAATTTAAATGCCGTAAAGACATGTGCACATATGACATTAAGTGCCTAAAAGATTTTATGTATATAAAGGGAAGATTTCTGTGTATATATATGTGGTCTAGTAGTGCCTTGTCCCATTTCTATGCTGTTCTGGACTCCAAACAAAATGCGATATCTCTTAATTATCCCCAATAGTGGGCCTATGTGTTCTCAGTTGTCATAGCACAAGTGGAATCATATTACTTAGTACAGCTTTCAATCAAATATACATTAAGAACACGAATTCAGTCTAACTAGTACGTTTCAAATTGCCTCACAGGTTCGTATTGTTATAGTGTCCTTGTATCAACAAAAACCAAGTAAGTGAAATAAGTGCAGGAAATAGGAAAATTATTACTATTAAATTATATTGGAAAATTTAAAAGTCTCTTATCTGGATTCAGTGTTCGCCCGAGCCCGGGGAAGAAAAGGGTAGGGAACCCGTGAAGTGACCATACAAAGTGGTGGGTCCCTTCCTTTCTTCCTGTGAAAAAGAGCACAGATAAGAGGCATTGTAAGTATGGTTTCTTCTACAAACAAATATAAATGCAATGAAACGATATCATACAATTACAGTACTGTATTAATGCATTTTCTCCTGTAATAAACATTTTTTTCTATTCAGCATGGAAGTGTGAGGCTAATTCATCATCTAAATTATGGCCTCCTGGGAGATTTGCCTCTAATTCCAGTATCCACTTTGATTATTGTTGTCTAAGTGACAATTCTCTATTGACCCCTCTTACACCTAAAGTTATCTGTTCAATTGCAAAGAATCTGAGAAGTGAATTGTTGGACTGGTGATATTCCTAAAAATGTCTGGCAATGGGATAATGTGTATCAACATTAGTTATGGCCCTGAGATGTTCCATAACTCTTTTTTTGGCCATAGATGTGGTGCTGCTCACATATCTTAAATGGCATGGACTCTGAAGTATATATACAACAAAATTGCTACTACAGGTCAAAAATTGATTGATGTTTCACTTATCTGTTCTCCCTGGGATGTTAAATTCTTTCACTGTGTGACTCGATCTGCAGGCCCTACAGTGCCCACAGGGGAAGAAGCCTTTGAGATTATGAAAATCATTCTTCTTGGTTCTGGTGATGTCCCCCTTCACCAAGATATCCCTTAAGCTTCTACTTCTCCTATAGGTGATAAGTGGTCTCTCTCCTACATCTTTACCTATAATGGCATCCGTTTGCAAACGTTTCCAATTATCAGCCAGGATTTTACATACTTTTTTAGATTGGTTATTAAAGGTGGTAATTACTCTAGCCTCTGTTTTAGTGGTCTCTTTACTTTCAGTTTGTTCTAATGATTTCTCTCTGCTGACCTCATTATTTTGCCTATAGCTTTGTTTAAAACCCATTCGGGATACCCTCTTTCCCTGAACCTGTTACACATAATCTTTTGTTCTTTCAGAAATTTCTCATTGGTGCTGCAATTTCTTTTTGCCCGCAGTAGCTCTTCATATGCAATACTCCATTTAAGGGGCTCTGGGTGGTCACTGTGGGCGTGTAACAGGCTGTTCCCAGCCGTGTCCTTTCTATATAGGCTGGTAACTAAGTTCCCTTCAATAACTTCGATCTTAGTATCCAAGAACTCTACACTATTTTTACTGATATTGTGTGTGAGGACGATATTGTACTGATTGTTGTTAAGTTTCTTGATGAAAGATGTTGCCTCGAGTTCTGTACCCTTCCATACCATGAACAGATCATCTATCTATCTAAGCCATACAACAACTGACTCCAGTTCTGTTCTAAGTGACGTGTCATGGCGGATCTGTTCTTCCCATTTACCTAGAAAGAGGTTTGCTAAGGTCAGCGCGAAGCACGTACCCATGTCTGTGCCTCGCACCTCTTTATGCAAAACCCCATCGAAAATAAAGATGTTATTCTCCAGACAAAACATCATCATGTCTGCTAACATTTGTGTGTGTTCTAGGTACATGATATGTCTGGTTCCAAGGTAATGCATACAGTCTTCTACACCCTGGACGTGAGCAATGATGGTATATAATGAATTCACGTCCAGGGTGATGAGAACATAGTTTTGTTCCCAGGCAAGACCTTCTATTTTGTTTAGAAAGTCTTTAGTATCTCTCACATATGAGGGTAACTCAATGACATAAGCCTTAAGGAAATGGTCAACATATTTTGAAATGTTTTCAAGGACATTACCTACCGAGGAGACTATAGGTGTCCCCGGAGGAATGGTAGGATTTTTATGAATCTTAGGAAGAAGATATAGAATGGGCAACTTGGGATAGTCAGTCTCTTTTTAGGAAACAGTATTCATGCAACGAAATAATACCAGATTCCTGCCATTCTGAGAGTTTCTGCCATGTAGTAGTTATACTGGCATTATAAGAAGCTGTGTCACATGTACAATAAAACTTAGCATCACTAAATTGTTTTTTGGCCTCATTAATGTACAGTTGTTTATCCCACAAAACGATGTTACCACCCTTGTCTGAAGGACGTATTACCATACTTGTGTCTTTAGATAATGACAAGATAATATTACGTTGTTTACGTGACAGGTTATAGTTGGCAGTTTTCCCATTAGTCACATTGTGTTTCTGTTTGATGAGCTCTTTAGTGACAACATCGTGAAAAGTATCAATGGAGTCATGGGGCAAGTTAGGGTAAAAAATTGAACGTGGTTTGAATGAAGTACATGCTGCTTTATCTGTACATACATTGGAAGTACTATTCACCAGGTGAAAAAACGAATCTTGGAACACACTAGGGCCATTATCAATGAGGACAAGCAATATCCCATTGCCAGACATTTTAAAGAAACACATGGAAAAAACATCAATGTCTTACAATTTTGTGCCCTAGATAGAATTCCAAAATCAGAAAGGGGTGGAGACAGAGTGAGAGAGCTACGAAAATTGGAGTCTAAAATGATTATTAAATATGACACCGTACAACCATTAGGTTTAAACAAAGATGAAGAGATGTCGGTTCATTTGGGTTAAATAATCATTAACGTGCTGTACATTTGACACTCAAATTACAAGATATTACATGATGTAAATATGAAGCCATAAGTTTGTTTTTAATTGTTCACACTAGTATAGTGATTGCAAAAATTTGTTTATGTTTTGTAGGAGACCAAACTGTCAGCATACCATTAAGAAGATCTACTTTCAGAGGCATTATGAAATTATGATTTGGTTCGCGCAAAGTGAGACAATTAATTATAAGAGCCACTGATAAATTTTGGCCCACTGGGGCAGTATTTACAAAATTTTATGAGACAGCCCACTGGGGCGTTAATCAAACAGCAACATGTAGCACACATCAAGGTTTTAGATAAAATCGCTCGTTTGTAGTATTATGCCCACTAGAGCCGAACTTATCACTACAATTGTTCTGAAATTACCTTGTACCAATGTGTATAATTATGTTCATGTTGGTCTTACCAGATATTGTAATCAGTGACAATTACAGAATGTTTGAAACAGTAACTTGTGCCGATTTGACCATTACAAAATGGATGCCAATTTTGAAGGTCTTTGTTATTGAGTTGGGGCAGGTAGTCCTACCTTTATGTTTTGTTTAAACACTATATGTAGCACTTTTCACAAACTGTTGATTACCCGTGACCAAGGTGCAGTGGCACCAAAACGCGTCGGGTGTTTGTTTGCTCTTTCTTAAATAAATAATCACGCTAAAGGAACTGGGCTCAAGAACGCTTTTTTTCATCGTGAAAAGGCTCTATGGACAAATGAATGAGGATCGCTACCTCGCTTGAGCCCGCCACCGTAAAAGCGGCAGGGAAACCAGCGAACGGTATGAAAATATATATGTATATATATATATATATATATATATATATATATATTCGTAAATCGGAGTTCCACACGCGCACTCAGAGTCTCCTGACACAGAAAACCAGGCTTAGTTCAATTCCAATGGGGGTTTATTTTAATCATAAACCCGCCGTGACGCGTTTCGCCACCGTAGTGGCTTGTTCACACAGCGTTTGTGAATAAAGATTGCCAATACATACATTTTCGCAGTACTACTTAATGAACATCGTGAAAGGATTACAGCCTGTACAATAAAGGTATCTACAATATGAGCACCATTTTGTAAATGTAGATTTCACCCCCTACGTCATTAGATCATGGCTGCATCACTTCGGTTTATATACATAGACACTCTTATTGGGTATTAATAGAGTCTATTCATGTGATTTATTAGCAAGTTGCTCGTTTTACCGAATATGCAGTACTTTTACCTTCGCAAGGGAATACGGTCTTGCTAGTGTTTTCACATTTGTCATTAAATCATGGCTGCATCAATTCGGTTCATATACATAGACACTCTCATGGGTATAGTTAGAGTCGGTTGATGTGATTTCTTAGCGAATCGCTCGTTTTACCGAATGTGCAGTACTTTTACATACGCAAAGGATTATGGTCCTTGTAGTGCTTCCCCAGTAAGCATAAAGTATAGTGTGTGGATCGTATGAGTACATTCACAAATTTCTCATTCGCTATGTAATCGCAACAGACCCCTTTTGTGTATCGGCATTTGGTTAAGTGTAACTCTTACATCGGGTTACACGTCCGTGTAGCACTGAGATATAGGAGAGTGTGACTGTTCATTTAATGATTTGCATTGAGGGAGTAACACACAATAATCCTATATAATCTGCACACATTCCCATCCCGAGGACCAGGGGAACTCTATAATTTATAGAGGGAGTCAAGCTGACACAAGCACCGGGTGGTGTGTTCATAATGGAGTCTTTGGATTCCCTGGAAAAGAAAGGATGGATGAAGGAAAGGAACGTAGAGAGGCAGCACAAACACTGTTTGCAAGGGCACCAGACATTGGAAGATCTGTACAGACTACAACACCAATTGAAAAAACAATTTATGAAACACCTAGAAAATATGAAAAACTTCATAAACAGGAAAACTCTAAATGGTGGGAGGCAACATCTTTGCAGGACTATATTGACAAATCGATGGTACCTCGAGGTCTAAGAATTTACATAACTCCTTCATATGACTCTCCGGATCCCCAAATGCTAGAGGACTGGTCTGTGAATTCAGCCACAAGTTCCAGGAACATGCTGGAAATATTGGTCAAATATGCCTGGTCTGACAGAGAGAAAATTAAACAAGAGATAGAACAAATAAAAATCTTGTTGAGTACACATGATGAACAAGAAATCATCAAGAAATACCTAGAGGAAATGAAGAAACGCTTAAAAATGATGGAGGATGACATAAAAAGGAGAAAACAACGGAAATTACACAGGGACTGCGGGGACTATGAGTCTGGCAGGGTCCTGACGTACAGCAAAAAATATGACCATCTCTATGATACCGGAAAACCGGCAGAGACCAATATAAGACACCACCAGGAACAGCGTGAGGAGGACTCAACGGATCCGAGTGACATCGACACAGAAGATTTAGAAACAACAAGAACATCTGAAAGCTCGACATCAGATACGGACAGAGTAACCAGACCTAAAGCAACTTTTTTAGACGAGTACCGGCTCATGAAACAGAGCCGGCAAACGACAAGATCGATGTCCAGGATGAACCAGATGGAGGACTCCCCGAACCCGAGAGGAAGGGGCAGAGGGAGAGGAAGGGGTACCAGAGGAAGAGGAGGAAAAGGTCCCGACAAAGAGGAAAGAAAATAGAAAAATACGGAGTATGTGGGAAGAAAGCAGACATGCTCCAAGAAGAATCAATAATGGATGATGCAATGGTAAATCAAACAATTGTTAATTTAACAACTAAGACTTTAAGCAACAAAGACAAAAGAACGTTGTGTCTAGGACTGTCATTCTGTTCTGCAGTTCCCATGAACTATGTCGAAAGCAAAATTGATGTATTTAAGTTTTGTAGGAAATTGAAACTTAAAAAGTGGCATAAATTGAAAGCAGCTAAGAGTAGGGAACAACAACATGTAACAAGAACCACACAGGTGGAAGATTTAGCAATTGGTGATATAGATACCATGATCATTCTCCATGAACTTCAGAACAATCCGGATGACACACACATGAGTCCAGAATCTCTTCTTATCTTAAATGAGTTAGAGATTAAACATGACAAAGCAGCGTGCAGCAATTTCAGACCACAATCAACCTTTGTACCTAGAATGGGTCATGACAATATTGACACTTTTCAGGAGCTAGTGAGCAATGAAATGTTAAATTTTAGACAAAAAAGTTGGTCAAAAAAGATGAAAAACTTTAAACATAATTTAACAGCTACACAGAAAAAAGCTATACACGATCTAGCAACTGATGAAAGCATTGTAGTGAGACCTGCGGACAAAGGTGGAAATATTGTTATCCTATCCAGAGATATGAATGTCAGGGAGGCCCTGCGCCAACTAAGTGACAATAACACCTATACCATCTCCACACGGGTAGAATATAACAATAGTGTCTGTAATATTTGGGAATTACTCAATGAGTGGAAAGACAAGGGACTGCTAGAATGGGAAGAATTCTGTTTTTTTAAAAAGGACTACCCCATCATACCAGTAATGTACCTGCTCCCTAAGATCTACAAAAATAGAGATAATCCCCCAGGTAGACCGATTATCTCACCAAGGGGTAGTGCCCTGGAAAATATCTCAAG
This sequence comes from Triturus cristatus, assembly GCF_964204655.1. NCBI lineage: Eukaryota > Metazoa > Chordata > Amphibia > Caudata > Salamandridae > Triturus > Triturus cristatus. The sequence goes on along the minus strand of NC_140593.1, from coordinate 1,008,980,900 downwards.
ATATGTAGATCACTTCCTGAGAGAATTTGTTTCTACTCTCCCCTCCTATGTCAGAGACACAAAAGATGTTTTGAATAAAATTGCCAACCTAGTATGGAAAGAGGATTACATCCTTATAACCTTGAATGTCAATTCACTCTACACCATAATAAACCATGATCAGGGACTACAAGCATGTGCAAAATTTCTAAAACGCAGCCTCTTAGAGCATACCAACATGATCCTAGAGATGATAAGATTCTGTCTCATGAACAATTATTTTTTGTTCAATGGGTCAATGTCTAAACTAGGGGTGGGCGGAAGTTGCGAAATCCACTTTCGCAAATTATCGCGAAAATGTTAAAAATTATCGCAAACACGCGGAAATATCGCGAAGATGCGGACGTTTTTTTCCCGCATGTTCGCGAGATTTTCTGCATGGTTGCGGCTCGCCAACTTACCCATGTGGTTGCTCGCGGACGCGGCCATCTTGGTTTCAGTTGTCTCGCGGTGCATGATCGCGAGAAGAAAGACGTGATCGCGCAACGCATGACGTCACTGTGGGCGCGAACTGTGGCGAGACAGCGCAAATGGCTAAAAACAATACAACATCTCATGGAGAACGCGAGCGGATCAAGAAAACTTGTCGGCGAACGCAGGGATTCAGGTAAGGCGATCGCGCGCGTGCGAGAATGTATTATTTTACAGCGCGAGCAAGAAACAAATTATCGCCAAGCTGCGGAATGCGGAAATTTTGACATTTTCGCGCTTTCCGCGGAAAGCGAAAATGTCAAATTATCGCAATTTCCGCGAACGGAACGAAATTTTAGACCAGGCCTAGTATAAACAAAGACACGGTACCGAGATGGGCACTTGTTTTGCGCCTAGTTTTGCGAATCTCTTCATGGGGGCGTGGGAGGAAGAAAATTGAGTAACATCAGACTTGAAGAAGCCTTTACCAGCGTTATATTGTGGCTCAGGTACATTGATGATATTTTTGTGGTATGGCAGGGTGAAGAAAAAGACGCAATACTTTTCATTAAAGAGCTAAATCACAATGAAAAGAATCTTACCCTGACCAGCACCATCAGTAAGGAGGAAGTGGAATACTTGGACACACGGATATTAGTAAGAAACAACAACATACACACGACTCTCTATCGTAAATGCACGGCAGGTAACACTCTACTCCATGCTCTAAGCAGCCACCCAGACAACCTTAAATGGAGTATACCCTATGGGGTGCTGCTCAGAGCAAAAAGGAATTGTAGTTCTCCGTTAGATTACCTGAGAGAAGAATCAACACATGATTGAAAGATTCAAGTTAAGAGGGTATCCTGCATGGGTTCTCAGGAAAGCGGTTGAAAGGATAAAAAAAGTGGAAAGATCGAGTACCCTTGCAACAGCAGATAATGTGACCACAGATAATGAATATGACAATAAAACTCGTATGATCATGATATACAATGGTAATTCTACCCAGATATGCAAAGTAGTCAACCGACACTGGGGGATCATTAGAAACGACCCCATCATAGGCAAGACCCTACCAGAAAGTCCTAGTATAACGTATAGGAAAGGGCGTAGCCTCAGAAATTCACTGGTGCATAGTGACTTAACATCAAACACAGAGGAAAGGGGCATATATTTGCAAGGATTTTTCCCATGCGGCCACTGTAAAGCATGTGGAAGCAGTAAAATGGTCAAAGAATTCTGGAACACAAGCACCAACATCATGATCAATATCTCTCAATTTCTAACATGCACAAGCACGTTTGTCATTTATGTGTTGGAATGCCCATGTAAACTTTGTTACGTTGGTAGTACGACACATATGGCAAAAAAACGTGTCCTTGAACATATGCGGGCAATAACTAATAATGATAGACAATATCCTATTGCCCGACATTTTGCCAGCCATCATTTTTCAGACTACACGAAATTAAGGTACTATGCTATTGAACAGGTCTTACCCAAAGCCAGAGGTGGTAATCGAGTCTTGAGACTTAGACAGCCAGAGTCAAAACACATAATAGGTATGTGTACTCTGTTCCCAAGAGGCCACAATCTAGACGAAGACATGGCCATACATTTACAAGAAGAATAGTAATTACTATGACTTGGTATATGTAGAGAATTTTGAATTTTATCTTAATCGGTCTAATTGTCTTTATATTTATCTCCCACAGGAGGAAAGGAAGGGAATTGTCGTTACCAGTGCCAACGAGATCCCTACCCTTTCCTTCAAACCATCCTACGGTTATATTTGAAACAAGATAAGATTTTAATTATGCACTGTTTTGATATATACCTTTTTTGACATGTATTATATATATTTTGATTTTTGTGATATATTTGAACACCTGGAGTTTTGTTATGTTAAGGGGGTGAAGATGTAGATGCCATACAGTCAAAACAATATTGTCAGATATGTATGAACAAGATGGATTTGATCTAGATTTATATGTCATATATAGTTCCTATTAGAGATCATGCAACCTTGTAAACACCCACTAACCAGGGTAATAATGAAACATAAGAGAGTATAGGGCTCTAAGGGATCCGTAAATGAGGCACTATGCGATTACATAGTGAATGAGAAATTTGTGAATGTACTCATACGATCCACACACTATACTTTATGCTAACTGGGGAAGCACTACAATGACCATAATCCTTTGTGTATGTAAAAGTACTGCACATTCGGTAAAACAAGCAATTCGCTAAGAAATCACATCAACCGACTCTAACTATACCCATGAGAGTGTCTATGTATATGAACCGAATTGATGCAGCCATGATTTAATGACAAATGTGAAAACTCTAGCAAGACCGTATTCCTTTGCGAAGGTAAAAGTACTGCATATTCGGTAAAACGAGCAACTTGCTAATAAATCACGTGAATAGACTCTATTTATACCCAATAAGAGTGTCTATGTATATAAACCGAAGTGATGCAGCCATGATCTAATGACGTAGGGGGTGAAATCTACATTTACAAAATGGCGCTCATATTGTAGATACCTTTGTTGTACAGGCTGTAGTCCTTTCATGATGTTCATTAAGTCGTACTGCGAAAATGTATGTATTGGCAATCTTTATTCACAAACGCTGTGTGAACAAGCCACTACGGTGACGAAACGCGTCACGGCGGGTTTCTGATTAAAATAAAGCCCCATTGGAATTGAACTAAGCCTGGTTTTCTATGTCAGGAGACTCTGAGTGCGCAAGTGGAACTCTGATTTACGAATATATTGAATACCGATTCTCTCCGCCGGTCTTGCGCCACCCCTCAATGATTGAGGACGCTACAGGAGAAACTTGGACTGATATATATATATATATCAGAAACACTTTCCCGACTCTTCCCACTTCCCAGCCGGTAAAGAGAGAAGAGAGAGTCACGGACACCAGTTTCTTCGTGGCAGAGATCAGGTCTTTATTTCTCGTTCACAGCTCTGACGCATTTCGGATAACAAAGTATCCTTGTTCACATAAATACAAACTAAATAAACTACTGGTTTTCACCAGCAGTAGCTAAGTTATATATATATATATATATATCAAGCCACAAGTTCCGGTAATGGGATCGATTAGACAGCGGGCGGTCCGAGCCAGGAAACCGGAATTCCTAAAAATTTAAAGAACACCTACTTTCGCCGTAGCAAAAATAAACTCGGACTCCAGAGTTGCGTGCAGATTCTTTTAATATCCAAGTGCAAAAACGATGCGTTTCACCTTTACGGCTTGTTCACGCTCGAAGATGCAACCCACCACCATGTTTAAATACATTGGTTCATTAAAAGACGGACTTTCATGTAACAGCAGGTTCGAAGTTACTAAAGCGGCCATCTTGTAAGGTTGTATCTGTGCAGTTGTTTCATACAAATAATAACATATTAATGCAGTTTCACTAAATACAAGATCACACAGTTGAAATATTTCATTATACTGATATTTACATGAAGTCACGTCAAATCGTGTATAGTATCGCCCAAGTGGGCGTAAACAACCGTAATTCACTATACACTCTCTGATAGCCTCTCATAGAGTAGGTAGCTGCTCGTTATGGCTAACACATAATTGTGTGATCATTAAAAATTCAATATCATCCTGATAAACCTTAAATGGGTGTATCTAAATTAACGTAAATTGCACTGTTGTCCAATCGCCCAAGTGGGTTTAACAATCTTAGCTCACATCTGGCGGAAATACCGAATTCCTAATGGAACCCTAAAGTGTTTCCTTTTATTGGGAAAACACGGTGCTAGAATGTACGTTCTCGCCAGATTCATCAAATATCCTAAGGCGCGGCATCACTAATACAATGCCTCCCTATGACAATGCAATACAGTCATTCCTATAGTGCCCAAGTGGGCTTAAGGCAAAGAATTTTTATGATCAAAAACTAAACATAATATTGAATCCTGATAAGTATAAGCAGATCCTAGACCTTAGATACATGTAATCATTACATTCAAAGTGACTTCGTTCCTCAATGTTCATGTGACACCGTCTGAAATATAAACAGATATATAATTTAAAATTCTGACTTGAGTTTCAAAACAGCATAGGCTAAAACGTCAATGTGCTTTTTATTCATGCAGATGTACGGCTAATTCCTCGCTCACATTCAAGCCCTTAGGTGCGAGGCTTTCCAAATCAACAATATAACGGGATTCTAATTTCCTCAACATTAGTTCCCGGTTACCTCCTCTTATTCCCAGGTCAACAGAATCAATTACCACCATACGCATCTTGGTCTCATCCTGAAAATGTTGGTCAAAAAAATGCCTTGCTATCGGGTATGCTCGATTATTATTGCGTATAGCCCGTAAATGCTCCAACACACGTTTATTTGCTGCATGTTTGGTACTACCAATGTACCACTTGGCACATGGGCATATAAGCACATATACACAATGAGTCGTGTTGCATGTAAGTTTCTTTCTGATGATAAATTCCCTTTTGGAATTATGTACATGTAACTTAACACAATCAATGCTATATTTGCAAGCTTTGCATTTCTTACAACATTTGAATCCTCCATCCTTACTCACAGAGTCGCCCTTATTCTCAGTGATGTAATTATGGCTTAGTTCATCTGCCAAACAACGACTCTTCCTGAATGTGATCTGTGGGTTACTACTTAGATCTTTTTTGAGATGTTCATCCGTGAGTAGCACGTGCCAATGTTTTCTAAAAACCTTGCGTATCTCAGTAGCTTGTCCTGAGAAAGTGGTGATAAATCTGATTTTATCTTCCTTCATTTCTTTCTGTTTGGGATAGATGAGTTCATCACGGGTCTTTGTCTCTACCCTGGAAATAGCATCTTTTATAATCCTGGCACTGTAACCCCTCTCCCTGAATCTCTGGCACATAGTCACCATCTCCCTTTCATATGTCCCCTTAGTACTACAGTTCCTTTTGGCTCGTAGCAATTCCCCATATGGGATGCTACGGATCAAACTCCCTGGATGATTGCTATGGGCATTTAAAATGCTATTACCCGCCGTTTCTTTGCGGAATAGTTTCGAGGTCAATAGATTGTTTACGACCTCTAGGCGGACATCAAGAAATTCCATAGTATTCCTACTGATGTTTTCAGTGAACTGTAGATTGCAAGTATTCAGGTTGAGTTTGTCAATGAAGATTCGAACAGAATCTTCATCCCCACACCAAATGAAAAAAATATTGTCAATGTATCTCAGCCACAGGGCAACGTTGTTAAATTCATGCATGTTTGCCACTACCTGCTCCTCCCATCAGCCCATGAACAAGTTCGCGTAGCTGGGGGCGAAGCAGGTACCCATCGCTGTGCCCTGTGACTGTTTATAGACACTATCATTGAAAATGAAAAAATTATTTTTGAGACAAATCTCAATCATTTCCAATATCATTTGAGAGTGGTGTAGTAATGAAATGGATCTGGTTTTGAAGAAATACTGGATTGCTAGTAACCCCTGTTCATGAAAATAATCTAGGTTTAGCATGTATCTTCTCAATTTTAATGGCGGCTGCTAGACTAGCTATTGCTAGGGCTTGGATTTCTCCCACACCTCCTCAGGTTGAGGATTTTTGGTCGATAATTAAGGAAACTTATGGCTTGGAGGCTGCCTTAGCAAATACAAGGGGACTTCGCTCCTTGGTTAAATTAGAAGCACTTTGGCGACCAATGTCTTTTTGATTAATCTATTATATATTTTATATTGAATGTGTGGTTATGTAATTTGCGATGTAAATGCTCCTGTGTGTCTTTATGATTATATTGCTTTATATCATTTGGCGATCATCTCAATTTGCGATTATATGGTCCTTTCTGATTACCTGCTTACTTTATTATCGCTGCCTTCCTTCTTCATATGTTATGTCATGTCATATGCTATTCACTTCATTGCCTTCTTGAATTTACTATACTGTTGATGTATACTACTATATATGCTTTTGTTTTACTGTATTTTGTTCTGTGCCTACTGTGATGATGAAAATAAAAATATTAAAAAAAAAAAAAAAAGAAATGTTACTGTAAAACGGATATGGCAGAAGTATTAAAATCTAAGATTGCATACAGGGAGATCCTGGTTGGTTGGAAGGACAGGGGATTGATAGAACAAGAAGAATTTAGCTATCTGTACTGTGCCCACCTCAGAATACCTATTTTGTATCTACTGCCTAAGATACATAAGGACAGGCAAAACCCTCCAGGACGACCTATAGTGTCCTCTATTGGGTCACTATATGAGAACACATCAAGGTTTATTGATTATTTTCTCAGACCTTATGTGATTGCTCTACCCTCATACCTAAGGGATACAACGCACTTTTTAACCATTATTGATGGCATACATTGGGAGGCGGAGTACACTCTGGTTTCTTTGGATGTTAGTAGCTTATATATTAGCATCCAACATGAACAGGGGTTACTAGCAATCCAGCATTTCTTCAAAACCAGATCCATTTCATTACTACACCACTCTCAAATGATATTGGAAATGATTGAGATTTGTCTCAAAAATAATTTTTTCATTTTCAATGATAGTGTCTATAAATAGTCACAGGGCACAGCGATGGGTACCTGCTTCTCCCCCAGCTACGCGAACTTGTTCATGGGCTGGTGGGAGGAGCAGGTAGTGGCAAACATGCATGAATTTAACAACGTTGCCCTGTGGCTGAGATACATTGACGATATTTTTTTCATTTGGTGTGGGGATGAAGATTCTGTTCGAATCTTCATTGACAAACTCAACCTGAATACTTGCAATCTACAGTTCACTGAAAACATCAGTAGGAATACTATGGAATTTCTTGATGTCCGCCTAGAGGTCGTAAACAATCTATTGACCTCGAAACTATTCCGCAAAGAAACGGCGGGTAATAGCATTTTAAATGCCCATAGCAATCATCCAGGGAGTTTGATCCATAGCATCCCATATGGGGAATTGCTACGAGCCAAAAGGAACTGTAGTACTAAGGGGACATATGAAAGGGAGATGGTGACTATGTGCCAGAGATTCAGGGAGAGGGGTTACAGTGCCAGGATTATAAAAGATGCTATTTCCAGGGTAGAGACAAAGACCTGTGATGAACTCATCTATCCCAAACAGAAAGAAATGAAGGAAGATAAGATCAGATTTATCACCACTTTCTCAGGACAAGCTACTGAGATACGCAAGGTTTTTAGAAAACATTGGCACGTGCTACTCACGGATGAACATCTCAAAAAAGATCTAAGCAGTAACCCACAGATCACATTCAGGAAGAGTCGTTGTTTGGCAGATGAACTAAGCCATAATTACATCACTGAGAATAAGGGCGACTCTGTGAGTAAGGATGGAGGATTCAAATGTTGTAAGAAATGCAAAGCTTGCAAATATAGCATTGATTGTGTTAAGTTACATGTACCTAATTCCAAAAGGGAATTTATCATCAGAAAGAAACTTACATGCAACACGACTCATTGTGTATATGTGCTTATATGCCCATGTGCCAAGTGGTACATTGGTAGTACCAAACATGCAGCAAAAAAATGTGTGTTGGAGCATTTACGGGCTATACGCAATAATAATCGAGCATACCCGATAGCAAGGCATTTTTTTGACCAACATTTTCAGGATGAGACCAAGATGCGTATGGTGGTAATTGATTCTGTTGACCTGGGAATAAGAGGAGGTAACCGGGAACTAATGTTGAGGAAATTAGAATCCCGTTATATTGTTGATTTGGAAAGCCTCGCACCTAAGGGCTTGAATATGAGCGAGGAATTAGCCGTACATCTGCATGAATAAAAAGCACATTGATGTTTTAGCCTATGCTGTTTTGAAACTCAAGTCAGAATTTTAAATTATATATCTGTTTATATTTCAGACGGTGTCACATGAACATTGAGGAACGAAGTCACTTTGAATGTAATGATTACATGTATCTAAGGTCTAGGATCTGCTTATACTTATCATGATTCAATATTATGTTTAGTTTTTGATCATAAAAATTCTTTGCCTTAAGCCCACTTGGGCACTATAGGAATGACTGTATTGCATTGTCATAGGGAGGCATTGTATTAGTGATGCCGCGCCTTAGGATATTTGATGAATCTGGCGAGAACGTACATTCTAGCACCGTGTTTTCCCAATAAAAGGAAACACATTAGGGTTCCATTAGGAATTCGGTATTTCCGCCAGATGTGAGCTAAGATTGTTAAACCCACTTGGGCGATTGGACAACAATGCAATTTACGTTAATTTAGATACACCCATTTAAGGTTTATCAGGATGATATTGAATTTTTAATGATCACACAATTATGTGTTAGCCATAACGAGCAGCTACCTACTCTATGAGAGGCTATCAGAGAGTGTATAGTGAATTACGGTTGTTTACGCCCACTTGGGCGATACTATACACGATTTGACGTGACTTCATGTAAATATCAGTATAATGAAATATTTCAACTGTGTGATCTTGTATTTAGTGAAACTGCATTAATATGTTATTATTTGTATGAAACAACTGCACAGATACAACCTTACAAGATGGCCGCTTTAGTAACTTCGAACCTGCTGTTACATGAAAGTCCGTCTTTTAATGAACCAATGTATTTAAACATGGTGGTGGGTTGCATCTTCGAGCGTGAACAAGCCGTAAAGGTGAAACGCGTCGTTTTTGCACTTGGATATTAAAAGAATCTGCACGCAACTCTGGAGTCCGAGTTTATTTTTGCTACGGCGAAAGTAGGTGTTCTTTATATATATATATATATATATATATATATATATATATATATATATATATATATATATATATATATATATATATATATATATATATATATATATTCACAAAAAGGTTTCCCTGCTTAAGAATGCCACACAGTGAGAGGTGTATCCTGTCTTTATTGCAGGTAAGCAGAAAACAGCGCGTTGCTCCTCAATGTCAAAAAGCGCCATACATGTTTCGGGCTAACTGCCCTTGGTCACTGGCAACAACACAGACGCCCACAGCTGCTCGCATTTAAAGTCATTGACTCCGCCCTCTAAAGACAGTGCATTCTGGGCAAAGGAGTTCATTACCATAGTGGGATTCTTCTCCGTGGTGGTAGCAGCCGGTTCTGTGTCATAAACTGCATTCCAAAGTGGGCTGGCATGGAGGAAAAACTGCAGCCTTCGGCATAGTATTCACTCCTACAACAGTTGGAACCTCTAACTCCACGGAAACTCCAAAGTTCAGCAGGTCCGTGGCCAGCAGAGTAAGCGGGGGACATTCTCGCGACGAGGAGCGCCGCATTCAATTATTCACAAAAAGGTTTCCCTGCTTAAGAATGCCACACAGTGAGAGGTGTATCCTGTCTTTATTGCAGGTAAGCAGAAAACAGCGCGTTGCTCCTCAATGTCAAAAAGCGCCATACATGTTTCGGGCTAACTGCCCTTGGTCACTGGCAACAACACAGACGCCCACAGCTGCTTGCATTTAAAGTCATTGACTCCGCCCTCTAAAGACAGTGCATTCTGGGCAAAGGAGTTCATTACCATAGTGGGATTCTTCTCCGTGGTGGTAGCAGCCGGTTCTGTGTCATAAACTGCATTCCCCAAAGTGGGCTGGCATGGAGGAAAAACTGCAGCCTTCCGCATAGTATTCACTCCCACAACAGTTGGAACCTCTAACTCCACGGAAACTCCAAAGTTCAGCAGGTCCGTGGCCAGCAGAGTAAGCGGGGAGCATTCTCGCGACGAGGAGCGCCGCATTCAATTATTCACAAAAAGGTTTCCCTGCTTAAGAATGCCACACAGTGAGAGGTGTATCCTGTCTTTATTGCAGGTAAGCAGAAAACAGCGCGTTGCTCCTCAATGTGAAAAAGCGCCATACATGTTTCGGGCTAACTGCCCTTGGTCACTGGCAACAACACAGACGCCCACAGCTGCTTGCATTTAAAGTCATTGACTCCGCCCTCTAAAGACAGTGCATTCAGGGCAAAGGAGTTCATTACCATAGTGGGATTCTTCTCCGTGGTGGTAGCAGCCGGTTCTGTGTCATAAACTGCATTCCCCAAAGTGGGCTGGCATGGAGGAAAAACTGCAGCCTTCCGCATAGTATTCACTCCCACAACAGTTGGAACCTCTAACTCCACGGAAACTCCAAAGTTCAGCAGGTCCGTGGCCAGCAGAGTAAGCGGGGGGCATTCTCGCGACGAGGAGCGCCGCATTCAATTATTCACAAAAAGGTTTCCCTGCTTAAGAATGCCACACAGTGAGAGGTGTATCCTGTCTTTATTGCAGGTAAGCAGAAAACAGCGCGTTGCTCCTCAATGTCAAAAAGCGCCATACATGTTTCGGGCTAACTGCCCTTGGTCACTGTCAACAACACAGACGCCCACAGCTGCTTGCATTTAAAGTCATTGACTCCGCCCTCCAAAGACAGTGCATTCTGGGCAAAGGAGTTCATTACCATAGTGGGATTCTTCTCCGTGGTGGTAGCAGCCGGTTCTGTGTCATAAACTGCATTCCCCAAAGTGGGCTGGCATGGAGGAAAAACTGCAGCCTTCCGCATAGTATTCACTCCCACAACAGTTGGAACCTCTAACTCCACGGAAACACCAAAGTTCAGCAGGTCCGTAGCCAGCAGAGTAAGCGGGGGGCATTCTCGCGACGAGGAGTGCCGCATTCAATTATTCACAAAAAGGTTTCCCTGCTTAAGAATGCCACACAGTGAGAGGTGTATCCTGTCTTTATTGCAGGTAAGCAGAAAACAGCGCGTTGCTCCTCAATGTCAAAAAGCGCCATACATGTTTCGGGCTAACTGCCCTTGGTCACTGGCACCAACACAGACGCCCACAGCTGCTTGCATTTAAAGTCATTGACTCCGCCCTCTAAAGACAGTGCATTCTGGGCAAAGGAGTTCATTACCATAGTGGGATTCTTCTCCGTGGTGGTAGCAGCCGGTTCTGTGTCATAAACTGCATTCCCCAAAGTGGGCTGGCATGGAGGAAAAACTGCTGCCTTCCGCATAGTATTCACTCCCACAACAGTTGGAACCTCTAACTCCACGGAAACTCCAAAGTTCAGCAGGTCCATGGCCAGCAGAGTAAGCGGGGGGCATTCTCGCGACGAGGAGCGCCGCATTCAATTATTCACAAAAAGGTTTCCCTGCTTAAGAATGCCACACAGTGAGAGGTGTATCCTGTCTTTATTGCAGGTAAGCAGAAAACAGCGCGTTGCTCCTCAATGTCAAAAAGCGCCATACATGTTTCGGGCTAACTGCCCTTGGTCACTGGCAACAACACAGACGCCCACAGCTGCTTGCATTTAAAGTCATTGACTCCGCCCTCTAAAGACAGTGCATTCTGGGCAAAGGAGTTCATTACCATAGTGGGATTCTTCTCCGTGGTGGTAGCAGCCGGTTCTGTGTCATAAACTGCATTCCCCAAAGTGGGCTGGCATGGAGGAAAAACTGCAGCCTTCCGCATAGTATTCACTCCCACAACAGTTGGAACCTCTAACTCCACGGAAACTCCAAAGTTCAGCAGGTCCGTGGCCAGCAGAGTAAGCGGGGGGCATTCTCGCGACGAGGAGCGCCGCATTCAATTATTCACAAAAAGGTTTCCCTGCTTAAGAATGCCACACAGTGAGAGGTGTAAATTCTGTCTTTATTGCAGGTAAGCAGAAAACAGCGCGTTGCTCCTCAATGTCAAAAAGCGCCATACATGTTTCGGGCTAACTGCCCTTGGTCACTGGCAACAACAAAGACGCCCACAGCTGCTTGCATTTAAAGTCATTGACTCCGCCCTCTAAAGACAGTGCATTCTGGGCAAAGGATTTCATTACCATAGTGGGATTCTTCTCCGTGGTGGTAGCAGCCGGTTCTGTGTCATAAACTGCATTCCCCAAAGTGGGCTGGCATGGAGGAAAAACTGCAGCCTTCCGCATAGTATTCACTCCCACAACAGTTGGAACCTCTAACTCCACGGAAACTCCAAAGTTCAGCAGGTCCGTGGCCAGCAGAGTAAGCGGGGGGCATTCTCGCGACGAGGAGCGCCGCATTCAATTATTCACAAAAAGGTTTCCCTGCTTAAGTATGCCACACAGTGAGAGGTGTATCCTGTCTTTATTGCAGGTAAGCAGAAAACAGCGCGTTGCTCCTCAATGTCAAAAAGCGCCATACATGTTTCGGGCTAACTGCCCTTGGTCACTGGCAACAACACAGACGCCCACAGCTGCTTGCATTTAAAGTCATTGACTCCGCCCTCTAAAGACAGTGCATTCTGGGCAAAGGAGTTCATTACCATAGTGGGATTCTTCTCCGTGGTGGTAGCACTAACTGCGTAAAGTGGGCGCGCGGAGCGCGAAGCGCACCGCGTGCTCACTGTGCGCGCACGGTGCGCGAAGCGCACCGTGCGCGCACGGAACGAACTGCGTTAAGTGGGCGCGCACGCCACGAATGGCATAAAGTAACTTAGCATTTAAAAAACCGTACAAATTCACTGAAAAAACCATAGGTTTCACACACGTTATAGTTAGGAATTAGCATTTAAAAAACCTTGCAAATTCACTGAAAAAACCATAGGTTTCACACATGTTATAGTTAGCGGAAATTTTACTGATAAAAAACCAATGAAATTCCCCCGTTATAGTTAGTGCAGGAAACTATAACTCACGCGACCGCAATCTTCTGCTGATGACATATGTGTCTTTATGAAAAAAAAATATGTGTAATATATGTATAGCTAAAAATTTATGGAAGAAGACATGGGCAAATAAGTGTCTAAATACAGTATTAGCATCAGCAGAGGATTGCGGTCGCGTGAGTTATAGTTTCCTGCACTAACTATAACGGGGGAATTTCATTGGTTTTTTATCAGTAAAATTTCCGCTAACTATAACATGTGTGAAACCTATGGTTTTTTCAGTGAATATATATATATATATATATATACATATCTACAATATCATTTTCATTTTACTATCCACAGGCCCTCTTATCTTGCGCCAAACTGGAAAAGCAACATAACACTGACAGTTACCTTACAGGACCGCATCTGCCAGGCAGCCAAGTTTGACGGACAGTCCAAGAGGAATATAGATGCAGCTCCCAATTTGGCAATACAGAATCATTTTTTCATTTAATAATATTTAGAACTCTGTGTTGTTTGCTTTACCTCTACATAATTTGTAATATATGTGCCTTCTTTCAAAGCTAGGTAACAAGGAACATTTGGATATAATGTAACTTGGGTCTGGGGCAGATGAACAGTTTGGTTTGCATTGCATTTATGTTACCTGTACTCATGCATTTGTTTCCTTTTCCTCCCATTATGATGCTTGGCTGCTCATTGCCCAGATGAATGTTGTCCTTGTGTAGTGTTTGTCTGTGTCAAATGTCTCCTCAAATCTCCCTTCCCATCCATTTATCAAACCCCTAACCCTCTTCCCCTAGGCTGTGTGATTAACTGGTGAAAGCAATACCAATTCAGTGCAGGATCTTCAGCTCTATCAAGAGCCCACACTGGGCACATTTACCCGCCCACCCATAAAAACAGTGCTCAATATTTTCAGAAGAACATCATTGCCAGCATCATCATTTCGGCACTGTGTTGCGTCAAAGCGTACTCATATCCACTTCAGAGTTTGAGTCCACTTCATTTCATAACTTTTACTACCTCACCATTGTTCTGAATAATTCAATTTCTCATAGCTTATTATATTTTCTCTATTGTCTCTCTTTGTGTGCACTAGTAGTCCAGTCTGGTGACTGTCTCAATTGTTTGTAAAGCTTTCATATAATAATCTATAACCCATTACCTCTGTTTTTATTTCAATTTAGTTAGTTCCTTGTGATGATTAGTCCTAATCCCACAGTTTGAGTTCACCTGGGAGGGACACTATTAATCTTGGGAGATGGGTCTCTGCAACGAGGATGGTTCCGCCCTACTTTCTACCACGCATGACCATTGCCCTGGGGATTAGCCTCAGCAAAAAGTCCAGTCTCCTCACATGCTTTTATGCACACCATCCACCTTGGGTATAGGTCTGAGTGAGGAGGACTGTCCCTCGCCACACCCTACTACACACACCCTTGCCCTGGGAAGCGGTCTGAGCAGGGAAGCCAGTCCTTCCTCACTCTCTACTGTGCACATCAGTTGCCTATGTGATAGGTGTCAATGAGGAGGGCAGTAAATCACCACACCCTGCTATGAATGCTTGTCACCCAAGGAAGAGCTGTCTGTGGAGATTCAGTTCCTTTCCACACACTACTATGAACACCCATTGTCCTGGAGAGAGGTCTCAGCAGACATTCCAGTCTCTCCACACACCCTACTATATACATCAGTCATCGTACATGGAGTTCTGAGTGAGGAGAACAGTCCCTCCCCACACTGTACTACACACGCTCATTGCCCAGAGAAGAGGTCTGAGAGGAGAGGCCAGTACTTCCTCACACTTTACTACACACACCAGTTGCATAGGGGAGAGGTCTCAGCGAGGATGACAGTCCATCCCCACATCCTAGTAAACACTCCAGTCACCCTGGGCAGGGGTGTCAGTGGAGAGGCCAGTTCCTCTCCACACCCTGCTATGGCCATATATTACCTTGGAGAGAGGTCTCAGTGGAGAGGTCAGTTCCTCACTACAGTCTTTTAAGTACACCTGTTATCCTGGGGAGAGGTCTTAGCGAGGAGGAGAGTCCCTCCCCACATCCTACTATGTATGCCAGTCATGCAGGAGAGAGTTCTCAGCATTGAGTCCCGTCTCTCCACACACCCTACTATACACACTGGTGGCCCTGGGTAGGGGTCCCAGCGAGGAGGACAATTCCTCCCCACACCCTACTACATATGCCCACCATCATGTAGATAGGTCTCAGTGAAGAGGACAGTCCCTCCTCACACTCAACCATCCACTCTCATCATCTAGGGAAGAGGTCTCAGTGAGAAGGGCTGCCCATCTCCACACCATTCCACGCACACACATCGACATGGGAAGGGATCTCATTGGAGAGGCCAATGCCTCCCCACACTCACCCCCAGGGTCAAAGGGCATGCGCGAGGGGGGTAGGTGCCATGCTGGAGGTTGGATGAAGGACCTGCCACAGGCCAGTCCCCGCAGCCAACCCTACACTGGGCATAGCCAAAGACCGTGTGCAGTCAGTGGATGGCTGCCATGACCTGCGGCCAACCTATGCATAACCAAAGCTGTGCGTGGGGTGGGTGGAGTTATATATGGTAATAAAATATTGCTTTACAAAAAAAAGGTGGAAATTCACTAAAAAAACAAAGGTTAAAGTGATATTATAGTTAATTATGTATGGTAAAAATATCTTAATATTCGTTAAAAATCCTTCAAAATTAACTAGACAAACAAAGATCCAGACCATAACCATGATGGTCCGGGTTTTCGCAAAATAGAACCTGCTTGGGTTGAACCCTTCTGTGTGACATATACTAACTGAGAAACGTGTGAAACTAATAAAATAAGACTAAAAGGGAAAAAATTAAAACTGCGCTAGCGTGTATTGCGAGAAGTGAAGTAGGCCGGAAATGCACATGAATAATGTAGAATTAAAACAAAGTTGAGAGTTTATCTTTCACTAATAAATAGAGAATAAATGTGCAGTGTGTAAAGAAAAGGAAAGCAAATGAAAAGCATTCAAAGCGTGCCTGATAATAGAGTTTTATAATGTGAAAATGAATGCATGTGTTTGTCTTTCCTAGAAGCATAGTCTGCAGCTTTGCAGAGAAGGCCCAAGAGGCATTTTAGAGTTAACATGGGATGTTTTGAAAATTTAGATAGGGAAAATTGAATGCTGCAAGCCTTTCCATGCGTGCCACTGATGATGGTCAAGTTTGTGTGGAGGAAAACAATGAATACAACAGAAGCAGAACTTCCTCCAAGAGCGGGAATGAGGACGTTTTCTTCCCTAGTTCAATAGTTTTGCCTGAATGAGGATTATGTGCAAGTCACGGGAGATAGATATGGAAGTTCTACTACTGAAGGCTGAATCACGTGTATAATTCATAACAAAGACTCGTTGAAATTGAAGTCATGACAAAAGTGGTGTGATTCAGACACCCCTTGTTTTAGCCAATAAAATGTTTTTCTCTATGTGGGGTGGATAGAATAGGGGTTGGACTTTTGTGAGTTTAGAGTATAATTAGCTGTAGAAGGGGGCTGTGTTTGGACGCATTTCTTTGGGAGAGGAGAGAGCTGTTTCGCTGTTTCCTAAATCTATGGGCTTGCTGCTGTTCTGCTGATCCTGACTCTTTACCTTTGTTCCTTAACTCCTCTTAAGGAGTCTTGCTTACTCTCATGGCCAGAGGGTAGCTTTCCATATTTCTTGAACCTTGGTTAGTATGGTATTCTGAATTTGCATAACTGATTTGCAAATGACTTATTTCTTTATCCTTTTGTCTCAATGCCTATCCACTCACTATGCTAATAAATGAGATGTATAACTGTTATTATACTTACTGAACGATTTGTTCTGTTCTGTGGTGACTTAAGATTCAAGCTGTATTTGTACTTGATGAGCAATCACAATATTTAAACAAAGCATTTTAATTCTTAAATGAGTTTGTCTTTATTAGAGTCATTTATTTATTATGTAACATGATTATTCTGTTGTGATATTTTTGAGATTCTAATATTATTTTGCCAAACCCTGATTAACTTATAAAGATTTCATCGCCAAAGAAAAGGTATAATAAATGATTAAACCAATTGGTAAGTTGGTTTAAACTCACCCAGCGTGAAAGGGACTGTACGGTATTGAATTTGGGTCCAGATGTTAGATATGTTAGTTTCCTGAAACGATGGATCAGTTTTTGGTAGTAGACTGATGGTTTAATTAGTTAATTTGGCAAATGAATAGGTAGAAATTAATAATTTTCGTTACTAACATATTGCGCTATTGTTATATGTAGTCAAGAATAAACGGGTACGGAGTTGCCTAAGATCCCAGGATGGTATTAGCCTAATGGGCAGAGGAATAGTGTGGTACACACTGAGAAGTGCGTTATCTGCTAGTGTGATATTAAGCAACGAAAGATGTTGTTAATATTGCATAGGGAATTCTGAAGTTAGTATAGTGGAGATTTATTCGGGTACCTTTAGAAAGCGCAGCTGAAGAAGCCCCAAGAAATTTCACTTGATTGAGAGTGGGGTAACGCTGGTCGATATTCCGCTAGAAGGGAAATAATTTCTTTGTTTGCTTGAATCTATCTCTTTTTTAGTGGAGCAGACACGGCAGGATTGTTTTATATTGTTTCTAATCCTATTTTACTTTTAAAAAGGTTTGTAATCTATTGCTGATTTTTTTTTTAAAAGGAGGGTCAGTAGTAGGAGTTATACTGACGTCACAGAGAGCCGCGCTGACATTGGTCAGGTATGTGAATCATCACGAAAGAGTGCTATCTTACTATTGGTTGGTTGGTGTGAGTCACACTGGTATTGGCCAGCGTAAACCATTAATCAGCGAAGAAATACAGAGCATTTTCTTAGTTTGTTTTCAAGTTTTAACATAGTGAGAGAATTAGAATGAAGTTATTGAAAATGATGAAGGCTTTATTTAGATAGGATGAACATGTAGTTATTAGAGAGGCAGTTCCTGTACCACTTTGGTACGCCCGCTTCCTTTATGTCATTAGAACAAGGATATCATACGTGTACATGGTTGGAGAATTGGGTGAAGTATACGGAAGGAGATGGGAATATAGCATTTCCAGAACATTGTACTTTTAATGTGAGGATTTTAGAGAATCTGAGATATCAGATTAATCAATTGTGACCAATTCCTAGACCTATGCAGTATGAGGCACTTGAACAATGGGAACATGAAGCGTATAAGAGAGAAAGAGACAGATCTGCAAACAAGTATAGAAATACCGTGAGTAGATATTCAGAGGCAAAATGGGATACACAAATGGAAAGATGGAGGAAAGATGTAATTGCAGAAGGTGCTTGTTTATATCCGGTGGTTGTTGTTGAGGATCAGACTGTAGGTAAATGTAAAGAGAAAAAGAAAAATGTAGAATGTACAGAACCGGATCAAAAGGAAATTGATGATGAATTGTTTGATGAGATGTTGTTAAACAGACCTCCATCATATCAGGAAGAGCAGGAAAGAGTTACTCCAAGTGCTCAATTGATTCAAGTTGAAGTTCCTCAGCACTCGCAAGTGAGAAACCCAGATGTAATGAATAAGCCAAAAAAGATGATTTGACACAGAGCATTACACAGTTGAATTTAAATGCAGAAGTTTTGTCAGTTCCAGTGACAATTGGTCATATAGTTCCATTGTATAGTGAGGGACAAAATATTTCACAAGTACATGCTTTGACAGTACTTGTTAATAATGATAGGGTTAATAATGGTGTTAGAGTGAATTATACAGGAATGTTGATTGATTTTACACCAGTGGAAACCACAAAGCAAAATGTACAGATACAACCTAGAAGGTTAGTACAGAATAAGAGAGAAATGACACCTACTTCAGGGGGTTCAGTAGGACCATCACCTGAGGAGTTAGATTAATCAATTAGAGGGATGGTGTCTAACAAAGTGAATCCAAACAAGGACATGAGTAAGCCTGGGCAAAGCACTACGCTACGCTCGCGTAGTTTGCGAAGTTCGCGCTACTTCGCACTACGCGAACTGCACGTAGCACAGTGCGAACACGCGTAGCATAGTGTTGCGTAGTGCTGCGGTCATTTTTTGCTTGCTCGCGGTCCTCAACGTCAAGTTGGCGACCGCGAGCAAGCAAAATGACATCCCGGCGAGACTTTTTCCTTGTTCGCGATCAGCAACTGCAAGTTGGCGATCGCGAGCATGGAAAATAAACCTCCCGGCGAGATTCCCAACGCGAGGAGGTCAGGTTTCTCATTGCGAGTGGTCGCGTATGCTCGCGACCGCTCGCGATGAGAAACTACCAGTTCGCGTTGAGAAAGCTGAAGCTCGAGTAAAAATCTACTCGAGCAGCAGAAAACTACAGCTCGCACTGTGCAAGATGCCATTTTCAATGATTGCACAGTGCCGGTTGCTTGTCCGCACTGTGCAATCATTGAAAACGACATCTGGCACAGTGCGAACAAGGTACTACGCAGTTCGCGAAGTGCTACGCGTAGCTCGCGTAGTGCGAACTTCACTTTGCGTAGCTTCGCGAAGTGCTACTTCGCGAACTACGCCCAGGCCTAGACATGAGTAGATTAAAAGCAGATTTGGAAGAAATTATTATTGGTACAATCAATCCAGAGAGATTGAGTAAATATCAGGAAGAAGAGTTGCTATTTTTGTGTAAAAATATTTTGATGAGAGCAAAGAGTCTTCATGAGAGGTTTGCTGAAGTTGCACAGACTTATGGAGTTGATATTGAGAAGCAAAAGACTTTGCAAAAGATATATAGATTGGATTTTAGTGACAAGGATTTAGAGAGCGTGAATGCTTCTGGAAAATGCTTACAAATTAAAGAGTTGATTAATACTTTGAAACGTTGGGGTGAATTGGAACATTGGAGAGGTGGATGGGCTAAAAAGAAAGAAGAAATTCTTGCAAATAACGGAGCATCACCTATGTATCCTGTGAGGGAGACAGGGACAGGAATAGTGGCAACTGAAATGATATATCCAATGAAAGAGGTACCAGGAGGAGTATATGTTCAAGTTCCATGGTCAAGACAAGATATATTGGGCCCGATTCACAGAACTAACTTAAGACAAAATCCTAAACTTACTACTTTTGGTATTCCCAGAAGGCATTTAGTAGTAGTAAAGTTAGGATTTTGTCTTAAGTCTGTCTTAAGACTGTCCTAAGTTTGTCTTAAATTTGTCTTAAGCCTGTTTTAAGTTTGTCTTAAGCCTGTCTTAAGTCTGTCTTAAGTCTGTCCTAAGTCTGTCTTAAGTCTGTCTTAAGTCTGTCTTAAGTCTGTCTTAAGTCTGTCCTACTACTTTTGGTATTCACAGAAGGCATTTAGTAGAAGTAAAGTTAGGATTTAAGACAGACTGAAGACAGACTTAAGACGGACTTAAGACAGACTTACGACAAACTTAGGAGAGACTTAAGACGGACTTAAGACAGACTTAAGAGAAACTTAGGACAGACTTAAGACAAACTTAGGACAGACTTAAGCCAGACTTAAGACAAAATCCTAACTTTACTACTACTACCTGCCTTCTGTGAATACCAAAAGTAGTAAGCTTAGGATTTCGTCTTAAGTTAGTTCTGTGAATCGGGCCCATTGTCTTTCATGAAAGAGTTTCCTAGATTGAGAGAAAAACCCATTCAATGGTTTGATTTTAATTTGAAATATTACTTATTAAGCGTGCGAATTCCGAATGGTACAAACAAGTAGAGAGGTTTGTAAAAGTTTCAAAGGTTTTGTTGAAAGATTTGGATGGGTTGTTAGATATTGTGCTTCCTGCAGATTTGGGACAGAGTGTATGATTGCAATAGATTTGCCAAAAGAAGAATATCCAAGAGATGCAAAGACTGGAGCCCCATCAGACGAGGTGATGAAAAAATATAATCAAGTAATTACTTATCTGAAGAGTAAGATTTCACCAAAAGATACAGATTGGGTAAAAATTACCAGAACGAGTCAGGAAACTGAAGAATTTTTTCACACATATTATGAGAGGCTTTTACAGGTGTTTAAACATTATAGTGGTTTCAAAAGCATAGATATCAAAGATATTGGACATTTTGTATACAAGTTTGTGTTTGGTTTGAAACCAGAGATTAGTAATATGATTTAACAGCATTTGATTTGTTGGCATGTGTATGAGATACTATGGTATACGAAATATTGTAGTGATGATATTGAATCAAGACACAAGAAGTTGAAAGAGAAATTGATGTGGGCTCAAATGAAAGCAGCACAAAAAAGTGGAAAGTTTGTGGATGATTTTCAAACAGGTTTCCAAGGAAAGGGTCAGATTCAAAATACTCAAAATGGACAGATTTCTAACATGGGAGGTGTCATGACGAATGGAGGTGCTCTTACTCAAGGAAATGGTAGAGGTAAAGGTAATAAGGATGAAATAAAAAGAAAGAAATATCCTTGTCATGCGTGCGGGAATGTTGGACACTGGAAAAATTAGTCTAAGGTTATCCTAGGAAATAATGGAATGAATCAGAATTTTAATCAGCAGATGGAGAGTGAACTGAATAGGAATCAACGGCAGCAACAACAGGTAGTTACACAAGGGCAGATACTACAAGCCCCTATGCTAGGTAATATGAATGCTCAGGTACAAAAATACAGTGCAAATGTGGGTTTTAATGCAGGAGAACAAGTTGTTAATAATCAAAATGTACAAATGGCTTCACATTACTGGTTGCAGTACCAGGAGAGTGATTCAGATACATCTCAATGACGATGCCTGAGGGGGGAGTCAGAATGCGTGCTTGGCGCATCCCTAGAGGTAGATCAGTGTGGCCCTTTTGTGGATGGAGAAATTAAAGGTAATGTTGTTACATTCCTTGTAGACATTGGTGCTACCCGTTCCACTGTAAGAACTGTGGAAATCCCAAACCTACCCCTCTTGGGAGATACTATCCAAGTTGTTGTTTCAAGTAAGTTAATTAAAACTCCAGTAACAAAAGCAATGAAGCTACACATTGGAGAGTTTAGAGATTTACATTGATTTGTGGTGTGTGATACAAGTCCAGTAAACCTATTAGGCAGGGACTTGGTATGTAAAATGAACTGCACCATCTATTGTACCCCAGATGGCATTGGTTTCCAAATGCCAGAGGAGGATGTTGCATTCAAAGTGATGTTGGCAAGACAAGCGACAGGGGTGAATGATTTGTATACTTTATTTATAGCAAAGGATTTGCCTGTTGAACTGAGAGACACAGTGATGACTGATGTATGGGATTTTACAGGGAAAGACATTGGACTGATTAAAGGAGTCGATCCTATTTAAATTTCAGTCAGACAAGGAGTAGAATTAAAAAAACCTCTACAATATAAGATGAGTCCTGAGACCATTGCAGTAGTGACGCCTGTAATTGAACAAGGCATCGTGAAGGAGATACAAGGGAGTCCTTGTAATACACCATTATGGGGATTAAGAAACCTGGTGGGAAGAATAGGATAGTTTTAGACCTGAGGAAAGTGAATACGATTGTGATACCTTGTTGTCCTATAGTGCCAAACCCAGCAGTGCTCCTGTACCAAATTCCTTGTGATGCGGAATGGTTCACAGTGTTTGATTTGTGTCAAGCGTTTTTCTTGATACCCTGGCATCCGGATAGCCAATATCTTTTTGCATTCTGGTTCAGAGTTCGTGTCTTGGCATAGTGCCGAGTTCCTCAAGGGTATACAGAGAGTCCCTCAATTTTCAATCAGATTTTGAAAAAATGTGTGGAGTCATTGGTGATGCCAGAACATTTAGTGTTGGTGCAATATATTGATGATTTACTTGTTGCATCAAAAACGAGAGAAGCATGTGTGACAGATACAATTGCTCCACTGAACCAATTGGCAGTAGGTGGGCATAAAGTGTCACCAGCTAAATTAAAATGTTGTCAAAAAGAGGTTCAATATTTGGGATACAAAATTGAAAAAGGAGTCAGGAAAGTATCACAAGATCGAATAGCTGTGGTCTTGAAAGGGGGACCTCCCAGAACACAGAAGATAATTCAAATGATCTTGGGCATGGTTGGATACTGCAGACAGTGGATCCGTGGTTTTTCACTGACAGCCAAGCCGTTACAGACATTGGCACATAAAGATGTCATCGAGCCAATTGAACTGGATGAAGAATGAATGAGGGTATTTGTAGTGTTGTGAGACAGCCTTTATCGAGCACCTGATTTAGGAATGCCAGACTATAGTAAGGACTTTGCACAATTCTGTTGTGAAAAAGATGGATGTGCACTTTCAGTCCTAACGCAAACACATGGAATGGTACGACGCCCAGTGGCATATTTTTCTGCTACTTTGCACTCAGTAGCTGCAGAATTGCCAGGATGTTTAAAAGCAGAGGCTGCTACTTGCATGAGTTTGAGGCAGAAAGAATCGATTGTGATGGGACATTCAGATGCCACATTCTGTTGAGATTTTGCTGACACGAACTCGAAGACAGCATCTTTCAAGTCGATTGATGAGATATGAAAGAGTGATACTGGGAGCAAGAGAATGTGACTGTGACATGATGTACGAATTTGAATCCAGCTACATTGTTTCCAAGTCCAAATCGTGAGGAAGTGGTGGACGAAGCCGATCATGATTGTCTGGATCCGACTGAACTGTGTACAAAGCCAAGGCCAGGTATGAAAGACGCACCATTGCCAGAATTGGATTGTGTAATGTTTTTGGATGGATCTTGCTTGAGAGATGAGAAGGGCACTCTTCGTGCTTCTGAAGCTATGGTCCTTGAAACATTGTGCTTAAAAGGAATAAATTCAGTCCAAATTTCTGAGCTGGTTGCTTTGACCAGAGCATGTATAATTGGCAAAAATCTGAGAGTAACCATATTCACTGATAGGCAATGTGGTTTTGGGGTGGTGCATGATTTTGGACAATTGTGGATGCAACGTTAGTTTTTGACATGATTGGGTTCACCAATCTGGAATGGTAATAATGTGAGGGATTTATTAGTTGCATTAAAATTGCCCAAATAAATTGCAGTGGTTAAGTGTTCAGCACATAAATCTGGAAACGATTGTGACGAGCGGCAACCGGTATGTAGATCAAGTTGCATGATTCTGTGCTCAAAATTCAATTTTGATAAACAAAGAAACACTGAAATCTGATACAAATTGCCATCTAATGTTCTCTTCTGTGGAAACATGGGAAGAAGTTAGACAGTTGCAGGAAGAAGCTAGAGAGGAAGAAAAAGAAACATTGATTAAAGCAGGTTGTACACGAAGAGCAGAGGATGAAGTCTGGGTGTATATGGATGGGAGACCATTAATGCCGGATAGCCTGCTATCACAGATGGCTAGGATGTATCATTGCTTAACACATGTAGGACTAGATGCTTTGATCAGGCTTTTAAGCAGTCCTGGTTCAATCCAACATTCAGAGTGATTGCAGGGTGTCTTTGCCAGAGGTGCATAACTTGCCAGCAGCAAAATGCAGGGAGAAAGACAGTTGTCGGATGGGGACGAATTGGAAAAGCAGCAGGGCCATTTACTAGACTGCAGGCAGATTTTATCGAGCTACCTCCATGTAATGGTCTGAAATATGTGTTGGTTGTTGTTTGTTTGTTTTCTCGTTGGGTGGAAGCATTCCCAATAAGTCGAAACAATAGTCTAACAGTTGCTAAATTGCTACTAAGAGAGATAATACCTAGGTTTGGATTGCCAGTCTCTTTAGAAACCGATAGAGGTACACATTTCAATAATGAAATAATTTGGATGATTTGCGCAGCATTATAAATTGAACAAAAATTAAACTGTGCCTATCGTTCAGTAGCTTCAGGTGTGGTCAAGCAAATAAATGGCACTATTAAATTGAGATTGTCAAAAGTTTGTGTGTCCACAGCACTGAAATGTCCAGATGGTTTACCTTTGGTTTTGATGGATCTGAGAAGTATTCCTGAGAAAAAGACTGGATTGTCTCCTAATGAAGTGATTATGGAGAGAGCAATGAGACAGCCATTAGTTCCAGCAAATCAACGGATGAATATAACTAATGATCTAGTGCTCAATTTTTGCATAGGATGTGGTGCATTCTGTGCCTCATCAGGTTGGAGAAGTTGCAAACACAACACAGCAAGTACAAGCACATGACCTAAGTCCAGGAGAGTGGATTCTAGTGTAGAAAAGGTGAGGAAGTCGTGTTTGGAACCATGTTGGCATGGGCCACACCAAGTGATATTGGTGACAACGACAGTAGTGAAGTGTGGTGGTTTACCAAATTGGATTCATGCAAGCTACACAAGAAGAGTCCCAAGTCCACTTGAAGACAAAAAGAGGAAGAACAAGAACAGGTTGAGAGTCAAGGAGGGCATGAGCCTGAGCAAAGTCGAATAAAGTGGGCACCAGCTACTAGGTCTCAAGAGACTGTTGTCAATACTGATGAGGGAGAGAATTTGATTCAAGAACAAGTACAGACGGGGAAAGAGGCAAACAAAATCAGTTTTGAACCTAGTCTTGAATCTGGAGAAACTGTGCAAGTGAAAAAGGCAAGAAAAGAAAATATATGGCCTAAGGGAGTGAAAAGACTGAAATACACTCTATGAGAAAAAGTTCCAAATACAATACTAGAAGTATCGAGCCAAACAGAACAAATTGATTCTGAAGAAGATACAGTTCGGAGAACAAAAAAAGCAAGAGTTCTGAACAAAAAGTATACAGCACCTGAATGGATATATGTGGTGACTGAAGAATCTGAACACACAGATCAGTTTGCAAAGGAAACTGTTGCAGAATTGAGTTACAGACACAATTATGAGCCACCCTAAAAGAACTGTGCAAAAGCTGGGGTGCAGAAAATCGAGAAAAATCACTCTAGAGAGTGCAGAAAGTTAGAATCGAATTAAAGGCTGCGACGATATTTTAAAAAAAGAGAGGGGTAGAGCAAGAAGGCCTAAGAAGTGCTTAAATACACTATACACAATTTTTTGACTATTTTTAGTTTGTTTTTTGTGTATTTTTTTAGTTATAGTTATAGTCTAGTTTTTTAATTTAAAAAAAGAAATTTGGAGGGATTTTTTATAATAAAAAATGGCAAAATCAGATTTACAAGAGACTGGATGTCAAAACCAAAGTTTTAAACATAGATGTATTAATGCTTGCTTTATTAATGTCTTACTACTAATGTTTGTTTAGTTAACATTAATTATTGTTGTGCCTTATTTTATGTATTCTACTAAGAATAATATTACTAATAGTGTGTTGAGTGAACAAGCAGATGTGGGAAATCTTAAAGAAGAACCATAAACTAATATTGAAAAAATAACAGGAGATAATATATATCATCAGGATAACTCTATTAATGATTTTTCATTAAATGTTTTTACTAAACTCCTGTATGAATATGTAGATACTATGGTGTCACAGGACCGAAGACGAACAGGATGATGTAATGCTTTACTCCCCTTTGAACAATGTCCCTGACACCCTGTCAATCCACACACAGTCTATCGACGGCCCTTTAACTCTTTGCCGAGGTGCTTGGGTGGGACGTGCCAGATGCCTGCTACGTTGGTCCTATCGTGTGAGGGCTGCGGAGGAGAAGAGGAAGTGAATCCATCAAGGAGGGCAAACATGAACGCAAGGATTGAGAAGGACGAGGAGAGGAAGCTGACGCTAGTCCCTTGTACAAGTCCCCCGATCTCGGTAGAAGAAGAGGCCAACGAGACCACGCACCACCTGCAACTCTCAGGAGGAGCGTGGTCTCGTTGGCCTCCTGGCGTCTCACTGTCGTCTTGGATGTGGGTCCGGGCTTCTTCTTCTCCCGAGATCGGGGGACTTGTACAAGGGACTAGTGTCAGCTGCCTCTCCTCGTCCTTAGGTAGGTGAAAATGTCAGTTAAAGCATACTGTTTTAAACTAACAAAACTACTCAAATTCACCAGTTATAGTAGCAATAACTCAAACCCTAAGAAACTATATTTTGCCCCATCGCCACGCACTGCTTATGACCTCAAATATTATACCACTCATGACACTTTCTATGACACCATTGATAACATGAATGCAACATCTGAAATTAGATCATAAATGACAACACAGTGCATGGTGGTGGCGCGAGTTATAGTTACTTTAGGGCAGGGTTACAGTTACTTAAGATAACTATAAATGGTTAATTTCAGTGGTTTTGTTCATTTCAAACTGCATTTAAATGATATTTTCACCTAACTATAACGTTCCAGTAGCATAGTTTTCTTTCCTTCTTTCAAGGCAAACAAAGAAGACCATGGGCAAGTGCTCAGAAAAGGGAAAGGGCAAGGTCAATATCAGGGCTACAGTATCATCTGTCACCCTAGTGCCTGCAGGTTGTAAGCCATGCTTTTTTAGTTTGCCTTATTATTCATCTTCTTCCTTGAACAACTTTTATAACTAATAATTTGACCTCTGTTTTTATATAGCATTGCCTCTTATACTTTCTTTGTTGATATGTTCATCTTAACTTCCCCTTCTACATATTTTGAAGTCTATTAACCCTGCATAACTACTTTTGTTTCCTTTCACATTTTTTTCCTTCACACTATTTCCACCTGTCTTCTTTATCCTTTCCTAACCATTTGCCTCTATTTCCAAAATATCTATTGTTTTGAATTTTAGACGATTTCCATTGTAATATATAGAAGCAAATCTTCAAAGAGATACTTTGGTTAGCACTAATTTACAATTCTCTAGTTATTACCAGTTTCCACACGTTCATTTAATGCAGTTGGTCAGTATATTACTAAATATATTTTTGTACAGTCAGTCCAGGAAGAAAAGGACCAGAATCAGAGAGAAACTAAGTGGCTGATTAGGATGTAGGGCGGATCACCACCGCTTACAGGGCGGTGATGATCCGCCCCACATTTTCCTCTGCCTGCCACCCATTTCCCCCCCGCCATATTAGTATGGTGGGGGGGACCCCGGCAGACAGAAAGACCGTCCGCCGGATTTCCTCCGGTCGATCAGTCGACCGGGCGGAAAAGGGGCTGTATATGGTGCAGTGAAATGCCTTTCCATGGTGGCATTGGCATGCGGTAACTGCATGCGGGAGCCCGTTGCGGGCCCCCAGAGTATTGGGGGAGTGGGGGGTGCACATGGGGGGGTACCTATGGTACCCCCCTGCATTTGTCAGAAATACGGGATGCGCCCGCCAGTAATCTTCCCCACGGGACCGCTGCACATATGACAGGCGGTCCCATCTCCGTTAGGGTGGTGGGCGGACAAGAGGCC
The DNA here is from genome assembly GCF_964204655.1 of Triturus cristatus. Classification (NCBI taxonomy): domain Eukaryota; kingdom Metazoa; phylum Chordata; class Amphibia; order Caudata; family Salamandridae; genus Triturus; species Triturus cristatus. The sequence goes on along the minus strand of NC_140593.1, from coordinate 1,008,952,586 downwards.
GCCCGCCATCCTAATCAGGCCCTAAGAGTTCCCTAGGCCGAGAAGTCATGTTCTTTCCTTAACGATGACTACTTATTTGTTATCCCTAACACAGTAGTCCTATCCTGAATCTAAACAATGACCCCAACCTTTATATTCACCACATTATGTTTATGTTTTTGCCTCTCTACCATTTAAGCACACATAGAAACAGCAAATTGCCTTTACAGATTGCTTATGTGCAGGAGGGAGTTCCATTCCTGCACATAAACAATCGCCCCTGCATCGCAAGGACCCTTGCAATATGGCGCAAGGGTGCCTGCGCTGGTGATAGGTAGCTTTTTTTGCACTAGGGGAAATGCAGGGATGCACCGTATTTTTGTAAAAACGGTGCATGTCTACGTTTAAAAAATGTTGGAGCGTGGTGTTACCAATTTTAGAGTAACACCACGCTCCGACATTCTATTGTAAATATGTCCCTCAATGTCTTGAGGTATCCCTAAATAATATTTTTAAGTTCATGGAGCTACAGACTGTTGTTTAAAAAATGCACACAACATTGTGAGCTGCAAGGTTATGCAGTTTAGCACATCCAGATTCTGCACAATGACTGCTGGCAAATATGACAAGTCATGATTTTGTTTAATGAACGTGGATGAACACTGAGTTATGTGAATTCCCTTCCCAATAGTGATCAGAAACACTGAAGCTAGTCAGTGGAAGACGAATTGTGATGCCCTTTGGTGTACCTGCAGTAAGTTTTATACTTAGTGCAAACAACTTTTTAGTATAAGTAGTGAGGGCAGGATGCAATTTGTTTGCTCTCTCTTTCTTTTTCTGAAACCAGCACCTTGTCTACAAGTCATGCTAGAATGGAATACACAAGGATTCCAAGAATTGCAGTTATATGGAGGTTGTATCTGCTGGTGTCATTTGAGCACCAGCCCCTGTGGCGCTGTCTTGTAGGGTGTGAGGAATTTGCATAATTTGCTTGCATGCAACTACGTGAAAAAAGAGACTCTAAACTAAGGGGCAGATTTACAAGCCCCTTGCACCTCATTTGCGCCACCGTTGCGTCACTTCTTTGATGCAGCGGCGGCGTAAACCTTGCACCCTATTTACAACGTGATGCATCTAGGGAGATGCATCACAAAGTAAAGCCCTGCGTCAGGTTTCAAGTGGGCGTTACGGCGCAGGGTGGGCGTTCCCTCGCAGGTACACCTCGTAAACATGATGCAGTGAAATCTACAAGATTTCACTGGACTCACTTTTACGTCCATGCTGCATCAAAACCCTGCGCCTGCTTGAAGCAGGCCCAAGGAGTGACGCAGCATGTTAGGCATAGGGCGCCCCCGAGCCATGCTGGAACCGCGTCGGGCGGAAAAGGGGCTGTATATGGTGGCGGTATCTCCAAGACACCGCCATCCATATTACAATACATGCGGTGAAATGCCTTTCCGTGGTGGCATCGGCATGCGGTAACTGCACTCAGTGGACATTATATACCAGGCCAACTTCTCACAGTGACAAAGCCAGTATGTCTGACTTTTGATTAACCTAGAACTCATGTTTTGTTTTTTGTGTTCAAGTGCTTACTAGTGTCCAGACCATTAGCGGTGCCTTCAATGCAGGGGGGTGTAGTGCACATTTAAGAAGTAACCTGATTCATTGGACCATACTTTAATGAGCGCCAGTGTCAGACCTTATTTGGGGTGACGACGAGGCAAGCAGGGGCTACTAGGCCTTGGCCGTGGGGCCTGCGATCACTTTTTCTGATATCCCAGGCTCCATACTATTATGGCTTTGTAAACTGGGCCAAGTAGAACCCCTTCAGCACTTGACTCTCTGTGGTGAGCATGTGCTTAGAGCAGTCAATACTGCTAGTCAGTGCCTTCTTTTTTTGCTTCTCCTTTCAGAACATTCCAAGAAGACCATGGGCAAGTGCTCAGAAAAGGAAAAAGTGTAAGGCCAGCATCAGTCCGATGTCTCATCTGTCACCTTGGTGCCTGCTGGTGGCAAGCCATGCCTATTTATTCTTTCTTAATTTTATAACTCATAATTTCACCTCTTTTTAATATAGCAGGGAGGTTAATATGGGGTTCTGTCAAGCAGCACACTCAACAAACACCAAGTAGTGAAATAACTGATTGTGCAGCCCAGTGTTTTTCTTTTTTAAAAAGGGAGTACTTAAATATACTTTAAAACGCAAGAATACACAATACAGTATGCAGGTTCTTTGAGTCTCTGGCATGGGGCCTCTGTATCTCGGCACAGATATCCCCAATTATCACCCCCTACCTCCACCTTCCTCTATTAGATTGATCAAGACTGGTGTTGGTCTTAGGCACAAATGCAGTGCTCCCCGTCTCAGGTAGTCCGCATGGAAAACCTCAATTAGGCCTCAGCATGCATTAGTCCATATCCTCCATCCACCGAGTAAAGATGCACTGGCCACAGGTGTGCCAAACCTCAGCTAGCATCTCAGGAGCATATGTGGGGGTGCACAGAAAAGTCAGGAGATTAGCAGCGTAAGGAAGGCAGGCTGTCCTGAGAGCATTAATCCTCTTCTGGGTGCAATCTGAGATGAAAGGAGGATTAAGGTTGTCATGCAGTTACCTGGTCCCAACCGCGGATACAATACTGGAGCCAATTCTGGAGCCCGTTCAAGGAACAGAAACACCTTGAACCAAGCAGTGCCCCTGGGGGAAGGGGGGTTGGGATAAACTGGGAAAGGAGAAACTTGCGAGACTGGATCTGCTCAGCAGATGTGTGACACTGCGTAACAGGATTTGTTGCACCTGACACCTGGACCAGAACCTCTGGTTTTGTGATGACTCAATATACTTGAAATAACAAGAGGAGGCAGTTACAATCACTACACAGCAAACACAAGGAGATGATGGACAGAGCGCTGAAACTTTTCAGACACTCACTCCCAGTCACAGATCTGTGTTGAATCTATCATCGTTCTTTAGGTGACTTTGCCACCCCAGTTCAGAACCAGCTATATGCAAATCAGTCTTGACCCTGTGCCTCATGGGAACAGTCCAGCCCGAACTGCCAAGCCAGATCCTCCTTGGACCGGAAACAAGCAACTTGGGACCGGTTTTGGGGTAACACCCCTCATCAGCCAGGCTAGCTTGAATCCAGTAGCAAAGTGAGCAAGGGACCCATGTCTGGATGTACCCTGCCAAATTAGGGCGAACAAAGCAAACACAAGGAGATGATGGACAGAGCACCAAAACTTTTCAGACACTCACCCCCAGTCACAGATCTGGGTTGAATCCATCACCAGAATCCTATAGTCTTTGAAGATGCTGATACTCGGTCCTGCTTACTACTATAGGAGAATTAGTGTGCATTAACCTGATATCTATCACTTGGCCTAGTCTCGAGTTTTTGACCTCAGGAGTTGCAGGGGAACAGGAGTAGCTGAGCAGGAGAGAGAGAGATGAAGGAGGCATCAAGGGAGAAGGAACCACTGGAATCACTGATGTAACTTGGACTTGAAGTAGACTAGAGTGCTTCTTAAATCCAGCTAGATTATTCAGACAAGTTGGAAGGGTGGAGCTTGTTCTACAGGCAGTGAGGCCAAGCCACGACTCAGGGATGGGCGAGGTTTATATACCCTCTCGAAGGCTTGGCAGATGTAGCTAGTTCATGTGTGGCACATGGGGTACATGGCCCCCTGGAAGGTTCTCAAAGACCCTTGAGGGAAACACGTGTTTGTGCACTTACTTTGACCTTACTGGAAGGACAGGTGCAACTTGACAGTTTAAACAAATTAACCAGGAAATGAATGTATTGTTTTTGCTCAAACAAGCATAATGGAAAAAAGGCCCTAGTGACAGTAGGTGTAAGGTACTCTATTAGCTATTTGTTCTGGGGGCAGCTTTCAGAGACTCAATGGAAAACTACACCAAGGCACTAGTAACACCGGGTGCAAGGTACTCTATTGGGTCATGAGTTCTAGGGTATGCTTGCAGGGACTCAAGCACAATGGAATCACAGGCTTTGGGGAACAACAGTCAATGAATCATAGTGTGCCATTAAATGTCACAGGGGTAATACAATATGAGCCCTGCGTGCTAGGTCCACTACACAGAGGGTGCATGAGTGGGTTGTGACAAAGATCACAGGCCACTGCAGGGTCTTTCTTCCATCAATGGCTCTGCTGACTTTTCCCAGGATCGAGATGGCGATTCAGTTTGCTTTGGAATTTGAGTCCTGGTGCTACCAGTTGGGCCACTTTAAGGTGCTTTACAGGTTCAGCAGTGGCATCACAGTCAAATCTGGAGCACTTCAGGCCGGCATCTTTGGCAGCCACATTGAAGATCAAAATCATGTCGTCAGCTCAGGGCAAGTTCCATGTTTAGGCACACTTTGAGCGAGAATCACAGGCTTTGAAGCAATCAAGTTCACCGTTGCACTGCTTCAGAGTAGCACACTTCAGAAAATGCCACAGGGTTGGCAACAGTCTGTTCAGGCAAGTGCTACAACCTTAGCAGCAGTTGATTAAGTGACACAATCCACTCTGGAACACTTCACACAAGCACTGTGGATCCTTCACTTCAGCAAGGATGACAGATGTGTGGAGTTTTTAGTGAAAGGACATTCAGCTCTGAGGGCAACCTTTTCTTAGCCATCCTAGCAATCAGGCACTCCTGCAACACTTACTTCTCGAAGGCAGGGTACTTCTGGGCACATCAGGACAGAAAGGCAGCTCTTACTGCAAATGAAACTCCAGGTGATGTCCCTTCTTCTCTGGGGAGCTGGATGTCAGGCAGGCGTCAGCCCTCTTTGCAAAGCAGTCCCATGATTACTCTAAAGAGCACACTTCCTTGGTCAGAAAGTACTTAGCACTGAAGCAGCAAGTGGTTTAACCGGTCTCACTTTTATACAGATACAGCAGCGAAGGGATGTGTATTCTCTAGCTGCATCTACAGAACTGGTTAAGGTCAGTTCTTCTTTGATGTGTAATTTTCAGGTATCTTCTAGACTTAGGCTTTGTGTGAAGTGTTGCTCAACACATCAGAGTGTGCTCCAGACTGGAGCACCCACAACAAAGCCACAAAGATGTGTGCGCACCTGGCTATCAAGAGCCACACAGACAGTGATTTGAAAGAACGATGAACGGCCAGTTTTAACTAAAGGACCCTTTACATAGTAAACAACAGAGACCACAGAGCCACACTTCATCCTCACCATCTACCAAATGGCAGTGCTCAGTAAGACTAATCAGCCCTCTTCAGCAAAGGACATACTCAAATTTCTAATGGCAGTGCTCCCTCCTCTTTGCCACTCCATTGTCTAGGTCCACTCCCTTCAGTCTCAGGTATGTGAGCAATACACTTCCAATGTCTGTTAAAGCAATTTCACCTCCATCTTGTGCATATGAACATACCAGAAGCTTCTAAAATCAAACTCACAGGCTATTCTAGTATGCTCACGCCTTCATGTGTGTTGCATGCATTACACATACACACACAAGCATACATGTGCAAGGATATTAGCACTAAGATTCAGGTTAGCTTTTAGCAGGGGAATTTTATAGTATTAAGGCGAGTAGGCTCTGCCTATTCACAACAGCATGGTATGTTGCCATCACCACTCCACATGCTAACTCAGGACATGTATGGTAGTCCAATATCCCAATCCTTAATGCACTCCTCTAGGTCCGGCACAGATTCAGGACCTCAGTTTTGCCAAGGGAGATGGTCTGTGCCTCTGCACATATGCTTGATTAGTGTGTGACTGGCTAAAAAACAAGATACCAGATACTTGCAGTTGGGAACCCATGAAAACATGCAGAGGATACTCAGGGTCCCACAACCCCCTTAATTGGCAGTCTTATTATAAATACATACATATGTGTGTGTGTGTGTGTGTATATATATATATATATATATATATATATATATATATATAAATATATATATATATATATTTATTTATTTATTTATTTATTTATATAACCTACTGGCGGTCGCCAGTTATAGTTAGGACCTCGTTTCTATTCAAAAAGCGTTTTTTGTTTTGCCAATAACTTTGGCGTTGTTTGATGAATCTTCGCAAAATTTTCAAAACTAATGGCCCGCTCCGGTCAGCTCCTGTCTTGAAAGTTTCGGGCTGATTGGTCAAGGGGGGCTGAGAAAAAAGGGGATCCCTAAGCACGTTTTCCCCATGTTAATTTCCATAGACAAGCTACAGCCCGAACTGCTGAACACAATTACACCAAATTTGGCAAGAAGGTAGGTCTTGGTCCAGAAAGCGACCTTTTTTTAAAATGGTATAAATCCGTTCAGTAGTTCCTAAGAAATTAAAACTTTTGATATCTGAGCAGAGAGGTGGTCCAAGGCCACGACCCTTTTTACACCACTCTGTAAACACGACTCGTGCGCACTGCTGGTGAGGCAATACGGTCCTCTTGTGTCCTGAGGACCTCAGGACACAAGTGGACTTCATCCCCTGAGCAGCAGTGCGCCACGAGCTGCGTTGGCAGAGTGGTGTAAAAAGGGAGTGTGGCCTCGGACCACCTATCTGCAAACCAGCTATGTGGTGCTTACTGGAGATACCTGGTGGGCTAGTTGGCCCCCAGGGACCCTCAGTATTCATGGGGACTTAATTTCCCAACCTACAATGCTCCAGGGGGCACGTTTGCAGAGTGGCGAGGAAAGAGGACGTTGCCATTGTACACATCTCAGCAAACCCACTGTGTGGGGCTTACTGGAGGTAAGAGGTAGGTTAGTTTTCCCCTCAAGGACCCAAAGCAGCAAAGGGGACTTCAATCCCCATCCAAGAGCATGCCAGGGAGCAGTGGGAAAAGGGGGAGTGGCCTGCTATGAGAACTTAGCAATCCTGCTGTGTGGGACTTACTGGAGGTAATAGGAGGGGTAGTTGGCCCCAAGGTTGTCCTTGTAAGTCCGACACAGTGGGATTGCTAAGACATCTTCGGAGGACATGCCCCTCTTTCTCCAACACTCTGCAAATGCGCCTCCTGGCAGACTACAGTATGGGGGATGTCGTCCAATTTACTCCTGAGGGACTTTGGGTGCCAATAAGCTCTTCTAGTACCTCCTCTAAGTCCTATGCAGTGGAATTCCTGAGCGCTGGTCGGATGCCCAGCATCCTTTCTCCACCACTCTGCAAACATGACTACTACTTAAAGAAGCATCTTTCTGCACCTCTGCCTTAGAGGTAGTTTTAATCCCCCAGCCCTATTAAGTACTAGAGCCTTACAGAGGAGATCATGCCAATCACAGGGGTACTCCAACGCATAATGTTCCCTAGTGTATGTAGGTGTTTTCACTGTAGTCTAAGTGTCTTTTAGCATTGCACTGGCTCTAGGCCTGGTTAGTCAGAGTCAGTTACCACCAGTACCCATCAGCAAAAAGTTGGGGGTACAGGATGACTTTGCAACAAGGCCTCTTTCTGCTCCTCTGTTGGTTCTTCGTGCACATCTTTTGCTTCTTTCTACACCTTTCTTCGTCTTTCTGGACTTCTGTTGCCTCTTTCTGCATTTCACTTGCTTCTTTCTGCGCATTTCTTCCTCTTTCTGCACATGTCCTAGCTCTGTAGGCATAGTTATATATTAGCATTTAAAAAAACTTTGAAATTCAGTGAAAAAAACATCAGTTTCAGGAAAGTTATAGTTAGAAATTAGCATTTAAAAAACTTTAGAAATTCACTGAAAAAAACACAGGTTTCAGGGACATTATAGTTAGTTGGGCATTTCACTTGTACAAAACCAGAGATATTCGTCCGTTATAGTTAGTTCAGCTAACTATAACTCACGCCCCCGTAATGCACTGCTGATGACATCACAGATTACATCATTGATGACATGGTCAGTGACATCACTGATGACATCACTGATGATATCTCAAATGACATCACTGATGACATCATCCATGTGATAATCTGATGCACCTCTTCATACCCTAATAAAACCTTTTATACACCCACTCTAAAACACAGACTACCATTTTCTAAACCATAGACACACCAATGCCAGTTACTACGTACCCACACACTGATTCCCAAGTCTACACACACATACACTCATTCACCCATACAGTCACTCATACATACAGTCAACCATCAATACGGCACTGTCATATGCACTCATATACCTATACAGACACTCACACACTGACACTCATCCATAAAGTTACTCACACACCTAGTCAGTCATGCAAATAATCAATCACACTTCCATTTACTCACCTGTACAGTTATACACACTCCACCTCACTTACTCAAACATATACTAACACATACTTACACTCTTATACAATAAGTAATAGAAGCAGACACTCATTCATGCAGCCATTCTCACAATCACTCACTCTCACATATAGTCATTTATATACTCAAACACGCACATATACTGCCTTTAACATATGTAGTTACTCACACATGTACCACTGAGACATCTAAAAACTCAGCAACACACCCATACATATACTCACCCAACCATACAGCCCTTCACAGATGACCTCTTGAACCCATACAACCAGTGAATCACCCACTCACACATCTATGCACAAAAACACCCCCCCATCCAACCAAACAGAGGCACACAGGTACCCATACAGATACTTTGACAACCAATCAATAACCCATATAGACACTCATGTAGTTACTCACCAATCAATGCAGCCTCTTACACACCAACTGACAGACTAATACAGACATTCACACAGTTTAGTCACTAACCCATGCATTCAGTAAGACACGATTAATCACTCACTTATACAGTCAGTCACGCACCTACTAAATCATCCTTTCAGACACTTATACACCCACTCATTCTTCAATACACCTTGGCATATATATCCATATATATATATATATATATATATATATATATATATATATATACTCACTTAAAAAACCATAGGTTTCACACATGCTATAGTTAGCTGGACATTTACCTTGTAAAAAACCAATGAAATTCCCCCGTTATAGTTAGTGCAGGCAACTATAACTCACGCGACCGCAATCCTCTGCTGATGACGTCAGATATTACATCACTGTATTTAGACACCTATTTACCCATGTCTTCTTCCATTAATCTTTAGCTATACATATATTACAAATATTTATTTTTCAGAAAGACACATATGTAATCAGTGATGTAATATCTGACGTCATCAGCAGAGGATTGCGGTCGCGTGAGTTATAGTTGCCTGCACTAACTATAACGGGGGAATTTCATTGTTTTTTTACGATGGAAATGTCCAACTAGCTATAACATGTGTGAAACCTATAGTTTTTTAAGTGAATTTTCAAGGTTTTTAAAATGCTAATTCCTAACTATATCGTGTGTGAAACCTATGGTTTTTTAAGTGAATTTGTACGTTTTTTAAAGGCTAAATTATGTATTTATTAATATTTTTTTTTTTTCAGGTTTTTCACCGTGCGCGCATTGTGCGCGTGCAGTGGGCACTCGGTGCGCTTTGCGCACCGAGAGCCCACGAAGCGTTGTGCGTGCCGTGCGCGCACCGTCCGCGCTCTGTGCACGCACCCCGCGCATTTTTGACAAAAAAATAAATGTTTTTTTCACCCTTGGGAGTCCTTCAGTGACCCCCTGACAAAGGCTAGGGGGTCAGGAACTGTCCACCCTGCCCCCTTTTCACGTTATCCACCTTTGTTTTTCACTGCCTCAGACTGCGAGAGACAAAATGGCGGCCGCCACTTCCTGATTTCGACCGATTCGAATGTTTACTGACATCTAACAACCAATCAGAATTGCGCTCGCGCACGGCAGGGTGCGCGCACTGTGCGCGCACGGTGCGCGCGTATAGAGATTGATATGGTTTTAAATGCTATTTTCTCAGGAAATACTGAACAGATTTACACGAGACCTTCAAAAGGCACTTCCTTGACCTTATGGCTACCTCTCTACCAAATTTCACGTAATTCTGTTCAGCCGTTCGGGCTGTACCTTCGACTAAAGGTCCTATGGAAAAATGCATGGGGAAAACGCGTTTTGGGACCCCCCTTTTTTCTCGGCTCCCGCTTTACTAATCACCCCGAGACTTTCAGGGTAGGAGCGGAGCGGAGCGCCCCACCTATTTTGAAAAATTTGCGAGGATTCATCAACAAGCGCCAAAGTTATTCAAAATAGAATTTTCAGATTTCCTATGGAAACACGGTCCTAACTATAACTATCTACAGTTATATACATATAAAACATATTTAAACTTTACAGAAACACATAGTCATTGGATGATGTCATCAGTGATGTCATCAATGATGTCATTTGAGATGTCATTAGAGATGTCGTCAGTGATGTCACTGACCATGTCATGAATGATGTAATATATGACGTCATCAACAGTGCATTGCGAGGGTGCATGTTATAGTTAGCTGAACTAACTATAACAGCCAAATTTCTCTGGTTTTGTACAAGTGAAATGTCCAACTAACTATAACATACCCGAAACCTGTGTTTTTTTCAGTGAATTTTTAAGGTTTTTTAAATGCTAATTTCTAACTATAACGTCTCTGAAACCTATGTTTTTTTCAGTGGAAAAAAATTATATATATATATATATATATAAATATATATATATATATATATGCATATATATATATATATATATATATATATATATATATATATATATATATATATATATATATATATATATATATATATATATATGTATATTATCTACTGGCGGTCGCCAGTAGATAGTTATAGTTAGGACCCATTTTCCATGGGAAATCCACAACATTCTATTTGGAATAACGTTGGCGCCTGTTGACGAATCCTCGCGAAATTTTCCAAACTTTTGACCAGCTCCGCTCCGCTCCTACCCTGAAAGTTTTGCGGTGATCCGTCAAGTGGGGGCCGAGAAAAAAGGGGGGTCCCAAAACACGTTTTCCCCATGCAATTTCCCATAGGATCTGTTGTCGCAGCTACAGCCCGAACCGCTGAACGGAATGACACCAAATTTGGCAAAGAGGTAGTCCTCAGGACTCCTGCCTTTTGCATATATTGTGTTAATCTGTTCAGTAGTTCCTGAGAAAATTAGGGTAAAAAAGTTAGTGATATCTATGGCTGCGGAGGATCCGCGGACCGTACCAGCACCAAGCGCACCCTCCCCGAACCGAGCGCGCACCTTCCCGATCGCGGGCTGAATGCTAATTGGCTGTCAAGTGTCTCTCTACATTCAAAACCAGGAACTGTTGGCGCCCATTTTCTGCCTCGGTAGAAGCGAGGCTGAAGATGCAAGGGGAATAAGTGTGTAAAACATATAAAGGGGGCAGAGTGGAAATACTCTGACCCTCTAGAGGTGCTTAGGGGGTCCCAGAAGGACCCCCTGGGGCCCCCTTTTTAAAAAAAAAACACGGGGAATTGCGCGAACGGTGCGCGCATCCTATCGCGTTAGATGCACGGATTCTCTCGCGGTGGGTGCGCGGATCCACGGCAACGTTTTTTGAAAAACGACAAGAAATCATTGGTTGTATGACAACTTTCTACACTGAAAGGTAGGGTGTATATTTCTGTTTTTTAAAGGTATGATTGTTATTGGTTAACAAAAACAGATTGTAAGGAACATTATATATGATAAGCTGATATGTTGAAAAGTCAAGCACACTTCCTGTCTTGTGTAGGAACATTGTGTGCTGAACTTGTGACCTGTGAGCTCAGTGCAGTGTTCCATGACCTGTTTCTATGGTAACAGGCAGAAGGCAGATTGGGGGAAGGGTTGAAATGTATTTCAGTTGGAAAGGGTTGAAATGTTTAACCAATTTTTGAGTTTATGTGCGAAGGATTGTGATTTGATGTTTACATGTATATGTGTGGAAAATGAAAGGGAAACTTTTTCATTCTTTGCTTTTGCTGAGAGGTGCACAGTACAGAGATTCTGTAAAAGAAAATATGGTGAGTGATTGATATACTTCTTAATCTACAAAAGAACTTGAAAGATGAGTTATTTAATTGTGAGGGGATGTATGTAGACTATTTTGATTTTAATCAGACTAATGTATTTTTCCTGCTAAAGTGTAGGGAGTACTTTTTTTCTCTACAATGTGTGTGCATGTAGTAACCATTCTGTGATAAGCATTTGTGTTTTTCATGTGTTTGTAAACAGATAACTGTGCAGTTTTTATATTTTGGTAGAATTAGAAACCAGTCATTGTTTATGAATTTGTGAAATGAGTTATATTATGTTTCTATACTAAAATGTAGTACTACTTCTAGATGAAGAAATGTGTTTTGGTATAGTGCAAGGGATAGTGTTGTTTGTCTAGAATCACACAGTGAGTCTGTGTGCATTTGGGAACCACTGTGAGGGAAGCATTTGGTAACATCGTGTATTTGCTGACAGATAACTGTTTTAACTTGTCATGTTGTGAAGTTTTAGTAGCATTAGAAGAAAGTTATGGCTTATGATTTGATTAAATGAGTCAGGCTTTGACAGAAAAGTGCAGTCCTGAAATATGTAGATTGTGTGCAGTTCCCTTACTAGTTGCACTGTAGTGAATGAGTTTTGGTAAACTCCTAGGGATAGTGGTGCATGTCTAGAATCACAGTGTGAGTTAGTGTGTATTTGGGATCAGTGTGAGAGAAGCATTTGGTGATATCATGTATTTGCTTACAGATAACTTTTTTAAATCCTGTCATGTTGTGAAGTTTTAGTAGCATTAGAATCCAGTCTTTGCTTATGCGTTGATTAAATGAGTCATGCTTTGACACTGATGTGCTTTACTTAAATATGTAGATTGTGTTCAGTACCATTAACTCTTCCAGACTGGTGAATGAGTTTTGGTAAACTCCTAGGATAGTGTTGATTGTCTAAAATCACACTGTGAGTCTGTGTGCATTTGGGTAAGGATTGTGAGAGAAGCATTTGGTAACATCGTGTATTTGCTGACAGATAACTGTTTTAAAATCTGTCAGGTTGTCAAGTTTTAGTAGCATTAGAAGCCAGTCTTTGCTTATGCGTTGATTAAATTAGTCAGGCATTGACATTAAAGTGTTGTCGTGAAATATGTAGATTGTGTGCAGTTCCTTTACCACTTCCACTGTAGTGAATGAGTTTTGGTAAACTCCTAGGGATAGTGTTGTTTGTCTAAAATCACACTGTGAGTCTGTGTGCATTTGGGAACCACTGTGAGAGAAGTGTTTGGTAACATTGTGTATTTGCTGACAGATAAGTGTTGTAAAACATGTCATGTTGTCAAGTTTTAGTAGCATTAGAAGACAGTTATGGCTTATGCTTTCATTATATTAGTCAGGCATTGACAGTAAATTGCAGTTGTGAAATATGTAGATTGTGTGCAGTTCCCTTACCTCTTGCACTGTAGTGAAGGAGTTTTGGTAAACTCATAGGGATAGTGGTGCTTGTCTAGAATCACACTGTGAGTTAGTGTGTATTTGGGATCACTGTGAGAGAAGCATTTGGTAACATCATGTATTTGCTGACAGATAACTGTTTTAAAACCTGTCATGTTGTGAAGTTTTAGTAGGATTAGAATCCAGTCTTTGCTTATGCGTTGATTAAATGAGTCATGCTTTGACACTGATGTGGTGTACTTAAATATGTAGATTGTGTGCAGTACCATTAACTCTTCCAGAGTAGTGAATGAGTTTTGGTAAACTCCTAGGATAGTGTTGCTTGTCTAAAATCACACTGTAAGTCTGTGTGCATTTGGGTAAGGATTGTGAGAGAAGCATTTGGTAACATTGTGTATTTGCTGACATATACCGGTTTTAAAACCGGTCATTTTGTGAAGTTTTAGTAGCATTAGAAGCCAGTCTTTGCTTATGCTTTGATTATATGAGTCAGGCTTTGACATAAAAGTGCAGTCCTGAAATATGAAGATTGTGTGCAGTTCGCTTACCACTTCCACAGTAGTGAATTATTTTGGGTAAACTCCTAGGTATAGTGGTTGTTGTCTAGAATCACACTGTGAGTCTGTGTGCATTTGAGATCCACTGTGAGAGAAGCATTTGGTAACATTGTGTATTTGCTGACAGATAACTAATTTAAAACCTCTCATGTTGTCAAGTTTTAGTAGCATTAGAAGCTAGTCTTTGCTTATGCATTGATAAAATGAGTCAGGGTTTGACACTAAGGTGCAGTACCATGTACTATTCTGTTCACTGTGGCAGAACTGAAAATTTAAAAGTTTTACCTAAGCACTGTCCTAGAAGTAGTCTGATTATTTAGTCAGTTTCTAAGTACCAAATAGACTGCTTCAAAGGTCTATGCAGTATGCATGTAGTGTTCTAACATACTATACACTTGTCTTTTACACCTTCAATTCCCTAGTCAGTATCCATACACTTCCAGGAAACATCCTGTCACTTCCTTTGCAGTCCTCTAGAGACCCATTCAACAGCATGTACTAATCCATTCACTGTGCCAAAACCCAAACACTTATAAATTCACCAAGACACTCTCTTTCCAGTACTCTAATGATTAAGTCACTGCCTAAGTATTCATGCACTGAGCAAGGTCTTAGCACATGGACTTCTTCAAACCCCTATCCACTATGCATGCAGTCCTCTAAGCACCTACACACTTGTCTTTCACACCTTCAATTCCCCAGTCAGTATCCGTTCACTTCCAGCAAACACCCTGTCACTCCATTTGCACTCCTCTAGTGACCCATTCAGCATCATGTACTAATCCATTCACTGCGCCAAACCCTAATAAATTCACCCTGGCACTCTCCTTGCAGTATTCTAATCATTCAGTCAGTACCCAAGTACTCATCCAGTGACCCCGGCCTTAGTATATGGACTGCTTCAAACCCTTATCTACAATGCATGCAGTCCTCTAACCACCTACACAATTGTATTTCTCACCTTCAATTCCCTAGTCAGTATCCATACACTTCCAGGAAATACCCTGTCACTCCCTTTGCAGTCCTCTAGTGACCCATTCAGCACCATGTACTAATCCATTCACTGTGCTAAAACCCAAACACTTATAAATTCACCAAGATACTATCTTTGCAGTACTCTAATCATTCAGTCAGTGCCTAAGTATTCATACACTGAGCCAGGCCTTAGCACATGGACTGCTTCAAACCCCTATGCACTATGCATGCAGTCTTCTAACCACCAAGACACGTGTCTTTCACACTTTCAATTTCCTAGTCAGTATCCATACAGTCCAGCACTTGTGACTGCCTTTGCACTCCTCTAGTGACCCATTCAGTACCAAGTACTAATCCATTCCCTGTGCGAAAAGCCTAGCACTTATAATTCACCTAGGCACTCTCCTTGCTGTACTCTAATCATTTAGTCAGTACCCAAGTAGTCATGCAGTGAGCCAGGCCTTAGCACATGGACTGCTTTAAATGCCTATGCAGTATGGATGCAGTCCTCTAATCACCTACACAGTTGTGTTTCACACCTTCAATTCCCTAGTTAGTATTCATACTCTTCTAGCAAACACCCTGTCACTCACCCAGTGTGTCTCCTTTTAGTACTGTAATCATTTAGTCAGTTAGCATGTAGTCATTTAGTGAGGTAGGCTTTAGGGCATGAACTGCTTCAAAGTAGTATGCACTATGCATGTAGTGTTTTAACGATCGTCACACTTGTGGTTCAGGGCTATAGTTTCTTAGTCAGTTTTTATTTAAAATGTGTTTGTACAGTAATGGAATAGTATAAATTTGAAAGTTATTAATATACATTTATTTGTGATTCTTTTTTACAGATACAGAACAGGAGTGTTTCTCATCTGTTTGCACTCTTCTCGTGCAAGATTGTTTGGATGAAGGGTCCTTAGGTGTTTCATCATACTTGCTTTGCCGCACGAGTATTTTTTGTTAGGATCCCCTCGTAACAGAACTCTTTGGCAAATCTTGTGAATGAAGAAGGTGGCATTGGTCTTTGTTTGCCCCTTGGAAAAAGTTAAAAATTTCTTCACCACTGAAGAAAAACGTTGTGGGCGTGGTGCCTTCTGCAAAAAAAAAAATTTCCTCAGATTCGGTAAATATTTTAAAGCGGCAACATTTACAGTTTTTGTAAGTTAAACTTATAAAATGTTGTTAGCTGTATACATTTTATATATCTGTGATTTGTTTCTTGTGGTATTTTGTTGAGAATACCATGTTGTTGTTTTTTTAACAATCTTTCTGATTTTCCAGGTTTGTCGTCGACATCCACGGTTCCCACAGGAGTGTTCCGCCTTGTTGTTTTGTATTATTGTTGTTACATTTTGTTTATTAGTTTATTGTTTATATTTATGTTAATAAAAAAATAAAGTTTGAAAATAGTTTATCGTTTATATATTTATTATTATAAAACATACAGTTTGGAAAAAATATTAATAATTTTTTGGTTGTTCTCTTAACTGCTGTGTGACTCTTTCTTGTTCTTATTACTGTTATTTGATGGAGTCCACCATGGTGTTATATTTTGGGGCACTTATCGCTGGAATACTGGTGATATCTGCAGTTTGCACCAACTTCTGAATAGTGTGTTAGATTTATCTCAACTTTACTTCCGTTAAAGTGCTGATAATGAAATGGAGAGTAGCCGTTCCCGTGCAAAAAGACACGAGGTGCACCTTTGCGATTTATTCTAAATACTAAAATCCTGTATTGTATTGCACTGAGGTATTGGCTGCACTTACAGTGTACACACAAAACCTATTAAGAAATCTCATTGTATTTATATTGATTGGGAATAGTGCGTCAGGTGCTGGATCTTGACGAGATACACTGCTCAGTTCGTATATTGTTGTGCACACGAAAAAAATCACATCACAACTTTCACACCAATTGCAATGCGAAACAAATTCCGGCGATAAGACACGTTAGCACCAGGGATTTTACACCTGCTTTCTGCTGGTGTTAAGCAGGACAACTACCTGCACCATGAAAGAGAACACAGCCAAGAGCCACACCAGAACACCCACAGGTGCCATAGAGTCAATGAGCATGATACAGGGATACCCATGAGGGCCAGAAGACTCATCTCAACAACTCCAGGACCGCCAATGCCCCCCAAACCCACATCTTAGTAAGTGTGTCCCTGTGGTCATTGCCATAGCATGATAGGCACGAGCCCTGCAACATCACAGTGTGCTGTTACCTCAGCGTTGACAGTGAGCCTGGATGTGTAGCTACGTACGCATCCTCCTGCATGCACAACTGGCGTGTGTTGGTCTGTCGTTCACAGGTCAGTGCAGAGGTGTGCCTATCCGGCAAGGGGAACGGGGTGTCTCGGACATGTCCGTGTACAGGAAGTGCGGTAAGTGTGTCTCTGTGTTCTGGTGTGGCCTGTTACAAGAGCCGCAGCAGTCAATGTAAAGTGGCATGCACCACCTCCAAACGGCACTGTGATGTTGTAGTTGGAATGTAGCAGGACATGCGCAAATAGGCATTACAATGGTGTGCCGTACGAGTGCACAAGATACAACAGCTCACTGTACAAAAGTGTGGGGGCTCATGGGAGGGAGGAGCAGCCGTTTGGCAACATAACACACAGTGAACTCGACCATGTGCCACATGCTGGGCATCTCATCCATGATGACCACGGTCGCAGACATCCCACAACACCAATAACTGGCCTTTGTACACATCCTGTATGAATGCAGCGTGGTTTTCACTTCTATGCTCGTTCAGTGGTGTGATGTTGGCAGGTTGTGTGACTTGTGCTCCTTGTTGGTGTGTTTCATTTTGGCCATTGTTAGTCTATATGTGTGTTGTACTTAATTGTGCATGTGTGCCATTCTGCCCCCTCCCCCCACTCCCTGCTTCTTCCTCTTCCTAGTGCTGTTGTGTCTTTAATTTTGTTGCTGCACACATAACTATATGTAAAGAATAAATTAGAATAGTTCCTTGATTCTTTTAGGTTTCAAAACTTCTCTATTGGTTTCTTTTTAATTTTCCATATGAACCGTTTTTTTTAATATTCAACAACACATAGAAGTCAGAAGTGCAACGTATTCTATCAACACACTTTCTAGAACATTCTACAGTACGTGCAGGTTAAAAGTTCATCAATTTTTTAAAACTTTACAATACTTTTTTGTAACATTTTCTTGAACATTTAACAACACGTGCAGGTTAAAAGTTGACGATTGTTTTAAGTTCGAACAGTGCCTTCCAAATGCAAGTAGCAGGTGTGGTTGAGCTGAGCAAATTTTATTCTATGATATGTACACCACGTGGAAACTGCTTTTTGTTAACCAATCACAAAGATGCTTTTCCACAAAACTAATGTGCACTCTACTTTTAAAAAAGAATGCTTTTCATGATATCTTCAGAGATAAGTTATAGATAGGAATTAG
This sequence comes from Triturus cristatus, assembly GCF_964204655.1. Lineage (NCBI taxonomy): Eukaryota > Metazoa > Chordata > Amphibia > Caudata > Salamandridae > Triturus > Triturus cristatus. Next base: position 1,008,934,332 of record NC_140593.1, on the reverse strand, counting down.
CATTTAAAAAATCTTTGAAATTCACTGAAAAAACCATAGGTTTCATGCACATTATAGTTAGGAATTGGCATTTAAAAAACCTTTGAAATTCACTGAAAAAACCAAAGGTTTCAGGGGCGTTATAGTTAGGAATTGGCATTTAAAAAACCTCAGAAATTCACTGAAAAAACCATAGGTTTCAGGGGTGTTGTAGTTAGCTGGACATTTCCCTCGTACAAAACCCTAGAAATTCCCCTGTTATAGTTAGTTCAGCTAGCTATAACTCGCGCCCCCGTAATGCACTGCTGATGATGTCACATATTACATCACTCATGACATGGTCAGTGACATCACTGATGACATCTCAAATGACATCACTGATGACATCTCAAATGACATCACTGATGACGTCACTGATGACGTCATCCATGTGATAAATTAGTGCATCTTCTCACACCCTCATATAACCTTTGATACACCGACTCAAAATTTAGGATGGCCATTTTGACAACCAGAGATACTCCAATACCAATAACTACTCACCCACTCATTGACTTTTAGGTCGACATACATCTCCACTCACTCACCTGTACAGTCACTCATACTTACAGTCACTCTGTGCATTATACACCTATATAGACACTCACACACCGCCAATCATACATTGAGGTACTGACATATCTAGTCAGTCATGCAAATAATTAATCACAGTAAAATTTACTCACCTATACAGTTAAAAACACTCAAGTTCACTTACTCATAAAAATACTAACAAATTCTGTGTCTTCCTGCAGAAAAACAAACAGCACATGACACGGATATCCTTGCACTATGGCGCATACAGCCACTCCCAAAATCACACACTCTCACATATAGATAGTTACATACTCTTACACACATATACACTGCGTTTCACATATGTAGTTACTGACACATGTACAACTGAGATATACATTCAATCACTAACACACCCATACATACACTCACCCAACCAGACAGTCCATCACAGATACACTCTTAAAAACATGCACCCACTGAATCACCCACTCACACATCTAGTCACAGAGTCACACACACCCTACCCACACAAACACTCAGGCACCCATACAGATACTCAGACAACCAATCAATAACCCATATAGACACTCATATAGCTATTCACAAAACCATGCAGCCACTTATACACCAACACACAGACACATACAGACATTCACACAGTTTAGTCACTAGTCTGCAGTAAGATACATTTAATGACTCACTTATAGACTCAGTTACGCACCTAGAAAATCATCCATTCACACACTTGTACACCCACTTATTTTTCAACAGGCCTTTCCCTATATATATTAAACATAATAAAACTGTTCAGAAACACATACTCAATGGATGATGTCATCAGTGATGTCATCAATTATGTCATTTGAGATGTCATGAGTGATGTCATCAGTGATGTCACTGACCATGTCATGAGTGATGTAATATGTGACGTCATCAGCAGTGCATTGCGAGGGCGCGAGTTATAGTTAGCTGAACTAACTATAACAGGGGAATTTCTAGGGTTTTGTACGAGGGAAATGTCCAGCTAACTATAACACGCCTGAAACCTATGGTTTTTTCAGTGAATTTCTAAGGTTTTTTAAATGCCAATTCCTAACTATAACGCCCCTGAAACCTTTGGTTGTTTCAGTGAATATATATATATATATATCTGAAAAGGTTTACCATCTTGTGAGATGCACTCCCAGGAAGTAAGCAGACTCAGGAACTGAAGTGTTAAAACACACTGACCAGTAGTTTAATGTGACGCGTTTCAGGCTTGCGCCCTTCTTCAATGCCAACTGCTCTCCAGGACGGCCAAACATTACTACCAGCATTTTCCCTCCATTTATTCAAGTTACGCCCCAAGTGGGCCGGCAAATCACATTGCCCGCAAAACATGATGGGGCTGGTAGTTCTTTACCCCTGTGGGTCTGTTTGTAGCCATCACTGTTTTTTAAAGTTCTTTAAATGGTGCTTTAAATAAAACAAGATAAACACAGCTCTCTTTACAGGCTGCTCCTCCTGTTCCACCTGCAGTCAATATAAAACAGCAGGCGGCCTGCTTTGGATCTTGAGGTGGTGCTTCTCACAACCTAGGCAGGCCGAATTATTTATTTGAAAAGGTTTGCCATCTTGTGAGATGCACTCCCAGGAAGTAAACAGACTCAGGAACTGAAATGTTAAAACACACTGACCAGCAGTTTAATGTGATGCGTGTCAGACTTGCACTCTTCTTCAAAGCCAACTGCTCTCCAGGATGGCCAAACATTACTACCAGCATTTTCCCTCCATTTATTCAGGTCACGCACCAAGTGGGCCGGCAAATCACATTGCCCGCAAAGCATTATGGGGCTGGTAGCTCCTTACCCATGTGGGTCTGTTTGTAGCCATCACTGGTTTTCAAAGCGCTCCAGGCAGTGGTGGTAGGACTATTGGGGACTTTTTGCAATAGTCCTGTGGGATTAAAGATCATGCTTGTGATAAATGCATAATTGAGTAGGGTGTATTGTGGCCTGTATCCTACTTGTAACTTTGATTGTGAGATGATTTTAAACAGATTATCAATTGTTTTCACAAAACCAGAACCCAGTGCTGGCTAAATGGGCAGCCAGACTAGTGCCGGCACACCAGACTCGAAACCTGGGGCACAGCAGCAAATTTCAGGCAAAAAAATAACATTTCAAGATAACTCTACTGACTAGTGTACCGGCTGGAAAGAGCTGAGGTTTGTCTGGCGGCAATTTTGACTCATCATAAAGTAACACAGAGGTTTAATGTGACTGCTGCACACGCAAATCAGAGAATTGTATTTTATGTATATAACTCAGTGGGTTATTGCTTTTGCCACAGAGATTTTTTGATATTTGCAGTTCATAAGTTATAATCCTAATATAGCATTGATCTATGAAATGGCATCAAAGAGCTTCATATAAAATACAAGGAATAGTTTTGAATCCTTATGTTTTCCCCAGTCTTTTCTTAGCCTGAGTTTGCTAAAAGGGTTTATTTGGGTAGAAATAAATTCTTATTATTAAAGCAAACCCCAGCCACTGTGTTATGTCTTAAATTCTGAACTTGCGGTTCTCCAGATCGAGCAGTCTTAAAATACACAACCTTCTGGTGTGGACTGTGACTCATACACGGTGTGGTCCTCATTGCCTTATGTAACATTTCCTATACAGTGACTTACACACATAAATATTTCACTTTCACTGTGCAATGTGTGTATGATGTAAAGTGCTCAGACACACTACGTTGGTATGAGTAGAGCTATAAAAGAAACCAGCCACGGTCCATGCAGGTAACAGCGGTGGGGCAGGGTAGGGGGGACTTTGAGGACCGATGCAGAGGGAAAATTAAATAATTTATTTTCCCTTGGCATCGTACATCGGAATCCCCCCACCCGGCCCCACCACCCCACTGCTGTTACCTTCATGGACTGTGGCTGAAAGAAACGAAATACGTGTCATGGAGGGGCTATGGAGAGACGAGGGACACTCTGAGAAGATGGTAGTGAGGGAATCAATGAACTAGAAGGTAATTGGAGGTGCCAACAAAAATTGTCATACTTTGCGCCAACAATGCTAAAGCGGTCCTGCTAAAAAAAAAATAGGGCTTTTTTTTTACTTTGGTATGAATTTGTGTTGCTGCTTGAAGAAATATTTTCTCTTTCATATTAATTCTATTCCATCTTTGCAAATGCATCTTCAACTCTTTGCACCACATGCCTTATTATATTTTTAACATGGGATAATGATGATAATGCATTGTCAATTAAAGGCATTTTTCTGGAGCATCGCACACTGAGCAGAGTACAGTAACAATTGTTTTTGTATTTTAGGCCTGTGGAGGGCTCCTTAACTCCTGCATTCAGTTACAGAAGATAAGCACTGCTTCTGTTCATTTGTAGAGGAGGAATCCTGGTGTTATTATATTAATTTTGTCTAGACTGGGAGTAGCTTTTAATAGAAACGTATCATTTAGTGATGCTTTTTATTTCAAATACAATTGGCATAAGAGTACCTTTTGGAAGATTGCTGTGTTTTTGTATTTCTGAGTTCAGCATTTCGAAATAAGGGGTAGGGTGTTAATACTGCATGTTTTTGGTGATTTCGAACATCTAGGGGCCGATTCCAATCCTGGAAAAAGGCTGTACAAATCGTTGTATGGAGCGTTTTTCCCATACAACTCGTACCCGGTAAACTTTTCTTACAACCTAGGAAGTACGATTCATACAGAAAGCCTCTTTCCATACAAATCGTACAAAAGACCATACAGCTAAAATAAACCAACAATTCTGATCCGGAACAGCTTGCACGTGACGTCTGTATGTATCTAAGCAGCGGTTTCTAGCCCAGCAAGTACGATTCATCCCTACGGCACTCCGGCCCTTTTCTTACGGGAGCCAAAAACAGCTGTAAAAGCAGAGTCCCCAGGGGTAAGAGTTGTACAGGCATACACCCCCTGCGTTGTGTATGTACGATGTTGGGGTATGCGATGTTGGGATACGCGATGTTGGGGTACGCGATGTTGGGGTACGCGATGTTGGGGGTATGCACAGTACATACGCGATGTTGGGGTACGCACTGTACATACACAACGCACAGGGGTGTATGCCTGTACGTCTTGTACCCCTATATGACTCGCACCCCGGGAACAACTTTTCCCTGGATACGAGTCGTACAAAGTTCGCTTGGTAGCGGGTAATGGCATTCCGCGTGTACGGGACGTTTTCTGTACAAATTGTAAATCGGAAAGCCGGTCCGAATCGTACTAGTACGGTTGGACTGCATTTTTACAATTTGTACAGAAAAGTGTCCGGGTCCGTCTGGTACAACTTTTCCTGATCCGATTTGTAAGGATCGGGCCGATCTGTACAAATCGGATCGGGAAAAGTTGTATTTTTCCCATACGAATCGTACTTCACGGGTCGGACGGGACTTGTGCGATTTGTATGGAAAAATTTACCGATACGAGTCGGACGGGAAAAAAAAATACAGGATCGGAATTGGCCCCCTAATGTAAGAATTGAGTGCTTTTTCTCTTACGCAATTTTGACAGATTTTACCTTGCAAAATTGACGTAAAAACATATCACTGTTTCAGGGTAAAATGTACTAACTACCTGTGATGGTGATTTCGGTCCAAGACCCTCTTGCATACCAGTGTGACTCGCTATTAGTAAGGGATGCCCTTGGTATGCCCCATCCTAATACCTTCTTGCAAACACTATTTTGCGAGTCGCTAATAGGTTACTGACTCCTAAAATAGGGTTTGTACATTCCACAAACCTTTCTAACAGTCACAAATGGGCCGATTTCCCATTTGCGACCACACAGGGGCCGATTCCGATTCGGGTCGGAAGGGCACCGAACACGAACCGGCCGGAAAAACTACGAGCCGTACGCGTGTTTTCCAGCCGACTCGTTCAGCTGTCTGAGCGAGCAAGTACGATGCGAGCTACATGAAATTCACTGACCGAGTCGTTTCTGGGTCCGAACCGCTCCGTACGTCTTGGTCGTAAGCTAACCGTGGTGTGCAATGGATGCAATTCACAACCGAGCCAGTGCGATGCACGCATCGGACAGCCTGTGCGAGCCGGAGTGTCCGGTTCGCAAATTGTCCGGGTGGTTGCCTTTGGGGGTCCGCGTCGGACCCCCTGTCACCCGCAGCCCTGTGACTCGGACACAGGGGGAGACCCCCAGAGTCACTTGATGTATTTAGCCGACGCTGAAACTCGAACCTGGTTCCCCAGCTCCAAAGTCGGCAGCTCTGGTCGTTAGGCCACATCCTCTTTGACTTGATTTTTCTCAAGCTTTTTTATAATTTTGTGCAAATACCTAATCAAACCGAAAATAATGCCCCGACCAACAACTCCTGTACGTTAAGTATTACGATTTGCGGGAAGGGACATTAATGTACCCGAGATCACACAGTTTGTCGTCCGTGGTAACTATCATGACGTATGCCTTCGCACCTAGACCAATGTTGTGCCCACCTTCCGCTTTTGTACTCCACGGTGTCAAATAGTTTTGCTTGCTTTAAGATCCGTTTTGTTAACCCATTCATGCCCATAAAGTCAGTCACCCCTTTTATTATTTCGAGAAGTCCGGTTTAAATAGCATCCCTGGGTCTGTCTTCCTGCTTCATTACAGCACGCGCTTCAGCCCACACACACCTTGGCACAGCTCATCCGGCGTTCGCACTGACCCACATAAAGTCACTCAGGCAAATGAAAAGGTTGCCATGGGATACCCCCTCATGACAGCGCCTGATTAATTGCTGTTCTCCACGAAGAGGGATTTCCTTGCCGTGGACTGAGTTCAGAGGAGCCGGTACCGCCACACGAATTAGCGCGACGGTGAGGCGATGAAGTGGACTTTGTCACTAAAGGTTAACTAACACCGAGAGACGGGGACCCAGATGAGAGCAGACACTGATGATGTGTAAGCACTTCCACAGGGGAGTAACAAGAGACAGCCTGGGCAGAGTGGAGAGCTTCATTAACATCGAAGCGGGAATTCTCGGCTGCTCTGAAAGCCCATCTGCAATGACAGTATTATGGCGCATTTCACATCTGTCGACGTGTGCTTTTTAAATCCCATCTGTGTTCTGTACTGTTCGCTGATGAGCTGCAACGCGAATGAAATCAACACAATCACGGATATGGAAACTCCTCGAATGACGTATCAGATAAGCGAATATTCGGTACCGCATAATGCAACTTTACTGAAATCATTTATAGAGTTACAAGCATTGGTAAAGGTTTTCCAAGTTAAAGTGTCTCATGCATGTTGATGAGTTCTCCGCGGTGTTAGCGTTTCCAGCGTTTCCACCCCTTGCCCTTCTGTCATCTAAGAAGTCTACGCACATACTTTTGTGACAAAATACAGTTGCATCATCAACTAAACAGACCACGCACTTTTATGGGAAAACGGGTGATCATACGAGTGCAGCGCCGTATAAGACTTACCGAAGACACCCCTCCTAAAAAATTCCCAGCCACATGGCAGTACATTTCCGTCGTAATATTTATCCGGTGCTGTATTTCACATTGGGGTTGCGGCCAAATGATTTTAACTGTTGCTGCACCCGTGCCACCATGGGGCGGGGTAAGGCCAACCCCCAGCAGTATGGCTACCAACTTTCCTTTACGGGACGAAGGGGTCGCCGTCGCATTCTTCTCTAGGCCCCCAATGACCTTAGGATACCGCATTTAGCGGTACCATCTCCACCTGCTAGGGTACAAGTCGCTTTTTGCCTTAATATCAAACTGTAACTCCGCTTGCGATGCTGTACAGCGATTGGCTGCTCTTTTTAGCTCTCCTGTTCCTGCCAGGTGGGTGTCAAATTCCTCTGCTGCTGGCCACTGAAAGAGGAATATCTAGGTGTGGCGCCTACCTAAATACCCCACCGACCTCCCGAAAGTGACATCGTACCTGAGGTCGCAGGGAGGCTAGATTCCACACTGGTCAATTTGCCGGCCAGGTGGCCACAGAAAAAATACTACCTCTGGGCAGTGAAGAAACACTAAGGGGCTGTCCCCTCTAGTGTCCCCCTGTGGGTGATGTGGCCATCCACCTTCCCAGAGGAGAATAAGGATTTTGTCGTCCTCCTCAAGTGTTGTGAGTTCAATGATCATAGAGAACATGACTGTTTGCCTCTATGTTGGGGTTTAAGGCAGGGTGGGGGGTATTTCTTACTGGGAGATCAGGATTCTGGGAATCTTGTCAGTGCTTAATTTGTGAAAGAATGAGTGTGAGTGCCCACACCTCTGCTCAGAAGCCCACGGCCAGCATGATTAAACGTTGAACACCAAGGCTGCATAGTCTGCAACCCACCTCATGTCTCTTTAATCATGTTTGTGCTTTAGAAAATGGGATTGGAATAGTATTAACACAGATAATTGATGAGCATGCATGCTCTGGGTCGGATACTAGGTCTTAGCCCAAGTGGTGACCCATGACGACTGTGTGACTACTGGGCACTCTACCCTCTGTAGATCCCTATGCAGCATCAAGCATCCACTACTTAAGCGGACCCACTTCTATGAACTATATTACAGTGTTGTAACTTGTGTGTGTGGCATGGTATGACTGATCACTAGACAACCAGCCACCCCTTCCCGCGGGTACTAATAGGGATACACAGCTCCTGACGAAAGCCACTGTATTGGGGCACGTGGCAGACACTAGTTGATCACATTTAGAGATAAGGAGTGATAGTGACTCCATTGAATCCGTCATCCCCAGTTTTTAATTCTGCCAAACAGGCCTCAGAGTAAACACTGATATGGGCACCACCTAGACAATTTTAACCATCACTTCATATAGATACCGCACCTTTTTCATGAAAAAGTGCTCCCTTGTAAAGAAAAAGGTCGTAGCATGCCCCGGTCCTCAGAGGATCGGAAAGAACTTGATGATGAAGCATACCACTGAATAACAGTCACGGAGTGAGAGTTCCTTTTAAGAAAAAGTGTAAAAGTGGGCAAGGTTATCCGTGGGAACCTTTTCCGTATTTAATAGGGATGGGCCAGGACTCACCACCACCCACAGACTAGGGCCAGGCATAAATGTGAAACCACTGGGCACCCCTTAAAACACTCCTGGACCTGTGGGGGACAGAAGAAGGGCTGCAACTACTGTTGACACCAGCGAGGAGAACCTCAAGGGGATAGACATGCTCCCACATGTATGCAGGACACAGAAGCGAACCGCAAGGGACTGTTGTCTAATCTGTTAAGCTGCAGGTACACCAAAGCTGCTAGATGCCCACCTTCCTGGAAGAGTCCAGCTGACCAATTCCTACTAAACCAGCCTAGGACCCGGCTGGTGGCTTCTAGGGAGGAAATCCTGACCCCCAAGTCCTGTTCCTGAGGTTCTGGAACCTTTGGCTGGTATCCTAGTGTACTTCTTCTGCCTAACCCCAAAAACTGGGAATCTTTTTGCTAACTTTTTGCCTGGAGAATTTTAGAGGGACGAGGACCAACCTTCCAGCCGAACTGTCGCAGTTGTATTGCTGATGGGCTTGAGATCATAGCTCCAGCTACATTCTTCTCATGACAACAAAATCCACCGACCCTGAATCTCTCCACAGTTTCTAGATGCAGATTTCATCAGCAGCCCAATCAAACGAAAACCAAATGATGGGGCGTGAAACCCAATTTTGTCATACCAGAGCTTTTTACGCCTTAACCCAATGGTTTTGCTGATGCTCCAACACAACGTTGGAATACATTGACGTTGAGTCCCCCCTTTCCTCTAGGCCAGCCCACTGCCTGCTTTCAATGGGCTTGTTGAGCAGGGCATAAACCTCTCCCTCCTGGTGGGGAAGTATACCAGAGCTAAAAAAGGGAATCTCTTTTTAGCATTTGTGGACCTCACAGCCGCTTTTGATTGTGTGCGCCATACTAAGCTTCGGTCAATATTAGAAGGCATGGGGGTTGATGTAAATAATATTTATTTTCTTAAACGTTTTTATAGCGATGCCAAGGCTCGCGTCCGCTGTGGACTGAAGGGTGAGCGCTCGGCTGCGTTTCCAATTAGGAGCGGAGTTAGACAGGGCTGTGTCCTGGCTCCGTTCCTTTTTAACTTGCACATAAACGGATTGGTGGAGGCTCTTATTAAAGACAATTAGGACTTCCCCCAGGTAGCTGGCTGCTCCATCCCAGCCCTTCTATATGCAGACGATGCGGTGCTGATGTCTGGCACACAAGTAGGCCTACAGCGCATTCTGGATAGTTTTTCCCTTTTTATGAAAGATCTAGGCTTACGGGTAAACTCCTCCAAAACTTTTATTATGCGCTGCAGCACTGGAATAAAGAAATACAAAGATATTTACGTGGCATGACAAAAGATTGGGGTCTCAACTTTTCTGATTTGGGCATTTTCTTTGCCTACAATGATACTTGGGTGCAGGCGACTGCAGCAAAAAAACTGGTACTCTTACGCACTACCTCTGCTCTTACTGCCCTTGTGAAAAAACTAGGCAAAAACCCCCAGAGGAGCTTATTAAAATTTATAAGGCCAAGTGTTTCTCAGCTGCAGTATATGGGAGCGGGGTTTGGGGGTTTGCTGATCCGCTACCAATCCAGAGAGTAGAAAATTCCTTCCTAAGATACATCCTATCGGTCCCAAGTAGTCCTCAGCGTGCATTTGTCCTGCTGAGCTAGGACTACCTTTTATCTCAGATCAAATTAGGCTGGAGCCTGTCCTGTTATGGCACAGGCTCTGGACTAAAGTAGAGGCCAAATTGAACAGAGATATCCGTATCGATATTTTGAAACTGGAAGGTGCAATGAGGTTTCCATGGCTAAATTACGTTCATAATTTTTGAAAGAATCTTGGCCATTTAGACTACTTTATCAATCCTACTACAATCAGGGCAATAACAAGGAAGGAAAACCCACAGTCCTGCGCAATCAGATGGTTTTAACTACTTTTAATATTCAACCCTACCTAACCTTTGTACCTAGCGCCCATGACAGATTTTTATTAACTCGCTTTAGGTTGGGGGCTTTTCACAGACTGGTTACTTTCCCCACAAGGAACGACTGGTCTCAAAACCTCCAACTATGCCCCTGTGATAACACTTCCCCACAATCCACGATACATGTTATTTTTTTGTGTAGGTTTTACTCTGCACCCAGGAGTTCCTTCCTTGTATCCATCCTGAAACACTGCGGGCTACATCAATGCCGTCCTGCTCTCCTGGCTCTCCAATATTTGGAGAATGAGCACAGTGTTTTCAGAATAACAATTTTCCTGAAAAAGGTTTTGAGTTTAAGGAAACAAAGGTGCACCTAACTGTTTTTAATGAGTTACGGATTTTTTAAACCCATTGTATGAAGGCTTTGTAAATTTAATATATTTTTAATCTTATGTATATAATTAATAATGAAATGTACCAGAAAGAGACGATGTTGGAAGTGGCGCGAGCCTGGGAGGCGCTAGTTGAAGCATTACGCGGATCTGGAGGAGACCAAGAAGATGAGCCTGCCCACAGCTAGACCACAGGTAGTAAACAGCGCAAGGGAGGCTGGGAGGACTGAAAGCACAACCGGAGGAGAGGGAGATGGGTGGCAAGGGGAGAGAAGCCGAGCAATGGCAAAGGCGCACAGAGAGCATACACCTATAGATCAAGACACATTGAGATTAACGGCTGTTGGGGAGCACACTGGTGGGGAGGGGAGGGGTGGGTAGGAATAGAAGTTATAGAGTTGGGGAAGATTAAGGGGAATAGAGATTAAGGAGGGTGGTAGGGCAGAAGTTGGCGAATGATAGGCAACGAGAGTGTGGGTAATAATGTAAACTTTTGTGGTTGCATAATATGACAACTATGTTGGGGTGAAGGGAGGAGCACAGTACTCCTGAGTATTGAATGCATCAATTGTGAAAGAGATGATGCTGAGATGGAAATGGAAAATAATAAAAAATGTTGTTACAAAAAAAAAAAATAATAATTAATAATGAAATTATGTTTGTATGAATTGTAAGAATGTTTATAACTCTGAGCTTTTATGATTGTTTGTCTATTCAATAGAATAAAGCCTTCTTTGACTTTGACTTCACTGAAGGCTGTCAACATCAGAGAGTAACTTAACCACCGGGATGAACTTGGTCCTTGTATCCAACCCGCGCTCCATCATGGTCAACCTTAAGCCTTACCCATGTCCCTGCTAAGCACAACTAAATGACCATGGTTGATGGTTAATACTTTTTTAAGCAATTTTCATTTAAAAGTTAAAAAAAAAAATCTCTGATTCACCCTATTGAATTGTAGTTTTAGTGTCATTTTGCTAATTAAATTATTCTCTATTTTTATCAATTGGAGTAGTATTTGTATTGAGTTGTATTGTTGACTTTTTAGCTGTCTTAGGGCAAGATGTACGACCATTTTGCATGCGCAAAATCGGTCGCAAATTGATTTGCGCATGCAAAAATGGCTGTGTGCTATGTACGATATGCACTCGCAGTTATAAAAATAGTGTTGCGAGTAAATAGCGAGTTGCAGAAAAAGCAAACGGTATTAACAAGTCGCAAATAGCGGGTCGCAAATACCAACTTGCAAATAAAAATGTACAGAAGACTCGCAAATTGCGACTATGTGCAAAATGGCCCATTTGCGCATGCAATTTATCACTAACCTGAAGCAGGTGGTAACCAGTCTCAAACTATAAAAACAGACCCAAAATGCACCAAAACCTTTCCAAGATGGCGAGCATGCATCTGATATGGAGAAGAACGCATATACATGCAGCTCTACAGAGGAGGTAAAGACAGGAGAGGATCTTTAGAGTGAGGCTGACATTGCTCCAGAAGATTGAGGAAGAAATCTATGAACAGTACAGGCTGAGTAGCACAGTCATCCTAGACCTAATTGACACCCTGAAGCCACATTTGGAAAGCAGAACTCAGCGCAGGATATGAAGTTGGACCACCGTCTGACACCACCTCTCTGGGGAACCCCACACGGGAGAAAATCCCCATTAATGCACAACTCACCACAGGGGCCGTACCGACCGGAGAGGGATGGCTTCCGGGTACAAGGTGGCATGGTCCACCAACAGCAGGATGAACCTGTTGACCATGGCTGTCTTGGGATCCAGAGGCCCCACAACTCTTACCACTTGCATGGCAAGTCTGACAGGTCCTGCAATGAGTATCTGAACTCTTGCACATTGGGGCCAATAAAAGTGGGTGACAAGCCTTTCAAAGGTCTTGTCCTGCCCGAAATGTCCTGCTAAAGGTACTTCATGAGCCAGACCCAGTAGGAAGGCTCTGAAGCACTGGGGTACCACCAGCGCATGGGCTGACCCAGGCTCAGCAACCTTAGGCTTGCTATACAGAAGACCATTCTCCCAGTAGATCCAATGTGATCCAGACTGATCACCTGCTCTGTGGTTTGTGGCCTGTTGCCGCAAACCCACAAGAGAAGGGCACTTCCTCTGCTCCTCGCAGAAGTCTTCCCTAGAGGCTGCCCGGTACATTAGTACGTTTGATTTGATGTCTGATTACTGGCAGATCGCCTTATCTGATGGGGCAAGAGAGAGGTCAGCATTCTCCACACCAGATAGGCACTACCAATTCCAGGTTATGCCCTTTGGGATAAAGAATGCCCCTGCCACCTTTCAGAGGTTGGTTAACCAGGTGTTGGCTGGACTGGAAGATTTCAGTGCCGCCTACCTGGATGACATCGCAGTGTTCAGCGCAAGTTGGGAAGAACATCTGCGCCACCACTGGGAAGTTTTGATGGCGCTGCGGAAGACAGGCCTTATGATCAAGGCGAGTAAGTGCCAGATCGGGCAGGGTTCTGTGGTGTACTTGGGACACCAGGTTGGGAGCAGCCAGGTGGCACCCCTACAGCCCAACATTGATGCCATCCTGGCTTGGGAACCCCCCAAGACCCAGACAGAGGTGAGAGCCTTTTTAGGACTCACTGGGTACTACAGGAGGTTTGTCAAGGGGTATGGCAGCATTGTTGCACCCTTAACAGAGCTGACTTCCATGAAGCAGCCCAAGAAAGTGAACTAGACAGCCACCTGTCAGAAATCTTTTGATGCCCTGAAGACTGCCATGTACACAGCGCCCGTGCTTCAGGCGCCCAACTTCTCTAAATAATTCATTTTGAAGACAGACGTTTCAGAGCATGATGTAGGGGCAGTACTTTCACAGATAAATGAGAAGGGCCTAGTCCAACCTGTAACCTTCATCAATAGGAGGTTACTTCTGCGGGAACAGAGGTGGAGTGCCATTGAGCGTGAGGCATTTGCTGTGGTCTGGGCAATGAAGACGTTGAGACCATACTTGTTTGGGACTCACTTCCGGGTTCAGACAGACCACAGGCCCCTCAGAGGGTTGATGCAGATGAGGGGTGAGAATCCAAAGTTGTTGAGGTGGTCCATTTCCCTACAGGGTATGGACTTCATGGTAGAACACCGCCCTGGTACAGAACACGCCAATGTTGGTGGTCTGTCCAGATTTGTCCGCCTTAGTGAAGAGAACTCCCAATAGGGTGGGTAGTTCTCCCCACATTTCAGCTGGAGGGGACACGTGTTAGACTTGGCACCATTAGCGTGGGTCACCCTTCCATTTTTTCACTGTTGCCTCCTGTGTTTTTGCTATGTTTTTGCTGGTTAGATGCTTTGGGCACTTTGCCACTGCTATTCAGTGCCACAGTTCAAGTGCTCCCTATTGTAATGTGTTGGATTGGATTAGTGACTACATGATTGGCTTATTTGATTTACTTGTCAGGCCCTAGTACAGTGCACCATGTGTGCCCAGGGCCTGTAAATCAAATGCTGCTGGTGGGCTTGCAGCACTGGTTGTGCCGCCTACAGAAGCAGCTTGTAAAATATGTCTCAGGCCTGCCATTGCAGAGCCTGTGTGCAGCCTGGGACTGCCCTGTCGACTTGGCAAATGCACACACTTGCCAGTCTCTAAGCCTTCCATTTTCTACATATTAGTCACCTCTAAGGTAGGCCCAAGGGCAGGGTGCATTGTAGGTAAATGTAGGACATGCCCTGATATGTGTGGCTTGACCTGATAGTGAATTACAGACAATTTATTTTTTCACTATTGCAAGGCTATCTATTCCCATAGGCCAGAATGGGCAGTTTGATTATAACATCTTATAATCCTAACTGACCCTAGGAACAAGATAGGAAAATAAAGTTTGGTATGCCTGAACTCAGAATGTTAAAATACATCTTTTAGTGTGGGTGATTTTTACATTCTGTGTTTGAAAATACCACTTTTAGAAAGTAGGTATTTTCTTGCCTAACCATCCAGCATGCCTCTGCTAGGTTTGTGTATTCCATTTCTTGTTTGTGAGTGACAGGGGTCTGGAGAGGGCCTTGGCTCCTGCTGTCTGATGGGCCAGGGCTGAGCTGAATAGGACCTGCATTGAATAGAGAGTAGGGGGAGGAGATATCCTTTCACTGGCCCGAGCCTTCATAGAATGGAGAGTAGGGGGAGGAGTTTTCCTTTCAGTTACCTGGGCCAGGTCTGCTTTCAACAATGCTGTCTCCACCTCCTGCCAGGAAGCTGCACCAGGGAGGACAGAACTGGTTTTATCTGGGCACAGACACCCTCTGCCTTCAGAGGACAAAGGATTTTGCAGTATAAATATTGGGACCCAGACCCCAGAACTTTAGATCACTTCTGGGAATCAAGACAAACCCTTTACCAAGGAGAAGAACCGGAGCAGCTGAAGGAAGATTACTGCCCCTGTGCTGTTGATGTTTGGGGTTGGCCTGCAGTGGTTACTTTATTGCCAAGGAAAGGTGAAAAATAACTATGTGTGAACTTTGACTATCTTGAGGAAGATCTCCAAGTGCTTGAAGCTGAGCTTGCCTCCTGTTCTGAAGTCTCAAGGACACAAAGACTTAACCATCAGCTCCCCCTGAATTTTCTTGATGGGAATTCTACCTGCAGTGAGGTACCTGCTGTTGTTTTGGGCCTTCTGGAGACTGCGTGTCGCTGGGAGCTGGAAGCGCGATGCAACGAGGAAAAATCATGTCGCCGTCGCAGCAGTTGCCGTCACATTGCCGAGAAGTGTGTCGCCGGCGCAGCTGTTTGCCGTCGTATCGCAGAGGAAGCATGTTGCATCACCGGAGAAACGTGCCGCCGCATCACCAGAGAAGCGTGTCGCAGGGCCTGTCTCGGCTCCACAATTCATCGATTTCGCTGAACGGCCATCGGGGTGCACACATTGCATCCACTTTGTCACATCGTATCAAAGACGCCTTTTTGTCGCATCGCACCGGATCATCGCACCGCATCGGGGCGCCATCTTGTCGCATCTTAACCGGAACACAGTAAGAAACCAATACATCACCTCCTCTCCGGCAACGAACTGACGCATCACCTCCCCTGCGCTGCTGTAAGGAACCGACGCATCACCTCCCCCGAAGCAAGAAACCAATGCCTCACCTTCCCTGTGACGTTTTTGTTTGTTTTGCAAGACTCATCCAAGGTACTTTGAAACTAAAGTGTTGCATTTACCATCTACATTGAACTAAGCTATTTCTACCATTTTAAAGTCATATTTTTATTACAGTATTGTGGATTCTTGTTGTTTGGTCTTGTGTTGAGTCTAGTAAAGATTACTTATTTTTCAAAACTGGTGTGGTGTCCATTTGTAGTGTTTTCACTGTATTACTGTGTGTTTTCACAAATGCTTTACACACTGCCTCTGAGATAAGCCTGTCTGCTCGTGCCAGGCTACCAAGCGGGGGAGCAGGGGTTATTCAGGATTGTATCCTCCTTTCCCTGACTAGAAGCAAGGACTCCTACTTGGTCAAAGGTACCTACCTCTGCCAACTAGAGGCCCCAATTTCTAACAGATGTCTACTTCTTTGTCAGAAAATGTGACTTTACGCAGCCTTTTCTTCCCTTCTTTGGCAGTAGTGTGGTTAGCCATCTTGCTGTGGTGTTCTGTCTGTGTAGCAGTGTTCAATTGAGCTGCTGCACCTTGCCATGTACTTGTGTTTATGATCAGGCATCTCCATGGACACCACTTTCAGGTTTGGGGTCCTTCAGATCAACCAGGAAGTTTTTTTTTCTCAATTTGTATTGAAACTCGCGACTTGCGCATGCAAAAGGCATGCTTTCAATTGCGTACGCTGTTTGTGCATGCAAAAGGCATGCTTTCAATCACGTACGCTATTTGCGAGGGTTTAGCGTATCGCAATTTGAGACTCACAATTTTGCGTTGCGAGTCAATTGCGACTCGCAATTTGTTGGCATGAGGTGTAGGTACATTGAATTTTGCGACTCGGTATTTGGACACAAATACAGAGTCGCAATTTTTCGCAAATTGCGACTCACAACTTTTTTTGGTCGTACATCTGGCCTTTGTACTTTTATAGTCTTTACACATTTTCTTAAGTTAACCCTGTCTACCCTGTGCCTTAGGGCCCGATTATGATGGCGGGCGGATCGCCACCGCCGTGCCTGTGTGACCTTCCGCCGGCCTGGCGGGTGCTGTTTTGCCAACCACGTCCGCGATTCCCCGACCGCCATATTACAATGGGCCGACACAGCTCAATTTCCGCCCACCGTGGTTTTTTCAGTTCCGCCAGTAGTTTGGGTCCGTGACGCGGGCGGACGTAGCCAATAGCGAGAGACCGCCCGGCGGAATGACGTGAAGACCGCCGTCCCTATCACAATGCCTCAAATAGGCTATCGGACCGCAATGGAGAAACCACCCATTGAAACACGGCAGAAGCAACACTGCGGAGTAAAACAGGAATCCCAGACTGCTCCACGCTGTCGCTACCTCAAAGGATCCTGCTCTATAGGCCCTACCTCTGCTGTTCAACAAAGACGCCGCAGCCGTGCACAACGCCGTAGGTACGTCAATTAAACACATCCGCATACAAAACCAACACACTACACCTGACCTGCAAATGCCTTCCTGTCCACTCCAGACATTCTGGTGGACACAGGACCATATACACCAGTGTCATTGCATGGCACCGCAAGTTGTGAATACACTGAATGCAACTCTACCCTTAACAGCCGTGCGTGCACGGAATTAAGGGTGGGCGTAGTGGGCGTAGTGGGGCTACGTGAAGCAGCACGTAGTGTGCCCAAATCTACGCACACTACGCGCTTCGCGTAGCCCCACTACGTGCCACCCACCTCCCGCCCGCCCTTCTTTTAAATAATATCAGCAATATAAAATAAATTAAAGTAAAGCGACTTACCGTAAGCGCGGTGTCTCCGGGGCTCCCTCTTCTTCGTTTCTAATTTCTTCTGACAAATGCGCATGCGCGGACGCCTGCGCATGCGCATTTCTCGCGAGAAATGCGCATGCGCGGGTGTCCGCGCATGCGCATTTGCCAGAAGAAATTAGAAACAGAAAGAGGGAGCCCCGGAGACGCCGCGCTTACGGTAAGTCGACTTACTTTAATTTATTTTTCATTGCTTATATTATTAAAAGGAGGGCAGGCGGGAGGTGGGTGGCGGGTGGCAAGCAGCTACGCTTCGCCCTCGGCCTGTGCGTAGCGCTGCCCTGCTTCGCCTACTTCGGAAAGTGCGAAGCAGGCAGCGCTACGTACACTACGTGGGCGAAGCGTAGTGCTACGCCCGGGGTTACACGGAATGCACTAGTGGTAGTAGGCGGGATGGTGGGCACTGGCCAATGTGTGGTGGAGGAAGAGGCAGCATTGTCACCCCCTGTGGCCACCATTGTTGCGGACTCCCCACTGGAGTCACCTGATGTTGGGTTTTCTGCACGCGATTCCTCAAGGACACTCCTGTCCCCCTCCGAGGAGCTGGACACCTCAGTGTCAGTGAGCTCATGGGGATCATGTGTGCCAGATGCTTCAGCACTGGTGTCCGTCTCATTGCCTTCTGTGCACTCAGTAGATTCTGCAATGGACAGAGACATAGGTTAAGTACAGTGCAAGAGACACAAAGAACATATACAAGCACAGAACAAAGCTACCTTATGACAACCCCATGTTGCACAACACCCTGTGCAGTGTGTGTGTGCAACAATAATGCCAAACACAGAGGCTGATGTAAACATGGATTGTTGACAGCAATGTCCCATGTGACGTACACACAAGTAACTATCCGGTCTGTGCCTCCTTGAAACCCAACATAAACTTCCCTGTAAGCAAACCTCACATGCCTGTATGTGATACAGGCATAGATCTCTGCATGTTGCCCCTGTCACATATGCAGTCACTGTAAGGAGACAACACAAATACTTGAAATAGCATTTTACAATGTACCTGAGATAATGATGTATATCAAATAGTGCAATTTATCAAGACAACATTTGCATGTTGTTGTCAGATGTGTAGGTCACACCATTTCAAAGTCCTGCAAGGCACACATCGTCAAATGCACACTTACATGTTGCACACTGCTGTAGACTGCCTGGTGATGTTCGTAACACCCAGAATGCAGACCGTACCCACGGACTCAGAGAGTGGGTACGGTCCGTTCCACCATTGTAGTGGTGATGTAGTGGTGCGCATGGTACCGACCGTACCCACGCCCTCAGACCGTGGGTACGGTCCGTACCATGCGTACCCCTACATCACCACTACAATGGTGGTACGGACCGTACCCACGCCCTCACTGCATGGGTACGGTCCGTATGACGCGTACCCCTACATCACCACTACAATGGTGGTACGGACCGTACCCACGCCCTCAGAGCATGGGTACGGTCCGTACGACGTGTACCCCTACATCACCACTACAATGGTGGTACGGACTGTACACCCGCTCTGAGGGCGTGGGTACGGTCTGTACCACGCGTACCCCTACATCACCACTACAATGGTGGTATGGACCGTACCCACGCCCTCAGAGCGTGGGTACGGTCCGTACCACGTGTGCCCCTACATCACCACTACATCACCACTACAATGGTGGTACGGACCATACCCACGGACTCAGAGCGTGGGTACGGTCTGTACCACCATTGTAGTGGTGATGTAGGGGTACGCGTGGTATGGACCGTACCCACGCTCTTAGGGCGTGGGTACGGTCCGTACCACCATTGTAGTGGTGATGTAGGGGTACGCGTGGTACGGAACGTACCCAACCTATGAATGTGGGGGTACGGGTTGCATCACCCATAACCCTAGGACACCAGTACATTTGCGAAACAAGGCGTACACACACCACAAATGTTGGCTTAGCGCCTGGTGCAGCATATAACCAGTATATTGGGGGGGGTGTATGCCCAGGACAGCAGTGTACTGCACCAAGGGTGCAGAGGAATACCAGCAGTGGACAGAGACATGTGAGGGGTGGGTGCAGAGGACTCCCAGCAGTGGACAGAGAGATGGGGGTGGGTGCAGAGGACTCCCAGCAGTAGACAGAGACATGGGGGTGGGTGCAGAGGACTCCCAGCAGTGGACAGAGACATGGGGGTGGGTGCAGAGGACTCCCAGCAGTGGACAGAGACATGGAGGTGGGTGCCTATCACTCTCAGCAGTGGACAGAGACATGTGAGGGGTGGGTGCCTGTCACTCCCAGTAGTGGACAGAGACATGTGAGGGGTGGGTGCAGAGTACTCCCAGCAGTGGACAGAGACATGGGGGTGGGTGCGGAGGACTCCCAGCAGTGGACTGAGACATGGGGGGGGTGCCTATCACTCCCAGCAGTGGACAGAGACATGTGGGGGGTGGGTGCCTATCACTCCCAGCAGTGGACAGAGACATGTGAGGGGTGGGTGCAGAGGAATACCAGCAGTGGACAGAGACATGGGGGTGGGTGCCTATCACTCCCAGCAGTGGACAGAGACATGTGAGGGGTGGGTGCCTATCACTCCCAGCAGTGGACAGAGACATGTGAGGGGTCGGTGCCTATCACTCCCAGCAGTGGACAGAGACATGTGAGGGGTGGGTGCCTATCACTCCCAGCAGTGGACATAGACATGGGGGTGGGTGCTTATCACTCCCAGCAGTGGACAGAGACATGGGGATGTGTACATCATTATCAAATGACCACAACTCCATGGGTGTATGTACGCATCCCTAATTTTCGACTATGTTGATAGTGCCATAACAACACATCACTGACAGCAGTGTCCCACTCCCATGAGGATGGATGTCTTTCCCCCACTGCATGACACACCACATGTGGGTGTGAGGACAAATGACACATGCATACCCACCCCTGGCGGATGCAGCACAATACACACACAGAGATCATGCCACAAGACTGTATAGTCATGTCAATGCCTACTAAACTAAGAGAGCCAAAGGAAACGCACACTGTCACGCACATCCCAGGACTGATAGGAATGTACAGGTGCTGGGACAGCCACCAAGATATTGTCTCTCATGGAAGGAATAGGGTGGAGTTCCCACAGATACAATGCCCACAATTGTCAGTCAGGTGCCCAAATACCCTGCAGAACAAGTACCATATGTGTGCTAGGCTGGGATTACACACATGCATAATGCGGAAAAGGGAGAATTTCTCCCTGAAGGCATGGCAACATACTCAATACACAAGTACAGTGCCTAGCAAGGATGGCACAGACGATGCAGCCGGAGACATTGCTGAGCAGGCATGGCCATAGTTGAAGGGATCCGTCACCAACAAAGGTAATGTATACACAGGTCAGCACAACAATTGTGCAACTCTCTGCAGGGAAGATATCAGGTGCCTCGGAGGAAGGGACACTCCTTGGTACAATGTCTCAAAAAACAAATAACACACACAACCAAAGATCCTTTGCAGAGACCTTGTGATGGCACGCAGATCCCATGGGCCACCTCATGACCATCAGACCCGAACCTTTGCCTGAAACATAACACATTACCACAACCCCAACTCCTGGAGCATCAGCACCAACATCAATACCTGAAATGCAATAGTGTTCAAAGTCAAAAGAAAATGCTTTAATCAGCATATGATAATATATTTTTCAACAACACTATATACAAAGGCCAATGACCAGTCCAGAATAGAAGTCCTTGGGGGGACACATGGGCACATGTCTCCCCTAGCTTGCCTGCACATTAGAACCCACAGGTTCGTCAACTGGGGGGGGCATCATGTGGGGAAGGACCAGGCACTGCAGGGACAGGAGGTGTAAGGGTAGGTGTGGTGGGTGCAGGGCTGGACGCCTCCACCACAGGGGGTGGGGCAGCGCCAAAGGTGTAGGTGAGCTCAGCGCTGCACACTTCTGCCAGGGCGTCCAGAGTATCCCCTGCACCGGAAGAAACCACAGGCACAAAGGAGGGCGGGGATCAGAGGGATGGGGTGCAGCGCTACTGGGGGAGGGGGTGGACAGGGGGGGGAATCAACTCCCCTACCCGGGGAGTGCCTTGCCCATTTGCGGGCTGGTGACCCAGTGGGGCTGAGGCCCAGCACAGCCAAGCAGCTCTCCTTGTCTGACTGTGTGGCAGGGGAGCCAAGGGGAGTGCCTTTGGAGGGACTGGGTAGTGAGGCATGCGGACTCAGACTGTGGCTGCGTGTATGCCTGAGTGCCCCAGACCCAGTGGGTGTGACTTTATCTCCCTGAGTGTGCGTGCCAGGAAGTGTGTGCTTGCCCTTACGTGTTTGTGTGCTGCCTGTGTCTGCTGGGGTGCGTGCTTGGGAATGTCTGG
Organism: Triturus cristatus; assembly: GCF_964204655.1. Lineage (NCBI taxonomy): Eukaryota > Metazoa > Chordata > Amphibia > Caudata > Salamandridae > Triturus > Triturus cristatus. The sequence continues at coordinate 1,008,912,222 of NC_140593.1, read as the reverse complement.
GTGTGCATTGGAGAGGCATGGGAGTTGGAAGTGTGGATGGTGCAGGGGTAGGGGGGGACGAAGCGCTGCAGGAGACTCACTGCTGCCGTCAGTGAAGAGTCCGTGGACCTCAGCAACATCCGTTGGTCAGACATCGCTGCTGACATGTCCTCCATGAACGACACCATCTCTGTCAGCAGTGTGGTGTGGCCATGGAGGACATTCAGCATCGATGTCTGGCCAACCTGCAACTGCCGCTGAATGTCCACAGACTCTGCAGTGAGGGCAGCAGGGGTGGCAGTGGCAGGGGGTGCAGTGCCTGCCACAAAGGAGACATGGTGGTGCCCTGCACAGACAGAAGGGACTGGAGCAACTGGGAGGGTGGTGATGGGAATGGAGGAGGCGGTGACAGATGTTGTGCTGCTGCCAGGTGTTGTAGCAGCCTCCGCCCCCTCGAGGAGTTCAGCCTCGGACCCGTCAGCGTCGTAGTCGGTGTCGCCACCAGACAGGTCCTCCGCCTGACTCCCCTCGCCCTCCTTGCCACTTGCTCCCTCAGACTCGCCAGCAGTGGTGGCACCGGTGCTGGATCCCTCCTCCAGGTCCGTGCAGGTGTCTCCCTCGGTGTCCTCCGATGATGCTGTGGGCAAGGTAATGATACAGAAAATAATCAGTCACCTGTATACATCTGGCACATGAGTCCAAACAAAATAGGTCACAGTGCATATCAGGAAATGCATCATGAGTAACATCTAGATTAATCCGCACATATGTAAGCCCTGCACTCCCCAGTTGGTTGACCCACCATGCCACTTGGAAACAAGGAAAAATAGGACACAACAGCAAATAACTTGATATCGAATTATACTGAGAAGCTAGTGTCTGGGTACAGTTGAGCACAGCAATACTATGAAGGCATGCCACCTCTTGTTTACTGTGAACAAAACAGTATTGGTGCACCCAAGGCTAATTAACAGACCACAATGCTGAAGGTGTCCCCACAATCAGAGAAACCCAAACGAAATACATTGTGATCCCTTGAGAATCACAACACTTTACACAATCTATATGTTTAGAATGTGTGAATGTGCCACTTTGTGAACAGAACACACATGTGCCTCTATAAAAGAAGTCACACAAGGAGGTGCACACAAAACTACATTTACACAGTCATTGTATGAGCTGCCATCCTTATTCAAATAAGCCACTGTTAGAAAGAAATGGGTTTTCAGTAAGTACATATACATGGCCCCACGGCGGTCTGGATGACTTGACACTCATAAGTTGGTATCAGCAACAACCAAGGACTTACCCAAATGCCACCACACTGTGGGAACATGTATATGTATAATCTAAAAAAAAGTGTTATTCGAACTGTGCCTTTCTTTAAAATGTGCCAGCGTGTCCCCTGAAAGTGTAAAGGTGGTTTCTTGTGCACTTCCTTGGGAGACATCTGTCATGCAGGCACATTATTGTCCTTCACAGCAAAACATCAAAGTCAAGCATTCAAAAAAGTAAGACATGTTGACAAGTGTAGTGAGTGCCAAGGTACAAGACTTCTTGACTAACAACTTGAATCATGACACCTGTCACATGGCCATCCGTACCATGATTGATGACACAGTTGGCAACACATCTGACCCACTGCCTGTCATGTGGAGTGGCACACATGTCCAAACACAGGACAATGCATAAGCTAATGGGCCCGCAATTGTGTCGGAATAAGGAGCACCTGCACTGAGGAGAGACACTTATGGCAACCAAGAATGTCCACACAGATGTAAGCACACAAAGACCAAACTACGTAGCATCTGGATCACACACTGGTGCCAAAAATGGATGAGCAGGAATCATGTATTTAAACTTTTGACACATGCTGCAAAGCACAAACATTAAACCCTGCACAACATGACTGGGTCACTGCATGTTGAGTGTCTGTCCAGACAATTATCACACACAGGTCAGACCTGGCAAGGAAACCTAAGGTTTGGACATGTAGGCCTTGCCCGCACAAACCCCCAATACCTGAGACAATGTGATTGAGACAGATCAAGAAGTTACACCTCTTAATCTGGGTTTACTAAAATGTGCATCAAGAAATCCCAAATGTACTCCACATCACCTCGTGAGGCTGCCAACACATATTTGTGACAAACAACCATCAACAGATAGTTGTACATAGACACACAGGCACTGCCCAGTGTGAGGATGCACAAGCCAAATGGGGTCACCCTGTCCAGTGAACACATGTAGCACACTTTACATAAATACAAGGGAACAATGCCACAGAGGCCAACCTATGCTGAACACACAGAGAATGGGCACAGTGTTGGATGACACACATGATTACGAGGCAAGCGTGTCTCAGGGGACTGTAGTGGGCACACTGCTCCATGGTCCTGGAATGATCTGACTGTAACATGAGCAACCGTCCCGGCACTATGCATATCTCCCACTCATGCACATCCTGTCTGAGGCCACAACATCGGTCATGCATGCTGCAAGTCTGTTAATTTGAAACCTCACACTCCTATGTTGAGACTCAGCATCAGTGCCAACAAATATGGACCCCCAAATGACTGAACAGGACAGGGCACAGGCAAGGTACCAACACATGTCACAGACCACCCCCACACATGATGCAGAAAGCAATGAGCACTTGGATTAACTGGCAGCCTAGATGACCATGTGCAATAGTGTTTACACACAGACCAGGGAACACATGTCAAGGAGGGGAAGAGAGGAAGAACAGCACCGGTTGACTTGGGGGAAAAGGATATGCACTGCATATATAAACCCTGGCAGTGTATCCAGGGGACTGAGCACTTCCAAAAGCTGGTGACACACAACAAACACACATGCACCTACCCCCTTCCTGCTGCTGCATCTCCTGTAACCGCCTATCCATGTCAGGGAAGACCACTGCCAGGACACGCTTCATCTGGTGGGTCAGGCGCCGGCGCCCGCCGTGGGGACGTGGAGGTGAGTCCTTCAGCAGGACCCGGGCGACCCTCCGGGTCCAGCCCTTGATGTCCTGCCACCGTTTTCTTACTTGGGCTAGGCACCGACTGCGACCCTCCACCGATCTCACGGCCCTGACGGCCTGCTTCCAGATCTCCCCCTTCGCATAGGCAGTTACCTGAGAGGATGACAAAGCGAGACAACATCACTACACCTGCTCCATGTCACAGAGACACACATTTGAACATCTTTGATATGTTGAACAGGGCATAGGATGCTGCCAAGGAATAGCATCTTAGTCCTATGGACATTGGCCTCTGTGGAAGCCCCAATGCACTACATGGCATATAAAATACACAGGTGGCATGAGGGGTGTGACACACTCCATGAACATGGCAAACACTGTGCATCACAAGCAACACCAGGCTGATGGACAGCACCTCCAAGCAGTTACATGCCCCAGGCCACTGACGCAACCTCAGCAGAGTACACAGACACACACAGGCACATACAAACCTCACTCTGCACATGTGCCACTTGCCTGTGGGGTGTCCCAGGTGTGGGGCTAGCTCAGCAAGTCAGACACACAGCACGGTTTACTTCTCACATCAGATGGGTAGAGCTGTTGCCTCCTCCATGCAGCTGTGGTGCAACACTTCACATAGACACTCACCCACATGACAAGGAACATTCACACACATCAATGTCCAGGGGACGTACACATCACTTGGACACTCTCACCACAGCTCCTCTCAGCTCAAACACATCTGTGGGTACAGTCACCTGTCACACCGGGGGGACCACTGAATCACCCCAGGACTATAGACAAAAAATGCCACAAAGGATTCGCCAGGCTGAATGTGTCATGCACTATGCAGTGAATGTCACAGTAAGCACAATGCAAGTGAGGAGTGCACACATGAAGTACATCATGCTCTGCATGGAAGACATAGGCCATTCCCCCCCTGGAACCCACTCTAAACAACATTGCATGTCTGTCACACCTGGACACAATGCCAGAAGTGACAGTTACCAAAAAGGTGCACAGTCAAAGCTAGTGGAGTCAGCACTCACCTGCTCCCCTGGTCTCCCACACAGGCTGGGGTACTGTGGGAGGATGACATCCAGCAATGCCTCATTCTCCTCCTGGGTGAATGGCTGGGCCCTCTCCACAGACCTTGACATGGTGCCAGAGGAAGCACAGACAGCAGCAGTGTTGTCGACAGGAAACTTGTGCAGGCAAGTGCCCTCTCATGGGTTCTGGCTGACTTATATCTGTCTTGCTGAGGGGCATTCATTTGGAGGAGTACATTTTGATTGGTCAGATTCATTCGCATCTTACGTTTACTCCAATTCCTTTCCACATACACCAGTGACAGCATTTGCATCGTTCAAAATTTCAGAATCATGTCAAGTCAACAACCACTTTGAAACATTGTATTTTGTGGCCAACTGACTTTTCCAGGCCACCTGATGGAAAATGTGAACCGAAAACTCTGTATCCATGACAACCAGCATGCATTTAGTGCCTAATACTTGTCCCTTATGTGTCCCCTATGTAATTTTCAAATCCACACACAGGTACAGTGCGTTTCATACGTACCCCTACGGCACCAGTTGCACAGTGCCTTTGACACGTACGTGTAGGCACTGGTAGTACACGTACGTGTCCGCAATGGTAGTACACGTACAGGTACGTGTACTACCTGTGCCTACATGTACGTGTACTCCCAGTGCCTACACGTACGTGTCCGCAATGGTGTATCCCTGTCCAGTGGACACAGGTAGCACACATTAGCAAAATACAAACTAGGCCAGGCAACAATGCCACAGAGGCAGACCTATGCAGAACACACAGAGAAAGTGCATAGTGTTGGATGACACACATGATTAGGAGGCCAGGGTGTCTCAGGGGACTGTAGTGGACACACTGCTCCGTGGTCCTGGAATGAGCTGACAGTACCATGTTCAACCGTCGTGGCACTATGCATATCTCACACTCATGCACATTTATTTATTTATTTAGCGACTTGTAAAGCGCCTGGTGACCCAAGGGCATCCCCGCGCACATCATGTCTGAGGCCACAACATTGGTCATGCATGCTGCAAGGGTGTCCAGTTGAAAGCTCACACTCCTATGTGGAGAATCAGCATCAGTGACAACAACTATGGACCCCCAACATAGTGAACAGGTCATGGCACAGGCAAAGTACCAACACAAGTCACAGACCACCCTCCCACATGATGCAGAAAGCAATGTGCACTTAGATTTACTGGCACCCTAGATGACCATGTGCAAATGTGTTTACACACAGACCAGGGGACACATGTCAAGGAGGGGAAGGGATGAAAAAGAGCAACAGGTGACATTGGGGAACAGAAAATGCACTGCACATATCAACTCTGGGAGTGGATCCAGGCTACAGAGCACTTACAAAAGCTTGCGACAAATAACACGACAAACAGCCATGTATCTACCCCCTCCTTGCTGCAGTCTCTCCTGTAACTGCCTATCGAGGTCTGGGAAGACCACCGCCAGGACACGTCTCATTTGGGGGGTCAGCCATCGGCGTCCGCCGTGGGGGCGAGGACTGTCGAGCCCCAGCTGGACCCGGGCGATCCACCGGGTCCAGCTCCGGATGTCCTGCCACCTCTTGCGGACCTGTGGCAGCTGGTGACTACGCTCCCCCTCAGACCTCACGGCCCTGACGATGTGGTTCCAAATCACCCCCTTCTCGTAGGCAGTTACCTGTCAGGATGACAAAGTGACACACCATCAATATACCTGCTCCATGTCCCTGAGACACACATTTGAGCCTCTTAGAAATGTTGAACAGGGCATAGGATGCAGACAGGAATTACATCATACACAATAAGAAATTGGCCTGTGTGCAAGCCCCAATGCACTACATGGCATTGAAAGTCAACCGGTTGGCATGAGGGTTGCGACACACTCACTGATCATGCCACACACTGTGCAGCACATGCAACAGCAGGCTGATGGCCAGCGCGTGCCAAGCAGTCACATGTCCCACTCCACTGACGCACCCTTAGCATACTAACAGACACACCCAAGCACAGATCACTCGCCTGTCATTGACAACAGCAGATACAACCCTCACTCTGCACATGTGCCACTTGCCAGTGGGGTGTCACAGGTGTCATGCTAGCTATGCAAGTCAGACACACAGCACTGCTTACTTGTCACATCAGATGGGTAGATATGTTGCCACCTCCAAGCAGGTGTGGCGCAACACTTCACATAGACACTCACCCACATTTAAAGGAAGATTCACACACATCAATGTCCATGAGGTCGTACACATCATTTGGACACTCTCACCACAGGTCCACTCAACTCATACACATCTGTGGGTACAGTCACCTGTCACACGGGGGGAGCACTGAATCACCTTAGGACAATAGGAAAAAAACCACCAAGGTTTTCACAGGCTGAATGTGTCATGCACTATGCAGTGAAAGTCACAGTAAGCACAATGCAAGTGAGGAGTGCACGCAGGAACTACATCAGGCTCTGCATGAGAGACAGCAGCATGTCCCCCACCCTGGAACCCACTCTAAACAACATAGCATGTCTGTCCCACTTGGACAGAATATTGACAGTCACACAACAGGTGCCTAGGCAAAGGTTGTGGACTCAGCACTCACCTGCTCCCCTGGTCTCCCATACAGCTTGGTGTACTGTGGGAGGAGGGCATCCAGCAAGGCCTGATTCTCCTCCTGTGTGAATGGCTGGGCCCTCTCCACAGTACGCGACATGGTCCAGAGGAAGCAGAGACAGCAGCAATGTTGTCGACTGGAAAGTTGTGCAGGCAAGTGCCCTCTCATGGGTTCTGGCTGCCTTATATCTGTCTTGCTGAGGGGCATCCATTTAGAGGAGTACATAGTGATTGGTCAGACTCATTAGCATCCTACGTTTACTCCAATCCCTTTAAACATACACCAATGACACCATTCGCATCGTTCAAATTTTGAGCATCATGTCAAGTCAACAACCACTTTGCAACATTGTATTTTGTGGCCAACTGACTGTTCCAGGACACCTGATCGACACTTTCCAACTGAAAACTCTGTCTCCATGACAACCAGCATGCATTTAGGGCCTAATACTTGTCCCTTATGTGTCCCCTATGTAATTTTTAAATCCACACACAGGTACGGTGCGTTTCACACGTACCCCTACGGCACCAGTACAATGGTGAAACGAAGCGTACACACAGAATGATTGTGGGTGTACGGTGCGTTTCACATGTACCCCTACGGCACCAGTTGTACAGTGCGTTTGACAGGTACGTGTACTACTAGTGGGTACACGTACGTGTACGCACTAGTAGTACACGTACCCGTATGTGTACTGCTAGTGCGTACCCATACGTGTACTAAAGTAGTACACGTACGGGTATGCACTGTACTACTAGTGCATGCACCGTACATGTACTACCTTAGTACACGTTCGTGTACGCACTGGTAGTACACGTACGGGTACGGGTACGCACTAGTAGTACACGTACCCGTACGTGTACTACTAGTACGTACCCATACCTGTACTAAGGTAGTACACGTACGGTGCATGCACTAGTAGTACAGTGCGTACCTGTATGTGTACTACCTTAGTACACGTACGGGTACGCACTAGTAGTACACGTACGGGTACGTGTACTACTAGTGCGTACATGTACGTGTACTAAGGTAGTACACGTACGGTGCATGCACTAGTAGTACAGTGCGTACCTGTACATGTACTACCTTAGTAAATGTACGGGTATGCACTAGTAGTACACGTACGGGTATGTGTACTACTAGTGCGTACATGTACATGTACCAAGGTAGTACACGTACGGGTACGCACTAGTAGTACACGTACGGTACATGCACTAGTAGTACATTGCGTACCCGTACGTGTACTACCTTAGTACATGTAAGGGTATGCAATAGTAGTACACGTACGGGTACGTGTATACTAGTGCGTACGCGTACGTGTACTAAGGTAGTACACTTACGGGTACGCACTAGAAGTACATGTATGATGCATGCACTAGTAGTACACGTAACCGCACGTGTACTACTAGTGCGTACCCGTACGTGTACTAAAGTAGTACACGTACGGGTACACACTAGTAGTACACATACGGTGCATGCACTAGTAGTACAGTGCGTACACGTACGTGTGCTCATTTCACACACTTACAATGGTAATACAGGCGTACAGATGACAGGAATGGAGGGCTACGAGTCGCACATGGATGTCCAGCAAGTACTTATCATTGCATACTTACATGTGCAGGCCCTAGGTGTGTTAGCCAGTGATATTGCACAGGTCATCTCATCTAGTTGCACAATTGATGTGTGATGACTTGTGGACACATGTCATGTGTGATGGGGCACTATGTGCCACACATCACCTTGACACTTGCCACATGTGTGTCTGTAGTCCAACTGTGTCATGCACAGCAGCAGTGGGATGGCACAGTCATCAACACCCGCACCTGTCTCCTGATGCCAGGGACAGGGACACTCTATCAACTGACAGGTCTCGATCACCATGCCCCTTTGGGACTATGTCAGGTGTTTGTCATGTGTTCCCATGAGCTTCATGTCAGTGTCCCGTCAACTGCATCTGCTGTTGGTGCATCCAACAGGGGTCTGTGTGGACATGGGCATGGAACACATCTACGCACACCATGCCACATGCGGATTCCCATGGCTGTAGGGTCTCTGTGCATCGTGCATCATATTTTCCCAGTCAGACATGTGTGCGTTGTCTCAATGGCTGTGTTTTTAGTTGTCACGTGTACCCCTTCATAGCAATGTGTTTGATATGTACATTTAAAATTCCATGCGACCTCTGCGTGTGCCTTGCAGTCAACTGTCTGGATGAGATGACATCCTTCCAATGCAGCTATGTGGATGTGTGTCACTCTGGTGATATCTCTGGCTGTTCACTCAGACTGGCCCCCAGCTCATTTCAGGACAGTCATGTAGACTTTACAATCAACAGGTGTATCTGGCTTTTTGAAGGAGTGCCAGCAAGCTTGCATATGTGTTCTGGATGTATTGCACACACCCGACTCCATAGTTACCTGATGTGTATTAGCAGTGTATCATGTGCTATGTTCATTGACATTGATGTTGGCCGACTCTCAATCTTCATTCATCCAAACATTGTCTTGCAGGGCACCACCTGTCCCAAGACTAATGCCAGACTTGGGTGCCATGAGGGAACATGCCTGCATCCGACGTTGCAGATTCACTCAACAGTTGATTGAGGACTTGACCGACAGGCTGGCACCACACCTCCAACCGCGACACAGGTATCCTACTGCACTGACCCCAAAGATGAGGGTGATGGCAGCCCTACATTTTTTTGCCACAGGTACGTTTCAATTCACCATAGCTGATGTTGGTGGCATGTCACAGACAATGTTCAGCCGTGTCCTGCGTGATGTTTTAGCAGCCATGTTGGAGCACCTTGATGAATTCATCACATTTCCTACTCCTGAGGAGTTGACAGATGTCAAGGGTGCTTTCTATGCCCTGGGAGGGATACCCATGTCATTGGGTCCATTGATGGTACACATGTGGCTTTGGTACCCCCACAGGCACAGGAACAAGCCTATCGCAATAGAAAACATTACCAATCTATAAATGCCCTTGTGGTGTGTCTTGCTAACATGCTGATTTCCCATGTCTGGCACGTTTTCCACGATCAGCACACAATGCCTAAATCATGAGGCGTAGCAGGGTGCCACAAATGATGCTGCGGCTGCACAATGAACGAGCATGTCTTGTTGGTGGGTATACTCTGTTTGTCCTGTGTGTTGTGGTATCTTTGGCTCTTACGGCATCTCCTGACTCTGTTTTGTACATGATGTTTCCATGTAGGGGACTCTGGATATCCCAACATGCCATGGCTAATGACACCTCTCCGCAACCCAAGAACAGCTGCAGATCACAGGTACAACGATGCACACGGGCAGACCAGGCGAGTGATTGAGAGGACGTTTGGCCTCCTGAAGAGCCAATTCCGGTGCCTGGACAAGATAGGCGGGTCCCTCCCTTATGCCCCGGAGAAGGTCTGCCGAATCTTCCTCGTGTGCTGCATGCTGCACAACATGGCAGTTGAGAAGGCAGTGCCACTCATCCTGGATCCGGATGAGCAGGAACATCCACCCGTGGAGGATCAAGGGCTTGCTCACGTGGCTAGTGATGATGAGGAGGAGGAGGAGGATATCCGGAGTCAGCTCATACGCAACTTCTTCTCATAATGGTGAGTCCCTGGGTATGAGTGTGCAAGCTTGTAGCATTGAGTGGCATGTGTTGCAATGTGTGTGTCCAGCTGACTGAATGCAAAGTGACTTGGACGTGTGTTCTGATGTGTCACTAGAGTGATGATGTCATGCCACACAGTTCTGCGGAGAGACTTTCTTTGAAATTTGCATGTGTCAAACATTGTTCATGTTTGGTAAATGTCCGTGTGTGCGGTGAGAATTGTTTTAGGTGACTTCTTGTGTGTCTGTCATTCCCAGGTTTAGTGCCTGTTGTCTGCTTGTGTCATCGTTGTCCTCCTGCTATTCCTCATGAGGATTGCAACGTGTGCTGAATCAGCGTTCCATGCACGGACATGTGGAAAGGTCAGTCGTGGTAAGGTTTGCAGCAAGGATTTTTTGTGGTGGTACGGGTTTGGAATGTGTGGGGACTGCTTCTGTGCATGTTGTGGTACCATGCATACATGTCTTCTCACCATGGAGCATATAACATGTAGCATCACTCCCATGACACGAGAGTCACCCTTCTTGACAGTCATCTGTAGTGGAGTGTGGCGTCTGATGAAGGCATCAATGTGTGTAAACCTTGCACGGGAAACATTGCAGATGCTATGGGTGGACATAGTGGGGGACAACACAACAACAGGCTCCATGGGGAATTGCAGCCTCTCCGTGTGCAGCAGGATGTGTTTGGCTCATACCCTTATCTTGTGTGCAAGTTCATTGGGATTGACATCATCCGTGTTGTGAAGGGGTTGTCCAGCGTATGTCCCACATGTTCTGTCAACTGACGTGTGACTCTGTTAATATGGATGCATATCCCTTTGTGTGTGTATGTGGAATAAAGTTGTTCAGCACAATCCAAAGTGCCTCACCTCTGTCACTGCAGCTCTCTTGACAGTTTGCATGCATCATCTATGGCATAATTGTCAAAGATTGAGCATCTGTGTGTATGTGTACTTTGGCAACATGCATGCAGTGCTTTATGGCTAATGATCTCTATTGTGCATGAAGTACCTTGTTGGGTATATATTTGTGTAGCTTGCTCCCCACAACGGGATGTGAACGCCTGCTGATGGTGTGTCTCCTTTGCGCATCTCCACATTTTGTTGCCTGATCCAGTGGCTGTAATATATGGTGATTGTTCATACATTTTCTCGTAGTGACCCATGAGTGACCTGACACTCCTTCCTTTACATACACCTGTTGCACTGTGCCTTTCAGACCTTGTCTTTGTGTGCTACTTTTTGCCTAATTTCTAACCCCTTCTGCCTGCTGCTGCCTCACCTGCGGCACCGCCCCACCGAGTGCCCTGATTCTGCAACCCCCACGCCTCCAAAATGCTCTGCCCTTCCCCTCCACCCATTCGAAATGCAGGCAGCAGCTTTTCTGTGCCACTGTAGCCCCAGCGCCGTGCCAAAGACAGGTACGTCTGCGCCTGCAACATGCACAGTGCACGACCCTCTAGTCTTTGCATGACCCACGTCACACAACAGGCTCATGCTGCAGCCACTCTCCAACCAATGTCATCGTGACAATCATCCTCCTGCTATCAGGCAACCCCTAAGCACACACACGACACCTTTGCATGCTGAGTGTGCTACTCCAACTGCCTACACAGTGCTGCCCAGCCTACAAGACCCTGTCAGAACAACCAGGTAATGTGCCTCCTACTTCACACTTGCTTCGTCCACCAGCACGCCATTGGACTCTGTTACCTCCTCAACACAACAGCCCCACACATCACCTTCATGACAGTAACCTGGACAAAAGCATCCTCAGCACATGACGTCTTCATTGCCATCTCAGATGGATACAAGGACACCTGCAGGGTCGGCAACACCAATCCCGGGGGATGAATTGCTATTTATTCACAAGTACACCCTCAGAGTCACAAATTCGGGTTTGCAGCAACTCCATGGCAACCCTCAGTGTAACACTCCTCTACAGATCTGCAGGACTACATCCACTATTCCGCTAAGCCATCAAACGTACATCTTCACGCACGCCCTCACCTCCACGGGCTACATGTGGCTGGGGGCCAGTAACTTCTTGCTGGTGGGGAACAACACCACCATCCATCATTGGTCCATCAACATTTGACTCCACGTCTCTGACAAGCAACACACTGCCCCACACCCCGCTACCAATCCCCCAAAGATGCTTGATGTAAGTCACCACAGACAAGCTGTGTGGGACACTCAAAACAACACCCCCGCCACACCCTGCAACCTCACGCACTGGATCAGCAACTGATCCAACAATCTTGCCACATTGACAGACTTTCCTGTGAAGCAGAACAACAGTTCAGGCACCTGGGACAACGCAGACCTACTGGGCTCCTACAGACTTAGCCAGACTCTTGTGCAAACCTTGCAACACAAAGAGCCATCATTTGCCTTACAGCCCTGGAAAACACCACACACAGCCATCACCATATCATCAGCAAGGACAAGTGGAGATCCTTCAGATAGTGCCGAGACACCCAAACACACAACATCAAGGAGCTCATCAGTATTGTGAGTGAACTGACAGCAGATCTCCATCAAAGACACCCCAGCCATGCAAGGCAGATCACATCCTTTGCAACTTTGTACCACTGCAAGCTCATGGGCATACACGACAGCCTTGGCACACAGACGCAGACAGCACTATTATCCACAGGACAAACCCCCATCAGATTATGGACTCCCATCAGCAGCAATGACACAACCTGGCTCATTGCAACATACACTCTGGCTCTCCATCAGGCCCCTTCCCACACAACATCTAAACCACATCATTCCACATCCTTGAAGCCCACGTCCAGCGCGTCCTGAATGTCTCCTTTGAGTTTGCCACATTCCATGGGTGCAGGAGGCATGCAGAGACTCAGGCCCTTCTTAAACAATGGACGCCAGTACTGCAGGATCTCCTGGTACATCACCCTGCTTCCCTACCCAGCAAATGTCATCAGGAAGACACTCAACAAGCAAATGACAATTTTCCTCCATGCAACCTTCTCCAGGCAACCGGCACCAGACCATCTTCCACAGTAATCACACCACTGCAACCGTCAGCATTGCCACCACCATCCACAACTTTGCCATGCTCAACAATGGTGAGGTCACCCCCCTTGACCTCTCAATGGCATTCTACACCATGTGCTACCACACTGTCAGCTCACACAACTCCAACACTGGTATCCAGAATAGGGCCCAGGGTTAAATCAGAAAGTCGCTCACCAGCAAGGCCCAGGGAGTCTGCCTCCACCCTGCAACATGTAGTACACTGGGGTCATCTGGCCCATGCCACAGGGCTCTTCTCTCAGCGTGACGATCTTCAATGTCTCTATGACCCCCCTCTCCACCATCACATGCACACACAACCTCATCATCATCTTGTATGCCATTGACACCCAGATGCTCCTCCAACTCACCAAAGACCCAGCCATTGCCAGATCAAAACTTCAAGAAGGCATGAGATCCGTTGAGGAATGGCTGAACATCAGCCACCTGAGGCTGGACTTGGACAGGACAGAGGTCATCATCTGAGGATTGTCCACTTACAGCTGGCTCAACTCCTTGTGTTCCACTGGTCTGTGCACTGTACCAGCACCCAGTGGTCACGCACGCAAGCTGGTGTTCATCATGGACCCATCGCTGACAATTACCATGCAACTCACCACCATCTGTACCTCATGGTGCAACACCCCCCACATGCTGCAAATGACCCACAGATGGATCCACTCCAAGGCAAGACAGACAGTCCCCCTGGTCCATGACACCAGCCGGCTCAACTACAGCACCGGCCTCTATGGAGAACAACAGCAAAACTGCAGGAGAAGTTGTCCACATCCTGGGTGCATCCGCACACCTAATCTGCAACATCCCCCACCCCAGCCCCATCACCGTCCACCTGAGATAGGCAAAATGGCTCACTGTGTGCTGCAGGATCACGTTCAGACTCCTCAACCACACTCAGGAGGCAGTCCACATCCCAAGACCCAAACCGACCTTGGATGTCTGCCATCCAACACCCCGTTGGCCAAACTCCATGCAGCCCACCTTGCCCTGGCCACCATTCATCACATCCACATAAAAACTGCATGCAGGAGATAGCTGTCCCACCTCGCAAAACAGACCTAGGACTCCCTCCCCGGGCACATCAACATGACCCATGACCTCTACACCTTCATGATACTCTTCCAAATTGGTCTTTCTGAGCAGTATTGCAAGCCCTCCCTCAGCATCTTGAGGCCATCACGTGTGAGTATTGGGCTCCATGTCTGTATTTTGTGATACATTGTGACCCATGTGTGTCCTCGACCGGACTCAGATCCAAATGTATGGATGGCTGGAGTTCGTTCCACACTCAGGCATACTTCGACATATCCCCACACGTATGTTGTGTAATCATGCTAAATGACTGCAACATAAAATTTCATGTCTTCATTTTTTATTTATAGCTCTGGGGCGTGATTTGTGCACAGAAAAAGGTGCTATGCGGGGACCATAGAATCCAAAGTTCACAGGGGAAGATGGGATCCTTGGCATTTGAAGTCATCAGAGTCCAGACCACAGTGTTTGGCATCATTGGTCAGACTGTGACCAGCAAGTCCATGTGGCAGATGATGTCAGTCAATGAGGTGATGCTGTCGCACATGAAGGCCAGGTGCCAGGCCAGGTGACCTGGGAGATGTGGATGGGCCACTGCCTCTCATGGTCTTTTCCGTGGGCGACCTACCTTCCTCGCGGGACCCTCAGATGCAAGCCTTGACGATGCTTGGGATGCTCCGTCGGACGAATCCTCCTCCTCCTCCCTCCCTGTGGCTGGTGGTGGTCTTCGCCTGGTGGCACAGGGAGGGTTGCCATGTGAAGTGAATGGCTTATGTCCCTTTGCGCCGCCAGGAGCTCAGCCAGTCTTGCCTCCATCCATCCTTGGCGTTCTTGTTGACTGGCGTGTTGCTCAGCCTGCTGGTTCTTGATCTCTGTGAGGGTCACCACTATCTGGCTGAACTCCCTGGTGTCACGCCGGTATGCCTCCATGATGTTGTGGATGTGTGACATACCGGTCCCTTCAGCTGGCTGGTCAGGTTCTCGCCTCCGCCGTCCTCCACTCCCACCACCCCTGCCCACACGAGCCTGGCCTGCCGTTGTGGGCACATCGGGTCTACTGGACCCCTAAGGGATGGCAGTGTCGGTGTTGTCTGCCTCCTCCTGGGTGCCCGCCGCACCTTGTCCCTCCTGGTCAGACTGGCTCAGTTATTCACTGTGGGCAGGGCTCCTCGGTGTCTCCTGGGATGTGGCAGGAATGGGGGTGGTGGTTGACACAGATGGTCCTGAACCAGGTTCTGCAGGGGCTTGGACACCAGAGGGTCCAGGTCGGTCGGGGTCATCCGTGGAGTGTTGAGAGGCATCGCTGCCATTGGGATCAGGTTCCTCCCGAGCCTGTGACTGTGATTCTTCCCCCCATTGTTGGGGGGATATTCATCATGTTGCCCTGTGTGTGAGAGACAGACAATGTTAATGCTGTTTCATGCAACATGCATGTTTCATACACATTCAAGTTGGCACTGTTTCTCCAGGTAGTTGTATGTGCCTAGCATTCTCCTCAATGTTCACTTGTGGATGGGTATGTTGCGGGGGACAGATTGATATGTTCTCCTGAGTCTTTGACATGTCGATTTGTGGCTTGGATGCTTCTTTGGCTATGTATTGGTCTTGTTGTGTTGCATGTCCATTGTGACAGTGGGTAAATCCGTTGCCTGTCCTGGTGGTGTCTGCTTGTGTAAGGGGTGTGTGTGACAGGGCCTGCTGGTGGGTGTAGTGTGATTTGGCCCTGGGGCTCCCAGGTGATATAGCTGTCCCCCATGGAGCATGCTGCCATGACAGTGAGTGTGTGTTCCTGTCCTAGATATCTGACCTTGTTGTCTTTGTGTTTGTGTTTGCACTGGTCACAGGAGGTCCTTGTGCTGCCTACACCAGGGCCAAGTGTGAACTATCTTGTCAGTACTTTCCCAATCACTGTGCATTGTGCATGGTGCATGGGTATGTAGCTGGGCCATTGGGATGAGGGCAATTGTGTCTGATTTATGATTCAAACATGCGTTTTGTGCCACCCACCCTCCCAGCATATCAGACATCCATTCTTGGGTTGGTGCTTCATGTAGCATGGGACGTAGCATGGCCTTGCTTTCTCAATGGGGCATACATATGTTATTGGCATTAGCGTAGTTTTTGACTGTGGTTCTGGCCGGTGATGGCTTGGGGGTAGTTGCGTGCATTTGGTGTAGTTGGAGTGTGGATGGCATTACCCCCATGTTACGTAAGTTGTTTGTGTACTCACCAGGCTCTGCAAATCCTTGGAGTCCATGTACTCCCACCGGCGGAAGCATGGCCATCACCTTCTCCTCCCAGGAATGGTAATGTACTGGTCTGCTGGGCGCACCACCTCCAGTGATGTTGCTCTGGGCGTAGTCCTCATTAATTTTGCACTTGACCGCCCTCCGCAGATCATACCACCTGGCTTGGCATTCATTCCTGGACCTTCTGATGGGTGCAACAGCATTCACCCTATCGACAATCCTCTGCCACAGGCGTGATTTTTCTGCTATGCTGGTCTGTCTGACCAATGTTCCAAACAGCTGTGGCTCGACTCTGATGACTTCATTGACAAGGATCTCCAGCTCCTCCCTTGTGAACTTTGGATTCTTGTCTGTGGGCATGGTGCAGGGTGAGGTTGTGGATGGTTGTGGGTGTGTGGGTCTGAATGTGACGGTGTGGGTGTGAATGTGTAGAGGGAGTATGTGTGAAGGAGGTTGTGTGAAGGTGTATATGGTAAGGTGGATGGGTGCAGTTGTTGGTGTGTGCTCTGTAGCTGCAGTGAGTCTGTTGCAAAGGCTCATGGTTTGTGTGTGTGGGCCCTTTTTATTGGTCCATTTGTGGGTGTGGCTCAGTTTGAATTTTTGGTGGGTGTGTCATAAGGGGTGGTTGTGAGTTTGCCCCTCTGTTTGCCTGTTTGGATGTGTCCAGGTCGGTCCTTTCCATTTTTTGTGCAGTGTAGACGTGTTTTGTGGTGTTGTGCGAGTCGAATAGACCCTCCTTGTGCTGTTTTCCAGTGTCCGTGGTTCAGTACGGTACAGGGGTGTGAGTTGTACAGACACATGGCCCCATGCGTTGTATATGTACAGGGCGTACACCGCCATTGCTATGTACGCTGCGTACACCGCCATTGCTATGTACGGTGCGTACACTGCCATCGCTTATGTACGGTGCGAACACCCCCATTGCTATGTACGGTGCGTACACTGCCATCGCTTATGTACGGTACGAACACCGCCATTGCTATGTACGGTGCGTACACCCCCATCACTATGTACTGTGCGTACACCGCCATTGCTATGTACGGTCTGAACACTCCCATCGCTATGTACACGCCCCATTGCTATGTATGGTGCGTACACCGCCATCGTTTATGTACAGTGCGTACACCGCCATCGCTTATGTACGGTGCGTACACTGACAATGCTATGTACGGTGCGTACACCGCCATCGCTTATGTACGGTGCGTACACCGACATTGCTATGTACGGTGCGTAAACCGCCATCGCTTATGTAAGGTATGTACACCGCCATCGCTTATGTACGGTGCATACACCGACATTGCTATGTACGGTGCGTACACTGCTATCGCTTGGTCCATTTGTGAGTGTGGCTCAGTTTGAATTTTTGGTGGGTGTGTCATAAGGGGTGGTTGTGAGTTTGCCCCTCTGTTTGCCTGTTTGATGTGTCCAGGTCAGTCCTTTCCATTCTTTGTGCAGTGTAGACGTGTTTTGTGGTGTTGTGCGACTCGAATAGACCCTCCTTGTGCTGTTTTCCAGTGTCCGTGGTTCAGTACGGTACAGGGGTACGTGTCACACAAACACACAGCCCCATGCGTTGTGTATGTACGGGGCGTACACTGCCATTGCTATGTACGCTGCGTACACCACCATTGCTATGTACGGTGCATACACCGCCATCACTTATGTACGGTGCGAACACCCCCATCGCTATGTACGGTGTGTACACCCCCATTGCTATGTACGGTGCGTACACCCCCCATCGCTATGTACGGTGCGTACACCGCCATTGCTATGTACGGTGCGAACTCCCCCATCGCTATGTACGGTGCGTACACCCCCCATTGCTATGTATGGTGCGTACACCGCCATCGCTTATGTACGGTGCGTACACCACCATCGCTTATGTACGGTGCGTACACCGACATTGCTATGTACGGTGCGTACACCGCCATCGCTTATGTACGGTGCGTACACCGCCATCGCCTTTGTACGGTGCGTACACCGACGTTGCTATGTACGGTGAGTACACCGCCATCGCTTATGTATGGTGCGTACACCGACATTGCTATGTACGGTGCGTACACCGCCATCGCTTATGTACGGTGTGTACACCGCCATCGCTTATTACGGTGCGTACACCGGCATTGCTATGTACGGTGCGTACACAGACATTGCATTTGTACAAGTCATTCCCCGTGTATGGGACAGACGTTTTCCGTACAAATCTCTAAATCGGTAAGCCGGTCCGGATCGTACTAGTACGCTCGGACTGCATTTTTACGATTCGTACAGAAAAGTGTCCGGGTACGTCTTGTACAACTTTTCCCGATCTGATTTGTACAGATAGGGCTGATCCGTATGTACTTTTTCCCATACGAATCGTACTTCACGGGTCGGACGTGACTTGTACGATTCGTACGGAAAAAAATACAGATACGAGTCATACGGGAAAAAAAATTACAGGATCGGAATCGACCCCTAAATGTGCGTGTAAGATGAAGCATTCCAGTGCTTCCAGGCATTAGCACACATTACAGAATAAACAGGAGCAGTAACGCAAAACGTATGCAAAAGGCAACCTGCAGGGCCATGTTAGGCCAATAGTAGCGCCTGCCACAGTTACAGGAGACCGTCATTAGTCTATCCTGCCTCGTGCCAATAAGGCAGATCCCATATGTGGCCAGGACCTGCCGACATAGTTGTCAGTCCCCACCTCCCAACTCGTGGTTAATAGCAAACACAATAAGATGATGGACAGACCGCTGAAACTTTTCAGACACAAACCCCCATTATTATTAGATTTGGGCTCAATCCATCATCATTCTTCTGCTCACTTTGCAACCCCACTTCAGACCCAGCCATATGCAGTCTTGACCCTGATCCTCATGGCAACAGTCTAGCCTGAATTACCAGGACAGGTCCTCCCTGAACTGGAAACAAGCATCATGGGACCAGTTTTGGGGTAAAGTGAGCAAGTGGTCCCACATCTGGGCATACCCTGCCAACTTAGGGCAAACCAAGCAAACACAACAAGATGATGGAGCGCTGAAACTTATCAGACACTCACCCCCAGTCACTATTAGATCTGGTTAAATCCATCATCATTTTTCTGCTCACTTCACCATCCCAGTTCAGACATAGCTATATGCAAATCAGTCTTGACCCTGTTCCTCATGGGAACAGTCCAGCCCTAACTCCCAGGCCAGGTTCTCTCTGGACGGGAAACACGCATCCTGGGAGGGTTTTGGGGTAACACCCCTTATCAGTCAGGCTAGCTTTATTCCAGTGGCAAAGTGAGCAAATGACCCATGTCTGGGCATACCCTGCCTCCAGTCACTATTAGATCTGGGTTAAATCCATCATCATGTTTGTGCTCACTTCACCAGCCCAGTTCAGACACAGCTATGTGCAAATCAGTCTTGACTCTGTTCCTCATGAGAACAGTCCAGCCTGCGTTGCCAGTCCAGGTCCTCCCTGGACCGGAAACATTCACCCTGGGACTGGTTTCAGGGTATCACCCCTCATCAGCCAGACAACCCTGAGTCCAGTAGCAAAGTGAGCAAGTGACCCATGTCTGGGCATACCCTGCCAACTAAGGGGAAACCAAGCAAACACAATAGGATGATGGACAGAGTGCTGACACTTGACAGACACTCACTCCCTGTCACTATTAGCTCTGGGGTAAATCCTTCATAATTGTTCTGCTCACCTCACCTTCCCAGCTCAGCCTCAGCTATATGCAACTCAGTCTTGACTCTGTACCTAATGGGAACAGTCCAGCCCACACTGCCAGGCCCTGGACTGGAAACAAGCATACCGAGACCAGTGTCGGGGTAACTCCCCTGATCAGCCAGGCCAGCGTGAATCCAGTGGCAAAGTGAGCAAGGGACCCACACCTGTGCATACCCTGCCAACCTATAGAGAACCAAGGAAACACAATATTATTATGGACGGAGTGCCGAAACTTGGCAGACACTCATCCCCAGTCACTACTAGATCTGGGTTAAATCAATGATCACTTTTCTGCTTACTTCGCCACCCCAACTCAGACACAGCCATATGCAAATTAAGTCTTGAACCTGTTCCTTATGGGAATAGTCCATCCCCAACTGCCAGGCCAGGTCCTCCCAGGACCAGAAACAAGCATCATGGGACCGGTTTCAGGGTAACACCCCTCATCAGGTAGACTAGCTTGAATCCAGTGGCAAAGTGAGCAAGTGACCCACATATGGACATACCCTGCCAACTTGGGGCAAACCAAGTAAACACAATAAGATGATGGACGGAACTCTGAAACTTGTCAGACACTCACCCACAGTCAACATTAGATCTGGGATAAATCCATCATAATTCTTCCGCTCACTTTGCCACCGCAGTTCCGACCCAGCCATATGCAAATCAGTGTTAACGCTGTTCTTCATGGGAACAGTGATGGAGCAAGGTTTCACATCTACAGAAACTTGCTTGTATGCAATTCTTTCGAATAACATGTAATACTGTAACCAACCTGTCCGTGAGTACTAACATTGCACCACATTTTACATAATCATATCTAGGGGAAGCTTTTCAATGTGCTGTCTTAATAAGTATTTGAGTGTCCTAAAAATGGCCGCTAAAACACGGGAACTCTTCTGCGCATGCATCTACCACATCACGTGCTGTGACGTTCTTCTGTCGCTTGGGGGGAAATCTTTGCAGCTGCGCAGTAGCTTCTAAAATGACAGCTTTAAAAATAACATACTAATGCACATGCCGAGCTGAAACGAACCTATGCACGTACCACTAAGCTATTAATGCGAAAGTTTTATTAAGTAAATGGGGTTAGAGTAGAAGTAAGTGGTATACAGTGAAATCATTTAATTATGAATTCTAACATGTTTTTCTCGGACTTTAATATTAGTTCGCATTTGGGCCTTGGAGGGTGACTGATGTCCTCATCCTGTGTGGCAACCACGCATGTGGCTTACCTCTCTGCTCGTAAGTCCATGAAGTCATGGGACGACTGCCAAACCCTAAGCCAAGCAAGGACATGGGAACTCAACTTTCTGAACTCTACGGGAGGAAATTAAAGAAAAATTGTACCATAAATTTATCGATCAGAATATGAAATTCTTGTGGGAATAAAGCTTGTGGGTATTAAAATTAAGGGGCGGGGAGTTAGACAATAGACTAAAGAAAAATATTGCACTTGGTATGGTGTGATGTCCTCACCACACTGCTTGGCCCAATCAAATTGCGGGTGAACATGGAATTGAAACATTTTGGGGTGGATCATACACTTGAATTTGGTATAACCCAGGTAAGTTATAGATAGACACACTTGATGCTGAGATGCTGATGCTATGCTAAGATGCTGCCCCATTTTGCTGCAATCTGACAGAAAAATCCTACACTAGGCCAAATTTGTTTAACAACCAAGGAGGCACATCTAGGGAAGGGTCCGGACGCGCCCGAGCCGGAGAGAGTGGCACCAGAGAGGGGTGTAACGCTGGCGTTGCAATGGAAGAGGTCACCTTTCCCTGTCCCGAACCTGTCCTGAATCCTAGACTCTCTGATGTCGGGGTCCTCACACCATTCTAGGTAAATATATCTGAAGGGTAAATGCTCCGTACTTGCTCTCTGACCTTTCTCTTCTCAGGTGCTGTCATTGCAAGAACTTATTAATGCAAACTGATTATAAGCTAATTGTACTATATTCATGTGTATTTGATCCGACGCACAAAATTATTAATTTAGATAAAACGACAAAACTCCAATGTAGGAAAACGGAGATATAAATTTTCAAAGATTTAGCATTATATAGCACTTAGAAACATATAGCACCTTATTGGGATATCTGGTCGCGACAGACCGGCTCAAAGACAAAGTTTCAGGCCGACCGCGATGGAGCCCTGGGCAGCTACCACTCGCGGTAGGTCCCGGTTACAGTTTTTACCTTTGAACTTAGAAACTTTTCTGGAGCTCTTCTTCCCGGGGTCCCCCGAAGGTCTCAACCAGTCCAGATTCGGTGAGGGTTCACTGGATAGCCTTGCGATGAGCTCCCAGTGAAACGTATGGAAGTCCGATCTCCAAAGCGTTTCAGTGGGGCAAACCCAGGATCCAGGCCAACACACGGTTGAAGGCAGGCAGCTTGGCTTTCACTGTTGCTCCCGGTCACCTTTTCTTTGTTCGGATTTAGAAACTTTTAAGGAGATTTTTCTGGCGGGGTCCCTCGATGCTCTTCACCAGGCCAGATTCGGTGAGGGGTCGCCGTCCTTGGATTTCCTGTACTTCCAGTCAAACTCTGGAAGTTGGACCTACGGAGCTTTTAACGGGACGAACCTGGATGACTTGGCCGGCTGGCGGTTGAAGGCAGGTGGCTTGGATGGTTAGGTTGAGTCGGTCCCTCTATCGGGTTTTTTTTCAAAGTTGCTCCAAAGTTCTCCAAGCTTCTTGAACTTCTTCCTGAAGTTCCTCAAGGGGTCCCAAAGTGTCTCAAACTCACTCCAAGGGTCTGTAATCTCCAAGATGGACCTTGAAAGTTGAGGACTTCAGTTCCCACAATCCACTTGGACAAAACCCTTACAAATCTACTGGTGTTCTCCAGGTTGAGGATCCTTGGTGGTGATGGTCCAGGTGAGCTCCATTAACCTGTAGCTTGTAGGGAGTCCACTCTTTAGTTCTTTTGCAGCAAGGTAATCCACAGGGCTGTAGTTTCAGCTGGTGCAGTCTTCAGAGGACATGTCTTAGAATTTTGCACCCCAACTTCTCAGCATGGCAACGTCTTGCTTCCTTAAGTTTCAAGCAGCAGATCTGAGAGGCTCTGCCCCTCTCAGATACTTATTCCAAGTTCTCTGGGTCAAGCAGGAGGTCACTGCTGACCAATGGGATAAACTTTTAAAACTCCTTGTGAGTCTGTGGTTCTTTAAAATAAAAGTTACATGCATTCCTCTCTATTCTAATCTACTACTAGATCCTTCAACAGTGCATTTTACTCAGGAGACAGGATTGGTAAGGATTTTAAACTGTAATGGAGAGATTGAAGCATACTACTAAAGTTTGACTACCATGACCAGAGTGCAATTTAGCCACGCCCACTGTAGCGGAACAAATATCAAGCACTGCAAACACGGCGCAAAACCACGTACCTTCTCTCCAGCTGTAACCAGTGACCAAGGGCTGAACAAGCCAGAAACGCGTTTGGTGTTGAAAATTGCTGCCTGGAAGACACTGTTTTCTTTGCCACCCATTTGAATTAAAGGTTGGACATCGCTGATGTGTGGCGCCTCAATTTTAGGGCAGCGTCATATGGAATATGTTGTGGCCCGGCTCGGGTCGCGAGACGCCCTGCCACGGATGAGCGGCTCCTTCATGCCGTGTGAGATGACAAAGCGGCATGTAAAGGATCAGCATAACCGAACTCTTGGGGAAAATTGGCTGGAAGATGGTAGCCCCCACAGTCAGCATTCCTACTTAAGGATTTTAAACTGTAATGGAGAGATTGAAGCATACAACTAAAGTTTGACTACCATGACCAGAGTGCAATTTAGCCACGCCCACTGTAGCGGAACGAATATCAAGCGCTGCAAACACGGCGCGAAACCGCGTACCTTCTCTCCTGCTGTAACCACTGACCAAGGGCTGAACAAGCCCGAAACGCGTTTGGTGTTGAAAATCGCTGCCTGGAAGACACCGTTTTCTTTGCCACCCAATTGAATTAAAGGTTGGACATCGCTGATGTGTGGCGCCTCAATTTTAGGGCAGCGTCATATGTAATATATATATATACATATATATTTATATATACAATATGAGTTATTTTTATATAAATTTACATTATTTAAATATTTTTAATTTACATTATATTACTGTTTAATGTTAATATATTTAATATTTAATATGTTTAGCTATGTATATATGAAAAAAAGATATTTTCGTGTTCAATATTAGGGTATAACGATTTTAAATATTTTTATTACATACATTATAAGTATAGGATGACAATATTTTTGTACTCAATATTTTTGGCCCACGATATTTGTGGTTTCAATATGTTATCAGTGACCCACCTATGATAGAGAGCAGGTAGGATACTAGATAGCAATGCAAGAAGCAGGGCTCCCTGCAGGACATCCCAGAAATCCTGTATAGGAGGACAGATGTTTCGGTATTGCTGAGAGGAGCCCCTTTGAAGCTTATGGGGTTCCCCTGTCCAATCCTGACTCTTGTTTCACAGGGAAAGCTACCACCTACAGACTAATAAGATGTTACATGGGTCTGCTTCTCTCTCTTTTGTGCCGTTGCTGTGGGTCTCACATACGAGGGGTTTTCAGCTCCACACTACCTTCCTGCTGACAACAGAAAACAAAAACTATGGGTCTCATTACAAGTTTGGCGGTCCATAGGACCGCTGAACCTATGGTGTCAGTCGGACCACCGCCACACTGTGGGTCTGCCCGCAATATTACATGTGTGGCGGTCGGACCGACACAGGACCACTGCGACTGCCGGGGATCCTGGATCCCACAGTGTGGCAGTGGTGGTCAGGCTGAGTAATATGCTGGTGATGCCGCTGCGGCACAACCATGTATATTACAAGTTGCCTCACTGCCACCCTTTCAATGGAGGTGAGTCCGCTATAAAAAGGGTGGTGGTAAAGCAACAAAGGGGGTCCTTACAGTATTCCCTTTTGCCTCTGGGCCTGGGGGTGAATGGAGGCCTCATGTGGTCCAACCCTCGATTTGCAACCCCAGTTCCTGCATGGTGTGGCATGTATGCTAGTGTGCAGGAAGGTGCACGCAGCATTATGAGAGCAGCAGTCTGCCTGTTAGGCTCTTCTATGAGCCTGTCAGACTGCCGCTGTCAGAGTACCGCACAACACCCCACCAGACCAGGAATAAATTCCTGATCTGGTGGGAGGTCGCACCATGAGTTTGGCGGCCCTACAGTGGATGGCACGTTGCCCCGTCAACTGTAGAACCACCAAATTAGAATAAGGCCCCACATCTGGTCCAGTATAAATCGAATAAGCAAAAGGCAGGATCGCCCCAGAATGGTCTCAGAGCTGACTTTTAATATACACAAACACTGTCTATAGCTTTTGTTTAAAGATGGGATAGAAACTTCTAGCCAATGTACCAAGATTTGTCTACCGGAATTCGGGGTCACCACACCAGTGGCGAATAAGAAAATCTCTTTGCTGTACTGTTGGGGGTATCTACTGTCACATCCATGAGTTAGGTTCAGAACCAGAGACTTGGGAGTTCTTGACACCTGGGAGGAATGGCTGCCTTGTTTTTGCTTCAAGGGAATTAGTTGACCAGCTGATCACAAGGGGCATTAAATGTGCCCTTGCATGAGGAAAACGTTGCTCATAAGATGGTTGCTGTGAAGGACTCAAGGCGGGCAAATATGTGGATTGTCCTGCACTACACTTCCATGGCTGAAGCCTGATAGCCCTGGAGAGGCCCTGTAGCTTAACTAAAGCAGGTGCAGCCATGACCTGAGGATGCAGCAGAATGTGACACTATGTTAGTTCCACCAAAGAGATCAAGCACTAAGAAGCTTCAGGTCTTCTTGCGACTACGCAATGGTCTTTTTACAAAAAAAACAAGAGTACCAAGTACGTGTGGCACTGACAGAGTGGACATGAACCAGTGCAAAGTACTCACTGTTGTGACCCATTTTGGGCACATAGCCAGTTTCGGTGGTGGTTTCATAATTGGGCCCTAAGTATACCCAGTGGCTAGATCTATTGGATCACAAGCATGGCAATTGGCAAACTAGACCCAACCTTCTTTTCAAGCAGTGATAGCACTGAAGCTGATAACTTGAGCCACCACTCACCAGCACACGAGTCGCAGACCACAACGAGATCGGAGTGGATCTGCCCCTGCCTATTCACTGAGAACGCAGATGTTAACTGCGCTGACAAGACTAAGGGACTGGGAAAAAAATCAGGCCCTAAATTGACCAAACAGTACTGTGCAAAGGCGAAGGATGCCAAAGAGGGAGAAAAACTCATCCTGCAGTGGAGGAAATATCTCAAGCACTAGCAAAGGTCAGGTAGGTCTGCACAGGAACACCAGCTATCCTAGACCGCAAAAGAGCTCCAAAGACAGTTTTTGATTTGCCCTAAGAATGTCATTGAGAACTGTTCCGCAGGGAGGAGCCCAGGCTGTCTCCCTATAACCACTAGAAGACCACTTCAGTACAGAGTTATAGCTGTTCCCCTCTGAAACTTGCCTATTGTGTTGGGACTGAATAGTAAAGTTTTGTTAACATAAAGCACCAACTCGACACTGAGTAATTACCTTCTATTAGATCATGGGTACTCACAAACATTTTCCTGGGGGCCACAAAGTTTAGTCTATGGTGTGACCGAGGGCCGCACTGATGCCAACAGGGGATGTAAAGTGGGTGTTGGGGAAGCAAAGCATGCATTTTTTGTGGCTGTCTTTAAAAATGAAGGTGTTCCTAAAGTTAAGGGCCTAGTTACTTCATTTCCCTAACTGCAGTTAACCTTTAAATAAGTGTTTGCTGTATAATTAACGTTTTTTTTCATGTTGCTGCTGAGTCGAGTAAACAGCAGCCCAGTGCTGCTGCTGCCCAGCGGGCCGCATGTAAAGGTCAGGAGGGCCGCACTTTGAGTATCGCTGTATTAGATGATTTATTGAGTTTTGACTTTCTAACCACACACCACTACCTGTAGTACGCCTTGAACTGATGGACGTCACTATTACTGATGGTTAAGTGCTAAAGAGGTGTGCTTGGTGCTCAGTTCTTTGCTTAATAGGAAGGTTAAGCCCCAAGACATTAGTGCTAAAAGGCTTTGATTTTCGCAGTCTGAGCCTAGTAACCCTATGATCCTCTGATTCCTGGAAAATATTCCACACTCATAAACACGTGAGAAAGGTTGCGTGTACACCAAAAAATGTTGAGGAACCCCTGTCCTCAAATATACACCCCCAACCCTTGTGTGAGATTTACTCACACACAATCTCAAACCATAGTGGGGCATTTTTATACATGAGTTAAAGGATATATGTGTGGCGAGTAATCTTTTGTGAAACCTGGTATGGGTGCGAGCTACTTGCACACGTAAATTGGACTTATTGTGCAAATGACTTTGTGACTAAATCCCAGGTTGTGAAGAAACCAATATCAGTTTCCAGATTTCCACACACTTTGCAATTAAGTCACATTTTTGTGCACTCAAATAGGTATGAAAATGAAAGACCTCTTTCTTTTGTTCCTGTAGTTAATCTGCTAGATTTTAGGTTTACTAACATGTTGATACAATATTATTTTGTTTTGTTTTATGGTGTGATTTGTTTCTCTTAACTACTATTAATCCACCACTATTCCCAAATTGCTGAATTTGCAGCATCTTTTATACATAGGGTTGTATCCTCTATCCCAATATAGTGAGAAGTGGATAGGATACCTAAAAGGCTATAAAGTAGCCTTCTTTGTTATTTGTTAAGTAAAACACAAGTAAATTGTAATTAGGGCTCCCGGTTTTATGGTGTTTATTTTTTTAGCATTTCCGTCTCTATTTATCCATATTTATTTTTGCCCACTTTTTCTGTATTTATCCATATTTATTTTGTATTTTACTGATAAATGAAGTTGTAAAACTGTACATTTCCATATTTATTTAACTTATAGATGCGCACTCATACTTTGATGTCTGTCAGTTTTAGCTATTTCAGCTGCCAAATATTATATAACAAAACATCCCCTAGTAAATATTAGCGTTATACCCCAAATGTCTGTTGACACATGACATCATTTAATGAAATTGCATCCTGTTTTTTTAGTTTCCCATGCTGTCCATCTGTTCAGCTGTTGGCCTGTAATTCATGAAAGTCAGCACAGAGTCCCTTAAAAGAAGTCCAATTTTCTGTATCTATCCACTTTTAACAATAAATGCAGACAGAAAACACATTGCTTTCTGTCTGTGTTGATCTGTAAAAATCCATAAAAATGAAAAACCGGGAACCTTAATCATAATTTAAAACAACCCAAGCGGTAGAGAAGCATTGGAAGAGGGTGTCATCTAGAGTAGCTGCATTCCTCCTCCTAATAAAAAAAACAAATAAACATGTATAGGCCCTTTTCAGTGCTGAATTTTATTAAGTAGACTATGCGTCTATGATCTACTGAAAGATAATTAATACTTTGGGTTCAATATAGTGTCGGCAAGCAAAGTGATGTGCCAATAAAACAGTTTATTTGAAATGGAATGATAACTTGTCACTGTTTTGTGACTGGTTATATCTAATTATTCTGTTTGGTCGAGCAGTTTGGAGTTGAAAAATATTGCAGTGTAACTGAATTCGTCTATATCCTATCCAATGAATTCTTGCATAAATATGTCTGGCTGCCTTCTGAACTAAAACAAACACTTGCAAAAGTAATAGGTCTGGCATTGCCCACCTGCCGTTTGGCTTTGCCAATGCTTATTTCAAAAGCTTTATTTTGGGAAAAGCTGCCGGCTCTTATCAGCCTAGAAAAAAAATATTAATTAAAAGCGAAACTATTTGTTTTTAGCCTAAAAAAGCACCCATAGCCGTAGTACTGCCTTGTGCTACATGAGCTGCTTTGTGTGTGGATGTAATCCTTGTAAAATGCCACAATAATGTCACTCACAGTATAGTAAGCCAGTGGCTGCAGTTGACTGGTCCATTGTCCCTTGCTATATACTGTAGTGTGTAGAAGAAAAATGTAAATGACACAATAACATACCAATATACGAAGACTGCTTAAAGAATGCCAAAATATAAAGGTATATTATACATACCATTTTACTAGAATCCAAAGGTCTTGGCTAACTGCAGACCTCAAAAAGAAATGTTGTCACTATTGTTGTAATTGTAGGAACACTCTCCTTCATTTTTAGGATAGAGGCGAGTTTTTTTTTATTAGGGGCTGCTGAAGAGGTACTAGGGTACCAGTAGTGGTTTGTAAGCCTATGAGTAGCTCTCAATTGGGCTGTTGATTGTCCATGACTAGTGAGCCTTACTTTACAACTTACTGGTGCAGCACATCAGCTGAATGCCACAGCTACTGGCAAAAGACAGCGGGAGGCCATTTGTACGGAAAATCAAAGCTGAAAATAAAGAAGGTTGTTTGAATCAGGGTGCCGGAATGTTGCCTTATCACCCTCTACTGTCAACCATGCAGAAATCCTAGAAAGAAGGAGGTAGGAGAAGCAGAACACAATCCATTACTTCCTGGATAAAATGAGTATAGTAAAATGACTGTTGAACAACCACGACAGTGGCACAGCAGGCTAGCCTTGTGCAAAGAAATACCACTGTGGGCTTCTGGGGAAGAGGGGAGCAGCACAGACCACTGACATAGGGCTTGTGTGAAAAAGGCCGCTTTATTGAAACAGGTGCACATTACAAAATAACTTAAACCTTTGCCTTACAAAACTTTAACTTCACTGTTAGAAATAGAGGTCTTTAGTTGGTTTGTACCGTATCCAAGTCGGGACTCTTCTAGTCACGCTAAGAGGGTTACACTTCTAAAATAACCCCTGCTCACCCCATTGGTAGCTTGGCACGAGCAGTCAGGCTTATCTCAGAGGCAATGTGTAAAGCATTTGCACATAACATACAGTAATACAGTGAAAATACTAGGAAAGGACACCAGTTTTATACAAATAGTCAATATTTATCCATGTAAAACAAGAGCAAAAAGATAAAAATCTAACATACAGTAATAAAGATATGGATTTTGCAGCAATCAGCTTAAAAGACAGTTCCTTTAATTTGATAGCTCCATACGAGGCTATCACGGCGTAGTGAACAAACAAATTCAACACTTCAGGCTGACAGCGAGGTCGCGGGACAGCTACGGTGTTTGGAAGATCCGCAAAGAGCACCTTGGAAATGCAAGGCATTGTGGACCTTGCGATGAACTCTGAAGAGGCAGCGTTATTGGCAGGCATCAGTTACGGAGGTCGGTACAGGAGTCGTTGGATCCTTGAAGTCGTTGCGGATTAAACTCCATGAGTTGGAAGTCCGGAGCACTGGCATCGATGGCATCAGGGCTGCGTTGCAAAGTGGGACGATGCGAAGTGGGGTGACCATAGGTCACGGTGCAGGCAGCGGCATCGGTTGGCAATGTTGGAGTCGATGGCACCAACATTGGTGGACCAGGGCTGTGCTGTGGGACAGGGCAATGCTTTGTATACCTCATGAGCGGTTTCCACAGGCCTTGGTGCAGGCAGCGATGTCAATGTTGGCATGGAGCGTCATCGTCGGTGAGGCCAGAAGGTGATGTGAAGTGAGGCGATGCAAAGTGCGGTGCCCATGGGTCAATATGCAAGCAGCAGCTTGGAGACGGCATCAGGCAGCAACGTCAGGGAGACCCGGGTTGCAGTGCGGAGTGGGGCAATGCTGTCTACAGTGCCTTCAGGTCACAGAGCCTGCACTGGCATTGTTGATGGCATCATAGTGGTTTTCCTTCTGTTGCAGCACAAAACACACAGTTCCTAGTGCTGTTGTCAGATGAACATGAAGTCTTTGATGTTCCCGAGACTTCAAAAAGGAGGCAAGCTCTACTTCAAGCCCCTGTAGAAACTCAGGTACTACGTTGCCAAATTTACAGTCCAGTCCTTTCACTGCCCAAGGCAGAAGCAGCAACTGCAGGCCAACCCAACAATGCAACACACAGTAAAAGGGCCGTACTCCTTCTGGCAGCTCTTCCAGCTCTTTATCTTGGCAGGTTCCTTAGTCCATAAGAGTTCTAAAGTTCTGGGGTTTTAGGTCTAACATACCCCTTTTCTCTTTGAAGTCTTTGTTCAGAAAGTCTCTCTTTGCTCAGTAAAACCAGTTCTGTCCTCCGAGTTTCAGCCACACCACAGGGGTTGGCGAAAGCATTGTGCAGGGCAGCTACAGCCTATTCAGGTGTCAGTGACAACTCCTCCCACCACTCTAGCCCAGAATGACCCATCAGCACATGAAGGGCACACCTCAACTCTGTTTGTGTGAGTGTCTGGAAGGAATGCACAAACAGCCCCTGTCTGTCTAAAATCAGACTGTGAATCCATAAGCAGGCACATAGGATGGTTAAGCAAGAAAATGTCCACTTTCTAAAATTGGCATTTTCAAACTCACAATTTAAAAACCACCTTTACTAAAAGATGTGTTATTAAATCCTGAGCTCAATAAACCTAAACTCAATTTCTCTATCTTTTCCCATTTGCAGGTTACACTTGTAAAATGTTACAAGTCAGCTCCAATGATCACCTATGGGAAAGACAGCCTTTCGATAGTGAAAAATGAAATGAATAGCATTTCACTATCAAGACATGTAAAACACACCAGCAAATGTCCTACCTTTCACATACACAGCACCCTACCCATGGGGCTATCTTGGGCCTACCTTAGGGACGACTTATATTCACTAAAAAGGAAGGGTTAGGCCTGGCAAGTGGGTGCACTTGCAAGGTCGGCATGGCAGTTTAAAACTGCACATGCAGACACTGCAGTGGCAGGTCTGAGACACATTTGGAAGGCTACTTGTATGCGTTGTACAATCAGTGCTTCAGGCCCACTAGTAGCATTTGATTTACAGGCCCTGGGCACGCCCAGTATACTTAACTGGGAACTTACCAGTAAATCAAATATGCCAATCAGGGAAAACCAATCATAGCAAAATTTGCAGTAGGAGCACGTGCACTTTACCACTGAATAGCAGTGAAAAAGTTTGCAGAGACACTAAACCAGCAAAAATGAAGTCCAGCATACCATCAAAACCAGGCAGTCAGAAAGCAAGAGGACAAGGAAACATGACAAAGATGCCAGGTCTAACACTCACTATACATATAATCCCCTATTTTGTACTACCCCTCACCCCTAAGGTATCCCCCACAACAATCTAGCTGATCAATAAACTACTTTTTCCATAACTGTTGAACTGTAACTGGGACCTCTGAAATACCTTCACGTTTTCCTACATCTATTAACCTTTGAACCCCTTCAACTACCTAACTGATGTTAAACTTCCTAAGTCATTCAGCGTGAACTGCCTACCCGTTCCCTTTTAGCATGAACTGCCGCTGACAACAAGAATAAACTTATGTAAATGCTGGCAACTTCTCAGACAACTGCCTGTGCACCTGGATCAAAGCGACAACCTAACCAGCATAAGTCCCCCTGCACACCTGTAAATAACAAAAAAAACGGAACAATCCCAAAAATTGGCCACTAACTGGGACAGGAAAACCCCCAAAAACCTAACTGAAGGGATGGGGACAAAAATAAACAACACAAGTACCAGCCACCAGTCACCAAGACAAAAATGGTGGCTGGAACCACAAAATAACCTTATATGTCAGTTGGGCTATAATGTTGCCAAAAAAGCCCAACACAAGTCCAACTGTAATCCCTAGATTGCAACACATCCCCAAATGATCCGGGGGCAGACCTCCCTATGGTCGACTGCCCCCCAAATCCCCATTGGGGAAGAGGGGAGCAGCATAGACCACTGACACAGGGCTTATGTGAAAAAGGCTGCTTTATTGAAACAGTTGTGCATTTCAAAATAACCTTGGCCTTTGCCTTACAAAACTATAACCTCACTATACATATAATCACCTATTTTGAACTACCCCCAACCCCTAAGGTACACCCATAACATTCTAGCTGATCAATAAACCACTTTTACCATAGCTGTTGAACTGTAACTGGGAACTCTGAAATCTCTTCACATTTTTATACCTCTATTAACCTTTGAACTCCTTCACCTTCTTAAGTAATGTTGAACTTCCTAACTCATCCAGGCATTTATTTCCTACCCGTTCCCTTTCAGCTTGAACTGCCACTGACAACAACAATAAACTTCTCTAAATGCTGGCAACTTCCCAGAAAACCGCTACTCAGAAAAAGGTGAGAGAATGGTTTTGGAAGGCTCCCTTTTCCCTCCTTTTTCTGGACCCCCATGCCGCAGCCCTCTAATGTTCAAAAATCGAACCACATTATCGCACCTTGTGGACTTTCTTCAGCTACAACTGTAACTTCAAAAGGTATAACTCCAATGGTCCCCACGGGCAACATACCGCGGAATAGATTTACCCCCTCCTCTCTCAGACCCCCAGTGAATTATACCATCCACGATCCCCAGACAACATCATATACATCATACCTCATCACCGCTAATACACGTACCTAGCTGAATTTTCCAAGATGCACGAGTATTGGATCTGCCTGCGCCGAACTGTTTTTGTTGTGCTGTATATATGTTCTGCATTAATATGCTTTACATGCTTGGTACACCCGAATTATTTATGTCCTGATTATGTATATGTCAGGCTGCGGCCCAGAATGTACCATGGAAATTCAATAAAATATGTTGTGAAAAAAAAGGTATAGCTCAATACCCATGAATGACAGGTGGCCTTCGTCCCTCCTAAAAACTCGACATCTTCGTACCTGAGATCCGAGTGCACAACCCTCCCTATCCCCAGGTCCCTACAGAATGAATACATCTCTTTATTTCACTTCCTCCTGGCTGTATCTATGGCTGACGGCTTGACAGCCCCACGCCAAACTAATCTGGGAATAAACTTTGTCCACTTCATGGCCTTAATAAGAGCCACACCCTTCTGAACAGTGAGATCATTCTCCCCGAGTTGAAGTAACAACACATCCAGACACTGACTGCTAACTATCAGGCTGTTGAGGCAAAGAATGAGTTCCCTCCATTTCATTCCCCTTTCCCCATCCAGGTTATGGAATATAATTAGGCTTTTCTGTTTTCAGGTTCTATTTTTGGTAAATTCTGGTGGGGGGTTTTCAGTGTTTTCAAGTGATTTTAATACCTTAAAAAAACTGTGGTTATCATTGGTTACACATTTTGGCGCCATTAAAAACAACAAAAACTGTGTTTTTCCGGTGTTTATGGAGCATTTTGCTTTTATTATTGCTTGCTTTCTGCACTGATAGTGTATGGTATATAGAGAGTGTAGGTTCAGTGTATATGAGGTCCAAATACATTTTTGCAAATCATACTTATTGCAGTACACCATACAATTCTTCTTCAGTGAGTCTTTAGTCATGTGCACTCGCTTTTTCCTTCCCATGTAAACTTTTTCCTGTGAAAGTCAGGCAACGCCAAAACAGCCAGTACACAACTTGCTAACTCTGGCCACTGACATAGCTTTCCAAGCCAATACTGGTGCACTTGAAGACTACGATTCTCTGGGCAGAATTGAAGCAGCACTTTTGAAACTATGAAACTATGGAGAAAATTTCCATGTAGGGAAGAGATCTAGAACTTGTACAGAGTACCACAGTGAGATTTCATTGACTTCAAATGCCATGGTTGGTGAAGGGACATTTCTATGCATCACTGCAAGCCATTTCTCATACATTGTAAAATAAAAGTTCCTGAATTGCTCTTTAAAATTGCTTTGCTTACCAAGTGGCAAGCACTCTAACATGGAACATGTTGCAATATCAAAGGTGTTGCCCGGCCTACTCTCAAGGAGATG
The DNA here is from genome assembly GCF_964204655.1 of Triturus cristatus. NCBI lineage: Eukaryota > Metazoa > Chordata > Amphibia > Caudata > Salamandridae > Triturus > Triturus cristatus. Next base: position 1,008,877,187 of record NC_140593.1, on the reverse strand, counting down.
TTTCACATCCACACCAATTATGCTGAACACTTGGCAGACAAGGGTGTTGGCAGACTCTAGTTTTTTTATATGTCCACTACAGCAGTTGTGTTTTCTTGTAAAAATCTGAGCATGCAGTAGAGTGTACTTGCTTTCACATCACTATCAATATGCGACCAAAGATCCTCACATTTCTTGCCTTTGGCATCATCACTCAGCAAAATTCTGTAAACGGTTGCCACACGAATAATATAGTATTCACAGCCCCTTGTACTGAGAACCATCAGCTAAGTGACACAGTTGGAATGACTCTTTCTTTGATGCACACAAAGTGCAAAATAAGAAATATTTGCATTTTAGTTCCTGTGCATAACAAAACAGTGCATCAGAATGGACTAAAAAGTCAATAGCATTCTTCAATAATTCTGAAGGCTGTAAAGATGCTTTCAGCATAACATCTAACAAGTAGCAAGGATCTCTTACAGGGAAGCACTTCAGCTCAGGAATCGATTTTGATAGGCCATCACACAACTTTTTCATATACTTAGCTGAATCACTGCAAATACAAACAATATCACTCCAATCTTTGTTTAACTTGGAAAGAACCTTTTTGCAGCAGCATTACAAGTGACACTGAGTTCCATGTTTTCCAAAAGTGTGATGCCATGTTTTCACCATTATCCCAGATGCTTTGAGATAGCACTCTTTTCACATATACTTGTCACTATACCTTGCATTGAATGTTTAAAGCCTGAGGTGCTGGCAATTCACCTACTATCAATACTGACTCATTAGAAACTGGGGGCTGATGTATCAAGGGTTTTACCTGTTCTCTGTTGGTAAATGTAATGGCATATATTGGGAAAGATTCTTATGAAACCAGCCATTTTACCTATCAGTGAAAGAATCAAAAGCAGCCAAAATATCAAATATAATTTTGATATTTCCTGATTCTCTACAGTTTATGAAATAATTAAACAAGACCTAAAACATGCTTCTAAACCCTGCATCTTTAGACCAAAGACCACAAAACTGAAAAAAGCACAAAGAAGAAACAATATTAAGTGACATCCATAAACAAGAAAAACTTAAGCAGAATAATGTTAACCCAGTCTTTCTTGCTGCTAGTTTGTATAGCAAAGTTATATTGTATTGGCCCCTTCAGGAAGAAATAAATGACTCCTTCACTCTCCTTTTCCTTTCTTTGAATGGCATTTAGATTGCGGTTGTGCAGGTGTTTTTTCAGTGTTTATATGTTTACACTGGTAAGGGCTATTTCCCTTTCAATGGGGTTTTATCAGTTATTATAGGTTTAAACCTAAAACGGGATAGCCTAAATATAATGCCTTATCCAAGCCCAAATTCGAACCACAGCTGGAAGCCATTGCATGACGCGCCACCCTCTTCCCAAAGGAATGGCCCACAATCCAGATTTTTTAGTCCAGCCACATGGTGTCCGGGAACATAACCTGAAACCCAAAAAGAGTTGACAACCTGTACTTTATAACCCCATACCCAACTCCCCCTGAACATATCTCTGAAAACAATTAGATGACCATCTCCCCAGTTGTATAATTCGACCTTGATCCCAACCCAACCTGCCTGCTTCAGTAGCTGCTCTGTTCCTAAAGAAATGAGTGCCAAACCCACTAGAAAAAGCCCAATCTGAACCAAGGCCTTACCCATCACAGCCAACAATTGATAAAAAGTGACTGGCATACCATTCCTATGCTTGAATACCTTCCCTTCCACCCAGAGGGACTCAATATTGTGGTATGGGGATATTTTGGGTGTCGATGTGTTGTCAGTGAACCAAAAAAGACAACATGTTTCTGGGACCTCCTGTATTCTCCTGGGCCAATGGCATGCCAATGTCATCCATGAGTTCCAGGAACTTGTCCAGCCAATGCTGGCAGTCCACAGAACCGAGTGCCCCCACAAAGAACAAGTCATCTAGATTGTGTATCATATCGTCGTGCCCTGTGTACCAAGTGAACAGCCACAACACAACTACTTGTGTGGATACCCCTGAAGCGGAAGCCGGGGGCTGTGTGAGTGCAACGCTGTGTATCCGATTGTATTTTAAACATTTGTGTGTTACTGTTCGCTTTTGTGATCTTGCACACGCTCGCTCTGATCCTTTAATCCTCGCTCTTTCACTCCCCACACAGACTACTTGTGTGAATACCCCTGAGGCGGAAATCCGGGGGCAGTGTGAGTGCAACGTTGTGTATTGTATTTTTAAATTACTCGTGTGTTGTGCACTGTCTGACCTGTCACTGTTCGCTTCCTGTGACCTTGCACACGCTCGCTTTTCTGTTTGCTTTTAATCCTTACCTTGCGCACTGTGCTCCTGGCACTATCGACTTCCCTGCCATCCCGCTTCACTCCCATCTCAGCTTCCCGCCTGGCCGGACTCCATCTTGGCTTGGGACACCTGCCATTGGGTTAAGCTCAGGGTGGCCGCCATCTTGGGAGAAGGCAGGGGTAGCGCTCTAGTTGCGGCTGCCTCCCGCCCTCCCTGACTACTTAATCCTCGCTCTCTCACTCCCGCACAGACTACTTGTGTGGATACCCCTGAGGCGGAAGCCGGGGGCTGTGTGAGTGCAACGCTGTGTATCCGATTGTATTTTAAACATTTGTGTGTTACTGTTCGCTTTTGTGATCTTGCACACGCTCGCTCTGATCCTTTAATCCTCGCTCTTTCACTCCCCACACAGACTACTTGTGTGAATACCCCTGAGGCGGAAAGCCGGGGGCGGTGTGAGTGCAACGTTGTGTATTGTATTTTTAAATTACTCGTGTGTTGTGCACTGTCTGACCTGTCACTGTTCGCTTCCTGTGACCTTGCACACGCTCGCTTTTCTGTTTGCTTTTAATCCTTACCTTGCGCACTGTGCTCCTGGCACTATCGACTTCCCTGCCATCCCGCTTCACTCCCATCTCAGCTTCCCGCCTGGCCGGACTCCATCTTGGCTTGGGACACCTGCCATTGGGTTAAGCTCAGGGTGGCCGCCATCTTGGGAGAAGGCAGGGGTAGCGCTCTAGTTGCGGCTGCCTCCCGCCCTCCCTGACTACTTAATCCTCGCTCTCTCACTCCCGCACAGACTACTTGTGTGGATACCCCTGAGGCGGAAGCCGGGGGCTGTGTGAGTGCAACGCTGTGTATCCGATTGTATTTTAAACATTTGTGTGTTACTGTTCGCTTTTGTGATCTTGCACACGCTCGCTCTGATCCTTTAATCCTCGCTCTTTCACTCCCCACGCAGACTACTTGTGTGAATACCCCTGAGGCGGAAAGCCGGGGGCGGTGTGAGTGCAACGTTGTGTATTGTATTTTTAAATTACTCGTGTGTTGTGCACTGTCTGACCTGTCACTGTTCGCTTCCTGTGACCTTGCACACGCTCGCTTTTCTGTTTGCTTTTAATCCTTACCTTGCGCACTGTGCTCCTGGCACTATCGACTTCCCTGCCATCCCGCTTCACTCCCATCTCAGCTTCCCGCCTGGCCGGACTCCATCTTGGCTTGGGACACCTGCCATTGGGTTAAGCTCAGGGTGGCCGCCATCTTGGGAGAAGGCAGGGGTAGCGCTCTAGTTGCGGCTGCCTCCTACCCTCCTCTCTCCCTATAAAATGACTATGTTCCCTAGACGGCGCAGCGGGCAGGCCCAGCGGGCGCGCCGGCGGCGCGCCGAAGGCGCGCCAAAGGCAAGCCCGTCTGCGCCCGTCCGCGGCCGGTCGGGGCCTGGGGCCTGTCACTCTGCCCAATATTCATCTTATTCCCCCAGGGAGCTAATTTCTCTACACAAGCCTTGGCCGCTGATTACTACCAGTCATCTTAAAATAAAACAACTAGGCATTCTCCAAGCCCGCCGGACCTTCCCCGAGTTTAGGACTCTGCCGTCCTCTCTTATCCCTGAACACACTGTCATCCTCCCTCCTCCCAAATCTCTGTCCACTCAGGTACCTGCTAACTCGGAATTAGCAATCATATATCTTAACACTCGGTCGCTAGTCAGCCATCAACTTGACATATGCCATCTCCTGGACTCAAACCGACCCGATATTTTATTCATAACAGAGACTTGGCTGAATGAGGATTCTTCCCCTGACATTTTGGCAGCCATTCCACCTGGGTATTATATCCTTCAAGCCAACCGTCCCGCGGGGAAGCCTGGTGGCGGCGTTGCCGCCATTATCAAACTCCCCCTTAGCAGTGGCGTAGCTAGGGCTTCTGGCACCCGGGGCTATCCCTCAGATTGCCGCCCATGGCACGTAGCGGGGGTGGGGGGATGTGCTGGGGAAAAAGGCCGCTAGCACATGAAAGAGGTCCGAGAGACACGTGGCCTCAATCATGCAAGTTACAGGCACATACATGGCACGGTCCAAGGCTACACAGTTGAATACACCGGCAGTTTAAAGGAGAACACATAGATTGCACGTGCTGCAAGAAAGTCCATAGCTTCAAGGCATTCCATTTTAGGAAGGAATAATTGTACCCAAAAACAAAACCTGCTTTGCCGATTTTTTCCAAAACTTCCCTACTTGGAGCATCTGTCCCTGGGCCGGTGACAATGGCGACTGTTTCCATTAGGCGTCAGAGCCTAGAGAGGCGAGCCATCTTGTACCAGGAACGTCAGGCCTGACTGGCAGGCATTAAATTACCAAACAAGCACACATGAGGCCACAAGCCTGCTACTGAAAAGCAACAAATCAAGAAGATGTCTGGAGATTAATAAATTGGTCTTTCACCGCAATACTCGCACTACCTAAATCTACGGGTCCAGAACAGCTCTGCCCAGTATTGTGCGCATTCTTACTCGCACAAGAAACACATCATCCTATAACACGATAGGAGAGACAACTGGAGTTAAAACTGTAGATGAGAAGAGAACAAAGAAAAAGCAATTCGAGGAGTGAAGGGGTAATAAGGGGACGAGAGGGTGTCTAGAAAACAACAAATGTGAGAAAATAAAAAGGTGGAAGCAAGAGGAAAATAGGAATGTGATAGAATGCAACTTCTAGTTGCACTTGAGAGGTATAAAAATGCTTATAATATAAAATAACACAACTCATACACAGAGAACAAGGAGTGTAGGAGGCTGTGCTGAGACTAAAGGTCATGCTTGGGCGGAAATGCAATGGTCCATTCTGCTGAATTCTTGTACTTTTCACATCAAGTCAGAACGTTTACAGAAAGTTCTGGGGAGTATACGATCTGTTTCCCCTGTGTGCTAAAAGTATCCACAATGTAGAGCTGTAGACTTGTAGGGTATTTCATCACGCTTCTAGGCGCATCCTTTCCCAGAGCCTGCTGTGATGTTTGAACATATTCTCCCAGACAGGTTCGGCAGATGCATAGGCCAGACCCAGCAGATGGAATGGGGATACAGAGGGTTGCATTAAATCAAAAGGGACTGATAGAGACGTAGAATGCATGGCACTTGCAGAGACAGGGTTCATAGCATTGAGACAGACTGAGGCATAGTAATGGGACAGACAGGGGAAGCTTTGTACTGAAACAGACGGTGAGACACAGTAGGGACACTATCAGGGAGACATTATATTGAAACAAAAGATTCATAGTACCGAGAACAACAGGGAGACATTATACTGAAACAAAAGATTCATAGTACTGAGAACAACAGGGAGACATTATACTGAAACTGGTCAGTCATGCTACTGAGAAAAACAGAGAGACCGTACTGAGACAGGGCAGTCATAGTACCAAGAACAACAAAGAGCCAAAATACTGAAACTTGGGAGTTATAGTACTGAGAAAAAAAAGGGAGACAGAGTACAGTGACACAGATGAGTGGGAAAAATAACACTGAGACCAACAGGGAGACATAGTAAAGAGAGACTGGGAAGCGGGGAGACATAGCACTAAAACCAACAGGAAGGTGTAATAAACAGACCAACAGGGAGACAGAACACAGAAACAGGCGAGTCATGGTACGGAGACCAACATGTTGTAAATAGTGCAGATAGGCAGGTGGGAAGTCAGAGACTTTGCACTGATACCAACAGACTGGAGCCCAATGGAGACAACAGTGTATCTTTGCTCTATCGCGCCAAAAAACAGAGTCCAGCGGATTATTGATATATAGAAGTTCATTACCTACAAGGCCTAGTGACTTAGAGAAATCCCACACTGCTTTTGTGCTCTGACATTCTTGGCATGCTTATTTCACACAATAGGTTACTTGTGCTGTGTACAGTTTAGAAACACTTGTCTGGAGTACTGTCTCAGTTTCACTTGTGCTTTGCAAAGTTTGGAATCACTGCCTTCTGCACTGTTTCTACTCTAGAGGTCCCATGTGTGCGCGATTCTGGAATCATTGTCTTCAGTATTGTCTCTGTTCTAAGGTCACTGAAGCTGTGTGCAGTTTGGAATCATTGTCTTCAGTATTGTCTTTGTTCTAAGGTCACTGAAGCTGTGTGCAGTTTGGAATCATTGTCTTCGGTGCTGTTTCTGTTCTGGGATCACTTGTGCTGTGTGCAGTTTGTCTTCAGTACTGTCTCTTATTTTGTTTATAGTTTGGAATCATTGCTGGTCAGTCTTGGAGGCCATACTTGTTTCTATGTGCAGTATTATATCCCTTTGAGGTAGGGCTTTTGTTGTAAACCTCTCCCCACTCTGACCTATTTGCTCCAGACCGACCACCGGTCCCTCCCACCGCTTGCAGCCCAGTTAGATCATTCAGGTGGAGAAATGGCCATCACTATATGCAATCAACATAATCATTTGATTTGAATATGAAGAAAAAACATGCGGGGAAATAGAGCATCACCCCTTACCTCTCCTGTAGGTTCCACAGTGGTGGCAGGGCCGAGGGCCCCTACCGAAGCGGTTCTGCAAATTTCCCTTTAACACGCACGCTCTCTCTGTCACCTAATTCAATTCTCACGGTGTTCCGAGGAAGCTATTTTCTTTGCAGATTCCAAAGGACAGGTGGACCGGCTCCAGACCATGCACAGTTCATGCCAGGAGGTTGCCCCAACCGCAGGTCCTATGCTAATCTGAGCCGTATCGGGCACTTCAATTAGTCATATAGTTGCTTGCTCCCCGGCAGTGGAAAAATCTCTCTTTTACACATCTAACTACAAAAAAATGCAGTTTAGTTAGAATAGCTCCCATTCATGCTTATGCAGAACCTTTATTTTGTATCATGCTACTTTCATTTGTTTTAAAAACTACCTTCCTTACTTCCTCATTTTACTCCTGCTGACATATTTGTCATCTTTTTTACCATTTGTCTTTTCTTCTAGTGCCATACCAATACGGATGTCTGAAATGGGTATGATATTTTTAGATTGTAGAGTTAGTGTTCTGTCTTCCCCATTCGCACAGTTTTCTATACAAATAAATCGTGTTGTTGGCACAACCGCAAGGGATACCCTTTAACTAGGAAAGATATAAAAACCTCATAGAACAGCTCTGTACAGTTTATAATTTTTTTCTTTGTGAGCCCCAGTGCCAAGAGCATTCATTTTAAAAGCACTTCCTCGGAAAGCTAAGCCAGGTGTGACGAAGTAGGTGCTGGTGGACACTACAGTATTCATCAACAGTGCTAAAAGAATGTAATGTACAGACTATGACGTGGCTTACTTACAAGAGTATCATGGCCCAGGACAAAGCAGATGGGTTACTGTTTACTACAGACGGTGAGAAAAATAAAAGTGGTTAGTCAAGATAGCACACAAATGTGCTGTTATATAGTTATGCACTCCAAGTGTTCGCAAAGGAATATTGATAATACGAGAGACTTTATGTTTAGCATCAGCAGCTGAAGGCACCTCAACACAATGTAATTGCATTCACACTTTTAAGACTCGTATCTACCTTAATTAAGTCTTTCAGGGACTGCAAGCTCATATTTCCCACAAGAAATAGCCTGACCCATGTTAAGAGAGATGCTGCCTGCGAGATCCGACCCCATTCGGCATTGTTTGCAAGATAATGCTGATTAATGCAGCAGAACCGAGACATAACGTTGTCAAAGAGAGTTGTCTTTAATTTCACAGTGTTGTTTAGTGCAAATACCTGCCAGATTTGGTGCCCTCGCGGCTGAACGAATATGCAGCTAACCAGCACTCCCTGAGTCTCTCTCCACTGAATCAATCAGGTGGTGGTGGCGTGCGTCACAGGAGCACAGCGCGGGGGATGGCAAAAAATGACGGCCAGGGCCGTCATTGGTAGCGCTTTCGCACGCTACAAGATTGACGGCCCTGGGACCCACTAACACAGTACGGCGCGCACTGGACCACCACCACTACGCTAGGTGGTGCGTGCGTCAGTGCGTGGCATGTACTGCAGGATTTGTAAACAGGTGCGCTTTCACAGCTCAATTACATAATGGCACGCAACGTGCGCACTGTGCCGCCGCCCCCAAATTAGTGTCGCCTGGGGCGGACCGCCCCCACCGCCCCCCCCTAGCTACGCCGGTGCCCCTTAGGTTTACTTCCCTCTCCCTATTCAATATCCCCCAGGTTGATTACCTGGTCATTCGCCTTGAATCTTCGGTATCTCCCCTTACCTGCGTTCTGGTTTACCGTCCCCCCCAACCTATGCCAAATTTTCCATCGCTCTTCGGCGACTTACTCTCCCAGCTTACCATCAACTATTCTAAACTTCTGGTTCTGGGAGACTTCAACTATTGGCCATCAGATGCCCACGAAAGCTCTCTCTCCTTGGAATTCACCGACTTATTAAGTGGGCTCAATGGCCTCCAACACGTCCACACGGCCACCCACTCTAAGGGCCACATTCTTGATCAAGTGTGGACCTACAACCTGGGAATTAAGTCGCTCGTGGTCTCACCTTGTCATTGGTCAGATCACTCCCTTATCTCTTTCTCTCTCCTGGTCCCTCCACCGCCTCCCCGCAGCCGAGGCCCCAGCCTCCTGGCCCGTAACTGGAATAAAGTTGACCTCAATTCATTTTTTACCTCTTTAACGTCCTCGATTCCATCTAGCCCCGGCTCCATTGACTCCCAAGAAGCCGCACTTGTCAAATGGCTAGAGTCCGCCAGTGATAAGGTTGCCCCCCTCAAGCTTATCAGAACTAAACGCCCTCATGACGCCCATCGATGGTTCTCGGACAGCCTTAAATCTTTAAAACTGGGACTCCGCCAAGCTGAGCGCCGCTGGCGTAGAAAATATGACCACTCAGATAAACTACTTTTTCTAAAACTTTCTGGTGAATATAAACAGGCTATCTCAGCCGCTAAAACTGCTCACTTCTCCACAAAAATCCTTAATTCCGCTCAAAAATCCAAAGAAATTTTTGCCATTGTGGAGGAGCTCTCCCATCCTGACAGGGTGACTCTTAAGCCCCTTCCCTCTCAGGCTCTATGCGATTCTCTCAACCTTTTTTTTATAGAAAAAATCAGTAAAATTAAAAAGAGCATCCTCTCTGGATCCTTGGTGATGCCCCCCACAGAGACCATCCCCTCTTCTAATCCCCATTCCCTGACCCACTTTCCCCCCATACAAGAAGTAGACTTTCTCACCTTGCTCAATAAAGTTTCTTCCGGCTCTCCCACGGACTGCTGCCCCACTGCGATTCTTCGTGCTGCCTTTTCTGCCTGCCCCTCCCCTCCGCTAGCCCTCCTGAACAATTCTCTTCTGTTCGGTGTGGTCCCTAGCCAGTTCAAGAACGCAGAGGTGGTTCCCATTCTAAAAAAACCTAATGCCGACCCCGCAGTTATGGGTAACTTCCGCCCAATCTCCCTTCTCCCTTATTTGAGTAAGGTACTCGAGACACATGTGACCAGTGTCCTCAGCTCTTTTATTGAAGAATCCAATTTCTTAGATTCCCAGCAAGCTGGGTTTAGACCTGCTCATTCGACGGAGGCAGTGATCCTCTCTGTCATGGAGGAACTTCGTAAAGGCGCAGATTCTAACTCTAGTCAAGCCTTGATTCTCTTAGATCTATCGGCGGCCTTTGACACGGTCGACCATACCATCTTGGTCGACCGTGTCAAAGAAGCGGGTATCAGTGGGACTGCCCTCAGTTGGGTTCGTTCTTTCTTGACGAACCGCCACCAATCTGTCCGACTCTCCCAGTTTTCGGCCGACAAAATGCAGCTTACTTGCGGCGTTCCACAGGGTTCGTCCCTGTGACCGCTTCTATTTAATTTGTACCTCACTCCCCTTATTCGCTCACTCCGGGGAAGGAATGTCACTGCATTTAATTATGCAGATGACATTCAGCTTGTCTTCAATATTGACTCCTCGGACAAAGCGATTCAAGATTTTCAGCTCACCCTCTGTCATATCAGATATTGGATGGGCGCTCACCATCTTAAACTTAACCCCGACAAGACGGAGCTTGTTCTTGTCGGAGGCCCATCCAACCCCTGGAAATCTACTTTTTGGCCCTCTTCCCTTGGCCCCTCTCCGTGTCCGGTTGAAAAAGTAAAAAGCCTAGGTGTCTACATCTCCCATGATCTCTCTATGAAACACCAGGTTAGTGCCACTGTGTCCTCCTGTTTCTTCCAGCTTAGGAAGATTCGGAAAATAGCTCACTTTTTGACCACCGAGGCCCTTACCCTGGCACTGCTGGCATTAGTCCTCTCTCGGATTGACTATGCCAACGCCCTGTATGTAGGCATCCCGCAATATCAAACTAAGAGACTACAGTTGATACAGAACCAGGCAGCTCGCCTGATCTATCATCAACCTAAACATTTCCACGCTCGCCCTCTGCTCAAAGCCCTCCATTGGCTCCCTGTTTCAGAGCGTTGCAAATTCAAACTCGGTTGCTTGATCCATAAATCTGTGGCCGGCATAGGCCCTTCTTTCATCTCTTCCCTTCTGCACCCTTATGTTCCCCCCAGACACCTCCGGTCTTCTCATCATGCGCTCTTACAGACGCCTAAATTTAGGCGCAAGAAACATGGAGGACTCAGATTCTCCTTCCTGGCTCCTTCCTTTTGGAATTCACTCCCGTTGGAACTTAGACTCTCTCCCTCTCACCTACACTTTAGGTCTCTTCTTAAAACTCACCTCTTCCGCAGCATTTATACTTAAGTACTCTTCTCCCCCCTTCCGTGCCTCCCCTTAAGCAAGTGATCAGCGCCAAGAAACCGTCCGGTGTAAGTTGCGCTTTACAAGTTTCTTTTACATTACATTACATTACATTACAAATGTTCTGAAACACTCAAATAGAGCACACAAAATGGAGCAACCCATTGCGAACACTTTATCTACGTACCATTTTCCTTCAAATTGTATTCCTAGGAGTTGAAAGTCATCAGGGTGCACTGGAAACAGTCAGAAAGCTGACTTGCTGACTTGCTGTCGCTCTTAACCATCAGAGCACCCTGTCCCACCTTCTGCACTAACTCCAAAGTGACGCCAACTGATGAATAGTTCACTTACATTTTTTCAGCCAGTATGAAGTCGTTTAACTGACTGTCTGAAGGCCCCCTTGCTGACCAGCCCTACCCCCTTGCTGTGGCCCATATCCCAATGAGAAGCTGGACGATCCGCTCGCCCAAAGCAGTTGACCAAGGGGTGTCTCCCTGTACACTTGGAACACTTGTGTCCCAAATTGCTAAATTTCTTTTGCAAAGGTCATTGTTGTAGTCCCAACATTGCTTGCAGACCACTCCCCTCCCTAGGTGGGGCGCTCTTGGAAGGGCTTGTATTTGATTGGTAACCTGCTAGCCGTAAAAATGGTTTTGCAAAAAGTTGTCCACTTCACCCCTCTTTGCATCCGGGTCCTTCACCATGTGCGCCCAGAAGTTCTCATCATATTGTGCCAAAGCATATCCCCCTAGTTAAGCTGTGACTTCCTAATCGTGTCAATGTATTTAAATGGGGCCACTGACCGCTCTGGGTACTTCTCACAGTACACCCTCATATATATTAAATAGGCTGCTGTCCAGTTTCTTACTGTCACCAGTATCCACAGCCGTTTAGACAACTCCACCTCCTCTTCCTTAACCCCTATTTAGACCTCAATTCCCTATGGAGGAACTTAAGCATTTCAACATTTCATAAGGTGAGTCCCAAGCGGCTTAGACGTCCCCATCTATGGGAACCTCTTGATTTTTATCTCCTTGCTCTCAAGCTTCTTGCCCTCCTCTTTGTCTGCGTTGCCCTTTTTGTTTCCCCCAGACCCTGAATCTACCCCTGTAGCAGTATCCTTACTATGAGAAATAGCCTTATTGACACTCATAGAGTTCTGCCCTTTCTCCTCAATTTTGCTCTCCCCAGGCTTCATTCTGTCTTTATCCATGTGCACCGTGTGGTCCCCTATGCCCACACCTGTGTCCAGCATGTATAACCCTTTACTCAAGCTGGCCTCCTGTAGCCTTGGGGTCCTCTAGTCCCAATTCCAATGTAAACCTTTCTCGTGCGGGCCTCCCATTGACCTGATGGCTCCTTATCCTCAACAGATATTTCCCTCCTGCAGGCCTCCCAATTTGCAAGAGGCTCTGCAACCTCAACCTTCAAAGATATCGTGTTAACCAAGAGCTGCCCATATTTTGGAATCTTACCTGGTGCCAAGGTTGGTGCCCGTTCTGAGGCCCGCCACTTCGCCATCACATGTGGATGCCAAGTCCTCTCCCAACCACATGGTTAGCGCTCTTTACCACATTACTGCAAGACACTAGGGGCAGATGGGTTAGAAGAAACCCCACCGCCCCTTCCTGCTACCAGTGAAGTACTTCATCCTGACCTTCCAAACCCTCCCTTAATCCCCTTCTTCAAGACTCTTTTCGTCATAATCAAGAGTGGTGTGCTCTTTTTTCACCCCTATGTCTCTCATTGCCACTGCTTCACCGCACTTTTGAAAAGGCATGCTTGCATCAAACTCAGGTTTATAAGATACCCTACAAAGGGGGCCGTACCTTGCCCTCCCCAATGCTCTTCTGTTGCAGGATGCATAGTCCTGTAGTCTATCCTTCCGGAGGATGCCCAACCTCCATCCGGCTATTGCACCGCCGAGGCCACACCTGACCTTCTTGGAGCCATGATCTTGCCGTCCCCGGACACCTTCCAGCCAGCCACCTTGGGCCGTGTTGTCTCTTCCTCTCGGGGCCATTGAGCCGCACTGAGCTCTCCCAAGTCTGGCCCCCCATGTAACTCCATGAATTGAAAAGTAAGAGAATGGTTTAGTGTGCTGGTAAACAAACCCCCGTTCGATCATCCTCACCCTTAAGCTGTATCACCCCCTACACTCTACCATCTATCTCCCAAGTAACCTACCCGGGGGAGCCTGGGCCGTCTTAAATGGCGAAGTAAACCCCCTCTCCTTACTTCATGCCCTTGATTTGCCCCCAACTTAGACATACTCCCATAAACCCTGCTCAGGGGCTGTACTGCTCACTTGCTGGTAACTGTCCTCACACTAGCCCTTCCTCACTCCAGAAAGTTCTCATCCGCATCCTCGCCCTCACCAGCACTCCACTCTCGATCTGCGGTAGCCATCTTTGGGTGATTAGGATCTCCCAAGTGGCTCCATATTCCCCTGGGGCCCTCTCACCGGCCAAAATTATCCTGGCCCGTGCAGGTGCTCTCTCTAACCACGTGTCACTGGACCAAACAATTTTGTTAAGGCTTTTTTCCTGCAGTGACCATGACTTAACCTCTGCCCCCCATTTTACCAGCCCAGCCTGCTCCAGCATTTGTTGCTCATAAACCTCTTGAAAATCAACCTTCGCATGCCCCTGTTCCCCTTGAGCTCTCGTCCTTAGCTCCTATATTCTTACTTTTATCTCTCCCTCCCCCCCACCCTGCATGGGCCTCTATGCAGTAGTCCCCGACTTCTCCGCGGATTCTCTCAATGTGGGCTCTGCCTTCCCCCTCTATCTCCGTGAGACCACATACGCGTTGGCATTGGCCCTGCCCATATTTTCCAAGTGCCAGGGCTCATCGCTTCTCAAGGAGGCCGCGCGCTGTTGCCTGGAATCTCCCCGAACCCTGCGGCCTAGACGCACTTTCCTGCCACGTGGCCCTACCTTCCGCACATTTGCAGCCTCCTCATGGACCACAGTGGCCTCTCCTCCAAATGCCTGCTTCTGGCCGTCAGACTGCTCGCTCAGTGTCCCTACAGTGGGTTCATAATCAGAACTGCCCTCTCTCCTTCTTGATGGCTCTTTTGCTAGTGCCGCTTTCCTAGCATGACAGCGGCCCGCCCACTCACCAGTTCCCGGGCCAGTGGTTGCGAGTGACATGGCGCACCGCATGCCATCACCGCAGCCGTCACACCCTCAGAAGCCTTACGGGCAGGTGATCCCCCACGCTGCTGGGACCCAGCTTCAAGCAGGTCCAGGTGGCCGGACTCCGATAACAGGCGCACCGCCCGGGCCACCTCCTCCTCCACTGCACCTACAAAACAGCACCAGGTAAGCTAAATAAACCTAAAAACTTGATAACCACAAAGCACCACCAATGATATACTCGGACAAAAAAAACACTGCGCAGGTACCACCTCTCTGTCACCAAGACAAAAATGGTGGCTGGTACCACAAAATGTCCGTAATTATCAGTTGGACTACGATGCAGCCCAGAAGCCCAAAAGAAGCCCACTGCAATCCCAGGACTACACCACTTCCCCAAATGACCCGGAGAGCTGACCTCCCTGTGGTCAGCTGCCCGCCAAATCCCCACTGTACACTTGAAGTAGGATAGTGGGCAAGGTCCTAAGCAGCTGGTGGGAAAGAGGCATTCGTCAAGTAAGTGGCTTGACCACAGTAAAACCAAAGGAAATGATGGACGGAGTGTTGAACATTGCAAGCACTCACCCCCAGTCAACTGATCTGGGTTTAATCCATCACCGTTCTTTAGCCCACTCTGCCACCCCACTTCAGACACGGCCATATGCAAATCAGTCTGACCCTGTGCCTCATGGGAACAGTCCAGCACGAACTGCCAAGCCATGTCTTCCCAGGACCGGAAACAAGCTTCCTAGGACCGGTTTCTGGCATTTCAGCCTTCTTCAGCCAGGCTTGCTTGAATCCAGTGGCAAAGTGAGCACAGTAGGCAGGAGAATAATCCAAGCCCCTGCAGACCCTGCAGTGCAGTTGACTCCCTGACCCTCCCTCCCAATTCTTCTTACCCTGCTACCCCCTCACTTCCTATGTCTTAGATCGTCAATGGGAAAATGCCAACTTATTAAAAAATACAGATTCACCCATGATAAAAATGAATATGTTTCAGAGAGACCTACAAAACGATGCTAGTGGGGGTGAATATAGGACTGAGGATGCAAGGGGTGTGAGGCTAACACTGAAATGGATTACAAGTCAAACAAGAACAGAGACACAGAGAAAGGAGCAAGTAGACAACGGAGCTCAGCACGGGTGTGGCTTTGAAGGATATTTAGAGGTAGTGGTAGCAATTGGATAGAAGTGGCATACTTTACCTTTCACTCCACATTTCTGTTTCTCAATGACAAATTACATATTTATAGGCTTCAGGAGGTTGCATTTCGACTGCGCGGTATGTCACCACGCACATCTAGAAATAGAAATCAAAGAAAAAATATTAGAACCCTCTACTGGAAGACTTGGTCGAATAAAGGCATATTTTAAAATTTAATTAGCAGACATCAGACTCTTTGCGCAATCATCTCTGATTAATCTCAGCAGGCGAGAATAAAAATCCAGTCATTATAGCACCTTCACCACGTATTCTTCAGGGAATGAATATTCCCTACTTTGAAACTTTGAAATGTTTTGAATGTGTCGAAAACTCAATGAGCTTAGTAATGCCTATATAAAGTACGTAAGACTTGATCTGAAGAATTATAATTACCTTTGACAGATTTGGTAGGGCTCTCTGTTCTTGATGCAAATTTCTCGAAACAGCTATACAATTCTTGGGCAGTGAAATTCATTATTATGTGACTTTAATGTATGCTGCCTGTTTTTTTTTTTTTGGGGGGGGCGGGGGGGAGGGGGTTAAACCAGTCTTATTGTTTTTCAAGATACAGATAAGCTGGGTTATGTTACCTACCACGGTGTTATGATTCATACAGTGTACGGTATTGTGCAGGAGGATGTCAATAAATACAACATTATTTATTTGTATTTTTTTAATGACAATTCTTTTTGAATACAAACAATAAAAAAGAAAATGTCAAAGAAAGGAGAAAGCCACTGGGTGTGTGGAGATTGAAGGTGTTGTACCAATTAGATAACATCTGATGAAGTAATGTGTGCTGCCAAGCAACAAGGAGTAGGTTTAAAGAAATGGCAAAATGTGAGACGTGTAAAGTGTTAATAAGATATGCCTATGGGCGGTTTCATCATTTTGCACCTGATAAACACTTTTAGAGGAAAAATGGGACATACTAAAAGCAAAGAATTTAGGGACCGTTTGGTTCTCTTTTTACCTCACTGGTAGAAACTGGGTTATAGGTTGACTGTGGTATGAGCCCTCATCAAGCAGAAACCACAATCCTAGTCAGGGTAAGAAGCAGGCACACCCTAAATTAACTTGTGCTCACCCTCAGGTAGCTTGGCACAGAAGAGTCAGGCTTAACATAGAGGCAATGTGTAAAGTATTTGTGCAACACTTCAAACAGTAAAAAAGTGAAAACACCTCAGAAAAAGATTCCACACCAGGTTGAAAGAATATAACCTAATTTAATAAATAAATCAAGACCTAATTTTTAAAGAATAAAGTGAAAATAGCACCAAAAACGCTAAGGGCCAACAAGGGACATCTAGTCGCTCTGCACTTGGGCAAATTCAAAAGTTCAGGCCAACAGCGAAGGAGCGCTGGCCAGCTAAAGAGACCAGATTGGACCCACTGCGCAAAGGTACCTTGTTCCGGGCAGGTCCTGTCGATGATGGGGAAGCGAGATACAGTCGAAGCAATGCGTCGATGTTAAAGTTTTGCGTAGTTGTCGATCTTCACAGTAGGGGCAATGCCCTGGTCCTGATCCACACAGTAGCAGTGATGCATCGGCCCCGCTGAGAGCAGGAACTTCAATGCGGAGTTCTAGTCATAGAGGCTGTCGTCAACAAAGATATGAATACTTGAGGAGAGCGTCGTGCAGTGCTGGTTTAGAAGGCAATGCGTGACTTCTAATCACACAACAGGGGGCGATACACCAGTTGCAATCCACGCAACGGAGCCGGTGCGCTGGTTAGAGAGAGAATGCGTGGGTTTCACTGGAGCAAGTATCTTGATCCTCACTTCCAAGGGTCCAGGACTGGTGTGGCATCTGGCAGGGCAGACTCACAGATGGCAGAACCTAGGTGCAGCAGCTGAAGCGTTAGAAGTCTTTTTGTCCTTGAGACTTCAGATATGGGTAGCCCTTGGAGTCACTCTGGGTTCAAGTCATGCAGGTTCAATCCATCTCACCCAAGCAGGGGAACAGCAGGCGCAGGGCAGCACAGCTAGGGAGGAGTCCAGCAGAGTGGCAGTCCTTCAGCAGCACAGCTGTTCTTCTTTCTGACAGAGTGTTCGCAGATCCAGAAGTGTACTGAAGTTGTGGTCTCAGAGGTCCAGTACTTGTACCCAGTTGGGCTTTTGAAGTGGGGGAGACTTCAAAGACATGCCTTTGAAGTGGACAGAGGTTCTCCCTTCCTGCGCTGGCTCCAGACTCATTACGGGCGGTATGTTGCCCTTTGTGTGGGAACAGGACACAGGCAATTCAGGTGTAAGTAAGACTGGGTCCAGCTCCTCCCTCCCATCCTGCGGGATGGCCAATCAAGTCACATCTAGGGTCCCATTTTGTGTGGCTGTGTAGGGGGAATTCACAAAGCCCAACTGTCAAACTACCCAGCCGTGTATCAGAGACAGGCAGCAGGCACCAAATGGCTAAATTAAGAAAATACCAATTTTCTAAAAGTGGCTTTTTCAGAACTACAATTTAAAATCCAACTTCACCATAAGTTGTGATTTTAAATTGTGATTCAGGAGACACGAGACTTGAAAAGTCTATTTCTTCACAATTAAGCATTACACTTAAAACAATTTAATAATGTAATCCTAATGTTATCCTACGAGAGAGATAGGCTTGCATTAGTGACAAATGAATTTGAGAGTTTTTCACTTCCGGGACATGCAAAACTTAAAGGTACATGTCCTATCTTTTAAATAAAGTGCAGCCTGCCCTCTGGGTCATCCAGGACCTACCTTAGTGGTTACTTATATGTGTATAAAGGGAAGTTTAACCTGGAAAAAGTGTATCCTGCCCGGTCGAAATGCCAGTGTAAACTGCACACACAAGGTCTGCAATGACAGGCCTGAGACATGGTTAGAGGGCTACTTAAGTGGGTGGCCCAATAAGTGCTGCAGGCCGCCTAATAGAATTAAATTTGAAGGCCCTGGGCACATGTAGTGCCCTTTACTAGGGCCTTTAGGGAGTAATCTAAAAATGGCAACTGGGTATGAGCCAATATCACCTTGCTTAGAGGAGAGAGCCTATGCACTTTAGCACTGGTTATCAGTGGTAAGGTGCTCAGATTCCTAAGTTCAGCAACAACAAATTCAGGAAAAAGTGGAGGGCGAAGGCAAAAGGTATGGGGGTGACCCTGAAGAGAGTGCCATTTTCCAGCACTCGCCTTCTGGTGTTTTGCACTTTGGTTTAATCCCATCGTAGAGCTGGTGCTGTGATAGTGCACAAAGTAATGGCGGACAGAAATAACTCACAATTCAAAATTGGTGCTACTATAAAAATTGTGCTTACATTTTTTAAAATGAAGCCCCTCATATTCAGACAATAATCCTCCTAAAGAAGCTAGCTGGCTGCAAGGCTGTTGTAGGGACAGCTAAATTGGTACCCACGACCACTGCTGGTTCATTTCCAATAGATCAAGAAGGCAAAATGTGTGACTTAATAAGGTACTGGTGAAGAACAGAGCACAGTGCTTTATGCTACCATCTCTGATCACAGGAAAGGTTTCTGACTCTCCATATTGATATTGCATTCTCACAGGATGAAAGAAATGTAAATCTAGCTCTGAATGCTTCACATAGAGTAAGATATTAGACACCAACCCAATGACGCAAGTGAGTACCAATCTAAAACACTTTAATTGCAGAAAGGGTTTAGCAAGGCTTTCCTGGCTCTTTGCTGCTCTGTTAAAGCCATCAAACCTGTGACTGAATCAGAAACAATGGTCGGAAAAAGGATCTTCAGATGTCGGATGAAACTGAATAGTCGGCTTTGAGGGGCTGAGTAACAACATGCTCGCAAGTGGCAACTCTTTAGAACAGCTCCCGGCCTAACCATTCGATAAAGCCTTATGCTCTTGACTTTGGATGGTCCTCACCAAGCTCTGCATTCCTCAGATTCCAGCAAAACCAGCTTCTGCCCCAAGCCAAGGCACCATCTGGCTGGATCTGCCTGGGGAGCCTATGGAACGCACAATGCAGTGAGGCCTAACCTGGGACGTGCGTACAGAGTTTCGATACCTACCTCACTCCGCTCCTGGATTCCTGAACCCTGACTCATCTGCTTGCAGAACAACACCTCTCCACAGTGCCTACGAACTCTCTATACCATCTCTGCCCTATTCTTGACTGTGATCACCCGAGAGGTGCTGGTGCTACTGGATACCACCTATTGATAAACCGCCTCTCGCATGCACCTGCATACTGTGTCCTTCAAATTCCTTCCATGTGCCACCTGGAGTATTTTATTGCTCCTCGCCCATCATTGTGTGGTGAGCGGTGGTGATTGTCTCAAATGCCTCCCCTGGAGCTACACGGAGTTGAGCAGGGAGAGTGACGGGTGGCCACCATATTGGATCGGGCGGCTGTGAGGAGTGCGCCACTCGGTCACCAGTGCTGATCCTCTACACAACTGTGCTGGGAACAGTGCTGTTTTTCTGCTCTGCTGTTTCTGTGGGCCATGGTTGTAGGAGAGTAGGATCTGCTTCTTATGGTTACCCCCACTTTTTGCTGATGTATCACTGTCTTCGACTTAGTCTGACTGGGATCCTGCTATTCAGGACCACACTCTAGCTGCTTTCTCCTCTAAATTGATTGCATTACTTTAGGTACACTCCAGATTGGATTCTGGGGTAACCTTATCAGTCCCTAGTATATGGTATACTATGTACCCATGGCATAGGTACCCCATATGCTTCCCAGGGGCTGCATCATGTATTATACCACGACTGAGAGACCATTCCTACTGACACCACAGGTCTGCTACTGCAGCCTGTGTAAGGTGGTGCATGCACCCCTTACTTAGATATAGGTTCACTATATCTATTCTAAATCACTGCACATATAAACCTATCAGTCACCCCTATGGCAGGCCTTATCAATCCTGAAGGCAGGGTGCTGGGTTTTATGAGAGAGGTTGCACCTGCATGAGCAGAGCCCCTCTGCAGCCTTTGGAACCTATTTTCCGGGGTTGTTTGTGATGCAGCTATCCATATATATTTAAGTGCATTATAACCTCGCGGTAAATGCTAACTTTAAAGCGTCTGCTTAGAAACCTGTCATATTTGGTGTCAAACACCTTGGAATCATACCTCCACGCCAGTAACTGGTGTGGGAGGTATGATTCCTCCCTTCTAGAACCACTACTGTGGGTCAACGGGATACCCGGTAGCAGCTTTCTCGACTGGGGCATCACAAAATGGATGCTGCCAGCCACAGACACGAGTCTGCCCTCCTGCTGCTGAGCCAAGCTCGAGCAGGGGAAGGCTTGACAATAGGTTTCCTGTCACAGGGAGTTGTGACCACCTCCCAGACAGGATTTAGTGTATTGGGGCTGGGTGGGTGCACTCTGAGAGTGCTTTGAAGTCTGCACTGGGGACACATTTGGTGTCCCTGTGCATAGTCCAGTTCAGACCAGTTGCAGGAGCCATTGGCTCCTGCTCTGGTGTGAAACTGGACAAAGGACATGGGTGTAGCCACCCCTCTGTCCTGACCCTCCCATAGGTGGGTCCCCAGGGTTTGTCCCACCCCTTCATTGGGTATAAAGTAGGAAACCCTGACTACAGGACTTTAGATTTTACCTGGACTAAACTCTGCTACAGAAACCAAGTACATCGATGATCTACACTATGCTGAATGACTGAAGAATCTCCCTTGGAGTAAAGGAGTTACTCTCCTGCAAGGCAAGCACCTCTAACGCATCTGACCGGTTTGCATCTCCCAAGCTCCTGAGGACTCCGAAGACTTCTGCAACACAGGAGGTGGGTTCCCGAGCATCCCTGAGGTCAATCAGTTCTCTCAGCAATCCTGAGACCCATATCCCTCGTGGTGACCATGCAACCAGAACCCCTGTGCACAGTGTACTTTTGCAGCAGCATATTCTTTTCAGCAATCCCTGAGGCTGTGCTTTGGGCTACTTGTAGTCCTGACCCCGAGCAGTAATTCCACTGAAGATTTGCAGACTACACTCCACGAGTGTTCAGTGGGCTGGTATTTTGTGATTCAGCTCGAGGTCCCTTCGCGATCCCTGGTCTGTTGGCCTGCGGGTCCCTGTGAAGGTAACTTTGACTTTACATGGGCTTTCCTGGTTGTGCCAGATGTGCCCTGACTCTCTATTGCTTGGAGAGTCCCCAGGACTTTGCTGGTCCTCACCACAGCTTATTTACTCTGCCCGCGTGGGTTGCAGTTGCCAAGGCTTGTTGGTGTTCCATCCGCACACTGACCCCCCAGCACTCGACATCCTTCGTGGGACTGCTCACCTCTGGACTTTGGTCATCGTTGACATCTCCTGGTCCTCGTGGCTGCAGAGTCAAGCATCGCATCATCTCACCTTAAGCACCCGACTTCGGTGGGCATTCGTCTATCGTGCCCCTGGTCACCCTGAAGTGAGCCAGACTCTGTCCCCTCTGCTTTCAGGTTTTTCTCACCTCGGATCCAGGCTTGGATTCAACTGGACACTTTTCATCTTCCCGGCAGCAGCACTTTTTAACATCACACCATTGAAAACGACGAAGGTTTCTGACATCACTTGACGCCTATGCACCCGGCTCCTCTGGGATAAGTAACACGGGTTTCTTGGTACTCTGAAGGGTACTGTCTTTAGCACCTTCTATGTTTGAAAGGGTTTGCTTAAAGTCCTCTCCGAAGTGCCCTTAATCTTTAAAATTCCAACAGCGACTTTCCCATAGGATTGTACGGAGCTTGTGCCTGTGTTCACACACTGCACCTGTCCTCCGTGGGTCCCCTGAGTCACTACTTTCGGTGGTTCCTTGGGGTGCCAGCGATTCTATGTGCTCTAGGCACTGTGTCTAGTTAAGTCATGGTTGTTATACCACTTTCTTAGTATATGGTTCGGTCTCCCCCTGGAGTCCGCTGTGTATTGTGCTATTCACTGTCGTTCTAGTGACTTCATATTGTGTGCTTTGTGCTCTAATCTCATGAAGAGGTTAGTAGAGAGTGTTTAGTAATAAATACATATATTTTACATATCTCTTGTGTGGTTCTCCTTTCATTTGGCCGTTCAGGAGGTTCTGATCTGGTAAAACAAGCTGCTTTACATTCCTTCGAGACTTAGCCTGAAGGCTGCTCTCCATAGCTACCACTAGGATAGCTTTCAATAAAGGTTGTCTTTAACCTAATCATCAATAAGGGTTGTTTGGACTGGTACAAGGTGCCGACTTTAATTAGTGGAAAGCATATACCAGGCCCACTTCTCACACTGGTGCTACTGGGCCATCCCAACCTGAAAGCTGCCTTTCAAGCCCATTCTCACAGCACAAGGCACTGGCCTTCCCTAGAGCCCCTCTGCCTTGTCGGTGTGCCTTGTAGTGAGGAGGTGCTGATGCTGCCAGGTGTTAGAACACAGCAAGCAACCTCCTAGTAGTGCTCCCTACACAGCTTACCTTTGCGGAGGACACATGTACCACCAAACCTTCTCTTATAATGGTTACACGATCCAAGGGGGGAACATGGCGGCCTGTAAACGTACCGGCCGTGAGCTCCATAATCTCACCTGCAATGAGACCTCCTTCCCGCATGGGCTGAGTAGTCTGTCTCTTCCACGATTTTCTCACGCTTCGCCGGTTCCTCGGACGAGGAACTTTGCCCCTCCTCTAGCCAGCAAGGAAGCGGGACAGTTTTCTTTTTGCCGCGTCCTTCCCTCTGCACTGCTGTGGGTGGAAAATGAGCCTGGACATAGAAGGCAAAGTCAGCACATCTCCCCCAACATCGGGCATCTCTCGACCTACACAGAAGTGTGAAACGACAGCAACAAGATCAGTTGTTTCATCTATGACCCCAAAAAAGAGTCTGAATTCTCACACCACCAGAAAAATTAAACTTTCAAGCCCTAAAAGAATTATTGAACAAATATTTTGCCCAACGAAAAAAGGGGAGACGTTAGCAGCCATAGAGGGATACCTACCTGATCCTTTCACTTTAGCCCCCTTTAGCAGTACAGGAAAAAATAGGTATGCGCTGAGGAATTCAAAATTTGGGGGGGGGGGGGGTTACAGGGGAACAGAGTAACTCAGGCCCCTGGAAGTACAACAAAGGCTTCAGAGGGCAGTTCTGGGGGAGTGCAAACACAAATATCCAGACAAGTACTCTCTCGTAAACCCACTAAAAAATCCACAAAGCCTAAGACACCAACTGTTAGTGGCTCAGGAGAGAGAATCAAAATCACCCCCTCATTGATATCTTTCTTTAAGATTAAGAATAGCAAAGGGTCTCAGTCCAACCCATTTAATCAGACCAGGACTTGTCGAATGGAACTCTCTCCGCCGGTATCTGAAGTGGACCCCATGCTACTTTCAGCAAATCGTTTCTCTCCCTCACTAAATGATGAACTCTCTAGGGATCCCATTGTGGACATCTTGGCACCATCCCCCCAGATAAGGGTAGATACAAGTCAGGTGCTTACGAATATTAAAAGTTCTGAGGGAAGTACGGAGAATGGTCAGAGTAGAGAGAGTGCAGAGGTTCCATGCCTTTCAGGGAGGGGACAAGGGCAAAACTAGCCTGGGATGGATGTTTCACGGATTCTCCTCTCTTTAGCGAGTGATATTAAAGAAAGATTTGCCATTTCGGAGCAGAATCAGGCTAAAATTCAAACAGCATGTGAGGGTTTGGAGGAGAAACTGGTCGACATTACGGGAAGTCTTCTTGTTATGGAAGCCTCACTGGGAGCATTACAAGAGGAGGTTAAAAACAACCAGAAGGCGATAACGGTGTTGAAAGCAGGAGAGAAAGAGCTAAAGGATAAATTGGAAGTATTGGAAAAAAACTCAAGAAGGAATAACTTAAGGGTCCTGGGCATTCCGGAAGGCAGTGAGGGAGAAAATATAAAGAGAATTGTGGTGGATTTGTTGACAGAATTCTTTCCAGAAGCAGCAAAATTTGATTTAGAAAATGACATCCAGAGGGTACCCTGAGATCCCTTTAAGAAATCCCTAGACAAAAGAAAGCCCAGGAAAATTTTGATAAACTTCCACACATATACAATTAAGGAGTTAATCCTCTCCATGGCTCTTAGAGGGAAACAGTTTAAAAAGCAGGACTGGTCCTTTACAATCAGATCTGATATTTCCAAGGCTACTCAAACACGACAGTGGGAATTAGGAAAATACATCTAAGATCTGAAAGCTTTAGGGGCAACAGAACAGTTGAAATGCCAGGCGACCCTTAGAGCAATGTGGGACAACAAAATGTGCAACTTGAAAGAGATATCAGTGGTGGAAAATCTAATTGTCAAGATTAAGTCTCGTAAAGTTCCCTAAAAAAGTTTGAAGTTATTTTATAGGGCGGAGACTAGGAGCTCAAATAGAGTATGATGGAATACCCAGGCCGGATACAGGGAGGGTTCCCCAGGGTGGGAGGGGGGAAGCTATACAGTTATCTTCACAATGTTTAGTTTATTTGAGCACAGGTTGAGGAGCATTTAGGGAAAAAAAAACAATATGGTCCTCATTGACGCAAAGAGATAGGGCACTGGAAGGGAGAGAGGAGACCAAAGGTTATCATTTTAAAAGGAAAGGAAGAAATGATGAGTAATCTTAAAATAATTTCATGGAATGTCAATGGTTTAAGGGCAAGTTCTAGACGGAGAAAGATTCTGGAGCTACTGAGACTTTCTGAGAGTGATATTATTTTATTACAGGAAACCCATTTGTTGCAGGAGAAATGGCTAGAAATTTTAAAAGGGAATACATGGATTTCTCTTCTTGTGTGCACAAATCAGGCATGTAATGTGAAGGGAGTGGCAGTCCTATACAAAAAATCGTCTCAGGCAAGTTTGGAGGGCTCAAAGACTGATACTAGGGGTAGATGGGCAGTAAGCTATGTGAAGATCCTTAGTATAGGGTATGCTTTTGTGTCCTATTACGGCCCAAATATTGACGACCCCTTCCCACTTAGAGAATTAGACCAAGAGCTTCTTGTTACAAAATAGTATATTATCTTTTGGGGGGGGGGGGGGGTTAATACATTGTTGAATCCAGTCTTGGATAAATCTATCACCAGGCCAGCAGTAAATGGGCCTAAAATGAGGGACTTTGTGCGTCATATGATAAAAAATCTAGCCTTGGTGGATATCTGCTTTCTTTGAGGAATCTCAAGGAGGACAGACTGTCATCCAGAACAATTTTCAAGACAGACCCAATTTATATACCTCACAGTGACTTTGTAAGTTATTATTATTTTTTTTCAACAAAAATAATTTTTAGAATACTTTTTAAATGTTCTCAATCACGTTTAGATGTTTTCATATTACAGTGAGCTACAAATTCATGAACATGGAACATATATGAGAAGCAATGCGTTAACGTGGGGTGAAGACCATTTGCAATGTGCTTATTTAGCCATTTTGTTTTAGTTATCAAGCAAAGATACGTACTTGGGGCCTCATTTATGAGGTTAAACCGTAGGGCAGCGCAGCAGGCCTTCCTGCTGCGCTGCCCTACAGTAAAAGAAAAGGACAGGAATGCACGTATTTATCAGATACAAAGCATTCCTTTCCGTTTTCCCTTCACCGGCAAACAATGGGCTGCCATCCGCCAACGCAGGCACCTTTGCACCATGGTGCAAGGGTGCCTGAGTTGCGGGATGATTATTTCTGTGCAGGAAGGAAAACCTTCCCGAACAGAAACAATCACACAAGGTGTTTTCCTCTTTCTATGTGTGCTGAATGCAGCACACATAGAAAAAGGAAAAACAATGAGAAATAAATATATTTCTCCTTGTTGTGCCTCCCTACACCTCCCCTGCAGAGGTGTATGTTTTGTGGCGCTGCCTCGAGTTTACGATTTCTCGTAAGTCTAAGGCGATGTCAAAAAGCCATGGATATTGCTGGGAACGCCCTCCGCAACACCTATTGCTTGCCCCTTTAAAGCAGAAAACTGTGCTAAATGGAGCCATATTTACGAGGCAGCATTAAGCCCAAAAAAGTGGCTTAGTGCTACCTGGTAAATATGGAGCAGGCTCCTGCACCACGAAACGTCACAAAAGGTGACGTTCCGGCAGCGCAGGGGGCCTCATAAAAGGGGTTTATTCGAGACCCTGTAGGACGGTTAGCCATTTGGGAGATTTCTAGTGTAGTCTATACCTCCCCTGAACATCACAGCAGGTTAAAGAAAACATAACGGAGTGCTGGATGCATTTGCCCACAAGGTTGTTTTAAAATATGAAGTTTTTTTTAATTAAAGTATCTACTAATATATCAGCAGGGTAAGTATATTCTTATAATCAAGGTGCGCAGATGTAGAGATACAATAGTACATTTATTCCTACATATGTAAGGTAATTGATATTCTGGATTCAACATTTTTGCAGGTCGTCATGAAAAACTGGACATTGTGGAAGAACAGCAACCACTGGATGTGGGCAGAGGGGGAAAATATCAAAGTGGTGCTTGGCCTTCCTTTAAAAAAAGACATGATGGAGGATACATTCTTCACCAAAAAGATTATTACTTGCAGTGTATGTCTCATGGAATGTTGGCAGCCATTGTACTTGAACACTGTGGGTTAACTGGGTAGAGCGCATTAGGATAGTAGACGATTCCACAGGAATGAGGGCTCAGGTGCGTTGTAAGGAAGCACAATACTATTTTAAAATAGTAGATACGGGATTCACATCTGCGTCCTAGATAGTTCATCCTAATACAAATTCTAGAGGCAACCCTCAGACTGCCGTTTCATTTAACATTTTATATTAATAAACTAAAAAAATCAGCTATTTGACATTTGTCGAAGTGGTTGTCACACCAAGACATCACGACTTTGACTGCCAACGTTTTTTCAAGATGGTGAGGGAAATATATTTTTTTCCCCAGAGTCTCACAAAGTTTTTCACCCCTAACCACATCTATCGATCATGTCTCCCATCCACTGACTTGCACTGACATCCGTGTGGCCTGTTGCAGTGCTAGAAATGGCTCCCATACCAATAATGTATTGTATTGTTATTGCATTTATATAGCGCTTACTAGCCCTGATGAGGCTTTGAAGCGCTTTTTCGGCGAGTAGCATGCTACTCCGGAACCCATAAAGGATTCGAGTTCAATTAGTATAGTGAAATATAAAAGTAATTTAAGTGGTGGATAGGTTAGTCAGTTATTTGGATTCAGAAGGATAGCGGAAGGATAGAAGAGGGAAAGAGGTTTGCATATACATAGCATTTGCTACCCCTGATGGGGTGTTGAAGCGCTTTTTAGGCAAGTAGTACGCTACTCTGGAACCCATAAAGGATTAGTGTTGAATTGGTATAGTGAAATATGAAAGTAATTTGAGTGGTGCATATGTTAGTCAGTTATTTGAATTGAGAAAGGTAGGGGAGGGATAGAAGAGGGAAAACGGTTTGCATTTATATAGTGCTTGTTACCCCTGATGGGGTGTTGAAGCATTTTTTGGGCGAGTAGCACGCTACTCCGGAACCCATAAAGGATTAGTGTTGAAAATTAGTATAGTGTAATATGAAAGTAATTTGAATGGTGGATATGTGTAGTGATCAAGTCATGCAGGTAGTTGTAGTTCAGAGAAGTTTTATTCAGAATAGTTACAAGATGATAAAGAGACCCCACCAGGAGCAGCCATCAAGCTGCTCAGCCCACACAACTGTGTCTTCTCAGATTGAATCATAACATTCTAAACAGCATCATCAAAGTAACATTCCATTGGTGGTAAATAGCATTCCATTTACTAAAGTCAGGATATAACATATCTCCCTTTCTTATACGGAAAAGCAAAATGAAAAGAAAACGAAAGAGGAGAAGTGGAGATCGAGAGAGAATTGAACATACCAAAGTAAAGCAAAGAATGAAGAGAAGAAACAACAAGTAGATAAGAAAAGAAAACTGATAAAAGTTTAAGAGAACAAGAAAGATGGAAAAACAACTGGAAAAACAACTGATAGACACAACCCATCCTCCCTTTTACAAAGAAAAAGGTAGGACAAGGGAACAAGTGACTATAACAAAGAGCAAGTTAGTCAATGTCAAGACAGTATATGGGTCAGGACCCATAGAATCTTCGAACAGCATGTGGAGATTATAGAACGTTAACCGGATAATATGGGTGTGAACCAATGACTAAACCCTAGGAAAGAAATGGTTAACAAATGCAAAAATATTCTAATTTATGCATAAATTTGCTAAAGGGACTAAAACCCATAGCAAACGTACAATATAGAACAACTGAACTAATCGTACAATCCTGTGAAGGAAAAAAAATGGAGAAAACAGACTGCAATATAAATATAACAAATGAAACAATGGACTCCAAAAGTGAGAACTTCGGGCCCTTGAATGCACAATGTAAATCCAAGAAAATCATTGTACAACTGAAACCCATTGAAGTCCCAGAGTAGGGAAGCAAAAAACATGCAAAAAGGGACTCTTGACGGTGAACCTTTGCATAGATCCTCTGTGAGAGGGAAAACAGAATAATTAAATGGACTCTTGACGGCGTTTACCAACTTGGAGTATACCTAGGGTCCATGGACAAAAGTGATAAAGGCAGACCAGTGATCCTCGCCGGTGAGTGACTACTCACCCGAGCTTTAGAAAGCACAAGACACCCTAGCATAAGGGACAAGACGTAAACATGCCTAACGTGCCACTGTATCTATATGGCGCATATAAGCATTTGTACAGAAACAGTAGAGAACATAGTTCGGTACAAAAATATTACAAATATGCATGAGGACTTTGCGAAGATGATACAAACTCTATACCAGCCCACACATTGCACTTCTTAATATTGATATTTAGGCAATACCGAGTAGAGGGAATACTCGGGTACTGTTTTCCAATCACCTAGTAACCCAGCTGGTTGGTGTGTTTTACTAAATAAGACATGTACATGTGGTTTTTCCTAGCTTATTAATAAATAAAAAATATAAACTGTCAATCAACTTTAAAGAAAAACCACCTTAAGTAAGGTAAGAACGTGCACTGTAGTGAAGGTATAAGTCATGTAATGTAATGTCCGTGTAAGGACGCACCTCGTCATATGTTAT
Source organism: Triturus cristatus (assembly GCF_964204655.1). Classification (NCBI taxonomy): domain Eukaryota; kingdom Metazoa; phylum Chordata; class Amphibia; order Caudata; family Salamandridae; genus Triturus; species Triturus cristatus. The sequence continues at coordinate 1,008,847,829 of NC_140593.1, read as the reverse complement.
ATACAGGATGATAGGGAAAAACCCAACAAACACACCTCCGGAGAGGTCAAGAGATTGTGCATAGTGGGTGTACAACTAGTGTACTATGAGACAAAACATTAACCAAACGAAAAACAACGGCCCTTGTGTGAAGGTCTGTTAAGCTGCACATGTAGCGATGGCAAAACACCCAGGACTGAAACCTAGACATTGTGCACTGTGTGAAAGTAAAATATTGTGCATCGTACAACACAAAAAAAAATATGGTGCACCAGAAAAAGAGACGACACCCCAAGAGGTAAATGCAATGTGCACTGTGTCAGTAAACTGTGTAATTAGAGTAAAACCTCAGGTAGAGGCATAAAATGTATGTACGAGAGAAAAGCCAAAAACTAACCCCACATAGGGCCAACCCTCATGCAAGGGAAACGATACCCCATGAACGGGATCCCCCCGTGTGTAGGAGCCATGTGAAGTTCAGCTAACCACTGTAAAGAAAACTAAACATCCCCAACGTAAGGGAAACTTAAACAATGAAATGTGAAAGCTGAACTGGCTTGCGGCAGGAATGTGGGCTAAAACATCTCGCAGTAGAGAACTTGAGTGTGTGCACATAATAGGAGACACCACGGAGGCAAGAGAAGCTTGGTATGGATGAGTGCGAGATAGTGTGCGTGGTAGAGAGGCACAAGAAGTTTTCAAAAAGCAGCGGTTGATCTGCCATGTAGCCTCACTGAAAATCAATTACTTAAAACGTTATTGAAAATGTATTTCCCTTGTAACAATTGAACACACAATACTCGGTTGAATACACAGTACCCAGCAGGCTTCTAAGTGTAGACGAGCACTTCACTCGACAAGGAACATAAAATCAAGCCGGCAATAGGAACCCGTGACATAATGTGGGTAGGAAACCGTGACAAATCTCTATGGATAGAGAAGCTAAAAAAAAATGCTAAACGGACTAAAACCATTGCATAGTTGTCCTGAGTGTAAAGAGATGCAAAAGGACTAAAAACTAATGCATGATTGCTTTGAGCGTAGCAACACAACGTAAAACAAAGAACAGTAGCTGTAAAATGAGCAGATGGGACTAAAACCCTCTGCTGGCAAAACGGACTACAACTAAAACCCACTGCTGGCAAATGGGACTACAAACCCATTGCAAACTTTCCACTGCAATGTGAAGGGAAACTCCAAACATAGAACATTGTAAATGGAGATTGGATTTGCTAATGCCATTAATACAGGTAAAATAAATTCTCACGGGAGACTGTGAAATTGGCAGAAGCAAAGGCATAAAAGAGTCCAATATACGTGCAAAACTCTCAAATATGTTACAGCAAAAACACTTTTCAAAGAGACATAAGCAAAGGCACACAGGAGTCCGATATACATGCAAAACTCTCAAACATGTTACAGTAAAAACACTTTTCTAAGAGACATGTAGTGACCGATATGTCATCCGAGTATCGGAAGTCTGGAAAATAAAGCCCGAAGAAAACAACACACCACAATTGTCTTCTGTGCTGGCATACAGTTGACTCCAAGTACAGCGTGTAACGCAGCATGAGTACCAGATAAAGTACCTTAGATCCACGAACCAGGGAATCCCTCGATGATGACAATACCTGAGGTGCACTCTCATTCCCGGTAACAGTTTACTCACACCATGCATCACGAGTGCTTCAAGATGGTGCGTCTTGGTTCCTGACTTTGTTGGTCAACAAAGCGGGAGTACAGAGAGAAGCTCGAAGAGCATGCTACCAACCGCTAGATGGCGGGACGTATCCCACGTCGCCCCGGATGGCTCACAGCACGTCCGTGCTTGCAGGAACACTGACTAGCAGAATGCACAAAGTGCGAGAATCAGCGTGAATGAGGGAACTTGTGCGTCATACTGATGACTCTGTGAAGGACGTGATGGGAGGCAGAACTGGAGAAACCGCACACGATCAGGAATCTGCACAGAGGTAAGCGTGTGAACACATTGTCACGAGTTGCGTTTAAATTTGAACAGAGAAGTGTCGGTTGGAAAACACTGAAGATAGGAGATCTCAGCGTAGCCCAACAATAAAATAAAAATGTGTCTCACCTTGACTTTCTGAAATATGCACAGAAAAATACCTGACGTGTGAACAGGCACTGTCCTCGTAGCAGCAGGTTGACAGCTGTCAATAGAAAAACAATGATGCCTTTTCACAGCAGCAGCAGGGTGACGGTCTCACAGAAAGTTGTGAGATGACCCCAGATGTCAGTCCACGAGTCTAGTCGATGCAGCACCAAGAGTATACATTGGCACAACAAGCACGGTGGTACTGTTCATGCTGCAGAAAATGCACAATTAGTTGTGAAAAACTGGATGCGGAAAAACAGTTAAACAGCAGAGGTTTTTCTTGGTGGAGCTGCAGTCATAGCATGCAGTGCTTCAGGCTCTAGTAGAAATAGTTGAGACGCTGTAGGGACAGCAGACCAGTTCAATTAGCAGAAATCTTTCTTGGAGACTACCTAGGCACTCCCCAGGCAGATGCTCTCAAAACAACTGAGGCAGGCAGTAGACAAGGCTCCTTAAGAGAACAGACATCCAGATAGTGGAAACTGTCTTGTCTGAAGCACATATAGTAGCGCACTTCTTCCCCAGACAATGTGCATACATAGATATGTGGCAGGTGAACAGAAGCTGAAGGCACAAGACAGGACAAGAAGAGTGCAGGCGTTGGGGAATGCCAGGCTTTCAGTACAAAGCGTAGATGTTATTAAGCAGGCTTAAAGAGCGGAACAGCACAGGACACAGACGTTGGGAGGCTTGAAACTCGTCAGGCTTACCCTCACTGAAGGCACAGCACTTCCCCAGACATCAGTAGGCTTACCCTCACTGAAGGCACAGCACAAGTAGAAGTAGGCTTTCTCTGAAACTTAGAGATGGACTCAGGAGAGTAGACAGCCTTAAGTAGATGAACAGCTCTTTGAGTAGGACTTCCCCAGGGACACAAACAACTGGCAGACCGCTGTGGGCGACCGATGGGAGGTCGCTGGTGGGATCAAGGATGCCAGTTGAAGGTAGAAGCTTAGTTTGAGGAATAGAAGAGTCTGTACATGAAGTTGCTTGAAGTTTTAAAGGGTGACATACGCACGTTCTTATGAAGATTGTCGCCAAAAATTGTATTGATCAAGTCACGCAGGTAGTTGTAGTTCAGAGAAGTTTTATTCAGGATAGTTACAAGATGATAAAGAGACCCCACCAGGAGCAGCTATCAAGCTGCTCATCCCACTCAACTGTGTCTTCTCAGACTGAATCATAACATTCTAAACAGCATCATCAAAGTAACATTCCATTGGTGTTAAATAGCATTGCATTTACTAAAGTCAGGATATAACAATATGCTATTCAGTTATTTGGATAGAGAAGGGTTAGCGGAGGGATAGAAGAGGAAAAAAGGTTTGCATTTATATAGTGCTTGCTACCCCTGATGAGGTGTTGAAGCGCTTTTTTGGCAAGTAGCACGATACTCTGGAACCCATAAAGGATTGGTGGTGAATTAGTGTAGTGAAATATGAAATTTGAGAAGTGCACATGTTAGTCTGTTACAGTGGCATAACGAAAGTTGAGGGGGCCCCCCTGCAAGGTACACGGAGGGGCCCCCGCTCTGGATTTAATCCGGGGCTCTCAGGGCTGAGTACTGTGCTGAGGGCCCCCCCCCACAGCTTGGGGGATGCGGGAGCCTGTGTTATGCTCCTGGTTCAGCCACATCACTCACATGCACCTTGCGGGAAGCTGCACCTCGCGGAACTACGCCAGAACAGCTTTCCTGCTCTTCCATGCCTCGGAGTCTGCAGAGGTCATCCTCACCAACTGTCTCATTTTGTTCACTGGACCAAGCACAGCAAACACCCTGGACTGGCTGTACTCAAGACATAACTGTATCCTCAAACAACCCACCGTGCTTGTGGGTAGAGGCAAACTGCGGGGAATGTGAATCATCTTGTATCCCCTGTGGAACTGCTCATATGAGCTGGGCCCACCATTATTTTTGGTGAACTTTCTTGGTCCTATGGATGTGTCTGCAACCTGACTGAAGAGCCTAGGTTTAAGTCCTGCAAGATTAAACTAGCATTTGAACCTTCCAGTGTCAATAAACTGAGTAGCACTGAGATGGCAATATTAACATAGGAATGTTTATGTTGCAAAGAATAATGGATTGAATGCTCTAAAATGACAGACACGCAAATATTTATTTTGTAACCACAGTGATACAGGTTGTACTAAACGCTGTGTCTCAAAAGGAATATTGTTAAATCACCACAAACCACAAAAGAGACATTCAGAGGTTTTATGTTCGTTGGCCCCACTTTATATTTCGTCGTAAAGCAATTTGAAATATCTGATCAAGCTTGGTTTTAGTTATAAAATGCACGTTATTTTATTTGAACAAAAAAGCACAACTTTTGCCAAGGAGTCCTTCATGTTACAAGGGAACAGCTTTTCACACTTTTTCTTCTCAAACACACTGATGTGCCCTGTTAGGACACCAATACAATTGCATTTAATTCACAGTTCACAGACGGACAGCATATTTGCATTCACAGGTCAAAAGCATTTGAATTTCATCCTGTTCCTGCTTTCAGTCAGTAAATCAAGTAACCCAACCCCTCACCTCACTGTAAAGAAGCATATCGGCAGGGAGTGTCATTGTGGAACACATGGCATTTCCCTCGGGATGGCAAATCCAGTTGGTTTTTTTCTCTACTTTACTTATCACAGTGAGCCATATTAGAGGTTTTTTTCCCTGGACAGGGTGTGCCAAGAACTCTAAACCTGTTTGGTTTTCATTGAGTTTATTATAATTCAAAAGCTTGCCACGGACTTAGTGGCTACTTATGACAGTCCAACAAGTGGTATTTTCGTGTGCTTGGGCAGTAGTCATCTTCGATAATTACTCCTCGCTCTCTAATAATTCCAGCCAGGCTGCACCAAATACAGGCACGTGGTATATACAAAGCTTGGGGAGTTTAAAATGCACTGCCTGCCATAGCTTGCAGCTATGCCTCCTTGTGCCCCGGCCCGCTGTCACATGTAATGTGAGCAGCGAAAGCAGCGTGCTCCTGATGGAAAGAAAAAGCACACTTGTTGGAAACGGCCATTTTTGCAGGGTTATCCCCAAACTTTTTGCTTCTTCCTCCTTTATTTTTTCTGACCCGTGGTTGTTGGCAATAGGACTCTGGGCACTTTACCACTGCTGATCAGTGCTAAAGTGCATATGCTCTCTGTATAAATTGTTATATTGATTGGTTATCCATGATTGGTATATTTGTTTCACCTGTTAGCCCCTAGTAAAGTGTACTGAGTGTGCCAGGGCTGGTGATTCAAATGCTACTAGTGGGCTGCAGCACTGATTGTGCCACCCACAGGAGTAGCCCTAAAATGGTGTCTTAGGCCTGCTTACAGTGCTTATGTGCAGTCCAGGACTGCCATGTCGACCTGGCCAGTGCAACCACTGACCAGGCCTTATCCTTCCCTTTCTGTACATGTCAGGCATCCCTATGGTGGCCCTAGGTACCCCCCTGGGCTGGGTGCAGTGTGTCTGAAAGGTAGGGCATGTACTGAGGTGTGTAACATGCCCTGGTAGTGAATTACAGCCATTTTCGTTTTTCACTGCTGAGAGGCTATCTTGCCCATAGGACAGAATGGGGGAGGCTGTTTACATGCCTATCTTCCCCTAAAGGCAAGATAGAAAATCCATGTTTGGTATCTTTGTGTTCAGAATTTAAGTATACATCTTTTTAGCAAGATGGTTTTTAAATTCACTGAGTGAGAATAGCACTTTTTAGAAAGTAGCTATTCTCCTGTTTAACCGTCCTGTGTGCCTGTGTGCAGATTGGCTGACTGGTGTCATGTGATGGGCTAGGTGGCTCCAGGAGTCTGGATGAGTCAGCAGCAGGGTGAATAGGGAGATCTGCTCTAGATGGGTGGGAGGAGTAGCCCCTGGGTTTGAGTAGGGCTGCCTCTGCCAGCACAATGCTGGCTCCACCCCCTGCTGGCCAGGCTGAGGACTCTGCCACTGCCAGCACAAAGAAGGCTCCACCTCCTGCTGAGCGTCTAACAACCCTGTCCCTCACTCTGAAAGGAACCAGGTGCTCCAGGGCAGAGCACACCCAGGAACCGGTTTGAGCAGGGGAATCCCCCCACTGAAACAAAGAGAGACAAAGACTTGGAGGGGTATAAGAAGAGGACCCCAGACACCTAAACTTTAGATCACTGTGGTACTAAGAAGGAACCTCTGCCAAGGAGAAAGCTGGAAGGAACTGAAGAGGAGAAGACTGCCTGCTTGCTGTTTTGCTTTGCTGTCAAGGAGAGGGGAAGGACTTTGCTGTTTCCCCTTCTTTTGATTCTGATCTCCAAGGGCCTGATGAGAGCTGGCTCCCTGTTAAGAAGTCCCAGGAACAAAAGGACTTCACCACCAGCTCCCCTGGAACTCTGCTGAGGGAGTTCTGACCTGCCTTGGAGTGCATGCCTAGTCTTGAGGCCTCAGGAGGTCGTTTTGCTGTGTTTGGGAGCTGGAAAGCACAAGCGTGAACAAGAGTAACTGGTACCCATCGCATCATCCATTTGAGGGACGCATCATCCGGTTGCGAGTCGCAAGAGCGAGAGTGCGAGGAGAATTTCATCGCGGCGTCATCGCAGCACCCGGAGTCCCCGCATCGCTGAGTGAGTCGATCATCGTCCCGGTGCGTGAAGATTCCTGACGCTGCAAGGGTCATCGCAGAACCAGTTTGCGGGCCGCACCACTGCCGGTGCGTGAAAGTATCCAGTCGCTGCGTGTGTCGACGCAGAGTCCCATCCCGTGACGAATCGAGGGTTGCGGTGCCAGAAGTCAGCGCTTCGACGCGCATCGCGCCGCACCGAAGATCGTCGCATCGTACCTGTGCGTGAAGCTTCCCCCTAAGAAACCTACGCAACGAAAGCCAAAGTCATCGCATCCTCCCCCTACAGATCGGAGCCGGCGCATCCCCCTCTGCTGCGTGAAGCAGGGCTGCTGCATAGCCTCCCCAAGGTCTCAGGAGTATCGCATCGCCTTTGCCATCTTCATTGTTATAGCTTTTGGGAACCTTAGCGCAACTACAGGTACTGTTGGGCACGAGAGTGTCGCATTTTGTGCATTGAGAGTCGCATTGTGCAGGACACTGATTTTTACATCCAGGAGTACTTTCTGCAAACTCTTGAACTATCTTTAAAGTAACCTTTTTAATTGTATGTTGGTTTTTCTGTAGTATTTGGTCTTGTGAAGTTTTTAGTAAAGATACCTTATTTTTCTAAAACTGGTGTGGAGTAAATCTGTGGTGTTTTCACTGTGTTACTGTGAGTGTTGGTACAAATACTTTACACATTGCCTTTGATAGTCTAGACTGCTCAGGCCAAGCTACCTAGAGGGTGATCAGGGGTTATCTTAACAGTGTATCCCCCTTTCCCTGACTAGAAGCAAGGGTCCCTACTTGGACAGTGGTACCTACCCTGCCAACTAGAGACCCCCAGATCTAACATTGGTGGTCAGCGGTGAGGATTTGAACTTGTATTGGTACTTGACCCACAGTAATTGGTGTACATCACTAGTTTAAGTGCAGACCACTACGCAACCACATACCATGTTTTGTTTTGGTTCTATTTTTGATCTTATCCTTGAGTCATCCAGGCATCATGTTTCAGAAGGGTAAAGCAGCAAGTGATGTTGCAGAACTGTAGTTTGATATTGAAATGTTAAGTGATTACAAAGTAGGTCAACTCAAGCAGTTCTGCAGGATCTTTGGATGTCCCATGGAGAGCAGCTCCAGGAAGGAGGAGCTACGGAAGGCCTTAAGGGCCTGGTGGGAAGCCAAAGAGGCTGGGGAGACAGGTGATGCAGAGGTGGATGAGGATGCACAAGCGGGTGGTTTCAGGTCACAGGATCTGCCTGTGTCAAGAGCAGCCTCAAGGGCTGGCAGCAACCATTCAGCTAGAAGTTTTTCCCCAGAGGAGTTGGAGGAAAACCAAAGGGTTAGAGATCATGAGTTAGAAGTCATGAGGCTTGAGTTGAAGCTGATGGAAATGGAAACCCAGAACAAAGTAGAAGAGAGCAATAAGATGCATGCCTTGGAAGAATTTAAATTGACCTTGGCACATGAACTAAGGATGAGGGAGCTTGATTTGGAGCTCGAGAGGCTTGAGGCCATGAGTGTCTCAGCTGAAGAAGAAAAATGGGTAGCTCAAGAGGGGAGCTTGGCTGAGTTGGAGGTGGAGTCCAGCCCAGATGGTGGCAGCAAGATTGTAGTTTCTAGTGCTGAGAGAAAGGTACAAACACCCAGAGATGTGGCATCTGACTTGAAGGAGGGGGTTGACATACACCAGGGGGTCCAGGTTTGTGATGTAGTTCCAGTGGAGTGCAGTGTCCCTGAAGTAGATTGGGGAACTGGCACAGGGGACCATATTCCTAGTGGTGGGAGGGACACTCTACTGACCCTAGATGAGAGGTACAGGAAGAGGGGTTCCCCCATGGTAGAAACCTTGGTGTGTGAGTGTGAAGACCGCCCAGAAGAGTGTGAGTTGTGTGACAGAGACAGTCAGGTACTGTCTTGCCAATCTCAGGAGAGTGGTGTGGGGTACTTGTGTGAGGCACTGGAGGGTGAGGCAAAGGGTAGCTTGGTTAACAACTGTGGGGGGCTGTGTGATTCATTTGTTGGAGAGCATATTTTAAGTCCCTGTTTTCCAGAGCTATGCCAACACCCGGTGGAGTGTGAGTTCTCTGGTTCCAGAGAGCTTGCATTGGAGGCAGACATTTGGTTGGATGCCAGAAGGTCTGGAGAGGCATTGGGGAGTGATCCCAAAAGGAGTGGCCCAGATATCTTCCAGACCTGTGAGGTGGAAAAGGTTCAGTGTAGTCCAGTTAGGTCCCAGAGTAGTGGGAGGGGTGTAGGGGCTCACGTCCTGTCTCAGTGGAGAAGGGGTGAGTGTGGGACTGTGGGTCCCAAGGTGCCAGAAACCCAGTCTCAGGGCCTGGTGGGTTCCTTAAGGGAACACCAGGTTGGGGGCCTAGACAGTGCTAGTAGGCCATTTGAGGAGGATCTTCTAGTGTCAGGAGAACCTGGAGCCTCTGTAAACAGAGCTCCAGTGGTTCTGGTGTCTGGCGGTACCGCTCCAGTTGGGAGGGTGCAGAAGTACAGACTGAGGGGTGAGAGGGGGATGTGTTCCCCAGTGGGAGAACCAGTGGGTCAGGGACCAGCCAGAAGGGCTGAGTCCCCTAGGAGTACCCATGGTGACACCACTTCTGTCCTGGGGGATCTTCGCGCACTGTCAGGCAGACAGGGGCCGGGAGATCTGCGCCAGGCAGACTGTCACGAGACACATGAGTCATGTGTCACCCTCGGGGAGATACTGTGTGAGTCCCCAGAAGTCCTGGCATGCCAGGCAGGTGTGCAACCGCAGGGTTTAGTCCCTGGGTTGGGAGGCCAGATTCAGGATCTGCCTGATCTGGAGGGAAGGACATCTGTAAGCTGTGTCCTGACCGGTTTGGCTTCCAGGGGTACCACTCCAGTGGGGAGAGTGCAGCACTCTGGAAGGGGGTGCAGAGGGAGAGAGTCCTCGCCTCTGACCCCGGTGCAACCTGAGGGTTTAGACCCTAGGTTGGGAGACCAGTTGCTGGAGAGAGGTCCTGAACTGGTGGGTGAGTTGTGTTCTGAGGGTGACTCTCCGGGGAGGAGAGGGCAGGACCCCAGAAGGAGAGGTAGGGGGAGGAGAGCCCCGCCTGTGACCTCTGGTCAGCCTGAGGGTACAGACCCTGGGCTGGCGGGCCAGTGTCAGGATGCCCTAACTGACTTGGCAGGAGGGAGAGTGGAGGAAAGGTGCCAGGCACCTGGGGCTACTGCCCCCACTTTCTGACGCCACAGAGGTTAGAGAGGCCTGACAGGCATGAGGCCTGGCTCTCATCACTGACAGTTGTCAGTGGCCCCTGTGGCTGGTTGTCCTGGTGGACAGGGTTGCCCCTGGAAGGGGGGCAGGAGTCACACCCTGGGGGTGGACTGGGCCACACCGTTGTGTTGGCCATGTGGGTACTGTCTACCAGTAGGGACACATCTGTGATGGAAGTCCTGGTGCACCAGGCATGTGTTCAACCGCAGGGGTTGGTCCATGGGTTGGGAAGCCAGGTGCAAGTGTTGCCTGACCTGGAGGGAGGGACATCTGTAAGCAGTGTCTCTACCAGTTTGTCTTTGAGGTGTATCACTCCGAGTGGGAGGGTGCAGACTTCTGGAAGGGGGTGCAGAGGGAGGGAGTCCTCGCCTCTGACCCCGGTTCACCCGAAGGGTTTAGACCCTAGGTTGGAGGGCCAGGTCCGGGGTGTCCCCCTTGACCTGGAATCCCAGTTGCAGGATAGAACCCCTGAACTGGTGGGCGAATGGTGCAGGACACCTGCCACAGGTGCCCTGACTATTCTAGAAGGGGGTACCGTTCCAGGTGGGAGGGTACAGAGCCCCAAGGAAGAGGAGGACCGGGTATGGAAAAGCCTACCCCAGCCTCCTATCCAGCCACCGGATACAGGCCCGGGGCTGGTGGGTCAGTGCCAGGTTCTCAGACCCGACCTGACAGGAAAGGAAGTGGACAAAGGGTGCCAAGCACCTGGGGCTACTGCCCCACACCTTCTGACGCCACAGGGGTTTGAGGGCCCTGAGAGGCATAAGGCCTGGGTCTCATCCCTGACCACTGTCACTGGTCACTGCGGCTTGCTGTCTGTCTGTTGGGACACACCTGTGAGCAAGTTAAGGCTAGGTGCTGCACATGTGGTGTCCACAGGTGAAGAGAAGGGTTCCTCATGGGTTGGCTTGGTGGACCCTGAGAGTATGGATGGAGAGATCCAACCGGGTTCAGGAAGGCGTAGAACAGGAGTAGTGCCCTGCTGTTTGGGCCAGTTTCCGTGTTCTATCGCCCTAAGCAGGGAATCCCATCGAGGTATCGCTTGGTCTACCCTGGCTTTAGGCTGGAAGGGGGTTGTGTTGGAAACAGCCCTTTTTGCAGGCTTATCCCCAAACTTTTTGCTTCTTCCTCCTTTATTTTTTCTGACCCGTGGTTGTTGGCAATAGGACTCTGGGCACTTTACCACTGCTGATCAGTGCTAAAGTGCATATGCTCTCTGTATAAATTGTTATATTGATTGGTTATCCATGATTGGTATATTTGTTTCACCTGTTAGCCCCTAGTAAAGTGCACTGAGTGTGCCAGGGCTGGTGATTCAAATGCTACTAGTGGGCTGCAGCACTGATTGTGCCAACCACCGGAGTAGCCCTAAAATGATGTCTTAGGCCTGCTTGCAGTGCCTATGTGCAGTCCAGGACTGCCATGTCGACCTGGCCACTTCAACCACTGACCAGGCCTTATCCTTCCCTTTCTGTACATGTCAGGCATCCCTATGGTGGCCCTAGGTACCCCCCTGGGCTGGGTGCAGTGTGTCTGAAAGGTAGGGCATGTACTGAGGTGTGTAACATGCCCTGGTAGTGAATTACAGCCATTTTCATTTTTCACTGCTGAGAGGCTATCTTGCCCATAGGACAGAATGGGGGAGGCTGTTTACATGCTTATCTTCCCCTAAAGGCAAGATAGAAAATCCAAGTTTGGTATCTTTGTGTTCAGAATTTAATTATACATCCTTTTAGCAAGTTGGTTTTTAAATTTACTGTGTGAGAATAGCACTTTTTAGAAAGTAGCTATTCTCCTGTTTAACCTTCCTGTGTGCCTGTGTGCAGATTGGCTGACTGGTGTCATGTGATGGGCTAGGTGGCTCCAGGAGTCTGGATGAGTCAGCAGCAGGGTGAATAGGGAGATCTGCTCTAGATGGGTGGGAGGAGTAGCCCATGGGTTTGAGTAGGGCTGGCTCTGCCAGCACAATGCTGGCTCCACCCCCTGCTGGCCAGGCTGAGGACTCTGCCTCTGCCAGCACAAAGAAGGCTCCACCTCCTGCTGAGCGTCTAGCGACCCTGCCCCTCACTCTGAAAGGAACCAGGTGCTCCACGGCAGAGCACACCCAGAAACCGGTTTGAGCAGGGGAATCCCCCACTGAAACAAAGAGAGACAAAGACTTGGAGGGGTATAAGAAGAGGACCCCAGACACCTAAACTTTAGATCACTGTGGAACTAAGAAGGAACCTCTGCCAAGGAGAAAGCTGGAAGGAACTGAAGAGGAGAAGACTGCCTGCTTGCTGTTTTGCTTTGCTGCCAAGGAGAGGGGAAGGACTTTGCTGTGTCCCCTTCTTTTGATTCTGATCTCCAAGGGCCTGATGAGAGCTGGCTCCCTGTTAAGAAGTCCCAGGAACAAAAGGACTTCACCACCAGCTCCCCTGGAACTCTGCTGAGGGAGTTCTGACCTGCCTTGGAGTGCATGCCTAGTCTTGGGGCCTCAGGAGGTCGTTTTGCTGTGTTTGGGAGCTGGAAAGCAGAAGCGTGAACAAGAGTAACTGGTACCCATCGCATCATCCATTTGAGGGACGCATCATCCGGTTGCGAGTCGCAAGAGCGAGAGTGCAAGGAGAATTTCATCGCGGCGTCATCGCAGCACCCGGAGTCCGCGCATCGCTGAGTGCGTCGAGCATCGTCCCGGTGCGTGAAGATTCCTGACGCTGCGAGGGTCGTCGCAGAACCAGTTTGCGGGCCGCACCACTGCCGGTGCGTGAAAGTATCCAGTCGCTGCGTGTGTTGACGCAGAGTCCGGTCCCGTGACGCATCTAGGGTTGCGGCGCCAGAAGTCAGCGCTGCGACGCGCATCGCGCCGCACCGAAGATCGTCGCATCGTACCTGAGCGTGAAGCTTCCCCCTAAGAAACCTACGCAACGAAAGCCAAAGTCATCGCATCCTCCCCCTACAGATCGGAGCCGGCGCATCCACCTTTGCTGCGTGAAGCAGGGCTGCTGCAAAGCCTCCCCAAGGTCTCAGGAGTATCGCATCGCCTTTGCCATATTCATTGTTATAGCTTTTGGGAACCTTAGCGCAACTACAGGTACTGTTGGGCACGAGAGTGTCGCATTTTGTGCATTGAGAGTCGCATTGTGCAGGACACTGATTTTTACATCCAGGAGTACTTTCTGCAAACTCTTGAACTATCTTTAAAGTAACCTTTTTAATTGTATGTTGGTTTTTCTGTAGTATTTGGTCTTGTGAAGTTTTTAGTAAAGATACTTTATTTTTCTAAAACTGGTGTGGAGTAAATCCGTGGTATTTTCACTGTGTTACTGTGAGTGTTGGTACAAATACTTTACACATTGCCTTTGATAGTCTAGACTGCTCAGGCCAAGCTACCTAGAGGGTGAGCAGGGGTTATCTTAACAGTGTATCCCCCTTTCCCTGACTAGAAGCAAGGGTCCCTACTTGGACAGTGGTACCTACCCTGCCAACTAGAGACCCCCAGATCTAACAACACTTAAAACGGGAGGTCCTATTCCAGTGGGCACATCCTGCAAGATCCGGATTCATAAAAAGCATCATGGAAAGAAAGATACAGTACTAGATTCCTTTGTTTCCTAAGATCCCTGCTTCAGCGCATGCTGGGAGCTCTCTCCAAAGGATACAACTTAGATAAACAAGTGCAGAGGGTGTGAGAAGAACAGGGGCTGCAATACGAAGAAATGGTCATCACAGCTGCCAGCTTTAGGCTCCAGGGAACAGGGTTCAAGTCTCCACCTCGACTCGACATTCTGTGATTCTGTGCAAATCACTCTATTTTCCCAGTGCCTAAAAGTGCAAAAAAAATTAAAGTATGTATGTAGAATAGAAAATACTGTATCCCCAGAGCATGAGGAGGTGGCTCAGCAGTCCGATCTTCAGGCTTCGGGGCTGGGGAGGCCTCCCTTCACGGTATGCAGAGGGGCCCCCTCTGGGCTCATCAAGGAGCTCTCCGGCCAGAGTGCAGTGCCGAGGGGGCCCCCTGGAGCTTGGGGCCCCCCCGCACCGTGGGGGCTGCGTGGGCCTGTGTTACGCCCCTGGTCTGTTGTTTTGATTGAAAAGGATAGAGGAGGGATAGAAGAGTGAAGGATTTAGACTTTGTTTGTTTGTTTGTTTTGGAGGTGATAGCAGTAGGATGAGGCTTGGGATGAGTCAAAAGGGAAATGGAGGGAAAGAGTCAGAGGGAAGAGTTTACGAAGGCTTGCTTTGGGGGATCGATATAGTAAAAGAGGTGTCAGATGATGCAAGAAGGGGTAGAGTAGGGGTGAGTCTAGAAAGGGTTATTATAGGATCATAGTAGTTGTATGGGGTTTGGGATAAATGAGAGAGTGGATGTAGAGGATGTATTGATAGATGTATAGGGTGAGAAATAGGGTAGTGCATTGGAAAGAGTAGTATAAAGAAGCTTGAGATGAGTCAGAAAGTTGGGGTAGAAGATATTGAGAGAGATATAGGGTGAGAAATAAGGTAGTGCATTGGATATGCTGAATTAGAAGAAAATAATAAATATATAGATCCATACGTACATGGAAAGTCCATAGATGCATAAAAGTGGTAAGCAGATGTAGATTAAAGATATTGATAGAGATATAGGATGAGAAATAGGGTAGTGCATTGAATATGCTTTTTAGGAGAAAAGTAATTAATATATAGATCCAATTACATGGAAGGTATATAGATGCAAAAAGTAAATAAGTATATGTAGATTAAAGATGCATTATGTAAACTCTGGTTTTCAAGTGTTGTTCTACCTAAAAATTAATTTTATTAATTTTTTAACAACATAATTATTCTACATGTTTATACAAAGCAAGACACAAAGATAGGTACATATCTATAGTACAAATAAATGCTTATATACAGAGGGATATGCTGTATACTTCTGGTTGCGTGTGGTGCTTATGTGGGGAAGAGCCAATTCTTAAGTATTTTTATGAAGATAAGTTGGTTGGCCGTGGATCTTATGTTGGGGGGTAAAGAGTTCCATAGTTTGGCTGCTTGAACAGAGAAGGATGTTCCACCCATGTTTTTTCTTCTATCTTGGGATTTTGAGGTGAGGTGCCACTCTAGATCGAAGGTTCCTTTGTTGAATGTGTTTGGTGATTTTATTACTGATTAAGAGCTGCCCCATTCCATGTATTGCTTTGTGGGTAATACAAAGCAGCTTGAACGTGGATCTTCTAGCAACCGGTAACCAATGCTGGGCTTTCAAGGCAGGTGAGATGTGGTCTTGCGGTTTGATATGCAAAAGTAGTCTGGCAGCTGAGTTCTGAATCTGTTGTAGTCTTTTCATGGTCGTTAAAGGTGATCAGTGGTAGAGGCTATTGGCATAATTGAGTTTGGACAGAACAAGGGAGATGGTAGCGTGGACCTTGTGTGGAAATCCCAAATGGGGGAAGATTTGTTGCAGAGTTTTTATAGTGACAATGCTTGATCTTGCTAGTTTGTCCACTTGGGCATTCATCGATAGGTTGATATGTAAATTAGCATTGTCAATGCATTTTCGAAATACCAACGAGTGGCTGCAGATTGGCAAGTTATTTTTGTTTTCATTTCGAAATTGTTTTACGTAATCGTTTAGAAACAAATGCAGTCGAACTACACAGAATTATTATTAAACGGGTGCTAAAAGTGATCAAATAATCGCAGGAGCCAATAAACTATTGTAACAAAACAAAGTGCTAGCTCGAAGAGGATTGACAGTTAAGAATAAAAAGAGTTGTTGGTAAAAAAGAGAAAATAGGAGAGCATATGTTACATCGCATTTTTTTGGATGATAAGAAAGACAATAGAGTGACAATAGATATGTTAACACATATAAAAAAAAGGGAATAAGGTTACAAAACGTGGTATCATAAATAGACTCCTAACGCGTAGGACATCGGATACCACTAGCTGCTCCCTTTGGGCTGATTAGGCTTTCAAACGCCTCTGGCTACACCCTTATTGGTGGTTTTGAGTGACTGTACTGATGATGAAAGCAACCAATACCTGGTCCATTTTCCAACGTTAGTGAAACTACTCACCACACCAGGAACCATAAAGAAGGTATCGAGCGCAGATGTCAAACATCTTTAGGGGCAGATTTACAAGCCCCTTGCGCTGCCCATATGTCACTTTTTGTAACGCACTTGCAGCGCATTTCTTTGCCCCATATTTACAAGGACAGGAAAAGCCACCCTGCGTGGCTTTTCCTGTCCTTGTAAATACGGCCCCTTAACACGCAGCACTTTGCGTGAAATGGGCGGTCCATGGCTGTTGCTGTGGGTGTTGCCATGCAACACCCATGGAACCAGACACATTTACAGATTTACAAGGAATCCTAAACCTGGAAATGCGTCAGTATGCTTCGCCACCCTAGGCATTTCTCCTTGTTTTTTTGCCTTTTGATATCATTCTTGCCTGTACTGCATGAACTGTCATACTGTTTCCCAAACTACTTTCTTGCTTCTTATTTTTCGACTGGGAAGGCTTATGTGCAGAATGTATGTTTCTGGTTGCCTACTTCAGACCTGTGTGTGGTTGTTTGTTTGTTTATCACTACAACAAAGGCCAGCATGAGCCTAAGGCTGAGATACATTTTTTCTTGCTAACTAATTATTCTGCTGATAATGGAATGGGATGTGGTCTCCGAACGGCTCAGCTCTTTCCAGAGGAGGTGGATTTAATGTAGTTTTTACGGCCATTCTTTCCTACTTGATTATCAGCTGTCCTTTGCTGTTACAGCAAAAAAGCTTTTCTAATGGAAGAAATATTTTTCTGTAAAGGTTGCTTTAGTCAACGTACCGAGATAATAGTCAGGGATCCTCTTCTGAAAATTGCAGCATTATGAGCCATTTGGACTTCCAACAGCGTGATCTTTGCATAATTTTCTGCAAATCTAGAAATTCACTGAAAAGCACAGTAAATGTGTGGATCGCAGAGGCCATGACAAATAGGAAAAAAAGATAGAAGGAAATAGAGGAAAGATAAGGACATCAACGTCAATTTGTAACTTAATAAGAAAGTACGTTTCTGTAGTGCCTGGAGTCAGTACTTATATCACCATTACTTGGTAGCAAAGAAATGCAACTGTTCCTGATATGTAGGATTGGGCTACAACACCCTGGCTTTTACATATTTTCTAACGAATACCTTTTCATGTGGTGCTCTCAAAGGTTGCAGAAGGGAAAGGGGCTGACAGAGTGCTTGGGCCTTGGCCTGGCCCTCTGCCCAATTCCCTCTTTTCCCACAACTGTGACCGACTGAAATCGGTGCAGAACTGCTATTAATGGAGTGGATTCCTTATTATGAGATCCACGCCCACCGAAACCAGCTGCACATCACTAGAACTGTAGTGCAAGAATTTGTGTGTGCACAGAGCCTGACCTAACACCATCTCACTAAAAACTGTGGGGCTTATTTATAAGAGGCCTTTGCCACCGGAGCATCACTTTTTTTGATGCTCCCATGGCGCAGGCCTCTCAATCATATCTATGAGGTGACGCAAAGCCACCCTGCATGGCTTCACAGGTCCTCATAGATATGGAGTAAGGCAAGGCAGCGCAAAGTGTTTTGTTGCCTTACTTTATGTTTAGGAGGTGTTCCATGGGCTTTGTTGGGTAATGCATCAGAGTTCTTTTGAATTGTAGATTTGGATCAGTAGGCGATACCCACATGCATGCTACAGTCTTATCGCAGTGAATACTCACAGTTGACCTTTGAATATCCACTAGAGTGCAATAGCTCTTCTATATTCATACAGTCTACAGCCATCTGATCCACAATTGCATGTGTTCCATGGGCTTTGTTGGGTAATGCATCAGAGTTCTTTTGAATTGTAGATTTGGATCAGTAGGCGATACCCACATGCATGCTACAGTCTTATCGCAGTGAATACTCACAGTTGACCTTTGAATATCCACTAGAGTGCAATAGCTCTTCTATATTCATACAGTCTACAGCCATCTGATCCACAATTGCATGCACCCTACTATTCAAAATGCCTTATGAAAAAAATTCCAATCAAACGGAGAACAGAGCCAACACATTTGACTTCTCTTCCGATGAAGCACAACACATCTAATCTTTAATCAGAAAAACAGACACCACCACTACAAGCACGGGATTTGTTCAGAGTAATATAAAACAATTGTTGTATATCACCAAAAGAGAAGTTAACCAATGTTTGCATGCAAGTACCCTTATCAAATACCGCAGAGTTCAATGGATTCCAAGGGGAATTATAATTTCACTCAAGTCTATGTTATGTAAAAACAATACTAAATTCACAGAGCGATGGTACGAAATCCTGAATAAATGTTCCCTGGATTGAAAACTGCTTATAATAGAAGAACTTTCTAAGTTGCTGGAGGAACTTACCAAGGAAATGAGTCAACTTAAAAATGACTATCCAACAAAATGACTAAGGATAATTTGCATAGGACTTTGATCTACATCAATATCCAGTTGGAACAATATACAAAAAAGAACAATGAGAGGAAGATCCACAAATTTAAACGAGATACAATAGATTATAAAATGGGGGAGGTCTACAATTGGGACGAAGTTTATGCACGCAGGTGTCAACAAAAAACATTTTCCTCTAAATCCACTTAGGAGGAGGATTCTTCATCAGATCATTCCCTGGATAGAACAAAACATCACGGAAACAAGGAAAACCAATGACCGTCAACATCTAGTAATATCAATCCATCAACATCGAACTTATCAACAACCGAGGTGTCTTTTTTAGGGAGAGGTCCAGACGTCATCGTCATACCAAGAGGGGACATGGAAACAAAGAAAAAAGATCAGTCGATTGCAAAATCAACCAGGAGCCCGAAAACCTAGGGATCAACATTTCTAAGTGTAATTTAACATTGATTCAAATGTCAACCTTAAAAAAGGCACATCATATGTTCCTACATATCATTCAAACGAGCTTGAGACTCAGATAAGCTTTTTTAAATTTATGAGAGATTTAAGATAAAGACATTTTTTTGACAACGTAATTGATCAAGGACCCAACAGAGAAGAAGGTACCTTAATGGGTCTCAGAAACAAGAGTACTTTTACAGCTACTGTCAGGCATAAAATCTTGGACTCCTTTAAAACATTAGGACTGTTAGAGCGTGATTTTGCTCTTTAACTTGTAGTGGTGCACTATAATCATGGGTAGTTCCCTCCTGCATGTAATCCTTTATTGTGCTAAAATTTGGGTCATTAGATTGTGCACTGTAATAACGTGAAAAGTGAAGAGTTAGGTGTATTTCAGTGTAAACGTGAAGAAATCAGCATTTCAATTACATGTGGCTAGATGAAAACTTTAATGTGTAGAATTGTACATGTGGCTAACGAATAGTTTCATAATTAGCGTACTTATGTAATGCATATATTTAAATGTGCTTAGTAATAATGTTCCTTTACATGTGTGCCTTATAAAATGATGTGCCATTTCTTATGTTGGCTGATTTCTGTGTGCCTGAATTGTATTTCTCCCTTGAAGCTCTCGTAGTAGACTCGTTAGTGAATTTCATGTGCATGTGGAATTTGCTCTTTCTCACGTTTCTGTTGCAGGTGAAGAAATTCATCCTTGTTAGTTAGAATAATGTCATTTTTAAGGAGTTAGGCTTAGCGGGGAGAAGATACATTGAACGGTGATGCTGATAATGAGGGACAGTGTTCTTTCTCATCAGAGAGACCCTGGGAGTCAAGGTCATCGACAAGGCCTTTGAGCATCGCTGCTGCAGGGAAAGTTACCTAGAAGGAGATGCCTTGCTTGGATGGATTGGTGCCGCAGTGTATTCTGGGACACTACCTGAAGCTCTTGTATTGAAGTTAGGGACAGAGTCCGGGGACTTCTTCCTTGCCTTGATAGAGAGAGCATCTTAGAACGAGCTCTGTAGCTTTATGCTACTTGACCCATTCAACGTGGACGGACTTCTTAGGAAACCTTCACGTGCTGACACCTTTACGGAACCTGCCTGGGAAATGCTAAGTAGGGATGTCACGTTAGCGGTTGTTTCGGGATAGGCTAATGCGTTTCACTTATGAACACCAATGAAGGGAAATTTGGATGTCGGAGCCGTTCTTTTCTGTATCCTGGTTCTGGAACTGATTATTTTGTGGATGCTGCAGCGTCTTGATTTCACTAGTAGATTTGGCTTTGTATTGGTACCAAGGTATTTCTACACCCTCATCTTGAGGTGCTTGGATGTTCAACTGTTCTTGGCTTTGTAATAAACTAACTAAACTTTGAATCAGGAGTCTGTGATTCTTTGGAGTCCCAGTTCATTGGAACAGTAATGAGTAATTTGTGAACGATTTTCCTCCATTCCACACTTTCCATGCAGACAAAAAGAGACATCAGCATAGGGTTCCAGAGTAGATCTAGAACGCGAAACCTCACACCTTCAGTACAAAGAAATTTACATGAAGTATTCAAAAGCAAAAATTCTCAGATTTCCAATTTAACTAAAAAAGAAAGTGGAATCATGACACAAATTGCTAACAACAAAATGATCACATGTTGTAAGGCAGATAAGGGGGAGCCTTGGTCATTTTGGAAACTGATTTTTTCTGTAGGAAGTGTGGGCGATGACGCCACTACGTACATTAAATTAAATTCGAACTGCACAGGAGAATTTCCCAAAATCTTTTTGGTTATCATGAACAAGGCGAGGTCCGTGGGTACCATCACCGAAAAGGATAGATGTCATCTGATCCAGGAACATCCAAGCACTCCTCAAATCTATATGCTACCCAAGATTCACAAAAATCTTCACAAACTTCCTTTTCGACCCATTGTGTCCACTTGCAATTCTATACATGAACCAGTAGGGAAATACTGTTATCATCACCATCAACCTTTAGTTCATAAAATGTCTACTTATTTTAAGGACATGACTTATTTCTTAACCAAAATAAGGTCAATCGTATTCGATGAAAACAGTACTCGGATGTTATGTACCATCGATGTGAAATCATTGTATACTTCAATCCTTCATGACTTGGACCTTCAGGCAGTGGAGTAATTTCTTGTGAATGCTCCAATGGAAGATGATTAAAAATCTTCTTATTGAAATTACTGCATTTAACTTTAAACCACAGTTATTTTGTGTGGAACAATAAATATTATTTACAAGGTACATAAAAGTAACATACACAACAAAAACGAGAAGCCTACACATTTTTGCACATACACAAACACAATGTTAGTCAATTAAGGTTTTTTATCTGAAAGTTGTTCCTATCAAAGAAGGCAGAGACATTAAGAAATACATGACCCAAAGAGAAATTTATTGGATGAAAGAATTGGATTCTGACAGCCCCAAGAGCTTGAATGAATGGTTCGATCTGAGTTGTTATTTATAATCAAATATTTGACTTCGTTCACATTCTTCAATACTTTGGTGCTTTGTATTCAATTTTGAAACATTTTTTAAATGTTTTAACTTAATCATTATTCTTTTTCATTATCTTTATTATCTGTTAATTTTCCTTGTATAAAGAACAGCATCTATTTTTCCATCTGCCATTGAATAGCATGCCAAACTATAGTAGGTGAATTCTTTTTAAAGATGGCTCTTACGGTTCTTTAGCCTGTCCTCTTTCTACTCACATGTATTCCTTTTAATCTGAGCACTGCTTATCATGGCATTCACCCTTGCACATGAAGCCAATGCAGACCAGTATAGAGGTATGGTTTTTGGCATCACATTTTACTAACAGGGACACAGTAGTTAGATTGTTTATCATTCTTACTGTTACCAAATATTCTGATCTGGTAATTCCTTTGAATTACGTATTGTTATGAGGTTCATTTTTCAAGATTACACTCACGGTTTCTGAGCTTGTCTTCTCTCTACTTACATGTATTTTTTTAAACTGAGCACCTCTAATCACAGCGTTCACCTTTACAAGTAAAGCTAACGCGGAGTGGTTTCAGCAGTTAATGGAAGTATGGTTCTTGGATTTATATTTTACTACAGGGACACAGCAATTTGTTTGTTTAACACCTTGCACCATCACTGAAATCTCTGATCTGGTCATTTCTTTATACATGCCATTATGAGGCTTCTTTTCTTTCCTACCATAGATGCCCATTTATCTTCGGTGTTTTACCATGGCACTTTCCCAAGTTTTCATCATTCCCTAGAGGGAGACTATCTGTAACATCTGCCGGTTGCATGCCATATATCTTCTTACTGAATCACTGCCAATTGACAATGAAAATGCCTCCATGGATTGTTTTTATGTAGGAAGGTGCCCCTTGTTGCACAAAAACAATCCTGCCAACAATGCAGACATGTTTGCACCATAGTGCAAGGGTGCCTGCATTGGCACAAAGCACTAAATTGTGTGCCGATGCTGGCTGAAAGAACAGGCAGGGCCAGACTGGGAACTCAAAGCAGTCCTCGCAATTTTCTTGGCTCAGCAAAATCGGCCCCCAGTAACAAAACCAACTCCAGCCGCTGCAAAACTACCCCCCACCTCACGCTGCCAGCCTCCTGGGGAAATGCCTGAAGCTCCCTACAGCCAGTACGACCCTGAGGACAGGAATGCACTGTATACGGTGAATTCCTGCTCTTTCAAATAGTCGTAGGGCAGAGCATCAAAAAGACGTGCTGCTCTGCCCTACGCCAATTTCTTTTAAATGAGGCAGTGTGTACATTTGATTTCGGTTAACAAGTTGGACAACCACAAGTTTTATTGTTAGTTTAAGATATAAAGTATATAATCAATAAAAATTCACTGAATTTTTTTTACAAATAAATTACTGCCACCAGTGCCTATAACACATTAACAAAACAACCTCAGAAATTCCCTTAAAAAGCTACAGCTAAAGTGACATCATGATGGTAAATAAAGACTCCATCTATATAGATTATATAATAATGTGACACATGCAACTCAGTTTTACAACCAGTTGCAGTGGTATTGTTAAATACTAGCAAGGACCTTGATTCAATCCTAATACTGGAAATGGAAAAGATGGGAATAGGTCCTTATTGATTTACTGGATTAAGCTGATTGATTTTGTCAACGGGACACATTTGAGAAGATTTGCAATAAAAAGGTGAACCATACAGGGCTGCCACTTTCCCCCGTCCTGTTCACCACGCCAACAGACACTCTGATCACCTTAATATGGTGGGACGCATTGTTGGGAGGATAGAAGTGGAGTGGGAATTGAGTGAGCGAAAATCACTATACATAGAAGACATTTTGCTTTGTGTAACAGACCCTAAAGAATCTTTAGATAGACTGGAAGCAATATATCATACACATAGAAGGTATTCCAACTGAATGGAAGTATTGTCCCGACACATGTTCGTAGAATATGGACATTTTAAATATCTTGGGTTGGGGATTTCAGATACCCCAGATATATTCTACTCTGAAACCTGACCACTCTATTGACTAAGTTACAAATGGAGATGTATTATTGGAAAAAAACTCCAGCTTTTACTTTTGGGTAGGGCAGCACTCATCAAAATGATTGCCTTGCCAAGATTTATATAGATCGTGCAGAGCACGCTATGTGTTTCCAGAATCATTTTTAAAGCAACTAGAGGATATAGTGCACTCGCTTAAATCGAATGATGCAGCTCCCAGCATCACCCAGTCATCACTGTATAGGACTATCATTTTGAGACCAATCGCTGTCTCAAACATGCACTAGTATTAACCCCTTGAGTGCCCATGACGAGATGGTCTCGTCATGGGCCGCGGTTGCGCTGTGCCCATGACGAGACTATCTCGTCATGAACCCCGCCCGCTAATTCAACGCCCGGCACAGGGCGGGGAAAGGGCGGGGCACACAAGGGGTTAAGAAGCTGCACATATATCTGTGATTAATAAGTGGGTGCTTGTGCACCAGTATGAACCATCATTCAGAATTGACATGTGATGGATGATGACTACATAAATTTGCTAAATTGGAGTAAATTGATGCAAAACAATCCGACTGCCACCTCGTGGGTTGTAATACTATTGGAAAAAGCCACCAAGTGCACAGGTCAGCATAAACGATTCTCCCTCAAGACCCCACTTTGCACTGGAAGCGTAATGTCAAGGTAGAATAAATCTGAGAAATTTAAGGGGTGTGGCAATAGAGGAGTCTCTGCACTTGGTAAGATTTGAGGAAAATCAGACTTTAAGATATTCATACAGTAGAAACAAGAATACTTTCTAGCTGACTTCTATTCACATAAATTCTGCCATTGAGTAACAAACTTATACTATACATCACTAAAGGCACAGCAATCTGAGATGTAACACAACTTTAATGTAGGCTCCTAGATACCAAAATTGGCAAACAAGCAATCTCTCGGATATAAAGCAAACTAAGACACAATACACAAAGAGTTGACAAGCTGAAGTCATGAGGGGAAAAGAAAGCAGGCACACTCGAGGGGGTAATATAAGAGGAGGCACGTATGCACCTAGAGCGGTCTCGATGAGAGCTGGGTATGCCAAGTGCAACTGAATATCTTACATAAGATACAATACCAGGGCTGTTTTGCACACATATGGTAGATAGCGAAAAACATTTGAGTGTGGGGACGAAATAGACATGGCATTGGGTTTCACCCTTGACTTGGAAATAAAATGGAGAGGAAGCAGTTTTATCTCAGGAGCTGCTAAGCACTGGAACCATTTACTGATAAACATCAGGTCTGGTCCTTCTCGGCTCTCCTGAAAACCTGGCTCTTTAATAACTAGCATAGTTACAGTCTGTCCTATGTTCCTGCTGAGTTAGCGCCAAGACACCCCAAGGTAAACAAGGGCTTTAATAATGCATTAACATAAAACGTGTATCTTGCTCAAGTACTGGTGTGACAGGATCCACACTGGAATAAATCCCTGAGAGAAATTCAGAAAATGGACATACATGTCTTCCAGGTAATCTCATCTACAATACATGTCATGGTCCCTTATATCAGAAAAAAGCTTCATTGTTGTTCTTTTGGTGTGAGAGCCACCCACCGTATATGGTGCCAGATGGCACCTCTTGTCCTGAAGAGACCCTTGCGCCGATTGGCGATGCAGCACACGCAATGTAATTCATTTTATTTATTTATTTATTTACTCAACTCCGTTCGGCCGTATGCCGGAGTTTACTATCCCTATCCTGCCCCTCCCCCACCCCGCCTCACTGCCCCGCAGAACTCCCTCTAGGAGCCGCCACTGCCTTGCACATTAACTAAAGGGACACAATGTCAACAGTTTCACATGGGACTGTCTATTACACAAATCTAATTTGAAACAAATTTCTGTGATAGATGAACAAACTGTTGTGAAAGTTATAAACTGAAATAGGCACCCTGTTTGTACATATGCATCAGTGTAAATACTGCACTATATCATACACTTAATCACTGCGCTGTCTTCACTTCTACGATTTATTGTATATGTTAAACTATTCCCATTGTTGGAAAATACATATTGATTGCAGATCACTATAAGGAATTAGAATCATATTGTCTATAACTAAAAAGAATTCCACTGAACCATTCTTGTCTTTTCTACAGTAGATACTCTGGTTCCTGGTATGGGCAGAAGGGTTAGGTCCTGTGTTTCTAGTATGTATGCCAGACTCATCCTCGACCTCTCACGGCAAACAACCATAACCCTCTCCTGTAGAGTCCTGCCAGCGGAGGCACCCACACACGAAGAGCCTAGTGCCCAAGAGGACTGCTTTTTTGATGCTTTATATTGAGGTGATTTAGAAAGTCTTTAAATTCTCGACTGTTGAAAGGTGGACCGTTGTGAGACTTTAATAATGCAGGTACACCCCATGATGCAAAGATGCCATCTATGTTTGGAATTACCTTTTCATGTGGAGTGGATGAAAGTTCTTCCACCAATGGAAAATGGGAGTATTCATCAACAATGACTAAAAGATGATGTCCATTCTCAAAAGGACCAAAGAAATCAATAGCAATTCTCTCCCCAGCATGATGTGGCAAGTCTGACATATTCAAAGGGTGCTGAATGACTAGAGATGAAAGGAAGTTTCATATGTGAGAAGTCATTAATTCTTTTTCGACCCTTTCATCGAGATACAGAAACCAGACTTGGTCACAGAGAGCTCTCTTGATGGCAACTATTCTTCGATGTCCCTCCTGGGTGACATTGATTACTTGTTGTCGTAGACTCCCAGAAATGAAACTTTGTGTACCTCACAGAATGAGACCTTCTTGCATCACGGAAAGTTAATCTGTACATTTTTTTACTTGAAATACTTATTGTCCATAGTGAAAGGTCTGGAGTGCTGATTCGGCAATTGATGAGCAATAATGCCTCTTAATCTTAATATGTCAATATTTTAGATCATGGCAGTGACAATTTGTTCTAATGAAATGTCACTTGGTGAATTTGATTTCACAATAAAATTGATGTAGGCCTCTGCTGTTTTGGTTGGGTTTCCAGGGCATTGTGAAGGCACTCTTGAAAAATAATCAGCCAGATTCTGATCTTTCTCTAGATGATAAATAATCACATAGTCGTATTCTTCTAACCTCAAACCCCAATGCTCAATTTGAGGAGACAATTTGGCTTTTTGATTGCCAAATATAGTCAACAGTGTTCGATGATCAGTCACTACAGTGAAAGGCTTTCCATACCAGAAAACATGGAAATATTCAGAAAACTAGACCACTGCCAAACTTTCTTTCTTAGGTTGCAGTGAGCACATTCTGTTTGTGAAAGGTTCTCAATGGCGTATGCCACAGTATGTCTCTGGGCATTTGGCTGTCTGCTGTGCCGTGTGAGGATTTCGCCCAACTTGACAGGGCTAGCGTCAACTACCATTTCCGTAGCACTCTCAATTTCTTGCTTGATCTGTTGGAAGCTCTTCTCACACTCTCTTGACCAATGAAAGTTCTGCAGCAGAGAATACACTAAAACTCAATCGAAAACGACTAATATGCTTAGAGAAGGTTGCTATGTACCTGGATTTTAATTTAAGCTCCAATTGGTGATATCCTTTATTTAAGTTGAGAGAAGAACTTTTTTACCATTCAGTTGATTTATCATATGAGCAATGTGCGGACAGGGATGTCTCTCCCTCTTCATGGCCTTGTTGGCCTACCACATGAAAACGCATATCTATACAGCTCCTTCATTATCTCTTTTAGGCACTACTACAATGGGAAAAACCCATGGTGTCGGAACAGTGGAGTGTTCAATCATGCTATGTTTGAGTAACAAATTAAGCTCCTTTTCAACAGTATCTTGCAAGTGAAACACAATTCGCCTGTGTCTTTGAGCAACAGGCCGAACATCCTCATTTATTTGTAACTTTACTTTCATTATTTTGAGTTTTCCTAGCCCATGAAATAATGAAGGAAATTGACTTTTATGATGAACATTTACTTTGTCGTTCACGGATATCAGTCCCATATCAGCCACAACATTAAACCTCAGCAAACAGGCACTTGAAGCTGTTCCTTCAAGTACAAGAATAGGTGCTTGTACCAGATTTTATTTATATTTTATCGTGGATACAAAGGATCCTTGATTCTTTAAGGGCATCGAAGCAGCCCATATGTATACGTCTATCTTTGACTTAGTAAATTGTAGTAATAGAGACAGTTCTTGGTACTTTTACTCAGGCATGATATTTATCAACGCACCACTGTCAAATATTAATGGTATCAAACAATCATTTATTTTTAGAGTAAACTTCTGGCCGTTTGAATGTGTTTGGTGCTACTTCATTGAGATTTGACTTCACTTTGAGTCTTTTCTCACATTTTACCAGTCCCATATGTGCATGCTTCCTGAGGTAAACAAAGACATCGCACAATTGTAACTGTCATTTTCACTGGAAACTGAGAATGAGGAACTCTTTGTCGATGATTTGGATGACGATCAAATTGGTTTACTGTCGATTTGCCTCAGTTGGTGTGACTGCTTGGCCCTGTGGGAGCATGTTGAAGGTTGCTGAGGTAGCATTCTGTCGGCCATTTTGTCTTCATGCTGAGACGCACTTACTTTTCTCTTCACCCTGCATGTTGTAACAAATGGTCAGCTTTGCCACAGCCGAGGCATGTTTGTCCAATGGGATATTTACCTTCATGTCAAAATGACAATCTACACGTTCTCTTTTCTCTGTGGCGTCATCGCCTTGGGTCGCTCAGCATTGGACCCTGGCTTACTTTTTATGCTCATCACTGATGCATTTTGGGCATCTCTGACCGCCCTGTCAGTCGCTTGACAACCAGCATGCTCTTCAGCACAAGCAGCCTTGAGAACTTGTTCTAAGCTCAGAGTTTCCTTCAGCATTCGTCGTCAAAAAGAATCTGATTTACATCCTTTTATTTATCTGAGGCAAGTAGCTTCCTCATCGTTAAACTCATTGAATCTACAGTGCTTCATTAGAACACCCAGTCTCTCAACAAACTAATTGATGGTTGCGCCTGCTCGCTGTCGTTCTTGACTGAATATGTATATTTTGTAATCCATATTTGGCACTGGATTAAACTTGATATTCAAGGCTGTTTTGATTTGTTCATGTGTCACTTCACCTTCTTGTGGTAATTTTTTCATGGCTTCTTTCATTCCTTCACCAGCCTTGTACTTCAGTTACTTTATAATCTTTTTATCATCTACTACATCTATGAATTCTTCAAAAGTCTCTATCCATGCAGCCTATCAATTGCCAATATTGTGTTGTTAGGCAGTATCCACAGCAGTTGGTAGTTTTAAGAATTCAGCAGCCATATATATTTTGGTGGACAGAAGTGGTCTCTCAGGCACTTGTGTGAAAATCAAACACAGCTTACCTAGCGACTTGCGACATGCTGGCAGTGTGGTCTGCCTTACCAACCTTTGCTGCTTGGACCTTGTCCTTGCTCTCCATTGGAGCTCTTTATGTGATGGCTGCCTGGAGAGCTTCTCTGGGACCCTATGTGGCAGCTTTGGGGGTTGGCCGCCTCTTCGATGTAGCTGCTCTACAAGTACCTCTCCGACCATCCTTCTGGGGTCACTCTGCAGCACGCTGTGGCACAATGATTTGTTAATAGTTTTAATAAGTAGATAAACTGTGTATTGCACTAGTTCATGAAAGCAGATAACGTTATGATTTTTTGGTTGGCTTTGTTTTTAAATATTTCTTCAGAACCACCTGGTTAATCTATGCTTCGTAGTTGTTAGACCTGGCTCTTTTTGAAGGGTTATCCCCAAACCTTTTGCCTTCCTCCTGTATTTTCCTGCCTTGTTTTTGCTAGTTTTAGAACTATGGGCCCTTTACCACTGCGAACCAGTGCTAGTGTTCCATGTGTAAATTGTATTGGTGATAAGTTTATCCCTGATTGGCATATTTGATGTACTAATAAGTCCTAGTAAAGTACACCAGGTGTGCCCAGGGTCTGTTAATCAAATGCTACTATTGCCTTGAAATATCTTTGAAGTGTAATTTCCCATTGGGAGCAGATAGAGATTTGGAATTTGGGATCTCTGAACGCACAATTTAAAAATAAATCTTTTGGTGAAGTTGTTTTTTAAATGGCGTGTTTGAAAATGCCACATTTAGAAAATTGGCATTTTCTTGCTTAACCATTCTATACCTCTGCCTGTCTTTAGAATATGCATCTGGGTTGGCTGATAGTTGGGCTCTTGTTCATTCACTCTAGACAGTCGCACAAAGGGATCTGAGGTGTGCCATGTGCATCCTGATGGACCATCACTAGGCTGATGGCCCTTTCCGAGCTAGAGTGGTGGGAGGAGTTGAAAAGGTCTGTGCCTGTCCTCACACAAAGCCACCTCCACCCCCCTGCAGTGTGGTTGGAGTCAGGTCAGGGAGAGGCAGGGTCTTGTGCACTACAAAAACTTTCCTACTTCAAAGGCAGAAAGGGGTATAAGTACTAGACCTCAGACATCCCAAAATCAGAACACTTCTGGACTGAGGTCATTCTGCCTGGAAGAAGAGCTGGATGCTGTAGGTAGCCTACTGTTTGCTGCTTCTGTCCTGGTAGTGACACAACTGGACTTTTCTTTCTACATCCTGCTTCCAAGGTTCTCCAAGGGGTTGTGTGTGCTTGCCTCTTATCAAGACGTCTCAGGGCCATCAAAGACTTCACCTACCAGTGCCTGGGCTCTTCTGCTGAGAGCCCTGACTTGCCAAGTGAGCCCAAGTCCAGTTCCTTGGTCTTTGGAAGTGTAACCTAGTAAGAAAATCTCTCAGCGCCTGTTTTCTAAATGCAGCACCTGCTTTGCGGCTGAAAAATTGCCACAGCGTGTGTCTCAATCACCATTTCACCCACATTTGTGGTGCCCTCTCCCACTACAAAGCAACCCCTGCTTCACTGCTGAAGAATTGAGACAGTGCCTGCTTCACGGCTGTGAAATCAGCGCAGTACCTGCGGCAACGATGTCGCTTTGTCACAACATGTCTGAATTTTCGAAGCATCGCCCCTCAATGCCAATACTTCATTGACACCGCACCGCAGTAAGTACCAAGGCTGCATGTCCGGATACCAACGGATCACCTTCCCTGACAGTAATGAACCAACACATCACCTCCCCTGCCTAGCAGCAAGGAACCAACGCATCACCTCTTCTGTGGTGTAAGGAACCAACGCCTTACTTCCCCTGTACCTGCTTCGTCTTTGATTTTTGACGCATCCAAGGAACTTTGTGCTAAAGAAACACACCCGTTGACTTCTATGGACTGAACTTGATTAAACTTTGAAAAGTTATTTTTTTACTTGTGTATATTGGATTTTTATTGGTTTGGTCGTGTGTTATTCATTTAAATATTGGCTATTTTTCCAAACCAGTGTGGACGAAGAAGATGTCAATTCACGCTGCTGATTCACACATACAAGGCTCTACACACCCAGGGACCCGCCTATATCAACCAATGCCTCAGCTTCTGCCACCCCTCATGACATCTACGCTTAGCGGCCCTCTCCCTCGCCTGCACACCCCATATCAACCACAGAAGAAGTGGTGGATGCTCCTTCTCCAACCTGGCAGCCAAGACTTTGAACAATCTGCCCCTGCAACTACAGACCTACTCCTCTCGTCTAGAATTCCATAGGGCTCTGAAGACCTGGCTATTCGAGTGAGCCCCAGCGCCTGGATACCCCCTGAGTGATTCAGGGTGCTATATAAATCCACTGGTTAATTGAGTGATTGATTGATTGATTGATTGATTGATTGATGTGATTTCAAACAATCGACAAAGTTTCCATGCAATGATTATGCACAGTTCTTCAGTTAGAGGGTCTTCATTGCCTTTATAGCTTATGCTTTTTCCACGCTGATCCAAACATAGAAATTGCAAACAATTATTTGCATAATATCTTATAAATAGGATGCTCTTGAATATGAACCAGGTGCGTCCGGCACAAGTAACATCGGTAAGGCAGTGGGGAAGGGCAGGGGCGGGGTTGAGGGGGAAGTTGACAGATGGTGGGATAGGGAAAGTAAAATACAAAAATAAATAAAACCACTTACCTTGAGTTTGCCGCATCGCTGAGTCGGCGATGCGGCATGTGCAAGGTAGTGTTTTTTTTTATTCGGATGAATTCAATGTGCAAGTGTTTTGTGAAAGAAATGTAACCATAGAAATTTCCTTATTGGGTCCCCTCATACCGCTGCTAGAGAATATCTAAGTTGTAACAGTAGTTTGCTTAGTGTTTGAAATATATAACATATCTCTGGAACATATCTTTGGAAATCTTTCAAATGAACCCGGGACAGGAGGATGGCCAAACTCTTTTGCCTTGATGGAAGACTAACTGGCAAGGAGGTTCAGTTATAGTCTCCTTTTAGAAGATAGGACCTAAAATGGGCACTGAGATTTAAGTGGTCTTAAAAGACTTTGGGGATATCCTCTCACGAGTCTAGTGGCCTTCACAATTCCTGCCTGAATGGTCACTACAATATTACGTTCCCCAAAAGAATGTGCCACACTGTCACAACTTACTCAGTATTGTTGTACATTCAGTCACGAAAATACCCAAGTTATTTCTTCCCCCTTAACCTCTATTTTTGAGACTCTAAAGGCAAGTTGGGCACTGCCAGCAGGTGTGAATTTGGGATAAGTGCTGTATACATAGTTAACATTAAGCAGAGAAGCAAAGAACATCAGGTTAGGACAATGAGAGGGCAGATTCAAGGTAACTTAAAGTACCCACAAAAGGTTTAAATTCTGCTGCTAAAGATTGATTTATCTGAGATATTTGTTTTAAAGGTAACTCGTTGATATTGTATCAGACCGAAGCACATGTACTAATGTAGTATTTGCGTAGGATTCAAGAACCCTCACATCAAAAATGGCTATGGGAAACTTAGGAGAATTTCCAGAAGGGAATATAGTATTAAAAGTTGATAGTCAGCATGTGCTGTGCACATTATTTAATGGAAGTGGTGAGGGGAATTTAGGAGTGCTATGTGAAGGAAAAGGTGAGGGTGGGCTCAGGGAGTAAATGGGACAGTGAAACTGGCTGAAATGACAGATGACAGCCTACAAATAAAAATAATGTGCCATGGAGTGTAGAGAACATTTTGAAAATCTAAAGTAAGGCGTCGATGAAACAAAGCAGTGTAGTGTGCGAACCACTCACGGATGCACAGTCGTTGTGATCACCAATATAGTGAAAAGAATTCACAGATAATGCTGCAGAGTCCTCGTTTTTTAAATAGTTGCAATCATTATAATGAGGCTTTAGGGCTGCAGATTAGGGTTCCCTGGTTTATGGTATTTATGTTTTGTAAGGTTGGGGTGGACATCTCACAAAAGATCATTCTGAAAAAAAAGCTGGGTCAATTTAGGCATACAGCCTGTCTTCCTAAACTGAAAGATAAAAATGCAAATGTCTCAGTGTGGCTTCCAGAAAGTATTATAATTTGTAGGAAAAGAATAAAATATAGTTGTTTTCGAAGTGTTCACCAAGATAGATTAAAAAAAATATAGAAAAATGAGCTGGGACTCAGATTTACACCAAACAAAGAAAAGATGCTGAATAAATGTCCATCTTCATGGCAGGTTTAGTGTATTTCTGTTTAGCTGTTTTTGCTGTAATGGAGAGCAAATTTTCCTACGGGGAAGTTAAAACTGAAAAGATAACTTTTTGAAGCCCCTGCCTAACTTTGTGGAACATCCCCTTGACCTCTAACATGCTCCCTAGATTCAGGTGCACAAAGATTCACATGGCAAAAGGAAGTTTTGTTTTACTTTCAAGTTGGAGACTCATTAACAGTGCATAAAAGAAAAGGGACAAAATGGTGCCCGCACGATGTGTTAATATTTCATGTTATAGCACATGTAAGAATAGAAAAACCGTGGAGCATATTTACAAGCCCCTATCGCCACAGGATCATCACTTTTTCCAACCTTCCTGTGGCGATAGGGGCTTCGTCTTTTTCACAGTGAATAAGGCCTCCTTTCATGCTAAACTTAGTGTGAAAGGGGTGGGCAATGGGTAATGCGGTGGGCGTTCTGACGCAACGCCCATTGAAAACGAGGAGAAATGCTTAACATCTCCTAATTTTTGCTGTTTCTATGTAGAAAAAGCAAAACTCCATTGATTGTTTATGTGCAGGAAGGGACACCTTCCTGCACATAAACAATCTTAAAAAACAAAACAAATGAGGAGTTTCAACTTCTGTGTGTAACGCTATTACTGATTGTTTATGTGCAGGAAGGGACCCCTTCCTGCACATAAACAATCTTTCTCTGCATCGCAGGCACCCTTATGCAAAAGATGGGGTGGAGAACTCCGCACATAAAATGGTAGGCTTGCCCTATCTATTTATGTGTGGACTTCTCCACTATGACTGCAGGCTCCCTGCAGTTGAAAACTTGCTACTAACTCTTAGAGGCATATTTACAAGGGCATATCGCCAATCACTTTTTATTGTTGTTCTGATGGCGATATCCCCTTCTCCTTATTTACAAAGCGGCGTTAAGCCACTAAACGTGGCTTAACACTACCTTGTGAATAAGGCCCCTTTTCACACTTCACTTAGCATGAAAGAGGCGTGCAATGGATGTTGCAGGGGCGTTGCGGCGCTACACCCATTGCATTTTGAAGCTTCCCCATATTTGCAAGGATGAGGCAGCACCAAATGCTAAGACCAGATAAAACCTGGTATTAGGATGGCGATACGAGGAGAAATCATTAATTTCTCCTCGTGTTTTGCTCTGCAGCACACATAAAAACAGCAAATCGCCTTTCAAGATTGTTTATGTTCAGGAAGGTGTCCCTTCTCACACATAAAAAAGGGCCCTGCAGGGCATGCACCCTTGCAACATGGTGCAAGAGTACCCGCGCTGGCACTAGGCAGCTTTGTTTGCGCCAGTGGAAACGCAGGGGGTGCCGTATTTTTGTAAATACGGCACATCCCTGCATTTTAAAAATGTCAAAGAGCGGTGTTACCAATTTTGGAGTAACACTGTGCTGTGACGTTTTATTGTAAATATCCTCCTTAGTTTGTGAATACCCCAAAAACCATTAGCTCACACAAAAAGTGTAAGTTTACCTTTGTGAATCAGGCCCAGCATGTTATTTCTAGCCTTGCCATAAAGTCTAGTGCACCTTTGAGTTATGAAAACGTTAATTAACATGCTAAAAGGTGTTCTAAAAAAAACTGGTGTCCCTTCCGTAGGGAAGAAATTATCGTTTGAATAAACATCCCATATCAGTCGATATGTAGCACATGGACCCTTTTCCTTTCTATCATATATTTACAAGATTTACAGAAGGTTAAATCTCTGGGACTATTTCCTCCTCGCTCCCTTTACTTGGCTTTAAAAATGTATCTTATTTGTGCAGCTGAAATATTGTCTCTAGATGAATCAACCTTGGACCTCAGCAAGAGAATGATGGATTCAAAACAGCATCTGTCACATCCCCGTCTATATCAACATACATGGTTTTATGAAATTGTCTAAACTTGTTCAGACAGTCCTAGCAAGAAGTACAAATAAGAAAGAGTAACATGTTTACAGAAGTGCCCTAGAGATCAGAAATAGTGGAGGAATAGTGGAGGAAAGCATACTGATGTCTAGTGTGCTTCGATAAAATCTACGGTCTCTGTGTCTATTTCTCCATCAGTACACCAGTCGTGTGTAAATGAGAAGACGTGTTTGGTAAAGAAGTAAAAGTGACTGAATAATTAATATTAAGAATCGATAGTGAATTATGTTATGGACTAAGTTAAACATGAGGATGCGAATTGATTTAAAGGGAACACAAGCCCAGATGATTCTGAGCAGTTTATTTACATTGGATGGAAAAATGGAAATTAACATTTTTATTGCATGCGTTCTGTAGCGATTTCATGCAAAAGAACGATACTGATGAAATATTTTTCAGTCTTGGGGGCATATTTACAAGCAGGCGATAAAAAATTATCGCCGCTTTTGCGGTCGTTTTCGGACGAAAAGCGGCGATAATTTTATCGCCTAATTAGCAAGGCCACGCTAACGTGTGAAACCTTGCTTTAGCGTGGGGATTCTTTACGGCCAGCTTTGCATCTCTAATGAGATACAAACGTTCCTGACCTAACATGACAGGAGATTTCTCCTATCATTAAGCCCCACGCTATGAAGCATATCGTCAGGAAAAGTAGCGATAACCCCTGTTATCGCAACTTTCCTTACGCCTGCTTCAGGACTGACTTAGCCATGATATCCTATGGAAGGTGGATATGATGGCTAAGTTTGTGAGTCCCTATCAGCAAGCTAACGCCACATTGCGTGAGATTATCGTGAGGATTTTTATCGCTGAGGAGATAATCGTTGCTAATAGCACGCTATCTCAGCGATAAAAATCCTCGTTACCCGGCGATAATTATCCTCAAGCTAAGAGCGCTGAGCGATAATTATCGCCGGGTGTTGCTGATATGCCCCTAAATTCAATGGAATAGTCTCTAAGCTATTACCTACTTCTAAGAAGTTAAAGAGCAACCTACATTTTCAGTGAGAGCATAAAAGTGGCAATTATTATTATCTTGCGTAACCTGCAGAGAATGTGGCATTATCGTATTATCATAAGAGCAATCAAAATCCAATGCAATCACTTACAAAAAAGTAGAAAGGCATATAATATTAATTTCTGTGTAATAAAATGTGTATTATGACTGTGATTAAAGACTGTTGCACACATGCTCTCCATTCAGAAAACCCAACACAGATGTTTTTTTGTTGTTGTGTTTTATTTCTTTATTTGGCGACTCAATTATTCCAACTGTACTGGTCTCCAATGTATCCCTCGGTTCTACGCACAGTTCACAATGTTGTGAACTCTCTGTTGTAAACAGATTAAACATCTTTTATTTGACAATTCGAAAAAAAGTAGTACAGGGACGTCAAGCTACTTTTGAATGCTTTTGTGTGATTATTATTATTAAATTGGATGAATAAAACAAAAAGCAGCGACTATTACGTTTTTCAAATTAACAAAGTATTGCCTTCTCTGAAGTATCCACAACAATTATCGGCAGATATCTAGACATTAATGCAAAATAGAGGTAGATTTGTTGATCTACTCTCATTGAATTCTAAAAATGATGGTTTATCTCACATCTATCTTAGTATACCTGTCAATCTCGTGGAATATTAAATTGTCATAGTCAGAAGGAAATAATTCTAGCTGCTGTGAAGTCTGCTTTATTTTGTAACCTGTTATTATCTATTAAACCCGAACAGGGCGCAGGTATATTTCAGCCTAAATAAACCCATCTCGCTCTTTCTCCACAGGCTGTGGGCAGTGATGTGCCTTCAAGCAATCTCCTTGTCACTAAAACATCAGGTTTCAAATTATCTGTCTGAAGCTATCAACAGGCAGTAAACAGAGGGCAGTAATTTTGCAAGCGCTGACAAATGTAATGTGCAGCATTTTATTTAGTAATGCACTCCGATGTCATTTGCCAAACACCAGGTATGTTGATGACTCACTGCTCAAGCAACAGACACAAACTCATCTGCTTGTGTACGCCTCAATAGCAGATAAATAGTCCAAAGCTGGCTGGCCTGTCCTCTTTACCAATAGAAACATCCAGTGGCATCATGCTCTGAGCCGGACAGGCTCAGGGGCGTATCACAGGCCCCCGCAGCTTCTGTGGTGCGGGGGGCCCCAAGCCCCTCGGCACTGCACTCTGGCCAGAGAGCTCCTGATTGAGCCTGGAGGGGGCCCCTCTACGTACCATGCAGAGAAGCCCCCTCACTTTCCGTTACACCAGTGGACAGGCTGTACAGATTCCTCGGTGTGCCGGAAGGGTGGGGGCCGGTTTTGGACCGGTGGCGGGTTTAGCAGCATGGCTGCAATATCGGCTTCCTGTAACAAAAGTGCAGCAGCAGTGTTTCCCACCTGCAACCCCCCCACTACCCTCAGCAGACCCTGATTGGTCTAATTGCTAGGGCTGATTTGCGTTCCCAGTCCCTGATTATGCAAAATGTTGCACCCCGCTCTACCCCACAGAATATGGGGAGAGGGCCGTCAGTCGCCCCTATCTCACGGATATACATTTCTTATAGATTGAATGGGGCCCTCTGAGGGGCTAGTCTGCAGGTGCCTGCATTACGTAATTACTATAATTGAAATAGAGGACATCTCTGATCATCTACAAACTTTGGGGCATATTATCAACAGGTAGCGGTAAATATCGCAAATCACCCTTAGCGCAAATTTGATTATTGCCGTCTATCGCTGGTTTATATCGCCGTGTTAGCGGCGTATTAACAACGCTCTGCTAACAGGCGATGTACAAACCAGCGATAGACGGCGATAATCCTCATTAGCATGTGAAATCCGGCGATGATTTCACATGCTAATGAAAAGCTTGATAATAGGGGAGTGTGGACGTAACCAGATGATTCACCTCCCATACAAAACATGGCTAAGTCAGCTTTCAAGCAGGCATAAGTATCCGGCGATAACCGCAGTTTGCGCGGCCTTCTTAATCACTTTGCGGTTACTGGGCCACGTTGTAAATGCTGTGATGTCGTGTTAGCGACATCTGTCATGTTGTTTCTTGGCAGGAACGCCTACTTTGCATCTAATTAGCGATGTATAGCGCTAAGACGCAAAACGTCCCGGAAACGGCTGCTAACATGCGCTAATGCATGTTAGCGCCGCCTTGATGATTGTGCGATAAAAAAAACACCACTTTTTCGGCGTTATGTCCCTTGATAATATGCCCCTGAATGCTTTACGTGGGGTCCGCATATCCACATTTTACCACTGTGATCTCTCAGCTGCCCAAACAAAGAAATAATCTCCTGTGGATGGTTCAGAATTTGCACTATCGACAAAAGCCAGCTAGTAAATCAATAAAAAAGGCAAGAAGAGCTCCCAAATGGTTTTAATTCTAGGGCATAGCATGGTTCAGAAGATTATAGGATATAAGGGCCAGATGTGCAAAGTATTATTACGGTCACAAGCATCCCGATTTGCATGTTCAAATGTACAACATGCAAAGTGCAATTCAGTAAGTTGTTATCAAATTCCAATTTGCATTTGCAATTCGATATTTGGAAGGGGCGTGTTTTGTTTGTGTCCTTTCTGAATACCAAATTGGTACGGTGGGTATTAATGTTTTGCGACCAAATTCTGGTCCCAAAACAGTAATACTTTACCACCATTTTAAAAATGTTAGTAACCCATGTAATGAAAAATCATAGAAGAACTGGTGGTCAAAAGAGGGAAACAAATGTGAAAGGACAAGAGCCAATGCCTAACAACACACAGAGAGTTTACTGATTCTAAAACCTACAAACAAGTGTGAGAGTGTAGATAAAGAGAAACAGAAAAAGTTTGATAGGATTTCCATCAACTGCCAAGAGAGGCCAGTGTCATCACTTGGTCATCCTTGAATCTTGTTACTACTCCTCTAAGCCTAGAGGCAAATAGAGTAGCAAAGATCAAAACTGGGCAGTAAGGATAGAGCCAGAAAGAGAAATCGACCAAGGTCGGCCGTTCATGTCTCGTGTGATGTAACCCATGTAACCCATCCGCAAAAGGAAATTGGTCCCTTTGAGACACCTCCTCCTTTGAGAATGTTGAAAAAATATTTTTAAGAGCAGGCAGTGGTCCCACTGCTTGCTCTTGGAAAATGAAACTTCAAAGTTTCTTTTTTTCCTTTTTAATTGCATCCCGTTTTCCCTTAGAGGAAAACGGCTGCATTTGAAAAAAAAAAAAAGATTGCTTTATTAGAAATAAATGAAAGATATGATGGTCTGCTGACCGCAGAAGGCCACCATCCATGTGACGAGTGTCATTATTATTGGGTCACAAATTGCGACCTACCTCATTAATAATCATGAGATAGGTTGATTTATGACCTACTAGGAATGGCTATTTAGAAATAAAACATTTTGTACATTAGGAATACTGATTTACTAATTGTGATTCGTACATAATCACAACTGGGAAATCAGCATTCCTAATGTTAGTACATCTGACACTAAGGGGTCGATTCCGGCCGCAAAACGTACCGACCGACATGGATCCGGAACGGAGACCGGCCGTCATGTACCGGTGCCTAATGACCCGTGAAGTACGATGCAATGCGTGTGAATTACAACCGACACGTATGGATTACAAGCCGTATGACCGAGCCGTAGGGAAAACAGTGATTCGCCCAGAAAACAGACGTGAGTTGCACCGACCTACACGTACCAGGAATGAACCCGACCGTCACGTACCCGCGATGTCCTATCCGCACAGTACGATGCAATGCGTGTAAACCCAGACCGACTCGCATGGAGCCCAAGTCGCATGACCGACATCCACAGAAAACAGGGACCTCAACCAATAGAGATCTCCGCAACCGACGCGTATGAAACACAGAAGAAAGTCAGCGTTAATGAGCCGGAGAAGCCCGCACGAGCCAACATTAGCGTCCGTCTCGGTCAGAAGAACGTCTCTTTCATGCCTAGAAAACCCAAGGGAAAAAAACAAAAAAAGGACCAAACAAACAATGACAAAGTCAATAAATATCCCCCCAAAAAAGCTGGAACAAAGGCACACCCACAACTCCACCTGTATAATGGACATCAATCACTACCATGATCCTTTGCAAATAGGAGACAACAGCCAGCAGAAAACACCATCACACAGCAACCACAGACACACTCACAACTCACCCATCACGCAACTTTCACACCATTAGCACCTCACCAAAAGCACCCGAACATACAGCTAGCAAAACTAACACTAACCCACCCTCACTTGCACCCTCACATACACATCACTCACCACCACCACCCATCACCATGCCCCCAAAGAAGAATCCAAAGTTCACAGATGATGAGTTAGAAGTGCTGGTAGGTGAGATCATCAGAGTAGAGCCACATTTGTTTGGTACATTGGTCCAAAGGACCCCCATGTCGAGAAAACAAAGATGTGGGCGAGGATTGTGGACAAGGTGAACGCACAAGCACCAAAGTTGCGCACAAAGGACGATATCCAGAACAGGTGGTATGACGTGCGTAGGAGGGTCAAGAAACTCATCGAGAAAGATCACACCTTGAGTCAACGCACTGGACATGGCCCTCCTGCCAAACCAGTATTTTTCAGGACCTGGGAGGAGAAGGTGCGGGACATCCTACCACCAGAGCACGTCCATGGTCTAGCAGATATACCAGAGCCTGGTGAGTACACAAACAACATACTCAATATTGTGTGGCAAGGGGACAGTGAAACCATGCACTGTTAGCAAAGCCACAGTAACCAATAGATAATCATCCCAAGATGTGTATGCTAGTCAGACAAACACAATACCTGCCATCTCATAGTGACTTGGAACTGTGTCATGACATGTACCAACCTACAAACAAATAGAGCAAGGCAGCGGCAAAAAGCCAAATAAACACTGCCAGTTTGCCACCACAAACACACTACCTCACAGTGCAGCTGACTGACAGGAAGGAATAGTGGGTATGCAGGTGAAGTGAGTGTATCCAAAAGCATGATGGGGTTTGTAGTCACAGATAATGCTCCCCCTCCAAATTGGCCCATCAAGACCTCTCTGAACCATGCCCACATCACAGGGAGTGGAAAATGACTGACAAGATGGCTGACACTGGGTCCTGCTGTGCGGAGCACAAGGCCCTGGTAGGGCTTGAGCGCCAATCAGAAGCAGGACACCACTGACTGACATCCTGAAGACAACTTGCACGCCCTCCAATCGAAACACGTTTCATGGTGGGATGTCTGGCCGGGTGGGAAGGAGGACTGACAGCTCTGACCATACTAACCAGCATGTGGAGACACACACCCCCCTCAACACAAACTCCACATAACTCACCATGTAGAATGCATTGAGTCACACCATAGTGAAATATCAGTCAAACATACACCGTACTGGGTGCTGCTGTGTGAAGCACAGGGGCTCTCTTTGGACTTGTAGCCAAACAAACACAAGGACTTCACAGTCAGCTATCTTGCCATTGCTGTCACACCCCCTCACAGGGAGTCAAGAGGAAGCAAGTATGGGCATGCTGGGAAGGAGGGTGTAGCCAAGAGAATGATGGGAGTTGCAGTCACAGATATTCCCCACCCACCCACATGGCCCAGCAAGCTCACACTGAACCATGCTCGCCTCACAGGGAGTGGGAATGGACTGACAAGATGTCTGACACTGGGCTCTGTTGTTAGGAGCACAAGGCCATGCTGGGAACTGGGCACCAAAAAATACCAGGACTGCACAGTTAGCCATCTTGCCATTGCTGTCACACCCCCTCACAGGGAAGCAGAGTCAAAAGGAAGGAAGTATGGGCATGCTGGGAAGGGGGTATAGCCAAGAGCATGATGGGAGTTGCAGTCACAGACATTTTCCACCCACCCACATGGCCCAGCAAGCTCACACTGAACCATGCTTGCCACACAGGGTGTGGGAATGGACTGACAGGATGTCTGACACTGGGCTCTGTTGTGGGTAGCACAAGGTCATGCTGGGAACTGGGCACCAACAAACACCAGGACTGCACAGTCAGCCATCTTGCCATTGCTGTCACACCCCCTCACAGGGAAGCAGAATCAAAAGGAAGGAAGTATGGGCATGCTGGGAAGGAGGGTGTAGCCAAGAGCATGACGGGAGTTGCAGTCACAGACATTCCCCACCCACCCACATGGCCCAGCAAGATCACACTGAACCATGCTCGCCTCACAGGAATGGGAATGGACTGACAAGATGTCTGACACTGGGCCTGAGAAATGATGTGTCTGACAATCACACATATGCACTGGCCAAACAAAACACGGTCGCACACACAGCCATTGCAACCATATGTTCAAACTCATTGTCTAGGGATGCAGTGTCCAGGGGTGCCCCATGGCCGGGCTGGGGAGGTGTGTCATGCAGATGACAAGTGTGGAGAGGCCTATATGGTACATTACACAAAACATACAGGAACTCACATATACATCATTGACAGGGGACATCTGACAGTGAATGGAATGGACACACCAATATAGCCGACACCATAGCATGGTCTCATTCACACTTGGTGCTGTTGTGAGCTGCATTCCACT
The DNA here is from genome assembly GCF_964204655.1 of Triturus cristatus. Classification (NCBI taxonomy): domain Eukaryota; kingdom Metazoa; phylum Chordata; class Amphibia; order Caudata; family Salamandridae; genus Triturus; species Triturus cristatus. The sequence goes on along the minus strand of NC_140593.1, from coordinate 1,008,805,418 downwards.
CCTACATCGTGCTGAAACATATGCATCCTTCACACAACATACCACTTACTGACATAGACACTGTAGACACAAGGTTTAACCTGGACTGCATTGGAGGAGACATGCTACTCACAGCAGCCAAACTGCAACACACACACCACCGGTCCTCACTGTCATGAGCATTGAAAAGCCAGAGTGCTACCTTGTCCAATCCATGTCACCATGTAGAACATTGACAAGTCAAATCACATATGCACGTACAAAACTCAGCACCAGACTCATTAACGATGGTGACATCATCACTTGTATGAAATGAGATGGGAACTAGGAACACTGTAAAAAAACACTTCCTCCAAAGAGATCACAAGCATACCGGACTGTGACCATGTCGTACCAATACACCAATGTGGCACACAAAGACTAGCAAAATCTGCTACTACACATGCCCCAATCTTACAACATATCCTCAGTGGAATAGCACGTATTTCCTTGTTAAAGCTCACATGTGCACATGGATGACATACCTGTGTCAGCAACGTGATGGCCTTGAGTAGTAATGGTCATGTACAGACAAATCTATACATGAGCTGGGCATGCACACACTTCGACATGCACATTGAAATGTTTCATTTTGGCTGGGCAATGTGCAACAACAATATCAATCTCTGTCCGTGACAACCCTGGACAAAGCAGTGTACAGGCAGGCATCCAGACGTACAGTAGACAATGTCATGTATGTGAACCATTGATGCCTGTAGAAACCTAACTTATATAGTGTGTCTCTCCCACACATAGGTGGTGCTGGGGACACAGCACCAAATGAAGAGGAGTCCCTGTCCCAGACTCTGTTGGACCCTCAGCTCTCTGGTGTGGATCCGTCTCTGTCCTCTTCTGATGACGAGAAACAACCTGGCACCTCCGATGTGAGTCATCGGGCAGCACCAGCAGCACCAACATGTGCACCCCCTGTACCCACGCCTCCAGCATCTGGAAACAGACAGGGCACCCCCGCCAACAGGGACAGACCAAGGCCACAGAACACCAACAGCACAGGGACACAGGACTCCTAGGAAGCTACAGACAACACTTGTGCGCGCCACCGCAGGTCCTGCCCATGTGGATAGGGGTGCTGGGAGGGGTGGGAGGCAGAGGGCGCGCCTTGCAGAGGGGTCTGGATTGCATGATGACCCCCAACTGGCACGCATCATAAATGCGTACCAGGATAGCACCGGAGGATGCTATCCTGGTAGTGGGGATCCTCAAGGACATTCAACAGGAGCAGGCTGCCCACCATGCCCGCATGGAGGCAAAGTGGGATGCACTTACTGCGGTGCATCGGGACATACTCCTATGCCTCCGCCAGATCAGCACAAACATGTCCAAACCTCCCTGTGTGGGCACAACATCTGTTGCGACACCATCTGCTAGTACCACAGGGAGGGAGGATGATTCTGGCGGAGAGTCCCCTGCACCGCAGATGCCTGCACCTGAGGATTCCCCCCAAAAAGAAGAGGGGTCGTCCAAAGAAGGATAATTCGGACGCAGATGTCCCTGCACATCCCCCAGGGCCTCTAAACCCGTTCTGGACAATGTTCTTTGTGCGCAACCCGTTCACCTTGTCGTGTCTGACACAACTCGCCTACATGACATGGAGGGTTCATGTTGGTCGAATGTAGCAGATGACTGTGGACTTTACTCTGGACATTTCAGCTACCAACACTTCCAACTCTACTGTGAACTTTAGATTCAAAACCCAATGTACAGCACCCACCATCCTGTGCACTATCCTCACACATGTTTGTAAATAAACTCACCAGTACACCACACTTGCCTCTGTTGTGATTCCAACTTGTCATGTGTCATGGCGATGTTGATCTGCTAAACAACACAGTGCATGCCAAATACTACAACAATGTGACCACCGTTATGTGAGTCATGGTGATGTGACACATGTGAGGGAGACACACCACTATGACACCACAACACATACTCACCATGTCCATGTAACACATCCCACACAATGACATTGACCTGAAATACATTGGTATGCACAGACACAACACCTATCCACAGTCAGTGGTAACAAGTCCACAGGTGAGGTAAGCAAATGTCAGTCAGATGTGGGAAGACAGACAACGCACCTGACAAAGCATTGCACAGGTTCATTACACATCAGCAACATGTTTATTCCACAATAGTTGCAAGGTAATTGTACGTTACAGTGGACACACGGTCACAAACTGTTAGAGAATTGAAGTCCAGGGGTGTGTGGCACATTACTTGATGGGAATTGACAACTCCCACACTGGTTTTGGATTCTGGGTATTGGGGGTCAGTGTTGACCAAACAACAGGCCAAGTACCCTGGGAAGGACAGACACAAGACACAGTCAAAAGCACAGCAGAACAGGAGAGAAATGCAATACACATGCACAAAACATGTCACAAGAAACCTACACAGAAACAAGCTAGCAGTTCTACACTATTGTGGAGTACAGACCACCTGAATGGACACATCACTGCACGCATCCAGTCAAGTGGCATGCAGACACACTCAAACAGCAACAGAGCAGCCACCACACATTTCAGGCTAACTCCATACATTGACACAACAACCCTGTAAACTCACATTCAGGTGAAGAAGTTGTTGATGAGCTGTGTGCAGACGTCACCCTCATCATCACTGGCATCGTGTCCCAGGCCTGGATCCTCCACAGGTGGCGGAGGTAGGTCATTGTCATCCTGGATGAGAGGCAACTTCTTCCGCACTGCCATGTTGTGTAGCATGCAGCATACAAGGATAATTTTGCACACCTTTGCAGGTTCATATGGGAGGGCCCCTCCGGTCTTGTCCAGGCAGCGGAAGCGGCTTTTCAGGAGACCAAATGTCCACTCAATCACCCTCCTGCTCCGACCATGTGCCTCATTGTAGCGCATCTTGGCTGGTGTCACAGGGTTCCTGAGGGGTGTCAGCAACCATGGCATGTTGGGGTATCCGGAGTCACCAACACACAAACATTTGAAAAATTAGCAGAGTTTTGAAGGAGGGTGGAATACAACATTGCCAAACACACACAATGGTAAACAGTCAGTACACACCGACAAGCCAGGCATGCTGGTCTGGCACCTGTGACATCAGCGTTGCAATGTGACTACTCCTCATGATGTAGTTATCGGGTGCAGAACCGGGGAAACGTGCACATACATGTGTGATACACATGTCTGCAAGACATACCACCAGAGCATTGATGGAGTGGAAATGTTTCCTGTTCCGGGATGCCTGCTCATGTGCCTGTGGTGGTGTCAGGGCCACATGTGTATCATCAATAGATCCGATGACGTTCGACATCCTCCCCAGTGTATAAAAGGCATCCTTTATTTCAGTGGGTTGACCTGGGCTAGGAAACTGATGTACAGGTCAAGGAAATGCAACATCTCCTCCAAGACATCGCGTAGCACATGACTAAACATAGTTTGCCACATACCGCCAGCAGTAGCCACAGTGTACTGGAAGGTACTAGTAGCAAAGAAGTGCAGGGCTGCCATCACCTTCACCTCTGGGGTCAGTGCTGTAGGGTATGTCTGGCCAGGTAGCAGATGTGGTGCCAACTGCTCCGCCAACTCCTCAATCAGTGGCCTGGTGAAGCAGTACCGTCGAATGCAGTCACGTTCCTGCATGGTTTCAAGGTCTGGGAATGGTCTATGGACAGCTGGTGCCCTGCAGAACAGAGATGCACAAAGGAAGATTGTCGGTTCATCCACCCATGTGGCTATGACCAAGCAAAATATCACATGATACATCGTGACAATACACAATGTATTGAGGTGTGTGCTGTTGGGCATGGACACATATGTCACCTACATGGCCATCACCTCACATCTCAAGTGCACATTTCCACATAAGTCCCATGTAGTGCAATGGCCAATCTTTGGGCTGTGTCACCCTACCTATGTACTGCTGTGACGTTACAAACACACACCACAGTGACAAGTGAGGCCTGATGTCTCCCAGGCATCACAGATCTTTGCCATGCAGATACCCAGGGTCCCTGTATTGCCACATGGACACTGGCATGACATGGCGTATCATGAACACGCCACAAGGCACCCGTGAGTCCCACAGGTAGTGGCCACTGTTGTCTCTGCAGGCACTACATGTACATCTCGTAGACACACACACAACATCAATGCTGATACACAAACCACATGGATGTGGAGACTGTCTCCCATTGGGCCTATTTGATCAGCCACATCTGAGACACAACATGCACACAGACTGTGGGTGTACATCAGAAATGTGGCTACAGGTCTCACTGTGATGTACATGCCATCTCCCCCAGGACTCAGGGTGTATGTGAAATGTCCTAAACATATCCAATATGAAACTGTGCCCATGACTCATGCCCATAACTGTACAGTTGCACATCACAGTGGTAATGTGCACAACACACAAAGGATTCTGTCCCCATGAACACATGCACAGCCTGGGAGTGGCTGCACAAAAGTGCCACACAACAAACCAAATGTTGCCCCCCCCAAACACACAGGGAATGCAGCCTTACATGCCATGGGACACTGTGTCGCCAATGCTGCAGTGTGGTAGGTGTGCACCTGAGTCCCTGGCAAGTCATTGTATGTTGAAGCCGTCAAATAGTCACACCAATGAGATCCGACGCTGGTGACTATGCGTACGCATTGCACAGTTCAGGACCGAGCCATGCATGCGCTTAGCCATTGACTGCAATGAGGTCCGACGTGGGTGACTATGCGTACGCATTGCACAGTTCAGGACCGAGCCGTGCGTACGCTTAGCCATTGACTGCAATGAGGTCCTACGCGGGTGAATATGCGTACGCATTGCACAGTTCAGGACTGAGCCGTGCGTACGCTTAGCCATTGACTGCAATGAGGTCCGACGCGGGTGACTATGCGCACGCATTGCACAGTTCAGGACCGAGTCGTGCGTACGCTTAGCCATTGACTGCAATGAGGTCCGACACGGGTGACTATGCGTATACATTGGACAGTTCAGGACTGAGCCGAGCACACGCTTAGCCATTGACTGCAATGAGGTCCGACACAGGTGACTATCATGCATACGCGTCGGGCAGGCATGGTCCGAGACCAGCGTACGCCTTGGCCATTGAATCGTATGGAGACGGGTGCATGTGTATTTTCAAACTACGCGTTGTACAGTCAGTTGACTGAGCCGGGCGCACCCATTGGCTCTGGACTGCCATGGAGACGGATGCAGATTCAAAATTTGGATGAGTCGTGCGCTGGAAATTCTATTGGATGCCTACAACAATGTTGCAATTACTAGGGTTTTATGAAGGTGAATTTTTGAACGATGCGGAAGAGGTGTACGAGTCGTACATTTACATGGATTGGCCAGATTCATAGAATGCAACCGTGTTGCACCTATCACTTGGGACACATGGCACAGAGTCTTCCTCTGCAGCACAGATATAAGGCTGGCTGGCCCCCAGGGAGCTCACTTGCCTGCACTACATGCTATTGGACCACATCCCTGCTACCGCTGCTGCTGTCTCTGCATCCTCTGGCTACTGCTATGGCAAGCTCTCTGGAGAGGGCACCAGCCTTCACCGAGGAGGAGAACCAGGCCCTGCTGGACGGGCTTCTTCCACAGTAGGCCTGGGCTATATTTCCGTTCCGCTCGCGGAAATTGCGATAATTTGACATTTTCGCGTTCCGCGGAGAGCGCGAAAATGTCAAAATTTCCGCATTCCACAGCTTAGTGATAATTTGTTTCTTGCTCGCGCTGTAAAATAATACATTCTCACGCGTGCGCGATCGCCTTACCTGAATCCTCGCGTTCGCCGACAAGTTTTCCTGATCCGGTCGCGTTCTCCACGAGATGTTGGATTGTTGGTAGCCATTTGCGCTGTCTCGCGACAGTTCACGCCCACAGTAACGTCATGCGTCGCACGATCACGTCTTTCTTCTCGCGATCATGCACCGCGAGAAGAGTGAAAACAAGATGGCCGCGCCCGCGAGCAACCGCATGGGTAAGTTGGCGAGCCGCGACCACGCAGAAAATACCGCGAACAGGCGGGAAAAAAACTTCTGCATCTTCACGATATTTCCGCGTGTTTGCGGAGATTTTTAACATTTTTGCGATAATTTGCGAAAGTCACTTTTGCAAATTCCACCCACCCCTATTCCACAGTACAGCAAGCTGTATGGGAATCCAGGGGAGCAGGTGAGTGTGCAGTCCTCTGCCTTCCTAATTGTGCATGTTGTCTGACTAGCAGTACTAGCAGTGTGTACACCAATGGCAAGCATACTCACTGAGTACTTTCATCCCCCAAAGTGTGTAGGTACATGTAATGAACAGGTGTTCTGCAGCTAAAGTGCATTTGTGCAAGCTTCAACTTCCCAGGCATTATTAACATGTCAGATATGCAGGGCATTTCTCCTTTTCCATGGGTGCACTACCTGTGTAACTCATTTTCCTTTGTGATGACGACATGAATATCCAACTGTGTGCAGCACAAATATGGTGCATGTGTGTTAATGGAATTTTAACTTTGTCATCCTCACAGGTTGATGCCCACCAGAAGCAGGAGATATGGCTGACCATCGCCCGGGCAGTTCGATCGGTGGGGGTCTACAAGCGCCGGAAGAGGTGGCAGGACCTTCGGGGCTGGACCCGGAGGATCGCAAGGGTCCAGCTGAAGCTGTCGCCTCCTCGCAGGAGGGGCGGACACTGGACCCTGACCCCCCACATGCACAGGATCCTGGTGGTGGTTGTCCCGGACCTGGATGGGCAGCTGAAGGCCAGACAGCAGCAAGGAGGGGGTAATCTGTGTACTATGTCTGACATGCTAATTGCAGTCTCTTGGCCTGGTCACACTTCCACATTACGTAGGCCTTGTAGTCCAATACTCATGTCCCTCAATTGTGTGATGCAACCTCCTCATCTGATCCACAGGTGTGGACCCTACAGTCTGTTGCTTGTGTCACTAGAGCACTGTGTCCCTGCAGTCAGCTATGCTTCAGCTTCCGGACAGCATCTGTTAGTGTGACACTGTTGTGTGTTTCATGGATGGGTCAATTGTTTACACAATGCCTGAGATCTGACATGTGATCTGTGTGTGCCCTTGATATGTGTTACAATTGCTGGTCTGACTCGCCACATGTGGCTGGGGTATTTCAAACAAACACATGCAGCAGGGAACTCCAATTTGTGTGCCTCAGGAGTATGTATATCGAGTGTGTCACACTTGCTTAGCCAGCTGACTACTGTCCAGGGCTAAACACTGTTTCACGTAGACCTGGACAGTCATTCCTACTCAAGGGCATTTAGAAACACTCGGTAATCCCACTCCTGTGTATCAAATTACAGGTTGTGCTTAGTGACATGTGCCTTCAGGTGTCTGCCTCCGTGTCATTGTGGTATGGCTTCCTTTTCCGTACAACTGGGGTGTTCATGAGTTTGAGGGTCAGCAGGACATCTGAGATGTGAATATGAGAGACAAGACCTGTGTGACATATAGGTGTGTGATCACTTGACAGTGCACAATGGTGTATGCAACTGTGCACTTCAGGCAGCTGTGTTACATGCACAGCAGACTGTGATGTGCTAATGTACAGGGAGGTGTGTTTCCAGAGACTCATATGTCTGTTTTGTATGATGTGGGGTCTTCTGGGTCTGGGATATGTTGTTTGCAGGGGATGGTCAAGTGCACTTGTCAGCTGCAGAGTTTGCTTTATCCATGAGCTATGATTGTGACACAGTGCATACTGTTGTTGTCTGGATGCCCTGCCCCTGTGACAGGAGACAGTGTTGATTGACTTTCCAGGCATGCCATTTAACTTGCTATGAGTGATCCTGCATTGTGTTCAAATGTGCTCCATGCACCCCATTGTGACATTAACTATCAGGACATGAGAACATCATAGTGTGTGTTGCTGGCATGCATCACAAGCATGTGAAATGAGACTCTGCCCATCCCTTCATCCTGACAGTCAGTGGCAAGAGATGTGATGTGTGTATAGTGACGTACTCCTACATGTTCACTTGCATGTCCAACAAATGTGTAGGTGGTGCATGTCGGCACATTGGTGTATTAGCATCCAGCATGCAACAGACATATGGGTGCAAGTCCAGAAGGGATATGAGTGCCATGGTTGATGGTGAGACTGACAACTGGCTTATTCTAAACAGTGTGAGCACTTTGAGCAGTGTTCACCTGATGATGCCAAGGGCTTGCCCTGTGATGTGATGTACTCCCTGTGGTGTGTGCAGTCAGAGCAGGTGACTGATGTTGTTCTCCTTTTTCCTACTTCTATCCAGATACATACACGGCCACAGGAGGGGACAGCTCCACAGACCAGGAGGATCCACAGAGCCTGACTGGGACAGAAGGCGAGGAATCGGAGGGACCCAGTGGCACGGAGGGCGAGTGGAGCCACACCGAGGAGTCCTCAGCAACATCCACCCCAGCTGAGGGCCACAGCAGCTTGGAGGATGACTCCCTTGTGGAGGCGGGTGTCAGCAGCCACCAAACCCCAGCTAGTGAGGCTGTCCCCACCACTGCCCCACCACCACAATCACCACCTTCCCATCGGCTCCCATCCCAGAGGTCCGTGGAGGCTCCCGTATTCGTGAGCATGTCTCCTTTCTGCCAGGCACCGCACCCCCTGCCCCTGTGTCCCCTGCTGCCCTGAGTGAGGAGTCTGTGGACTTGCTTTGACAGATCCATGTAGGGCAGACATCAATGCTGAGTGTCCTCCATGCACACACCAGTCTGTTGACACAACTGGTGTCTTTCATGGAGGGCATTTCATTGGGCATGTCTGCCCTATAGAGGACCAATCAGTCTGTGGCCTCCTCCCTGATGGCAGCAGTGTCCCTTCTCCAACAATCCCACATCCCTCCTACCCCTGCACCACCCACGATTCTCAGCACCCTACCTGTCCCAAGCACACACACACCTGCATATTCTCGCAAACCCACAGACACGGGCAGCACACAAACACCCAAACCAAGGGCTAGACGTTCACACAAGCAAGCGCAGGCGACTGATACCACACTCACAGGGGATGGTTTGCAGACACACACACAGTCATCCACAACCACTCTGCAGTCCTCCAATACCTCTCCCTCCCAGCCCCCTTCCCTTGCCTCACCTGCAACCCCATCTCCACAGAAGCTCTTCCTCTGTGACCTTGGCCTCTTCCCCACCGACCCAGCAGGTGAAGAGGAAGTCCCCACACACAGAGGGGAGTGCCCCTCACACCGGGACACCCTCCCCCAGGCGCAGTCAGACTGAGGCCCCCACCCGCAAGTCCCCCCAGAGCCGGAAGAGCAAGACCCCACCCCCGCCCGCAGCTCCACGACGAAGTCTCCGTCCTCCATCCCCCAGGCCACCACTCCAGAGGTTCCCCCGCCACACCCTGCCCTAGGTTCCCCCACCCAAAGATACACCATCCCCAAAATGCTTAGTCCCTCCCCCCACCACTTGCTCTTTCACCCCCGGTAAGACAGTTTGTGCCACTGATGTGGGGACCGTGTTTCCTCCCCTGTCCTTCCAACCTCACCTGAAGCCCATTCTGCTCCCATTGAGTTAGGCACTGCAGTGGAGTCCACGACCACCCCGTCTGACTTGGGCACTGCAGTGGGGACCCAGTCAACTCCATCTGACCTGCCCACTGCAGTTGTGCCGGTACCCACCCCATCTGACTTGTGCCCCACAGTTGTGACTGCACCCACTACTTCAGTCAGCTCCATTGCAGTTGCCAGTGACTCTCCTGCATTCACCACCCCTTCACTGCCTCATTCTGCTGTGCCCTGATCCTGTCCCTGCGGTGCCTGGCCTGCCCCCATGTATGCCCCTCCGAGGGGATGTCCCCTGTCCTTACCAGTGCAGGCTAGCAACGTGTGACAGTTGTCACTCAAGTTAACTTTTTGCCATTTGGATATGGACTGGCCATTGGCCTTTCTTTTGAAAGGACTTTGCATTTAAAAATTGCTGAATAAATCTTTTTTCTTTATCCTTGTGAATTTGATTTAGCTGAACATTATGTTGATGATGTTTAGCATGACCTTGCAGTTGTAATGCTGGATTTTGAATACTGAGGTGTTGATGTGAGGTACTCCATGTGGTCCATGAGATATGTATCCTATTCTGGTCGTTATCCATATCATCCTTTGCAGCTAAATGGGTGTGTCATGATTGAAATTTGTGGACATCTCTGTAAACATTTCATTTGCATGGTCACATCATGCACATATGATGTGCTTCCCATTGTCCAATTTGTCTATTTCCCTGACTGTGGGCGCATCTCCACTGGACATGTAAGTGTGGACATCATTGGTGTTGGAGTAACTGGGTCCTCTGTGCAACTTGCTGGACATATGTATTGAGTATGTGCAGATGACTTAAGGGAGACTCCAGTACCCAGGCTGTTGTGACCAGAGCCTCCATTGTGTGGTAACTGATGGCTGAGTGACCAAGTGTTCCGCTGACATGACTGAGACCTGCTGGGACTATGTTTGGCACAGTTGAGCTTCCACAGGAGATTGAGTCCGCTCAAGTGAGTATGTTGTTCCGTGACATTGCCTGGGCCCATGTTGTGCGTTGTGTGGGCATGTGTGTGTGCCCACCTCCCTTTTCAAACACAGGCAGTGTTCCCTTGATATGTTCCTGTTGTTGATGCTTGCTGAGTGGTACTGTGTTCATCCCACAACTTTGCCATGGGCTGCCAGATGTGTGGGTGCATGACACACTACTGTTAATTGGTGTTTCATCCTTGGGATTTGTCTGTTCTGAGTGGTGATGATGTGGTCAGACGCTGATGGGACACAGTCAGGGGTCCCCAAGGCACTTATTTGTTCACAATATCATGTAGTTGTCCCTAGGTGGTACCTTTCAGTGATTGAGACATGTGTATGTGTGTGTGACTGATCCCACTTGTCCGGTTCAGGGCTGCAATGTTTGCAGGTGTCAGCATGTGTGCCTTGTGGTTCTCCTTGGCTTCTGCATTGTCCTGGGACTGTGGCAGGTATTCAGAAGGTTACGTGAGCTTTGACGTCATGGCCATGTTCCGCATACTGTGCAGTATGTCTGTCATTCACCAGGGTTGTAAACTGTCCTTGTGTGATAAGTCTGTGCACCTTAGTTCCTCCCAAATTTACTGTGTTTGCCATGGGTGCATGTGCAATGTCACCTGTGTCACTCCAATGTCTAGTCCCTGGGGGTAGTCCTGGTGTGTGTCCGTTTCTTGCTGTGTTAGTTGCTGTTCATTCCAGCTTGTGTCACATGTGTCTGTTGTGCTCCCCCTCATCTCACAATGCCTGATTGCCCACTGAGGGGGGGGGCATTGATGGTTTACTTTTGTATGGCACTGTGTCCACATTTGTCTCACTGTGGTACAGCCCCCTCATGTGTTATGTAGTTACCTGGGGATACTGAGACACACACACACACATGTTGTGTCAGATGTGCAGTGTGAGGTTGCCTGTTTTTGTTTGTGCATCTGCACCAGTGCATTGGTATTGCTGTTGTGAGCCATTGTCTGGATGTTGTTTTTGTGATTTTCCCTGCTGTCCCTGTGAGTCATATCACATCATTTTGCACATTCATCCTGGTTGTTAGGTCCCATTGCTGGCATGGAATGGGAGTTTGTGACCTGACACCTACAGTCCACACAGGTTGTTTTGATTTGTGTGTCTATTTTCGAGATGTGTGTATGCTTTGTGATGGTCACTTCTGCTTTTGTGTCATTGTACACTGTCAGCCCCCATGGGTGGTGCTTGTCTGCACATGGCTGAGAGTATGTTAGGTTTTCACAGCACTGTTAGCCTCACCACATATCTGTGGGTATGGGACACAACCACTACTTTGCCTGAAAAGTTTTCATGTGTTGGGACCAGAAATCATACATGCTGTTTGGCATTTGCAGCTTTGACCATGATGACACTTACCTTTTGGTCACTGTGATGAGGGTTTTTTTGGACCCCATCACCACAATGCTCAACATTTGCTGCAGTTTGGACCTCACACTTAACCTTTGTTCTACACAGTGAAGGGGTGTTATTTTTACATTGACACAGTGCTAGTGATGCTTGCCTTGGGTAGGCCACACATGTGATGCTAGTTACATTGTATGTTCGAAGTCATAATCACTGTTGTGGGCATTTGTCACAGACTACACACTGTTGTCATGATGTTAGGGGGGATGTATTTTTCTGACATACCTAATGTTGGTGTATGATGGATGTGTGGCGCATCACACATCCTATGAGTGGGGGTGGCAGTAGTGATGGGCAACATAAGCCCTATGGGTGGGGGTGGCAGTAGTGATGGGCAACATAAGCCCTATGGGTGTGGGTGGCAGTAGTGATGGGCAACAGGTCCCCTATGGGTGGGGGTGGCAGTAGTGATGGGCAACAGGTCCCCTATGGGTGGGGGCAGCAGTAGTGATGGGCAACATAAGCCCTATAGGTGGGGGTGGCAGTAGTGATTGGCAACAGGTCCCCTATGGGTGGGGGTGGAAGTTGTGATGGGCAACATAAGCCCTATGAGTGGGGGTGGCAGTAGTGATGGGCAACATAAGCCCTATGGGTGAGGCTGGCAGTAGTGATGGGCAACAGGTCCCCTATGGGTGGGAGTGGGAGTAGTGATGGGCAACATAAGCCTTTTGGGTGGGGGTGGCAGTAGTGATGGGCAACATAGGGCCTATGAGTGGGGGTGGTAGTGGTGCTGGCCATGCAACCCATATGGTGGCCTGTTGCTAGTGGCCAGGATATGGATCCCCTGTGTGTGTGTGACATTTTGCGGGTAAGTGTCGTTTGTTTGTGTGGTAGGTGTCTGACTTGCCGTCTGCGCCATCCACGTCGGTTCCTGATCCGGTCATAGATGTACAGTACTCGTATGACCTGCGTGATAGGATTCATGATGTGTTTGTCTCATACACGCTGCGTGTTGCTCCGTCTCGTATCCATTGCAAGCTGGTCTGTCTTGTAGCCGTGGATTGAGTTCTGGCGCGAATCGTACCTGATATGCTTCTTTTCCGGATGCTGTGACGTGCCGTACGTGGCGACCTGTCCGGCGTGTATGATATGCGCATCGTACTTGTCTGGCCGGAAACTGCTATGGATACTGCTTCCGGGCGACTCGGTTCAGCGTTCGGAGGTACGGCTTGGACAGAGAATGAAGGTTTAATCACAGCCTACGTGTCGGTCAGATTTTTGTCAGTTATGCGCATCGTACTTCATCGCCAGGACGGACTGGGTCCGGGTACGAGTCGGTCACAAGGTAAGGCTACGAACAGCTCTCGGAGAGCTGTCAGACCCGGATCGGAATCGACCCCTAAGTGTTTTCATTAGCCCGATTATTAAATTGTAATATGCTTGATGCTCTACATTGTGATTTTGCCAAAGGATAACATTATTCTACATTTTAAAAAATATGAGTAATCAGTAGGGGACAATTGTAATCATTGTATGTGGCCTATATTATTTTCTTCTTGCAGGTGCTTTCTGACATCAGAAAACTCCTGTTATAGAAAACAACATACTTCTCTCTTGTAATAATGAATTACAAGCAAATAGAATTGGCTAAGAGGGTGCTCTTCAATTTTTGTCCTGCAGACATTAGCAGCAATCCATGTATGTTAAATCCAACCACATGTTTTCGTAATGTACCATTTAATGTATTTCCCCCGTTATAGTTAGTGCAGGCAACTATAACTCACGCGACCGCAATCCTCTGCTGATGACGTCAGATATTACATCACTGATGACATATGTGTCTTTCTGAAAAAAAAATATTTGTAATATATGTATAGCTAAAAATTAATGGAAGAAGACATGGGTAAATAAGTGTCTAAATACAGTGATGTAATATCTGACATCATCAGCAGAGGATTGCGGTCGCGTGAGTTATAGTTGCCTGCACTAACTATAACGGGGGAATTTCAATGGTTTTTCACGAGTGAAATGTCCAGCTAACTATAACATGTGTGAAACCTATGGTTTTTTAAGTGAATTTGCAAGGTTTTTTAAATGCTAATTCCTAACTATAACGTGTGTGAAACCTATGGTTTTTTCAGTGAATATATATATGTATTCACTGAAAAAACCATAGGTTTCACACATGTTATAGTTAGGAATTAGCATTTAAAAAACCTTGCAAATTCACTTAAAAAACCATAGGTTTCACACATGTTATAGTTAGCTGGACATTTCCCTCGTAAAAAACCAATGAAATTCCCCCGTTATAGTTAGTAAAGGGAACTATACCTCACGCGACCGCAATCCACTGCTGATGACGTCAGATATTACATCACTGTATTTATTCACTTATTTACTCATTTTTCTTTCCTTTAACCTTTAGCTATACATATTTAATAAATATTTATTTTACAGAAAGACACATATGTCATCAGTGATGTAATATCTGACGTCATCAGCAGTGGATTCCGGTCGCGTGAGTTATAGTTCCCTTTACTAACTATAACGGGGGAATTTCATTGGTTTTTTACGAGGGAAATGTCCAGCTAACTATAACATGTGTGAAACCTATGGTTTTTTAAGTGAATTTGCAAGGCTTTTTAAATGCTAATTCCTAACTATAACATGTGTGAAACCTATGGTTTTTTCAGTGAATTTGTACGGTTTTTTAAATGCTAAGTTATGTATTTATTATTATTATTTTTTTTTTTAAGGTTTTTTTACCGTGCGCGTACCGTGCGCGCATGGTGCGCTTCGCGCACCGTGCACCCACGTTACGCCGTTCGCGTAATTTTCCCGTTTCTACGCCGCGCGCACGGTAAGCGCACTCCGCGATTTTTCGTAAAAATATTAAAAACATTTATGGCCCTTGGGGGTACTTTGGGGACCCCCTGACAATGGCTAGGGGGTCAGGAACTGTCCACCCTGCCCCCTTTTCATGTTCTCCACCTTTATTTTTCACCTCCCTCGGACTGCGAGAGACAAAATGGCGGCCGACACTTCCTGGTTTCGACCGATTCGAATGTTTACTAAGATCTAACAACCAATCAGAATTGCGCTCGCGCACGGCAGGGTGCGCTTACCATACGCGCACGGTGCGCGCCTATAGATCTATATATGCTTTTAAATGCTATTTTCTCAGAAAATACTGAACAGATTTACACCAGACCTGCAAAAGGCACATCCCTGACCTGAGGACTACCTCTCTGCCAAATTTCAAGGTTTTCTGTTCAGCCGTTCGGGCTGCAGCGCGGACTAAAGGTCCTATGGGAAAATGCATGAGGAAAATGCGTTTTGGGACCCCCCCTTTTTCTCAGCCCCCGGTTGACGAATTCACCCGAGACTTTCAGGGAAGGAGCGGAGCGGAGCGCCCCACCTATTATGAAAATTTCACAAGGATTCGTATATCGACGCAAAAGCATTCCAAATAGAATGTTGCGGATTTCCTATGGAAACACGGTCCTAACTATAACTATCTACTGGCGACCGCCAGTAGATAATATATATCTATATATATACAGAGCAGATCCTCGATCATCACCAAAACCTCCACGGCGCACAAACACAGGTACAGACCACTTCAAGGGACGTAGTGAAACTGCTGTGCTTTATTTAAATTCCATGATTACAGCAACCAGTCAGTCCTGGTCAGTGCCTCAGCATGATGCGTTTCGACCGATACGACTCGGTCTTGTTCACATAACGCGCTACAAGACAACATGCATTTAAATAGTGAAAGTGTTCTGAAAAAAAGGAGAAAAACGCACCTGTGTGCAATTAAACCAAAGTTATGTGACGCATAGACATAAAAGACATACTATTGAAGGCAACACGATGAGTAAAGAATACGATAAATGCATAAAAATGTGGAATCAATATTTAAAATCTCATTAATATAAATATAAATATTTGAAATATAAAATAATAAATATTCAAGGACCACATTTAGCAAGAGGGAGAACAAAATTGAATAATTACATGATTAATGCCTATATATATAAATACAGTGATGTAATATCTGACGTCATCAGCAGAGGATTGCGGTCGCGTGAGTTATAGTTGCCTGCACTAACTTTAACGGGGGAATTTCAATGGTTTTTCACGAGTGAAATGTCCAGCTAACTATAACATGTGTGAAACCTATGGTTTTTTAAGTGAATTTGCAAGGTTTTTTAAATGCTAATTCCTAACTATAACGTGTGTGAAACCTATGGTTTTTTCAGTGAATATATATATGTATTCACTGAAAAAACCATAGGTTTCACACATGTTATAGTTAGGAATTAGCATTTAAAAAACCTTGCAAATTCACTTAAAAAACCATAGGTTTCACACATGTTATAGTTAGCTGGACATTTCCCTCGTAAAAAACCAATGAAATTCCCCCGTTATAGTTAGTAAAGGGAACTATACCTCACGCGACCGCAATCCACTGCTGATGACGTCAGATATTACATCACTGTATTTATTCACTTATTTACTCATTTTTCTTTCCTTTAAAACCTTTAGCTATACATATTTAATAAATATTTATTTTACAGAAAGACACATATGTCATCAGTGATGTAATATCTGACGTCATCAGCAGTGGATTCCGGTCGCGTGAGTTATAGTTCCCTTTACTAACTATAACGGGGGAATTTCATTGGTTTTTTACGAGGGAAATGTCCAGCTAACTATAACATGTGTGAAACCTATGGTTTTTTAAGGGAATTTGCAAGGTTTTTTAAATGCTAATTCCTAACTATAACATGTGTGAAACCTATGGTTTTTTCAGTGAATTTGTACGGTTTTTTAAATGCTAAGTTATGTATTTATTATTTATTTATTTATTTTTTTAAGGTTTTTTTACCGTGCGCGTACCGTGCGCGCATGGTGCGCTTCGCGCACCGTGCACCCACGTTACACCGTTCGCGTAATTTTCCCATTTCTACCCCGCGCGCACGTTAAGCGCACTCCGCGATTTTTCGTAAAAATATTAAAAACATTTATGGCCCTTGGGGGTACTTTGGGGACCCCCTGACAATGGCTAGGGGGTCAGGAACTGTCCACCCTGCCCCCTTTTCATGTTCTCCACCTTTATTTTTCACCTCCCTCGGACTGCGAGAGACAAAATGGCAGCCGACACTTCCTGGTTTCGACCAATTCGAATGTTTACTAAGATCTAACAACCAATCAGAATTGCGCTCGCGCACGGCAGGGTGCGCTTACCATACGCGCACGGTGCGCGCCTATAGATCTATATATGCTTTTAAATGCTATTTTCTCAGAAAATACTGAACAGATTTACACCAGACCTGCAAAAGGCACATCCCTGACCTGAGGACTACCTCTCTGCCAAATTTCAAGGTTTTCTGTTCAGCCGTTCGGGCTGCAGCGCGGACTAAAGGTCCTATGGGAAAATGCATGGGGAAAACGTGTTTTGGGACCCCCCCTTTTTCTCAGCCCCCGCTTGACGAATTCACCCGAGACTTTCAGGGAAGGAGCGGAGCGCCCCACCTATTATGAAAATTTCACAAGGATTCGTCAATCGACGCAAAAGTTATTCCAAATAGAATGTTGCGGATTTCCTATGGAAACACGGTCCTAACTATAACTATCTACTGGCGACCGCCAGTAGATAATATATATCTATATATATACAGAGCAGATCCTCGATCGTCACCAAAACCTCCACGGCGCACAAACACAGGTACAGACCACTTCAAGGGACGTAGTGAAACTGCTGTGCTTTATTTAAATTCCATGATTACAGCAACCAGTCAGTCCTGGTCAGTGCCTCAGCATGATGCGTTTCGACCGATACGACTCGGTCTTGTTCACATAACGCACTACAAGACAACATGCATTTAAATAGTGAAAGTGTTCTGAAAAAAAGGAGAAAAACGCACCTGTGTGCAATTAAACTAAAGTTATGTGACGCATAGACATAAAAGACATACTATTGAAGGCAACACGATGAGTAAAGAATACGATAAATGCATAAAAATGTGGAATCAATATTTAAAATCTCATTAATATAAATATAAATATTTGAAATATAAAATAATAAATATTCAAGGACCACATTTAGCAAGAGGGAGAACAAAATTGAATAATTACATGATTAATGCCTATATATATAAATACAGTGATGTAATATCTGACGTCATCAGCAGAGGATTGCGGTCGCGTGAGTTATAGTTGCCTGCACTAACTTTAACGGGGGAATTTCAATGGTTTTTCACGAGTGAAATGTCCAGCTAACTATAACATGTGTGAAACCTATGGTTTTTTAAGTGAATTTGCAAGGTTTTTTAAATGCTAATTCCTAACTATAACGTGTGTGAAACCTATGGTTTTTTCAGTGAATATATATATGTATTCACTGAAAAAACCATAGGTTTCACACATGTTATAGTTAGGAATTAGCATTTAAAAAACCTTGCAAATTCACTTAAAAAACCATAGGTTTCACACATGTTATAGTTAGCTGGACATTTCCCTCGTAAAAAACCAATGAAATTCCCCCGTTATAGTTAGTAAAGGGAACTATACCTCACGCGACCGCAATCCACTGCTGATGACGTCAGATATTACATCACTGTATTTATTCACTTATTTACTCATTTTTCTTTCCTTTAAAACCTTTAGCTATACATATTTAATAAATATTTATTTTACAGAAAGACACATATGTCATCAGTGATGTAATATCTGACGTCATCAGCAGTGGATTCCGGTCGCGTGAGTTATAGTTCCCTTTACTAACTATAACGGGGGAATTTCATTGGTTTTTTACGAGGGAAATGTCCAGCTAACTATAACATGTGTGAAACCTATGGTTTTTTAAGGGAATTTGCAAGGTTTTTTAAATGCTAATTCCTAACTATAACATGTGTGAAACCTATGGTTTTTTCAGTGAATTTGTACGGTTTTTTAAATGCTAAGTTATGTATTTATTATTTATTTATTTATTTTTTTAAGGTTTTTTTACCGTGCGCGTACCGTGCGCGCATGGTGCGCTTCGCGCACCGTGCACCCACGTTACACCGTTCGCGTAATTTTCCCATTTCTACCCCGCGCGCACGTTAAGCGCACTCCGCGATTTTTCGTAAAAATATTAAAAACATTTATGGCCCTTGGGGGTACTTTGGGGACCCCCTGACAATGGCTAGGGGGTCAGGAACTGTCCACCCTGCCCCCTTTTCATGTTCTCCACCTTTATTTTTCACCTCCCTCGGACTGCGAGAGACAAAATGGCAGCCGACACTTCCTGGTTTCGACCAATTCGAATGTTTACTAAGATCTAACAACCAATCAGAATTGCGCTCGCGCACGGCAGGGTGCGCTTACCATACGCGCACGGTGCGCGCCTATAGATCTATATATGCTTTTAAATGCTATTTTCTCAGAAAATACTGAACAGATTTACACCAGACCTGCAAAAGGCACATCCCTGACCTGAGGACTACCTCTCTGCCAAATTTCAAGGTTTTCTGTTCAGCCGTTCGGGCTGCAGCGCGGACTAAAGGTCCTATGGGAAAATGCATGGGGAAAACGTGTTTTGGGACCCCCCCTTTTTCTCAGCCCCCGCTTGACGAATTCACCCGAGACTTTCAGGGAAGGAGCGGAGCGCCCCACCTATTATGAAAATTTCACAAGGATTCGTCAATCGACGCAAAAGTTATTCCAAATAGAATGTTGCGGATTTCCTATGGAAACACGGTCCTAACTATAACTATCTACTGGCGACCGCCAGTAGATAATATATATCTATATATATACAGAGCAGATCCTCGATCGTCACCAAAACCTCCACGGCGCACAAACACAGGTACAGACCACTTCAAGGGACGTAGTGAAACTGCTGTGCTTTATTTAAATTCCATGATTACAGCAACCAGTCAGTCCTGGTCAGTGCCTCAGCATGATGCGTTTCGACCGATACGACTCGGTCTTGTTCACATAACGCACTACAAGACAACATGCATTTAAATAGTGAAAGTGTTCTGAAAAAAAGGAGAAAAACGCACCTGTGTGCAATTAAACTAAAGTTATGTGACGCATAGACATAAAAGACATACTATTGAAGGCAACACGATGAGTAAAGAATACGATAAATGCATAAAAATGTGGAATCAATATTTAAAATCTCATTAATATAAATATAAATATTTGAAATATAAAATAATAAATATTCAAGGACCACATTTAGCAAGAGGGAGAACAAAATTGAATAATTACATGATTAATACCTATATATATATATATATATATATATATATATATATATATATATATATATATATATATACATACATATATATATATATATATATATATATATATATATATATATATATATACATATATATATATACATTCACATTTTTGTCACACAGAAAAGTATGAGGATGAATAATGGAGCAACTATAACCTTTTGTTACAAATATTATATTCAGTAACAAGAGGCACCTATGGTTTATACCGCAACTGCTCAACAGTCAGCATGGTTTGACTTTAAGAAACATAATATACTGTGGGCTTTCATAATACAAACAAATAACATAAGTAATTACAAGTGACAAAGAGTGCTACTCATTATTCTGAACTTTGTATTTTCTGCCATGATTGTTCACCAGCAAGGACAGAGTAAGTGGCTACCTAGGCCATTACAAGCAGCGGGTTTAACATTGGACATTTAAGTAATGAATGAGGGTCCGTTAGAAGGGGAAGGGTTAATAAAATTAAATGTCACCATGAGCAATACACTTTTGTTTTTCAGGTCTCAGCTTCAGGGAGCTTTAGCTGTCTGTTGGCCAGATCTATTGTTTAATACCTTACAAATATTTAAAGTGGGTTTTTAGTCAGCATCTTGCTGATGATTGAATGGCATTTTTGTCTGTTTCACATACTTACTCCTGATTCAGTGGCTTTTTTCACCATTTTTCTGTTTGTCTCACCAAGGAGAATTTAGGTTTTCTAATGTTCTGATTTGGTGAGATATCATTCCACCACTGATGTCAGACCTTGCTTTGCAGTGCATAGGAGGGACTATTTTCTGTTGTCTCTCTCTAACCATTCCCATTTCCTGTCTCTCCCCATCCATTAACTTCTTGCCACTAGGCTTTCTCTTTTTTTAAATTGTTCTCACCTCCTGCCTCACTGTTCACTAGACACAAATGTTATATGGTTTTCCAAGATGGCTACCTGGGTGTGCAAATTCACACAATGCATGGAAGGTATCTCCAAATGGGTTTGTTTCACTTTAACAAATCCCATTCAATGAAGACAACTGCAGAGGCAAGTGAATCTATTACAGCTGTTGTTGAATAGAATTTGTTGAGACAAAAAAAAATAATTCAAAGATTTCCGTTCTTGATGCATTTGCCTTTCAAATCTGTCTCAGGCATGCCATTGCATGGCCTGTGTTTGCAGTTTAGTGCCACTTCTTCTTGACATTTAAAACCACTTTCCAAGCATTAAACTCCCCTTTTATTACACATAGATCACCCCTAATGTAGACCCTAGGTAGCCCTCAGGTCAGTGTGCTGTGTAAGAAAAAGGTAGGGCATGTACCTTTAATCTTTAGATGTCCTGCCAGTGACAAACAGCTAAATTCGTTTTTTTCACAACTATGAGTCCTTGGAAAGGTTTTTGCTGAGACTGAGGTCTTGAGAATGTAAATGTGCCTATAAACTACAATTTAATTTTACTACTTTGTCCAACTCTCGAAAGAATAAGGGACTGACAAAGTGTGGGCACTGAATAGAGGAAATGGGGCCTGTGATTGAACCTGCTGTTCATGTGACACAGATCTACTCCATCCTCATTTGATACTAACTTCTTGAGGAAACTCACCTCCTAGGACAACTAACTGCCAAAGCAGGAAAGGATGACTTTCTTTGTTGGCCTGTAAGGCCTTTCCATCAGAACTCTGGAGTCCTGCAGAGTCCATCTAAACACAATAGGTAACTAATGCACATCCATTATAGTATTGTTCTCCACACTCGTCCAAAAGCTTTACTTACACCCAAATACAGTTTGTGATGGTACTCATTCATCTGACCCACTACTTACTTGCTTTTCTAGCAGTACACCTTGGAGTAGACTCACTCTATACATGGACACAGCTTGTGACCAGAGTGTGAATGGTACTCCAGTTATGGCTGCTCCCGCAGAAACGTTATAGGGCGGACGGCACGGGGGGTGGGGGGAGAAATACTAAAATACAAAAACAAACAAAAAATAAATAAATTACAACTTACCTGATGCTGCGTCTACTTCGTCTTGCCCATTCCCCGAT
Source organism: Triturus cristatus (assembly GCF_964204655.1). Classification (NCBI taxonomy): domain Eukaryota; kingdom Metazoa; phylum Chordata; class Amphibia; order Caudata; family Salamandridae; genus Triturus; species Triturus cristatus. The sequence goes on along the minus strand of NC_140593.1, from coordinate 1,008,783,169 downwards.
CCTCGACTGGCACACACTGCGCCGGCTCCCAGATGCCAATTTCAGCTCTTCTCTCATTTTGGGAATATTATTCCCAGCTTGAGAGATGTGCTGGGATTGGTCTGAGCAGCCTGGTTTGCCGTTCAGACAGTGCCTGGGAGCCTGTGGAGAAATGCTAAGTGCGTATGTCGGTTTGGAGCCATCATGCGCACTTAGCAGTGCCCACAACTCCTCCTCCAGGTCGGCCCCATCCCGCACTGTGACTCGGCTACCCAGCAGAGGCAATGATGGAAAAGGAAATGATAATAACCTTATTTTATCATAATTTCGTTTTTCACTGTTGCCTCTGCTGGGTAGCGGCAGTGGGGTGACGCTCCTCTGCCTTAGCAGAGGAGCCCCCCTATGCCACTCACATGTCTGGAGTGCTGTATAACTAGATGCAGCCTAGTTAAACATTCCTGAGTCCTACTTCTCCCCATGAGTTGTGATAATTTGTGTTACTACCTTTGTGACTGCTACTCATTTGTTTAATTATAATTTACTAATGGCGACAACTGGTGATTGGTACTACAATTCGTGATTAGAACTTTGATCTGCATTATTGCACACTGCTCCTTGGTGCAAACTTGCTTAAATCAATGTCAGTTGGCATTCACTTATTGAATACATGCACAGCATTACTGGGTGCCACTTGGGCAGTTATTGGGCACTGCTCCTTTTCTGCCTGGGCCATAGCTCTTGTTCGCGGATACTGCCTATAATCACCCGATGATCAATACACTTGTTCTAAAAACAGCTTCTTAACAGGATGTGCATCTTTGGTTGATACTTTGTTGATACTATGTATCTGTTTGGACTGCAGCCACTTGGATGTAGCTGTAGTCTCCCTGACATGAATGACTGGATACAACTTGTGGTTTGTTGGAATAACTGCAACTGCTTCTTTGCTGCAAGCTTCTATTACTGTATGGATTTATCTGCACTGCAGCACTTGCCACCAGGCACGTCATGCTCAAGGAGCCAGTCGCTTCTTCTTCTTCGTGGGATCACCTGCACTTCAATTCTGCAGCTCTTACTTATACCTTTGAGTTTATTTCCAGACTTCACTCCTTGGCAAAGCCTGCTGCATTCTGCCCATGACTCCTGCATTCCTGCCTGAACTGCACTATTCTGCACATAGACATATAGGTGCCAATTACGATCCGGTAAAAAATGTCCCCGTACGACTCGTATCGGGTCTTTTTACCGTACGAATCGTACAAGTGCCGTACGAACTGGCAATCACGATTCGCATGGTAAAAAGTCCATACGAACCGCACTGGGAATCATTCCCCACACGTCCTCGGGTCGGAAAATGTGTCCGACACGTCCTCGGACGATTTACCTTACAAACGTGAAAAGCCAAGTCCGACCGAGGAATCACGATCCATCCCGTGCGTCCGAGCTTACAACCGTATGGAAAAAACACCGTCCGCACCGAACTCCTATAGCAACCATGGAGACATGTGCCCGCATACGCGCCCAACACTCCCCCCAGCCCCCGTACGTCCGACACGTACCCCCCGTGTATGTATACCCCCACCTGTCTAGGTACACCCCAGTACGTTCGAGTCGTACCCCCACCCCAGTACGTATCGTACCACCGTCTATGTACACCCCAGTACGTTCGAGTCCTACCCCCACCCCTGTACGTGTCGCACCACCGTGTACCTACACCCCAGTACGTTCCAGTCGTACCCCCACCCCAGTACGTGTCGTACCACCGTCTATGTACACCCCAGTACGTTTGAGTCCTACCCCCACCCCAGTACGTGTCGTACCACCGTCTATGTACACCCCAGTACGTTCCAGTCATACCCCCACCCCTGTACGTGTCATACCCCCGTGTACCTACACCCCAGTACGTTCCAGTCGTACCCCCACCCCAGTACGTGTCGTACCACCGTCTATGTACACCCCAGTACGTTCGAGCCCCACCCCCACCCCTGTACGTGTCGCACCACCGTGTACCTACACCCCAGAATGTTCCAGTCGTACCCCCACCCCAGTACGTGTCGTACCACCGTCTATGTACACCCCAGTACGTTCCAGTCGTACCCCCACCCTTGTACGTGTCATACCCCCGTGTACCTACACCCCAGTACGTTCCAGTCGTACCCCCACCCCAGTACGTGTCGTACCACCGTCTATGTACACCCCAGTACGTTCGAGCCCCACCCCCACCTCTGTACGTGTCGCACCACCGTGTACCTACACCCCAGTACGTTCCAGTCGTACCCCCACCCCAGTACGTGTCGTACCACCGTCTATGTACACCCCAGTACGTTCCAGTCGTACCCCCACCCCAGTACGTGTCATACCCCCCGTGTACCTACACCCCAGTACGTTCCAGTCGTACCCCCACCCCAGTACGTGTCGTACCACCGTCTATGTACACCCCAGTACGTTCGAGCCCCACCCCCACCCCTGTACGTGTCGCACCACCGTGTACCTACACCCCAGTACGTTCCAGTCGTACCCCCACCCCAGTACATGTCGTACCACCGTCTATGTACACCCCAGTACGTTCGAGCCCCACCCCCACCCCTGTACCTGTCGCACCACCGTGTACCTACACCCCAGTACGTTCCAGTCGTACCCCCACCCCAGTACGTGTCGTACCACCGTCTATGTACACCCCAGTACGTTCGAGCCCCACCCCCACCCCTGTACGTGTCGCACCACCGTGTACCTACACCCCAGTACGTTCGAGTCGTACCCCCACCCCAGTACGTGTCGTACCACCGTCTATGTACACCCCAGTACGTTCCGGTCCTACCCCCAACACAACCTCCTAAGTACGGAGCGCACCCCAGGCCCCAACATCACAACCGCATGTACGAGTCGTACCAACCCACACACAAGGACAGCACCGTACAACCAAATGGCCCATCTACACACCGTACACACGCTCAAAACGCACGTACACAACCAGGACAAAACAAAACAACACAAGAAGACACTATTCGAATGGCACAAAGCCACTAAACATGGCCAACAAACACTACAAATACACCTTCACTGACCTGCAACTTCCAAAGACAAACAGAGGGCCAAAACACCACCACTACTTATAACACACCCACCCAAAATTCAAACACTGCCACACCCACCCATGGACCAATAAAAAGGGCCCACACACACAAACCATGAGCCTTTGCAACAGACTCACTGCTGCCAGACACCACAGAACCATACAACAAGCTACACCACACCTTACACTTGCACACCTTCACACAACCACCCTCACAAACACCCCCTCATCACATTCACACACACACACACACACAACCATCCACCCCCCCCAACATCCACACCCCCCCCACCATCCCCACCCACACCCCTCACCATGCCCACTACCAAGAATCCAAAGTTCAGTTGGAGGTCCTTGTTGATCAAATCCTCAGAGTCGAGCCACAGATCTTTGGAACATTGGTCAGAAACACCAGCCTGGCAGCAAAAACAGCCATGTGGCAGACCATCGTCGATGCTGTGAATGCTGTTGCGGACACCAGGAGGACCAGGCAGGAATGCCAGAACAGGTGGTACGATCTGCGGAGGAGGGTCAGAGCCAAGAGGCAGGAGGAACACGACCAGGCCAACGCCACCGGAGGAGGGTCCTCCCGCAGACCCGTACAGTACCATCCCTGGGAGGAGAGGGTGATGGCCATACTGCCGGTGGAGGCAGTCGAAGGATTAGAAGGACTCCGAGACCCGGGTGAGTACACAAACAACGCACCTCACATGGGGGGAACGGCATCCACAACCAAAATCACTAACAGGCACGCAACCACCACAAGCCATCGCATTACTCAACCACACTCCATGAGCACGCACATGCCACTGCTGCCACCATGCCCCATGCACCCAGCTGGACACTGGCAAGTCACAGAAGACAACAACACATGACACGTTAACCCGGATGGCGGGAGGCTGGGCCCCAAAAATCACATAGTGCGACTCCGAAGCAGACAACAATGCACTCTGCCCATATGGCCTAGGTCACAGCCAGACAAACAGTGTGTCCCAACACAGGAATGACTTGCCAGCAAATGGCGGACGCCTTGCATCAACACATGGGGGTGAAGGCACTGTTTTGCACATGACAGCAGCTAATGAACAGCCAACATTGTGAAAGAGTGGCAGCACACACCACCACAGCAGCAGCGCACAGACACACATCACACCCAATGGGTGCCTGGAGATCAGAAACAAACTCACATCAACAAGCCAAGGGCCACTCAAAGATCTGCTAACAGTGTGTGCCCAGGAAGCTGGGCTGAGGTGACAGAGGGTGACACACAGAGGGAGGGAGAGGGTGACAGAGAGGGAGGGAGAGGGGGACAGAGAGGGAGGGAGAGGGGGACAGAGAGGGAGGGAGACACAGGGAGACGGACAGAGGGAGGAGGCTGACACACAGAGGGAGGGAGAGGGTGACAGAGAGGGAGGGTGAGGGGGACAGAGAGGGAGGGAGAGGGGGACAGAGAGGGAGGGAGACACAGGGAGACGGACAGAGGGAGGAGGCTGACACACAGAGGGAGGGAGAGGGTGACAGAGAGGGAGGGAGAGGGGGACAGAGAGGGAGGGAGAGGGGGACAGAGAGGGAGGGAGACACAGGGAGAGCAAATCAGCCGTGTGGTGTGTGGGAATGTCTGCTCGTCAGCAGGTAGACTGCGTGCATGTAGCCAAGGGTGGCCCGTGCCAGAACCCCCCCTCTTCTCCATGGCAAAACACAGGGCCATGTCACAACCTGTGCACGAGCACAATGACAGCTACCTGCATCACAAAAGTGTGTGGAACAACTCCATGTGCACATGTACAGTGCTACACGGAAGGCGCCAATGCATGGCTCGCAACACCTGCCCACTCCACTGCTGACTGCAGTCACACTTGACGCAGCAAGTAAGACTGTGCCACACATAGTTAAAGGGGCCAAAGTGGTGCCCAAGGGACACACCCATGCACAAGTGCACTGTGAGTGGAATGCGAGACAGATCCTAATTCCAAGAGGAAATGTGCCAACTTTGGAAATGATGAAACATGGATGTTGCATGGACCAAAATTAACATTGTCTCTCTCACACACAGGTCAACGTCGTGGTGCACCCCCCAACACTGGGGGGGAACACTCACAGGACCCGGATCTGCAGGAGCCCGATCCCACCGGCAGCGACCACTCTCACCACTCTGTGGACGACCCCGACCGACCTGGCCCCTCTGGTGTCCAACCGCCTGCAGCACCTGCGTCATGTACAACTGTGCCAACCACCACCCCCACTCCTGCCACATCCCAGGAGACACCCAGGATCCCTGCCCCAACACCACAATGCAGCCAGGCTGGCCAGGAGGGACACGGTGTCCCGGGCACCCAGGAGGAGGCAGGCGACAACGCCAATGCCACACCTCAGGGGTCCCGGAGACCCGATGTGCCCACAAGGGCAGGCCAGGCGCAAGTGGGCAGGGGTGGTGGGAGTGGAGGACGGCGGAGGCACGAGCCTGACCAGTTGGCTGGGGATCCGGTATTTTCCCATGTCCGTAACATCCTGGACTCATACCGGCAGGACACCACGGGCATGGCCCAGGTTGTGTCCACCCTCAATGAGATCAAGGGGAGCCTCGATGAGATAAAGACCCAGCAGGCCCAGCAACATGCGGAGCTACATGCCTGTCTACTGGTACACCAACGGAGGATGGAGGACAGACAGGCTGAGCAAGTGACGGCATTCCAGGGGATTCACGCTACACTCCGTCGGATGGCCGACAACATGGCCGACCCTCCCTGTGCCAGAAGGCGGAGAACATCACCACCCACAGGGAGGGATCAGGAGGAGGAGGAGGAGGAAACATCCGACGGAGCATCCCAGATGTCGTCACGGCCTGCTGCTGAGGTTCCCCGCAGGAGGCCGGGTCGTCCACGGAAAGGACCGTGAGGGTCGGCGCTACATCACCATCTCCCAGGACACCTGGCCTGGCACCTGGCCCACTGGAGCAACAGCATCACAGCATCAAGAGACATTCTCTGCCACATGGCCCTGCTGGTCACTGGCTGACCAATGTTGACAAAGACTGTGGCATGGACTCTGAGGACATCCAATGGCAAGGACACCAACTCCCCTACTGAACTTTGGATTCCAAATTCACTCACTTTGTTGTCCCCCCCCCCCCCCCCAATAATAAATCACACTATGAAGAGTAGATGCCTGCTGGTAGCATTATTACCTAACATGTGTCTTGTAAAGTCAAAACATGCCTGAGTCATCTTTTGTCTTCAACCACCCACACCCTGGGGCCTGAGTCTGGCACAGGACACATGGGTCACAGTGTATTAGGCAAGACAGACATGGAGCACCATACACACCCGTGATGGGCCCAACCAGCTGAGGGGGTTACCGAACAACCGTGCTGACACACACATTGAGTACAGCAACAGTCATGCGCAGAGGTCAGGGATCCAGTCCAGTGTCCTGGGGGGCACCCAGGTATGTGTAGACAGGTGGCAGAAACATGTCCTGCAAGCTTGAGTCCGGTGGATGCAGAGAATGGGGGCCTGGCCAACGTTGGATGCATGGGGATGGCACATGTCACAATACCCACACAGTCATGGACATCATGCCCAATACACAGTCTCAGCCCACACACACAGCTTGCATCTTGCCACTCGACACATTGACACATAGCCACAATCAGGGAATACCATGCCAGACAAGCAGGATGCACCGTGGCAACACACCAGCATTGACTGAGAAGAGGCACCTTGGAGGCATAGGGACACCTTTATTAGTCATGTATTCGGGATTGCAGAGGCAACTCGAAGTACACATGAACACATCATGTGGAGTAACATGTGGGTCCAACACTGGCACCCCCCTTCAGCAGCACACATGCGTGTTCGCCATGGAACTGGCACACAAGCGTCGGCTAACAGCTAAATACCCACAGCTGCACACGGAGAGCCTGCCATACACCATAGATCCGCGGATGTCGAAGTCCCACACCATGTCAAGCCAATGCTAACCGAATGTGTCCGAGGGCAGTGTCACACACATTGATGCCATCATCACAATCCCCTATCCCATCACTGATGACTGTCAACCAGGCAGACCATCTATTCAGGTGTACACAGCTGCATGTCGTGTCCCATGGGGATGCGACATGGCTGCAGAGGAACCAAACACCGACAGGGGCAGTGTGCACACATCGTGAACAACTGCCACACCCAATACACCCCAGATGCATCCCTTACCCCATGGAGACTTCCAAACGTGTCCGTGCCTGTAACGCTGAGTCAGCCCACGATGTCATGTCCATGAGGAATAGCAGTGCCACAATGCAAACAGCAGACCGCATGCGCAGGTACCTGGGGAAGAGAAACACACAAGAAGTCAGCCACAAAAAGCACAGGCACTTGCATGTGCATTTACTCGACACATGTATGGATGACAACATGCTAGGTCACAATTATGACTGAGGAAGTACAACCATCACTGGCACCATCACTCCAGTGACACACCCACACACACCTCTGACTCACGTGCCATACATGCAGGTGGAGACACACATCACAACGCATGCCACACGGGGACCAATGCGTGCACACTCAGACACTGGTACTCACCACTATGCAAAGAAGTCGCGTATGAGCCGAGTCCGGATGTCCTCTTGCGGCTCCACATCCTCCACATCACTAGCCCCATTGCCAAGCCCTTCGTCCTCCACGGGTGGATGGTCCTCGTCATGTTGATTCAGGATGAGTGGCACTGCTCTTTCAACTGCCATGTTGTGCAGCATGCAGCAGACCATGAAGATCTTGCAGACCTTCGCCGGGGAATATGGGAGTGCGCCGCCGGTCTTGTGGAGGCACCTGAATCGGCTCTTCAGCATGCCAAACGTCCTCTCTATCACTCGCCTTGTCCGGCCATGGGCGGTGTTGTAGCGGAGCTGGGCCGGCGTGATGGGGTTGCGGAGAGGTGTGAGCAGCCAAGGCATGTTGGGATAGCCAGCGTCCCCTACATGGAAAGCACATGGTCATCGTTAGAAGTGGTGAAGCGGTCGTGCTGGTAGGCTATACTGAATACAGGACAGACAGACTGTACCCACCAACAACACATGCCCGTTCGTTGCGCAGCTGCATCATCATATCCGGCATCCCGCTACGCCTCATGATGTAGGCATCGTGTGCTGATCCTGGAAAACGAGCACAGACATGTGAAATCACCATGTTGGACAGACACACCACAAGGGCATTGATGGAGTGGTAGTGCTTCCGATTGCAGTACGCCACCTCCCGTGCGTGTGGTGGTACCAAAGCTACATGTGTCCCATCTATGGACCCATTGACATGGGGCATCCCTCCCAGGGCATAGAATCCACGCTTGACCTCAGTCATCTGTTCAGGGGTTGGGAACTTGATGAAGTCATCCAGGTGAATCAACATGGCCTCTAAGAAATCATGCAGCACACCACTGAACGTGCTCTGGGACATGCCACCAACATGAGCTATGGTATTTTGAAAGGTACCCGTGGCAAGAAAATGTAGGGCAGCCATTACCTTCAGCTGGGGTGTCAGTGCCGTGGGATACCTGTGCTGCGGTTGCAGGTGTGGTGCCAGTCTCGCCGTCAACTCCAGAATCAACGGTTGGGTGAAGCGGTAGAGCCGGATGCTGTCATTATCCTGCATGGCAGCCAAGTCTGGAATTCTTCGGGCAAGAGGCGGCGCTCTGCAGTAATTTGGAAGTGACAACGAAGAGTGAGTGCACTACGACAACAACTCATGTGTACTGAGCACATGTTAATCTGGCAATACACACATGCTACATAGGGAGTCAGGTATGTGCTACATGGCCAGGACATGTATGGATGCAAGGTGACACTCCTTCAAAGACCCAGCTACACACGGAGATTGAGAACCTCCCCATGCCACGCCATGGGAATAGCTGTGTCCCAGTGCAAGTGAACAGCCAGACACAACACAGGAGTGACATACGCCCACACATCAGCAGCAGTAGGATGCCGATTGCAGAGATTGGTAGCGGAACACTGGAGCCACAGGTCACATGACATTACACTGGGCCAGCCCACACACCTTGCCATGAAGGTGCACATGTCATGACTCACCACACATACCTTGTGAGGATGCTGACATGTCCTTGTCACGCTACTCCGTGTCCCATGCATACATGTGCACCTCACATCCGATACCACATGTGGCATGGTGTGCGGAACAGTGTGCAATGACAATCTACACACAGACACATGTTGGTTGCTGCAACGGCTGCAGCTTTTGAGGGTGCTCCAACATCAACCTGATGGGAAGCCCCCACACATACATGACATAGTCACATTGTGCACCGTGGGTAGTGACAAGTCAGGTGTCATAACCCCTGTACCGGGCATCAGGGGACACTTCCGTGTGTTGGTGTCCGTGCCATGCCAGTGACGCTCACCCCAAGTGCGCAGTACGACATGCACACATGTCAAAGGAGTCAAGGGCATGCCTGGCACACATCGCACCATCACACAGTACATCTGTACACATCTCATCATACATCTGGTGCCTTCTCGACTCAGGAGTAATGTTCCACATCACAGGCCTTTCACACCTGTGCCCCACACATGTAGTGATGCACAGACGATGCCTCGATGTCAATGAATGGACAAGTATGTCCATCCATGGACAAGTATGTCCGCCCTATCCCTACCTGTGTGCCGCCTGTCACCACTGTGATGTGTGAATACCGCTGTACTGCTGCAAAGAGGGCCTGTGTATGTTCCCATATCACTATGGGAGTGCTGCCGTATGTGTACCCATCGTGATGGCGAGCGTACAGGCATGTGTACGGCCTGTACCACTACGAGTACGCATACGCGAGGCCACCCATACTGATAGGGAGCGTACACACGCCTGTACGCTCCCTATCAGTATGTGTGGCCTCGCGTATGCGTACTCGTAGTGGTACGGGCCGTACACACGCCTGTACGCTCCCTATCAGTATGGGTGGGCTCGCGTATGCGTACTCGTAGTGGTACGGGCCGTACACACGCCTGTACGCTCCCTATCAGTATGGGTGGCCTCGCGTATGCGTACTCGTAGTGGTACGGGCCGTACACACGCCTGTACGCTCCCTATCAGTATGTGTGGCCTCGCGTATGCGTACTCGTAGTGGTACGGGCCGTACACACGCCTGTACGCTCCCTATCAGTATGGGTGGGCTCGCGTATGCGTACTCGTAGTGGTACGGGCCGTACACACGCCTGTACGCTCCCTATCAGTATGTGTGGCCTCGCGTATGCGTACTCGTAGTGGTACGGGCCGTACACATGCCTGTACGCTCCCTATCAGTATGGGTGGGCTCGCGTATGCGTACTCATAGTGATAGGGAGCGTACAGGCGTGTGTACGGCCCGTACCACTACGAGTACGCATACGCGAGGCCACACATACTGATAGGGAGCGTATAGGCGTGTGTACGCTCCCTATCAGTATGGGTGGCCTCGCGTATGCGTACTCGTAGTGATAGGGAGCGTACAGGCGTGTGTACGGCCCGTACCACTACGAGTACGCATACGCGAGGCCACACATACTGATAGGGAGCGTACAGGCGTGTGTACGCTCCCTATCAGTATGGGTGGCCTCGCGTATGCGTACTCGTAGTGATAGGGAGCGTACAGGCGTGTGTACGGCCCGTACCACTACGAGTACGCATACGCGAGGCCACACATACTGATAGGGAGCGTACAGGCGTGTGTACGCTCCCTATCAGTATGGGTGGCCTCGCGTATGCGTACTCGTAGTGATAGGGAGCGTACAGGCGTGTGTACGGCCCGTACCACTACGAGTACGCATACGCGAGGCCACCCATACTGATAGTGAACGTAGTCACGCGTGTACGGGCCGTTGCAATGCATTTGGGGTGCCCTAGGGCCCCGGAACGCACCGTACCTGTGTGTGGAGCTCAAAATTACATAGGGGACACATGAGGGACAAGTATTAAGGCCTACATGCATGCTGGTTGTCATGGAGACCAAGTTCAAAATTCGAATTTCTTCTGGAAGGTGAACAGCAGAAGTCAGTTGGAATAAAAATACTTTGTTGCAATGTGTTTGTGGAGCTGACATCATGCAGGAGAATGAAACCGATAGAGTACACACAGACTGCTAGGTTTGAAGGGATTGGTGGAAACATAGGATGCAAATGTGAGTGACCAATCACTCTGTACTCCTGTGCATGAGACAGGGCAGAAAGGCACATATAAGGCAGCCAGGTCCCATGAGGGAGTACTTGCCTGCACATCTTTGAATTCGTCGACCCAGCTGCTGCTACTGATTCCCTGGAACCATGTCAAGGGCTGTGGAGAGGTCACAGCCATTCACCCTGGAGGAGAACATGGCATTGCTGGATGTGATCCTCCCACAGTACCCATGCTGTATGGGCGACCAGGGTATCAGGTGAGTGCATAGGCCACTGGCACAGACTGTCCCTATGTTGTGACTGTGACTTCTGCCATTGTGTCCTGGTGTGACACACATGCCATGTACTGTTGGGGGTGTCCCAGGGGGGGGGATGCCTGATGTCTCCCAGCAGTGCCCTGAGACAGGAGGGGTGTCTGCCTATCACTAACAGCAGTGCCCTGAGACAGGAGGGGTGGGTACAGAGTGCTCCCAGCAGTGCCCTGAGACAGGAGGGGTGTGTGCCTATCACTAACAGCAGTTCCCTGAGACGGGAGGGGTGGGTGTGATGCACAGTGTGAGCCTTGATCATTGATTGTGACATTGCCATCATTCCACCTGTGTACCCACCATGGCACGTACTGCTTTTTCCCTCACCAGACGATCATGTCCCTATGACAAAGGTGCAATGCGTTGGCTGCATGACATGCCTTGTTGTTACCTGCTAATTTGTTATCAAATGTCTCTCTGTGACATGTGGCTGGTGTATTGATGTGGTGTCACTTGTTCTTCCTCACAGGTAGGCGCCACTGCCAAGGAGCAGATCTGGCTGACCGCCGTCAGTGCCGTGAGGGGTGTGGATGGTCGGAGGCGGAGCCTGTCCCAGGTGAGGAAACGCTGGCAGGATATCCGGTGCTGGACGCGGAGGATTGCACGGGTCCTGCTGGAGGACTCACCTGAGAGCCACAAGAACCGCGGGCGCCGCCGTCTGAGCCACCTCCACAGGCGTGTGCTGCCGGTGGTCTTTCCAGACTTGGATAGGCGCTTACAGGCGAAGCAGCAGCCGGAAGGGGGTAGGTACATGTGTGTGTTGTGTGTCACCGGCATTTGTAAGGGCACAGTAGCATGAATTCACTGCCAGGGTTTAAAGGTGCTGTGCAGATCCATTTTGCCCCAGTATAGCGCTGCGCCCCTGCCACCCTTCCCCTCCTTGCAATGTGTTCCCTGGTCTGTGTGTAGTCACTCCTTCACAAGGTAATGTAGGCTGGCGCTTTGTCCACGAGAACTATGCCTGTAGCATCATGTGTGGGGGTGGTGTGTAACAGGTTTTGGGACCTTGGCTGTGCCCTGTCAAGTTCACTGCATGTGGGTTCCATGTCAGTTGGCACTGATGCTGACTCCAGACATGGGAGTTGGTCTCTCATGTGTCATGCCTTACAGCGCGCATGTCCTATGTAGTGGCCTGTGACATGATGTGCATGAGTGTGCGATACGCATAGTGCAGGGATGGTGGCGTGGGTTGCAGTCATTACCATTCAGGAGCATGGAGTTGCGTGGCCACTACTGTCCCCTGGGGCACCTTTTCATCGGTGTTGTATGTGTCATCATACACGTGGACACTCTCAGTGTCTACAGCGTAGGGTGTGCTCTGTGCCATTGTCCCCTGGCACCATGTATATAGACGTGCTATTTTGTACAGGTGTCCACTGTGCAGCCTGACCTGAATGTCCTTCTTCATACTCACAGTTGCTAGTGCCTGTGTGTCTTGTTATACTCATCTGAGGATGGGCACTGGTACCTCATTATTTGTACAGGCGCACCTTGGCTGTTTGGCGTCCAATCTTGCATGTTGCCTGCCCCTGTGTTTATCACCCAGACTATGAGATGTTGGTGCCACCTGTGTCTCAACTATTTGCCTCGTGTAGGGGGTGGTTGGGGCGGGCAAAGCCTATATGTCAAATCCAGATTTCTACTTGCTGGGTCTGGGCAGTGTGTGATGTTTGTCTGGACACACACGCAAGGTGCAGTGACCGAGTCATGTTGTGCATGTTTTCAGCATTACCTATGCAGCATGTGTCTCAAGTTCATGGATATGGTCCCTGGTCATCGGTATTTTCGCCAACGCTGTGTGGTGCAGATGCAGTGCTGGATTGTCCCCAGGGCCTGGGTGCTATGTCAGACTCCGTTTCCTGTCTTTAGCTATTGTCTCATGCTCTCCATGGTATTTCAGTGGCATGGTGGCTCAACCAACTGTGTGTTTCATGCCCTACATCGGTACCTTGTTTAGTAGATGTTAGGGATCTTCCTTTTCAGGCTGTGCAATGTTACCTATGTAGATTGGACTCATGTGACAGATGTGTACAGGTGTCTGATTAATTTCTGTCTCTCCACCCTGCCCACAGCATCGTCGGGGGACACAGAGGGAGACATGGACACAGACCAGGCGGAGGGACCGAGCACCAGTGCCAGCCGTGACATCGGGGCTGGCACATCGAGTGGGACAGAGGCGGAGGATAGTGCGACCGAGGACCTGTCGACTGGCACATCAGAATACGAAGCTGACAGGTCCGTGGAGGATGTCTCCGAGTGGGCGGAGGCTGCACCAGCAGCTGACAGCGGAACAACACCTCGCACCGCCCCCTCAGTTCCCATCAGCCGCCTCCCACTTGCTCGTGTCCCTTCCCAGCGTGCCCGGTCACCGCATGTCTCCTTCATGCCAGGCACCGCACCCCCTGCCCCTGTCTCCACTGCTGCCGCCAATGCTGAGTCTGTGGACATCCAGCGGCAACTGCAGGTTGGTCAGGCTGCGATCCTTAATGTCCTCCATGCCCACGGGCAAACCCTCAACAACATCGAGGCATACTTGGAGGGCATTCATTCATCGCAGGCTGACCAACGCAACTTGCTGAGGTCCATAGACTCGACACTGACTGCAGCAGTGGGTCTCCCGCAGCGCGACCTCCCCCCACCTACCCCTGCCCCATCCACACTTCCCACTCCCATGCCTGTCCCACGTACACCCAGACGTCGGCATGCACCCACATCAACAGACACAGGCACCACACCAGCAGGGAAGGTCCACCGCACTCCTCCTGACACGCACACACAGGGTGAGGTAGGCACACCCACTGGGTCGGGGGGCAAACGTGTGACACGCAGCCATAGTGGGAGTCCTCATTCCACCCAGTCCACTCCCTCCAAATCCCCTCCCCTCAGCTCTCCTGGCCACATCTCCCCCAAGGACTCCTTCATGGCCGCTCTGTCCCTGAGCCCCACAGTGACACCACCCCGCAAGCGGTCAAGGAAGTCCTCGGTCAGGGTGGTTGATTCTCCCCCCCTGTCTACGCCCTCCCCCGGTGGCACTGCGACCCATCCCTCTGACCCCCCCCCTCCTTGGGGCCTGTGGATCCTTCGGGTGCAGGGGACTCCCTGGAGGACCTTGCAAAGGTGTGTAGTGCCATCCTGGCCTCCGCCTTTGGCCCTGCCCCACCCCCTGTGGTGGAGTCCTCCATCCCTGCACCCACAACACCTCCCCTTTGCCCTGATGTCCCTGCGGTGCCTGTTGCTTCCCCCCCCCATGATGCCCTCACCCCTGTGGAAGACGATGGCATGTAACTGTGCAGGCAAGGTAGGGGACACGCATCCCACTGTGTCCCCCATCCAGCTGAGACTCATTGACTGGCCTATGGGCTTTGTGAATATTGAACTGCCTGCGATCCACGGACATTGTGCTCATGCTGAATAAAGCTTAATTTTCTTTTCATTATAACACTACTGCTATGCTGGTATTGGTGTTGGTGGGGCTGCTACATGGTTTCGGGTGGTGTTTATGTGTTGGGTGTGTGGGATATGTAGTAGTGTGCTGCTCATTGGGGGGACCCTGGGATCTGTGTGCCATCACAAGGTGTTAGCTAACTTTCTTTGTTCATGTAAGCAGTTACTGCATGGTGCAATTGTCCCAGGGTGTATTCCTTCCTCTGTGTACCCTGATATCTTCCCTGCAGGGTGTTCCCAATGTTTAGCGCAGAGCTGTGTCTACATGAGCTGTGTGTGTGACGGAGCCCTTCTACTTTGGCCATGCATGCAGGGCCATGTCTCCACCTGCAACATTCGTGGCATCCTTGGTGATCACTGTACTTGTGTGTGGAGTCTGTTGACATGAGTTCATGGGGACATGTTCCCTTGTAGGCAGTATGCATGTGGGTACTTCCAGCCTCACACACATGTGTTGCACACCTCCTGTCTCTGGGCACTGCTGGGAGTGATAGGCGCCCACCCCTCCTGTCTCTGGGCACTGCTGGGAGGACTCTGCACACACCCCTCCTGCGTCTGGGCACTGCTGGGAGGACTCTGCACACACACCTCCTGTCTCAGGGCACTGCTGGGAGTGATAGGCACACACCCCTTCTGTCTCAGGGCACTGCTGGGAGGACTCCACACCCACCCCTCCTGTCTCAGGGCACTGCTGGGAGGACTCCACACCCACCCCTCCTGTCTCAGGGCACTGCTGGGAGGACTCTGCACACACACCTCCTATTTCTGGATATGTACGCTTGGAACATACACGGTGGGGGTACGCTCCATGCATACAAGGGTGAGGGTATGGGTCGTACTTACACTGTTGGGGTGGGGGTACGCTCCGTGCATACGAGGGTGAGGGTACGGGTCGTACTTACACTGTTGGGGTGGGGGTACGGTACGTACATACGTGGTTGGGGTGGGGGTACGCTCCATGCATACGCGGGTGAGGGTACGGGTCGTACTTACACTGTTGGGGTGGGGGTACGCTCCATGCATACGCGGGTGAGGGTACGGGTCGTACTTACACTGTTGGGGTGGGGGTACGCTCCATGGATACGAGGGTGAGGGTACGGGTCGTACTTACACTGTTGGGGTGGGGGTACGGTACGTACATACGCGGTTGGGGTGGGGGTACGCTCCATGCATACACGGGTGAGGGTACGGGTCGTACTTACACTGTTGGGGTGGGGGTACGCTCCATGCATACGCGGGTGAGGGTACGGGTCGTACTTACACTGTTGGGGTGGGGGTATGCTCCATGCATACGCGGGTGAGGGTACGGGTCGTACTTACACTGTTGGGGTGGGGGTACGCTCCATGCATACGAGGGTGAGGGTACGGGTCGTACTTACACTGTTGGGGTGGGGGTACGCTCCATGCATACGAGGGTGAGGGTACGGGTCGTACTTACACTGTTGGGGTGGGGGTACGGTACGTACATACGCGGTTGGGGTGGGGGTACGCTCCATGCATACGCGGGTGAGGGTACGGGTCGTACTTACACTGTTGGGGTGGGGGCACGCTCCATGCATACGAGGGTGAGGGTACGGGTCGTACTTACACTGTTGGGGTGGGGGTACGGTACGTACATACGCGGTTGGGGTGGGGGTACGCTCCATGCATACGCGGGTGAGGGTACGGGTCGTACTTACACTGTTGGGGTGGGGGTACGCTCCATGCATACGCGGGTGAGGGTACGGGTCGTACTTACACTGTTGGGGTGGGGGTACGCTCCATGCATAAGCGGGTGAGGGTACGGGTCGTACTTACACTGTTGGGGTGGGGGTACGCTCCATGCATACGCGGGTGAGGGTACGGGTCGTACTTACACTGTTGGGGTGGGGGTACGCTCCATGCATACGAGGGTGAGGGTACGGGTCGTACTTACACTGTTGGGGTGGGGGTACGCTCCATGCATACGAGGGTGAGGGTACGGGTCGTACTTACACTGTTGGGGTGGGGGTACGGTACGTACATACGCGGTTGGGGTGGGGGTACGCTCCATGCATACGCGGGTGAGGGTACGGGTCGTACTTACACTGTTGGGGTGGGGGTACGCTCCATGCATACGAGGGTGAGGGTACGGGTCGTACTTACACTGTTGGGGTGGGGGTACGGTACGTACATACGCGGTTGGGGTGGGGGTATGCTCCATGCATACGCGGGTGAGGGTACGGGTCGTACTTACACTGTTGGGGTGGGGGTACGCTCCATGCATACGAGGGTGAGGGTACGGGTCGTACTTACACTGGTGGGGTGGGTGTACGTTCCATGCATAGGGGGGGTGGGGGTAGGGTCCATACATCTCTGTCCCCACGCTATGTGATGCTTGTGCGGGCCGTACCCAGGCCTTTGCCACGTGGGTACGATCCGTCCCGCCATTGTTGGGGTGACGTGGTTGTGGGCGTGGTACGTCTCGTACCCACGCTCTTGAGGCGTGGGTACGGGACGTACCGGTCTGGTTGTGTTGCCGGTTCACGTGGTGACGGACTTCCGTTGTGGCGGTCGCTGCCTTAGCTGGACACGCCCCCACCCCCTCGTAGTGACCAGGGCATGGGTGTCAGGTATGTCCTGGGCATGTGTGGTGTGTGACTTTGGTGGGGGTTTTGTGGCCTGCCCTGGTCCTGCCACCCCCACCCCCCCCTTTCCCCCCTCCCTTAGTTGTTCTGACCTTCTGCGGCGTCTGCGTCGGAACCTGTAGAGGAGGTGGACTGCTATGAGGGCCGGGATGACACGTAGGTTCGGGTCCATGTCTGTCCGTCGCGTACGGGTCCTCCTTGTTTGCGTCGTCCTGTGTGTCCGTCGCGTACTGGTCCTCCTTGATCGCGGGGTCCTGTCTGTCCGTCGCGTACTGGTGGTCCTTGTTCGCGTCGTCCTGATTTCCCGGCAGTTTTTGGCAGCCGGAAAATATTCACCGTGCGGGATGACGTCGGTGCGAATCGTGATTCCTGGTTCGTGAATGGCAGGCTACGAGCGTCCCGACGTCAGGTCGGCCCTTTCCCGGATCGCATTGGTAGGTTTATTTTGTTCGGTCGGGCTTTTTTACGAATCGTACGGAAATGGTGTTCCGTGCGAATCGTAATTCCTTGTTTGTAAATTTTGACGACCGGGTACGCGTCGGACGGAGAATTTGCTCCGTCCGACGGTTCGTACCCGGTTTTTACCGGATCGTGATCGGCACCTAAGGCTCTCATTATGAGTTGTGCGGTACTGAAGGGGTGCAAACACCGCACCCGTAAATACTGCTAACGTGCAGTAACACTCTCAGAGGGCCATGCAATTAAGAGTTATTCATTATGAAATGGGAAATAACTGTGCAGACCTGGTTTTACTGAGTGTAATTCCATACAGTTTTCCCTGTTTCTGGGAATTAATACTCATACTCACCAATGCTCGGGGCAGGTCGTAAATGAGAGCTGGGAGGTAGGTGCTGTGTGAGGGTGGATGTAGGGGGGTTGTGAGAGTATGGGAGAAAAGATTAATAAAGTGCTGTGATAGAGGGGAGCATGATATGTTCTCACCTTCCTAAAATATCTTGGGCAGGGACGCGGAGAGAAGCTTAGCTGCTGTTGAAAGGCCTAATGAAATTTTACTAGCGAAAATTGAAAAACGTTAAAATCGGTTCTGGTGTCCCTCACCTGGGAAAACTGATTGCCAGCCTCCCTCTACTAAAGTATTTGGAAAATAAAATAAGGTTACCACGAAAAAAAACATTACAAATGTTTTTATGATCAACATTTTTAAAAACTGCGGGGCAGATTCACAAGCCCCTTGTGACACTTTTACGCCGCTGTTGCGTCACTTTCGTGACGCAGTGGTGGCGTAAACCATGCACCATGTTGTGACTTATTTACAACGTGACGCATCTAGGCAGATGCGTCACGTTGTAAAGCCCTGCGCCACATGAAACTCGCAGGTAAGCCCCGTAAAACTGACGCAGTGAAATCTACAAGATTTCACTGAGTCAATTTTGCGATGCTGCTGCGTGAAAGTGACGCACCACGTTAAGTATGGGCGGCCCCTGTGCATTGCAGGAGTTGCGTCACGCTTGCGACGCGACTCCAGCAATGCGCCGCCCGTACGCCACAAGATGCGTCACGCATCTGCCCCTCCTTGCATCATGGTGCACCGCATTGTAAATGTGACGCATCCATGGTGGCGCAAGGGGGGATTCCGTGACGCATCTGTTCTGGCACATTCCTGCTGATTTGCAGAGATGCGCCAGAAGTTGTAAATCTGCCCCTAAATTTATATATTTATTTTACATGTAGAAGAAAAAAGTCTATTATCTTTTTTTTAAAATGTATTGGTTAATTAATTTAAATATGTTAAATTGCATAAAAATAATTATTGTGAAGTTTAAATAAAATAATAAATTCTCATTTGAGGAAAAAATATAATTTTTATTTTGCATTAATAACTATTGGTGTATATAATTAATTAAAAATAATCCAAGTATATTAAAAGAAAAACATTTGTTCAATTAATGCGCAAATTCTAAAACATTTGTTACAATATTTTAGAAATAAAGAATAAATATGATTTTTTAATATATTATTTATATTTTGATTTATTTATATTTAAATTTTTTCCACATTAAATTGAACGTTTAAAATGATAAAACATTTAAAGTAATTTAATTTGATTTAACATTATTTCCTAGACGTTTTTTTTTAAACTCATACCTCCAACATTTTCATTGGGAGAGCATTGCAGTAACAGTGGTTGCCCATGTATGGTGCTAGACTTACAGCAGTTTTTTTTGCAGTACTACTTTAGAAGTGCAGTTCATGAATAGCATTTTGTAGTACAGCTCGTAGGACAAGTGTGGTAGTACTCTACAACACGTACCACAAAATGCCATTTGTCAATAAGGCCTTGAATGTGTTATCCTCGTTGCTGTTTTTTTCTCAACTTTTGTACCAGGGATTGCATACCTCATGCTCACTGGTCTCCTGCCTGACTGAACAGTGGACAGCAACTGGTGTTAAACACTTTTGTATGCTTACCTATACTCTTGAACAGAAGGATCAAATGGAGACGGGCTATAAAAATCACTGCAGATATTCAGATTCTCACATTGCCCATTTTTAATCGATAGTACTTTTGAGATAGATTCGGTGATTGACCGTTATCCCAGATACATTTCTTCCAGTATTTTTTTGAATATTTTCAAACCTCACAGAAAAAAAAATATACTCCCTCCACCTGAATTCCCTGTGCATTGCGTTTTTAGTAACTGCTTATTCGAGATTGGCAAATTAAGCAGGTATCTTTAATATTTTGAACATACAGTTTATGGGTTTAATTTGTGTTCTAATATTTTTTTTAAAAAAGATAATGTTAGTGCATTCCTATTTGCAGATTTTGCTAAATGTATACAATGTGGACATTTTGCATAGAGAAACCTATTTACTGTGCAAATGTTTTCTACTTATTTGCAAATGCTATGGTACACTGGTCTGTCATTTTACCTATTTACATAACAACCAAAATGACACTTGAACATCCACAAATGGTTAGGCTTTCTGTCTTAGATGCCTTCATTTAGTCTTTGTGTGAGTGTAACTTTAGACATGTTTCTTATTAGTTAGGCGTTATATTGTATTCTGATTAAGGTATTTCAGTGTTAATTGATGTGCATGGATTTTTTAACTTTTTGGGGCATAGGTAACCTTGCTGCGCTGCCCTGTGTCACTGGGAAAGGGCTGTATTTAGTCAATACGGCACAATCCTGTCCTTTCCCCTTGCACTGGCACCTTTTTGGTAGCCCAGCCCCAATGCAGGCTCCCCTGCACAATGGTGCAAGGGTGCCTTGGTTGCATGCAGAATTGTTTTTGTGCAGGAAGGGGAACCTTCATGTACAAATGCAATCCTAAGAGGCTTTTTTCTCTTTCTATTTGTGCTGTAGAATGCAGCACACGTAGAAAGAGGAAAAACAAGGAGAAATAAAGATATTGCTCTTCGTTTCGCATCACCTGTGGAGGAGTAAGATTTTGGTGCATTCCCAGGTTTGCAAGTCCTTGTATATCTGGGAATGCATAAAAAACTATTGGAGTTGCATGGGAACATCCATCACAATGCCAATGGAACGACTCCTTTGCGCAGAGTAAGGTGATTTGTGTTGCATTTCCGTAATATAGATTTTTGAAACCATTCAAAGCCACGCAAAGTGGACTTGCGTGGCTTCATAAATCTGACTTAGAGGCTTGCTTCACACATGAATCACTTTGCGTAGTGCAAATGTGACGCAAGCTTCTCATAAATATGCCCAATTTTTTAAAAATGTTTGTTAGTTTGTATTTGATAGTGTTGCATATGGGTGAATTAATAAAAACAAACTTTAATGATTTTAGGAGTTTTATAATGCACTAAGGGCCTCAGTTATGGTATTTTGGCATAGGATAGTGCAGCAAGACACCTTTCTGCTAGGCATGGATGGCAAACTCCTACTTCACCCATGGAGTTTGCAGAGCGTTTCCCACTCCACACTTTGCTTGGAGCACGGAGTTTGGCAAAAAAACTCCAACTCCCTCCATGGTACAGTTTACCCGGTGCAGCACCCAGTGAATCTCCACTTCCACATCCTGTTTCCATGACAATAGACTAGGCATTCATAGGGGGCTGCCAGTGCCAGATATGGGCTTTCTACTTGCCTGGCAAACAAACAAAAAAGGGAGTAAGGGGCTCTGTGCTCCTTCACCATCCATGCCTAGATGTCAGGGCTCCCTCTGTTTAGTGAGGGAAAGCATAACCTGGTAACCATCAGCCTGGCTGTGCGCATGGTATGGGCCAAATCAGTCTCCCACCCCCTTGCGCTGCAGTGGTTCTACCTGCTTAGACTGGTAGCACGCTTGCTGCCTGCACAGAGCGGCATCACAGGCATCCGGGTGCTGGGGAGAACACCCCTGCTTCTGGTCGTGACATGGGCCTGCAAGTCGATTAGCACGCTCTTAGTGAGCTGAAAGATCCTGAGGCAGAGCGAGGAGGAGACCCATACACAATTCGGGGAGCGATGGACCAGCACAGTCTTTGTGTGGCAACGTAGATACTGGGAGTCTGGAGGAGGTGTGCACAGCCTGGAGCAGGAGGACCCATCCACGCAGCAGCCCCACGAGGACCACTGAGGCAAGCAGCTGGGTGGGCTAGGAGGACTGGCTGTCAGGGCTGGGGGCTGTGATGTGTGGTCATCACATCAAAATCAATTCCCGGACTTGCTTTATGGTCTCATTTTAAATGGACTTAGTTTCAAAGTGCAGGATTATTTTAAACAGTCTCTATCGCCATCTACTGGAATTGTTTTTAAGTATTTAACCATAACGCTCTCATTACCATTATACTGCACAAGTCTGTTATCTTGGATTAATAATAAATGAATACTCCGCCTTTGCGCGGAGCTCGGTGAAATTCAGCAGAGGTTCTTGGTAACCGAGCGGAATTCCGCAGAGTGAAACTCTGCAAGCTCTGCCCGGGCCTACTTGCACTGTCCTACGCCAAAGTGAAAGCACAGGAATGCACCGCATTTACGCAATACAAAGCATTCCTGTCCTTTCTGCCTGCACTGGCGCTGATTTATGAGGCTACTCAAAACCACGCAGGGTGGCTTTGCGTGGTTTTATAAATCTTTATGAGAGCCCTGCGTCACACATCTACCACTTTGCTCGGTGCAAAAGTTATTCACGTTGTAAATAAGTCGCTAAGTGTATAACCTTTCAGTAACTTCAGAGCACGGGTGTAAAAGAAGGGAAGTTTACTAGTCATCAAAAGCGGTATTGGAGATCAATGCAGCTGATCAGATGGGGTATGAAGACCAAGCTGTTGTTACGAGTTCTGAGCCTTCACTGGACCTCCGGGGCCATGAGAGAGAGAGTCTAAGTAATTTTAGGAGCTTCCTGACACATGTGGTTGAGTTCAATTCCAAAGGAGGAGTTGAGGCCATTACACAGCCTCAGACCATTTGGGATCTGCCTCTGTGTTTCATCTGTTGATGTAAACTTTCATGGACCAGCTTAGCTGAGCAGAGCAAAGGGTTCTTGTTGTGGTGTAGAGTCGAGCTACTTCCTGTAGCTGGTGATGATGACAAATGAATCAACATATATTTTCTCCTCTGGTGGCTGATTGAGGCCCAGTCATCACCTCAAACTCACTGTTGCAATATCAGGATGAAGCAACCACATAAATATGGAAAGAAATTAGCACTAGTCAATCAACCTTAGGTTTAACCATATTAAACTAACATTATTGGACAACAGCAATGCACATGTGCGTCCCACTGTTCCAAATCAACAGAATAGGAGTAAGTGTTAGAATACAGTTGATGGAGGGCAGAGTCCTCAAGTTTCCCAGGTCCGTGCGTGAGTAGCTCATCCACTCCAGGTATTTTGCTTTGCATTCTGAGATGTGCAGTCATGCTTTTCCATTATAAAATCAAGACTGAAACTACCAGAATTCATAGTGAAAAACTCTGGACTTGAGTCGATAATCACACATGGACCTGCGAAACTGGAGGTGTTGGTAAAAACGTATCATTAAAAAGGCATGCTGGAAGCACACGGTTCAGCTGCCAAGTTCTGTTTGATCATAGTTAAGTAAAGTGTGTGAATTTTCCTTTTACATTGCATGTAAAATTACCATTGCGCAAACCTTGCACTTTAACAGGTCATTCTAACCTTGTCTCCCACACAGTTCAATCCTCTTCCATGCGCCACTTCTCTGAGTCATGCAGTGATTGTTACAGTCTGTCAGAAAGAACTGGTCATTTTCTCAGTGCAAAATTGTAGTACTAAATATATATCATAGGTCATACTCCATCAGTTCTGAGAATCGCGATGAAGGCATTGTAAAAAAAGATACAATAAGCAGCTACTTGGGAAATTCTAAGGTCTAAATGAGAGTCCATTCAAATATACAAAATCCTTAAATGATACATGAATGTGTATATGTTGCTTTGTAATTGAAATATGTGTGTTTATTAGTGTCTACAGCAGGGGTGTCCAGCATAGGTTGAGGAAGGCCAGATCCATGCTACATTTTATGGCTATGAAAATATGATCTATTTATATAAAATTACTTTACATCGACTTATTCATACATACACGATCTGTGGTAAGCCTGAAGACCTGGCATTGATCTGGCCCTCCTTGATTGATGGTGTAAGTCAGGGTGCAAATCTGATCATTGCAAGCTTCGATAACATTGGCCAGAAGAAACATCATTGGGGGAGTACCTTATTAGATAGTCCAGCTTCCAGCCGAGTAATACGTGAGTATGTTCTTTGAAAACAGTGGTGTGTGAGGCATAAGCTATAAGACAGAGGTGAAACTAAACAGAAAACCAAAGCACCCTCATAAATAGATCCCTATCCACTTAACAATGTCAGGGGCAAAAAGATGATCAAATTAAATTCCTGTTTCGATGAGGAAACATTAAAGACCAGCACCCGGAAATTGGCTTTACTTGGTGGATCTTCTTCTGCTAGTGTGGCCAAGTACCTCTTCAGGACATTGACTGTGGAAAATCTTCCATATTTAAATTAGTTTGCCATCTCTTTTGTAATTTTTCCAAGGTTTTTGTTTTTTGGAGCAGTCATTTTTGGGCTTAGAATCTTATTGAAGATTCCACTGTGTCTTTGGTGGACAGCGGAATCACCGCCAGCATAGAAGGCGGGTGAGAATGTGCTCTCAAAGTGGTCGTATATTGTCAATGTTCTCATTATGGAACTCCTTAACGGGTCTTGGGGAGTTTTCCAGCACATTTTGATTACTCTTGGTGCCCTTCCATTACAGGTTACCATCATTTCCATGCTGGCTGTTTATAGTGGCCACATCTCCAAACATGGCGTTGGACTGGACATCTTCAGATAAACTGGTTCTCTATCACCGTGTTTTATGGCAATGCCACGGCTCTCTTCATGTTGGACCTAACTGTGCAGGATTGCCCTACTGAATATTGAAGATTTGAATATCATGGTACAAGAATATTGTGAACAAAATATCTAAGACCTTAATATCGAAAGGTAAGCGCATTTAGAGGAAGCATAGATTTACTGCTCCTAATTCACATCTACATACCTTGAAGATATCCATGTTGTCTAGGTACATATATGTGCAGTTAGGTATGGACAGTCTATTTACATACCTTTCAATATTTTGGATTCAATAGTTTGCTCTTGATCTTCGCTTGCTGCGATTGTCCGGCTTCGATAATTAGGGTGCACACGATAATGGAGCAAAAGGTATCTCTGATTACGAGGAGTCCCCATCTCATTTGATGGTGGTGTTGGATGAGAATTAACAATTTGCTAGAATTCCCTTTATTGCCTTTTTCTACATCATTGGTCAATTAAATGGAAATATTCCTCCAGACCCCTAAAGATCGTTGACTTCAAGCCATCATGTACAAATGTCCACACTAGCTCATACTATAAGTACTATTTTGTTCCCACAGAATGATAGAAACTGGATTTGTGTCTGTCTGTAAATCTCTCCAGGACGCTATTTCCTCAAGTGCCACTGATATAGCGGCTTTTCAATAATACATTGCATACACAACAAAATGGATCGTTATGTAAAGCACTGGTTTTAAAGTGTAAAATGATGGAAGTCAATGTACTCAATTTATTTAGTGAAGAAGAATAACAATAAGTCGAACTGGTCTTAATTTAAATCTAGTTGCTTGGGAAGAGCCAAGTTTTGTCCTCGCCCCCAGTTCAACTCAGCCAAGTCAATTACTGTTCATTTCCTCCAATGTGGCTTTCCACACAGGTCGTATATATTTCAAAATACATCAAAGGTTTTTAGGCATGATGCATTGTAAAAGTACATCAGTACCAATCAAAGCATCAATAATCATCCTTAGTATGAAAGTAACGAGCCCTCAGGCACCCCAGCCTCATTTCACACTCACCTAGAAGTGGAGATTGGCTTCAATAATGCAGGTGCTGAAAGGTCTCTGAATCTGGTGCCTTATGCTTCAGTTGCTTTAACCCACTGAGTTATTTTAAGATGCTTTCAAATGAATGGTGTTAGTATTGCTCATTACACTAATTTGTTGCACTTAAGAGACATCAAAAAGATTTAAGGGGCATATCTACAAGGCGGCGCTAAAAAACATTTGCCGCTTTTGCAGCCGTTTTCGGCCGAAAAGAGGCGATAATTTTATTGCTATATCAACAAAGGTCACGCTATCGCGTGAATCCTTGCTTTAGCGCCTGTTTTCTGAATGCCCAGCTTTGCATCTCTAATGAGATGCAAAGTGGGCGTTCCTTCCTGAAATAACTGGAGAAATGTCGCTAACTGACATTTCTCCAATTATCAAGGGAATCACTAACAAGCATAGCGATAAGAAAAGTAGCGCTAACAATAGTTATCGCTACTTTCCTTACGCCTGCTTTAGTTCTGACTTAGCCATTTAATACAATGGGAGGTGGATTACATGGCTAAGACCACCATGTCCTATCAGCAAGGTATCGCCGGTCACGGTGCCATAATCACACTGTTTTCCAGCTAATGCTTGCATACCTATCGCTTTGGAGATAAGCATTGCTGATAGCATGCTATCTCGGCAATAGAAAGCAGCGATAACCAGCGATAATTATCCTAGCGCTAAGTGCGCTTAGCGATAATTATCGCCGGCCCTAGCTGATATGCCGCCAAGTGTCCTTTTGGCTCTTCAAATACCCCTGCATGTTCCTCGCCCATCCTTGCAGCTATGTAACAGGCATGTTAAACCTAGCACCTAGATAGCCTTCTGGGTGAGATGTGGACTCAGCAATTAGCAATATCATTAATCTATATAACTAAAAGACAGTAACACAAGATAAAAGTTGAGACATATTAAACATTCAAAAAGATCAAGTCATAATTTGAACTGCCTCAAAGCATCATGTTTGTGACCCTAATCTCTATGCCGTAGGGAAACATGGGAAAGTGTCACTGGCGATATCCACAATTGATGAACATCATCAAAGCTGGAAAATGTGTCATCTGTCACAGAAAAGAAATAGCAGATGTGGGGACATATGGTGTGCTATCCCTCCTTGTAAAACATAGGTTTGCACTGACATAGGACACCATGTAGAGAAACACACGTAGAAACGTGTCATGGAAGCTTTGATCCATGTTTAATTTGTTCCAGTGTTTGCTGGTGTTCGGCACCACCACTTAATTGTTAACAACGGCACTCACTAATGACAGTCTTCCACATGATGGCACTATATGCCTATTTTTGTGTGGAGAACACCAGTTCAACAACTAAATACACATTTAAAAATACACTAGCTCATCCAGGCCATTCTTACCTCTTTGGGTAGCCTAGAATTGTCTAAACCTTCCTGAAGATAGAAGTGATATGCTTATTAGGAGACATTTATGCTGGCATGTGGGAGCAAAGGCAGGCTAAGTTGGTGGTGCAATCTGCATTGGCCTCCTGAACAGTACTTTGGGTCCTGACATTTATTTACAATTTATGAAGAAACATGGAGGCGGCACCAGGAAAGAAGTCACAAATCCATAAACGTGAACTTATTCAGAAATAATCCTTTTATTCTTCTTCATATAAAATATGGGAACACACAGGACAACAGCCAACGCGTTTCGTTCCTTTTAATGGAACTTCATCAGGGCTGCAAGCAACATAAAACAACATATAAATATCCACATAGATATAACATAAAAATAGACATACACAAACATTTAAATCATATCACATTGATGACACCAAACCCAAAATCAAAAAGTAAATGAACAAACCATATTCAACAGTACATATAAACACACCTAATCGACATCACAACATATATATATCTTTACAATGTAGAATCTAAACAAATTTAAAAAAGACACATTTATACAAAACTGACACCATTAATGATCATATAGTCATTAGACCAATAACTTCAATACAATCCATACTATCAAAAACAGGAGAAAGAATTGCGGAGAGGAAGAGACAAAAAATAATGTAATATATATAAACAAAATAAGCTTTAAATGGTACGCAATATGGACAAGAAAACCTGATATACACAGTTTACATAATTCAATATAATAAATAAATAGATAAATAAAATCTCACCATAATGAAGTAACAATTTCAATAAGGTTTTACTAATAATATCTAGAATGAAGGTCATCCAATAATAACCAAGGAAAGATGAGTATAATATAATATGTCTGAAAGTGAGCGAATAACACTTTTTACAATCTCACCAAGTATCCAATTGTTCGCCAGATCACAACAGAAATACACATGCATATAGATGTATTGCGAACATAAGTTCATTTGTAATAATATGATTCCTATGTATCTAAAACTTAGGTTATAATGAACCCACACTTTCAAAACCTGGGAAAACATAGTTAAGAAATGTCATAACCACTATTCCAATGTGTAGACGCAATTAACACTCTAGACAAATAAGGGCGTTGTATTAGAAAAAACATATCCGCCCTGAACTTACACAGACATCGCTTATGAATACCGATGTGCAATGTCTCAACAGTGCGAAAAATAAAAAATTGCATCTCATGTTAACTCAATGTAAATCATAGTAAGCTTGTGATGGTAAATATATACTAAAATCCATTGTCAAACCGTAGGGAACTCCTATTGTGTGATAATGTCTTATATACACAGCCAGCAATTGTATATAACTGGCAAAACGATGTTTATCCCTACTATAAGACAGTCTAAAGAGACACGATATCCATATCTCTTCATCAGATCGCAAACAACATTCAAAAAGAGCTCAAACCCATTATAGAGAAGAGTGGTAAGGGGGACTATAGTTGTTTTGAAGGCCCCCAGTGTTTTGTGGTACAGGAAGGGTATGTCAATACGGAACTACTTATGCCCTAGTTACATAACATCAGTACCTAGTGGTGGAACATGGTTACCCCCTAAACCTAAAGGCTTTTTTAGATGTGGGACTTGTGTTATTTGTCCGATGGGCAGAAATAAAACAACTTCATTTTCCTATAACACTGACCATAGATATTCCATCAACCAGTTTTGTAATTGCAATTCCACATATATTGTTTACATTTTGGGCTGTCCATGTGAAAAAATCTACGTGGGCAGTATTGTTCGCCCATTGAAGTTATGTATACAGGAACATCGGAGGACTATCAGGGGCAGGGATTCAAGATATCCCATCACCGAACACTATAATGTGGTACATGCGAACGATGATACCTTCTGGTTCCATGCGATTGAACACATCCCGAAACATAGGAGAGGTGGCAACAGGGAACTTATGCTTAGAAGGGCGGAAGCCAAATGGATATGTCGCTTGCAATCGACTCAGCTCGGACATAACACCGACAGCGAAATGCACTACTTCTTGTAAAATGGGATCCCCTTAGAGATCGGGCCCAATGGTGATAGCAATGGATTACTTGGCAATATATGACATGTGTCTTGATTGCTTGTTGTGTCTCTTATATTTATGTTTTGACATACCTAGTTTGGTGTGTATGTATGTTTATTCTTCATACTACAGATTGATATCTGGAGATGCAATGTCTTTGATTCGATATCCATATGGCTATGATTCCTATTTCTTCTGTTATACTAGCAATAAGTAGTGGACTTCGATTTTTTAGACTGTTTGCAGTTTGGTGCCATAATGGTATATTACACCAAACAGGATATAGCTCATGTACCATCGATTTTGTCTATTCCGGAAATAAAAATGATGGGGTTTAATCCCCGGGTTAATCATAATAATTATCTTTCCAGTGCCCAGATGTGTAAAGGAACAAATGAGTTGTTAACATAGCCATTAACATGTTGTGTTCATGACATACATTTACGTTCTCATCAGATGGAACTAATATTAGGCTTAGGTATGTCTACTTTGCCTGTTTTTAAGTGAAATTCTTTTCCCCTTTGCTGGTGCTCATTCATTGTAATATATTCTAATCATTACGTAATGGCGCTAATATTAGTATTAGTTATCTAAGACTCACGTGTTATTGTGAGGGTTTCTTTCTATTATCGAACATTTTCTCATTTATATACGAGGTTTGTGTGCCTTTATACTGGTCCAAAACACAATTGGAATTATTGTCCCGCATTTACTTGTGTTTTTTATTTTGCATGTATTTTTATAATACACCGATTACGATATATCTACAATTATGGTGCAAATTTGTACCTTTAATATATCAGCACGATGCCTCCGTTATGAATATCTGTGGACCGGTAGTATAAAGTAGCGCCCTATAAGTATGCGCCTCTTTTAGTTTGTGAACACTCTAAGATGGTGCCGAATTCGCTGGTCCGTATACAATTGAAGTTGCAAAGCGTATGACGTCAGACGCCGTCTTTACATTTTGTTGAGAGGCGGCAACGTTGTCATTATGAATCGTTGTGACTACTTAAAGGAAATTGACCGACAGCTTAGTGATAAAAGTTACAAGGAGATAAGTGAAAACCCTATGCCTAGCGTTGTACTTAAAATCAATGCAATGCTATGTGAATGGAAGGATTCATGTCTTATCACAGAGGACGAATATAGATATTTAAGGGTGGATTGTCCCTCCTACCCATGTATTATATTTTGCCCAAAATACATAAAGGGGGTAAGTTCCCACCCGGAAGGCCCATTATATCTGGGGTGGGCTCACCTACTGAAAAACTTTCCGAATATGTGGGTTTAAAGTTACAAAAATTTGTCCTGGGTTTGCCCTCTTATGTTAGGGACAGTAAGGATATTTTGGTGAAACTACAGAATTTTGAATGGTCGGATGACCTTTCTGTTACATTTGATGTTGAAAGCCTTTACACCTGCATTGATAGGAAATACGGAATTATGGCGGTACAGTCCTATCTAAACAAGGAAGGGGCAGAGCTATATGCACAAAATGAGATGATTGTTCATATGATTGATCTGATATTATTGAACAATTTTTTCCTCTTTAATGATCACTGGTTCCAACAGATCAACGGGCCCGCGATGGGTTCCAGGTTTGCTCCCTCTTATGCCTGCCTCTTTATGGGATGGTATGAGAGGAAGCATGCCTGGGCCAGATGTGCCTCCCCTTGGACACAGTACATCGTGTACTGGGGAGGTACATTGATGATGTAATATGTTTGTGGTCAAGATCAGTTGAACAACTGGAACAATATCATCTGTACTTGGATGAAAATCTGTTTAATGTAAGGCTTACTATGTCATATCAGAGAGAAACTATCAATGTTTTGGATATAACTTTCTATGTCCAGGATGGGGTTGTTCAGAGTAAGCTTTACCGTAAGACAACATCGTGCAATTCTTTGTTACATACATCGAGTGCACATGCTAGCTCTGTTATTAGGAACATACCCTTTGGGGAACTGACCCGCGTGAGAAGGAACTGTAGTGAGACGGAAACGTTTCAGGCAAATGTTGTTGAGACTAAACACAGATTCCTCAGACGAGGTTATGACATCAAAAATTTAAACAAAGCAGAAGCAAGGATTAATCTGATTAATACAGATGCTACATTGTGTAATAGACCAAATAAAAAACACTTACGTGAGAATGCAGTTGGTATTAGGTTTATCACCCAATATACTGTACATAGCGATATGATCTTTAATGTGTTTCGCAAAAATTGCCACCTTTTGACAGTTATTCCTGGATTGGAAGAACATCTGGCGGATTATTTATTTGGATATGAAATTATTGTTACAGTATTTTTATTTTACAATGGGTTACGTTTGACCTTAGGATTTAAACGTATGTTGGAGTTATGTTAAACTCTATTCACGAGCAGGCTAAACTTAATCTGGATGCCTGATGTATGATGCATAGACTATGTTCCGCTATGACTTTACCACAAAACACTGAGGGCCTTCAAACCAACTATAGTCCCCCTTACCACTCTTCTTTATAATGGGTTTGAGCTCTTTTTGAATGTTGTTTGCGATCTGATGAAGAGATATGGATATCGTGTCTCAGTAGGCTGTCTTATAGTAGGGATAAACATCGTTTTGCAAGTTATATACAATTGCTTGCTGTGTATATAAGACATTATCACACAATAGGAGTTCCCTACTGTTTGACAATGGATTTTAGTATATATTTACCATCACAAGCTTACTATGATTTACATTGAGTTAACATGAGATGCAATTTTTTATTTTTCGCACTGTTGAGACATTGCACATAGGTATTCATAAGCGATGTCTGTGTAAGTTCAGGGCGGATATGTTTTTTCTAATACAATGCCCTTATTTGTCTAGAGTGTTAATTGCGTCTACACATTGGAATAGTGGTTATGACATTTCTTAACTATGTTTTCTCAGGTTTTGAATGCGTGGGTTCATTATAACCTAAGTTTTAGATACATAGGAATCATATTATTACAAATGAACTTATGTTCGCAATAAATCTATATGCATGTGTATTTCTGTTGTGATCTGGCGAACAATTGGATACTTGGTGAGATTGTAAAAAGTGTTATTCGCTCACTTTCAGATATATTATATTATACTCATCTTTCCTTGGTTATTATTGGATGACCTTCATTCTGGATATTATTAGTAAAACCTTATTGAAATCGTTACTTCATTATGGTGAGATCGTATTTATCTATTTATTTATTATATTGAATTATGTAAACTGTGTATATCAGGTTTTCTTGTCCATATTGCGTACCATTTAAAGCTTATTTTGTTTATATATATATTACATTATTTTTTGTCTCTTTCCTCTCTGCAATTCTTTCTCCTGTTTTTGATAGTATGGATTGTATTGCAGCTATTGGCCTAATGACTATATGATCATTAATGGTGTCAGTTTTGTATAAATCTGTCTTTTTTAAATTTGTTTAGATCCTACATTGCAAAGATATATATATATGTTGTGATGTCGATTAGGTGTGTTTATATGTACTGTTGTGTATGGTTTGTTCATTTACTTTTTGATTTAGGGTTTGGTGTCATCAATGTGATATGATTTAAATGTTTGTGTATGTCTATTTTTATGTTATATCTATGTGGATATTTATATGTTGTTTTATGTTGCTTGCAGCCCTGATGAAGTTCCATTGAAAGGAACGAAACGCGTTGGCTGTTGTCCTGTGTATTCCCATATTTTATATGAAGAAGAATAAAAGGATTATTTTTTAATAAGTTCACGTTTATGGATTCGTGACTCCTTTCCTGGTGCCGCCTCCATTTTTCTTCAAAAGTTTGTTCTTGGGTTTCCTAGTGAGATCTATCCACAGCAGGTCTTGGAGAAGTTTGGCACAGGAGCATCATACCTATGGGACTTTGACATTGATGTGCACAACATTAGTCGGCTGTGGGATCTTTTGCTTGTCAATAATTTATATACAATGTAATCACTGGGACCATTTTCTATTCCTAGAAATCAAGAAACAGAAAGGGGACTTATGTAGGAGGCCTCTACTGTCAACAAGTGCCGGTAAACAAAAAAAACCTCTCCAGCGTAGGGGCGTGACTACGAGTACACCTTTTCTTTGGAAAACAGAAAAGAAGAGTAAAACAAAATGGAAAAATAACATGTACTGCCAACATTATAAACAGTGAAGGCAGTACTAGAGTCTTCAGTAGAATGATGCTATAATGAATGAATGATTTGAGTATGTACAATTTTCACTACTGATTCTCAAGAGATATTCATTAAGTATGTTATCTTAATATCTTTTCTAATACTTAAAATGAAAGCAAATGTATTGGATCATTTGTCTGATTTATTACTAAAAGTACATCCAAGTGGTATGTACATAAACAAGTGACAAAAAACCCATCCAGGATAAATAAAGTGAGTGGAATTTTCCTATGTTAGAGTAATCAACTAAACTAGACATTTGACATTTTCATCTTTCAATTAATAAATGGTACACATCAACATCAGGCATAAAATAATAATTTTTTGCAGACATCTGCATTTCTGAATTAGTAACCTATTTCAGCAAGAGACACCCTAAAACATTTAACAGTTAAGCGAACCTATAAAAGCAGAAATACCATAAAAGAACAGTAGAACAGTCGCTTTATTACACTCAAAATCAATTAAAGAATTTGATACAGTGTTTAATGCATTGATCAGTTTACAAATGTATTATTCCCTGTGCTGGTTTTGTCTGAATATTTAGTTTTTTCTCACGACTAGAATCCAGCCAGACTAAATATGACCTCATTATTTTTAATTACATTTTTGATACAGACAAGTTGACTAAGTATCCCAAGTTGTACAAATAATTAGACAAAAAGTATTTATAGTTTCATTGAACCACTGTCATTGTAATATAAATAAACACTGACCTGGCTTCAAAACTTTGGGTCCCTCTTTGTAAGAACTGGGATTCCTGATTGGCTGAGATATACACCCAGGCCAGGCAGGAACCCCCATTCTAGTCAGGGTAAGCTACATGCACTATAAGATAATCTGAGCTCACCCTCTAGTAGTTTGGCACAGAGCAGTCAGGCTTATCTACAAAAGCAATGTGTAAAGTATTTGTGCAACACGCACACACACACAGTAACACAATAAACACACCGCAAAAAGACTCCACACAGGTTTAGAAATATAGAATATTATATTCTGAACAAAACAAGACCAATAAGACAAATACGCGATCAGAGAACCTCACGATATGCTTCTTAAAAGTATAATTGTGAAACAGTGCTTAAAGGATCTGAGGTTTTCAAAAAGGTTAGTTGCAGTCATGCAGACCGGGGTAATGTGACACAAATCCCTCAGAGGCTAACCAGGGACAGTTGATCATATTTACGATAAAACCATTCACCCAAAAGTCACTAGTGATTCAATTGTTAATTACGGTCACTAAGACCAAGGTACTTTCACAGGTACGGACCCCTGCAAGGGAGTGCAGGCTGGGTACAGAAACCATATCTACACAAAAAGGTATTGGAGAGTGGCCCCGTACCAGAAAGGCTTGAGAGGTTGTTAAATTGGAGTACGTCATCCCTGAGTAGAATTACAATCACAAAAAATACCCCATTGGACCAACTTGTGGTCAGTGGTGTTGGTTAACTAACTACACACGAGAAACAAGGAAAAAAGGTGGGAGGGGGTGGAAGAGGGGCCTCTCTAGTGAAAGGTTGCACCTAACTCAACTGTGAATGTGGGGAAGAAAAACTTTTTGTTTAATTACCCTCACACACCCTAGTGGTGTCATGCTTCATCATCGGGTCACCCTAACTCCTAAAAGTCGGGGTGGGCTCAACCACAGTGTTGGGAGCTCTTTAGATAAATGAAGGTCAGGGGGATTAAAGATTAAGAAACCTCAGGCAGACCCCTGGTGTCCCTTTATTCTTGGGTCTGTCTGGGTTATTAAAAATTCGTAAAAAAACGGGTCTTAGGAGTATTATGGTCCTAAGACCCTGGTGCCAACATGTTTCAGTCCTGAGTGGCCGGGTAGGTCCTGGACTTTCTTCAGGGCAAAGGGATACCCCCTCTGTGAGGTTTACTGGGAAGGGAAGTCCCTATCCTGTTAGTGAGGCGAGGTCAGAGAAGCTACTCCTCGTATGTGTATAAACAGAAAATGTGTCTGTTAACTGCGAACGTCCATCTGTGAAATAAAAACAAAGGACAGCGACAGAAAACATACAACATTAAAAATGACATTGATACAGTATTACTGTTGTGCTTAATACCATTTTGGTGCAAAGTGGAGACCAGACCTGTAAGCAAGCCAGTGTCATCAGTCTCATCCCCTCATGTGCCACTCATCTCTTCATCTGTAACACACTGATTCTATGTGACAGGTATTTGTGAAGTGGCGATTTTATTCGCATGCTAACACTAACTGCGTGATAGTCTTTGTATATCCCAGAGTGCCTGCACCAGGTGCCAGTCTCTCAGTACAGCAATTCAGTGTATTTTCCTCAGTAACGTGCATTTTAAAAATTTCTGTAGTGAGCGTAGATACATGCATCATACATTCATCTAGCCTGTACATTCTACCTCATTCATTCAGTACCTTACCCTACTTGTGGAGGCTGAGAGTGTCACACAGGACCGGTAGGATACTGTGGGCAGTCCTGAGGTAGCCATCAAGGAAAGATCTGAGAGAGATTAAAGAATGCGGGAGGGAGGAAAACAAAAGTCTCCAAGCTGTGAGGTTCACAGGGGCCGATTCTACATCTCGCTAGCGTGATCAGACACAAAATGTGTCTGTGTGTGTTGTTAGTCACTTACTTCAATAACAGATCTCACCCCGCTCCTCAAACCTATTTAGGTACCGGTCCTCGGCTTGTGCAAAGGGGTTCTGGAGATCGGTGATTACATTTCCAAAGATAGCGCGGGACGGGGAACCGGAGTGTTGGAATCCCGCCCCTGCTCTGGAGACCGGAAATGACGTCATCGTGACGTTACATTTAGTATCGCTGTATGCAACTAGGGAGTGTGGGAGTTGTAGTTCCTATTCTGGATTCTTAGTTAAAAGTCCGTGCGGGGACGTAACAGACAAGATAGAGAATCGATAAGGCATAACGTGAAATGGTGGAATCTAAAAATACATAATAGACGTGCGTCTGAATATAGCGCACAGGGGAATACAAGGCGCAATCACGTGTATAACGATAGGGATTGAAAAAGTGATGGAACTAGTAATCAAGTTGTAAACTAGATTACACTTTTGTGGCAACATTAGAACTTGTATGTTTGTTACCTGGAGACGTTGGACGGGTCAATTTGAAGTAAAGTATGTAACGCTAAAGATTTAGAAGGGGATAAAAAACTGTCACCAGAGGTTTACTCATGAAAGACAGGAATAAAGTGAAGATAACAGAGAACTGGGTCTCCACTATCTTATGACAGTCAATATAGGAGCCCGCCAAGGATCTTCTTGTTGGAAGATTATGTTCTCTTAATGAGTAGTGTAATACCTGCATTTAGAAAGAGAACATCCTCAAAACTGATCTGTAAAGACCCTTGTCTGTAGGGAATTCAATTCCTTAATGATTGAACTTAAGGATTTAAATGTTGCTTATTTATTGAGTTGACTCCAAGGAATGCAGGCATTTAGGCCGCTCTCATGGGTTTTCAAGTGATACACCCAGCGTTGTTCTCTGTCTAGGAGTCTTTTCTGCAGGTTGCCAATGCCCTTAACTTTTTAGATCACTGTCCACCATATATCAGTGTCTTTATGTTGATGCTCCTTATAGAGTGCTGTAAGTTTTGTTGCTGTATTGGCACACCTGATCGTGCTCCTGTGTTCGCTAATACGAATCTTCACCTTACGACTCGTCATGCCCACATAGGTCAAGTCACACGGGCATTTGATGAGGTAGATCACCGATTCCGAATTACAATTCGTATGTGATCTTTGTTCCCAGGGTGTATGTAGACCTAGATCGAGGTTTCTTGTGTGTTCAGTAAATTGGCATACCACACACGATCCACAGGGAAAATGACCCATAACTGGGGGATTGTTCCACAATGTCAATTAGTTGTCACTTTTTGGTGTATATATGTCTGTGTGGACTAGAGTGTCCTTTAGGCTTTTATTTCTTCTGAATGAGACCATTGGCTTCTCATATTTTAGTTTGTTGGATGTAATTATCAGCCACTTCTTGTTAATAATTTTCTTCACATCATTGGAGGATGAATTGAATGTTGAGAGACAGATCATTTGTTCTGGTTGTGTCCTCTCATGAGTCTCAAGAAGGGCCTCTCTTGGGGTATTGCGTGCTCTCTTCTTGGCTTTTTCGATGATTTTTACAGGTTAATCTTTTTGGTCAGTTTCTCTGTTAGAATCTGTGTTTCTTTCTTGTAATCTTGGAGGTCTGAACAATTTCTCCGAATTCGTAAAAATTGTCCCACTGGAAGGTTCTCTCTGAGGGCGCGCGGGTGAGCACTGTCGAATCTTAAGAAACTGTTCCTGTCAGCGGGTTTGGTGTACAGAGAACTTGTCAGTGTGCCATCCCTGGCAGTGATATTGATGTCTAAATAGCAGATTTTTTCTCTGTTCATGTTCATGGTAAAGCGTAAATGTGGGTTTAACCCATTGATCCAGTCTGTGAATTGTCTTAGACTCTGATCATCGCCCTTGCAAATTAACAGGACATCGTCGATATATCGTTACCATTCACAGATGTTAGTTGTGTATGGGTTCATGGTCCATATATATCGGTACACACAAGAAACCTTGATCTAGGTCTACATACACCCTGGCAACAAAGATCACATACGAATTGTAATTCGGAATCGGTGATCTACCTCATCAAATGCCCGTGTGACGTGACCGATGTGGGCATGACGAGTCGTAAGGTGAATATTCGTATTAGCGAACACAGGAGCACGATCAGGCGTGCCATTACAGCAACAAAACTTACAGCACACTATAAGGAGCATCAAAATAAAGACACTGATATATGGTGGACAGTGATCGAAAAAGTTAAGGGCATTGGCAACCTGCAGAAAAGACTCCTGGACAGAGAACAACGCTGGGTGTACCACTTGAAAACCTATGAGAGCGGCCTAAATGCCTGCATTCCTTGGAGTCAACTTAATAAATAAGCGACATTTAACACCTTAAGTGCAATCATTAAGGAATTGAATTCCCTACAGACCGGGTATTTACAGATCAGTTATGAGGATGTTCTCTTTCTAAATGCAGGTATTACACTACTCATTAAGAGAACATAATCTTCCAACAAGAAGATCCTTGGCGGGCTCCTATATTGACTGTCATAAGATAGTGGAGACCCAGTTCTCTGTTATCTTCACTTTATTCCTGTCTTTCATGAGTAAACCTCTGGTGACAGTTTTTTATCCCCTTCTAAATCTTCACCGTTACATACTTTACTTCAAATTGACCCGTCAAACGTCTCTAGGTAACAAACATACAAGTTCTAATGTTGCCACAAAAGTGCATTCTAGTTTACAACTTGATTACTAGTTCCATCACTTTTTCAAACCCTATCGTTATCCACATGATTGCGCCTTGTAGCCTCCTGTGCGCTATATTCAGATGCACATCTATGATGTATTTTTAGATTCCACCATTTCACGTTATGCCTTATCGATTCTCTATCTTGTCCGTTACGTCCCCGCACTGACTTTTAACTGAGAATCCAGAATAGGAACTACAACCCCCACACTCCCTAGTTGCGAACAGAGAAACTAAACGTAACATCGTGGTGACATCATTTCCGGTCTCCAGAGCAGGGGCGGGATTCCGACACTCCGGTTTCCCGTCCCTCGCTATCTTTGGAAATATAATCACCGATCTCCAGAACCCCTTTGCACAAGCCGAGGACTGGTACCTAAATAGGTTTGAGGAGCGGGGTGAGATATTTTATTGAAGTAAGTGACGAACAACATGCGTAGACACATTTTGTGTCTGATCACACTAGCGAGATGTAGAATCGGCCCCTGTGAACCTCACAGATTAGAGACTTTCCTTTTTCCTCCCTCCCGCATTCTTTAATCTCGCTCGGATCTTTACTTGATGGCTACCTCAGGACCGCCCACAGAATCCTACTGGTCCTGTGTGACACTCTTAGCCTCCACAAGTAGGTTAAGGTACTGAATGAATGAGGTAGAATGTACAAGCTAGATGAATGCATGATGCATGTATGTACGCTCACTACAGACATTTTTTAAATGCACGTTACTGAGGTAAATAAGCTGATTTGCTGTACCGAGAGACTGGCACCTGGTGAAGGCACTCTGGTATATACAAAGACTAACACGCAGTTAGTGTTAGCATGTGAATAAAATCGCCACTTCACAAATACCTGTCACATAGAATCAGTGTGTTACAGATGAAGAGATGAGTGGCACAAGAGGGGGTGAGACTGATGACACTGGCATGCAAATGATTATGACATGCTTACAGGTCTGGTCTCCACTTTGCACCAAAATGGTATTAAGCACAACAGTAATACTGTATCAATGTAATTTTTAATGTTGTATGTTGTCTGTCACTGTCCTTTGTTTTTATTTCACAGATGGACGTTCGCAGTTACCAGACACATTTTCTGTTACACACATACGAGGAGTAGCTACTCTGCCCTCGCCTCACTGACAGGATAGGGACTTCCCTTCCCAGTATACCTCACAGAGGGGGTATCCCTTTGCCCTGAAGAAAGTCCAGGACCTACCCGGCCACCCAGGACTGAAACATGTTGGCACCAGGGTCTTAGGACCATAATACTCCTACAGACCCGTTTTTTATGAATTTTGAATAACCCAGACAGACCCAAGAATAAAGGGACACCAGGGGTCTGCCTGAGGTTTCTTAATCTTTAACCCTTTGACCTTCATTTATCTGAAGAGCTCCCAACACTGTGGTTGAGCCTACCCCCACTTTTAGGAGTCGGGTGACCCGATGATGAAGCATGACACCACTAGGGTGTGTGAGGGTAATTAAACAAAAAGTTTTTCTTCCCCACATTCACGGTTGAGTTAGGTGCAACCTTTCACTAGAGAGGCCCCTCTTCCTCCCCCCTTTTTCCTTTTTTCCTTGTTTCTCGTGTGTAGTTAGTTAACCAACACCACTGACCACGAGTTGGTCCAATGGGGTATTTTTTGTGATTGTATGGCTACAGACACCCTCAGGTCCTGTAGCACCCAGTACCTTAGAAGCTGGGCCCGTGTCATTGAGTCTCTAGGATGGGAGGGGGGAATCAGCCATAGCATGCATGTAGTGTGTATTCTCCTTACATAGTCAGGATGCTGCAGTGTTGGAAAGGAGTGTGGTGACTTCAGTCAGCACGCAGCTATGAAGCGCTGCTCCTGGACACTCTCTGCTGCTGATGGAACATGAAGCACCGATCGTAGATCAACTCTGCTGGCACTCGGACACAAAGCATTGATGGTAGACAAACTCTGCTGTCACTCAGGCACGAAGCGCTGATCGTAGACAAACTCCACTGTCACTCAGACACAACGAGCTGATCGTAGACAAGCTCCTCGGTCACTGAGGCATGAAGGGAAGTGCCCAGATGCTGTGTGGGGAAAAATTAAGTCTTTATTGTCCCTGAGACTTCTAGAACAGAAGGTAAGCCAACAACCCTTGGAGATCACCTGGAAGAAGGCAGAGTCCAGTTCTCCTTCAACCGAGTAAGAGAACCGAAGGCAACAGGGAAACAAGCAGAAACACAGTCCTCTCAGAAAAGCAGTCCAGTGGAGTCCTTTAGGTAGAAACCCAGTTTTTCTGGCAGAGCTTCATTTACAATTCCAGTAAATCTGATTTTTGGGGACCTACCTATACCCAAAAGTGCATTTGATGTGGAGGTGACTTCAAAGCTACTTTCTGAAGTTCACAAATATGCCTTTCAACCCAGTCCTGTCTGCCAGGCTATTTGTGGGGGGTTATCAGTCCTCTGTGTGGGGACAGGACACAGCCTATTCAAGTGAAGTGTTAGCCCCTACCTTCCATCCTGCCCAGGCAAGGCCATCAGAGTGTAGATGTATGTAGGTAGGTGCTCAGACACACCTATCCTTCTTGTGTTGTGGCTATCTAGAAGGAATACACAAAGTGTAGCTGTCACCCACACCAGACGTGTATTGGAGACAGACTGTCATGCACACAGAGCAGTAAGTGCAGAGAACTGTCCACTTTCTAAAAGTGGCATTTCTAAAATAGTAATGTTAAATCCACCTTCACCAGTAAGTAGGATTTGTCAGTACCATTCCAAACATATGAGACATGAAAAACCTACTACTCTCTGATCAAGAAAAACAGCTTAAAAGTGTATTGGGGAGTTCCCAATGCTAACCTACAAGAGGAGTAGGCCTCACAGTAGTGAAGAACGAGATAGGCTGTCAGACCCTCCCAAGATTTTGTGATTTCACA
The DNA here is from genome assembly GCF_964204655.1 of Triturus cristatus. Lineage (NCBI taxonomy): Eukaryota > Metazoa > Chordata > Amphibia > Caudata > Salamandridae > Triturus > Triturus cristatus. Next base: position 1,008,741,400 of record NC_140593.1, on the reverse strand, counting down.
CGATTTGCAAACAAAGTGCGAAATCAGCACTTCTGTAAAAGTACCCGAGAAATCCAAAGAATGTGAGGAGGGTCAATAGGCAGGTGAGTTTATATTCTCACCTGCCTGTTGCTGCATCCCATTTCGATTGGAGGCAGACCATTGTTTCTTAGCAAATTCTCAGGTTCAAGGCAGAGTGGATAGTTTCCACACAAGATGTCCTCACACAGTTCTGGCAGCTCAGATTTCAGATTTTTAAAGGCAACAAATAACAGCTTATAAAGTCCAGAATCACGTTCAACTGCTTAGACAATATGTTTAATTGTCATCCTGGGACGCTTTGTTTGTGAGAAGATAAAAGAGAATTCCCGGCATGGATTTGGCAGGGCTGTTAAACATACGTCGATGTTGTAGTCGTCACTCTAAAGCTTTGTCTTATTGTGATGAGCAGACATCATAAAAATACTCCTCCCCCCCTAGGTGTACGGGTCGCTGGAGACATAGAAGGGAACAGAGAGTTGTATAAAGTTAAGAGTGGCACCTCGCCCTTTGGCACAGTAAAAACATTGATTCATAAATATTGGTGTCAGCATTACTGGAGAATTGTGTTCATTTTCGCTTTTTTCACCATTTCTTGAAATAAAATCAAGGTTTCCACATACGCGGCACATCGGTTTGAACAGGATATGTTCTTGAGCAGGAGTGTAGTGGCTGCTGTTTGAGGAGTTTGGATAAGTAATTTCCAAAAGCAGAGAGGCCCGGCAAGCAGAATGTACAGTCTTTATTTCCCTCCAGCTTCTGGGTCACTGCCTGCATGTGACAGCCCCTGGTGCAACGGGGCTCATGTCCGTCTTCTTTTGGCATGGTTAATGGTTATGCACTGGCTGGGCCACAATGAATATGAGGCAGAAATATGTGCAGGATAGATAATGCATCAATAAAGAGGGCGGTAAGGGCAGTCGAATACAGTAAGTCATCTCAAAGCGTCACTACAGGACCTATTACACTGATCTGACACCTCAAAACTTGTACAATTGCCACTTTGCAATGTTTTTTTAAAGGCTCCACATACGAGTGTCTTTGAAATACCTGTTCTCAGGCAGTCAGTTTGAGTTCAAATTCAAATCTTTTAAAGTGGGAATTGAAAACATTTTTCAAAAAGAGAGCTCTCCCAGTAGCAAAAGTATTAAAAAACAATAAATGTCATATATATATATATGTAGATGTCTTTTTTGCATTAAAAAACACTGTCATCTTCCCTGCATTGCAACAACCCTGCTGTTACCCCAAAGAAGAGGATGTAGCCTTGTGGCTAGAGTAAATTTCCTTGAATCAAGGGAACCGGGTTCGAGTCTCGGCAACGATGCTCAGCATCCCGTGATTCTGGGCAAATCACGTAAACTTCTCGTGCCTCACAAAAATAAATGTGTTCATCTGTAACGAAACTGGTGGTCATGTAAATCCCTCTGATACCAGATGTCTCGGGTCTAGTTTACGATATATAAAACTAAAAAAAGCAAAATTAACATATTTTCTATATAGTGTTTTGTGGCACGATCTTGCAGCATCTAAGCACCAGAAAGTATTGAACTGTGACAAGAAAATGGGCCCAGGCACTAAAATAAAAGTATCCCCCATTAGCAAGCCAGATAGCTGAAAATGCGGTCCACGTTTGCAAATCAGGTTGGTTTTGAACTTGTAACAACATGATTATGGTAATTTTGGGAGGTATGGGAGACTGCTGTATTTTATTTACTGCAGGCAATGTTTGTGGTAATATCAGGGAAATCAACAGTACAAACCTGCCCAGCTGACCATAAAATCGGCCCACAAACTGCTTCAAATCCGACCCACACTGAGCTGTCAGAACATGCTATCAGGCACTGCCTGATTGCCCAATAGGTCAGCAGACCCTAGCACAGGGCCACTGGAATTATGCAAATTCTACTACACAGCATTTTCTGCATAAATATAGTTTTGCTGCTTTTAATACATAATCCATCTTCTCCAAAAATTGCAGATTTTAGTAAAAACAATATTTCTAGCTTGAATGGATCGAAAATTACTAACACACATCCACACATGTTGCTAGGCAGTGACAGGTCCTTTGATGTGTAGTGGCAGGCCACATTTCTGTTGCAGATTGCTGTATTTGGGAGTTGATGGTAATGAGGTGAATCATTTGTCCAGACAGAAATGAGAAAATAATGCTATAAATCTGCCACATTAATGTTCCTCAATATGCCACACAGTTTACCTTTTCTTGGCTTGTAATTTAGTCAACTCTGCCACACTCTGCCACACAATTTGGTCTTCCCCTGTCACATCATTCCATTGACCATGGATAGTACTTCTACCTAGACCCTCCCTCCAGGATTTGGCAATATAGCGATTTGTAAAAAAATTCGCAAAATTAGCAGTTTTGCAAAAATCTGAAAATTTTACAAGAGACTCCCCTCTTACTACAAATCAGTCAGCACCTAAGGTAGGCCCTAACTAGCCCTATGAGCAGGGTGCCATGTAGGTAAAAGGTAGAACATGTGTCTTAACTGCGTGTCATGTCCTGGTAGTGACAAACAGCCTATTTGGTTTCTCACTGTTGTGAGGCTGCCCTCTCATAGGGATGCATTGGGGATTCACTGAGATGTGCTTCAGTGGTAATTCTTGACATGAGAGGGGTAGCGTAACCATATGTGGTATGTTTGGAATAGTAGTGATAAATCCTGCTTATTGGTGAAAGCAGATTTATCATTTTTGAAATGTCACTTTTAAAAGTGAACATTCCTGTGTGCTATGTGTCTTTGTGCCCTGCCTGATGTGTATTGGTCATCTGGTTCTGACTGACAGGGCAGAGGGGATGTAAATTAACTCCAGCCAGTCCCTGGGGGAGTTGAGGTGTGTCCTGCCTTGTTTGGGTGACTCAGAGCTAGGCTGAATAGATCTTGGCTGAATTTAGAGTTGCGGTAGGAGCTTTAACTTGCACCTGAATAGGGACTGGACTATTCTGGGGGGGAGAGAGAGACTGCCCTTCTGTTCTGAGGCCCCTTGTGCTAGCCTGGCTGCACCCTGCTGGCGTGTCCCCAGCAGTCTTCCATGAGTGCTGCTGTGTCCCTGATCAGGCAGACTTGAGCGCTTTGTTTTCTTTGGGCTCTTGGCCCTTGGCTTGGAGTGCTCTGGGGGTTACTTGCCTGAGCACCTGGTGTGTGCTCCTGCTGCAGTAAAAGTGTGAGGAACACTTCATGTTTGCTGTGCTCCTGAAGTGCTGTGCCTACACACCCGAAGTTCGTGGTGGGCGCTTTCAACGTTATTGTCTGAGCCCAAGAAGTGAGCTCAATCTCCCAAATACTGCGGGCGCAGACAGTCATCACGCCGTGAGGAGAGGGCGTCTAGCAGGAAGTCCCCTCAGCCGCCGTAAGCCAGGCAGAAGTGAACAGCCACTTGGCTGAGCATGGTTGTGGGTGGGGCCAAGCGGGACTGCGTTTCAAAAGTAAGCTGGAGACAGCGGGGCTGACAGGGACTTCACTCCGGGCCCTGCCCTTTCATCTCCAAAGCAGAGCGTCTGCACCGCATGGTTACAGGCCACTGCTAGTCCAGTAGTCAGGGCGGAAGGCCCTGGCGTGCCAGAGACTTTTTGCCGACAAAGGAGGGGAAAGCCAACAGAGACTTCACTCCGTGTCACCACCTAGAGGGAGCTGGTGCCACACAAGGCTGGTGGATGAGTGACCCCTGCCCCACTTGATGTACCAGGAGGGAGAAAGCTGGTGTGGCATCACCATTTCCGCTTCCCCACATTCAGAGGCAGCAGCACCGCAAGGTTGCGGGTGGCTGCTTTGGGGGCAGTTCTGTTGTCTCCTGTTGGGGGACATTGTCTTGAGAGTCAGGATGGGGCAAGACCTAGACAGAGGCCGCCGAGCCCTGAAGGAGGAAAGAACTTCCACTGCCTTACTGCATTTCGCTGAAGGGAGGTTTCTGTGCTCCACGCTGTGTTGAGAATTACTGCATAACGGGGAATATGGATGGGTTGTGTCCTGATGTAAGGCTGCCAGTAAGGGTATCACTAGAAGGTGTGCAGCTTACAAGGGTGTACTAAAGGGCACTGTTGATGAAGCTATGCATAATATGTTAGTCTAAGTGCAATGATGCCAGTAGTTACTGGTTACCCTAACTGTGATGTTTATGACGGTGGCCCAATTAGCCAAGTGATTTATATAAGCCCTATGAAGTCATGACAAGTGCCTAGTGGCACAGTACTATATGTGATTGTGATCGAATTTCTTTTTATGGATAATACAAAGGATATTTTTATATAATCTTGTGTGGAGTTTCTTTTGTGTTGTGCCTAGTGTGTCGCTGCTGTGTGAGTGTGTTGTGCAAATGCTTTACACATTGCCTCTGGGAAAAACCTGACTGCACTGACAAGCTACCAAGGGGGAGAGCAGGTGTTATCTTAGGTGTGTAACACCCTTGCCCTGACTAGAGTGGTGGGTTGTGCCTGGCTTAGGGCTATACCCTAGCCAACCAGAAACCCCATTTCTAACAGCGACTAACTAGAATTCTAGGTAATTGGTCTTTGACTGAAACTTGTCCTCCCAACCCTTCTGCATGTCGGTGGTGCAGATAGGTAATCAAGCCCTATTGGAAGGGAGATAGTGCAGCACTAATCAAGGAACTTTATAGCTCAATTATCACAATTTTAACGAAGATGTGGATGTCCAACCAGAGTCCAAACAGAGTTTAGTCTATCCCGAATCTATGGCGTCGCTTTACTAGGGGAGGCCAGTTTGCTTCTCACCTGGGTTCAGAAAGGAACCCCCAAAATAATGGCATGCTGCCAGAAACCTGGTCTTCCACAGAGGTTGTGAAAAGGGTTACCAAGTTTCTGCGATTGCTTAGAAACAGGGGCACCACAAACTATCGCCAGAAATCAGAAAGACATGGGAAGTTATTAGCCAAAGAAACATACTAGGGACTGCTGCAGAGATTTTCTCTGGTACCTTGGTCATTACACATTCAGTTAGGCAGGTATCTGACAATAAAGGCTTAGGTCGTGGTGGTGGAACATCATCTTAAATTTGCTAAGTCCACGATGAAGTTGGTGAGAATTGAAACACTAATGAAATTTGTCACTTCACTGCATCAAGTCTTTAAATTGTCAGAAACCATGAGCACAAGGTGGTCACTTGTTGGAAGCTATGCAGCCATCGAAAATGTGCAAAACAGCACTTTCTGTCCTCATGATAGCCAAAATGTCTACAGGACCCTGTATCACCCTACTTTCTCAGAGGAAGCGTCCACTGTACAGGTGAATATTCACCCTCAATAATCAGCCTATTTTACATTTAACATTGGGGTTGAATCTTTACTGCCTTCACAATGTTTTGGTTCCCTCTTTTCAGTCTTTGACCCGGTATTATATGTCCAGGTACACCATGGGCTATGTGGTAGCAGGAACCACCCGGTTCTACCGCATCACTTAAAAACATTTGTCAATAGATTTCACAGGCGAGACATATTGTACTTTGCCAATGCTTGTGTTTATTAGATCTGTTTACCAGGAGATGCTGTCACAGGTTTTTTGTTACCTGTTAAAACCAGCAGTTGTGGAATTTTTTCATATCTTTCATCAGAAATTCTCAGTGTCAGCCCTGAGCTACTGCTGAAAAGTCCTTATGTTTACTACAATTCCTCTTTCTTCGCAAAAATTCCTTAATAAAGTGTGAACTAGATGATGGCTAATTGCTGAAAGTATGGTACAGCTATGGGTCTGTGAAAAACGAGACCTTAAACTCCTCATTTTAAATATGCAAATACAAAAATCTATTTCCTGCTTCACTAATACTATGGGGCAGATTTACAAGCCTCTTGCACCACTTTTGCGTCACTTTTAACATGGGAAAAGTGACGCAAAAGTGGCGCAAGGGGCTTGTAAAGCTACCCCTATGTGTATTTACAAGTACTAGAATGAAGAGAAAGTCACAGGATTGGATAAATTGCTAACACTTTACATGTGTCAACTTCAAATCGATTAGATAAACGTTTATCCAGGTCCTTTGATATAGAAAGCATGTGAAAAAAATAAAGAAACAAGGGTTTTGTATGAATAGTAGCAACGCTAAATTAGAAATTTAGCTCATAGGGATAAAGTACCCAAAGCAGAGGCCAACTTCTATATAGGCTAAAACTATGGGGCAGATTTACAACTTCTGGCGCATCTCTGCAAATCAGCAGGGATGCGCCAGAACAGATGCGTCACGCAAAATCCCCCTTGCGCCACCACAGATGCGTCACATTAACAATGCGGCACACCATGGTGCAAGGAGGGGCAGATGCGTGACGCATCTTGTGGCGTACGGACGGAGCATTGCTGGAGTCGCGTCGCAACCGCGACGCAACTCCTGCAATGCACAGGGGCCACCCATACTTAACGTGGTGCGTCACTCCTTACGCCTACTTCAAGCAGGCGTAAGGATTTGACGCAGCAGCGTCGTAAAACTGACTCCGTGAAACGTCAGTTTTACGGGGCTTTCCTGCGAGGGAACGGCCACCCTGTGACAGAACGCCCACATGAAACCTGACACAGGTTTCATGTGGCGCAGGGCTTTACGTGACGCATCTGCCTAGATGCGTCACATTGTAAATAAGTCGCAACGTGGCGCATGGCAGCATAAAAGTGTCGCAAGGGGCTTGTAAATCTGCCCCTATATGCTTAAATTCAACTCGGCCTACCCAGCTTGTATTCCTTCACAAGCCTTTACAATCAACACCGAGAGAACGTTTGGGATTAGATAAATTAAGATTTTTTTGTTTTATTACATTTGCAATTTGTATTGGGTAGATTTTGTGACATTAACAACGGTTTTGGGGAAGTAAGTGAAAATGAAAACTTCCTGCTACTTTTCTCGAAATATTCTCTTCTTACATCTTTCTTGTATCAGATAAGCCATATCAAAAGAGAATCCAACCCAGGAAGCCTTTGTAGAAAATCATTCAAAGCAGGAATAGTCCTTTGCTGTTTCTAATGAAAAATATGTGGCTGCATATTCTTTGAACAGAAAGCGAGCACTTGCCAACTGCTGTTATCACAAGTCATGCAGAAACAAGGTTTGCTTTCAATCTCACCATCGTTAGTCGCATTTGTTTTTTAAAAAGGCCAACACTTCGCCTGTGAAATTCCATAAACACGTCAGGGAAGTGGCCGATCAGATTATAGTCTAACGCGCATTAACACCATATTCTGGTAAAACAGAGAAGAACAGAGATGGTAGGAGGAAGAGAGAAAAGGGAGAGAAGGCAACAAGCGAAAGACATGAAGAGAAAAGCAAGCCTAAATAGAAAAACAAAGAAAACAGGGCAGGTGTGGAAAGAGACATTTTAAGGATTTTGGGGGCCATGGGCATAACGTATTTTGGGGTCCCCTATTCAGTACAGTTTTTAATTTATGATGCAGTATCAGCTCTTTCATGCCTTCTTTGGCCGGGTCACTGGCACAATCGTCCAAATTATAAATGTATTTACATATAATATTCAGGGATAGTGATGTGTTTTTTCTAATTTTAACACAGCAGCAGCTCACAAATATTACTGGAAATATTCTCCATGGTACCGATGGAGCAAGGATTCGTGAAAGAAACTTGCTTGGATTCAGTCCTCTCAAATAACGTGTAATAATGTAACCAATTTGTGTTTTGGATACTAAAATCGCAATACACCAAGAACACCACGAACAATTTTATCTAGGGGAAGCTTTTCTATGTGCATTACCAACCCGTAACTTGAATGTCTTAAAATGGCCGACAAAATGCGGGATTTCTATTGCGCATGCGTCTACTGCATCTACGTAGTAGGACTCTGTCACTTTTGATGGGAAACTTTTGCAGCTGTGCAATGGCACTAAAAATGGCCGCTTCGAACTCACATGCTAATGCGCCTGCTGCTGATAAACTAAACCTCGTAAATTGTATTAAACACTAATGCAAAAGATTTAAATAAGTAAATGGGGATAGAGTAGAGATAAGTGGTATACAGTGAAATCATTTGTTTCTGTGTTCTAATGTGTCTTTTTCTGACTTTATTATTAGTTCTTATTTGGGCCTCGAAGGGTGACTGGAATCCCTTCTATGCGCATACTCATAAAGATTGGCCGAAACAATGGCGGCACCAGTGTCACTTAGCCTAGGACATCTTGCATTAAGAAGGCTGAGAAGTTCAACTGATGACCCCTGCAAGAGCAACAATGTTGAATAAAATTGTTTAACTTACTGAGTAATGTGAAATGCGTGTGGAAATAAAGCTATGGGAAAAGAAAATTAAGGGGCGGGCACATAAACAATGGTTCATGGAGAAAATGTAAAATTCCAAGTGGTGTGATGAACTCACCTCCTCATCTCAACCAATCAGAATAAGGGAGAACATAAGAATTGATACTTGGGGGGGTGGTACACGAATCAAGAACAGTATAATTGAGGTAAGATAGCTAGAAACCTGGTCCGACTTGTCAGATCTGTCATTCCGACTTGTCGCTGACCCAACACGCTTGCTGCTCCAGTTCTTGTCCGAGACGCAGTCTCAGACCCTGCTGCTGCCAGAAACTCTGTCCGAGAGTTTGAGATACCGATCGATAAATCTATTCATCTAGAGGGATTGCGGAAAAGGGACACCCGAGGAGAGTAGTGTCAGAGAGGGGTGAAACGCTGGCGTTGTACATTATAGGAAGATATCCTTCCAGATCAGAATCTGCCTGTTTCTCTTCCTGTGACCTGCTTTGGAGATTCTATTCTGGACCCCATTACGGAGTTGGGTTCATCTTGACCAATAGGTAAATATAATTAGAAAATCTATCCTTTATGCCTATGCTGTCTTTGTCCCCTTTCTTCCCTTTCAGATACCTTCATCATTGATCATTTTAATTTGCTATGAAATTATTTAGTGTATTTTGCTTCTTGATATGAAGGGGGTTACTGTAATTGAATTTTGACTCACAAATTAATTTAGATAAAGGTTTTCAAAACTTCTTGAGTCTGTGGTTATTCAGAGTAAAGAGGTAATTGTCATTCTACCTTAAACTAACTCAGCAACCTGATTCATTGAGGAAAGGAAACTTTATTATCAAATTGGTAAGACTTGGTAAAGGTGAATAACAAAGTTACAGGTATTTGACACAAAATTGATGCCAGCAGGGTTTACTAGCTTACTGTGTGAATGTGGTTTGGGCCCAGGTGAGTATTAGGTGTATGTGTGACCAGAGTTGGTGACCCGCGCTCCATCAGTACCCTCCCGTTTCTCATATCTGAGGTCCTGTTTTGATCTGAAAGAAACCTTTTTATTGATGTTGCATGAAGCACAAATCGGTACAAAAGGGGGTGGTGATGGATGGAGCATCAGAACCAATCAAATACTCACACGCAGTCAACAGATCTGGGTTTGATCCATCACCGTTCTTTAGCCCACTCTGCCACCCCAGTTCAGACATGGCCATATGCAAATCAGTCTGACCCTGTGCCTCATGGGAACAGTCCAGCCCGAACTGCCAAGCCATGCCTTCCCTGGACCGGAAACAAGCTTCCTAGGACCGGTTTCTGGCATTTCAGCCGTCTTCAGCCAGGCTTGCTTGAATCCAGTGGCAAAGTGAGCAAGGGACTCACGTCTGAGCATACCCTGCCAACTTATGGCGAACAAAGCGGTACAAAAGGGGGTGGTGATGGACGGAGCATCAGAACCAATCTAATACTCACACCCAGTCAACAGATCTGGGTTTGATCCATCAACGTTCTTTAGCCCACTCTGCCACCCCAGTTCAGACATGGCCATATGCAGATCGTCTGACCCTGTGCCTCATGGGAACAGTCCAGCCCGAACTGCCAAGCCATGCCTTCCCTGGACCGGAAACAAGCTTCCTAGGACCGGTTTCTGGCATTTCAGCCGTCTTCAGCCAGGCTTGCTTGAATCCAGTGGCAAAGTGAGCAAGGGACTCACGTCTGAGCATACCCTGCCAGCTTATGGCGAACAAAGCGGTACAAAAGGGGGTGGTGATGGACGGAGCATCAGAACCAATCAAATACTCACACCCAGTCAACAGATCTGGGTTTGATCCATCACCATTCTTTAGCCCACTCTGCCACCCCAGTTCAGACATGGCCATATGCAAAGCAGTCTGACCCTGTGCCTCATGGGAACAGTCCAGCCCGAACTGCCAAGCCATGCCTTCCCTGGACCGGAAACAAGCTTCCTAGGACCGGTTTCTGGCATTTCAGCCGTCTTCAGCCAGGCTTGCTTGAATCCAGTGGCAAAGTGAGCAAGGGACTCACGTCTGAGCATACCCTGCCAACTTATGGCGAACAAAGCGGTACAAAAGGGGGTGGTGATGGACGAAGCATCAGAACCAATCAAATACTCACACCCAGTCAACAGATCTGGGTTTGATCCATCACCGTTCTTTAGCCCACTCTGCCACCCCAGTTCAGACATGCCCATATGCAAATCAGTCTGACCCTGTGCCTCATGGGAACAGTCCAGCCCGAACTGCCAAGCCATGCCTTCCCTGGACCGGAAACAAGCTTCCATGAAGCACAAATACACTTTCTCTGTAAAATGTCTATAATAGACTCTCGCACATCCCCCACATTCAAAATAAATTAAAGGAAAATGATATCTAAAACAATCTATTTAAGAATTATTAAAGGTCATCAGAGCACATCTGGCTCTATCAGGGGCCCCCTGAAAGGCTGGGACCCTGAGTCAGAGCCCGCTTTGCACATGTCGTAAAACGTCTTTGGGTTTGAAAACAATGCAAGACTCAAAAAGAACCACCCGCCATGTCACGAATAGGACTGCTTGTCCTGGTTCTGTGTGAGGGCCTCATTACCAGAGAATCTCCGATTCTGGCCTATGTCCATCACCTAAAATGGGGATTGCAAGTTATTTCTCCCTGAATGGGGAATAATAAAATGTACTGTGAATGTTGGATCCAAATCTGCACGTGTGTTCCTCTCAGAGGAGAAATAAGGGCCTGAAATTCACAACCATTTACCTATCACCTGCTAGGTGCAATAATGTTTGAAGCTCCATGGTGCTGGTGGCATGAGGAGAGAGAGATGGGGTGGGAAGAGTAGGTGGGTGGGGGACGTTTTATGCCCCCGCATGCTACAGTTGGAGAAGGGGAGGGGACTAGTGGAACTATTGTCCAAAGCCCACTGTGCTGAGCAGGGCCGAACTGGCCATAGCGGGCATCAGGCGTTTTCCCAGGCAGGCTGGAAGGGTGGGGGCTGATTTTGCAGTGGTGGGGGCTGGTTTTGTTACTGGGGGAAGGTTTTGCAGTAGGGCTGTTATATTGGCCCTGAGTAACAAAAGCAGCAGTGCTTCACCCTTGTGACCCCCCCCCCTTTCCCTGGGGGCCGGTCCTATAAAGCTGCAACGGCTGCTTTGAGATCCCGGCCTAGCCATGCTGCTGAGCTGAAATCTGGTGTCTCAAACACCAGAATTACTGGGTCAGGACTTTGCGGTCCTCTTATTTCAGGCCCAGAGCCCGAGTCACAAGGAAAGATAGAATGGCTGCTGCAGTAATCCCCTCACAGGATACTGCTCAAGGCCCCCAATAATGAAGGCCTGAGTCGCTAAATTCTGATTCTGTTTGTGAAGAGATCAAAAGTACCAAAACTGCAGCTGTCCCACAATTATAACCAGGCAAATCTCAGACCGGTTTACCCTGCTGAATTTTACCCCCAAAATATCCCTGGGAAATTGGGATACATGAGAAATTGCAGTGGGACAAACCAACTCCTTATGTAATTTACTATTTTTCTTTTGAATAATAAGAAGAAAAGGAAATTACCTAACTCAGTAAATATCTCACTCCTATGTATTTTAGGGGTGCTGTAAAAACCCCATTGCAGCATACCAACACCGGCAAACTTATATTGCTGATTAGATGTGTTCACTTTTTTAACTTTTTAACTATTTTGGTTCTCCTAAATGCTTTACACATTATCTTCCATAGTTACCAGGAGCTGAGCTTAGGTCTGAATGGATGAAAGCTTTGACTGTTCCTGACATGATAGTGGCATTTTGACTCGTGGTGGATACAAATCCACCCGACTAATAAATCACGTTCTCTCACAGGGCCCCTCCCTACACACCACGGACATAAATATTGCGTCCTTATAGTATCTAAAATATCACCACAGTGGAGTTAATGATAGTAATTCTACAAATGGAACAAAATGTTTACATATGAAATTTAGGATAAGATATATCAGATGATTTTTCTGTCTGAGGATTAAAGCCCAAAAGATACTGCTGTGTCTACCATACAAAGCTATCTGGGACATTATGGGCATTATTACGAGTTTGGCGGTCCTCCTGGAGCCCTGCCACCAATTCACCAACAGAGGACCACCAAGCCAGTCGTGCATCTGCCCACCGGTCGGATTATGAGTATAATCCAGAGCAGGTGGATGGTGCAGCGCTCTAATGGCAGCGGCTGTGTTAGGCTCAGAGTAGAGCCTTAAAACCAGACCACCACGTGGCAGTGTCTGCAGCACACTCCTGCCCAGTATGGCATGAATGCTACATCATGCAGGAACGAGGGTGTAATAGCAGGGGGGACAATATGTGCCCCCTGGCATGCCACCCCCAGGCCCAGATCTGGCCAGGGGCCCTGGTAGGGCCCTTTTGGTTACCTCTCTGCCACCCTTTTCATGGTGGGTTCACCACCATGAAAAGGGCAGTGGAAAGCCAACTCGTAATATGCTTGATGGTGCCGGCTTTGGAACCGACGGCACATTAAGGCTGGTTGCAGACCACTGGTGAAGCGGGATCCTTGATCTCAGGGCAGCCAGTGGTCTTGTGATGGTCTGACCGTCACACTCAGAATACTGTGGGTGGGCCCGCAGTTGTGGTGGTGATAGGGCCACCATACTCGTAATAAGGCCCTTAATGCTTCATGTTATTCAGAGGCAAGGACCTCTCATCTGGTAAAACTGTGCCTTATACTACTAAAAGCATCAGAAATAGAGGATTGGCAGCAAAAGGTAAAAGATACACAAGACATACAACAACATGGACATTGATGCAGTCTCAAAACAAAAATCACTACTGCTAGACTCTTTCCAATTGCGTGCAGTTAATTTATTTGTTTGTTTGGGCCACAATTGCTTGAAAATGGGTAGAGAGTAAAAAAGTCTTTGACTTTTGCTGCCTTCACCTCCAACTGCACAAGAAAACATTACTGGTGTCTTGTGAATCAATCAATCAATCAATAAATCAATCAGGGAATTGTAAGCGCGCTACTCACCCGTGAGGGTTTCAAGGCGCTGGGGGGGGGGGGGGGGGGAGTCCCCAGATCTATTTAGCTGAAGAGCCAGGTCCTGAGGGTCTTCCTGAAGGTGTTCAGGGAGGGGGCACGTCTGATGTCTGCCGGTAGCTCATTCCATGTCTTGGCTGCAATGTGAGAGAAGGATCTTCCGCCTGCTCTGGCTCTGTGGATGGGTTTCGGCCAATGCGAGCTTGAAAGATCAGAGGTTTCTTTTGGGTAAGTGGAAGTTGATTCTGTCGTTGAGGTATTTGGATCCGTTGTTGTGTAGGCATTTGTAGGCGTGAGTGAGGATTTTGAAAGTGACTCTTTTCTCCACTGGGAGCCAGTGAAGACTACGTAGGTGTTGAGTGATGTGTTCGTGTCAGGGGATGCCAAGCACAAGTCTGGCGGCGATGTTCTGTATTGTCTGGAGTTTGCGGATTAGGGAATTGTTGATGCCGGCGGAGAGCGCTTTTCCATAGTCCGGTCTGCTGGTGATGAGTATGTGGGTGACTGTCTTACTTGACTCAGGGGGGATCCACTTGGTCTTGCGGAGGATGTGGAGGGTGATGAAGTAGCTGGAGGTGACGGTGTTGACCTGTCGGTTCATGGTGAGTGATGAGTCGAGTACGATGCTGAGGTTCTTGGCGTGGCCTGAGGGGGTAGGTGGGCTTCAGAGGGTGGTCGGCCACCAGGTGCTATCCCATGTAGAAGTGGTGGTACCAAGGATGAGGACTTCTGCCTGCTCGGCGTTGAGCTTCAGGCAGCTGTTGGTAATCCAGACTGTGATGTCTTGCATTCCTTTCTGGAAGTTGAGTTTGGCAGTGGTGGGGTCTTTGGTGAGGGAGAGGTTGAGCTGGGTGTCGTCGGCGTAGGATACGATGTTGAGGCCGTGTAGTCGGACGATGGCTGCAAGGGCGGCCATGTAGATGTTGAAGAGGGTGGGGCTCAGGCATGAACCCTGTGGGACTCCGCAGGTGATTTTCGTGGGGTCGGAGAGGAAGGGTGGGAGTCTGATCCTTTGGCTTCTTCCGGAGAGGAATGATCGGAGCCAGTCCAGGGCTGTTCCTTGTATGCCTGCGTTGTGTAGTCTGGTGACTAGTGTGTGGTGGGAGACGGTGTCGAAGACTGCTGATAGGTCGAGTAAGATGAGGGCTGCGGAGTGGCCTTGGTCCAAGAGGGTGCGGATGTCATCTGTGGAGGCGAGGAGGGCGGTCTCTGTGCTGTGGTTGCTTTGGAATCCGGATTGGGACGGGTCAAGGACAGCGTTCTCTTCAATGAACTGTGTCAGTTTCCTGTTGACTGTTTTCTCTGCAACTTTGGCTGCGAAGGGGAGGAGCGAGATGGGCCGATAGTTCTTGTGGTCGGTGGGGTCAGCTGTGGGCTTCTTGAGCAGAGGTCTGACTTCTGCGCGCTTCCAGTCATCTGGGAAGGTGCCTGTTTTGAAGGTGATGTTGATGGTGCATTGTAGTTTGGATGTGATGGCAGCTGTGGCTCTGTGGTAGATGTGAGGGGGCAGGGGTCGGTGGGGGCCCCCGAGTGGATGCTTTTCATGGTCTAGGCGGTGTCTTTGGCCGTGATCGGTGTCCAGTTGGAGATGGTGGGCTGGCTGGTGTTTCTAGGAGGTGGGGGGCCATCTGTGGCACCTGGTGGATGGTCGATGAAGTTGTCTTAGAGGTCTTTGATCTTGAGGTGGAAATAGGTTCCAAGCTTGTCACAGAGGTCTTGGGATGAAGTGATGTCTGTAGCTTCGCTGCGTGGGTTGGTGAATTCTTGAATGACACTGAAAAGTCCCTTGGAGTTGGTGGAGTTGGCCAGGAGTTTGTTGTGGATGATGTTCCTCTTGGTGGCTCTGTTCTGGTTGTGGTAATCCGTCATGGCATCCTTGTATGTGGTGTGCTTTTCAGTTGTCTTGGTGTTTTTCCAGTTCTTTTTCAGGCGTCTGCAGGTGCGTCTGGCTTCTTGGCGAGTGCTGGTGAACCAGGCAGCTTTCCTGGGGTGTTGTCTGGTGGGGTTGCGTAGCGGGCGAGCTCTTCTGCGCAGTCGGAGATCCAGGTGTGGAATTCTCTGGCTGCATCGGTTGCGTCGGGTGCCCAGGTGGGGTTGTCTCTGGTGAGGGTGGAGTTAAGTTTCTCATCAGTAACCTTGCTCCAGTTCCTTCTTGGTGGGCGTGGGATTGGTTTGGGTGCCTTGGGTTTGTTGATGGTGAAGTGTACGCAGTGGTGGTCGGTCCATGGCGGCTGCGTTGTGTGGCTGAATTGGACGCTATTTCTTACCGCGAAGATGGGGTTGAGGGTCTGTCCTGCTCTGTGGGTCACTGTGTTGACGAGTTGTTTAAGTCTGATGCTGGCGAGGTTGTCACAAAGGATTGTGGAGTTGAGGTCGCTGGGGTTGTCGAGGTGGAAGTTCAGGTCTCCAATGAGTATGTAGTTTGTTGAGGCGATGGCATGGGGTGCGATGAAGTTGGTGATGGTGGTGGCGAAGGGTGTTTGGGGGCCTGGGGGTCTGTAGACGAGGGTTCCTCGGAGTGTGTCTTTGGGGTGGTCTGGATCTGGAAGTGCAGGTGTTCGGCAGAGGAGAAGGTTTCGCTGGAAGTGGTGAGGTGGAGAGTGCTCTTGTGGGCGATGGCGAGGCCCCCTCCTGGGTGGTTGGGGCGGTCTTTCTTCTGGATCTTGTATCTGTCTGGGATGGCAGTGCTGATGTCAGGGGCGGAGGAAGCGTTGGTCCAGGTCTTTGTGAAGAAGGCGATGTCGGACAAGAGAGAGTCGAGTAGGTTCCAGATATCCATGGCGTGTTTGTGTATGGAGCGTACGTTGAGGAGGATGAATTTTTATTGTGTCGCTGGTGATGGCGTAGGCGGTGTTGGAGTCCGGTGTGGCGGTGAGGGTCTGGCGGCAGTGGAGGCAGGAGAACTGGCCGTGAGTCGTGTTCGGCGAGGCCTGTTGGCATTCTCTAAGTCTTCCAGGGTTGAGTGCGAGGATGGTGGTGGTGTCGTAGTGATGGGCAGTGGGAGGTCCAGGGTTTCTGGTGCTAGCCATGGTCTGGTCGCGGATGGACACAGACGGGCTTGCCTTTGACGAGCCTTCGGTGCACTGGCGGCGCACCCGCTGCGCGCGTCTGCTGCACGACCACGCAGTGGCTGCCATTAAGTAGGGGAGGTGGGAGGGAGAAGAGGCTGGGAGGCAGGAGCGGGGGAATTCCGGGGGGGGGAATTCAGGGGGGAAATTTCCAGGGGGAGTTCCGGGGGGGGAGGTGCCGCAGGGACAGCTGCGGCAAAAGGAACAAGCAGGCACGATAAAATAAAAACAGAGGTGGAATTAGAGCAAGACACAGATGGGCACAATAACAGTGGCACAACAGGGAAAAATTAAGAAAAAAAATAGATGAGAAAGGTTACGGTGGTTGTAGGCAGTCTGGTCCCAGTTGGAGAGGTGGCCACCCTATTTTGACCAAGAGCGCTCCTGTGTAAACACCAACAGCTAAATACAAAGAAATATTTTAGTCAATAATGAGAGTTTGTGAGTAGTTTTACAGGGTTTTATTTTCTAATTAAAGTTAACATTTTTCTGATTCTTTATTCATCAGTCAAATATCAATCAGATTAGAGAATTGATAATAGAAAAATAAAGTTAGTGCAGATCATATTACAATCTACATATAGCATGTTCCATAAAGGAAAGAATCCCTATTCTAAGAAATGGGGTGCAAAAGATGTCAGTCAGAACCAATGAAGATCTCAAAAATAAAGCCAAGAGTGAGATTAGCATGAACCTAACAAAAATCAATAATTAATAATTGCAGAGTTTCCCATAAAGAGAAAATAAAGCATAGAGAAATACACCTTGGCAAAGCCAATTTAGTCAAAGCATAATTCTTGGGTTTTGATAAAACAGCCTGACGTTTCTGCTCTGCCTCCTCTCTCCTTCATACTAAATCTCTCCTGTAATCTGCTCTCCTGCACACAAATCTCTCCAGCTGCTTCTCTGTTGTGCTAAAGAAATCTGAAATCTCCATCTAAGTCTATCAGTCTTCTCTCCTCTAGATCTCTGTCTAAAGGAATCTCTCTCTTTGTCAAAAACTCCTAAACTAGGAACGTGTTTATAAGCTGTGACTCAAAGTTGTTCTGCTCTTGTCTTCATCCAATGGACATCCATCAACATCATCCATCATGCGAGAATAAATCCTTTGCATGGCACATTCTTTCCACAGTTGGAATCCTATTTAAAATGACTTCATTTTCGAACTACCAGATAAAGCAACTGATATTTTAGCTGAATATAAAGTCTGTAAGCTGCAAATAAAACTTAATTTAAGCAGGAAATCATCAGAAGCAAAACATGATAATGCCTTTTTAGATATATGTGCTTTCTGTTCTGTATGGGACATAAATACATCTTTAAGTCAGCTATGAATGGGACTCTTTTAAAAATGATAACATTCTGCCAGCAACTAATAGGATGTCATGAAGGTTACATGCTGAGGCGTCTCTATTTCACAAACAAAAAGCAAATTCTACTGTTATCTTAAGCTTTTCGAGCAAGCATGCGGCCACTGCCTGTTTTTAAAAACATTTTTACCAGCAATCCCAAAGAGGTAAGGGTTTCTTGGGGACCCCTTCCCATTTGCAAATGGGTTACAAGTTAGAACCAACTTAAAGTTGGTGGTAAATGCGAATGTGGTGTGACAGCATTCACGGTCACAAAACATTCGGAATTTGGAAGGGACGCCCTAAGCACGCCCCCTTCAAAATACTGAATAGCAAGCCCATTTGGTCTGGCACATAGTAGAAGCCTTTTTTACATTTGCCAACAGGCTGATTCTGCAAATCAGCCTGTTTGAGAGCTAAAATAGGTTCATACATGTGCCCCATTGACCTATAGTTGCATAACAATGCCAAAAGACATCTGCGGTGTTCAATGTATATAGCCAGGTCATATCTTGTTACTGCGATCACTTTGAAGTTTTCAAAACATGAGAGAGAACATTGTAAATCTGAGTCAAACTTACCAGTTTTACCACTTTTACTCTATGCAGGCTAAGATGATAGGATACTTCTGTGGAGCTGTAGTTGAACCATGCATGGTTCAACTGCCTGCCTTTGGTTACTGATCTAGTGGCACATGCGGGTGATATTGCAGGACCTTCCATGACCCAAAAAGGAAAACAAACATGAACCCATTCATGGTGAAGTGTAGTGGTGCAATCATCCTCCTATCACCTTTTGTGTATTTAATGTACCTCCCTAAGTGCCTATGGGTATTCCAAGACGTGGGTCTCATCCTACAGTGCCTATGAAAGCAAGCAACGCCTGATTGATGATCCCCAATAAGGGTAACATCGGTCATGGGTTTCTTGTGTTCTGGTTAAGAAAGACTGACTGTTTGGGATGTACTATTCCTATTGAAGCAGGGTCAGGACTGATTTATATATGGCTGGGTCCAAACCAAGGTGGTATAGTGGGCAAAAAAATAATGATGAATCGGAATACTACCCTGAAATATTGTCAGTTGTTAGTCTTTGCAAACATACTGCCATCATGTTTTGCCTGGTTTATGTAGCACCCTAAGTGGCAATGGATATGCCCAGATGTGTTCCTTACTCACTGAGCCACTGGATCTAAGCTGCACCTGATGAGGAGCCCCAACCAGGTATAAACCAGTCTTGTTTTGCTTCAGCTCTGGTTCAGGGATTACCTGGGCCTGCAGTTCGGGCTGGACTTTTCCTATTAGAGCACGGTCAACATTGATTTGCATGTGGTTGCATCCAAACTTAGGCGGTGTAGTGGGTAAAAGAATGATGGGTTGGAATGCCACCATTAGCGATTGCCAGTTATTAGCCTAAATTATAGTTTTAGACAATATTTCTTTTAAAACATATCCTCTTTAATATTTATATTTTCATTTAACAAGTAGTTAATGTTAAAAAGCATGAGACCTATTCTTAAGCTGCCTTTTCTAGTTTTTTTAGTGGTACTACAATAGTACTATTCTCCACATCAAACTGTTATTCTCGACCTAAATGTGGAGGTCTTTGCCTCCGCATCTGCTATCTTTTATTTGTGAAAATGTCCTCACAGATGGAATGTTTGTGTGATAAATGTCTGCGGTAGTGGAAGCTGTTAAATAGGTACTACTTATGACTGGATGTGAGGTTTAGGGTGAAGTAAGAAATGGTTCAGGTAGGACAAGGGAGAGGTTTAGGGAGGTCCATGCGCCCACCCATATAAGAGTAAGCCCATTCTAATTCATAAATTGCGCTTCTAAAACTACTACAGCCACAATTTTTATTCCTGGCTGTTCTTGGTTCTGCCACACGATGGTTGGCTTCGGCCAGACTTCGACCTCAAGACTATGTACAAAGAACTGGTGGTGGAACACTTGAAGATGGTTTTGGTCTAATTTATTCTTCCTTCGTTGGACAGAAACAACTTCCTGATCATGCTGGATCTCCAGGATGTGTACCTCCACATCCCCATTAATCTGATGAGTCAGAAGTATCTCAGGTTTGCTGTTGGAGGGCAACACTTTCAGTTCAGGGTCTTGCACTTTGGTCCTGCTGACCTCTCCCAGGGTGTTTACCAAGTTATTGGCCCCAGTGCTGCAACCTATTTCTGTTTTCCCATACCTTGATGACTGACTTTTACCTGCTCCTTCTGTTTTTTAAGGCTCGTCAAGATCTCAAGCTGGTACTACAGACACTACAGAAGCTGGATTTTCTGGGAAACTTTCCGAAGTCCCAGTTGGAACCTACCCAAAGCAAGTGGTTCATTGGTATACTGTTCAACTCTGTTTATGGAGTGGCCTGGTTGCCCGATCAAAGGGTGACATCTATTCAGAACTCAGTGGATCCTCTCCTGGGACAGTCTTCCATGTCAGCCAGGGCATGGCAGAGGGTTCAGGCCTTGATGGCTGCCTACACAGCAGTGGTTCCATGAGTGTGGTTTCATCTCAAGCTCTTGGTGAATCAAGCCCTTGGTGTTTGGAGTCCCTGCTCCCATGACTACAAACATCCCATTCTTGTGATGCCTGCGGTCAGAGATGCCTTGACTTAGTGGCAATCGGAATCGAACCTGACAAGGGGTATGCCGTTGTGCCATCTCCCGCTGGTGTATCTCACAATGAATGCCAGTCTATGGGGCTGGGGACGGTATTCCGGGATCAGAAGAGGCAAGGTTCTTGGGTGGCTTGGGAAGCACGTCAATCCTCCAATTGGAGGGAACTGTAAGCTGTGTGGCAAGCCCTGATGTTTTTTTTCCCCTCAGTAGGTGGGGCTGAGTGTTGTGGTTGTTTTGGACAACCAGGTCTCCCGGTCTTATCTGAACAGATAGGGGAAAACCAGGTGCAAGAGTCTGAATTGCATTGGGTCCAGATGTTTGCCTGGGCGGAGAACAATGGGCTTGATCTTTTGTCAGTAGGTACATGTCCCTCCCTTAGCCCTGCCCTGACCCTCCATTAACCCCTCCTTACTCCTCCCTAAACCCATCTCTTTTAGTAGTAACTATTTCACATATTTGCATCCACTTCTCCTCCCCCTCCCACATTAACTACTAAAATGTATATTTACTAGTCAGGGTGGAGATATCTGTACAGAAAACGATTGGGAAGGAGGCATAATTGCTGCGCGTCGATTTGAGAATAGCATTTTGTAGTTTGTTTGTCGTGCTAATAAAGCACTACAAAACATACTACAAAATACTTTTTGTGAATAGACCCCGCAATTTCTCAGTCTAACCTTCAATGCCAATTCTCAATATCTTTATTGTTAAAAATTAGCTAACCAGGCTGGGTATTTTACATTGTGAGCCTTTCTGATTCCTATGTATGAGGTATTCCTGTCTATCACAAAAGTCCATGAAATATTTAAAAATAATATTTTATGTATAACATTTCGGATTAAAGTTTTATGTACAAAGAAAATTAATTGGAAAGGTTAGCTTGACTCTGCGTTCCTTTTTTGTGCTGTTTTTTGGACACATTTCCTCACTCATTTCTACTCAGGTCAAAGAAAGGCATTGTAGTGCTACATAAAGAAAACATATTTTTTCAGTTTCTTTAGAAAGAAGGGCACCTTTTGTTCTGTGGCCTGGAGACATTGATCAGCCTGCCCAATGCTTTTTGTGGACAGTGTTTCAGAAACAGAGTCATCTAACGAATACTGTGCAGGTGGGTAGGTAGACTAAGGAACCAGCTGCTAGTGACCTGTGAGCGACAAAGAATTACAAAGTTGCATGCTGAAGCATCAATTATTCCTCGGTATCACCCCTGTGGGACAGCTTTTCTCTGCAGTAGGGCATAGGTTAAATTGCTCATCAGTGCACACGATGTCTCTGGACTAACTTCACAGGAAACAAGTTATTTGCAGAAAATGTCCTCGTTCATAAATGACAGTCCAGCTTTAATGTTACACGCTCATTGCATAAGTTCTTTCTGGTGTTGTTGTTCTATGTCCCCTTCTAACTGCTATAGGTAGGTTCTTCCATTTCGTTTCCCTTATGATACCTCTGAGAGTGGCCACTTTTTCCTTTTCGGATACATTGAGTTTGTCATACCATAAGAGATAACAGAAAAACAGGCAACTAAGGGGCAGATTTACATTCCCTGGCGCATCCCTGCAAATCAGCAGGGATGCGCCAGGGAAGATGCGTCACGCAAGTTTGCCCTTGTGCCACCGCAGATGCGCCGCATTTACAATGCGGTGAATCGTCGCGCAAGGACAAGCAGATGCGTGACGCATCTGCCGGCGTAAGGTTGGCGCAGTGCTGAAGTTGTGTCGCAAGCGCGACGCAACTCCAGCACTGTTCCAACCTGCCCTATCCCTAACATGGTGCATCAGCCTTACGCCTGCTTCAAGCAGGCGTAAGGATTTGACACACCAGCGTTGGAAAAGTGACTGCGTGAAATCTTGTAGATTTCACTGCGTCACTTTTCCGAGACTTTTTCCGTCGTAACGCCCACCCTGCATACATTAAACCTGACGCGGGTTTAATGTGGCGCAGGGCTTTACAACGTGATGCATCTGCCTAGATGCGTCACATTGTAAATCTGTCGCAGCATGGCGCTAGCTTTGCGCCACCGCTGCTTCACAAAAGTGACGCAAATGTGGCGCACGGGGCTTGTAAATCTGCGCCTAAGAGACCACAAAAGGTGGGTTCGAAAGCCCCTTTGGACACACAGAGTTTCCAATACCTTGACTACTAGTAATTCTATGGGTGAGTTACCCCCTAATAACATTTAGAGCTCGACGACCCCCCTAAGAAATGGTAAATTAATGTGGAAATGAGGAGTACCTCGCTCTGTTCACATGGTAATTCCCCATTTTTTACCTGAGTTCAGGTAGGCAGATTTACAAGCCCATTGCGCCACGTTTGCGTCACTTTTCCCTTTTTAAAAGTGACGCAAATGTGGCGCAAGAGGCTTGTAAATCTGCCCCTTCATCTGTTTCAGTAGCCTAAAGTCTCTGGATGAAAATCACTGGACCTGCAGAACTACAGTGGGTCTAGTGATCCCGAGTGTGGGGGGAGCTCCTGTTATTGGCCCCACGTGAGGTTAACCCAGGGTTCGAATTAAGGTCCTAAAAGGATTCTATGCTGATTAATTAACCAAGCAAGTGAAGGATAAGAGTGAAGGAAGGACCTTGGCGGTGCCTGCTTCCCACCAGTCTCTTTCAGTGTATGCATTATTCTGTAAAATGCAAGCCCAGACCGGCTTAGAAGTACAGCAAAAACAAATATATTAACTTTATTTGCAGAAAGCAAAAATATATGTTTTTTCATATTACTTTTCTGAGTACAGTAATGGGAAAGACTTTTCATTCTGCTTTCTTCTGGAGGAAATGTAAAAGGTGTTAAGTCACTGGAGAGAACAAAGGCGATTACATAAAACCAGTCAGATCCATTCAACTAAAACATTACTTAATTAAAGTGGCCAATGCCTCAGCCTGCACAGTGTAAGGTAAAATGTCAGTCTGTGTTAAGTAAACATTATTTCAACAGGTCACAGTCTGAAGCTCCAAGCAGCTTGCAATCCGTAGCACAGGAAGGGGTATTATTTACACACTAAGTTAATTATCAAACTGGTAATGCTGAGATACTGCACAGCCCTGTAGCTTAGGAAATGCACCGACATCTTTTATTGTATTTCAAGAGTGACAGGGGAGAATATGCCACTGCATCTCCCCTGCTGGGACGTCTATGGAGGACGACATTATCGCAGGGATCCATGATAAGGGTGTCCCCTATGTGCGAAAGGAGATACACTTGCTTAACCCTTTCGATGCGCATGACAGAGCGGTTCCGTCATGCGCATCGGTCGCGCTGTGCGGATGACGGAACCGCTCCGTCACGGCCCCGCCCGCGCAACGAACCTTCAGGACGGCGCGGTTATCGATAGCTTTCGAAAATACTTACTCCCTCTGCCTTACTCAGTCCATAGTCTGGATTTCCAAATATGCGTTTGATTTGCACACATATTTAAGTGTCTTGAGTATGAAAATCCGCCTGTACACTGTGGAATCTTAGATATTGGGGTTCACCCAGAACTAGACTGTTGATAAGTGTTTGTCAAATGTACATTATTTCGTAAAACTCTGGATTTGAATTTAAACTATTTTGCCATTTTGTATAGCGCACAATTTTCCATGTTTTGTGTCCACAAGAGATTGGTATGAGTAAAGAAAGACCCCCTGTGAGACATTTTTGCCTCCAAGACTCATTTTCTACTTGAACCAATGCTCTGCCATTCTCTTGCAGCTTGCATGACGTTTTGGAACGAGGTAAGCACTTGCTCTTCCAATCCACTTCTAACAAAGGCCTAAGAGATTTTTTATCTACAAATCGTGATCAGAGCTATTGAAATCAAATGATGTCATACCCAATGCGTTCAGTCAATCAATTACATCATGTCCCCCAAGTTGAAAACTTTCAAGATAGGAAGTGCAGCAATAAAGCTGTTGAAATTGTTAATCTTTGCTGCATGGAGGGATAATGCATAAGGGGTTCAATGTGGTAAATTATATAAGAGAATGACACATAAAGTATGATAAGTTGGAGGGTGGGTTAGACAGAAGAGGTTAGGGAAATGGTGGGTGTGACTTGAAATGCTTTTCATCAATTCCACCCAATGTCCACTCTTTCCTGCTTGATCACAGCAGAGTATATATGAGGTCAATGGAATAGTCCTCGAACATGGGGCAATGCAGAGGGCCACTCCAACTCAACCCTGCTGCTCAATATCCCTAAATTGCTACTGACACATGTACTAGGTCAGCAGAAGGTATGCTTCTGAAGGTACCCTAATGACACAGGATTTCACAGCTAACTGGAAAAGCCCCCAGGGAGGCAGTTAAACATCTCCATGTGTTCCTAAACCTGAGATGTCTTTTGCGTCATGGATAAAAACAAACAGGCAACACCACCCGTCACAGCACTTCCTCTTGCCATCAAGAAAGCCTTGGATACTTTGGGCTGGCCTTACATGATGGAAATATTGTGGCAAATGGGTCTGGCTTGGAAATTCTATGCTAGATAGCAATCCTCTATGCCAAGCCAGTGGCCCGGGTTCACACAGGCAAAGATCTTGGCTGTATTTGAGGTGTGCAGGGGCAGTAGGCAAGGATGCCTTCAGTTGCCAGTCATCTTTGCCCTGGCAATGGCATCCAACAGGTAAAGATCTTGAGGATTTTGTCAAGGCCTCACACCTATGCCTGCATTGGACAAAATCCTATTTGTTTCACATGCTCAGACTCACACAACCAGAGAGGGAGGCACTCCTACCTCTGGACTGATGCCCTGATACATTCAGATACCTGTGCATAAATATTTACCACTCAGGTGATGATTTAGTGCTGGGGAATTTGGTGGCCATGGTTTCCAGCGCACAAAACTCCCTGATGTTTGGAGCTCTCTCCAACTGTCATCCATGGGCAGAGTGGCAATGGCCAAAATGCTAGTGCTACAGAGGCTGCTGTACCACTTTGCGGCTCTCTCGATTCTCCTACCTGGATGCTTCTTTAGAGATCTGGACACCATACTCTTGGGCCTGACTGAAAGTGGATTGTGCTCCACAAATTATATGCACCTCTTGAGCGAGGGGAATTAAGGGTACCAAGCCACAAACTTTATTACGCAGCTGCCCAGATGCAGCGGCTGACATATTGGCTATCAGATGGCTCCTGACCCGAGCGTGGTACCATACAGAGGAACTTAGGTGAGTATGCGATAGTTGACTGACTGCCGAATCCACGTTGGACAGCCTTGCTCCCCAGTGGGTTGACCGAGGGTTCTAAGCGCTGCTGAAATATGTATGCCCGATTCGGGAGTGGCCCATTGCCGTACTCACTAAACTTATCGATGTTTGCAGGCCAGCTTTTCAAAGGTTAACCGAACACCATACCATTAGACCATAGAGGGAAGCTGGCCTTGACATGCTGTGGGACCTTTGTATGCATAACACCCTAATGACTATTCAGGTATCACAGGAACAGTGTGGCATTGATGAGGGTCAGTTTCTGTCCTGAATTTAAGTGTGAGTGGAACTCGCTGAGTGTCACTCTGTGGAATTCCACAGAGTTACATGAAAACTCCTCGAGATTCCACAGAGTTCAGCAAGCAGGCAGAATCAGCATGTCATGCTGCTTGTGCGCCAGAGGATGCTGCTTCTTTGCTGCTGCTCGAGTAAATTTTCTACTTGAGCGGCAGCTTTCTCACCACGAAGAGTTGCAGCCGCCGCGTTGAAAAAAATCTCGCTATGGGGACTCCAATTCTCACTCGCCAACTTACCATTGGTGAGCAGTGCGCAAGAAAAAACTCCACCATGTGGTGGTTGGCGGAGTTTTATTGAAACTCCGCATTACAGGTGTAACGCAGAGGGGGCAAAACTCAGACAACTTCGTCGATGGTGCGAAATCTATCACCCACACCTACCTATAATTTGCCAAACAATAGAATAGGGACACTGTGAGGCCCTGAGCAGAGCAAACTGGAGCCCTATCTGCCTGTGCAGACACTACTCGCTCACAGGAATGCCAGATGGGTGATTATGATGCTGCACAAAAAGTTACTAGACACTCAACTCAACAAACTTCCCCTACCTCAAAGCTAAATGGGCTAATTTGAATGGCCATGAACTCATGGATGACAATGAATCACTGCACTTGAGCAAGTATGCAAGGTATCTAGGAATCCCCGTTTGAAGTACACCCATTTCAACTACCTACATCAGACATATCTTACACCTATGCACATCCATCACATGTACCAGATGGTCACTTCCAATTGCATGAGATGCCTATGCTAAGAGATGGACTTTTACCATATGGTATGGACCGGCCTGATTATTAAACAATTTTGGACAGCAGTGACATTGTACCTGTTAAACATCACTGGATGCACTCTACCTGTAGATCCACAGCATTGCCTCCTACGTCTAGCAAAGTGTTGCATAGCTATGTCTTGGAAATCTCTAGATGCTCCCTTGATACTAAGTTGCCTACGGGACATGCTAATGTGGGTGACAGCAGAGATTGTGCCATGACGTACACTAATAATGCGAGAGGAGGAAGCTTCACACAGTGATGCCTGGGACGCATATCAGAAGAACTCGCAGTCATGACGGACGATAGACCCCTCATGAAGGTGGACACTTCCTAAGGTCCTAGGCGCCAGATGTACTACAATCCACAATGCTGACCAAGACACATGTACTGCGCATGGGCAGTGCACATTTTTGCCAGCTCCATACAACACTCCGCCCTCCTCATGGACAAACCACAAAGGTGGTTGTAACATTACTCCTCCACCCACCACAGTGACCCACCCACACTCACAACCAGACACTGGAAATCATGATGTCCTTTTCACTCCACCATCATGATTGCAATTTCTGGTCCACAGGTCCACTGTTGCAACAGTTACGCCCTGGTTGGAGTCCTTTGCTGTTATACAGATTATTAGGAAGGGGCTTCTGGACAAATGACATATACTTATCCCAAGCCCCTTCGACAAGGTGACACAAGACTTGTTAGGCTATCAGTATGGTTGGGCAAACATTGTACAGGGCTATGCATTTAATGATATCAGTGATACTTCCCCTAATATTGCACCTTGCATGTCTTCTTATATAACTTGTTTACTAATTACTGTCTAAATAATGTGTCAATGTTGAAAGGATATCCAAAATGTCAATAAAGATCGAACTGAAAAACAAATGAAAAAACAAGACAGAACAATCACAATGCAACAAGGTATTTCGGAGGTCTACCACCTGTCTTAATGGTTGATTCTGGAATGGCTGTGTGAATGAAGCTTACATTGTCTGCTGCAGGTAAGCTCTGAAATAACCACTTCAAACCACATCTAATGGAAGAAATCTAAAGTTGTTAGCACAGAATCGAAGCATAAAACTGGACTAACCAGAAGCCATTGTAACAGGTCAGCCTATTTTTATTTCTGCTGCATTAGTGATACTTTTTATGCAACATTGTTTTCTCACTTCATGTTTTCCCGTGAGTGACAGAGACGTAAAGATACACATTAAAGGTAATTGGCTCCCCACTGATAAGTCTGATATTTAAAACACAACTTCCTTACAGAAATAATATTAGCAGCATGCATTTGTGTGCCCTATTGAAAGAAATAAGACTTTAGGTGCCAGTCAAGTTGTTCAAGCGTTGAAGGTTGTGTTCCAAGCTGGTCAGCTACTTAGAGGAGAAAGAGGCACTGCTTGAGGTATTTCAGAAAGAGGGTAAGAGGTGTATGTACTATTCTTGTTTGTATGTACCTACATAATTCATCGATGTAACATGGAACTAAGAAGGTTTATCATTATGATACGAATGACAGTTCTAGAGGAGACTAGTTGTTATGTGTATTAGAGCTGGTGGATGAGTTATTTTGCAAGAATAAACTGGGTTGAATAAGTTTGATATATTGTTTGTGAAGTCCTTCTTCATTTCCCTACTGGCAATGAGTATCACAAAGACAGTTAAGTCACAGCATTTCAACATCACTCTTTTGACTGATAAACTGATTCAAATTGGTTCCAAGACTTCCTCAACGCAGGGAACACTGGAAAGATTAACATTTTCAAAGCTGTTAAACATGTGAAATCCATTTTTATTTTCAGGTTCCATTTTGTGACACTCAATAGAAGAAGCCTGCAGATGTGTCAGAGTTCTGTCCAGTTTGCTCTATTTCTGTATGTTTCCAGAGCCTTGAGCTGACATTTTACAGTTGATTCATTAAACAACACTAGTTTGTGAAGTTCTGTACTTTTGCTGTACCCGCAAGGCCTTGAGAAATGACCAAGTCGCAATTGTACGTGTCAAGTTGTTGCTATGCTTCTTCATGAAAGTTTACTTTAGCTTGATGCCCATATATGGGCCCTCATTGAATAAAAATTGATGACTGGATAAATGTTTGGAAAGCGCCTACGCTGGGGAATGCCACACTGGCTGTTTATTATTTGTGCAACATCTCTAAAATCTATAAAGACCGCAGGCAACTTCTGTATTTTTGAGCGGGTCCACACTGGAACCTGGCTCCTCGCAGCTGCCGAATAATCCGATACGTTAGAACTCTAACTGCCTCACATCTATTGTTATTTTTAGACTCCCACAAACACAATAGCACAGAATCTACATTCAACTGCAATCAGCAACACCAATATTCACATTCATTTAGAGTGAAAATTGATTATCTCAGCCCTCAGTTCACAAGCGTTGAACACCCAGAGCCCTTTGGGGTGGACTTACTTTGTAATCGGTGTACTAAAGTATTCTGACGCTCCGCTTTCTTTGCCCTGTGATTATTTGAAAAGTATTGACTTCAACACACTACCTTGTGCTTTGAGGTTCTGAATTTAAACACCATGGACTTCATTGTGACAGGTATCCATCACATCTTTTCTCTTTTTTTTTTAAAAATGATTTTTATTGAGTTTTACATAACAGAAACCAAGCAAAAAGGGGCAGATTAGAAATTTATCAGGCAAAACAGATGAAGAAAAAGCCTAAATGAGCAAACACTGCCAAATAATACCGTATATGTTATACAGGAAAAAACACCTAAGAAGCTATAAGCTTAGTGTACCAGTCCTGCAGATCAGCTCCCAATGTCAATCACTCCCACACGGGATCCACGATCCGGCCTAACCATTTCCGACGGGAGTCAATCTCAATTAATGCCATCTCCAGCCGACTTCAATTCAAGAATTTGTGCTACCAAATCCAAGGATTGGGGAGCTGTTCTGGACAGCCAGAATCATGCCAGAACTAGCATAGCTAATGTAATAGAGAAAATGTAGAGCCCAGATAGATAATGGGAATACTTGTGAATGACCTGACCTAACCAGCTTCAGATCTGCCACAGTTGTCAACTTAGAGATGCCTGCTAATTTGCCAAAGACAAATTCCCCTAAAAAGCCTTGAGGATGGACAAGATGCAAAGACATGAACTGCGTGAGCTCCTGCGAATCAATAATGAAAGAAGTGGTCACCCAACTGAAATTTCATAGTAAAAAGACGATGCAGGGTGTAACCAATCATTAATATATTTAAGATAATGTACCTTAATACGGTATACATTCAAAGCTGAATGAAACAGCATGGTACTATACCTAAGATCGGCACAAGTGGCTTCTGTATTAAGTCAGGCACTCCACTTAACAGCCCTCACCTGAAACCCGTCATCCAACTGATCATGAGATAATAAGCAAATTGATGTATAGACCATCCCAATATTTCTCTTGGATGGAGTGTTCCTAATGAGGTCAAGGCAGGGATTGTCCATACAGCACAGGTCCTCTAGCTTCAAACTAATAATGAAATGACGCATCTGCAGATATCTATGAAAACCTTTGACTGGAGAAGAACCAGCTGCTGTAGATTACTAAATGGGAATAAAACCTCACCAACGAATATTTCGCCACGGTCAAGAGATTTACTTTGGGCCAAGACTCCCCAAAACCTTCATGCATACAATCCGGAAAATGGGGTTATAGCCCAAGTATATAAGCTGGTTAAATGAGGAAGTTCTGGAGAAGATTTTCTTAAAGGAACCCCAGATAAGAGGAAAAACTTTTAAAGTCTTGAACCGAGTTTGCTTTTAGTACATTGTATCCATAGTGCCAGTGGCGGGGGCGATCGAATCCCTAAGGGGGGGGAACTCGCTTAACATAATGCCCAAGGGCCAGTGCCCCCAATCCAGCACCAATCGAAGATGCCAAAAAGTAGAAGCTGAGGGCCGGGAGTGAGACCCCTCCAACCTCCTTAGACAACTGTAAGAACTGGATCTTACAGCAAAGCTTCCAACATTACCGAATAAACGTCTGCCATAATGACTCCACTTTGGTAAAGAAAACAACTGGTAAGAAACATGGGATACAATGGAAAAAATAAAGATATGGAGGGAGGGAGGATGATGCTTTTAATAAGATTACAGCGGCCGATGAGCCCCAAATGTAAACAGTTCCACTTGAGGAACATCTCTGCTGAATGTTGGAAGAGCTTGGCATACTTGTTTTACTAGAATCTCGCAAGTGTTGACCATTAGGGTGATCCCCAGATATACCAAAGTCTAAACCCACCTCCTGTCCTGGTCAGGAGGATCCACATTAGATAGAATCTGGGTCTTCTCCTGATTTAGTTTGTAGCCCGTAACTTCTTCAAATAGCCAAGCCGCTTTTACTACCACACATAGACCACTAATCAGGAAAAGTGTCAAATTGGCTAAGTCGTCTGTATGCTAAGATTTTCCCTTCAAAGTGATAAAGTCTCAGGGGTTTTCTCTACCATCTGTTTGAGGGACTGGAGAAATGGGTCAATATAAAGAGCAAATGACTGAGGGGAAAGAGGACATCCATGCCTAGTCCCACAGAGTATGGAAATAGGATCTGACTGGTCCCCGCAATACATATCCTAACCTGGAGGCCTAAATAAAGACACCTGACGCTTGAGATAAAAACTGGGCCTAAGCATATGGCCTCCATGACCCCCCAAAGGAGGGGCCAGGTAACCCTATCAAAGGCCTCTCCACATCAAAACATATCAAACCAATTGACCCACCCCCAACCAAAGCTATCTTCAGAGCCGTAAAAGCAGTATTGACATGAGATATTGTGTCCTATCCTGGAATAAAGTCATGCTGATTCTGGCCCACCAAATCCACAATAATAATAGGCAACCGATTATCGAGAACACGCGTATAAATCTTAGAATCTTTATTGATTAATGAGATTGAACGGTATGATCTGCAGAGTGTAGGATCTTTCCTCTTTTTAGTGAGCATAAAACTCTAGTGGAATCTGATCGGGACCAGACGCCTTCCCTCTTGCCAGAGAGCCAATGGCATCATTAACCTCCCTGAGGGTAATCGGCGCCTCCAACTCAGAGCACTGAGTAAGAGTAGCCATACACTCAAGATGCTGCAAGTTACATTGAAATATGTCCTTGGGGGAAGATGAGATGTCCTCATTATATAGGTCCTGATAAAACCAAAGAAAAATG
Organism: Triturus cristatus; assembly: GCF_964204655.1. Classification (NCBI taxonomy): domain Eukaryota; kingdom Metazoa; phylum Chordata; class Amphibia; order Caudata; family Salamandridae; genus Triturus; species Triturus cristatus. The sequence goes on along the minus strand of NC_140593.1, from coordinate 1,008,709,635 downwards.
CTGCAGATCACGGCTGAATTGGTAACTGAGGACTCATTCTCATCTGTAATCAGCTGAATACTGCTTAAACTAGATCTATCTCTTACCCTGACGAGCTCTTCTGCTTCTAATTGCTCTATCCCAAAATTGTTTCCTGAGAGAGGCTTTGAGAGCCATGGCCTACTCCCACAGCAGGTCAGTCCGTGTCCAGTCCTTTAGCTTAAGACAATTACCCCAGTTGATTTCTAAAACGCTAAGAGTCCATCAGGCGGTCATTTCCTCCATCAGTGCTAATTTGCGTTAGCGGGAGGCAAATTAAAGAGCCTGTCCTCTACACAAGCCCTTAAGAGCACCCCAGACCACCAGAAGTGGAGCTGATCCAATATTAAATTGAAAGAATTCACTTAAATGTGCATTCATTCAGTTAACATTTTCCTCCCCCAGCAAAAGCCTACGTCCAAATGTCCACCTTCGAGCGCCTGGTTCCTGCATAGCCGCCCCTAAAGAAGTAGACAATGACAGAGAGGCCCTCATTCCAATGCCGGTTGGACGAGTGTCTGACTGACATTGTATCAGGATGGAGTCTGCCCAACATGTAGTCAGCTGCTCCACCTGCCTTATTACTACCATGAAGGTGGTCGTAAACATGCATTTTTTAATTGTGGCTTGAGCTGCAATCCAGAAAAGGGCTGCCGCACATGTCACAATTGAAAAATGCCTGAGAATATAATTCCCGATATAAATCAGTATAGCCCAAGGGTACATAGAGGGCTTGCTGGAAAGTCGAAATGGGAAACGGTGAGCACGTTGTATCATACAGTCCATATTTGAATCGCTGAATGCGGGATAGGTTTCTCAAAACAAACGAACCACAAAGCCACAAGAGCCGTACCCTTCTGCTCCTTCGGGCCACCCAAGACCCGAAGATTATTGCAACGTGACCTATTCAATAAATCCTCCACCCTTGAGGATAGAGTGGCAATCTGCATCTCATGCTGTCTGATCCCTTACTTATCGGTTTCCACCGCCTTTTGAAGGGCTGCCTGAGAAACTTCAACTACTCCGAGTCATGACTGAATGAAGTCCATACTTTTAGACAGTTTCTGGAGAACTACCTGAGTATTGAGAGGTGTGGCCTTCAAAGCCAGTGAGTCTTTGAGATAATCCTCTATGTGCTGTAAGAGGATATGATAGATAGCCCCCAGCATAGGGACATCCTCTGCCAGGCCAGCAGAGGAGTAGCCAATGGAGGATGAATGTTCCTTTCCCACATCCTGGTAGGAGGCTGCAGATGGTAAAGTTGGTATGGTTGGGGGGGCAACCCCAGAGGAAAACAGTTCATTGGGGTCAGCACAGTCCCATCAGGATCCCATAGCAATTCATCTTCTGCCTCTGATGATGCAGCAGGATCAATTGCACCTTAATCAAATGCTGCCAGCACAAGGCCCTCAGCTTTATCAACTAGAAGGCTACTGCGTCTGCCCCTTCGATGAGATGTGGTAGCTGGGGAGTCAAGTCCCACAGATATCCTATTTGGGAGCTCAGCACAGTTACAGCCCGAATTGGAGGCCAAGACTGGATTGAGCCGCTTCTTCCAAGCCCATCACCCAGTCACTGTCAGAGAGATCTGAGAAGGAAAACAAAACTGTTGGCCATCCCCCTTGCTCCCCCAATTTGTGGCTGTTTCGGGTTGCCGGTATACGAGAGCTGAGATGCTTGTAGAGCTTGTGGCATGATCTGTGAAATCTGAGTCGTGGAAACCCTAATTCAGAAAGGAGGAGATGGCTGTGCAACACAAATACTTTGGGAAAAACTAGCTGACATGGTGAGATTGAGATAGAGGGTTTTACATTCTGTATTATGTTGTATTCATTCTTTTCCCTTTACCTTTAGATTAGTTGTTTACTTTCAATTCCGGCACATCCCAGCTCAGCCAGCTGGTGGGGTTCTGTTCTGTTTAAGAACTCTGCCACAGTAGTTGAGCTCAATGGCTGCTGGAAGGTACTCTACCATGATCAATAAACATATTCTTCAAAGAACTTGGACTACATGAGTACATCTTGGATTTTAACACTAGCGACAAATGATTTATGGTACTGGCTATTGGATTGATATGGCATAGTAGCGATACCACCTACTTTTGGGGTTTTTAACCTTTTCGTGGATCGCATAACTAGGATCTTTAACTATACAAAAGCCTGGATACCCGCTGTGTGAGGAGAAAACAAGCCTGTACATCTGCTGCTGTTCTTTTTACTTTTGATGTTCATATTATGTTTAACAATTGTCTTACCGTGTTTTTTTATAGAGTGGAGAGCGACGTGCAACTCATTGCGGCGTTGAAGTTCTTTCACGTCAAAAGAACGTCAGGAATCCTGTCTCCAGGAACTCTATGAACGGTAAGCTGGAGACTGTGTGGAGTCACTTCATCATTATGCAACACGCTTGTGCCCATCTCCTTAGTTGGAACATAACCTTGACCTAAAACGTGCAGTGTACATTAACCCATGAACCATTAGGGGGGTAGTCTCCAAGGCGACTATAGTCCAATCATATCACAGTCCATCGTATATAATATCGTGACATCCCTTCAGCTTCCTCTTTCTTCACTGCTCGTCAGTTAAGTGCATTCCTTACATTCTTGGCTTAATCTGACATTGTTGCTGTTTGTATAGCGGTTTCTTGTCCACGTTATTAGCATTATTGCCTTGGTATTGTTTCATATTCCCTGCGCAGCAGGCTCTTGCCCGAGAGCGTTCTCCCCCTTGCAGTTTCTCCCGCTGTGCGCTCTACGCGCAGTGAGATCCTGTTAGGCGCGTCTGGCCCGAGAGAGGCAGCTCTGTCAAGCGCTCCTGCTAGTCTTTACGTGTGTTTGGGAATCCGGTCACTCCTTTAGTGTCCGCTTGATTCCCGACCAACCCTTGCCTAATTTTGACACCGCTATGCAGTGATTTCCCCACACGGCCACGTTAGTGACCAGCACCACCTGGTGGTGGTAATTGGTATTGCACCTTAGTCTATTCTTATAACAGCTTCGGGGAAAGCCCAGCTGTTGGAGCACTGGCGAGGGGGCTACCTTAAGGATTTTAAGGGCATTTGTTCTGTGCTCACACCCTCTTCTATCATCTCTTCTCCAGAAGACCATTTTTACTCCTCCTACCAGGAAGTGCAGGAGGAATGGCCCCCCAACTTCTCCCTCCAGCAGTGGACCAAGCCCTCTCTCCGCTATTTCTAGGGCGCTGGCTCCTCTTAGGGATCAGGTTGATAAGCTGGCGAAAAGCATCCCTGGAGTGTTCAGTGACCCAGATCTGGTGGTGGCGGGTCCCAGTAGGTCCCAGATGGGGCATAAAAGGGCCGTTAAGCATAACGCGGGGCACTTGGAAGGATTTGATAAACTTATGGAGACCTTCCTCAAGAATGCGTGAACTCTAAAACATGCACCCTGCCGGGAGGAGGAGGTGTCCGGAGAAAATTGCGATGCTGTCATCACTATTGTAGACCCCGACGGCGGGTTTCCTGTAGAGGGAGAGGGTGTTTCAGGGGACGATTTCTCCTCCGATGAGGATAAGGACTCGGGGCGTCCCTGGCATCCAGAGTCCCACTCCTCTCATTCCCGGGTTGGGGACAGGGTTCACACGGACATGTTCGAGCCTACACAAATTTACCATCCTATGTCAGCGGAGTGGACCCCTGACACCAAAGTGGCAGAGTAAGTGGTGGGGAAAATCCATCAACCCCTTGAAAGGGAGGTCAGGAACAGGATGAGGGGAGAATGCCCCAGGCCCTCACTGAAGGTGAAGGTGGCACACACGCCTGAAAATGATGAGAAACTATTTACCTTTTTCTCCAAGTATATGAGGGATCCCAAGAAAGGAACTGCTAGGTCTTGGACGTGGTAGGGCCCTTGACCCAAATTGTTCAATTGGCGGAGCGTTCAAAAGAGTCAGGATCCCTTTTGTCCACTAATATGGTGGCTGGTTGGGCGCACTACCCTAAACCCTAAAACACTACCCCCTCCACTACCCAAACACCACTGCACTACCCTAAACCCTAAAACACTACCCCCAGCATGACACTCTGCACTACCCAAACATAACTGCACTACCCAAAGCCCTAAAACACTACCACCAGCACGGCTCCCTACACTACCCAAACACCACTGCACTACCCTAAACCCTAAATCTACCCCCAGCACAACCCCCTACACTACACAAACACTACTGCACTACCCTAAACCCTAAAACACTACCCCCAGCACGACCCCCTTCACTACCTAAACACAACTGCACTACCCTAAACCCTAAAACACTACCCCCAGCACGACCCCCTTCACTACCCAAACACCACTGCACGAGCCTAAACCCTAAAACACGACCCCCTACACTACACAAACACCACTGCACTACCCAAAACCCTAAAACACTAGAACCCAGCAAGACCCCCTACAGTACACAAACACCATTGCACTACCCTAAACCCTAAAACACTACCCCCTACACTACACAAACACCACTGCACTACCCTTAACCCTAAAACACTACCCCTAGCACTACCCCCTACTCTACACAAACAACACTGCACTACCCTAAACCCTAAAATACAACCCCAGCACTACCCCTACACTACCCAAACACCACTGCACTACCATAAACCCTAAAACACTATCCCAGCACAACCCCCTACACTACACAAACACCACTGCACTACCCTAAACCCTAAAACACTACCCCCAGCATGACTCCCTACACTACCCAAACACCACTGCACTACCCTAAACCCTAAATCTACCCCCTGCACGACCCCATACACTACCCAAACACCACTGCACTACCCTAAACCATAAAACACTACCCCCAGCACAACCCCCAACACTACACAAACACCACTGCACTACCCTAAACCCTAAAACACTACCACCAGCATGACCCCCTACACTACTCAAACACCACTGCACTACCCTAAACCCTAAAACACTACCCCAGCATGACCCCCTACACTACCCATACACCACTGCACTACCCTAAACCTAAAACACTACCCCCAGCATGACCCCTACACTACTGCACTACCCTAAACCCTAAAACACTACCCCAGCACGACCCCCTACACTATCCAAACACCACTGCACTACCCTAAACCCTAAAACATTACCCTGAACATGACCCCCTACACTACCCAAACACCACTGCACTACCCTAAACCCTAGAGAAAATAAAAACCCATGCCCAATCCCCCTTACCTCTCACTCCTCGTGGTTCCTCTCTCCTCGTGGTTCCTGCTTCACGTCGTCTCTGAGGGGCGGTGCACATCGTTGTGAGGAAACGGAACAGCCTCTGTTTCTTTACAACAACGTGGATCATCTACATGTTTTTTAGAACGCATGGTCATTTACCATACATACCTTTACAACAAAATTTGTTGTAAAGGCATGCGTGGTAAATGACCATGCGTTCTAAAAAAATGTGTAGCAATGACTTTGCGATGTACAACTCATGCGTGGTAATGCATGCGTTGTAATGGTATCGCAAAGTAAAAAAGTTGTTGTAACGGCTGTTTGCAGATCGAATCTGGCCCCTGTTCTTCAGTGAGAGGTTTATTTGATTAATTAGGAGGAAGGAATGTGTTTTTTTTACCGAAAAGTGCATTCCCAGCTGTTGTATTGTGAAAGTGTCCGCGTGGCCTGGTTTCACTTCCGGTGAGTAAGTGGAAGAGTCTGTTTGGATCTAAAGGAGTTCTGTTGTTGGACGGGCCGACGCGACACGTCATCAGAAAACATAGCTAATGGAAAGCATCCTCCCTGAAGTGTGGAGCAGTGCCATGAGAGGTCAACGAGTGTGTGTCCCACCGCAGTATGACCGTACCATGTGCCGCCTCAAGGATACGGGAGGCAGAAGCGGCATCGCAGGTCCTCTTGAAGACCGTTGTAGCACTAATTCTGCATTTTGGTACTAGGGCATTTTAACTTTGTTGTTCCTGCCAGATACAAAGAGAAGATCCTGTGTTATTCAGTGCCCTCGTTACCTTTTTTGTGGGTTGTGGTGCTTGTCACTCTGCTGCCCCGCCGGTGCACACGACTGGGCACCCCACCTCGTGTGCCATCTGCAGGGCCTCTGCCTTTGGATCACTGGTTTCGGTTTCTGGAGTGACAACATAAACAGTTGCTCCCAAAGGACTAGCCTGAACACTTAGGTGAATATCCCCTGAACCAGCATTCCACGGAAATTCTTTCCCAGCTCTCCTACGTCGATGAGGACATCATAATAGCACGGCTCCGCTCGCGACACCGTGTGACGTCATCGGAGCCATAAGAGGACCTTGTCGGCATGCTGACGTCATTCCCACCCATTTTTTCGGTGCCACCGAGGCAACCAGGTGGACCAAAACATTTTCACATGTATACATAGTATAACAAATATATATATATTCACTGAAAAAACATAGGTTTCAGGCAAGTTATAGTTAGAAATTAGCATTTAAAAAACCTTAGAAATTCACTGAAAAAACCATAGGTTTCAGGGGCGTTATAGTTAGTTGGACATTTCACTCGTACAAAACCATAGAAATTCCCCCATTATAGTTAATTCAGCTAAATATAACTTGCGCGCCCGAAATGCACTGCTGATGACGTCACATATTACATCACTCATGACATGGTCAGTGACATCACTCATGACATCACTGATGACATCTCAAATGGCATCACTGATGACATCATCTAGTGAATGTGTGTTTTTCTGAAAATTAAATATGTTTTATATATGTCTATCTCAAGGTCGATGAAAGAATAAATGGGTATATAAGTGTCTAAATGGATGATTTTTTGTGTGTAAAATTGATTGTTTAACTGACTGATTAAGTGTATCTTAGTGAATACATGGGTTAGTGAGTAATGTTTAAATATGTAAATATCTGTATCAGTCTCTCACTTTGGTGCCGATTCCGATCCGGGTAAAATATTTTGCGTACGACTCATATCCGTATATTTTCACGTACGAATCGTACAAGTACCGTACAAACTGCGAAATACGATTCGTACGTGAAAAATACATACGAAATGCGTCGGGAAAATGGTCTGAGAGGGAGCCGTAAATTTTAACGTCCGAATAGCGTCGGGAAAATGGTCCGAGAGGGAGCCGTAAATTTTTACATCCGAATAGCGTCGGGAAAAGTGTCCGATAGGGAGCCGGACATTTTTACGTGCAAATCAAAAAACAGAAGTCCGAGCACGCAAGTACGATCCGTACCGCCCGTCCGAGTACACAACCGCATGTAAAAGGCCCCGTACGGAGCGAACGCTGTAGCACACATGTACACGGGTACACTTGTGCCCGGATACGAGTCGTACAGCCCCCCCCTCACCCCGCACATGTCAGCACCATACCCCCGTATGTCAGCACCGTACCCCCCCTCCGCACCGTACTCCAACACCGTCTCCCAGCCCCGCACCTGTATGCCCCATACCCCAGGACCATACCCCCACCCCGTGTATGTACGCGCCATACCCCCACCCCGTGTATGTATGCGCCGTATCCCAGGACCGTACCCCCACCAAATGTATGTACACGCCGTACCCCCACCCCATGTATGTACACGCCATACCCCCACCCCGTCTATGTACGTGCCATACCCCCAGCGCTATGCAAACAATTATTGATGAATTCAGCCATAATATGTATCAATGTTTGTAGTTTTTACACTATCTGAATTATTAAAAATATACTCAACAAATACATAAATAAATAACAAAATAATCTATCTTTCAAAAACCAAATTTGAAGGTGTATGCAAACTGACATTACTTTCCTACTTAGATCTCTAGCTCCATGTTATGTAATGTCCGCCATTATTAAAGTGTAATGTTTTCTTCCATGCTGGCCCCTTGCTATTGGAGAAAGTATTCTAAGAACAATCCTTGATAAATTTGAGTTTATTACGCCAAGAAAGGTGGAGACTTGGTGCTGCAAGGATTCCATGGGCAATCATGTAAATATGAAAAATGTTCCCTGGCCCATGATGTGTAGTAAAACACAGGGTAACTGGGTGCCCTGGGCTCCTCACAACCCTGGGCTTGGTGTCAGTGCACCTTCCGCCCACAAAATATAGCTAGGTCACTAGTGATTTTTCAGCTTTTGTCCAAGAGTCAAATGATCTTTATTGATCGGGGGCCTGCATTCCATAGGACATTAGCCCTACGTTAGTAGCATTTTATATATATATATTTGAGAAAGTTTTCAGTGCACTTGTTAGCTTTGTATATACTGAAGATGCTAAGCGCCTAGAGGCTGTGTTTTCTGAACGGTGGTATTTTGTTCCACTCAGATGTCGTGAGCTTGCTTGGAAACAGTGTCTTATATGCACATGAAGCATCTTGCGGAAATTAGTTATTCATCTGTCAGTTGGCTTGGCCGTATAGCTCCATGCTGTGTTTGCTTAGGATGCAGAGAGTCACTTTTGGGCACCATTAGAGCTGCTATTCATACAATGCATTGAAGTTACACAACTGAATGCAATGTGAACAGATTTATTTCTCCACAAAATTATTGATTAGAAGTTCAGATGCAGGTAGCTGAAGTGCATGGGATACATGCTACCAGGAAGTAAACAACAGAAGAACACATCTAAAGTTCCTTCAAAGAAAAAGGTGTTCTTCAGTTCCAGGTGCTCGGTGACAAGAAAGCAAGCCCAACTGAGAGCAGGGCACTGCAGGCTGCCCTATGGCCACACAAAGCAAATACACACTGAGATGTCAATTGACAGCAGAGAGCAGTCCAGAAACTAAGCTGCTTGTACGGGTACATGAAGCAACTCCACACCACTCCCATACTGAGGTCCAGATGTATCACACCTCCCTGCACAAAAACAATCCTCTGGGGCTTTTTCCTCTTTTTAGCTGTGATGCAGAATTTAGCACACTCAGAAATTGGAAAGATTGAAGAGAAGTAAGACGTTTCTCCCCATTGCGCCTCCCTTGGGAAGGTTGTAAAATTTGATGCATTCCCAGGTTTACCAGTCTTGGTATATCTGGGACTGTGTCAAAATCCAAGAGTGGAATGTTTGTGACTACCTACACTCCACCCATTGAATGTCTTCCCATGGCAGAGAAAAGCAAGGCAGCGACTTTAGCTGCCTTGCATTAATCCAGATTTACCAAGCAACGCAGGACCACGGAAGGTGGCCTTGTGTTGCTAGGTAAACCTGACTTTAGTATTGTGCTGTCCTTGTGACACCATGCGTTATGCAAGGGCAGTGCAATATTATGATAAATTTAGCCCTGAATTTGCAACAATACTGATCTCTTGCAACAATACTGATCTCACTTAGCCTTTTGAATATGCACAGCTTCCTAATTGCATTTAGAGAAGGGCCTGTTCAATGGTGTTGATTGCAGATATCTTTATAAAGGTCTGTGAAGAGACGGGGCACTTGAAAACAAATCATAGTACAGATTTTAGCACACTACACAAGCCATAAGAAAATGTCTGCTTCTGATGAGCGCACATCCATGGTGGCTCCATCTTGTAATGGATATTAAAATGTTTTAGCAAATGCTGTCTGTGTGTGGACATGTGCATGCACACATGCCAGACATTTATGAATTGTTTTCTTTTATTAAAAACATTTTTATACAAAGATGCCCACCAGTGATGCGCTTCCATCCACTGGTCAAGATGGAGTACTTTTTAATAAACCCCACTCAAAATGGCTACTATGAACTTGCATGCATCCATGGTGGCCATCTTTGTATAGGATTTTTTTTAAATAAAAGTAAACCATTTACATATGTCTGGCACATGTGCATACACATTGGCACACATGGACATCTATTTTAAAATTGTTGGGAAACCACCAATCAATAGCACGGTGTCCAGCCAAAATTAACATGGGACTGGAAGAAATAGGGTGCTGGATATGGGGAGTTAAACAACAGTAATAAAGGAGGATTGTGGATTGAAAAGAGGAAGATGGGAGAATCAGAAAGAGTGGAAGACAAAATAGTCCCTCACATGCACTGAAGTGCAAGGGGGGTTGTCAGTAGGGCTAAGATAGATGACCCAGTCAAAACCCTGTTAAACCTAAATGCTCCTGGGTGTAACAACCACACGCATAGGGAGATAAGACAACCAAATGACAGGAAGAGGTAATTAATGTAAACATCAAAGAGACTGAATTCTGAGGTAGGGGTTGCCCTAAAGCCTACTCTCTGTGTATTTAATGTATTGAAAACAGTGGGGCATATTTACAACAGAATGGCAAAGCGTGGTGTTAAGCAAAAATTGCTTATGCCACGCTTCACCATTCTTAAAACGCAGGGATGCACCATATTCACAAAAATGTGGTGCACCCCTGTGTTTCCCCTAGCTCTGGTGCTAAATCTAGCTGCGTAGTGCAAGGATGTCTGTGTTAGGTGGAATGAATGTGTCTGTGCAGGAAGCTGTGCCTTCCAGGAAGGTGTCCCTTCGTGCACATAAACAATACAGAATTCGGATTTGAAACTCCTATGTGTGCTGCATTGTGCAGCACACATAGAAGTTGCACATCGCCATTTGTTTAAAGATTAATTATGCGCAGGAAGGGACACCTTCCTGCACAAAAACAATCATTAATGGCAATTTACTGTTTCGATGTGTGCCGTACAATGCAGCACACATAGAAAAAGCAAAAACAAGGAGAAATTAACCATTTCTCCTAGTTTTGCCATGTTAAGACCAGGTTTTCCATGGTCTTAATTTTGGCGCTGCCTCCTATTTTGGCACCCTTGTAAATAAGAGGCAGCATAAAAATAAAATGGGTGTTGCAGCGGAACACTGAAATAGCCATAGCTCACCCCTTTCATGCTAAGTGTAGCGTGAAAGGGGGCCTTATTTACAATGTTAGTGCCACCTTGTAAATAAGGTGGAGGGATTATCGCCACAGGAATGTCGCAAAAAATGACGTTCCTGTGGCTATCAGGGCTTGTAAGTATGCTCCAATGTTCCCCAAAAGAGAGCTAAATCTGTCTGTACCCAGACCTAAAACAAAGGCAACAAGATTCTTTGTGCTCAGACACTGTTACTATTGGAATCTACCCAGATAAAGAGATTGAGATGGCTGCATGAGAGAGTGCTGTCTCATAAATCAGAGCTCAGCACTTTGAAAAGGCTGAATATGAAGCTGGCCATTTGCAGTCCGGCCCACAGTTGCAAATGCAAACCCTTTCCCTTTGCTTAAAATCCAAGTTTGTTTTTACACTTGCAATTCATAACGGAAAGTGTGATGAGAAAGCGCCTGCATCCCCACTGGGGTACCAGCAAGGGCATCAAGCTGAGCCAGCAGGCTTTTCCCAGCAGGTTCTGTCAGTTGCTGGATCACGAAGAGATGGCACTGTCATAATTATTTTATGTATAAACAAAATCCCCCTGGCATAAACTGTGCAACCCAAATACATTTGGCTTTCAAGTCATGTATATTGGCCTAATTGAGCAGAGTGCATCCTGCATTTTCAATGTGGGGACACCCGCTTGTGACGTGCAGTTAGGTTAGCAAATCCTTCGGGCCAGAACCTTTGGTAGTCGAAATAGAAAAGATTACAGTTCGTGACCCCCCCACCAATTGAAACATTCAGCTTGGTTCTTGTGGCCAGCAACAGGCGTTGAAGTATTTTCTATTTTTCATATTTGTTTTTCAGTGTTTTTGTTGGGCATGGACCAGGCTGGTTCAGGCCAAGGTGCGATGCCCTGTCTCAGTAAATTAACAAAAATGCTTTGCGAGGGACCACCATCCGGTGGATCCACTGTGAAAGACTTCACTGTAAAGCTGCACAGTTTCAAAACTAACAAGAGCATAAATATGGTTTTCAGGTCCAGCGAATATGTTGCCACACTGGGTTTAAATGAGACACCTGCACTTTATACAATTTTTCGCCAGTAGGACGTTTCCTACATCCTCGTAGTCTCAGAGACAGAAGTGCAGTCAAAGGTGAGTTCCAGCATTACCCACTAACAGTGGCTTGGCCTAGGATGGAACCGTATTGCCTCTTGACCAATTCCTCGAGCTCACACCAGGTAAATTCTCATCGCCAGAGTCTGTGCTAATGGGGGACCTGTTAACCCCGGATGCGTGAAGTAAGCAGGCATTCTCAGTGGTACTCTGAAGTTCCACTGGGGATGGGGAATTACTGCGTGAGTCAGGAATTAGAGGTAAAATTCATCTGCTAATTCCCCATTAATGACCAACTCACCCTGGTCCTTATGGACACTATTTCCACACCTGCTCCTTTGATTGATTACCTAATTAATTGTGGATCTATCTATCTGTCTATCTATCTATCTATCTATCAATCTGTCTATCTATCTATCTATCTATCTATCTATCTATCTATCTATCTATCTATCTATCTATCTATCTATCTATCTATCTATCTATCTATCTATCTATCTATCTATCTATCTATCTATCTATCTATCTATCTATCTATCTATCTATCTATCTATCTATCTATCTATCTATCTATCTATCTATCTATCTATCTATCTACCCACCCACCTACCTACCTACCTACCTACCTGTCTGTCTGTCTGTCTGTCTTTCTGTCTGTCTGTCTACCTACCTATCTATTTATCTATCTACAATTTCAACTCAAGATGTTTGTTTTAGAATGTTAGACCATTTGAGTTTGATTGTAATCATATTTTTAATCAAATGTTTATTATAGGTATAGATATGCTACATTTCGTGACATGAAAGGGAGGCTTTCTTGATATTTTCATTATAAAGGACTTATTGAATAGTGGTTTGGGTTTGTTTGTTAGACCTATGAAAAGTCACTACTTGTAGAACAAAAATATTTTCAAGATAAACATGAATGTATATTGTGAATCACATATTAATTATTTTGAGTATATTAAGAAAATAAGTTGAAATTATTTTCCTTAAGCTTTAAATGAAACAAATACAAATTAAATTGAAAAAAGCAGCAAAAAAATGTGCCTTCTCAGGCGTTAATTCAACAAAATTACAGAGATATGTTAAGTGACATCATGCGTATTTGGTTCAACTATGAAATCACAGGGTTGACCCACTGCCCCATTCTTCACCTCTCAGATTCCTCCTCTTTACTCACGAGGTTCATGTGAAGTGTGTTTGGACTGGAACTACAGGAAGTAAATAGGGCTACAAAGACTACAAAGACTGTAGCCTCATGATCACCGCAGGGTGAAATAATAGGTATAACTCAGCTAATATAAGTTCTCAGGAGTCAGATACTTCTGGTGTCAATGGGGTCTTCAACCATGTTGGCGCCGCAGGGAGCCACATAGTATTGACCCATAAAAATGCAGCTAGGGTCCTGAGAATGGCTTCATGGAATGTGGCAGGTGTAAATAAAAAAATATTTGACCCGAATTAGCTATTTTATCTTAAATCTTTGGCAATAATTTACCTTCAGGAGAATTGAGAGTCTGACAGTTCTTTCTTTTTAGATTGTTACAAGTACTTTTTAGGTCGAGCCGTGAGCCAGCTCTCAAGCTCTGCTCTGGGGTAGTTGAGTACGGGAGAGAAGCCACGCCCACTTCCCTGCCCACCTTTTTCATTGGCTTGTGTCTCTGTCGTTCCTAAATTCTGCTTTCTGATTGGTTTATAGGCTTGTTAGTCCCTCCTTATGACAGTCATGTCGTCATTTGTATCCTTCCAAGGCTACTGGCCTCTTTACTTCGAGTGTTGCACAGTAATTATTTTCTTCCTGTGCCTTCTCCCCAACGCTCCTCCCACAGTCCTTGCATTCTCGCCCCCGCACTCTCGTTGTTCGTGCCTTCTCTCTCCCTGCCCCCACCCGCACTCCCGTTTTCAATGCAATAGGTCTCACATAAATGCGAGTCCTATTGCATTGCAAATGCGTATTTCCCGATTGGCCACTTCCTTATTCTAGGCCTCCATAGTCATCACTCAGCAGCCTACGACAACCTGAGACAAAGTGAAAGAACGCACAGACAAGTTAGAAGATGCAGGAAGTGCACTGCCACATGACTCTTAACATGTCTGTGTGCGCAGGGAGCGTTGTCTGTGCGGGTCTGTGCTCATTGCAAATGGTGGCAAGCATGTATGTACTTTTTACTATGAATGTGTGTGTGTGTATGTGTTAGAGAGAGAGCGACTGGGCATGTGTGTGTGAATAGACTCTTCTGAAGGAGGGGATTCAAATATTTGCTAGAGTCTCTGTAAACTAATTTTGCCTGAATAAAAACAGCAAGTTTTGTGTGGGCGTCTCTCGGGAAATGGCGTCTATTCAGATTTGTGTTGAAATGGCACTGCGGGTGTTGTGTAACTGTACTTGTGACAACTTTTGCCCCGAGTACCTATTGCACTTTGATTTTTTTAATGATTTTTATGAGACCCCCCGAAGGATTTTTCTAATCCCATTACTGAAAACTTTGCACTTTGTTCCAGTAAAGCCTGCCTTAATATACCTGCAGTCACTTATAGACACATATTCTATGTATGCTCTAGTTTGCTTTTTGCCTCATCTTTGAGGTTAAGAAAGTCGTTTAATGAGGGGAGTGATCTTACTTAAATGATTTTAGCCACCATTGGGAAGAAGTTGGTTGTGGATGTGCATTTTGTTACTGGTTTTTTAAAAATGTGTTGTATGATTTTGAATTGCTTTTTATTGCTTTTATTGACACAAGCTGATCATTGATAAAGTGTTTGGAATGTTATTTGAATTGTTTATGTTCCTATTGATATAAGCAGTTCATTGTTTTAGTATTTGGAATGCGTTTATTCTTTGTGTGAATCAATGTGTGCATTTTATTATTCTTCTTGTACTTTTATGGTCTTATTCAGAATGAATAAAGTTACTTTTGACTTTGATAAAGATTCTCTAGACTCCACCCTCATGTGAGAGGAAATCCAGATCACTATAAAAAGTTTACCATCAGGAAAAGTGGCCGGTACCGACAAGATCCCTATTGTGTTTTATAAAGTGTTTTTCACTCCACTAGGGGCCTATTCTGACAGATTTGTTGATTGATATTTATGAGGGCTTGACTCCTCCTGCGTCATAGGCAACCACGAATATAGCAGGCTTTCCAAATCCCTCCCCCCGCGTACCTGGGTGATACCGCCCTATAACGTTGATGAACAGCGACACTAAAATATATTCAAAAGTTTTAGCCACCTGGCTGTCAAGTAGAATCAGCAAGGTTGTTTCACCTAGTCAACACAGTTTTATTCCAGGGAGGGGGACCACTGACCATATACAAAGGGTTATCTCTCTAATGGACGCCTCTTCAGTGGCAGGAGAACCTATGGTGCTTATTTTATTAGACGCTGAAAAGGAGTTTGGTAGGGTGTCCTGGAGATATTTGTGTGTTGTAATGAATAGGTTTGTTTTTGAACCTAGGTATATTAAAGAAACAAAAGCTCTAAATTGAATCCCACAGCTAAAATAGCACTAATGGGAGAACAGATAACAATTCAATGTAGCACAAGGCAAGGGTGTCCATGTCCTCCATTGCTATTTGCCCCATATATAGACCCTATAATATGAAAATTGGATAATATTACTGCAATCCACCAATGTTTTATGGCAGGTGGGACATAAAAGTGTTGGCTTGTGCTGACGATTTAGTCATAGTGACCCCAGATCCAGTTCCGTTATTATTCAAAATTGAAAAAGAGGTGGGCAGCTTCAGAAGGTTCTCGGGGTACTCTGTAAACCGGGATAAAACCCAAGTGGTTACTAACAGCAATGTTCATCTTGTCAATGCCCGGGTGCTTATGAAAGGTGGTGTACCTCAGTACAAGCATCTCCACCAAGATCAATCAAATTGTTGAGAATAACTTGTCCTCTGTGATTGAAAAGGTGAGGAAAGATTTCTTGAGAATGGACAACTTGCATTTGCCTATCATCGGCAGGAGTGAAGCCATTAAAATGATGTTTTTGCCCAAAGTGCTACATCTTTCTGGGCTCTACCACTCGAATTTGTGAACCACTAATTTAAATCCATTGATGAAATAGTGATTTGATTCATTTCGGACTACTCTAAAACCAGGCAGACCCTCAAGTTCAGGCAGTTCTAAATTTTTTTAATTGTACTACTGGGCTTTGGAGCTGCATTACCTGGTCACCTTAAAAGGAGAGGGGGTGGGATATGATACGGAAGGGAAGAAATCGCCTAGGTATTCAAATTGCTGCTTGGAGCAGAGGCCAGAAGGTGCCTTCTACGCCAGATGGCACCCAGTTACTTTAATAAAACATGATTTTAGACAATTCAGGGATCCTATAATATTTGGGCAGCATTACCAAAGAAACTGGGGCTGGGCTGATCTAATTTCTATACCTGCGTGCATGAAAACGCCTGTCTCCCCGGGGTTTTCAGGGACTCTTATATGTTTTGATGGAAGGGCAAATACTTGAGCAGGCTAGGGGACTTTAATATTGAATTGTGCTCTATCTCCTTCAAGGAATTATGGTTGAAGTTTTCCCTTAGTCAAAAGGATTTCTTTAAAAATCTCCAAGTCGGGGTTTTTTTAATCAAGAAGGAGGGAGGCTCAGGGCTTTTATAGAATAGAGCTTATTGATCTAATAGTGAGAAGGTCACATTTTATGATTGGTTGGAGATATGGGGTTTAAACTCTCTTGAGAAAGACGAATTGGAGAAATACTCTCTGAAATGGCAAGTAAAATTTGGAGCCTCAGACAGCTCATTCTTAGTCATCGAAACTAGGTCATTCTATACTGTTATCCGCTAATTTCGTGGCTTAACATTATAAAACCATTTTTGATCTATACTATACTCTCTGGAAGATCTCTTAATGGGGGGTGATACAGGTATCAGTTGTCTAAGATGCCAGTGTTTGGGGGAATATCTGGTACATGTGTTTAGGAGCTTACCTGCGTTAGATGTGAATAATGCGAAGATAACTTGTTATAACTGGGGGTTTCTAATTGGCAGAGGCAGGTACCTTTGTTCAAGTAGGGACCCTTTCTTCTAGTCAGGGTAAGGGGGATACACACTCTAAATAACCCCTGCTCACCCCCTTGGTAGCTTGGCATGAACAGACAGGCTTATCTCAAAGGCAATGTGTAAAGTATTTGTACTCAGAACACACAGTAACACAGTGATAACAACACAAATGGACACCCACCAGTTTAGTAAAGTAAAGTATCTTTATCTAAACTCAACAAGACCAAAACGGGGGAGGAGCCTAGCGCGTAACCAAGATGGCCGCGTAGGTGCGAGGCTCCCGAGGACCTCCGCGACCTCCTACATTTATCCTGTCTTCATCCTGATTCGGTTGAGGGGACTGTGTTGGTGAACCTGAGCCGAGGTGGTACCCGTTTTCCGTATTTCAATCGGACCCCGTGTGCCGTGATGGGCATCGATTGAAGTTTGCGGCCTGCTCCTCTCCTGACCCCGGACCTGAGTTGGGGGGTGATCCGGTGGAGAAGTGAATAACAATGGCGGGACGAGCCTAGCGAGACGCGTACCCCACACTTTCACTTTCGCTTTTGAGCCCTCTTGCCATTGTCGCAAGTGGGATCACGGCGCTTCTGTGTGTGGTGGTTGCCTCGCTGGGGGACCCTGCCTGCCCTGCGGGGACCTGCTCCGCCTTTCTGAGGCGACCTCTGGGGTCCTTGGCCTCGATTGTTCGCTCTCCGCGGCAGGACTCGTGGGTGTATGGGATACAGGACGATGGCGACGAAGCAGGATGGAGAGAGGCCGAAGGCCAAATCGACCCGGCGTGGCGCTGCAACTCAAGCCAACATTATGGATCGCTACACCCTACCGAAGGGTTCTCCCGGCGGGTCGCATAAGTCTCCTGAGTGCCCCGCGGATGCCCCGGATTTGCCGACGGATCTGACTTTGCAGGACGTCATGGGCGCCATAGCGGAGATGTAGACCTCGGTGGGTCAACAATTTGATACCCTGGCGCACAAACTCGACGCAGTTCTCATCGATGTTAACCTTGTTAGGGCAGATCTATCCAAGACAAATGACAGGGTGGATTCTTTGGCCCACACCGCGTCGGGCCTCACGACTGAGGTGGCGGCCCTCCAGACGGAGGTACGTCGGCTCCGGCAGGCCAGTGCGCTCACGGATCGGTGACTGGAGGATTCCGAGAGTCGGGCCCGGAGGAACAACGTTCGCATTATCGGGGTGCCAGAGGGACTGGAGGATTCGGCGGCGGATCTCTTTGTGGAGGATCTGATTTCTAATCGTCTGCAGCCTCGAGGTTTGAGTAAATTCTTTGCGGTGGAGAGGGCCCATAGAGTTCCTGGTGGCAAGCCGAAGGTCGGAGCTCCCCCGCGGCCTCTTATTGCCCGTATCTTCAACTTTCGGGACAGGGATGCGATTTTACAAGCTTCTAGAGTGCAGGGGCCGCTTAAGCTGGAGAACGTGGAGGTAAACTTCTATCCTGACTTTACGCAAGCGGTCCAGAAGCAGAGGCTGGGTTTCATGGGCGTCAAGCGGCGGCTCCGAGAAATGAACTTGAAATACGCCATGCTTTTCCCGGCCAGGCTGCGTGTGGAGTCCGAGGGTCGCTCTCATTTCTTTGACCGTCCGGAGACGGCCGGGGACTGGTTGGACACTTTGCCTAGGGGACATGATCGAGAGGGTGTGGGTGCCGCGGGAGGAGAGTGCCCACTGGACCGGGCCAGCGGTATTGACACTGGGGCTAATTCCTGATGATGCCACTTTTCGGCTGTGCTCAGGGTTTCTTGACTGTCGTGCTTTGCTCCCCCTCCCTTGGAGGTGGTGGTGTGTCTCGAGGGGGTTCTCTTTCCTCCTCTAGGGGGTCTTTGTAGTTTAGTTCATGCAGGGGCGACAGGCACACTGCAAGTTGGGGGGGCTGTTTGGGCTCATGCAGGGGTGCAGGGAGGGGGGAGTTTTGTTTGGAATGTTGGGTTGGGGTTGGGTATTGTTTGTTTGTACCACAAGGCAGACATATTGTTGTGTTCTATTCAAGGTGCTCTCTGGGAGGGGACTGATTGGTTTAGGCTGTGATGGGGGGTAGGGGACTGAGACTTCTTTCCAGGAATGTTAACGGACTGGGGGACAGGATAAAACGGGGGGTGATCCTGCAGTTTTTAAAACGGATTTCACCTGATATTGTGCTCTTGCAAGAAACACACCTTATTGGTAATTCCTTCTGTGCTATGAATAGGCGGGGCTATCGCCTTGTGGCTCATTCGGGCTTCACCTCTGGTTCGAGGGGTGTGGGCATTATGGTTAAAACCTCGCTCCCGTTGGAGGTTGACGAGGTGCTCCATGATGACAGGGGGCGATATACGGCTCTGGTGGGTAGATGGGAGGGTAAAGTGGTTGTTTTGGTTTCTGTTTATGTCCCGCCGGGGTTGCAGACGACTACTTTTGCTGATTTGGGGCGCCTTCTTCTTGGGCTGCCGGAGGGGATCCTAGTGGTTGGAGGGGATTTTAATGCTGTGGTCTCCGGAACTGAGGATCGTCACCCACCCAGGGATCTCCCCCGGGCCCAAACTTGGTTGTCTGGCCTCTTAGATACCCTGGGTCTGGTGGATTGTTGGCGGCTAAAACATCCTGCGCAGGTACAATACACCTTTCATTCCGGGGCTCATGGTAGTCTTTCGAGACTTGATTATGTTCTGATGCCAGCGGCACAGGCGGGGAGGGTCGGGGAGGTGCGGCATCTTGCTCGGGGTATTTCAGACCACTCCCCGCTCTTGTTACACTTTGATATTGTCCCGGGGATGGAGGGGAGGGTGGTCCCGATCAACCCCTGGTACCTGTGTAATCCCGCAATTCGCGCAGATTTGATTAAATCCCTTGAGCAATATTTTGGAGATAATGTGGGATCAGTGTCGTCTGCTGTTTCTCTGTGGGAGGCGTTCAAAACGGTACTCCGGGGGGAAGCCCTGTCCCTCATTTCCCATTCCAAGAGGTGTGAGCGGGAGGAGGTGACCCGTATCGAGTCTGAGATAACTGAGTTGGAGGGTGACCTGGATTGTGGTGTCACGGACGACAAACTGCATGCTCTTAGGATCAAGCAAGCGGACTACAAGGCCCTAGTCACCGAAGCGGCCAGGGGCCTGAGTAGGGAGCAGCAGGGGCGACTGTATGATATGGGTGATAAGGCTGGAAAACTGATTGCGTGGCTGGATAAAAAGGAGAGAGCGAGTCGAGTTGTTCCGCTGGTTGAGAGAGTGGAGGGTGTGTATGTTACTGATCTGGGTGAAATTGTTGATTGCTTCGCAGAGTATTTCCGCGGGGTGTATTCCCCGGTATCTTCTCGCTCGGAAGAGGATTCCCGCGACCTGCTTAAAGATATTGCGTTGCCTTCCGTTTCGGAGGAGGATAAATCGTTGATGGACGCGACTCCAACATCTGAGGAGATCGCCCTGGCCATATGTTCAGTCGCCTCTGGCAAGGCCATGGGTCCTAATGGCCTTCCCATTGAATTGTACAAATTGCGGCCGGATACATTGGCGCCGCACCTTCGTGATATGTTCCTCGCGGCCCGGGCGGCGGGTTCCCTCCCGCTGGACCAGCGTCTAGCCACTATTGTGGTTATTCACAAGGAGGGGAGGCCGCGTGATCGGGTCACTTCTTACAGGCCCATTTCGCTTTTGAATGCGGAACCGAAAATTCTGGCCAAGGTGCTGGCTAATCGGCTGGTCAGCGTGGTGTGCGATCTGATCCATCAGGACCAGTCCGGTTTTATCCCTCATCGCAACACCGCGCTTAACCTGCGGCGTTTGCATGGGGTGCTCTCGAGGGTTCCGTTCATACGTGAGCCAGCCATTTTGGCGTCCCTGGACGCCACTATGGCATTCGACACGCTTGAGTGGCCATATATCTGGGCGACGCTGGAGAAGTTTGGGTTTGGCCCGGGATTCATTGGCTGGGTGAAATTGTTGTATTCCGGACCGCTAGCCCAGGTGGTGGTGAATGGTAGAGTATCGGCTCCTTTCGAATTGGGTAGAGGCACGCGACAGGGTTGTCCGCTGTCGCCTCTCCTCTTTGCGCTCGCCTTGGAGCCCCTGGCGGAGTGGCTGCTGTGGCACCCTTCGATTCGTGGTCTCCGATGGACTCCTGAGTATGAGGATCGAGTCTCTCTCTACGCGGACGATATTCTTTTGTATCTTGCTTCCCCGCGTGAATCGTTGATTGTGTTAGTGGATGTGCTGTATTCCTTTGGCCGGAACTCAGGCCTAGTCATCAACTGGGCTAAGTCCTGTGTATATGTCCTCTCAGGGGAGGCTCCTATCCTCCCGCGGGGTTGTCCTATCCAGGTTGCTCAACAGGGATTTAAGTATCTGGGTATTTTTATCACCCTGGACTCTGCGGCCCGATACACACAGAACCTACTCCCCCCCCTCCAACGTTTGAAGGCGGATGTGGCGCGTTGGAGGCGCTTGCCGCTCTCGCCGCTCGGCCGGGGCGACGCTGTTTAAGATGATGTCGTTGCCACGGTTTTTATATGCCTTACAAAACACGATGGATGTCGTTCCGGCTAGTTACTTTCGGAAGGTGGAGGGTCTGCAACGCCAACTGTTTTGGGATGGGAGGCCACGGATCGCCCTCGCGAAGCTGACGCTCCCGTGGTACGATGGGGGGGTCGCCCTCCCCGACATCAAACGTTATTACTGGGCCTCCCAGCTGGCTGCGATAAACCACGGGCTTTATGGGCCCGCCCTTAATCCGGCTTTTGAAATGGACAAATTGTTGTTGTCGGGTGGCGACTACAATCGTGCGCTCTACTCTAGATCGCTCGACGCACGTTTGACGGGTCCGACACGGGTCGCGGTACGGGTGTGGCATGCGGCAAACTCGGCGATGGGGTGGAAGGATCGGTTGACCCGGGCGACGCCATTGTATGCTTCTGAGCGACTGGGTTGTTTGTGGACGACGAAAGGCTTCGAGAAGTGGGACACGATTGGCATCAGCAGGGTGGGCGATCTTTGGACGAAGGGGGGATTTATGTTTTAAATCTGGATTTATGATTTAAATTTGATGTGCTGAAAGCGGAATACCAGTTGCATGACAGGGAGTACTTCCGGTATGTACAGGTTCGCCACGCGCTGTCTTCCGTGTTCCCGGAGGTCGCGTCCATCCCGGAGTGCTCCCCTTTGGAAGATAGAGTGCTTGACGGGCATGTACCGGATGGCACTATCTCATTGATCTATAAAAAGCTCATCAACGATCGCTCGGGACTGCTGGCCGCCCTCCGTGAGGCATGGGTCGCTGATGGATTGGAGCTGGACGACGAGGATTGGGTATCTGCGGTGGCCTCCCCGAAAGAGGTGGCCATACCGGCCCGCCTTCGTTTCGTCCAGCTCAAAATACTCCACAGGGTTTACGTTACGGGACCGGGCCTGATGCGTATGGGATATGCGGTGGATGGGATGTGTAAGCGCGGGTGTGGCATGTTAGGGACCTTCTTCCACATTTTGTGGGAATGTCCGGAGGTGACTCGATTCTGGCGTGGTGTGCATGCGGTGTTGCAAGCGGTCACGCATGTTGCGCTGTTCCCCGAGGCTAGGAGGTGTCTGTTGAATGTGTGGGAGCCGACTGATTACACGGTGACGCAAACGTGGTGGGTGACATTGGGATATATGGTGGCCAAGCGTGACATAGCACAATTGTGGGGCTCCCAGAGGTCACCCACGATTTCGGTATGGAAGGAAAATATGGATTGGTGTATGTTCCGAGAAAAGGTTGTGTATGTGGCGAGAGGTAAGCCTGGGAAATGGGTAAAGGTGTTGGGCCCCTGGAACTCCTATCGCGGCGGGATCTGTACCCCGCCACTGACGCCAGACTTGGCGGCGGCCCTGTCTCCCTAGTCTGCACATTCTCTTGATTCTGTGTTATCGTGATCACTTTGTCTCTGCCCCTGCCCTTCCCCCCCTCCTATTCTTGTAGGTTGGTAGAGCCCTCCCGAGGGGAGCACATACTGTTGCCTAGACTTTTGCCGCCTTGTGGGTTTGTTTTTCGTTTTTCATTTAAAATGAAACCGCCATTTGGGATGTTTGGGCAATGTGGCCGCAAAGGATATTTTTGATCAGTGGGACTTTTTACTGCTTGCTGCTTGTATTTATGAATGTGTTTCATGGTCTCACTGTCTACTAGCGGCCGGCCTGAAGGTTGTAGGCCCATACTTGTATATCTCTTGAACTTTGTAATAAAGGTTTCCCAAAAAAAAAAAAAAAAAAAACAAGACCAAAACGACAAAAATCCAACATACATGTAGTATGTAGCCTGGGGCTATTACGAAGTTGTGACAGCAATAAATCTAAAGTACTGCACCAACCGCAAGGTGTGCAGTGTCGGGTACGGAGTCACAAGGACCCCAAAAAAACAGTACCTTTGGGAAACGATGTCTATGGCGATGCACGGCATCGTGGAGGTGAGGTGTTGGTGCCGAGGTCGAGGCCAGCTACCTGGCTGCCACGGGAGGCGAGGCGTCATGTCCGCGAGGAGGAGACGTTCAAATCCAGGACAGGGGAAGTCAGTTGCGTCAGCGGTGAGGTGTCAGTTCCTGTGAGGCGATGCAAAGTCAGCAAGTTCCTGGAGTCAGCCTCATCAGGTTATCAGCGCCGTAATAACAGGATGCAGGCACTGGCAATGATGGAGATGGTGTGAGAGCTGGCATCGGGAATGCCTGTAACTGCAGGCGTAGGCAGGCATTGAAGGGCTTCGAAGCTGAAGTGCAGGCTGGGTGGTGTGCTGTGCACTTCATGAGCGGTGCCCCTGGCCTCGGTGCAGGTTGACGCATCACAGCAGTATCACTGACAGAGTCAGAGATTGCTTTTCATGCTTCTTTTAGGTTTCTTCCAGCTCCCAATAGCAGGAACAACCTCCAAAACTAGAACAGGCACCTCCTGGCAGGTTAGAACTCTCGGCAATAGGGTTCATGGGAGCAGGGGGTGAAGTCTTTGTGTCCTTTAAACTTCAGAACCAGAGTCCCGCACACACATGCTCTTGGAGATTCTTCTTCATGCGGGTTTCTCAGCAGAGTTCCAGTCTATGTCCTTTCCTTGACAGAAGCAGCAACTGTCGGCCAACCATTCACAGCACACAGCAAAGGGGCAGTACTCCTCCTCACAACTCCCCAGCGCTTCTCCTTGGCACAGGTTCCTCTTGAGTCCAAAAGTGATCTAAAGCTCTGGGGATTAAGGTCCACTACTTATACCCCATTTTGTCTTTGTTCTTCTTTGTGCAAGGGTCGCTGAGCCCAGTCCACACCAGTTCTGTTCTCACTGGTACAGTATGACCACAGAGTGGAGACAGCATTGTGCGAGGTAGACAGGCCCTATTCAGGTGCAAGTAAAACTCCTCTCACAACTCTAAATGCAGCCAAGACCAATCCAGCTCAAATCTGAGTCATCCAGGTAGGGCATGACACCCTTCAACCCCAACCCCCAGTGGCAGTCTACAGTTAATGCACATCCCCAGCCCCTGTCACTTCAAAACCAGACAGTCAACCCATAAACAGGCAGAGGCACACAGAATGGATTCTAAAAGTGGCATTCTCAAACACACAATTTAAAAATCATCTTTACTAAAAGATGTGTTATTAAATTCTGAGTTCAGAGAGCCTAAACTGTATTCTTCTATCTTGTCCGTATGGGAAGTTATACTTGTAAGATGCTATAAAGTATCTCCAATGCTATCCTAATGAACTGATAGCATTTCAACAGCGAGAAACTAAATTGGCAGTATTTCACCATCAGGACATGTAACACACCAGTACATGTCCTGCCTTCTACATACACTGCACCCTTTCCATGGGGGTACCGTGGGCCTATTTGAGGGGTGTCTTACATGTAAGAAAATGGAAGGGTAGGGCCTGGCACGTCGGTGCACTTGCCAGGTCGACATGACAGCTACAAACTGCGTGCAGACACTACAGTGAGAGGTCTGAGACACATTCACAGGGCTACTCAGGTAGGTGGCACAATCGGTGCTGCAGGCCCAGTAGTAGCAATTGATTTGCAGGCCCTGGCACACTCAGTGCACTTCACTAGGGACTTACTAGTAAATCAAATATGCCAATCAGAGAGAAGCAAACATGCTAACAATTTACACAGAGAGCATATGCACTTCAGCACTGATTAGCAGTGTTAAAAGTACCCAGAGTCCTAAAACCAACAACAGCAGGTCAGGAAAAATAGGAGGAAGTAGCAAAATGTTTCGGGATAGTACTGCAAAAAGGGCAATTTCCAACATTGCTAAATCCCTTGAGAAAGGCCTATAACTCAAAATATCCCTCAGCCTCCAGCTTATTCTATTGGAGATACGTAGGGAAGTGGTCCCCAGTTCAGTCCAGCTGTTTATTTTTGTCTCCATGGTGGTGTACCAATAATGTATAGCATCTGCCTGGATCAACCAATCCCCACCCTCTTTCTGGCAATGGCTTGCATGATTCCTGGCAATTTATAATGTAGAGACTATGTTATATTCTCGTAAGAGGAGAAAAGATAGGAAGAGAGGAAAATGGATATGGGCTCTCCCCATAGACTGGATTATGGGACCGCAAAACTAAAAAAGCTAGGATCCAGTAGAGTTTATCATGGGATTGCTGATCATACTGTACTGGTGTGACTGTGTATAGATTAATATTGACTTATATAGTGTAACTGGTTCATTTGTCCCGCTTAAGATGGGTCAATGGTAGGGTCCGAGGTAATCTTTGGATATCACAAAGCTGCTAGATAGATGATTATACATAAGATGATAGTATCAATTTCCATTTTTTTCTCTTTTCTCTCTTTTCATTTGACATATGGGAATTTTTATGTATAAGCGATATATATGTGCCACTATAATACTTGAAATGTGTCAAGAAGGCTGTGCTTCTATGCTTTCTATGACTATGGTCGTCATTTTCTCTCTGTGTATGCAGGTGGAGTGAGTAAATTAGAAATTCTTCAATAAAAAATGTTTTTAACAAATAAAAAAACAAAAATAATATTTGTTTTTAAGAAAAAAGTTATATTAATAAATTTGGAAAAGTTTATTAACTGATTTTATAATTTATTAATATTTTTTTCATTTCTGTATACTTGTTTAACAATACATTACATTTATTTATATGTTTAAACATATAAAAGAATTGAGTTTATTTTAACATTAATCCATATGAGCTTCTTTTTTAAGCCTTGGCATCCATTATTTTCTGTGGAAGGGTGTTGCTGAAACTAGTGGTTGCTCGTGTGTGCTGGACTTACTACGGATCTGAGCTGGAGTACATTTCCAGCTTTTTTGGATCCTTTTTGTTATGAGTAACAATAGAAGAGTAGTTTGTGGATTCCAATGTGCATATTGTTGTGTGGGTGGATGCATGTGCCTCCTTAAACTTCAACCTAGCCCTCCTTTAACCCCTCCTTGCTACTCCCTTCAAGTTTCCTCTGTAAGGTTAAGCATTCCCTATTTTCTAGCCTCTCCCACCTACCCCTCCTACATTTACTACTAAAATGTATAGCTACGTTTGAAAGCACACATAAAAGATACGAGAGGCGGAGACGTTGACCTCCAGTAGCCAACTGTGGCATGAAAACCGTGTGTGAAGACATTGGAATAGGAGAGGCATAAACAGTGGGGAATGTGGCGTCCTTATTTTTTTAGCTAAGGATACCTTGAATTACAGGAATAATACTAGTATGGTGAGATATCTTCCATGCATCCATGTACTGATGTTCACAGTTATTATTTTAACTTCAGAGTAGGCCCCTCTGTCAGGATTATGGCTCAGAATAATGGCTGCACCGGATAAAATGCAGCTTTTCCAAAACTCTTCACTGTGTAATGAAGTTAATGCTTACGATCTCCTGACTCTGCTTTACTTAAATATCAGTAAGTGTGCCCAGTGAAAGAGTTCCACAACTCAATCTGGAATCTTGGGATTTGCTAGAAATATGCAATGCACTTGCTCTTGAAATGTTTTCTACAGTGAGCTCCTCAGGTCCTTCACTAATCAGTCCAGCCCCACAGAAGGCATATGGTATTCCCAAAGGGCATGCAATGTTTCTGATGACATCTCTCTAATAGGACTGCTGCTGCCACAATACCACCCTTGTTGAGCCAATTGGAGATTGTCTTTTTGTGAGACAGTTGTATGGCAATGCATCAGCATTACCAACATGGTCTACAACACTGCAACAGAAATGGCCACATTTGAGGAGCAGCTGGTTGTCCTGCACATCTTCCTATGACTAGTGAAAGCACATAGTTACTGTGGCTTACGCCGCCATCGCTCTTGATGCTGCTATGTATCTCTGTGCCTCTGTCCTACCCATGCTTGCAGCCCAACCAGCTTGACGGAAGACAAAAGAATGGTGGGCAAGACAAATACCAGATTCATGGCCCATAAAGCAGCTCTCACACATACAAACGCAGCATCCACAAATACTGCTGCTAACTGATCCCAGGGTTTGGAAGTACAACATAAGAAGAGACGTTTTGGTAAATAGTGGTTGTAGTTACATTTTTAGAATTGAGAGCAAGAAAAATGTTGCCTCACAAATATTTTTTAGTAAGTTGTCTCTGTGTGCTGGGTAGGTCTAAGGGAAAAGGGCTCAGCAAACTGGACAGACTGGCTGAAAAAAGCTAGGTGTTATCTCTTTGCAGACCTGAATGAGCTTCTTGCAGTGGAAGGGATAGGAGGAAATGGTTACAGAGTTCCAGACTCTGCACATGTACCTTCTCTTTCCAAAACTCATGAGTCTAAATATGGGGACCATCTCCATCCTTCAGCTGAAGACCTAGGGGTGCTTTTGGGACTATAGTGGCTTAGTTAGAAGGATAGCCCCCAAGGAGAGATACACTCCCATACTTTGTTTTGTATGCAACAACCTTCAGATTTCATGTGAGCCATTACTTTTCAGATTGCCAGTGTGAATTTTTGTAAGTGTTGGGAGTCATCTTTGCTTTTCTTTAAACACATCATCAGCAGCATTTCGTTACAGCTGCAGTTCATAAATTGGCTGCTGGTGCGCCTATAGATCAAGCTGTTGCAATTATCTGGCCTGCTGTTATTGAGTGAGTCACCCACTGCTGTTTACCATCGGAAATAATAAACAGCCGGATTTCACTCTGCGGAAATGGCATGTTTTGCATTTGATTTCACTGATGATCTACTGGTGTGTGTAGCTCAAGGTCGAAGCACATTGAAGCTCTTGAGCTCTGCTTCAGCGCCCACACAAACACAATATCAAATAAAGAGAAACTGGCAGTCAGAGCTGGCATTATAAATCTACTCGGTGGAGACAAGGCCAGCCATCATGTTAGTGATGCACAAGTAATTAATAAGGCAGGGCAACTGAGAAGAACCACCAAGGTCGAATCTTCTCCAAAATAGCCAGACAAGGCGGCCCCAGATGAACTTACAGGATGTAACATTTTGCCTAATTTGGTAGATTGCAATCAGCCTAAATGATGTTAGTCTAAGGCTCGTAAGGCCTTTGCAAAAGGAGACAAATAGGGCAAAATTGTATTTATGTATATGTGAGACATATTGGTTTATATATCAACCACAGTCGTTGCCATAGATTGTGTATGTTTAAAACATATTAGAGGTGCCTTTGTACATTTTGCACTGGTTCAATTAAGGGGTGTCAGTTTCCATGCACTACGCTGGTCTGGGCACAAAAACAGTGGTTCGGAGTCACAAGGTTGCGCCTTGAGACCCTAACGGGTGAGTAGCCGCGCTTTACCAGCCTCTGATTGATTGATTGAATATAATGTCTCATCAATAGATAAACTGTTAGTCCAGATATCAAGCGCATTGGTTTGTGCACGAAAGTATACGGTTTAATCTGTGCATTTTTTAAACACATCATACCCATTTAGGTTTATAATGTATCAGTTTATATCAACAGGACAATGATGTGTCCAATAATTTTTTTGGGTCTATGAAAACAAAATACTCCTGTGTGTGCGCATATAACAATGGTACCCACACAATGTATAGGTTTATAGACACACCTTATTGGTTTGCCCCATAATATGGCAATGTATTGTATCATTGCCATATTATGGAACAAACCAATTTGTAATTGTGAGAAAATCACATTTGACCATTGTTTGAAGCTTATGGAGTACTCTCAGTATGAAAACTTGGGGGCATAATATCAAGCAGGGCGTTAAAATTATCGCCCCTTTAGCGGCAGAAAACTGCCGCTAAAGCGGCGATAATGGGCTTGATAATATGCCCTTGAGAATTCCAATAGAAGCCCATGTTGACACCAGAACATGGGCTTCTATTGGAATTCTCAAAGGCATATTATCAAGCCCATTATAGCCGCTTTAGCGGCAATTTTCTGCCGCTAAAGCAGCGATAATTTTAACACCGTTTCTTGATAATATGCCCCTTGGTGGGGTAAAGAAACTAAGGGCATGATTTAGATCTCGGCCAACGGGTTACTCCGTCACAACAGTGAAAAATATCCCGTCCTTCGAAATATGAATCTCAATACATCCAATGGGATTTATATTTTGGCGGACAAGATATCCATCACCGTTGTGACAAAGTAACCCATCCACCAACCTCCACATCAGCCCCTAAATCTATCTGGATTCCCCATTGCCTCTAGTTTCAAAATATTCTTAGGATTATTAGGGTTCTGCCTGCAGACCCCTGACAGAAAAAATGTATCCAAGCCATATATCGACTTCACATAGTCATGGTTTGGCCTTTTCATTTATGTGAACAGAAGTTTGGAAATGTCAGGCGGTAAAACATTTTCCAGTGGGTGTTCTAATACTATGCTTTTTGGCAAGGGAACTGCGTTTATTTACCCATAGTTTGATGTTTGCAGAGCATTCTGGGTAGGAAAAGATGGTGAGATCCACACCACCCACACATCCCATTATTCATTAGGTTCCAATACTGCAAGAGGTTGGTAGGGCTCACTCAGTGTCGGCCAATCCCAACTACAGGGCCAAGCCACCAAGTGACATTGACCTAATTTACATGTGATTTAAGCCCTTTCCTTCTCTGCACACAAAGGCTTTCCAAAGAAGTGAGATACACGGAGATTGTGAAAATGCAAGATGTAGGCATGTTTGCCTTTGGCAGTGAATTTTGGTGTTCAACATCACAAAAATGTGACAAATGAGGCTTTTTCCAATATTTGCCATTTAAAGTGCATTACAGGTAAGGAGTTCTTGTATAATGATTGTAAATACCTCTTTAGACTTCTTAGAGTCTACCAAGTCTCCATTTTTCGAAAATCCTTGGCCAAAAGTAAAGGCACACCGGGGCTTATTTACAAGCCCCTTGCACAGTCAGTATTTCACTTTTGCCCATATTGAAAGTGACACACTGGCAGCGCAAGGGGCACGTAAATAAGCCCCATCCATTTCCAAGTTTGAAATAACGAACCATACATACAATATTCTCCAGACATGGATGTAAATGTAAATGTAAATGTAAATGTAAATGTGCAATTTTTGGTAGTTTATTTTCATGATGTGATCATCCATATTGTGTTCTCACTTTGACTGACTGATACATTTCTGGATGCAGTTACATAAGCAAAAGAAACCAGACCTCAGTGCATTGGTCATGTAAATTTTCCAGGTTTACAAAATAAAATATTTCTTTTAGTTTGTGGTTCAACTCTTTAGGGTGTCCGATGAGGGATATATCCCCTGATTGTCTCGCCAGCGAAACTGAAATACAGATGGTAGGAAAAATCCAGAGTAGCCCAGCTCCCCAATTCATTTCGATTTTTTCCTGTGACCAAAACTGATTTCTCTGGTACACAAAAGTAATTTCATGCAACCTGAGGGTGTTGATCAAGGGAGCGTCAGCCCCATCTGATACCCATTTCCAACAACGGCCCTCCAAAAAGGAATTATGTTCTGTGGTTGCAGCAGAACCAAGATTCTTGAGCAAAAATCCTTGTAGAACATGACTGCTGGGGGATCATGGTCCTTCTGCAGCTCCAAAGCAGTAATCCTTTTAGGAGAGCTACCTTTAAAATGGGGAGACACCACTTTCAAATAGTACCTCTCACTCAATCTTCATACCTGAGACTCTTTTGTCTCACCCTGTTTAATTGGCATAACATGTGTCAAAAATATCCTCCACCACTGATATGTTGAGTTCCATGGGAAACTCTCCCAAGGACTGCAACAGAAAAACATAGTCATAGCAAAAACCATTCTCATTAAACACCATAGATTGGCAGGAACCGCCTTCCTGTCGATGCTTGAAATGTCCACCTGGCGGATGGACAATACATAATTTGGCTGGCGTGGACTCCGTCAGGGTGACTGAGAAATATACTCTATCACCCTGATGGAGTTTACTTCCCCTGCTGAATCATAAATCTGGCCCCAAATCACCTCGGGGCAAAATAAATCATGCACTTTCCCAACATTCGTGGGTGGTTATCAGGGATACCCTTTGATCTCTCCTCAAGGGTGTGTACAGTGCACTTGATTCCAGGGAAAAATTAAATAAAGTACCCATGGGCATGGAGCCCACTCTGGCCTGGGCCCCACTCCACACTGAATACAATAAATACCCTAGACGTCTGTACAAATTGGAGGCAGGTGGGTCGGGTAACAGCCCATAACACTTTCAGGGGCATGGAGAAAATTCAGTTTCTATGCCGATAGTGACTTCTCCCCATTTAGACTTTTATATTGTGTGAATGAGTTCCTGCTTGGTGATAATTGTTATGTTGCAATCCTCGAGCAGGAATACATTCGGGAAAAGCAGTGCTGGGAAATTTTGCTTCTCCTGTAGAAATAGGGGCCTCGGGAGTAGAGATATGGAGCCAGGACCTTCTGCGAGATGACAGTGTTTTCAGCAAGCCATGGTATCCCCCACTTTATAGCTACATTATCAATTTGCTGTAGTAACTCCAGAAGTGTCAGCAGAACTACTTTCACTGCCACGGTCTGTGGTTCACAGCACTTTTTGTCTTCAACCCTCCTGTTTTGCTGACTTAGATTTTGCTATCTTTAGGACTCTGCTCACTGCAAACCAGTGGTAAAGTGCTTGGACTCTCTCCTTAAAACCTTGTAGAATTAGATTATGCCCAATTGGCACATTGAATTTACCTGCAGGTCCCTAGTAAACTGGTACTGCCTGTCCTCTGGACCTGTAAATTAAAAGCTAATAGTGGGCCTGCAGCACTGATTGTGCCACACACTTAAGTAGCATTTAAAAATGTCTCGGGTCTGGTATGTGTGCAGTTTTAAACTGCCATTTCCCCCTGGCAAAACAAACCTTTGCCAGCCTAAACCTTCTTTTTAATACATATGTCACGCCTAGGGTAGGCCCTGAACAACCAAGAATTAGGTTGTGGTGTATAAAAGTACGGCATGTACTTTTAAGTTTTACATGTCCTCATCGGGAAAAACTCCTAAAGTTGTTTTTCACTACTGCAAGGCTTGACGCTCCCGTAAGATAACATTGAAGTTATCATATTACATTTAATAAGCTGTAACTTCCAAAACTGAGAATGGGAAGGAAGGTCACGTTTGGTGTCTAAAGAGTTGTAATTAAAAGCCTTCTTTAATGGCAAAATAGGATTTTTGATAGCAATTCTGAAAAAGCAACTTTTAGAAAGTTGGTATTTTCTTGTGTTAAATATTTGGGGCTGGTAGCCTATTCCTGGGTCACGTGACTAGGAGTAGCTGGCCCTTGTGTATTGCTCCAGACAGTGAGACAAAGGGAAGATAGGTGTTGGCAGGATGAGCCACTCAGAGTTAACGAGAGGGAAGAGCTGTGATAGAGCTAGATTTCATCAAGATTAAGCATCGCTCTGTTTTGTGTTTCAGACAGACGGCATTTAAAATGACATGCAGATTTTGGTGCAAGTGAAAACACATGGCACATGGAACATGAAATGAGGCCTAGTCAAATGCTATTTAAAAGTGGCACTTTTGGTGCATGCAAAGTGAAAGACATAAAATGAGGCCTGGTCACAATGCTTTCAGTCTGAAATGCTTTCACTTAAAACCATGCTTAATTAATTAACCATGGATGTTAATGTGTTGAGTTTAGATTTAACCTCACTATAGAATGAACATTTAATTTAGAGAATGTTTTTTTTTAACTTTTGAAGTAGCACATAATTGTGCTGAATTAACATGTGTTTTTGTAGTGTAGAAAACTTGTGATTTCAGTTCCTCTTTAGCTTTGAAGATAAGATCTACGCTCCCTGTTCCCTTCTCAAGAGACCCTGGCTTTGTTGCATATTTAGACAATACATATTCAGTTCATAACTATCTTTCTTATAATGTGTATTAATTAATCCACCATGCACCAATAGTACCTGTGGGGCAAACGCATTTTGCATGAAAAGCTATCTAAAACATTTAAGCATGTTGCTATGAGTATGTATTAACTGTTTGCGCTTTGAAAATTTGCACTGCCGCATGTTTATGCTATGTTGTACATTGCATATTTTTGCATGTTGTGCACAAATGATAGAAAAGCTGCTTTAAACTAATAGCTTTTGCTAGGTAATAATTAATACAGGGTACTAGTATGGGGGAGGTAAACATAATGGGTTTTATTTCATAAATTAATATTCTTTTGTGTTTGTTTTCTTTTTGGGCCCACTATAAAATGGCTGCCTAGGAATTCAGCTTGGCTGAGAATTGTTAGCAGTGTGCTGAATGAGAGACGCATGCACAGAAGATTCTTCCAGCTGCATGAAGTGCCAAGTGCCTCAAGTGAAGACACATGGGTCAAGGTCACAATAAACTGTACACTCTTGTCATTGTGCCAATGTACCAGTATTTGTGGGAAAGTGTCATCCCTGTGTGCTATCGGAAAGAGAGACAGCAAATTGAGTGATACATTTTGTTGCAAGAAAAAGGTTCTTACTGATACATGTTATGTATATTGTTCTTAGCATTAAGCCCCTATTGTCAGAACTGGTATGGGCTAGA
Organism: Triturus cristatus; assembly: GCF_964204655.1. Lineage (NCBI taxonomy): Eukaryota > Metazoa > Chordata > Amphibia > Caudata > Salamandridae > Triturus > Triturus cristatus. The sequence continues at coordinate 1,008,675,781 of NC_140593.1, read as the reverse complement.
TTTGCAATGAGAACAGGATGGTGAGACCCTCATGTCATCTCTGCTAACCAATCACAGTGCGAGTTTCTACTGAAACTGCAACATTATTAGTTTAGTCAGCCAAGAATTAGAGTATAAAAAATTACCCCATTGGGGGAGTGTCAGCCTTAGAAGTCTTAGAGGGAGGAGAGGAGAAGAAGCAGATATGACACAGACATCATGTGGGTTAGGTACGTGAACATCGCGGGTGCCGCCTGGGAGAAGATTGCGTCCGAGGAGAGAGAGAGGGAGGTGGGGGTCTTGCTCATATTTTTTAAGAGAGTCCTTGCACGTCATATTTTTGGCAAGGCAGATCACATTCCTCTGAGGTCTTGTGAAGGAGGGGCATTTTCAAGGAGCAGCCTCTCTGTCAGACAATGGAGGTAGAGAGACATAAACAGACCAGAAAAGAGAGTGCAGCTGAGAGATCAGGACATGTTTTTGTCTTATGCATTTATTACTCCTTATGGGAAATATTTGCTAATTATTGATTATTGATTAGCCTTGCAAAACTCGCTCTTGAATTATATTTTACCTGAAACTCTTTAAAGAGTTCTGACTGACATAGAATTAGGGTTTTTTCCTCCTTTATGGAGTGCTTTGTATGCAACCTATAATATGTTTTGTATTAATTCTATGTTTCCTGTTTTCCAATTCTGTATCCTGATTGATATTTGACTAATGAATAAAGGGTCAAAGAAACTTAACTTTTGATTAGAAAATAAAACCCTTTAAAAATACTGAGAACTCTCTTTAATGGCTTAAATATTAATTGCATTTTTGATTTTTCATGTTTATGTAAAGTCTCCTGAAGGTGATACATGGTGGCAAAGTTCCATCACCTTTACAGTGGTAAACTAGAGGTAAATTAGGTTTTGCATTAAGAAATTACTGTGAAATTACTGCTGGATCAGCTGTCGCCTACGACACTTGCACATCACAAATGCTCTGCCTGAGCACTCTCACAAAGGTCTTGTCACTAGTCTATAGAGAACCCAAACAAGTTGGGGCCAGGACAGGGAGGAAGGGGATGTCTGACACCTCCGGGGTGATGGAATCCTCTAGAAGCTTCCTCCATTTCAAAGTGGGAACCAAGTATAAATGTTGGACCTCAGCCTTCAAATTTTTAGTACACTTCTCAACCTGTCGACTCTGCCTGTAAGATGGACTGTCGTGCTGCTGAAAGGACTGCCACTCTTCTGGACTGCTGCACTGAAGGACTGCTGTATTTTGCATTGCAGCCCACAGCTGCATGAGAACTGCTGCTGTGCGACGCATCCTCGATGCACACCCTCATCGACAGCAGCCTCGATGATGATGCAGGACTTTGGATTGTAAGTCCCACAACTTCTTTGCAACCAGCGGGTGCGCGATGAATCCTCAGTGCAGGACCTCAGCTGGTGTGCGACTAATCCTCAGTGCAGGACCTCACATCTCAAGTCCTCCTCATTGACAGCATCCTTGACGATGACACAGGATCTCGCACTGCTGCCTCACTACTCCTCAGAAATAGCACAGCACGATGCATCCCCGACGTTGCATCGCTTCGGCTGTGCGATACATTCGTGATGCCTGACTCCGCAACTCTTTGCAGATAGGATTTAAGGTACTGTTCTAAAGCAGGCCTAACTAGGTCCCTGTAGCCAGCCATCTCTCCATAGCAGTTGGGCAAACCTTGTGACTTTGTCCCGGTCTAACCTACCAGTTATCCACTGTTGGCACATTGTGCTTTTTGGAGGTAGAGTGACTTAAATCTTTAAACTTGAAAATCTCCAGTTCTACTGATTGGAGTTTTGTTATTTTGGTCTTGATTTATTTATTAAATTGACTCTATTTTTTTAATTGGTGTGGGAATATTCTTGTGCTGTGTTTTCACTTTATTACTGTTTAAACTGATGCTTTAATACTATACACATTGCCTCTAAATTAAGCCTGACTGCTCTGTGCCATGCTACCAGAGAGCTGAGCAAAGGTTATTGTGGGGCTGCTTGTGCCTTTACCCTGACAAAGATTGTGGTTCCTGCTTGAGATGGGGTTCACCCTCCCACAGCCAGTAACCCAGTTTCTTAGATGCACCATGGGTTTATCTGTCCTCTAGTGCAAGGATGTGAACTCTATATCCTTTGCACTGAGATCACATCCTTAGCATTAAAGGAAGTATTTTAATGAATACCACCTGAGGGCTCTTTTCAGTGGATTGCTAAGGCTCGGCAGAGAAGGTCTGTCTGGGTGAGATCTACTGATTGTGAATCAAAAACTGTGAGGGGATGACTCAGTGTTGGGTGGTAATGGCAAATCCTCATATATGTGGAAGAAAGGAAATGTCTTCTGTTTGAGGTTTTTCTCTGGTGGAGACTCCACAAGCAGAAATATTGCATCCGTGAGTATCATTTTACCAAATTAACTCCACCATTACATTTTTCATTTAAAGGAGAAGACAGACAAAGTTATGATTTATTTTTGTAATACTAACGTTAAAATATTAAAACTCTGGAAGAAGGGACATTATGGGCAAGAAAGGGAAATTTAGTTAAATTTTCCACTGAAATGATTTGAGAAGAATTATTTAGGAGGGACTAAACAGCAAAACGGATTGATATCTTCTGTTTCTAAATGTTCTATTGATGATGGTCCCATAAAGGCATATTTCTCAGCACAGAAGTTATAGAAACCGTGGGTTGTTTTTTATTCAAAACAAAAATTAACAATTGTTTGTTTAAAATAGTGTGTCTTGCAATAGCCTATCAGTCAGTTCGCCTTCCAATCATTAAGTGTATTTTATTTAACGATTGATATGAGACATGAGGCTCCCAAACACTAAAGACGTGTGCTTTAGTAATTTTTCACCGAGGACTGTCCTCAAAAATATCATGACAGCATCTATAAAGTTAAAAGAGCTGTCAAAAATGAGAATCAATAAATTTGGGCCATGTTCTGCATTTTGTTTTCTACATATACGTTTTGAATGAATGAGTTGTCTGAAGCTGCTTTCTAGGTATTTTATATCTCTTGGATTCAATACTGCTGGAAACAGTGCACACAATAATGTTTAAATGCTATTTATTTTGCAGCCTGCTAAAACATTCTTCAAAAAGGTAAATCGAAAGACTTATAATGTAACACCTTACTTTTAAAAGTATTCACATTTCACATCTCAATAAACAACTTAAATTCCAAGGGTTTACTTGTGGAAGCTACCATCTCAGTGCTACACAGCTTCACGGGATGTGGGCTCTTCCCAGGTGATGACAAAAAAGGGTGCCTTTAGCTTCCAAAGACCTTGTGAACACTGTCATTGTCTGTCATCTCGCGACCACCAAATCTGCTTAGTCAGCTCGTAGTGCAGAACAAGCATACCAGTGCATTGCTCATAGGTTCAATGTAAATTTATTGAAACCAAAGTGTTTGCTGTTTAGTAACTACTGCCATTGGCAGATAAAACATATGGTAGGAAATTGATGTACAAAACATAAGTACAACCACCAACATCCTTTTAAGACATGAGGAGTAGAAGTATTTATTAGTGTAAGCAAACCCTTTTGATCAATACAATTGCAAGTGTTTTCTGGCACCTCTTCCTCAATCAACATGATGTCCTGAAGTGCTCAATATTCTTTTGTTATGATCTGGTCTCCACTATTCACAACATCATGGAAGAACACGGTGTTCTTCATTGAAGCGATTCCTAGTGCCTTAATGAGCTATCAAGGGTATTTCATTGTGGATAGATGGTTTGAGATAGAATAGAAGGACGCATCAGCATCCCCCTTTCAGATGATAGGACCGCTTTATTCCACTGCACATGGGACAGACCAAGATAGAACCCCCGCCAGCCTTGATGAAGGTGGCATAACGAAACTTAATGGGCCTCCCTTCAAAGTGCATGGACGGGGCTCCCCACGCTCCAGACCCAGTCAGAAGCTCTCATGCCCTCGCGTGCACAGTGCCGGAGGGGTCCCCTGGAGCTCGGGCCCTCCCCGCACCGCAGGGGCAGCGGGGGCTATTGTTACGCCACTGCTTGGTGGTGGTAGCTCCATTTTCACCTCTGCCCTCTTGCCACCTCTGAACTGTCCCATATTTAGAGGTGGGCAGGGTCGGTGGTGAGTTGTATAGGGCTACAGGGTGTCAGCTTTCACACCTGACCAGAGGCCATACCACGCAGCAGCCAGAATTTTTTCTGCTAGATTCTTAATGGTGTGAATCCGGATTTCCAATGCCACAGACCTGCCTCCTCACTCCAATCTCCCAAGGATATAATTCAGTGCCTTGCATAGGTTACATTTAAAAACCGGTGAGCGATCAAGATTTGTTACATAGGTTAAAACTAAAAAATTGCTACTCGAGTATATACAATTCTTGCATTAGAAGTTTGAGAAAAAGGCATTTTCTCACTATATCAAACTCATTTCCCCAATAAAATACTGAATCAATATATCTAATTCTGCAGACTAGGGTCATTGGTTAATGTACTAGAGGATTCTTTGACATTTCAAAGCCTACTTCAGAAAGCGCATCATATGGGTTCGAGATTGGCCACCCCTGACTGGCCCCTAAGCTAACATACTGGATGGCTTTTGAATCTGAACACCATGAAAAGACATGCTGAATCTGGATCAAAATCCTCCCAACTCTAAGTAGGCTTGCCAATCAATTCTTTCATCTTTGAATAACTCACAGAAGGAAGCTTTGTCTCCAGGTTGACTTGTCAATAGAATGTAATTATTTAAAACATTGTTGTGCATGTTTGCATGGGACGGTAGTCATGGGAGTGTTTTCCAATACATTGCTTAATAATAATCATTCAATTGACTCATCATCATGGGAAAACACTTTCTCGTTTCAAATGTTATTGCCGTAGCAGCTCAACAGAGAGTGGCAGAAGCGTGCATGATTTAATTTAGCAAGACCAGAAAGGATTTCAGGGGGATATGTACAAGGAGGTGGCGGAGCACGGCGTTAGCCTCCTTGACTTAACGCCGTGCTCCACCACTTCTGAAACGCAAGGCTGCACCATATTTACAAGAATGTGATGCATCCTTGTGTTTCCCCCTGCGATGGCGCTGAGTTTAGCAACTTAGCGCCAATGCAGGGACCCTTGCACCATAGTGCAAAGGTATCTGTATGCAGGGGAGGATTGTTTATGTGTAGGAAGGTGTCCCTTCCTGCACATAAACAAACCTAAAATGCCATTTTGACACTTTTATGTGCGCTGCTTCATGCAGCACACCTGAAAGTGACAAAATGCATTTTTTTAAAGGTCTCTTTATGTACAGGAAGGGACAATTTCCTGTACTTAAACAAACCATGGCATTTTGCTTTTTCCATGTGTGCTGCACAAAGCAGAACACATGGAAAAAAGAAAGAACAATGAGAAATAATGCATTTCTCCTCGTTTCACCAACTTAAGACCAGGATTTCCCTGGTCCTAATTTTGGCGCTGCCTCCTATGTACGCCACCCTTGTACATATGGGGCAGCATCAAAATGAATGGGTGTTGCAGTGGAACGCCTACCGCAACATCCACTATCCACCCCCTTTCCCGCCAACCATAGCGTGAAAGGGGGCCTTATGTACAAGGCAGCGTTAAGTCATGTTGCTTAACCCTGCCTATGGTGCCACCCCTATCATCACAACGTCAGTAAAAGTGAAGTTGTGGTGGCGGTAGGGGCTTGTACATATGCCCCTCAAAGTCCTAGCAGTGACAGACCACTTCAGATCTGATTGCCTGAACTGATACTTGCTCTCAAAGTCAATAGGCCTTAACTAGTGGAGACTGACAGACATCACTCTTGGATAAAAGAAACTTAATTAATGCTCCTGTAAATAGTTTTTACATTTTCTTTCTTTAATGGAGCTCTTTAAATTTATCGTAAGACAGCAATGAATCCAAAGTTCCAGTTAGGAAATTCACCAACCACTTTAAATTTGCCACCATTAGGCGATCCAGTCCCACTGCAGGCTTTAGACTAATTTTCCTACAATCCCAATTTAGACAAAACATTACAGAATTCTTGTGACAATATAACCTCAGTGATATATCTTATGTACTGATCTTATGTCCTCTGTACCATCAGCACTGCACATAGAATGCTATGATGTAGGTGCTGATAGAATGTGGACTGAGGACTGTGGACTGAGGACTGTGGCAGTTGAATGGGCATATTCTGTGGTGGCAGTGGAGGGGTTCCTGTGTGTCTGCCATCCTTTGCTGTGTAGGTCCTTTGTGGTAACGAACTTCCCTCCACTTGTCATGATGTCTCGGAGACTAATTACTACAAAATCCTTGTTGACAATTTGAACAGTATGGTGTTACCTTCATGAGCAGTACTTTGTCTACAGCTCCTGTATTATTACGTTGAGCTGTAGTAGAGCATGGGAGAGAAGCTGCGCCCACTCTCCTCCCATATTTTTCATTGGCTTGTGTCATTGTCTTTCGTAAATGCTGCCTTCGGATTCGTTAATAGGCTTGTTAGTCCCTCCTTAGTACAGCCTTGTCTTCATTTGTTCTCTCCCATGGCAACTGGCCCCTTTACTTTGGTTGTTACACGGGACCTGTTATTTATTCTATAAGCACTATTTACTTTATTGAGTTTCTCTTACTGCAGGCCGTACATGTGCTGCTTTAGCTGAAACCTTGTGTTTTTTTAAGCAGCACAGCCGCCCCCATAACATGGGCGCCCGCTTTCAACCACTTTAACCAAGCATTATCTCGTGTCTGTTTCAACCCCCCAAGTAAAATGGATTTAGAAATGATTTGTGAATTAAGTCATATGAATTCTTGGTCGAACGTGTGCTAATAGGCTGAAGCTGACAACAGCACATCTGTGTTACATGTCATCTGTACTTTTTTTCAAAAGCCGGTTTTATTAACAACACCACCAATACCACCAACACCACCCCACCAATACTACCACCACCAATACCACCACCATCAATACCACCACCTCCACTAATACCACAACCACTAATACCACCACCACCAATACCACCACCAATACCACTGCCAATACCACCACTGCCAATACCATCACCACCACCGAGGCCACCAACACAACTACCACCACCAACACCACCAATACCTCCGCCAATACCACCACCACCATCAATACCACTACCAATTCCACAACCAATCCCACCAATACCAGCACCAATACCACCACCACCAATACCACCACCACCATCAATAGCACCACCTCCACCACCATCAATATCGCCACTAATGCCACCACCACCAATACCACCACCACCAATACCACCAATACCACCACCACCACCAATACCAACATCGCCAATACCACCACCACCACCACCAATACCACCACCACCATCAATACCACAGCCAATACCACCACCAATACCACCACCACCAATACCAATACCACCACCACCAATACTACCACTACCACCACCACCACTAATACCACCACCACCAAGTGCACCACCAATACCACCTGTTTAAAGGAAAAATGTTTTTTAACTACAGCTTTTATGGCATTTCTGTCGAATAAAGCTTATATCTACCTACCTACCCACCAATACCACCACCACCAACACCACTACCACCAACACTGGCCATTGATTCATTCATTCAATACCACCATCACAAATAACACTGATGGAGCAAGGATTCAAGAAAACGAAACTTGCTTGGAGAAATCCCTCATTAATAGTAATAATTGTTAGAAATAGTAGAGGAAACAAAATTAATATACACGCATAACATTTACATATGGGGAAAAGAGCTTTACGCATGCTTAATGAATGAAAATAGATTGCAACGCGACTAAAACCCACGGTAAACTGGAAAACGCTTTTGCACATGTACAAATTAGAATCACGTAGATAGTAACGTGACTAACCCATTTTGAGAGGGAAAACTCTCATGCAAGGCGCAAGAATTACTAACAGTAGGTCTTGAGGCACTGCATACCCACCATATGCTTGCCTGAATTTAAAGAGAGCTATTGCTGCTTATGCTTTTGTTTAACGAAAGAGATGATAACATGGGATAGAGTAGAATTGGGTGGTGAACAGTGAAAATCACATATTTGAGGAATTAACATCTGTTTATGATTTCTTTATTATTAGTGTACATTTGGGCCTGTCATTATGTGCAAGGGAAAAAGTTAGCGGTGATATAGAAGCAAGCTATGCATGCGCAGAAAACTCATGATGTGACCCGCTGACCATGCCGCTGACAGGCTGCCAAGAACGAAAAAATAAAAGTGTGAAACCTCTTCTCGACTGTGGAGCTGTATTCATATATGATTTTGATTTGCAACATTAGAAGTATGGGAAAGGAAAAAAAAACGGAATAATGAATGGGCAAAAGGGGAAGGGTTTGTTAAACAAAAGATGTTTATTAAATTGAATATAACAGCATGAGGTGAATGACAACTCCCCTGTCCCTGCCCAATCAGAGTTCGTATTTCATCAAGATTTGTATCTTTTGAGGGTGGGACATGCAGAAATAAAGACTATAACTAGTTTGACTTAAAGAGGTGTGAGGAGAGATCGACTTTGCAGAGAGAGAGAGGGAGGCGAGAGCTGTGGCTGATGAGGAAAGGAGAGAACAGACTGAGAAGATTCATACCTGAAAGACAACCTGATTAGATTGAAGAGTTTGGAGGAGTCGCTCAATTACCTCTTCAGCCTTAAATCAGGCTCCCCCACCGATGCCTGCCCCATTAAACTAATAACACCATTAGCTCCCACTATTAACCCTATTGTTAATAAGGTGCTGAACACATCTCTTTGTTCTGGCGTATTTCCGTAGATCTCAAAGCAGGCTAAAAGTCTACCTCTTTTAAAAAAACGACCCGACCAACTAAAGGCTCATCTCTCTCCTCCTGTTTTTCTCTCAGGTTTTAGAGAAACACGTGAATATAGCACTTTCTGAATATATTGAAAATAATAACTTGCTGTAGAACTCCCAATCGGGCTTCAGGCTAAATTACAGCACTGAATCAGCCCTTTTTTGGAAATCACTAAATACATTAAGGAGTAACTCTATCAGGGTGGCAGGGCAGCCCTTGTGCTAATTGACCTCTTTGCATCTTTCGATACAGTTCCGCATGAGAGACTTCTCGTCAGGTTGCAGAACTTGGACGTGGGTGGGTCCGCCTTGGCCTTGCTGACTTCTTTTTTGAAAGACAGATTGCAGGAAATGTGGACACCCCCTTTCTCATCTTCCATGCCATATTTGAACTTGGTGGTACCACAGGGCTCCATTCTTAGCCCCACCCTCTTCAACATATATATGTCACCTTTAGCATCCTTGGTAGAGGAAGATGGAGTTAATATAATCTCCTACGCCAATGATATACAACTGATCTTTACGTGTGAAAAAGGAACAGATTTCGTCGGAGTCAGCATCAGATCCTGCCTCACTAAGGTATTTAACTGGCTAAAAATATAAATCAGTTGAAAAGCAATCCAGACAAATCTGAGATTATTTTGTTTGGACAACCGGCAATGAGTAACTGGAGAACCTGGTGGTTAATGAAGCTTTCTCCCCCCCAGTCTGCCCAACAAGGGGTTAAAAATGTGGGCATTGTCATTGACAACGCCCTCTCCATGGGCCTCCAGATCCAAACTCTGATTGGCGCCTGTTTTGGCATACTCCGCATGCTAAAATGAATTCTTCCTCTGTTGCCAGTAGACACAAGGATGACCCTAGTCCAGGCTTTAGTGACATCTAGACTGGACTACGCCAATAGTCTTAACATCGGCTTACCGGACTATCTCACTCAGCGGCTACAAGTAGTGCAGAGAGCAGCGGCTAGAGCGATCCTTAGACCTAAGCCTAGTGCTCATGTGACTCCCATCCTTAAATCTCTGCACTGGCTCCGAATGAAAGAAAGAATTAAGTTCAAAGCCATGGTGATATTTTTCAAAGCACTCCATGGTCTTGCAGCTGAGTACCTTAAGAAGCACGCTATTCGTTATACTCCAAGGAGGTCCTTAGGATACTCTATCGAAGACCTTGCACACATCCCTAAACCACACTTAGAACGCATAGGGGAAGATCCTTTGGGCATCTGAGCGCAAAAACATGGACCAGCCTTCCTGCCTCTTTGAGAGCCTCTGCTGACCTAGTGACCTTTAAAAAAATCTCAAAACATGGATTTTCAAGAATTAGTCCCAGCTTGGTACCCTGCCACTATGTTCCACACTAGCAGGACACTCTAGCTGAAGTCGCTGTTTTGCGCTATACCAAATTCCTTTAATTCATTCATTCAATACCACCACTAATACCACCAATACCACCACCGCCAATACCACCACCAATATCACCACCACATATACAACCACCAATACCACCACCAATACCACCAAAACCAATTCCACCAAAACAAATACCACCACCACCAATACCACCACCACCAATACACCACCAACAATACCACCAACAATACCACCACCACAAATATCAGTCCCAATACCACCACCAATACCACCACCACTACCAATACCACCACCAATACCACCACCAACAATACCACCACCAATACCACCATCACCAATCCCAATACCACCACCACCAATACCACCCCATACCAATACCACCATCAATACCACCACCACCAGCACCACCAATACTTCCACCACCACCAATACCACCATTACCACCAATGCCATCACCAATACCACCACTACCACCACCACCAATACCACCACCACCAATAACAGTGCCACCTCCAATACCACCACCACCAATACCACCAATAACAATACCGCCACCACCAACACCAGTACCACCACCAATGCCACCACCAATACCAATAACACCTCCACCAATACCACCACCACCAATACCAATACCGCCACCACCAATACCACTACCACAAATACCACTACCACCACCAATACCACCACCACCAATACCACCAATTCCACCACCACCAATACCACCACCACCACCAATACCACCACCAATACCACCACCAGTAATTCCAATACCACTACCACCAATATCTATACCACCACCTCAGCGCCTCTCGCTCACTAGTAATAGCAGGGGCACCTTATGATGCCGGAGCTGCAGCCTAGACCATCCCTCCCTCCCTCCTTTCCTGCCATAAAGCACAGCCCACCCTGCACCAGGAGGTGAAGCCAGGGCCCTACTTCAGCTGGAGTGTTTTTTTTTTTAATCTGTTTTTATTATGTTCATGTTCAAGGCACAGATATTTCTGACATATTTAAGCATATACATATAATCCTTACCGGTGTATTGATGAACATTGTGGCACTTGGTGTTATAAAATCTTAAACATTTCCTTAAACTGGTAACTGTCTTCACATTACATTTCCAACTCTCCTCCGTTTTCATTGTCTGAGTCCTCCTCTGCTTCGATTTCGGGGGGTTCACAAATGTATCCCCTGTATTTATTCCATGCCCCCCCATATCTTGTTCCATTTCCGGGGACAGCCCCGATTTACAAACACTGCTTTCTCTGCCACCATGGCCAAATCGAGATCTCCACACCAGGCGGCCAGTGACGGTGTTTCTTTCGCTCCCCACTTTTGTGCGATGTTGCGCTTTGCCACCATTATCCCCATTGTTACCCACTCCTGTGCTGGGCGTGTGAGGTCATTTGGCTCCCATACATTTAGAATGCATCTTCTAGGCTCGGGCGCCAGCGATATTTTCACCACTTGTGATATGGTCCTCATCACTTTTACCCAGTATTCCACTATTTGGGGACATTAGCTGGAGTGTTTTTTATTAGGCCAAAGATAGCAATGACATTGCACATTCAAATCACGGAGAGTGCAGTTAATAGCCCCCCCTCCCACTCTTCCTCCTGAGCGGCGACAGTGTAATCACAGAGCAAAAGGTGTTGGAGCGCTTTGTTAGTGTTTATAGTTTGAATCATATGTAACTCTCACTTCACACTTTGTGTCTGTGTAATTTACAACACTTACACATCTTCTTCACTGCACTATTTATCACTACTTTGAAGACGTCGCAGGCCGTCTTTTCCTCTGATATTTACACTCTAACAAGCGGTTGAGAAGGCCCTTTATTGCAATGCAATAGGTCTCGCATTTGCGAGAGTTTAAGCTATCAGTATTGTAAATGACAATGCCTTTTATTTATGTTTTAAAACCCAAAACATTCATAAAAGGCATTAGTTTAAACTCATGTGAATGCGAGACCTATTGCATTGCAAATGCTTGTTTTTCAAGTATTACGGCTGTCTGTTCATGTGGGCCGAGAAGTTTCCCCCATGAAGACAGCGATGTATTTCTTGCCACCGGCAGACGTGATGAGGTCTTCACTGTTTATTTGCTGTGGTGTTTAAGCATTTGCAGTGCTTGTGATTTGGTGTTGCCACAGCGTAGTAGCAGTCAGGAGTGAGGCAACTGGCCCGTAGGGTGGAGATAACCAGGATCATTTCTTAAACCCTGTATGTGGCTCATGTGCGCTTTGAAATGTCTTGACAACTACAACAGTCGTCAACCATCATACTGAGTATCTGTTTCCGCTTTAGTTGGCTGTCGCTATGTTGGGAGTACTTTTATGCTTACGCCAGATCTGTTGGGGCTAGAGCACTACGTATTGCTTTCAGGTGCCATTGTAGAGGATTATCTAATCTAAACCAGCGCTTTTGGAGGCTGGTACGCTATGCACCTATCGTTCTTTTGTTTTAGGGCTGCAATCTATGTGCTTCGCCGTTTGCTTCAGTCATCGTCAATGCAGTGTTGCAGTGTGTGATCAAGAGTTGGTGGTTTAGCCACCAGTTGCACTGATCTGCACAGCTTCTGCGTGGGTAGGCCAGAGCATGGGGGATGCATTTTCCATTTAGGGAGAGGTAGCTGCATGCCCTCCCTCTAAAAGCCTCTAAGAGGCCTTGCGGACCCCATCCTCCACGGTTGATATTTTAATGAAGGCGAGGGAGGATGCACAGCCACCCTCCATGAGCCTAAAAAGGCCCTTGGGATCCCATCCTCAAGGGTCGACATATTTAAAAAGGGGAAAGGTGCATGTGGAACCCCTCGCCAAGCCTCTAAGAGGGGCCAAGGACCTCATCCCCTTGGACTGAGATTTAAATGAAGGGAAAGGAGTTTTGAGGCCCCATTCCTTGAGTCTTAAAATGCCCTGGGTACCACATACACTGGGGCCAAGGGGAGAGGGCCATGCAGCCAACCAACTGGAGCCTTAAAAGGCCCCAGGCCCCAGCTGGTGGACCTGCTCAATTACTCTGTTCCGGGTAGAGCCCACCCCCCAGACAGAGAAATTTCCCTGCCTGCAGGAGTGCAGGCAGGGTAACATAAGTTTGCTTCCACCTGGCGGGAGCATTTTTATATCTTCCGCCAAGTGGGACCAAACATGCCTTCCCTGCCTTCAACAGCACAGACATAACAGCTGCTCCCACCAAGCAAAGCCAGCTCCTGCGGCTGGGTCAGCAGGGGCCCTTGGGCTCCCCTACAGCTTCCAAGGTGCTGGATGGTGGATGCCCAGGTGGGCCCCAAGGCAACCACCAATAATTAAAACAGGGACCAAGAATAGAAACACCAGGGTCACAATAGGCTCAGAGAACAGGCCACATGCCCCCCCTTTACTATGCTAATTAGCCCCAGAAGATGGGGTCGCTAGGGCCGGGCAGCCCCCCTCCCCTTTACTATGTTAACCGTCCACATGGGATGGGGTCCCCAGTGCCTATGATATCTTAGGTAGAGGGGCTGCACAGCCAGCCTCCCTCCCCTTTTTAATGGCTGTCGGTTGGCTCCAGGGGATGGGGTTCCCGGAGCCTCTAAAGATTTGGGTAGGGGTGCCGCGTGGCCTCTTCCTCAATTCTATGGCATTGAGTCCTGGGGGAGGGGGTCCCCATTGCTTATTAAGGCTCTCGGAAGGCAGTCATGCTACCTTTCTCTTATATTTAATTAATGGCCACAGGAGAAGGGGTCTCCATGGCCACTATAGGCTTGGGGAGGAAGGCCGTGAGCCCCCTTCCCCGTAAATCCCCAAGGGTGTCGGGGCCCATGGGTTCCCTTGTGGCTCTTGGAGGGGAGGCATATGCCACCCTACCCTTTACAAATTTCTTTTAGACCCAGAATATCGAACCCCGGGACTCACAGAGTTTCGCAGAAGATAGGGAGACATGCCCTAACCTCTTTAAAAAAATAAAAAGCCCGCAGGGGAAGGGGTCCCGGGGTCCAAAGTGGATTGGGGAGGAAGGCTGCGATAATAGGTTGGATGCAGGGCTGGTCGCAGGTCAGACCTTGTGACCAACCCCATGCCCTGCAGGCAGTAAACTGCTGGGGTTGGATACAGGGCCTTCGGCCATGTGTGGCAGGGGTTGGCTTTAAGTACGGTAACAAAATATTACTTTACTTTAGAAAACCCTAGAAATTCACTAGAAAAACACAAAGGTTAAAGTAACATTATAGTTAGGTGACAATTTCAGTGACAACATAGTGTTTTAAACTTACAAAACCACTGAAATTTACCAGTCATCTCTGGTAACTATAACTCTTGCCCTCAAATAACTATAACTTGTACCCGCGTGTTGGACTTGGCCCTTCTGGCAGGTTCACCCCTGGACTTTTTGGCTTTTTATTGGTGACTTGGTGTGGTAATTTTTTTGGTTTCTGCGCACTTTCCCTGTGTCCCAGGGTAAAGTGCGTGCGTGCTCTGAGTGCATGTGGTGAGAGCCCTGCAAGGTCCAGCGGAGCAGCGCGCCAAGGAGAGAAGCGGAGAGCCTCCCGCCGTCACCGGAGACACCAGCGCAGCCTCCGATTCAGCCGGTGAGTGGGGAGGAAGGAAAGGGGGCCCGCCTTTGGTACCTAAGCCCCGAGGGGCCCGCGCTCCCGTAGCTGGTGCCTGCTTTGGGGCACATTGACGGCTCTCGCAGCTGCCCCACTTGTCAGAGGGCAGCTGCGCCCCGTGAGCAAAATTTGGATTCCCCTGTCTGAGTCCGCAAACGGGACTCCAACCCGGGGGCAGTATTCTTCTCGAGTCCCCCGTGGGGGACTCCAACAAACGGGGGCATTTCTCTTCAGAGCCGTGAAGGCTCCAACGTCGGGGGCATTCCTTTTGCACACAGAGCGGCCCCGGAAGGCAGCGGGCCGCTCCCACGACCGGGGGCATTTTGATAGAGTCTGTGAGACTCCAACAAGGGGCACATTGTTTCTTGCGCCTAGAAGGCTCCAAGGGGACATATTGGTTGCTCAGAGAGCCCTGAGCGCTCCAACGAAGGGGAGCATTATTATTTAGAGCCTGCGAGGCTCGAGGGGACATTTTGGGTGGACAGAGCCCAGAGAGGGCTCCAGAGGCACGCCGGTGCCGGAGTTCGTTCCACAGCTGCCCAGCACTTAGTGGGCAGCTGCCACGTTTAGGTTGTGGCCCTCTGAGTTTTGGACTGTGCCTCCTGCGCAGTCTGGCCCCTGACTTTGCTGAACATAGGGCGTCCTAGCCCCGACAAGGCCAGTTGGCCTAGGGACTGCCACAGGTGGTGGCTTATGTGAGTTTTGGCGCTATTGTTCCTTTCCTGCACCTCTGAATGTGTTTATGCGTCATGTGCTTTGCTTTACACCGCTGAATGTATTTTATGCATCATGTGTTTCCCTTGTTCTACACCTCTGAATGTGATGCATCATGTGTAATGTGCGTTTACCCCTACAGGTATTGTGATACTTAGGTGGTTGTTTTCTCCCTGGTACAGGTGGTGCTAGTGAGGTCCTGATTCCCTGTGCAATAATTTCCTAAGGTGGTTAGGGTTGCGTAGGTGGTACTTACCTGATACCAGTAGTTACTGGTTGTGTGCTACATATGTTATTTTGTACTACAGTATTATTCCTATGTTCTAAGTGCTAATTCCTGACAGTGGTCCATGTGGCCCTGTCCCCTGTATATATAATCCCTTGTAAATTCTGCCCGTGCCTGGTGGCACATTGTAGAGTGTGTGTTTTTATCTAATGTGTTGTGTATAATACAAAGGCTATTTTTATAGAATACCTTGTGTGGAGTTTCCTTTGTGGTGGGCCTTGGGTGTTGTTGCTAGGTGCGCGCGCAAACGCTTTACACATCGCCTCAGGGATAAGCCTGACTGCTCGTGCCAAGCTACCAAGGGGGTGAGCAGGGGTTATCTTTGGCGTGTAACTCCCCAGCCCTGACTAGAGTGGTGGTTTCTGTCTGGCTTTGGCGCAAGCCCTAGCCAACTAGAAATCCCATTTCTAACATTGGTGATCAGCGGTGGGATTTGGACTTGCGTTTGCGCTGTACCGCAGCGGCAACTGGCCGCACTACAAAACTCTGCATTTAGATAAATCACATGGTATAGGGATTATTGTTCTAAGTTTGTTTTTAATTGTCATTTCTTTGGAAATGTGTTTTTGTGCACTGTGAGTTAGGTATCCCTAGCTCGGGAGGGTAGATCATCCCCCCCAAGTGCATTGTGTTTCTGGATTCACCAGAGGGTGGGATCCAGTGGTGGCAGCGTAATAGTGTCCTGTACATTTGTCCCCCGCCCTGCGCCCAGAGTTGGTACCTGTGTCACGTGGTGGTCAGGTTGAGGAATCAGGGGTGGTAGAAACTGCCTTACCAGTCCGAGGGGAGGGTTGTGTGTGTGGATGAATGGTGTGTGACACTAGGCAAGTGAGTGTGAGTTCTCTGGGTTAGAGAGCTTGCTGAATCTTTTTGTGAATTGTGTGCTCCTGTTAGGCTCAGACCCCTAGGTTCCCTGTAGAATCTTTTTACCATAACGTCCGCCAGAATGGAGCATGCTTGTGACCCCTATGAGCTAGCTTGGCGCCAGAGGCAGGAGTTAGAAAGGTCCTGTACAGGGAGAGAGTCCGACACTCGGTACGAACTTCAGGACCACCTGGTCCTATGGCAAAAGGGTCCATGGGATCTTTAGCACAGTATGGAAAGGGCCCGGGCCTCACACCTGGAGGGTGGTGGGTCTGTGGGGAGCCCTGAAGATTCAGAAGAGGAGGTAGAGGATGACAATACCTGGACGCCAGTAGAGAGTGAGGACCCCATAGGTAGGGCGTCCCTTGCTGGGTCCAGCGTAGGAGGAAGCGCCTCATCCCTTTCCCTGTCCCCAGAGGAGTGGGAAGATAGGAGGAAAGAAAGGGAGCACCAGCTGACGTTAGAAAAGCTCAGGTTGCAGCATGCCCAGGCTATGGCGCAGCTGGAGGTCAAAAGACAGATGGCGGAGGCTGAGAGGGCCTTTGCCAGAGAGAAACTAGCTCTGGAGGGTAGGTTATCCCCTGAGCGCAGCTGTGGTTTTCTGGACTCACCAGGGAGGGTCGAGTCCAGTGGTAGCAGCCAGATAGATTCCAGGAAATCCCAGTCCCAGTTCCCCCAGTCTGGTACCTGTTTCCCAGGAGGAGGAGTTAAGGTTGAAATTCAGGGGCAGTAGGAAACTGTCTCACCAGTCTTGGGAGGAGTTTGTGGATAAATGTGAGGATGCACTGGCTGATTGGATAAGAATTCCCGCAGAAACTGATTTTGATAAACTGTTTGATCTGGTTCTCAAAGAACACCTGCTCAGTTGTTGTGTGCCGGGGTTGCGCCAACACCTGTTGGGGTGTGGATTGTCTGAGCCATTTGAGCTTGGAGATGAAGCAGAGCGCTGGGAAAGGGCTAGAGGTTCTCTAGAGTCACTAGGGAGTAACTCCAAAAGTAGTGGGTCAGGTATCTTCCAGCCCAGCGTGGTGGAAGAGGCTCAGTGTAGCCCAGCTAGGTCCCAGGATAGCGAGGAGGGTGTAGGGGCTCACTGCCTGGCTCAGTGGAGTAGGAGTGAGAGGGTGACCGAGGGTCCCCGGACGTACGAAACCCTGCCTCAGGACTTGGATGGTTCCATGAGGGAACACCAAGTTGGGGACCTAGGCTGTCCTGTTAGCCCATTAGAGGAAGATCTCCTGGTGAGTAGAGGACCTGGAGCACCTGTAACCAGGGCTCCTGTGGTTCTAGAGTCTGGCAGTACCGCTCCGGTAGGGAGGGTACAGGAGTCCAGTGTGAGGAGTGATTGGGGGATGAGTTTCCCAGTGGAAGAGCCTGTGGGTCAGGGACTACCCAGTTGGGCTAGGATCCCGTGTAGTGACCAGGGTGGCACCACTTCTGTTCTGGGGGATCTCCGCGCACTGTCAGGTGGACAGGGGACGGGAGATCAGCGCCAGACAGACAGTCGCTCGACATATGTGTCCTTTGATAGCCTCAGGGGGATGGAGTGGAAATCCCCAGAAGTCCTGGAGTGCCAGGCAATTATTCCACCAAAGGTTCTAGGCCGGAGGTTGGGAGGCCAGGTTCAGGATCAGCCTGACCTGAAGGGTGGGACGTCTGTAACCAGCGTCCCGACCAGTTCTTCTTCCAGAGGTACCGCCCCAGTTGGTAGGGAGCAGGGCTCTGGAAGGGGGTGCAGAGGGTGGGAGAGCCCACCTCTGCCCCCGGTACAACCTGAGGGGTTAAACCCTGGGTTGGAATGGCGTTCTAGGTGTACCCCTCGCCAGAGGAGGAGGAACCCTAGGAGAAGAGGTAGGGGGAGGAGAGCCTTCCCTGAGACTCCTGGTCTGCCTGAGGGTGTAGACCCTAGGCTGGAGAACCAGTGGCAGTCTAGTCCTGTCTTTCAGAGAGGAAGAGTGGAGAATGGCCGCTATGTGCCAGGGGTTACTACCCCCCACTCTGTGGTTAGGCAAAGACCAGTGGCACCTGGGTGGCCTAGGGCCTGGTCTTGGCCGCGGACAGCTTGGGAGTACCAGTGGGGTAGCCCAGTTGGTCCAGACAGTGGTGTTAGAAAGAATTCCATGGGTTCACCGTGGCGTAGAACCGGAGGGTGTCCCTACAGTTGCGGGCCCGCGTCCGTGTTCTATCGCCCCAAGCAGGGAAGTCCATCACGGTGGTGATTGGTCTGCCCTGCGTTTTGGCTGGAAGGGGGTTGTGTTGGACTTGGCCCTTCTTGCAGGTTCACCCCTGGACTTTTTGGCTTTTTATTGGTGACTTGGTGTGGTAATTTTTTTGGTTTCTGCGCACTTTCCCTGTGTCCCAGGGTAAAGTGCGTGCGTGCTCTGAGTGCATGTGGTGAGAGCCCTGCAAGGTCCAGCGGAGCAGCGCGCCAAGGAGAGAAGCGGAGAGCCTCCCGCCGTCACCGGAGACACCAGCGCAGCCTCCGATTCAGCCGGTGAGTGGGGAGGAAGGAAAGGGGGCCCGCCTTTGGTACCTAAGCCCCGAGGGGCCCGCGCTCCCGTAGCTGGTGCCTGCTTTGGGGCACATTGACGGCTCTCGCAGCTGCCCCACTTGTCAGAGGGCAGCTGCGCCCCGTGAGCAAAATTTGGATTCCCCTTTCTGAGTCCGCAAACGGGACTCCAACCCGGGGGCAGTATTCTTCTCGAGTCCCCCGTGGGGGACTCCAACAAACGGGGGCATTTCTCTTCAGAGCCGTGAAGGCTCCAACGGCGGGGGCATTCCTTTTGCACACAGAGCGGCCCCGGAAGGCAGCGGGCCGCTCCCACGACCGGGGGCATTTTGATAGAGTCTGTGAGACTCCAACAAGGGGCACATTGTTTCTTGCGCCTAGAAGGCTCCAAGGGGACATATTGGTTGCTCAGAAAGCCCTGAGCGCTCCAACGAAGGGGAGCATTATTATTTAGAGCCTGCGAGGCTCGAGGGGACATTTTGGGTGGACAGAGCCCAGAGAGGGCTCCAGAGGCACGCCGGTGCCGGAGTTCGTTCCACAGCTGCCCAGCACTTAGTGGGCAGCTGCCACGTTTAGGTTGTGGCCCTCTGAGTTTTGGACTGTGCCTCCTGCGCAGTATGGCCCCTGACTTTGCTGAACATAGGGCGTCCTAGCCCCGACAAGGCCAGTTGGCCTAGGGACTGCCACAGGTGGTGGCTTATGTGAGTTTTGGCGCTATTGTTCCTTTCCTGCACCTCTGAATGTGTTTATGCGTCATGTGCTTTGCTTTACACCGCTGAATGTATTTTATGCATCATGTGTTTCCCTTGTTCTACACCTCTGAATGTGATGCATCATGTGTAATGTGCGTTTACCCCTACAGGTATTGTGATACTTAGGTGGTTGTTTTCTCCCTAGTACAGGTGGTGCTAGTGAGGTCCTGATTCCCTGCGCAATAATTTCCTAAGGTGGTTAGGGTTGCGTAGGTGGTACTTACCTGATACCAGTAGTTACTGGTTGTGTGCTACATATGTTATTTTGTACTACAGTATTATTCCTATGTTCTAAGTGCTAATTCCTGACAGTGGTCCATGTGGCCCTGTCCCCTGTATATATAATCCCTTGTAAATTCTGCCCGTGCCTGGTGGCACATTGTAGAGTGTGTGTTTTTATCTAATGTGTTGTGTATAATACAAAGGCTATTTTTATAGAATACCTTGTGTGGAGTTTCCTTTGTGGTGGGCCTTGGGTGTTGTTGCTGGGTGCGCGCGCAAACGCTTTACACATCGCCTCAGGGATAAGCCTGACTGCTCGTGCCATGCTACCAAGGGGGTGAGCAGGGGTTATCTTTGGCGTGTAACTCCCCAGCCCTGACTAGAGTGGTGGTTTCTGTCTGGCTTTGGCGCAAGCCCTAGCCAACCAGAAATCCCATTTCTAACACCGCGCCATTCAATTCTACTTACCCCAGAAATTACATCATTCAACATCTTCTCCGACACTATTGATAATACCTCTGTAACAATTGCAATGAAATTATTAATGATTAAACTGTCCACATCGGGGGCCCAAGTTATAGTTGAAATCATAAAAATCAAACACTCTGAAAGAAACATGTTCGTAATGAGAAGACATAAGATCTAGGTCCAGATCACCAGAGTGCTTTTTCAAAATGCAGTTTTCCCATTTCTCAAGCAAAAATAATAATGAATTGTTTTTGTTGCTAAAGTGCAGCCCTAGCTAAAAGGAGTTTCAAATTTACTAACTCTTAGCAGCTTTTCACATTTTTTTTCAAATTAATATTGTGCATTATTAAACGCTTAGATTTGTGTCTCCCTAACTCATCGCCTTCCTAATGTTGATGCATGTTGTTGCACTGTCCATATCTGCTGTGTCTCTTTTTCCCAGTGTCTGTGTTCCTGTGTCCCAATACACCTGTCTTGGTGCCTCAGTCCTGTGCATGATATGTTATGCTAATCCTATTTATAAAGGGCACGTTCATCAAATGGTTTCTTGGCGCTTTATCCATAGTTCAAAACTTTGCCTAGCCCTGTCCTAGTGGCTGTATATCCATGTTCCAGGGTTTGCAACTCCCTGTTTCAAAGCCCACGTCCTCTTGTCCCACAGTATGTGCCTTATTGTCTCAATGTTTGTGTCTCCCTGCCCTGATAAGAATGTTTTCTTTGCCCTGTGTATGTTCCTCTGTGTTAGCAGCTCTTTGTCTATGTCTCCAGTTTCCAGTATCTATCTTGCTAGTCCAGTGACTTTCTGTGTTTCCATCTCTCATCATCTACATCTCCATGTCCTCTAGTTCTCGGTTGAACATAACAGTATCTGGATCCTTATTTCTCTGTCCTAGCATCCTGTTCCCATGCCTGTTTTTACTGCATGCAAGCTTGTGTCTTGCTTTGCTTGTGTATATATATTTATATGTCTTTGTGCTCAGGTTTCCATGTCTATGTTTATGCCTCCCTTTCCCAGTGTCTGTGTCTCCCTGCCACTCTGCCTGTGCATCTCTGTTTCACTTTGTATATCTCCCTGTCACTGTGCCCGTGAATATCTGTCTTAGTGACTGTGTCTCTTTGTCCCCTTGCTCTTATAAACATGCCCCAACGTCTCAATGAGACTGGAATATGGTGGTGTGCATCTGTGGCGGCCTACACAAGCTTTCTGCCTGTTATTTATGAAAATCAGGCAACACCTTGATCAGCATCGGCACATTGGACACAGAATTACTATAGATTTGCGCTGTCAACAAATTAAGTCAAATATTTGCTTTCAATCGCAAAATGTCTTCTGTTCTTGAAAGGTGCTCTTTTTCTGTCCCAATACTACTTTGCACTACTTTGCATCAATGTTCATCATTTTACATCAAATGTGCATTTTCTAGGAGATTACTTGGGCAGATCATAGCAAACACCCCTAGCTTTGTTTTTTTACCAAAACCCTAATCTACCAAGAAAGCGGGACCAGTCTTTGCATAAAAAATAATGCCTCTAATAATCAGATGCAAACAAGTAGAAAAATGTTCATTTCTCATAACAAAAAAAACATGCACTTGTCTTCAGCACACATCCTGTCCATGGGATCCTTCTATGTTCCGGTCCTAGGATGCTTGATTCTGGTCCAGGGAAGACAGGGCTTGGCAGTTCGGGCTGGACTGTTCCCAGGAGGCACAGGGTCAAGACTGATTTGCATATGGCCATGTCTAAACTGGGGTGGTGGAGTGGGCAAAAGAACGATGGATTTAACCCAGATCTCTTGACTGGGGGAGAATGTATGCATTGTCAGCATTCCGTCCATCATTTGTTTGTTGTAACATCCTTCTATGTTTGTCTAGACAATGGACATTTTTACTTCAAGTAACTTGAAAGAGGGGACAAAAGAGCAGCAGACCAATCTTATCAGATATGGCTTTGCACTGTGATTTGATTGCTGTGCTGCATAAATCAGCCGTGGTCAGGGTTGGACTGGCTGTAGTGGGCACCTGGCGTTTCCCCGGTGGGCCGCCAGGGTGGGGGCCGGTTTTGGGCCTCTGGGGGCCGTTTATGTTACCGGGGGCTGGTTATATTGGCCCCCTTTTAGAAGATCGGCCAAAACCGGCCCTAGCAAACAGCTCAGCTGCACCCCCGTGCTCCACAGGGGGGCCAACCGAGCAGTTCGCCAGGCCCCGTTTCTGTTCCTAGTCCGGCCCTGTCCGTTGTCCGTGCAGGTAACAGCGGTGGGGCCGGGTAAGGGGGTATTTCGAGGGACGATGCAGAGGCAAAATCAGATAAATAATTAATTTCCGCTCGGCATTGTCCCTCAAAATTCCCCCTTACCCGATCCTTCCGCCGCACCGTTACCTGCATGGACCGCGGCTGGCTGCATTGAGCAAAAAATAATAAACCTGCCCCTGGTGTTGCAAGAGGAACAGCAAGGTCACCTCTGTAATAACAAAATACACAACTAATGTGCAACATGTGTAATTTGTATACTAATAGTTCTATTACTATGCGCACAACATAGCCCTTTACCTCCCTGTGGTAGATACTTATTCAGAAGCGAGTTTTAAAAATGTGCGTGTTCTACAGCACTTATTATGGAGACTTCTTTGTTTTGCAATAGGTCATTCTGAGCTTAGTAGAAAATGAATTGCTATTGGCACTTTGAGTACCTTAGATATATTTTTGCGTTGATAGCCTGCCTGTCTGCAACCTGTACACGAGGCGAATACGGGTGTTGTTCTCTTTCGCGCTGGAAAAAACGTAGATTCCGCCAAAACTGGTCTCTGCCAATTTCGTGCAGAATAAACCACTAATAAGTGGAAAGAGAGTTCAGAATTGAAATCTGAGAGACGTGATAAAAAAAGATGGATAAGAAAGATAAAAATAACCTGCTTTTAAATAGCACTTTATGGCAGGACTGTTACTAAGAGCTGTAAATATTCATTGATTCACTAGAAAGACTTTTATTTAAGTTATTTATAGCGTGCAGAGCACAAACTATTCTTAGAGAAGGTCATGGTCTTCACTTCATTAGGTCTACCAAGGTAGGGTTTAAAATAATTTTTTGATAGTTTTTGTTAGAGGATTTAAAGGCTTCACCTACAAAAGACAGAAAGGTTAGGAAATGAACAAAGAGATACAAACAATTGAAGAAAATGTCATCCATCGCTTTTCAATTATGCAAAAAAGAATAAGGGCCTGATGATGATCTTGGTGGATGAGATGCTCCGCCACAAATGTAATGGATATCCCGTCCGCCGACTTACAAGTTATTTCCTATGGACCTTGTAATATGGTGGCAGGGGCGTAACACAGGCCCCGCGGTGCGGGGAGCCCGAGCTGCAGGGCCTCCCTCAGCACAGTAGTCAGGCCTGAGAGCTCCAGATTAAATCCGGAGCGGGGGCCCCTCCGTGTACCTTGCAGAGGGCCCCCCTCAACTTTCATTACGCCACTGTATGGTGGACCGGATAGCCGTCACGTTTCTAAGGAAATAAGCAGTCATGTTAGACCATGAGTTGGCAACCTTTTTAACGGCGACAGCTGCACCTGATCAATAAAAAACATCCTGAGGTACTGCCTGATAAATGGGCTGGATAGATGTACATCAAGAGTGAGAGAGGAAGAAGGAATGAAAGTCAGGAAGGAGTGGAATTAAGCAAGACAGAAGGAAAAGAAGGTTAGAAAGAAACAAAGTAAAAACGGAAAGGAAAAAGGAACAATTGAGTAAAATAAAGGAAGGAAAAGAAGTAAAGAAGGAAGCAAGGGAAGAAGGAACAGAACGAAGGAATGAAGGAAAGAAGGATTTGGAGGATAAAGGAGAGAAAAAAGAAAGATGGAAAGGAACGAATAAAGCAGAGAAGGAAGAAATCAAAGAGAAGGAAAAGAAAGACTGAATGAATCAGACAAGGAAAGAAAATAAGACCAAAAGAGGAGAAGAAAAGGAAAAAAGGCAAGGCAGAGATGAGAGACTAAAAGGAAAAAGGGAGAGAGAATGGAAAGAAGGAATGCCAAAGAGAAAGATAAAAATAAGCAAACAATAACAAAGCCAGAAAGCAAGAAAGGAGAGAAAGAAAAAAGGAGAGAAGAGGAAAGAAAGAAACACAAAGAGGTAAAGTGAAAAGAAAGTAGTGGAGCTATGAGCTAAGAAAGAAAGAATGACACAATAGGAGCCACCATTTAGTTCAACAGACTCAATTAAACATGAGATTCAAAGGCTAGAAAACCACAGTTGGGCAGTAACCTTTTTAAGAGTCAAGTTTAACTAACCTGAAATAAATAGGAACTTCCTTATTTTGTCTTCACTAGATAACCATGAGTACCACTGATGTTTCTATGTGTTTGTAGCACTGATTACTAGCGCACCACACAACCTACTGAGTAATCCTGCAGGTGTGGTACTTTTGCTCTCTGGGTTACTACCAGACTATTAAAGGATTCATGGTCACTGCGATAATTCAGACCCAATTTCTTTCGTAGAATAGCACACTCAAACATACCACTACGAAATTACACTATGTGTTTAAATTTTTTTTTATTTAAACTGTTTCATTCTGCTGTTTAGTACATGAATAATATCGACAAAAAATGGAATTAAAACAGCACGTGTGCATGTTGCTAGCAGTGAGAATAAAATGAACAGTTCTAACATGCTTAGAATTTTCCTAACAGCCTACCATCCTAAAGTCACCTCTATGTGTTACACTATGAGATCATGGAATAGCTAACTTGCCTCTAGTTTCTCTGGGACCTGTGCACTGAATAGTGGTTCACAAATGATCAGCTGTGTGAATCATACTTCAACCTGGAGAGAGTGTTACCGTTGAAGAAAGCACACAACCAGCTGGTTCTCGAGTCCTCTCATCGCTGGATAGACTCTTAGCATAACAGTGGATGGCAGTATGGCAAAACCTCTTGGGATAACCTGGTGTGAATGCCTCTCTCATTCATTGGTCAATTCAAGGGATATTGAACACTTACCTTTAGCCTGCAGTGCAAACTCTAGTGGGGAGTTTCCAAAATGGGAGCTGCAAGTGGTTTAAACCAGAAAGATGGAAATATGTCAACTTAGACTCAATGTTTGTCTTACAAGTCTACGGTTAAACCTTGAAACATAGATATGAAAGAGTTTGTAGAAGATTTGTGCAGCCTTTTGTTACCATTGTTTAGAGGAAATGACACTTTCACAAATTCTGCGAAAGATAATGACATGCTGAATATGGACCAAAGGCAGACAGGCAAAATTAACATTTTCAAACTGTAGTCTGACTTGGGAGCTCTTGACAACACTGTGGCCTAGACAAAATGCAGAGGTAGTCATAGAAATGAAAACTGTGTGTGCTATAAACTGAAAGAATGCAATGCAGTTCCATGGCAGTGAGGGTGTAGTAAAATGGGAGATCACCAACAGTTTCAATAGGGGAAAGGCTCTTATCTCCCCTCTGTGATACAAAACACATCTCCAAAAGAAGCTAAGCAATCAAAAAAAGCCTCTTCAAGTAGCAACACACTCAATAAGGCAAAAACACATATTTCCATAGACTTCCTGGAAGCCAGGTGAAGCTTCTTTGTGAGACAATGTGGTACTTGTGAAAGAGCAAAGTGCTGGTAACTCACAATGAAGTTCTCCATGTGCCCCACTGCTTGTACCTAACACACCACATAGCGGTGTGTGACCCAACTTCTGACACTGATCAGTTATTGTGACATTCACATTTATATTCGACCCACTAAAGCAAATATCATGGGACAATGGGTGAGCTCATATCAGCAATTTGGTCTGGTTTTCCTCCATTCGCATTTTGCTTCCACCGGACTCTACATAGGGCAAGGATACAACCCAGCAGACATCATATGGCAAGGTGTGAGCTTACTTCAGCCACTGATCAGTTGTTGAGTCATTCACATTTTACTTCCACTCACTTTGGCATTTAGGATAGAGCAATGAGTGAGCCACTTCAGCCATTGATCGGTTTTTCAGCCATTCAGATTTTTCCTCTGCACATCATAGCATAGGGCAAGATGTCAACCCACTCCAGCCACTGCTTATTTATTGAGCCTTCACATTTTACTTCCACACAGTAAAGTAAACATCATATGGCAAGGGATGGGTTCACTTTAGCAACTGATCATGTATGCACAGCGACACTGGTCCATATTCTAAATCTGTTTACATCTAATATTTAGGGATAGTGATGTGTGTTTTCAATATTGTAACACAGCAGCAGCTCACTAATATTACTGTAAATAATCTATGTTGACATATGAATATGTGAGGTCCTGCTTTGATCTGAATGAATGAAACATATATGCAACATTTGTCTGCAAAATGTCTGTTGCACATCCCATTTTCCTTTCATTTATTTTGAATATGGGTGATGTATGAGACTCTATTACAATCTGTGTGAGAATTATTCAAGGTCATCAGGGCAAGACTCTGCAGAACAGAGCTGGGTCTTTCAGGGGGTCCCCTGAAAGGCTGGGGCCCTGGGCCAGAGCCCACTTTGCCCCTGCCTTAAAACATCTCTGGTCTCTCCTCACTGCCATAGACATGCACACCTACAGCTAACGGAAAACGTAAATGCTATGCATTTTTCTACCTCTATAAAAACGAATAAAACGTATCTGTTCTGAAAGACCCCATTGTTTTATGCCGGATGTAAGAGCCTACATGCATCTCTTTATGTTATTGATTTTGTGTACCTAGACAAGAATTACTGTATTTATATATTTTTCTTTCATAATTTATTATGGTCTGGGTGGCATTTGGAGAGAAAGTCAAGGCTTTGTCAACATCCATGTCTTGATGACTTACCATTCAAATGCACTGAAGTGAAGGTCACAGATGTCGTCACATATAAAGCAGGTATCCACGGTGAGAACCAGCGACATTATGAGGAAAGGCAGAGCCTATATATGGCTGGGTTGCCAGCCTGATACCATATATAAAGACTTTTTTTGCTGCAATAATTTTAGAGCAAGGCGACTTACGTGGAGTGTTCTATAGCAATACGATTTATCTGTTTTACCATGCCCTCAGTTTACCAGGTGTGGGCATCGATACAAACCAAATCATAAAGCTATACACAATACAAAGGTCAAATTTCAAGCAAGAAAAGGTCATTCATCTAGCTCATTTTACAAAAAAATATTAATCGGCATCAGTTACTGTTTTTTCCCTCGATTACAAATTCTGAAACATCTTTCTTTGAGCACAGTTGTACGCAAAGTCTATCTGTCAATCAAAGTAAAGCAGGACTGTGTAAAATACATACATGTTATAATTAGTATAACACACAAACGAATGCACATACGTGTTACAATGAAATACAACATCCCCCTATTTTTGTCTGCTGATGCCAGTTATGTTTTAAAATGCAGTTGTGCAAATTTGACAGTCGCAGCTTTAAATAAGCGCTCCTGGAAACGGTTTATGAAATCCAATTACACCCACACGAAGGCATTTTTTTCTTTTATTTCTTTACCAAGTAAATATGTTTATTTTGTAGTGGAAATGCACCTTTTAATTCAATCACGTCAATTTTGGTGACGTTCTGTTTCCAGTTCAATCCAGAAAATTGATTTACTTTGTTCCTCGACAGAAGCACATCTTTAACTGTTTACAATTCGAAAATGGGCCATAGAAAAGTGTGTGGGTGTGCACAAACTTTCTAGGACAGTGGTTTTTAAACTCCCAAGAACCGCAAGTGAATCACTACTGGAAGCAAGGAACCCACATCTATGATGTGAACCTCAAACACTGCAGAAAAACACATACATATTAACCAGATATACAAATATTGGAAATTAATTCAATTTACAAATAAAAATGCCTTTTTTTTCATTTTAATGAGAAAGTTGAAGCTTTTCAAAAATCTAGTTTCACTTCTAAAATAGGGTATGCCTGATTCTAGCATATCACATTGCCTTTTTTGCTCCCTTAGCATGCTCTCTTTCTTACAGAGCATACCCTTGCTTCTTCAACTGAGGCCGCTAGTAGTCCATACTAGATTCGTTTGCTGTTCTTGCTCTGCTCTTATAAATAAAAATAAGGATACCAACTTAATGTGTATCTTCCATTTGTAATTCTACAAATATACAGAATATTTTAAACCTTACAATGTTGCTTTTTTATGTATATATCTCATTAATCAGCTAATATTATTTCATTTTTATTAACAGCCACGTTTCCCCTAAATAGGTGTCACAGACCCCAAGGGATTCCCAGACCACAGGTTAAGTGCCTGTGTTCTAGGGTATCCTTCCCATCAAGTATCCATGCTGCTAACCTGGAAACAGAAGAAGCATTTCCGAATACTACTTCATACCTGGGTAAAATAGTATACATCAGAAATTCCTTAACACATGCAAATTCATATTTTGTGAATTTCAAAAAGGCACACGTAAGTCAAGATGTTTGCACGTTTATTTCAACTTAAAAGTACAAATGCTTCTGAGAATCAAAACTTTCACTCCTCCAAAAAGAATCTGTCCACCTGTGAAGATATGTCAGTTTGTTGCAGGGATTTTGTTTGAAAACAGAACTGTGCCTTGGGAGAACAGGACCTCAGAATATAGGGACTGATTTCTCTAGCACGTCAGTAACTGTAAAACCCCAAATTTGGCTAGCTCGCAGTGCCTCACCTGCGTGCCTAACCTTTCCAGAGTAGCAGGTGATATAGGCAAACCTAGAACACGAACCTCTAGTCCAAAGTGAATAGTGGAAACAGATCATCACCTTTCTTCGTCACTCATGCATGTCCATAGTAAACAGAAGAAAGACACAAAGGAAGTTTACAATACATTTATTGAAACTATCATAGTCTATTTTGAAGCAGGTTTGCTGTGTTTAGTAAACAGATACAACTAAGAAAAGTAATCAACATTACTAACAGGCTGTAAACAATGAACAAACCGACCATGGCAACTAATATACCTATCTAGGCCTACCTTCACTATGTGAGCACAGGAATATATTAGTGATCTCTCAGATTAGTGCCGCAGCCCATACCTGGTACGTGTTGTTAGGTGGTTTGCATCATGAGTAACTCGGGGCGTAGTGAGCGTAGTGTGGCCAAATCTACGCACACTCACGCGCTCCTCGTAGCCCCACTACGTGCCGCCCTCCTCCCGCCCACCCTCATTTTAAAATAAGTTAAAGAATTTTAAAAGTAAGAGAAAATGCCTTACCTGTGGTGTGGCGTCCCGGGGCTCCCTCTTCCTGGTCGACGGCAACTTCTATGCGCATGCGCGGACGCCCGCGCTTGCGCATTTCTGGTGAGAAATGTGCATGCGCGGGCGTCTGCGCATGCGCATTTGTGAGAAGAAGTTGCCGTCAACCAGGAAGAGGGAGCCCCGGGACGCCGCACCGCAGGTAAGGCATTTTACTTACTTTAAAATATTTTAAAATGAGGGCGGGCGGGCGGCGGGTGGCGGGCAGCTCTGCTTCGCCGTGGCGTGTGCGTAGCGCTGCCTGCTACACCTACTTCATAAACCGCGAAGCAGGCAGCGCCACGTACACTCCGTGGGCAGAGCGGAGCACTATGCCTGGGCTTAATCATGAGTGCAAACTCACTTTGTGCAAGCCTGCTGCCTCCATTCCAAGACTGGTTTCTCTGCTGGAATTCTCCCCTCTAACCTCCAAGAGGTGAGACATAGTTTATATTATGAGAACTGTTGTGTCAGAAAGACTACTACTGTGTTACTGTGTTGTGTCTAGAACATTAGGAGATGTTGCTGACCGGGCACAGAAAAAAAGTTCATCATGTTATCCGACCTTGTACGAAATGTTCAGACTAAATCCCAAGAAGAGTCACTGAATAAAAAATAATACTCGCAGCCTATTTCTAAAATAATATCACAAAACAAAAACAAATGCAATATGTGTGATTCTGCAAATCAATCACCAATCAATAGATCTTTATTCGGAGTCATAAAAACAGAACATCCATAATAGCGATTACACATTAAAGATACGAGCAGCAGTGCAAAATACATTGATACATTTAATTTCACTTTCCAAAGATAAATTACACTTCTTACAATATAAAACATGAAGTCCTCATATAAAGACTCTCATCCAGTTCATTTTGCTTTATGTTAATAAATTACCATAATATATATGTAAACATAGCCATATCCTGTTAAAAAATGTATAGTTAGAATTGCCTCCTACTACCGTTCCTTCCTCATTTATATTTGTGCTTTTTGATATATACTATGTTAGAGTCGGGGATCTCTGGTTGGCGCAAGGTTGCCCTTGTGTCAAGCAGGAACCCTCTCCTCCACGTCAGGGCGCAGGATAACCCCTCGCGAATGACCCTTGCTCACCCTCTAGGTGCGTGGCGTGAGCAGCCAAGGCGATTCCTCAGGCGTTGTTGGTTAAGCACTTACAATCATACACACAGTAAATACATCAATCCCCCCAGAAACGGACACCAGACTTGGATATATATAAAAATACGCGTCTTTATGTAAAAATAGGTATATATATCTCAGCAGACTTATCACAAGACCAATAACGTTTTCGCTAGGCCACCAGGTTATACAGCAGGCAAATGTTCTTGGTTCGTAGTTTCAAATGGATACTTTGTAGTCTCTTGCAAATGTTACTTGTGGTTCCAGTACTCACAGAGATCGGCTCCTGCGAACGGGGAAATAAGGCGTTGCGGGCCCCGAGCCCGATACTGGAACTTCTTTCGTGATGTGGAGAGTCGGCACAGGTCGGTGCGACTCTCAGCTTGGGCAGTGTTCTTGGGTCCTCAATCAGCAGGTGTGGGCACGTAGGCAGGCGCGGCCAGCGACCCTTTAGCACGGCGGTGCAGGAGGGTCTCCACAGCGGGGGCGGCGCGGCCTGAGATGTCCGGGGATAGCGAAGCGGGGTCACAGGGCACAGTCAGTGCAGCTGGATGACCCGGCGTAGATCACAGTCGTCGGACGGCTTCCGGCGGGAGGGGTGATAGCACGTTCAGCGCGCTCCAATGGCAGGCGGTGACAGGGGTGCAGGCGGCCTAGCCCGGGGACAGAGAGCGGCTCCGGACGGAGCGGGGCTCTCACGGGGTTGCGGCAGGCGAGCTCCTGAGTGTCACGGCCCTAGGAGGGGCGATGAGGGGCGCAGTCTCTTTTCCAGCGGGATGCACACACGGCTCGAATTGGAGGACGAGCAAGAAGCACAGAGAACCCACTGTTCCTGGGGTTCAGTTCAGGGGGCAAGCTCAGATCAAGCCCTTGGAGAATGTTCAAGCACAAAGTAGCAAAGTCTCTTCAATAGTCTCTTCCTCTCCTTTCTCAGCAAGGCAGGCAGCAGGCCAGCTCCTCCAGCGTCTCCTTCTCCTTCTAGTCGGGCAGAGGTTCTTTGTGGTAAACAGGATTCTGATTTCTTAGGAGCCAGGCTCCTACTTTTATACCATGATTCTTTTGTTCTTTAGCGCCAGGGGGCCTAGGCCTGGCTCAGTCCAGTTCTGGAGCACTTTGTTATGGTGACTCTGCTCTTTCCTTTCAGCAGCAGGGCAGAGACATCAGCCGCCCCACAGGGGGCGGCGCCGGCTTTGTGGTGGCAGAGCACAGGTCTATTCAAGAGTCAAGGTGTACTCCTCCCACCCATCCTGGTGTAATCTCTCTACCCACCACCTGGCAGCCAACCTGTCTCTGGGGATCCCCCCACCCTGCTCCTTACTGTTGCTAGGCAGAACACACACACACACACAGCAGAGGCGGACTGAGATGGTCAGGTCAGTAAATACTAACTTTCTAAAAGTAGTATTTACAAACCCAGGATACTAAAATAAACTTGACTACAAGAAGTATTTTATTATTCTGAGTTCAGGCATACCAAACTTGACACTCTACCATGCTCTCTGAGTCCACTGGGGTCACAGCGTTGGCGTGATCCCAGCAGCCCATTCTGGCCTATGGAGAGCAGGTAGCCTTCAATAGTGAAAAACGACAAGGGCTGTAATTCACTACTAAGACATGCCACACACATCAGGGCATGTCCTACCTTATGCCTACAATGCACCCTGCCCTTGGGCCTACCAGAGGGGTGGCTAATATGTAGGTAAGGGAAGGTTTAGGGACTGGCAAGTGGGGACACTTGCGCAGTCAGTGCGACGGTCCCGGACCGCGCACAGGGTCTGCGGTGGCAGACCCTAGACACATTTTACAAGGCCGCTTCTGTGGGTGGCGCAACCAGCGCTGCAAGCCCACCAGCAGCATTGGCATTCACAAGCCCTGGCACCCCTGGTGCACTTTACTGGGGACTGACAGTGAATCCAATAAACCAATCAGGAACATCAATTACAGGTACACTTTACCTAGGGAGCACTTGCACTGCGGCACGGATTAGCCGTGGCGCAGTGCCCTGAGCGGACAACACCAGCAAAACAATCGAGGCACACCATCAAAAAGTGGAAGGGAAACTCACGCCAAGGTGCCAGGTCTAACACGTGTCCCCTCCAGCTGAAATGTGGGGAGAACTACCCTTGCCCAGGGGGTTCCTCGTCACTAAGGCGGAAATACCTGGACAGACCGTCAGCGTTGGCGTGATCTGTACCAGGACGGTGTTCCACCGTAAAGTCCATACCCTGTAGGGAGATGGACCACCTCAACAGCTTCGGGTTTTCACCCCTCATTTGCATCAACCATCTGAGGGGCCTGTGGTCCGTCTGAACCCGGAAGTGAGACCCAAACAAGTAGGGTCTTAGCTTCTTCAGCGCCCAGACCACAGCAAATGCTTCTCGCTCAATTGCACTCCACCTACTTTCCCGTGGAAGTAACCTCCTACTGATGAAGGCTACGGGTTGGTCCCAGCCCTCCTCAGTCATCTGTGAGAGAACAGCCCCTACACCATGCTCTGAAGCGTCTGTCTGCACTAGGAATTCCTTGGAGAAGTCAGGGGCCAAGAGCACGGGCGCCGTGCACATGGCAGTCTTCAGGGTGTCGAAAGCTTTCTGACAGGTGTCAGTCCAAATCACGTTCCTGGGCTGCTTCTTCGAAGTCAGCTCTGTCAAGGGGGCAACGATCGTTCCATAGCCCTTGACAAACCTCCTGTAGTACCCAGTGAGCCCCAGGAAGGCCCTCACTGCGGTCTGCGTCTTGGGGGGTTCCCAAGCCAGGATGGTCTCAATTTTGGGTTGCAAGGGTGCCACCTTGCCACTCCCCACTCGGTGTCCCAAGTACACCACGGAACCCTGCCCGATCTGGCACTTGCTGGCTTTGATCGTGAGGCCTGCTCGGCGCAGAGCCATCAACACTTCCCAGAGGTGGCGCAGGTGTTCAGGCCAGGTGGCACTGAACACTGCGATGTCATCCAGGTAGGCGGCACTGAACGCATCCAGCCCAACCAGTACCTGGTTGACCAACCTCTGAAAGGTGGCAGGGGCATTCTTCATCCCAAATGGCATGACTCGGAACTGGAAGTGCCCATCTGGTGTAGAGAATGCTGACCTCTCTTTGGCCCCATCGGTCAAGGCGATCTGCCAGTACCCAGACGTTAAATCAAACGTACTGAGGAACCGGGCAGCCCCCAGCCGATCAATGAGCTCATCAGCTCTGGGGATGGGGTGCGCGTCAGTCTTCGTGACTGAATTGAGTCCTCTGTAGTCCACACAGAACCGGAGTTCAGGTGTGGCTCCCGGCGCAGCAGCTTTGGGGACCAAGACCACGGGGCTGGACCAAGGACTGCTGGAGGACTCAACCACCCCTAGCGCAAGCATTTTGGAGACCTCCTCCTTGATGCAAGCTCTGACCCTGTCAGTTACCCTGTAAGCCTTGTGCTTCACGGGTAAGCTGTCTCCTGTGTCCACATCATGGACGCACCAATCTGTGACACCAGGAACCAGGGAGAATCGGTCGGAAAATTGTCCCAGCAAGTGGCGGCAGTCTTCCTGTTGTTCGGGCGTCAGGGTGGGTGAGAGGTTAACTCCATCCACTGACCCATCTTTCTCAGAGGCCACTAAGAGGTCAGGAAGAGGCTCGGTCTCCTCTTCCATTCCATCATCAGTGGCCAGCAGCATGCCCACTTCGGTCCTCTCTAAGTGGGGCTTAAGGCGGTTAACATGTAGGACCCTCAAAGGGTTCCTGGGAGTCTGCATGTCCACCAAGTAGGTGATAGGACTTTTGCGCTCCACAACCTCAAATGGACCGGTCCACTTATCCTGAAGTGCACACGGCTCCACTGGGGCCAAGACCCACACCTTTTGTCCAGGTTGAAGCTCTACC
The DNA here is from genome assembly GCF_964204655.1 of Triturus cristatus. Taxonomy (NCBI): domain Eukaryota; kingdom Metazoa; phylum Chordata; class Amphibia; order Caudata; family Salamandridae; genus Triturus; species Triturus cristatus. Next base: position 1,008,640,941 of record NC_140593.1, on the reverse strand, counting down.
AGAGTGGCATTCCGGTCGTACCACCGCTTCATCTCCTCCTGGCTGGCTTCCAGATTTGCCTCAGCAAGTTGCCTGAAACGCCTAGTCTGGTTTCGGAAGGCCAGCATGTAACTATATACATTCTGGGGAGGTTTCCTGGGAGATTGCTCCCAGCCTTCCTTTACCAAACTTAGAGGTCCTCTTACCGGGTGACCATACAGAAGCTCAAAGGGGCTGAACCCTAGAGACTTCTGTGGCACCTCTCGGTAAGCGAAGAGCAGGCATGGCAAGAGGACGTCCCACTTACGCCTCATTGGACCGTCCAGGCCCATGATCATGCCTTTGAGGGTTCGGTTGAATCTCTCAACCAACCCATTTCCTTGGGGGTGGTAAGGAGTGGTGAACTTGTAAGTTACCCCACACTCCTTCCACAGGGATTTCATATATGTGGATATGAAATTGGTCCCCCTGTCGCTCACCACCTCTATAGGGAATCCCACTCGGGAGAAAATTCCCATCAGTGCCCGTCCCACCACGGGGGCCGTCACTGTCCTCAGAGGGATGGCTTCAGGGTACCGGGTGGCATGGTCCACCAAGACCAGGATGAACCTGTTGCCCAGGGCTGTCTTGGGGTCCAGAGGCCCCACAATATCAATACCCACTCGTTGGAATGGCGTATCGACCACAGGAAAAGGTTGCAGAGGAGCCTTGTGCTTCCCTCCGCTCTTACCACTTGCCTGGCAAGTCTGACAGGTTCTGCAGTAGGAATCTGAATTCTTATGCATTTGGGGCCAGTAAAAGTGGGTGACAAGCCTGTCATAGGTCTTGTCCATCCCCAAATGTCCTGCTAACGGCACATCATGAGCCAGCCCCAGTAGGAAGGTTCTGAACTTCTGGGGTACCACCAGCACACGGGCTGACCCAGGTTCAGCAGCCTTAGGCTCGGAATACAGGAGGTCACTCTCCCAGTACACGTAGTGTGTTTTGGCCTGAACACCATTGGCCTGGTCTGCAGCCTGTTGCCGCATACCCACGAGAGAAGGGCATTCTTTCTGCTCCCTGCAGAATTCCTCCCTGGAGGGACCTCCTTCTTGCTGCCAATGGGTCAGCTCAGGCAAGTCTCCCAGTTCGGCGATCTGTTCCCCGGTAGGCTCCAGAGCATCCCCCTCCGGGTCTGCTTCCTCCTGGGCCGTGGGAACTTCGGGGGCCGGTTTCCCGCGCCTCCTGCGCCTTCTCCCTAAGGCCGGTTCCTGGACCTCTCCCTCAGGCTCCAGGACCCTCTCAACACCCCTACTGGCTGCCATGGACCGGGTGGTCACGCACGCCCAGTCGGGTAGACCCACCATCCTCAGATGCGTGGTCTTCTCCACCTTTTCCCAAGGGGAACTCTCCAGGTCGTTCCCTAGCAGACAGTCTACAGGCATGTCAGTTCTCACAGCGACTTGTAGGGTACCAGAGACCTCCCCCCACTCAAAGGGAACTTGAGCCATTGGACAACGACTCTCTACGTTGTCAGCATTGACAACCCTACAGTAGGCATTGGGTACAATCTGCTCTTGAGACACCAGGTGTTGCCTCACCGAGGTCACGCTGGCTCCTGTATCTCTAAGAGCCTCCACCTTCCTTCCATTGATGGTCACCACTTGCCCATATTTCTTAGTGTTAGAGGGCAGGTAGGTTACAGGGACCATCTCACTGTCTCCTAGCGAGACTAGGGTCATCTGCCCGGGACCCCCACCCTCCTGGACTGCTACTTCCTCCCCAAAGATAACACTAGCTACTTGCCGGGGTGGAGCACCAGTGGGTGCGGTCTTACCAAACAGGCGACACTTAGGATCAGAGGCAATGTGACCCGGATCACCACACTTATAACAATTGAAGGGCCCCTTTGGCACAGGTCTACCTGTCGGGGCCCCGTTCTGCTGCGGGGGTGGGGGAGGCTGAGAACCCTTCTGCTGGTTCCCTTGGGAATTACTTTGGGGGCCTTTTTGGAACCCCTTCTGTTTACCCTTGTCCCCCCCACTCTTCTGCTGGGGACCCTGCCCACCTTTGGCGGAGTCTCCCACTTGACCCTTGTGGACCCTGGTGCTGAGCCAGCGGTCCGCCTCCTCAGCAAGCTTCCTCGGGTTGGACAGCTTGCTATCAATCAGGTGCTGGCGTAGCTCAGGAAAACATTGACTGGACAAGTGCTCCCATGCAATTAAATCAAGCAGCCCTTGATAATCATTCGCTTTGCTACCCTTCACCCAACCATCCAGCGCTCTGCAGAAAAAGGTCACATATTCCACATACGTACTCTCAGGGATCTTCTTCGTCTCCCTGAACCGCTGTCTATATAGCTCCGGAGTTAACCCATACCTGGTCATTAAAGCTTCCTTCATATGGGGGTATGAGGTTTGGAGATCTAAGGGTAAATCTAACAGTGTGTCACGCCCTTCAGCAAGGAACCTTCCCCACAACCCCGCTCCCCAGTCTTTCTCAGGGACCCGGTGTGAGGACATGGCCACCTCGTAGGCCCTAAACCACTGCCCTATGTCATCCTTTCTGAAATACTCCTTTACTACATCTTTGGGGATGTACACCTTGGACTCTACCTGCGCTGGTGGAGTGCTGCCACCAGAAGGAGCGGTGTCCAAACTTTTCGCCTTCAGCTCCAACTCCTTCAATCTTATGTCATGATCCATTTGGCGTTGTTGTGCCTCCAGGGCCAACTTCTGCTTTTCCATTTCCATTTGTCCGGCCAACTTTGCCATCTCCATTGCATGCGCCCTGTCGGCTGCCCTGTCTGCCAGCTCCTCTGGCGACCGGACTCTGCTGGGCTCCTCAAGGTTGTCGGGTGGAACGATGTCCCCCGCATTCCGTGGGTCTCGTGACTCCTTCCAGGCTCTCAGCGCCTTGGCGTACTGGGTTCTCCTCTTGAATCCAGCATGGGGGACTCGGAATTTTACACTGTAGCCTTTCAATTGCTCCATCGAGTAGCCTTCCAGTCTCTCCCAATCCACCTCATCTATTCCAGAAATCACAGAGAGTGCTCTTCCAGCGGAGTGCGAGCCAGGCATGGTTGCAGTAATGGCAGATGTCTCAACAAAGTTCAACAATTACAAACCTGTGGCTGCGTTATTTGGTCTGCTCTCACTATCTGGTGATTAATAATTCACTGTGTGCAAATTACAAGTGCAAATCCGAAATCCCAGCGCTGCCAACAATGTTAGAGTCGGGGATCTCTGGTTGGCGCAAGGTTGCCCTTGTGTCAAGCAGGAACCCTCTCCTCCACGTCAGGGCGCAGGATAACCCCTCGCGAATGACCCTTGCTCACCCTCTAGGTGCGTGGCGTGAGCAGCCAAGGCGATTCCTCAGGCGTTGTTGGTTAAGCACTTACAATCATACACACAGTAAATACATCAATCCCCCCAGAAACGGACACCAGACTTGGATATATATAAAAATACGCGTCTTTATGTAAAAATAGGTATATATATCTCAGCAGACTTATCACAAGACCAATAACGTTTTCGCTAGGCCACCAGGTTATACAGCAGGCAAATGTTCTTGGTTCGTAGTTTCAAATGGATACTTTGTAGTCTCTTGCAAATGTTACTTGTGGTTCCAGTACTCACAGAGATCGGCTCCTGCGAACGGGGAAATAAGGCGTTGCGGGCCCCGAGCCCGATACTGGAACTTCTTTCGTGATGTGGAGAGTCGGCACAGGTCGGTGCGACTCTCAGCTTGGGAAGTGTTCTTGGGTCCTCAATCAGCAGGTGTGGGCACGTAGGCAGGCGCGGCCAGCGACCCTTTAGCACGGCGGTGCAGGAGGGTCTCCACAGCGGGGGCGGCGCGGCCTGAGATGTCCGGGGATAGCGAAGCGGGGTCACAGGGCACAGTCAGTGCAGCTGGATGACCCGGCGTAGATCACAGTCGTCGGACGGCTTCCGGCGGGAGGGGTGATAGCACGTTCAGCGCGCTCCAATGGCAGGCGGTGACAGGGGTGCAGGCGGCCTAGCCCGGGGACAGAGAGCGGCTCCGGACGGAGCGGGGCTCTCACGGGGTTGCGGCAGGCGAGCTCCTGAGTGTCACGGCCCTAGGAGGGGCGATGAGGGGCGCAGTCTCTTTTCCAGCGGGATGCACACACGGCTCGAATTGGAGGACGAGCAAGAAGCACAGAGAACCCACTGTTCCTGGGGTTCAGTTCAGGGGGCAAGCTCAGATCAAGCCCTTGGAGAATGTTCAAGCACAAAGTAGCAAAGTCTCTTCAATAGTCTCTTCCTCTCCTTTCTCAGCAAGGCAGGCAGCAGGCCAGCTCCTCCAGCGTCTCCTTCTCCTTCTAGTCGGGCAGAGGTTCTTTGTGGTAAACAGGATTCTGATTTCTTAGGAGCCAGGCTCCTACTTTTATACCATGATTCTTTTGTTCTTTAGCGCCAGGGGGCCTAGGCCTGGCTCAGTCCAGTTCTGGAGCACTTTGTTATGGTGACTCTGCTCTTTCCTTTCAGCAGCAGGGCAGAGACATCAGCCGCCCCACAGGGGGCGGCGCCGGCTTTGTGGTGGCAGAGCACAGGTCTATTCAAGAGTCAAGGTGTACTCCTCCCACCCATCCTGGTGTAATCTCTCTACCCACCACCTGGCAGCCAACCTGTCTCTGGGGATCCCCCCACCCTGCTCCTTACTGTTGCTAGGCAGAACACACACACACACACAGCAGAGGCGGACTGAGATGGTCAGGTCAGTAAATACTAACTTTCTAAAAGTAGTATTTACAAACCCAGGATACTAAAATAAACTTGACTACAAGAAGTATTTTATTATTCTGAGTTCAGGCATACCAAACTTGACACTCTACCATGCTCTCTGAGTCCACTGGGGTCACAGCGTTGGCGTGATCCCAGCAGCCCATTCTGGCCTATGGAGAGCAGGTAGCCTTCAATAGTGAAAAACGACAAGGGCTGTAATTCACTACTAAGACATGCCACACACATCAGGGCATGTCCTACCTTATGCCTACAATGCACCCTGCCCTTGGGCCTACCAGAGGGGTGGCTAATATGTAGGTAAGGGAAGGTTTAGGGACTGGCAAGTGGGGACACTTGCGCAGTCAGTGCGACGGTCCCGGACCGCGCACAGGGTCTGCGGTGGCAGACCCTAGACACATTTTACAAGGCCGCTTCTGTGGGTGGCGCAACCAGCGCTGCAAGCCCACCAGCAGCATTGGCATTCACAAGCCCTGGCACCCCTGGTGCACTTTACTGGGGACTGACAGTGAATCCAATAAACCAATCAGGAACATCAATTACAGGTACACTTTACCTAGGGAGCACTTGCACTGCGGCACGGATTAGCCGTGGCGCAGTGCCCTGAGCGGACAACACCAGCAAAACAATCGAGGCACACCATCAAAAAGTGGAAGGGAAACTCACGCCAAGGTGCCAGGTCTAACATACTAAGTGGAAGGAACTAGAGTATTTTTTTTCCTAGCATAAAAAGCTGCCCATTTGAATGATGACATTCAGCAGCACACCTCTAATGTTGGCAGCGTTTATAAAAACAAGTATGCAGGGCGACATTTTAGAGGGGACATGTGTCTAATAAGAGGGATAACATACCTCTTTCTATACACAGTATAAAACTTACAAAAAGTACCGCATGCATAGTATCCTGAGGCATCCTGTCATCACAAGGGCAGTTTAGGAGATTTGGAGACCAATCATTCATGATGGGAAAAGTAATTAGCCTGTGATAGATGTCTAATCTTATATGCGTAAGAATGTACCTATGACAAGTATTTAAAACACTTTTAAGATATGGCTGTATATTGAAAGTAGTTAAAATTAGTTGATTTTTTAAAACACTAGGGGATATATTCACAAGAACGTGTGATAACTACCGCAAGAGTGGCGTAACGCAACTCTAAACATCGCAACCTATCGCGGGAAAATTACGCCGTGCCAACCAAGTATTCACAACGCAGCGGTAGCATGCGAAAGTCACCAGATAACGCATCAAGTGGCCGCGCAAAAATCAATGCCACGCCGCAAAAATGTGAAACACGAATGGCAAAAACGCTGCGACGAGGCCAATCGCGATATAAAAAGCCACGAAAACCAGCGGCGCGCCAGCAAATCCCACGCGTCTGGCGGGAAAATGCACTATAAAAACAACAAAAAGAACACACCAGAAAGAATCCAAAGTACGTAGCAACATGGAGGCACCCTGACCCAGCGCAGAGGCCAACGCGAACCCCACAGACCACCAGCAAGAAACAACAGGGTCAGGGAAAGCCAAGGAGAAGAGGGAGAGGAAGACGGGGTACAGACCGCAGGAGAACAAGACCAGCGTCACGGAGGTGACAGAACACTACCAGCAACTGACCCACAATCAGACTATCTGGAATGCAGCCGGAGTGTCGAGGAGGCCAATGGTGGAGGCCAAGAGGCACTGGCATGACGTGGAAATCTAAACCAGGCACAATCTCGCTGCCAACAGGAAGGCAGCAACACCGACAGGAGGTGGGAGTTCTGCGCCACAGGAGGAGCTGGAGGAAATGGAGGCCAGTCATCAGTGTGGAGACGGTGCAAGGAGTTGGGAGTACGGACACTGCTCGATAGGACCTTACACAACAACAACAGGCTGAGGATCTAAAAGGGACTGTGGGGATGGGGGGAGATGGGCACAATGGCACACATGCGCAACAATGTGTAGCACACTGCACAACCACAAATACCCAGGGACATCTCCCCCATTCCCGTGGCACACTGCAGCACACACATAGCAATCACAGCACATCCCATGACAATGTGGCACAAAGTGCAACACTGACACTGCAGAACAGGGGACACAACTGGGTCTGCCCATGCGCAGAAACACGCCAATCACATTGGACAGAGCAGGGAACTGTGAGATGCATATGTACGGGTACAACCTCACATCAGTCATGTAGTCCAACTGTCCACTGTCCCATCTCAAATTGCCAGCACCACCCAAACAGTCATGATGTACATTGTCACACAGTCTACAAGAACAATGCACCAACATAAATGTCAACACAATGTCAACATGCATCTCCCCTTCACATTGAAGAGGGACAAACAACACCTCCAGCAGGTCACACCAGACAACCCATCAGTGATGCCAGAGACGACCACCACACCTTTGACACCGACGCCCTAGAACAGCCCATGGACATCCCACGTAACCCACTACCAGGACAAGGGCAGACAACCCACTTAGAGGAGAACCCAGCCCCTGCAACAGACCACACAGCATGAAGCACCCGCAAGCATGGCTGGCACACACCACTTCACCGACCCACACATGGCACACCAATGCCAGGTGTCATAATGCTAAAAGGAGGTGGCCCAACAGGTGCGGGTGTGGTCTGAACCCATGGAAGGCATGACAGAACAAATACTTGGGTGTCCATTACCCTTCAGTGACCACCTACACCCCACAAAGGAGACCCACACTGTCATAGAGACACATGCTGATGCACATTCCCAGTACAGAACAATGCCCAAGGGCACGCACATATCAGTCACACACCCACGTTGGCTTTGGGTACGATGGCACAGTCCACTTCCCTTACCGAATTGAGTGGATGACGACAAAGCTACATGTCCAGGCTCTAACCTGCTGCCTGTGGTGACATGTCTGCATCTGCTGTACACAGCACAATGTAATGTCGTAGGGCCCAGGGCCCTCATGCATACAACAAGACCACAGGGACACGTGCATATATTATGTCAAACTGGCTACGGGCCCGTGCGTTCTGCCCCTTTCTTGGCAGGGCCACATGTACAGTGATGCCTGTGCTGGATGTGTGTCGGGGGGTGCAAGACAGCACTCAGGGAGTTGTTGGTGCTGGCAATAAATACAATAGTTAACACAATTAATATGGAAACAGACAACACCAGCAATACAGGGACAACTGCGAAGCATCATGGAGGTAGCCTGAGCAAGTCCAGAGGGCACACAATGAGCAAACAGAAGTGTCCGTGAGTTGCAGTGCACTGAGTTTGGGGCACCAGAGCTGAGCGGGCTCATGTGAAGAGAATGTCTAGGATTTTGTCCCTTTGGGACCTACATGATGCAGCTGCAGTGGGGGGTGTTGCACCTGCATCATCTTCCCCATCATCGTCCCAGGTCTCCCAGACTGCCTGAGGTGACATTGCTGCATGAACCCACCACAGTACATAACCAAGACAGTAATGGACGATGATTCGTGGTGCACTGAGTCAGTGGCACCTGGAGTGCTGAGCAGGGGATCAGGCAGAAGATGGCATCCACAACATGTGGAGGCAACTCCGTCAGTCTGCCAGTACGACCATTTCGACACAGGCATTTTGCGGTTGGAGTCGGTCTTGGTGGTGGTGGCTTGTGCCTCCTGTGGTGATGCGATGTCCAGGCCGGTCAGGACTCGATTTGATGTGTGAGCCCTGGTGGGCCACAGTTGAGGCCGGAGGCAGCGGACAGCGCAGGGCCACAGACACATGGCGTTGATGACCCCAAGGCCATCGCTTCAGGGGCCATCCAATATCCCAGAAGAAGGGTCCCGGACATGACCAGCACAGAGTTAGTGGCCCCGGATGCACTGCAGCCGACACAGGCACCCAGCTACGGGACGGTGACTTGTCGTGCAGTCAGATGGGCCATGCGACCTGAGTGGGTCCTTATCATGTCCGAGGTGTATGTTGCACTGGGTTGCGGGGGACAGTGGAAGGTGTCCTCCAGGGCATGATGCAGAGGGTGGAAGCTGTCCGGAAGCAGCAAATGGAGGGGTGGAATGCCACGGCCTCGTTTTCACCACAAAGTCAGTATCACCGCCATGATGGCGACGACAAACCCAAGTCCATGGACTCCGTCGCCACCAAAGCCCAACCAGAAAGTGTCCATGGGTCTCGGGGAATAGACATAGTGGCACTGGGATGAAAGGGGATGCAGTCTGCGTTGAGGCCTGTACAATGACATCAAGTCAGCCATAAATGAATCAAGGCTGAATTCAAAATTGTGTGAGACCTATTTGACCACAGAGTACGTGTCGTTGGTATGCTATGCACATGATTGCTGCAACCTGACCGAAGGGAGCACAGTGAAGAAGAATCTTCCTTATTGTGCGTACATGGATAATGTATGATCAAGACTCAGTTACAAATGTGTGACCTACTTTTCCGTAGTGTAGGCCGAAGGCAGTAGTCAGCAGGGGACAACAGACATGTGTCGTAAAATGCCATGCACAGAGTTGGTGGCACCACATCGAAGGGAGTACACTGATATAAAATCTGCAATGAACATATGTACTCTGCCATTGTGTGATCAAGACTCAGTTCCAAATGTGTGACCTACTCGACCATGGTGTAGGCCGGAGGCAGCAGTAGAGTACGTCAACGAGAAAGGACTTAAGCGGGCCTGTGTCGTGGAGGCCGTGATGGTCTGAGGATGCTGCCAAGGTCACGGACCTTGGGATTGGAGCTTGCGTAGGCACGTGGTGGGTCCTCCTTGACACACGCCAGTGTCGGAAGGTGATCAGTGTGGCCTGGCTGCACTTGGGTGGGCCTGATGGGTTCGGGGTCTAGCAGGCCGGGTTATGGCAGGTGCACAGGATCACAGGCAGCTCACGAGGACGGCGTCGGCCTCGTGGCGTGGTGAGAGGCGCCGCCCTGGCAGAGACGTTGGGCTTTCCGGAAGAGGACCACACCCAGGGCTATGTGCTTTTTATTCACACCCCTATGCTGGCTTGGTGTACGCCAGGCCATCCCACTCCGATCACGCTTCCGGGGGGACGTAACAGGCAACATTTCTGCTAACTCCCCCACTGGCTGGGGTGACATGGTTGGTCCACTGTGCACTATGCTCCATACACCAGAGGTGTATGTCGCCATGGATGTGGGTGTGTTCTGCATACTGCGGTCTGTCCAGCACATCTCCGCCACTCTTGGCATTGTGTACTTTCCAAATCATGGTTCTCCTGCACCCTTCACACATGCCTGGTTGCCACCTCTCCCCACATTTGGCTAGTGTGTGGCTGAGGTGCCATGCTGTTGAAGGCTGATGTTCACAGCTTGCCCAGGTTACCATTGTGAGTTGTTCTGTCTTGTCTGGTGGGTGGGCATGTTGTTTTGCATGTTGGTTGTGATTTTGTGACGTGTGCATCGCCAGAGTTGTGAGTTGCATGGTTTTGGAGTTGAGGTGAGTGGGGTGTTCATTTGGAACTTGCCAAGGGGCTGTGCATTTCCCTTGGTGCCATCCTGGGAACGCTGGTTATTTGGAGGCAACATTGGTGGAGGTTCCACGGTGTTCGGATGTTGTCTGCACATTGATGTGAGACGTGTGCTTTCTGTTGTGGTGATTGTGTGCTGTGTCACCAGGAGGCACAGGTATGACATGTGTACTGTGGATTGCCCCCAACACGTGCGTAAATCCAACTATGGTGTATGGTCCTTGCTTGGTCTCCAGTGGATGCTGCGCATTGTATTGGACGTGTAGGGACTGGGGTACCTGGCTGATGGTGATGTCCAGGACAAGGTGTGAGGGACTTGGATGTGGCTGGCTGTGGTACCAGGGGCCAACAGGTGCAGCACAGCCAGTACCTTTGTGTGGGGTGGGATGTTGGTTGTCCTCTGTGTTGGTGCCGTCGGCCTGTTGGGCGATGATGGTCAGGATGCATACGATGGTTGTCCTTTTGAGCCTGTAGTGGGAAGTGACATTGTCAGGTGTTGGGTCTGTGAGGCTGGTGTGTTTCCTGGGGGTCCGCTGTCTTTGTCTGTGCTGCCTGTAGGGGTTGGGGTCCTGGGGTGGTGGCGGTGGGTGTTGTGGCCCTCTTGGGTGTCGCATGACCAGTGGCTCTATGCCATCTGTTGCCCTTCCAATGTGGCTCTGGGCTGGGCTCCCTTTTGTGGTGCAGGCTGTCATCCGACTTTGCACCAGGTCTGAGCACATGTTAGTTTCCGGGTGCTAACATGCCTTATCGCCTGTTTTGTGTTTCTATCGCCGATCTGGCTGGTCGTTGAGAAAGTTGAGGTGTGGTGTTGTCGCGGCTTTTCGCACGGGAACGCCTACTCCGCATCTCATTACCGATAGTAGCGGGGGTCATCTGTGGCGATGTTTCTTGCAGCTGCTATTGCACGTATACTGGTGCTGTGGGCTGTTAACACCAGCTTGTGATTGGAGCGATACGTTTATCGCAACTTTGGCTGTAATAAAGTGATGTTAACTCGGCGATAGATCCTTGTGAATATGCCCCTCGGTTTACAAAGTTCTGTAGTCAATTTTAATGTGTCCAGATGTACCATGGCTTCCATTTTTAGTGTTTTTCTGCTAATCTTTCCCAATGATTCTGGTTTCTCGAAGTACTCTGGGTGCGCCATGTCACAAAAGAACCTCTGGACATATACGCCAACCATGCAATACGTGGAAACGAGGCTGATTTTAGACAATCACAAATTAGTGCACGATTAAGGTCTGTGTGATGATGTCCAGATTTTGTGCCACAATACAATTGGTTCTATCTTGATCATGTCTGTAACAAAGGGAATGACAAGTTTGGCATGAGATATGTATACTGAGGTGCTTTTTGGGACTGCCAATAGGAATTAAAAAAAATAATTTTCTATTAGCTGCACACCTTTGCACTTGTTATGTCCCCATATACTCGCCCCATACAAAGCTATACTGAGACACTTTGCTTTGTAGATCTTCAACATCATCTCAGGGGGTTATAGCCCAATCGCAGTGCGAAAAGTTCTAAGAGCCCAACATGCCTTAGTGAATAGTTTCTGTCTATTGTCGATTGCATTATTCCAAGAACTGGCTTTATCCAAAAGGACCCCTAGATAAGAGAAGGTGTCAGTGAACTCAATCTTTGAACCAGATATTGCAATATGTGTGACTCTGCAAATCAAATGCAGCCTTAAGCAGGTAATACATGCAACCATGGGAGAACCAAATTGGGCCCAGAAGGGGAAATACTACTCCTCCTCCTTGGTCGGGAAAGTAACTTAGCGACTAACTAAATAATTAAACCACAAGCACAAGCTAAGCAAATTTAATGCAAAATGTTGTACAAAAAAAATATCATAATAAAAAATCTGACATTACAATTTGGAAAGTGTAGGCAAATTAAGGTGAGCTGGAGGCTCCCAAAATTTCTTCCACAAGATCAATGTTTAGTGAAACCAGATCAGATTCCATCTCTGCAGACGATGAGCCGTAATTCCCCACTTAAATGCTCCAAAGAGCAGACATGATGCTCGTTAGCAGCTGATTCTGAGGAAGTAGTCTGGCAACCTGCATCTGTGTTCTTAGAGCAGGAGTTTGGTACTCCTCATGCTGAAGCACTCATCTCCCCAAGAGGGAGTGGCTTGTACCATGCATTTTGAAGCAGCCGCAAGTTCATGAGGCAACTTCAAAAATGGGTAATTATCGGACTCATCAGCAGGTACATGTTCACAGGAACAGGCAACTGGAGAACCAATTAAAACAATCAGTGCAAATTCGAAGGGGCACATGAGACAATGAAACACAGGCTGCACACAGGTAAAACAGGTGGGTCTGAATATTAATGATCAGCCAGTGTTTAGTTCCTGGAGCAAAGGGGCTCCGAATAGTAGGATTAAACACTCGCGACACAGCTGGAACTGTGGTAGTTCCAATGCCAATGAGCTTCAAAATGGAACATCCATTGTGTAGAAACAAAACAGGACCAAAATACTGCAAAGGAGGAATAACAGCAAGGGTTTACCTCCAAACACATTGAAAAAAAATTAAATTAATAAATGCCGGTATGACTCCAAAGATCTTCTGGAAGGTACTGACTAAGCCAGTCCTGATTACTTTAAAAAAGTGTGCAATCCTGAGAGTATTGGTGGCATTAAATATTTGGTGCACTAGCTCACTGAAATTAATGTATTATTAGGCCTGGGTCAAAATTCCGTTCCATTTGCGGGAATTGCGATAATTTGGCATTTTCGCGTTCTGCGGAAAGCGGGAAAATGTCAAAATTTCCGCATTCCGCAGCTTAGCGATAATTTGTTTCTTGCTCGCGCTGTAAAAAAATACATTCTCGCGTGTGTGCGATCGCCTTACCTGAATCCCCGCGTTCGCTAACAAGTTTTCCCGTCCCGGTCGCGTTCTCCACGAGATATTGGATTGTTGGTAGCCATTTTGCGCTGTCTCGCAACAGTTCGCGCTCGCATTGTCGTGCGATCACATCATTTGTCGCGCGATCACGTCATTCTTCTCGCGATCAAGTAGCGCGCGAGTATGAGAAGATTGAGATCTCGAACACGTCATTCTACACCGCGAGCGAGAGCGTGAGGACGCGGGCACGTCTATTCGAACGCGAAAAGGAGAAAGAGACCCCGAACACGTCATATCCAACGCGACAGGGAGCGAGAGAACGCGATTATGTCATTTTCGACACGCCATCGACATCCGGCGGAAGTAATGTGAAGCTCGAGAACTCGAACATGTAAAATTTTCAATTTGGAGAAGAATATCAGCTCTAGCAGCATGAAACCTTCTGCAAATGATGATTTTGGATGAAAACAACTCCTCAGATTGACATTTGGCTGTCCTTTTTTGTGCAAGGAGTCCTTTTTTAAAAAGGTGGGGAGAGGGAGGAAGTGACACAGAATCTCCAACTTCCTGTTCCTGTCCAGCAGGCTCCTCCCAGTGCTTTGTCCATCTCCTGCTCATTCTGCCTTTGGATTTTGAGCTGGAAAGATCACTCTTTTTGTCTGCTGCAACATTGCAATTGGATTTGAGGATTTTTTTAATAGGATATTTTACAAGTAAGTGGTTGTTGTGTCTGTTTGATTGTGGGCATTGCAGTTGTTGTAACTACAATTTATTTTTGGTAACTATCATCATTCCTTTTTTAAAAAAAATTTTGGGTAGTAGTAGTCAGTAGTAGGCCCGAGCTAGTCATGGGCATGGCCTCATGGGTGTGTGCATGATGAAGCAACTGTTCCTTTGGTGTTTTTTGAATGTATTTCATTTTCAAGCATCATTTAGGGCATGGATGGCATTGGATTGAGTTGGGGAAGTGTGATTTTTTTGGGGTGGCCTTTCTGATGTTGTTGGGCCTGGCCATGTGGCTGGTGGCCATTTTGAAGCCTAGGCCTGCAAGCTTGCCTGGCCTTGTCTGCCAACAGGCCTGCTTTCATCCACTAGGATCAGAGCAGGTAGCCACAGCTTTATTAATCAAGTGTTTTCTGTGTGGTCTATTTAATTTAGACATCATTTAGGGCATGGATGGTATTAGATTGAGTTGGGGAAGTGTGTTTTTTTTGGGGTGGGCTTTCTGATGTTGTTGGGCCTGGCCATGTGGCTGGTGGCCTAGGCCTGCAAGCTTGCCTGGCCTTGTCTGCCAACAGGCCTGCTTTCATCCACTAGGATCAGAGCAGGTAGCCACAGCTTTATTAATCAAGTGTTTTCTGTGTGGTCTGTTGAATTTAGACATCATTTAGGGCATGGATGGCATTGGATTGAGTTGGGGAAGTGTGTTTTTTTGGGGTGGCCTTTCTGATGTTGTTGGGCCTGGCCATGTGGCTGGTGACCATTTTGAAGCCTAGGCCTGCAAGCTTGCCTGGCCTTGTCTGCCAACAGGCCTGCTTTTTCATCCACTAGGATCAGAGCAGGTAGCCACAGCTATATTAATCAAGTGTTTTCTGTGTGGTCTGTTGAATTTTTAGATATCATTTAGGGCATGGGTGGCATTGGATTGAGTTGCGGAAGTGTGCTTTTTTGGGGTGGCCTTTCTGATGTTGTTGGGCCTGGCCGTGTGGCTGGTGGCCATTTTGAAGCCTAGGCCTGCAAGCTTGCCTGGCATTTTCTGCCAACAGGCCTGCTTTTTCATCCACTAGGATCAGAGCAGGTAGCCACCGCTTTACTAATCAAGTGTTTTCTGTGTGGTCTGTTGAGTTTAGAAATCATTTAGGGCATGGATGGCATTGGATTGAGTTGGGGAAGTGTGTTTTTTTTGGGGTGGCCTTTCTGATGTTGTTGGGCCTGGCCATGTGGCTGGTGGCCATTTTGAAGCCTAGGCCTGCAAGCTTGCCTGGCCTTGTCTGCCAACAGGCCTGCTTTTTCATCCACTAGGATCAGAGCAGGTAGCCACAGCTTTATTAATCAAGTGTTTTCTGTGTGGTCTGTTGAATTTATAGACATCATTTAGGGCATGGATGGCATTGGATTGAGTTGGGGAAGTGTGTTTTTTTGGGGTGGCCTTTCTGATGTTGGTTGTCTTAAAGACATGCTTTTGTTGTATGTGTCTGGTGTGTTGGTGTGCAATGCATGCACCCTGCAGACCTTTTTGGGGCCTGTGAATGTTCGTATTTCCATTTTGTTTCATTAAAAAGCCAGAGCAGTGTGCTTTAGCATGCATACTTTACCTGGCTTTTATAGGCCTTTTGTCAGCTCCTGGTGTTTCCCAGGCCCCCGGCTTGTTTGTGATTTGTGAGTGTCCATGTGGGTGGTGGCCTTTTTTTGTGTTTGGACTGGGAGTTATTAGTGTCCTGCTTTTGCCATAGGCCTGCATGGTGTTCCTATTGGCTATTTGGCTAACTGCTTCCATCCATCCAAACCCTTTGCCAGCAGCAGCTCCATGGATGCTGAGATGCTTAAATAAGTTAATGGCAAATAGGGTCCACCCCACTTTCATTACATTTTTATTTTGGTGGTTATTATTAGCTTTCCTATCCTTCCTGAGAGTGTAGTGTGTGACTGTACACAGTAGTATAACATAGCCCTAGTTAAAAAAAAGTCATAAATGGCTAGACTGTCTTTTGTTTGCACTAGTACAGTACTAAGTAACTGAACCACAACAACAAATGCAACATTTCACTGATGTTCTTCTCCTGGCTTATTTGCTTCTAGGTGCACAAACGACAGAGGAGGAGGTGTCATCAGCATCACCCGGCTACCCGTTGTACTGCCAGCCAGCCAGAAGTCCTGCTGCGCATCACGTCCACGTGTGACCAGAACTTGTTGTGCATCTGCATCCTGCCTGACATCTGAAGAAGATGGCCCCAAAGAAAGGTACCAGGTCCAGTACCAAGAAAGTTGAGAAGAAGGAACAGAAAAAGGAAGTGCCATTAACCACGACTGGTGGTGTGCCGGCCAATGTTTTTTTTGGCACCAAAAAAGTTACGCCTGCAGCAGCGTTGTCCGGGAACCAAGCTGGGAGCAGCACAGCGGTCCAACCCCACCAACCTAGCCCAAGGGCTTTAGTGTCGCAGAGGTAGCCAGTCTACTAACGAGCAGCGATGTTGAAGAAATGTCATTACCGCAAAGTAGTACACAATCAAGTTCAACGCAGGCGCAAACTCAGCAGATCGGTGTGCAGCCGCAACAAGAACAGCAGCAGCCGCAACAAGGACAGCAGCAGCCGCAACAAGAACAGCAGCAGCCGCAACAAGAACAGCAGCAGCCGCAACAAGAACAGCAGCGGCTGCAACAAGAACAGCAGCAGCCACAACAAGAACAGCAGCGGCCGCATCAGCCCACCATAGTAGTTGCTGCTCCTGACGTAGGGGCATTTCAGGAAATCGAGCTTCCTGCAGACAAAGTGGAGCAAAGTCAAACCACTGTTTCAGAAGATCTATTGTCTTCCAGACCACCAGCAAGGAAAAGGAGGCTTAGTCCATCATCTTCTTCTTCAAGCCCCGCTTCTGATGATCGTGATGCCACTTGGCTCCCACAAGATCAGTCTGAGAGTGATATATGCCACAAGACAATGCTTCTGAACCGGAAGGTCCCAGAAAAACTTAGAGTTATGGCGGTAGATGTAGAAGAGGGGCGTGATGATGATGTTGATGAAGAAGAGCCAGTCATCACGCACATTACTCCCGCCCCAAAGGGATTGGAGACCAACATTCTCACCCTATCCAGAAAGGCTGCTACTGAGCGGGATGTAGCACGGATATCACCAACACAGGTTACACCACCACTACCTCCAGCTGCCATATTTTCCAAGGCCCGGCAGGGACCTACATCCAGCTCAACCATCTCAGTAGGTAGTGGTAGTAAAAGTCACAGTCTAGGTGCACAGGGTCACATTTCAAGCACACTCTCCACTTTCATCTGGTATTGAAAGTGGCACATCCAGCAGTGCCAGAAAGTTCTCCTCCCCAGTTTGGGACTTCTTTTCTGTTAGCGCCAAGGACGAGAACGTTGCTACATGCTCAATTTGTCGGCAAGGTGTTCGGCGTGGTAAGCTTGGTACAAACTATGGTACCGGAGGACAAGCAAGTCATCTCAGAATACACCACACTATCGTGTGGGAGGATCACCTACTTAAGTTAAAAGAAATTAGAAAAACTCAACCCATTGAAGTTGGTCAGGATGAATCAGGGAGCGATATTATTGCGGTGGCAGGTGAAGAAGAGGGAGGCATTTTTAGCCCTGTCACCAGTAGTGCAGTGGGAACGCCCACATCCTCCTCAGTAACATCAGAGTGGCACCGCAGTAAGAGCCATACTCTGAGTCAGGCTGAGAGTGAGACACCAAGGCGACCGAGTACCGCAATGAGACAATCTGTGTCGTTGAGCCTTAGTGGGTTAATGAAAACAGCACCACAAAGGAAAGTAATCCAGCCTACCATTGAGAGCATGTTTAGGTTGGAGGGGCAGTTCCAACGCAACCACCCAACGGCACGATTGTACAATGCGAAGCTGGCTAAAATGTTACCGCTGGACCTTCTTCCTTTTTCATGTGTGGAAGGGGTGGGTTTCCTTGAATTTGTGTCTGCCATCTGCCCTAAATGGAAGGTTCCCAGCCGGTCCTATTTCGAAAGAATTGCTGTTCCAGCACTACATCATGATGTGTTGGAATTGGTTGGACAAGCTTTGCAGCAGAGTGCTGTGCACAATATCCACCTGACAACAGACATGTGGACCAGTTGCCAAGCCACTGATTACATGTGCATCACTGCACACTGGATCTCTTCTGTGGGGGTTAGAAATAAGCTATCTGCATGAGGTGCTGTTGACACAGCTGCGATTTTTGAAGGTACTCGGAAACATGCAACTGTAGCCATGTTCGCCATGGAGAAATCTCATATGGCTGAAAACATTTTACACGAGTTTCGCAGCAAGGTTTTGGAATGGCTGCGGCCAAGAGGGCTTGGTAATGGTTTTGTTGCCACAGACAATGGCAGTAATGTACTTAAGGCCATGGAACTTGGTTCCTATTTCAGGGTTCCGTGTTTGGCGCACTGCATAAACATTATAGTTCAAGACTTTCTGAAAAAAGAACCCATAGTCAGCAATTTACTGGCCACCTGCCGAAGAATATGCACTCATTTCAGCCATTCTTTTAAAGCTCGGAAGCAGCTGAGGATCATCCAACGTGAACATAGGATGCCGGTGAAGGCACTCATCCAGGAGGTGGCAACACGTTGGAACTCAACGTATTACATGCTTGATCGTCTGTATGAGCAGTACAGGTCACTCCATGAATATGTCTGGAACAGAAGTGGGGATGCTACTGTTAAAGGCATGAACCTTGAGATGGATCAATGGAGCCTAATTAAATGCCTGACTGAGATGTTGTGTCCTTTTGAGGTCTTCACACGTGAAGTCAGCAAGAAGGGCTGTACAATGGGCCAAGCTATCCCATTATTGCAAATGCTAGAGCATCAGCTGAATAATGTGTCTGAATCATACAAAGGTGTAGAGGACAAAAGGCAAGCCCATGACTTGGTGGAGAGCTTATCCCGGCGCTTAGCTGAAAATGTAAGAATACAAAATAAAATTTTGTCACAAGAACATTACATTTGTGCCACAATTCTGGATCCACGTGCAAAACTTGGACTGAAGACATTCTTTGCTTTTTCTGAGATTGATGTTGCCCGCTACAAAAGTTGTATAGCTGAAGCAGCCAGTAAGTTGGAAAACGAACGGCTGCTAATTAAAAGCCCGCAAGATCAACCCACAAGAAGTACTGAAGCAGGCCATGCAGGATCAAGTGCAACTTCGTCGGCTGAGGGCAGTGCGTTTGGATCACAACACTCACCATCACTATCGACCACAGAAACAATAACTGGATCATTAGGCCGAGTACAATCATTACACGATTGGTATGTAAAGTTAGGCATTAATAAGCACAGTGCTGATGCACAGAAAAAACAGCACGAAAGCTTACCAGCAGCAACCCTGAACATTGAGCGGATGGTCCAGGCCTATCTGGACGACCCAACAGAGGTGTACATTGATCAAAACCCATTGCAGTATTGGTATAGGAAAAGGTCTGAATGGCCACAGCTCAGCAGGCTGGCGATAAGCTATCTGGCTTGCCCTGTCGCAAGTGTCTCTTCCGAACGTGTTTTCAGTGCTGCTGGTTCCATTGTAACATTGAGAAGGACCAGTCTCTCGCCCAAAAACGTGGAGAAGTTAACAATGATCAAAATGAATCAGCACTTCATACCACCGAATTGCACAATACATGAAGCAATGGAGGAAGATGAGGACAGCGGCTCAGGTGACGGAAGTAGTGTGTCACATGATGATTACCTACTACTGGCTGACCCGCCA
Source organism: Triturus cristatus (assembly GCF_964204655.1). Taxonomy (NCBI): domain Eukaryota; kingdom Metazoa; phylum Chordata; class Amphibia; order Caudata; family Salamandridae; genus Triturus; species Triturus cristatus. Next base: position 1,008,621,445 of record NC_140593.1, on the reverse strand, counting down.
GAGTTTGAGGACGAGCTATACTTCCCTGACAATTAGGCTTGCACCTACTGTCTTCCTCCCTTTTTTCCCACCGTTGTTTGTGTGTCTGTCGTTCCGGTTACAAACTTGTGAATCATAACAAATCCATTACCACCGTCTTCTACTCTTCTTATTTAATATACAATTTTCAGGTGTCTGAAATTTGACAGTACAGCCCTCCGAATCCAGCTCCTCCGCTCCATCATACTGAATCTCCCACCCAAATCCATTGCCCTCATGAATGATGGTTGGATGATGGTAAAATGGTACTACAAGAAAAAAATCAAACTTTCCTAGTCCTGCCAAAAGAAGTGGAGCATGAATCAGATGACTACCATAGCTATCCTCCTTTTAAGAGCCGAGAGAGACTGGCCATTAACTGAAAATAAGATGGAACAGGTAATGATTGATGCCATGCATTGGACGCAGAGTCGCAGACTGAATGATTTTGTTTTGTTTGTTGTGCATGAATTTATGTAATTGTGTACTGCAACTAATCAACTTTCTACAGAACACACTAAACTTAACTCAAGGTGAATTCAATTTTCCCCTTCTTGCAAATAAGAAATTGCTTTTAATTCAATACAGGAAGGGGACTCACTATATCTGCGCAATGAGTATGATGACACAACAGCACCGCCCATCATGAAGATGGCGAAATAGACGGCCCGTTAACTTAAAATGAGAAGGAACAGGTAATGACAATTAATGGCATGCATTGGACACCTGACTCTGAGCGATTGGTCTTTGTGTTTTCGTTGTTTGTTTGTTGTGCACAAAGTGAAGTCAAAGTGTACTAGTAATCTATCTTTCTGTACACACTAAAGACTGACTCAAGTCAATAACATTTCTACTCTTGTTGTGTAATAACAATTTTACTTCTACTGCAGGCCGATCTTCACAGTCAGTCAGTAAAAGTATCAGAGATGATGATGAAGTCAGGAGGACGTTTCATGAGTGGCATAAACTTAAAAGCCTAAAGGTAAACACGTCAACAACAACCACAGCAGACCCAAATGTCTGTAGAAGTGGAATAGAGTGTAGCGGTGGGATGACTGCGGTGCATTGATTTACTAACTTAAACTGTAAAATGCTATGTTTGGAATGGATAATGTGCTTTGCCTCTGTCCAACTCTAAAGTCTTAACTTAGGCTGTGCTACTGCTAAGCACTGTGGGCCTGCTCTATCCTGTTATTGTTGAAGGTCAATGCTGGAAACAGACTAGAGTAGAGATGATGCATACATGCCACCTCGGAAAGTGTTCTTGTTGCACTACGCCATAACTTGTGCATTTGTTTCAACTTTGTTTCTCAATATCCCCTTTGGTTTTCCATCTACAATTACAGGCCGGGCCTTGCCCTATACTTTGGAAAACATTACAATGCACACTTACCCTACCAATAAATCGACATTTTTGTTTCCAGCCGGGCAGTGGCGCGGCGACACACCCAAGATTGATGGACGAGAGGAGGACCAAGAGGAATGCTGAGATGCAAATCCAGTCCACATTTTTTACCAGGATAACACAGTAACAGTATCCACTTTTATCTTCTTTTAAATAATTTGATTAATATTTTGTATACAATCTTTACAAAAGTGTGTTCTTGAAGTTGTTATTATCATCATTAGGTTTGCTCTCTGTCTACGATTCTTCCCTACCAATATATAAAATTTCTATTTGCTATCTGTAAAAGTATTAAGGCCGGAACAACAGAACAAGAACTAAAAGTGTATGTAATCCGGGCTCTCATCATCATGCATGCATTTCCTTTTTCTCCCTTAACATATGGATATGGTAGTCTTCAATGATTGTCGTTTGTTTGTCCATGCATACTGTTTTTCTATGTCAAACCTTTCCCAAAAACCCCCTTCCCATCCATTCAACAAACCCTAACCCTCTTCCCCCGGGCTGTGTGACTTATTGTCGAGGTGTGACTAAATTAAATGTACACCAATACTTAATCACACACTTGCTGGGGCGGATGTGGCGAAAGCAACAGTACTTCAATTTCAAGGCAGAGCGATGATCTTCTTCTGCTTGCACACCCATGAGTAGGATATTTTAGGAACATATACCTCAGCATGAATTGCCGGCATTGATTGGATTTGTTTGTTGTCATTCATCAAATACAGCACTAACTGTTAGGCTGTAGGCCTAGTAAAGTGACTCGACACAACTATAGTTTGTAACTCTGTCTAGTAGGCTATCCCAACCACCATTATGTTTTGTTGTCTAATATTTGAGCATATTATTGTTGCTTGGTAAGTTCTGTCTGTACTTCATTCTACTACTCCTCTAACAGTCTCTCAAAGGTGATTGACTGTCTCATTTTCTTTTTTTGCAAATGCTGCCGCCCTGCCAGTGTCTACTACTACTACTACTACTACTATACTACCACCACCACCACCCCAATCATGGTATGTTAGAAAAAGGAAACCATCTTCACCATGCAGCCATTGCTGTGCCACAGTTGGACATAAACACAAGCACAGGTAAGAGAGAAGTTTGGGGGAGGCAGAATTAATAATGGACATGTTGTCAATGATTTCATTTTCACACACCAGTCCAGATAAAGAATGCATGGACTAGAGGACAGACTGAAAGTACTAGAAGGACAAGTCAATCAGTGAGGTGTGTCGCATCTATCTGTTTGTGTCTTACACAGTCAGCCAATTATTTAAATCAAACACAGGCTATGGGCGGCCATGCACCAGCAAGGAAACAGTGTGATGTAAAACAGTTACCCCACCTACAAAACATTAACAACATTGCATGTAACATAGAAAAATATATTTAATTTTCCCTAACAAAAATAAACTAAACCCACAAAAGCTGACCCACCCCCCTCCCTAACCCCAACCAATGTCCAATTGTCCATAGGAGAAAAAGTCTGTAAAGAAAAAATCCCAAACCCAACGCCCAAACAAGTTCCCACCCACCCAAACAAGAATTAAAAAAGGGGCAGAACTTAATGACAGGGACTAAGGTGTGGGGCGGGACTCAAGGAAGACACGCATTTGGTGCTCTAGATGGGCGACGCGGCGTCTTAGGGCGCGGCAGTTGCAGCCACAGTGGGGGAGGGGGCACCGGAGATGGCACTACGGTGGCAGCGGGCAGCCGCCAGACGGTGGTGCCGTACCGCTGGAGGGTGGTGGCTGGGGCCCGGGGCACTGGAGGAGGCTTGAATTGCTGCCGCAGTCTCCTGCTCCTCCTCGGCTAAGACCACCAGCCGTCGGTGTTTCCGCTGGATTGCCTCCAGCTTCTGGTGCCGTGCCTTGGCGGCCAACTCCTTGCGGTTTAGTGGAGTAGCTGTGTATCAAAAAGAAAAAAACAAGACAATTGTAAAATATACTCTTAGAAAAACAGTAAGACAAGTTAATTATTTATACACATAGTGGCATGGTAGAGTAGCACTATAAAGCACAGTAGTACATAACATTTTAAATCTCACCCGTCCTTCTTACTTCCACCCGTCTTTCACTTTTTAGTTGAACAGTGCACCAGGTGCTCTTCTCCATAAAACTATCAAAGCGGAGTTGAAATCAGATAGATGAGGCCATTGGTTACTCAATACTCCCGCTCCTATGCAAATTAAAGGGATTGTAGTCTTCTAGTTCACTCTTCAAACGTCCCCAACAACTCATACTTACTTACGACATCGGATGGCGGCCGGACTTTGTCTGCCCACCATGCTAAAAAGGGTGGGGGTGCCGTGGGGACAATTAATTAGGATGATGTGCCCGGCACAGTGGCGGGTGCATCCTGTTTTTTTTACATTCTGGTTGGCGGTGCCGAATGCAATGCTAAAAATACATGTTGTGCTGCTTTTCCAAGCACAACATGATGGGCCCCGCAAGGAGCCTGTCACGTTTTGCTTTGAAAGACAGGGGGTTACCATAGCATAGGTAGGTACCCTCCATGGGGGCCCCCAAGCATACTCTGCAATGTCTCCATGCCTTTCCGTGGCGGACGACAATGCCGCCACGCAAAGGGATTACAAAATGCAGATTATATGGCTGGCGGTGTGTTCAGAGAGACACCACCGCCATATTGAACCCTTTTCCGCCTGGTCGACATATGGGGGGGTCTGACTCTTTTCTACAGGGATGGCGGTAGGTTTGACCCTGTGGTGTCGGCGGTGAATACCGCCGGCCCGGCAGGGGCAATACGCCCACCATCCTAATGGGGCCCTAATTCTCAACAGTACAGTATACATATACGTACAGTACACCCTTGCAGTGAGTGTACTGTCAAGTTCAACAATAGTTAAGGATTATGAATCTAACTTACCACCGCCCGCCACTGGTGCTGCCACTCCCCCTACCGCTCCGTTGCTATCTGCAGCAACTGCCGCATCCTCGCCCTCCGCGTCGCCTTCGCTGGCCCCGGCAATGGTGGTCTGTAGTGCGCCTAGAAAACATTACACATTGATTAGGCATCATATACACCTCCCCCCTATTGATCAGTAGCAAGGTTGAAAAATGAGTTAATACTAACATACATCACTAGTACAAATCAGGTAGTAGTAGAGTAGACACTAATAGTTATATATGGTCATTATTGTAGCCTTTGCTTAATTAGCCCGAGCCATGCTACCATTTTACCTTTGTGTCTTTTATTTTTGCACATGTGACGTTACCTTGCAGCTGCGTACAAGCGGTCAACAAAAACATTAACAAGCCACTTTTTTAGGAAGTACTGGTGTACTGTTAGTTACTAGTCCATATTGCTTATCCATAAATGCTACACTTTTTGGCACGGCTGAGAAATGCTTGCAAGTCGCAATATACTAACGCACACCATTTCATTTTTCGCATTACAGACGGAATATTCCCTTCTACGAACCAGAGCTTTGCAGAGCTTCTGAATGATGCAACAACTATCAGTACTAGGTTCTTCTAAGGTGAGGGGTCCCTTCACTCACATCTTCATTTATAAATTTATAAAAACTACATTCCTAGGGGATACTGGTGCTGCCTTCCACCACTGTTCAGTTATCATGATTTCATTCCCAACTGTATAAGTGTAACAATGTTTATTGTTTTAATGTTATTGATTTTCCGGTTGGTGCTGCATTTTATAATAAAACAATGTACAGAGCTTCTCAATTCAAAATAAACATTTTGAACTTACATAGACGTGGTGGTATTTGGTGTGGACTAACTTACACGAGTGAGCAAATTAGAGTAAGGATGTGCATGTGCATTGCTTCCACGACTGAGAGGTTGGGTGTGTTATGTTCTGGGTTGTCTACTTGTTGGGTATCTTGGGGGGAGGGTTCGGAGACCTAATAGTTATGACAAGACAGTACTATAGTCGAGCAGTGGAACTGTGGTGGGTGCTGAATTTCTGATTGTGGTGTGTGAGGAAGGTCCAACCTACCATCACCAACATCCTATTTTCTTGTGCAAAGGTCTGTGTATGTGCAAGATCCCTACAACAGTAGTAGTATGTCCTATAGGCTATCATATCAAAATAGTAATAAATCTGGTTGGGCTTTTGTTGCTGTGAATTTTCAAAGCCTCAAGATTAACAAAGACTCAAGATCAATAAGACTAGAAGTAGTACAAGACGACGACCCAAAGGATTGGACTCAATGGCTAGAGCTACTGGTGAATATGAGTTTTATATTACAACCTTTCACATAAAGAGTGGCACTGGCCAACTGGGCAAGACTAGCTACTACAGTACAGACAGACTGATAGTATTAGTAGTAGTAGTACTGTCTGAGAGTCATCATAGCAGAGGCAGAGATAAGATTTTTGCAACCGTACAGATCGAAGGATAATTGTTGGTAAAAAAACAGCATTTGGAAACTGAAACAATAGTTCGTGAAAAATATGGTGCAGTAAAAGTTATGGAAAAAGAAATATTATTAAAAACAAGAAGACTTACTGGGGCCAGCAGAGGAGCCCTCATTGGTGTCCTCCTGGTGCTGTTCGGACTGTTGTCCCGCCGAACCCCCACTCCCTGTCTGTCTTCCCCTGGGTGCTGATGAACAGGAAAGATATAAGAAAGAGACAAACATTGATGGATGGTGTCAAACAAATATAATATTTTTCAACAACGGTCAAAAACACTTATGTAAACAACAATTGCAATAACTAAATTGACCGATCTCATCTGGTCAACAAGTAGTATTGGGGGATTCGCGGATCGACTACTTAAGTTACTATTTATCAACAATAATCCTGTCTTCCATTCTGATTCCAGAATACTAAGTTACAACTAAGCCTAAGTATGACGTACCACCCAACCTAGCCCACCTATTCCAGGCATGCCAATTGTACATTAAGTATGCATTTTCACTTCTTTTATTCCTCAACAATACATATGGTTAAATGGAGGACACATGACTACATTTTTTGTATACACCAAATTTTGAGTTGATTGATTGATGCTGATGTTCTGTTAGTGCTAAGCCAATTACCACCACTCATTGAACAAACTAGAAAAGGTTCTAATAAAGACTTCCGTAGTCGTACTAGCAGCACGTCACGTAACTGAGGGGGCATCACGCATACCGCTAACAAGTTAGAAACTCATACAAAGTACCTAAACCGAAGTATCAATCCGCCCCTATCTATTAGTGACAGGACAAAGTAAGGAGTGGACTAGAGTCACTGTAGCATTACGTTACTTAATTTCTCCAAAATAAACTCGTACAGAATCACGCTGAGCGAGCACAAACGCAAAGTTGCAAACAAGTAAGATTAGTAGTAGCGCAGAAGAGCACCTGTGTCATAAAAAATCACAGAAGACTTTTAAACTGAATTAACCTGGAATGTAAGCAGCAACATTCTAGCTGGTTGGAAGAAAGAAAAGATATTCGCAATATATAACACAGAGCAGAAGAACAGACACAAAGTAGTAATAATTAAATAGGTACTCACCAAGCCCCGGGACCTCCACTCCTAGCAGGTCCAGCAGGTCCTGCTCACGGTCCAGGATGTTGGACCACCGGTGCGTCAGCTGCGCCTGGGTGCGCCGAGCCCCAGAGAAGCGCGACACTGCCCGGCGCACCTTCCCCCACTGCTGCCGATGCTCCCGGAGGCCGTACCCAGACCCAGGCCTGCCACCTGCTGCCAGGGTTGAGGGGAGGTGGCGCTGCACAAAGAAAATTAGTGCAGCCAACTCCACCTCCCCAAATAAGGCCCGTGCCTGCACCCCTTGTGGGCGCCGCCTTCCGCAAGGAAGGCGGTTGTGGCTCTGGCTGCGACGGCGACCAGCCCTACCCTTAGACATGGTTCTGGGGTAAGAAAAGGTAATACAATTAAAGAAGTAAAGGAAATAAATAATAGCAGGCAATAGAAAGAGAAAAAGTAGCTAAAGAACAAAAAAAGGAGACAAAAACCAAAAATATAGAAGCTGGAAAATAGTAAGAGAAATAATAAATAAGAAAGATCAAAAAAAAGTGGGTTGAAACAAAGGATTGAAAAGATTTGGAGAGGATTGAAAATCAGGCCCCAGAACCATGCAATAGAGTGAAAAACAAGATGGCCGCGCCCATTGCGACCACGTGCGCAAGTTCGTGCGATATTTTCTCCCCGAGCAAGCAAAAAGCAACGCGATCAAGTAAAAGCGGTCGCGAACAGGAAATATCTACCTTGAACGGGCGCGAACATGCATTGCGCGACCCGGAAGAGGAAGTAAGCATCGCGAGGGGGTGGGACAAGTGAAAACAAGATGGCCGCGCCCGTGAGCAACCGCATGGGTAAGTTGGCGACCCGCGATCACGCAAAAAACTACCGCGATCTGGCGGGAGAAAAACGTTGGCGTCTTCGCAATATTTCCGGTGTGTTTGCGGAGATTTTTAGCATTTTCGCGATAATTTGCGAAAGTTAATTTCGCAAATTCCGCCCACCCCTAATTTTTTATTATTCAACATGGTCTGTATTTCACTGGATGTCCTTGCAACCTGTAACTCAAAGTTAATCGGGCGGATGTTAGTGCCACATCCTTTTGGAACAATAGGGCTTTGAGTCAGCCTAGCTTGTTGAAATCTGTGATCATTGTTGGAATTGAAGGCCACAATGTAGCATCCAAGACCATATGCATAGGTGGAAAAAGTACACTATTGCAGCAGGGCCCCATTTGCAAGACGATAGGATATATTGGATCCCGCCCTGCATGCCGCAACAGTATTGGTCGCTTAGCATTAAATAGCTTCCATTTGAAAGGACAGTGATGAGGAGGGAGTATTGAAGGGGCTGTAACGTCTGTTAGGTAATAGGCCACATTTGCTACCGAAACATTGCATGCACTGTGAATAGTAACCTGTTTACAGACAAGTCAGTGGCCAACAGAAAAGTCACATTTCTTTCCAGTAAGAAGTACTTCTGTCTCAGACAGCTCACATTAATAAGAGAATGGGAGTGACCATAATTCATGAATAAAGCTTGCCCCTAGGGTTTCATATCTACACACTGAGAAATGTTTCATGCAAGCTATGAATTGGAATGTTGAAACTGGCAAAGATATTACGCCATATATAAGCCACACTGTGTATGGTGTTTCTGCTATTGTGAATGGGAGCTGTTCTAACTTCTCAAGATGTAACATTGTGTCAGGGTCATCTTTCTTGGCCATGAGCCATTGTTTGCTTGTCAGGTTGAAAGGCAGGAATAGCTGTGTGGAGTTATGGTGACGCCATGGCACACGGCCACTTTTGAGGACCTGAAGTGTTCAACTAAACTACCTAATGGATCTAAGCTGACGTTGTCCATGGTACAAAGAAGACATGTTACTATGCATTGTGTTGGACTTGGCCCTTCTGGCAGGTTCACCCCTGAAACTTTTTGCTTTTTATTGCGACCTGGTGATAGTGATTCTTGGCTTCTGCGCACTTTACCACTGTGTCCTAGGGTAAAGTGCGTGCGGGTAGTGAGGTTGGTCTGCCCTTCCATAGGAATGCATGGGGGAATGTATGTGTCCCTGGTAGTTCCTGATGCGTGGGGAGTGCAGGTGCGAGTTTGGTATGTGCGGACTCGTGTGATGAAATGCTGCGCGATGATGTGTGAGGTGTTCATGTAGCTAGTGTGGAAGTGCCACTTCTAGACGCTGGCATAAATGTGCAGTGACTGCCTGTCACGTGATTGGCTGGCTGAGGTCATGTGATGGGCTAGGGAATCCACAGAGTCAGGAGGAGTCACCCAGTGGTGAATGGGGAGATCAGCAGCCAGATGGGTGGGAGGAGTACACCTAGGACCGGAATAGGGCTGGGCTTTCCCCACACAATGCTGGCTCCGCCCCCTGTGGTGCGACTGATGACCCTGGCCTGCTCTGTGAATAGGGAGAGGGGCTGAGCAAAACAAAGTGCTCAAGAACCAGTTGCATCTAGTTCGCCCCTCCCCTGCACCTTGAGACAAAGGTATTATGTGTATAAAAAGGGGCTGTGTCCCCTTACAAATTGTTCTCTGCTGATCCTAACTTGAGGGGGGCCTGCTGCTGCTGGGCGCCAGGAGAGACCGCCACGAGGGACTGCTTCCCGGCTGGAGGGCCCTGTGAGCTGGCCCCTGGGCCCAGTCTTTGCCCCCCTGCATCTGAAAGACATTCCCTGGACTTTGACTGGTCATTGGAGAAGCTCTCCCCATGTTCAACCTCTTGACTGGGTGTTCGCCGCCCTGAGGAGCGCCTTCGTGGGAGAAGCGGCGCTGAAAGGCGATAATTTACGAGGGAATCCTGCCGTAGGGATTCCCCCGCTTTTTGCCCGTGTTTTATAGCGGGTGCCCACCCCGCATTGTGGAGCGCGTTGGCGGGTGCCCACCCCGCTTATTACTTGGTTTCAATTGCGGGAGCCCACCCCGCACTGTATGATTAAAGAAGAGGGAGCCCACCCCTCATTGCCGCCGTATTGAAATCACCGCCGCGGCCGGGCTTACCGGAAGTCAGGCACCCTCTGGGGGCGGGCCACGAGGCGGAAGCAGGCGGGAGCCCACCCCGCGCTCCTGCGTATGCCCCGGGAGACAGACGCCGTGACTGAGGAAGCGCCGCGTCAAGAGGCCCAGGCGGGAGCCCACCCCGCTCTGGGACGTGCTAATCCGGGATAATCCTGACTGCTCGTGCCAAGCTACCAAGGGGGTGAGCAGGGGTTATCTTTGGCGTGTAACTTCCTTGCCCTGACTAGAGTGGTGGTTTCTGCCTGGCTTTGGCGCAAGCCTTAGCCAACCAGAAATCCCATTTCTAACACATTGTATCGATAACAGTTGACAAGATGGTATTCAAGTTTTACTTGTGATCAGACAATGTATTAATACTATTATCAACAACAGTAAGTACTTTATCCAAATTATCTTGATCAATTTGTCATAAACATGCAGCAGCTTCCATTTGCGATCACTTCTACATTTCATTATATGTGGCATAATTAAACCTTCTTGAAAGCGGAGACATAGGACCCAATAAAAAGTCAGATAGGTCCATGTCTACCAAAAGGAGGTAAAGATGTTGTTTTACTGCAGACAGTGTGGAATGTCCAACCATTGTTGGCACAATTCCCATACTGAATAAGTGGTGATAATACCTGGGTTGCAAATGGAAATAACAGGGGTCAGGTCTGCTTGCCTTAACCTACAGTATACATAAAAAAAACAAGTATAACAACCATTTTTGTCCACAGGCTTCAATGACTACTCATTTGGACCTGAGAGTGTGGAGTTAAAAGTTTCATTTGGAACATGCTATTGTGCTCTTCAGCGTAATTTTTTGAGTGTTGCCAACTGTCAAATCAGGCAATGGAAAGAATGTTTTGTGCATTCACGTCTTTAATTTTCACCAATCTTAGACAAGTAGTCTGTTGGACTGCATCATTTAGGAAAATTATTTGTGTTGGAACTAAGCAGGCATCCAACAAAGTGTCTATTCCCTGAACTTGCCAAGATTTGGCACCCCACATTGGTTTCATATCAAATGCATCCTTCCTCTAATCATAGCCTTTCATGGCTAATTGTGTGACAAACACATCTGTATATATTAGCTTGGTTGGTGTAAGCATACATTTCTCTGGTGTTGTAGAAACAAGTTTAAAATAAAAAGATTGTGGGTCTAATGCATTGAATCCAGAAAAATATGTGAATTTATCCCTATATGCTTTAGAGCTCCCTTGCAGGGGAGTCCGACAATGTTCCCATTGTGTATAATTAAAAAGTGCATTGAATGCTAGCTCAATGTAAATAGTGATGCTCATAATGATGGTAACAGAACTGGTTACCATAATTAGCAGAATTTAAATACAGGTCCTTTGATTAAAAAATAATATAGTATCCCAGCTTCGAGTTTACCATTTCAACACCCTAATCACCAGAACGTAACCCAGAAACAATAGGATCACCCATTGAAACCCTAAAAGCATAAGGTATTTGCAGTATTTCTGTAGGTCCAAATATATTGTAGGCCACTTGGGGCCAGATGTACGACTCACCAATTTGCGAGTCGCAAATTGTGTCACATTTGCGACCCTCAATTTGCGACTTGCAAATTGGGATGTACAATAGTGTCTGAGACACTATTTTCAATTTCCAATGGGGTCGCAAAATGCATGCCTCATGCATAGTGATGAGGCTGTTGCAATTTGTGGCCACATTGGGAATGGCTGGCACTCCCAGGGATGGTGGCCTGCTGGGGTCGGCACACCGCCATGTCTGGGACTGCTTTTCAATGAAGCAGTTTTTTTTAATGGAGCCCATTTTCCTTAAAGGAAAATGAGATGCATTTAAAAAATAAAAATGAAACTTTTCAGTTTCAGTTTTTAAGGCCAGGCAGTGGTCCCTGGGACCACTGCCTGCCCTTTAAAATATTTTGAAAGACACTCACAAAGGGGAAGTTGTCCCCTGGGGACCCCTTCCCGTTTGCGAGTGGTTTACCACCCTTCTGTTAAGGGTGGTAAACTGCAACTGTTTTGCTACTGCAATTGCAGTCGCAAAACAGTCATACAAAGCTTCAGGAGTCGCTATTAGGAAGGGCCGCCCTTTGAACGCCCCTTCCTAAAAGCGAGTCGCTAATCCTATTTTGCGAGTCTGGACTTGAGAGGGCATTGAATGTAATCAAGTGAGGATTGACGAGGAGGCAATTATACTTTGAAGCTCTTCATAGAAATATAATAGGTGTTTGACTATAGCAGATTTGTAATTAATCCAGACCTGCTGTTGGAATGAGACACGTTCTTCTTGTATTCCTTGTTCCTAGAACTGCACAGTGCTAGTTCGATTAGCTTTGAGAAAGTCCGGTTTTGGATGAAACACGTGTCAGCGGAGTCATCTGTATTTGATTTAATCAATGTGAATATAAAAGAAAGAACAGCCATCACTCCTGTTATGTTTTGGTTTAGTTATGAAAGGAGGAGAAAATAAGGACTTTTTCATGTTGATTGTTGACAAAAAAGGTTATGTGGGCTATAACACTGTATGTTTCACAACTGACATGAGTGATCCAATATGACTATATTCAGTTGAATTGAGGAGGGGATGCCCTAGTACTTGTAGTACACTGTCTATTGCCATTGTGGCAACAGATGTCTAATATTGTATGAGCTCCAATACTCAATCAAGAAAGAACATATTGTACATGTGTGGATGTGCACCAGTAATACCACAGTTGCCTGATTTGTGTATGATTGGAGTTGTGTCAACTGTAGCAGGCCAGCAACATAGTCACAGAAACAGAAGAAAAGAAGTGGTGACGTTTCTGCTGCTTTTACCACTTTTCTCTAGAAAATAGGGATTCATATAACTGCTCCCAGTAAACCTTTTCCATATTCCACTTAAATACTGCTCAAAATTATCCATCAGATGTGTATGCAACACACAACACTGAAGGCTTTGTGTGTGTGTGTTTTCCTGCATTTTCACCCTGAAAGGAAGGGTAAACTGGTGAATCAAGGGAGGCTCTACTACTTAAGAGAGGAAGTGAAGATTGCATGTGATTAAAGTGAGGAAAAGAGAAAAGACGGATGTTAAACTCTTTGATGCTTCCCGTGACCCAATGTCATCCAGCTGCCCTACCCCCACTCACACTTTTTCATTGTGCCCTAATAATTGTAGAATTACACTTGATATTGTACTTTGCTATCCCAGCACACGTCATGCATGGTAGGCTATTGCCTAGCTTTAAACCCATTATTAAACCTGGCATCCGTGCTGTGGTTTAACCTGGTTTTTTCCTTCTGACCTCCTGTTTTCCTGACTTCATTTTTGCTGGCTTTAGGAATTTGGGCACTTTACCACTGCTGACCAGTGCTAAAGTGCATGTGCTCTTTCCCTAAAACATGGTACAATTGACTTATCTACTACTGGCATAATTAATTTGCACATAATTCCCTAGTAAAGTGCACTACCTGTGTCCAGGTCCTGTAAATTAAATACCACTAGTGGGTCTGCAGCACTGATTGTGCTACCCACTTCAGTAATCCTTTAAATGTGTCTCAGGCCTGCCATTGTGTGCAGTTTTAAACTACCATGTTGTCCTGGCAAGATAACCTTCTTGTCAAGTCTAAACCTTTCTTTTTAATACATATGAGCCAGCCCTAAGGTAGGCCCTAGGCAGTCCTTAGGGTAAGGTGCGGTGTATTTAAAAAGCAGGACATGTACTTTTAAGTTTTACATGTCCTGATAGTGAAAACTACATTACAATACTAAAATTACATTCGTTTTTCATCGCTGCAATGCCTCTCTCTCCCATAGGTTAACATTAGGATTACCATAATACATTTTACAAGTGTAATTTCAAATTGGGAAAAGATAAATATTTTGAATTTGGTGTCTCTGGACTCACAATTTAAAATCACAACTTATGGTGCAGTTGGATTTTAGGTACAAGTCTGAAAAGGCTACTTTTAAAAAGCTGACATTATCTTACTTTAACCCTTCTGTGTCTCCGCCTGTCTTGGAATACACAGCTGCGGTGGGTGACAGCTGTGCTTTGTTCATTCCCTCTAGACATGGACACAGCAAAGGAGCTGAGGTGTGCCTGATGGGTCATCCACATCCTGATGGGCCATTAACATCCTGATCGGTCATCCTGGGCAGGATGGGAGAGAGGAGCTGACACTTGCACCTGAATGGGCTGTGCATATCCGCACACAAAGAGCTGCATACCCCCCCTGTAGTGAGTCTAGAGCCAAGGCAGGAAGGGCAGGGAATTTCTGTACTTTAAAGGCTTCTCTTAGAAGTCTTCCCCACGTCAAAGGCACAACTGGGTATAAGTACTGGACCCCTGGCACCACTAACTTAGTATACTTCTGGACTTGAGGACATTCTGCCAGGGAGATGGACAGTGGTGTTACAGAAAGGACTGTCACTCTACTGTACTTTGCTGGACTCCTGCTTTATTGTGCCTTCCCTGAAGCCTGCTGCCCTCCTTGTCTGCGAGTAAGAAGGACTAGAGCTGCATCTCTAAATCCCCTGAGTAAAAGTGACTCCAAGGGCTTGTTGGCTTGCCTGTTGTTCTGAAGTCTCAGGGACTACCAAGACTTCCCACAATCCTTCTGCAGTCTCTGGACTCTGTACAATTTGAGTCCTGCTCTGCCAAGTGATGCCAATCCAGTCTTGAGCCCCTGGAAGTGGGTTTTTAGGCTATTTGCCTCCAAAATACCTTCGCTATTGTTGCGCCTATCAGAACTGATGCATCTTCAATCGATGCTGACGCATTGCCACTGCCGCCAAGGACAAGGACATGGTATCACTGACTGCACAGCTCAATGACAATGCATCGCCTTCATCGTAAAGGGTTTGTCAATGACGCATCTCCGACTGCGCAGATTGGAAATGTCTCATCGCCTACAGCCGAAGCGATCAGCACTGATACATTGCCTCCTCTGCTCGTCTTTGACGTCGACACATCCTCCATCCAAACTACTTTTTCAGTGGAACAATGTTGGTCCCTGTATCGGACTCTGGATCCATCGCGGTCGGCCTGGACTTTCATATTTGACCCGATCAAGTGTGACCAAATATCCCCAGCTGGCGCTTAATGTTTATAAGCCCTATATTTCAAGATATTCTTTAACAAATGCTTTACTCCAGTTCTACCTTATTGTAATTTTGTTGGTTGGTCCTGTTTTGTTTAATCAATTAAGTTCTATTGTTCTATTCACGTGTGAATTATTTTTGTGTGATGTTTTATTATTTTACTGTTTTAGGTGTTGCACAAATACTTTATAAATTGCCTCCTAAGTTAAGCCTGCCTGCTCTGTGCCAATCTAACAGTGGGTTAGCACAGGTTAATTTATGGTGTGTATCTGACTTACCCTGACTAGGACTGTAGTACCTGCTTGGACAGGGTACCTACCTCTGCCAACCAGAAACCCAATTTCTAATACCCAGTAATTGCTTTAGGGTCTCCTCTAGGTTGGCAGTACTTGCACCCATAGTATAATAGGCAGCAAGCAGGCTACCCCCTCCCAGTCTTCATCAGCAGCCTCTGAGTATGGCGCACCATGAGTCCCTCACCCACTTTCCTTAACATTACTAAGTTACAGCTCTCCATGGCAAAGCTGTCTCTTATTAGAAGAGCAAACAATTCAGGAGAGGGGGCTGAAATTGACATACAGAATACATCCAGAATTTTTTTTTCACGAGTTATAATACCTAGGCTAGACTAATTACAAGTCACCATGATCCTAGTTATATGCTTATTTTTATAGAGTTCATTCTCTGACACCGTCTCACCTTCCACACCGGGCCGTCATGAGTGTGGTTGTAGTCATCCTGAGGCATTAGTTTTGCTGTGGGAGGGGCAGAAGAACCCCCTCAAATCATCTTACTCCCTACACTGCTTCTAACTCCCTTGGCAGAGGAGTGCAGAATCTCATCTGGGGGGATTCCCTGTAGTGCACTGAGCCCAGATGGTAGGAAGCACACCCCATGCTGTGATCCCTGATGGGCCATTAACATCCTGATCGGTCATCCTGGGCAGGATGGGAGAGAGGAGCTGACAGTTGCACCTGAATGGGCTGTGCATGTCCGCACACAAAGAGCTGCATACCCCCCCTGTAGTGAGTCTGGAGCCAAGGCAGGAAGAGCAGGGAATTTCTGTACTTTAAAGGCTTCTCTTAGAAGTCTCCCCCACGTCAAAGGCACAACTGGGTATAAGTACTGGACCCCTGGCACCACTAACTTAGTATACTTCTGGACTTGAGGACTTTCTGCCAGGGAGATGGACAGTGGTGTTACAGAAAGGACTGTCACTCTACTGTACTTTGCTGGACTCCTGCTTTATTGTGCCTTCCCTGAAGGCTGCTGCCCTCCTTGTCTGCAAGTAAGAAGGACTAGAGCTGCATCTCTAAATCCCCTGAGTAAAAGTGACTCCAAGGGCTTGTTGGCTTGCCTGTTGTTCTGAAGTCTCAGGGACTACCAAGACTTCCCACAATCCTTCTGCAGTCTCTGGACTCTGTACCATTTGAGTACTGCTCTGCCAAGTGATGCCAATCCAGTCTTGAGCCCCTGGAAGTGGTTTTTCAGGCTATTTGCCTCCAAAATACCTTCATCGCTATTGTTGCGCCTATCAGAACTGATGCATCTTCAATCGATGCTGACGCATTGCCACTGCCGCCAAGGACAAGGACATGGTATCACTGACGGCACAGCTCAATGACAATGCATCGTATTCATCGTAAAGGTTTTGTCAACGACGCATCTCCGACTGTGCAGATTGGAAACGTCTCATCGCCTACAGCCGAAGCGATCAGCACTGATACATTGCCTCCTCTGCTCGTCTTTGACGTCGACACATCCTCCATCCAAACTACTTTTTCAGTGGAACAATGTTGGTCCCTGTATCGGACTCCGGATCCATAGCGGTCAGCCTGGACTTTCATATTTGACCCGATCAAGTGTGACCAAATATACCCAGCTGGCGCTTTATGTTTCTAAGCCCTATATTTCAAGATATTCTTTAACAAATTCATTACTCCAGTTCTACTTATTGTAATTTTGTTGGTTGGTCCTGTTTTGTTCAATCAATTAAGTTCTATTGTTCTATTCACGTGTGGATTATTTTTGTGTGATGTTTTATTATTTTACTGTTTTAGGTGTTGCACAAATACTTTACAAATTGGCTCCTAAGTTAAGCCTGCCTGCTCTGTGCCAAGCTAACAAAGGGTTAGCACAGGTTAATTTATGGTGTGTATCTCACTTACCTTGACTAGGATTGTAGTACCTGCTTGGACAGGGTACCTACCTCTGCCAACCAGAAACCCAATTTCTAATACCCAGTAATTGCTTTAGGGTCTCCTCTAGGTTAGCAGTACGTGCACCCATAGTATAATAGGCAGCAAGCAGGCTGTCCCCTCCCAGTCTTCATCAGCAGCCTCTGAGTATGGCGCACCATGAGTCCCTCACCCACTTTCCTTAACATTACTAAGTTACAGCTCTCCATGGCAAAGCTGTCTCTTATTAGAAGAGCAAACAATTCAGGAGAGGGGGCTGAAATTGACATACAGAATACATCTAGAATTGTTTTTTTCACAAGTTATAATACCTAGGCTAGACTAATTACAAGTCACCATGATGTCCTGAAAATCAAACTTTTTCATGGTGGAGACGGACTAATTGTAACATTCTCTGCCCCCCCACCCTAGGCACTGGCAGTTAGCAGGCTGAGAACTTACTTTGTAAGATCTCTCTGTGGAGGATGTGTTGGAGCCAACCTACCAATAGATCTCTCTCATCATCTCTGGACACCAACAGGCTCCAAGCTACAAACCAATGCAATTCAGAGGTTACAGTGGGAGGGACTTCTTGGGACAGCCTTTTTTGTGATTTTAACAAAAACAGCTCCTATAATTTTTGATAACAAAAAAACAAATGTCCCTGAAAGGTTAATGCTGACTGTGAGGTGCAGGCACCTCGGGTTAAAAGGGAGGGAGCTAGTCTGCTGTACTGTGCAGTGAGAGACAATTGGTCAGAAATCTAAAGAAGAAGTCAGCCTTCTCTCTGTGGTGCCTTTTTTAATCTGGAGTTTTATAGCACAAACCTGACCCAAAGGTATCAGAGAGCTTTACATGAGCACCAGTTGCGTTACAAACAGACACATTCATTTTTTGGTAGGCACGGGGAGATTATGTGATTTGCCCAGAATCACAGGATGTTGAGCGTCCATGCCAGGGCTTGAACCCACTTCCCCAGTGTTGAGGTCGACCGCTTTAGCCGTAAGGCCTCATCCTCTTCCATGATACCTCATAGAAATGTAAATACGTGCAATTGTAGATTGAGAGCCAGTGTAGACTTTAATTGATACAATCATTTGAGTTTAATGGTAGAAAAGATTTATTCTCTGTGAGAGCAGTTGAAGTGATCCAGCTACTAAGTTCTGAAGTGCGTCCTTTTAAAGGAAACTTGTAAAATCGTTTTGCATTAGGTACTGTCTAAATGAGTGTTATTATAAATATATATTTTGATAGCACTTGTTTTATCTTAAACATAATCTCTTTGCAAATTTCCCTGCAGGCTGTATTACGTTGTGCGTAATGAAGTTTTAGAATATTTACATATTCACAGTGCTTTTTGTCATAGGCTGGACCTCAAAGCGCTATGAAAACATGGAACTGTTCCCCAGTGCAACATCCAGGATTCATATCTTTGATTTTTCTGTTACACACAGAGTTCTACAGTGGTTACATTCACCAACTTCTTAGCTTTCCTATCCTCGAACAGAGTGCAGCTTCTATAAATTAGTTTAAGTTGCATTTATTTCTCATTCAAGGTGTGTGTGTGTTATATTTGATATGAATTTACTTGTAGGTGAAAGCCAACAAACTAGCTACCAGCCTCGTCCCCACACCTACTGATCCTGTTCCCTGTTGCACTCAGGATCCTAGTTATATGCTTATTTTTATAGTCTTCATTCTCTGACACCGGCTCACCTTCCACACCTGGCCGTCATGAGTGTGGTTGCAGTCATCCTGAGGCATTAGTTTTGCTGTGGGAGGGGCAGAAGAACCCCCTCAAATCATCTTACTCCCCACACTGCTTCTAACTTCCTTGGCAGAGGAGTGCAGAATCTCATCTGGGGGGGATTCCCTGTAGTGCACTGAGCCCAGATGGTAGGAAGCACACCCCGTGCTGGCATCCCTAGGGCCATTGTCATTCTGTAGAAGAGAGAACCTGGGTCATCTAAGTGTGGACGCTGGGGGTGGTGGTGAGGCTGCTGCAGCCTTTGAACTTTGGCATAAGCAGCTTACCAATCCACTGTTAATAAGAAATATAAGAAATAAAATCGGGTACTGGCTGCATAAAAAGCGCCCTGCGGCAGGTCCTCAAGCACCGGCCAGTCAGTCGCTGCCGGAGTGCCGACTTCCCAATCCGACCCTAGCGTAAGTTATACAAAATATATACCTGACTTCTCCAACGAGTAGCTCGTGAGCTACTGGTAGCTCTCCGGCTACCTAGAAGTAGCTCTCCTGTGTCCAGTCCAGTTTACTTAATTATAAGCTTTTGATTGACTGAATAATTCTATGTACATGATGCAGCGGTCTAGTTTATTCCAGCGCAGCCCCCTCCCCGGAAACACTACCACACTATGTATCACTCTCTGGCCAGGCGTGGCCAGAGAGCATAAATAAAGGGGCCGGGGTCGCTCGTGACCTTCCGGTTGATACCACTAGTAATGCGTGTGTCTCTGTCTCTCCGCGAAGCTGCAGCGTGCGCCACCGTAACGCAATACCTGCTCGGGCCTACCTGCACCCCCACCACACACCAAAATTGAACAAGCATTGGCATAGCCAATAGGTCTCGCCTTTGGGACCTTATAAGTGTTTAGCCATGCAACAGTTGCATAACTAAACACTTATAAGGTCGCAAAAGCGAGACCTATTGGCTATGCCAAGCGGCCGTGCGGCCGCGAAAGTGAAAGTGATCGCGATACGATCAAACATCAAAGGGGCCATGAAAGTGAAAGTAATCGCGGTAAAAGCAGCGCGCGCGCCCGCGCACATGCACTGTAGCTCTAGGCTGGCCTGGTAGCACTTTTTGGAGCCCTCTCAATAAGTCTCGCCAGACCAGCGCATGCGCTGGGTCAGGCGAGACCTAAAAACGGGTATTCACAGCGAAAATGTGTATGTTTTCAGAGCTGGTAAGCTAATGTTGGGATTTCCAAAATATATTTCAAGCTGAAATTTGAGTGATAAATCGCATGGCATTGGGAAGTTTATTACTTATATTATTACCTTGGTGCCAGGGGCATTTAAGCTATGTTATGTATTACACGCGTAAATGCCTTAAATTTACAAAGCTTGTTTTCTATAATACTGCTGGCAATTCTGCAAAATGCAGAGGTGATCACTGTGGGTAATTTTGCACAGGGCGGCCTTTAACATCATCTTGTCATATGTGATCACTGTCTCAACACTAATGACATCAGTAGCTCGGCGGGATTTTCATTGATTATAATTAGCTCTAATAACAAACGTTTGGAGACCCCTGAATTCTATACTTACTTCCCTGTGGTTTCGATATGTAAAGTGTAGGGAAACTGTTTGTTTCTGATTGAACACTGCGGTTGCTGATTTCACTCCTAAATTCAGTCTTCCTTAAAGCTTAATTAGGCATAAAGCAGAATAAATAAAACGGAGTTAAAAGGAGACATCAATAAGGGGCATATCAACAAGGGCTTTATCTCTGCTTTTTTGGCTTTAAAAACCAAAAAAGCAGAGATAAAACTAGCACCCTATCAACAACAGGGTGCTAACACGCAAATTTGCATGTTAGCACCCTTTTACTCTACGCTTCCCCTTGCATCTCTAATGAGATGCAAAGGGGGCGTTCCAGAGTAAAATAATAGGAGAAATGTCGCTAAGCGACATTTCTCCTATTATCAAGAATGTCGCTAACCCTGTTAGAGACAAAAAAAGCAGCGCTAACCGCGGTTAACGCTGCTTTTTTACATCTGCTAATTTTCAGACTTAGCCATGATATCCTATGGAAGGAGGATATCATGGCTAAGTTTGCCTGTCCCTATCAACAAGGTAACGTGTGATTATCGCTGGGTTTCCAGCGATAATCTCACGTTAGCCTGTTAGCGTGTAGATTTTTATCGCTATTGAGATAAGCGTTGCTAATAGCACGCTATCTCAGCGATAAAAATTCACGCTAGCCGGCGATAATTATCCTCACGCTAAGAGCGCTGAGCGATAATTATCGCCGGTTGTTGTTGATATGCCCCTAAGTCCTTTAACATCACGTTAATTATAAGTGTGTCTAAAACGAAGCCAGGAGGATGACGCTGATTACAGCTCACGGCGGGACGACGTGTTTAAGTTCACAAAGTCGATCGGCTTGAGGAGATAAACCTAACCTGAGAGGTTCACCCAGCTCAATAGCCTTCATTCTGAATGTATCCTTTTCATTAATTGCTCTCCTGCTAGGGTCCGTGACGTAGGAGGCGTCACAGCAAGCAATAGATACGCGCCGAGAGAAGGCGCGAGCCAAGGTCAGCGCATCAAACAGAATTAGCGTGACACCTGCGGTAATGGCATTGGGTAATTCTGGAACAACAGCAACTCCTCCTACGCAGCAGATCGATATCTCAGACGGCGAGGAGGTGTATTTACAGCAGCTGTTACGGGCTCTGTCCACATTCTGAACAAGTTGCCACGCGCTCGTGCGTGATTTACTAGCGTCCATTGTGCAGGGAGCTGGATTGGTTCCTGTTTCTCTGCCAACAACATTACATGATTTACAGTTTAAGAAGGAAAATCCTTTTGTTCTGTGCGGGCCAAATGGTTCCGTTTTTACGTTCCTGTGTTTGCTTTCGGTACCCGTTGTAATAACTGTATTAAAGAAGTCTCTCGCATGGTAGTAAAAGACATTTGTCTCTCGTTTAGAAAAACAAGAGAGTTGTACCGGATGGGAGAAAAATTGACAAATTCGACATGAGGGCAGAGAGGATGTTGTGAGGCGCTTGACAATGAAGTGAACATTGGAACCGGTGGTTAGGTGGTTAGGGCTGAACTGTCGTGACGCGGTGACCATAAGAGAGGAGTTTAGTTTCTTCGGACTAAAGACATGAATGGTGTCGTATTTAATATTTTGCCGAATGCGAAGCTAGGTTTGGAAAGCTAAGAGGAAATTCATTATATGTCAGAATATTACATACAGATATATCGACTAACATAACTAATCTGCCACAATTATTGTTTACAAAGATATCTTATTGGATGTGATAGAGATCAGGGTATCAAAAATATGCCCACTACCACGGATAGAGTAATCTCACAGTTACACGCACATACATTCATCATACGCTAGGGCCCATTTCACTAACATACGCTCAAATACTCTACCAGCAATAAACCTGTGGGAAGAAAACTCCTAAACCACCCTGCATCTATATCTAAGCGATAGGACCTGATTATAGTGGTTGTTCTTAAACATACTCTATACAATCTATACAACAATGATCAAAAATGTACACAATAATTGACAAGAAAGAATATTCAACACCATATTTTAAAATTATATTGCTTTATCTAAAATTAGTCAAAGTAAATCAGAATAAATCATTTCCCATAGTTACCTATTCTAACTAAGTGTCAGAACGGGTCAGGACCAGTCTCTCGGTAAAGTCTCTCAAGACAGAGTCCTCAGCATCGATCCTCAGCAACGCAAGTTCACGCGGCAAAGGTAAAATGGCAAGTGGCAAAAGGGCGGCCAAAAGAGTGGGGGGAATCCCTCCCTAAACTAACAGTTTTTATAGTGAAAAATACAATGGAAACACACATAAAGTTGGCAGGATAAACTGTATCACTGAGCAGAACGAGAAGGAAGAGATGTAACATTGCTACATCTTGAAATCTCCGCTCAGGAAAAGTCACAAGACGTGAACTTCGGAACAGGAACCAAGAAACTATCAAAGTATCCAACTTGTACAACTTCCCTCGGCAGCCAGGCCACAGTTCATTGTCTGTCTCTGAAGCTCCTTTGTTTGCCAAGGACGTTCCATTTCTTTTGGAGATCCTCCAAACTGCTGATGTCCTCATGGAAAAATACAATAAGGACCACGGTCAGTTGTCTTCGACCTTATTCCAGCAGAGGTCTCCCTTGCCACATCACAGAATCTGCCACAGCCAGGCCTCGAAATACTGTCAGCTCAGCTAAGGCCTTCATAGGCCACAATAGACCATCTTTAATTAAAGAGACAAAATAAACGTTACTACAGCATAATGATTAAACAGTGTTAACCCCACTAATACCCTTATGTGTATGTATTTATCTAGCTTTGCGACATAAAAAAGCATTAATTCAGACAGCGTTTTGTGCTCAAAATAAACAGCACACAGCAACGTTTAAACATGAAAACTTGCACGTTATTTTTTTAGAAAACAGAAACAGCACACACATGCTAACCCTCGTGTAACTTTCTCTTGTGTTAGAACAAACGGGTTGATTAATAGAAACACACTTACACAAGACAAATAATTAATTGTTATTTATTAATAAATTAATAAAACGCATAGACATGCCAGAGCTTCAAAAGCCCATGAATTTTCTAAAAGAAAACTCCGCTCCAGCAATCCCCCCTTTGGTGATTTTATCACCAAATAAACCCAAAAAAAAAAATTAGTGAAAATTTAGTCCCATTTTAGGAGAAATCAGAAATGTCTTTTCCCCTTACACAACATTAAACACCAGTCACTCTTTCATCATCTCTCTTTGTCTCTAAGTAAACACTCTCCCTCAATTCTTCTAGTTCAATTTCTTGAGGTTCTCTTTTCAACTTCTTATTTTTCTTTTCCTTATTCAATTTCTTTTTCCCTCCCCTGTTTTTACAACACACACACACCAATCTTATTATTAACAAAGCCACAATTATACAAGACAAGGGAAACAATATTCTACCTATAATTGTACTACCTATTTTTGCAATAAAATCCTTAACAGCTATCATTTTATTAGCTATTTTAGTCCACAAACTCCCAGCTTCAAGTGGTACTAATTCTTCATGTAAATCAGTAATATTTTTGATATAGACCTTCAGGTCTTTACTTTCGTCAGGAATGTAAGTACAACAATGTTGAACTTTCAAAATTCCACAGACTCCACCCTCCTTGGCCAAAAGAATATCAAGGGCAAGTCGATTTTGCATAGACATGGCACGTACGGCACTTAATTCCGTATTCACCAAAAGAAACCCTCCTGCGGTATTTGTCGATAAGCGATCAACCACTGTGGATAGTTTCCGAATTCCATAAGCATTTAAAGAAATTCCCACTGCTGGAATCAAAACCCCAAAAATATCACCCACAATTTCAGACCAAGTTTCTCTCTTAAAACGTGCTAATAGGTTAATATCTTCTACATCTCTTATTTTATCTGTATGAAAAATCTTAGGAAAAACCAGGCCCACATAACACGTGCCATACCAATGGTCAGGCAACTTGTAATAAGCCTTGTTCCCACAAACATAGTACACTCCTGGAAAAATCGTATCTTCTCCACCTCTGAAACCCCAACCTGTCGCAATGAAGTATGTATCATGGCACTCACTAGTTCCCACAAAATATGTATCATATTGGGATTTTCTTCTGGTAATGCAAAGTTTACCCTTCTGCGGTGCATCTAGAGCTAAAGTTGGACTAGCCCCATTTTTCAACTCTTTTCCCATCTCAATGTCCCAAATTGTCTCACTCACTTCATATTTTCCCCCTTTCTCATGCATGTTCACTCTCCTTTCTTCTACCATATCCAGGAAAGCTCTCTCTTCTTCTTTCAAACTGCAAGTTAAATTATTCTTAAAAATGTAATCTAATGTTAATCCTTTTTCTTCAATAAAAATCTCACCAAAAGTGTTAGCTTCTTTAGCTGGATTCAGCTCTTTATTCATTGGCAAGTGCCCAAAAATACTATCTCTGTTAGACATCTTATAATCTACTTTCCCTAACAAATAAAAAACACTACTTAAAATACTACAGGAAATACCATATGTAGCTGGTAAATGGTGATAAGTAACACCCTCTGAAACAGATGCAGGTAATTGCATACAGACGTAGCAATCCCTTACTTCCATTGTCTTCACATATTCATATAACAGTTTAGAAAAAACATTACTAGAGAAGTTATTAATTGACCTATCTTTGTGTATGTAACTACTACTTCTAATTGGAACTACTTTTTGTGAATTTTTCTCTACATTTGTCACATTCCCTATATTCATTCCAAACTCTACTCTAAAAGTAACTAATAAAACTAAAACACCCCATAGAAGCATTAATAATCCAGTACAACAGCAGCACATTCTGCACCACCTCTTAAAGAAGGCACATCTATTTCTATTATCCTCTATGTTAGCCATTTTAGTTTAGCCTCTACTACTCCACTACTGTTTGAACTTCTTCAATTTTTCAACAATTCTTCAGCTTTCAGTTTATCCAAACGATTTCCTCGTTCACTTGATCCAAGTGAATCCTTCTTTCACTCAGTTTGGATACTTGTCATTCTTTACTTCAATTTCTTCAACATCAAATTGTATCAGATCTCCAACGTCGGAATCCTCAGTACTCGACTCTTCTCCAATGTCAGTCAAGAGTACCTTCAGAATTTCACCAGTATCTTCCTCAACCACTTTTCTCAAGACCACTTCCGGATTATCTCGAGTCACTGTTTCTTCTTTTCCTTCTTCAGACAGTGTCACATAAGACCATTCCGGTGATCTGTACTTTTGGTTGGGTCTTTTAACTCTTTTTATTTCCACTGGCTCTTTTGATCTCCTTGATTCTTCTCCTTCAGCCTTTGAAGTTTGACTTGATATTTCATTCACTTGTTCAGCTTTTGATGAATTTGCTCTTATTACTCTGTATCTCACTCTTTTAACTCGGTTGTTAGGCCAACGATCTCCTTTCACAACCTTCTTCGGCCTTGATTCTTTAACACTCTTTTCTCCAATCAAAGTTCTTTTTCTCAGAACTCGACCCTCTGTTTGTTCATCCTCATCATCTGTTTCAAGAGCCTCTTGTTTTCGTTTCCCAGCAGTTTTCTTCTCCACAGATTTTTTCACCACTGTTTGAGACTTCCCTACTTCTGTCCCTCCTCGGGTCTCCGACACGCAATCTTCTTGCTGTCTACTTGTCCCTTCACCTAGCTCCTCATCAATGTTCCCTACACCTCCTCGGGGGTCTTCCGCAATCTGTCCTTCTCTATCTTCTTCTGACCCTGTTTCCTCAAGAATAATCTCAAGTGGTTCTTCAATCTCCTCCTCTTCTGATTCAGGAGTAGTTTCTGTGTGATTTTTCTTTTCCTTTCTTTTCCCTCCACTGCTACTTGAAACTTCAGGCTCTTTAACAGAATCTGATCTCCCTTCTGATACTCGCAGTGATTCTCTTGAAGCTCTCTCTGCTTCTTTTCTCACTGATTCCGTATCTTCAGGATCTTCACCATCACT
Organism: Triturus cristatus; assembly: GCF_964204655.1. Lineage (NCBI taxonomy): Eukaryota > Metazoa > Chordata > Amphibia > Caudata > Salamandridae > Triturus > Triturus cristatus. Next base: position 1,008,595,059 of record NC_140593.1, on the reverse strand, counting down.
AGAATCTGACTCTTCAAAATACTCTTCACCAGTTCCCTCTCTCGGACTTGGAACTCTCAGAGTATGACTTGCATGTACCCAGTGCCTCACTCCAGCACACTTTACTGCAGTCGTTGTAGTCAGAATAACTTGTCTTGGCCTTCCCCACCTTGGAATCAAGCAATTTCTTCTTCTGTGCACCTTAATCCTCACCCAGTCTCCTGGACTCAGATCATGGGCTTGCTTCTTCTCAAGTGTGGTAGCTTCTTCTCCAACCTGGTGAAACACAGAATGAACTGCGTCAGCCAGGCCTTTACAGTAATCCAAAATCATGTCATCAGTTATTGACACCAACTTATTCACAGGCACAAATGCATGGCGCATAGCACGTCCCATGATTATTTCATGCGGGCTCAAACCAGTAGTTCTATCTGGAGTAGATCTCATTGTCATCAGGACTAGAGGTAACACATCTGGCCATTTCATGCCAGTGGCTAAACACATCTTTCCAATTCTATTCTTGATTGTGCCATTAATCTGCTCAACCACACCAGAAGCCTCTGATCGGTATGCACAATGTAGCTTCTGCTGTATTTTCAATGCTTCACAAATTAAACCTATGAGTTCATTTTGAAAGTGTCTACCTCTATCAGACTCAACTGTAACTGGAAACCCGTACCTAGGAATCAACTCTCTCAACAGTAACTTTGCCACTGTTAATCCATCATTTCTTCTAGTCGGGTAAGCTTCCACCCACCTTGAAAACAAACAGACTACCACTAAAACATACCTCAGTCTGTTCACTTGGGGCATTTCAATGAAATCAATCTGCATTCTTGTAAAAGGACCTCCTTCTCTGCCAATTGTCCCTAGACTCACCACTGTCTTTTTCCCTGTGTTAAATTGCTGACAAATCAAACACCTTTGACAGATGCTCTCCGCTATTGTCCTAAAATTTGCATTGTACCAGGTTTGTTTAAAGGACCTTACCATCGCATCCCTCCCCAGATGTCCCTGGCCATGATACATCCTTGCCATTGACGACAAAATTGAGTTTGGCATTACTGGTCTGCCATCTCTGTAGACCCAAACATGGTCTGTTTCTCTTGGAGCACATCCTGCCTTAACCCAATCTTGTTTCTCTTCTTCTCCTGCCTCATCTTGTAACTGCTTTACTTCATCCCACGTTTCTAGGACATTAGTAAACATCACAGAAAGAAAAGACATTTCTTCCATCCTATCCCTGTTGATCGATTGATTTGTTTTGGCACAATACTGTGCCACATCGTTGGCATATCTGTTACCAACAGTGATAAAATCATCCCCTGAACCATGTGCAGCACATTTCACAACTGCTAACTCCTTAGGCAGCTGTATCGCCTCAAGCAATTTTCCAATCAATTCAGCATTCTTTATCGGAGTCCCACCCGATGTCAAGAAACCTCTTTGCAGCCAAAGTTGGCCAAAGTCATGCACCACTCCAAATCCATACTGACTATCAGTCAACACAGTCGTCCTCAAATATTTCCCAATCTCACAAGCTTTTGTCAATGCCACTAATTCAGCAACTTGCGCAGATTTCACTCCTTTCAATGGTGATGCTTCCATGACCTCTGAAACTTTGCACACTGCATATGCTGCACATAGCACACCATCATCATTTCTCAAGCATGATCCATCTACAAACAACACATGGTCATTCTCAGGTAAGGGAATATCCCTTATGTCTGGTCTTGGTTTTGTACAGTACTCAAGCACATCCAAACAATCATGATCATCTTCCATCTTTATACCCACATTTTCAATATCCGGTAAAAGTGTCGCTGGATTCACATTCACACACCTCTCAAGAGTCACATTTGATGCTCCCAGAATCACCTTTTCATACTTAGTCAACCGACTATGTGACATATGCTGAGTTCTGCTTCTCGTCAAAAGAATTGCCACATTGTGAGGTACGAATACCCTTACAGGATATCCCATTATGATTCCCTCACTCTGTTCCAGGCTTCTGCATGTTGCAGCCACAGATTTCAGACAACCTGGTAAACCCACAGCTACAGGATCAAGTGTTGATGAGAAGTACGCAATAGGCCTTCTCAATTGTCCATGTTTCTGTATTAACACTGAAAGTGCACATCCATTTCTCTCACTGCAGTACAGTTCAAACTCTTTCTCGTAGTCAGGCATACCCAAAGCTGGGGCCTCACACATTTTAATTTTGAGCTCTTCAAATGCTGCCAATTGTTCTTCATCCAGATTCAATGGATCTGTCATTTCACTTTTTGTCAATTTAATCAATGGCTTTGCTATCAAGGAAAAAATAATTATCCACTGACGACAATAACCCACCATACCCAGGAACATTCTCACTTCTCTCTGGGTTTTTGGAGCTTTCATTTCTCTGATTATTCTGATCCTGTCAGTAGTCACTTTTCTCAGACCTTTTTCAATATTGTGTCCAAGATAATGCACCTCTTTCTTGCAAAATTGCAATTTGGCTGGAGATACCTTTAACCCTCCATCTGCCAGATGATTCAGTAAAGCTATGGTATCCACTTCACAAGCTTCACGTGTCTTTGATGCCACCAGTAGGTCATCAATGTACTGCACTAACACTGAGTTTCAGGCATGATCAGACTCTCCAACGATTTTTTCAATAACTGATTGAATATCGAAGGACTCTCCGTATACCCCTGTGGGATACGACACCATGCTAAAATACGCTGGCCAAACCTAAATGCAAAAATCGTCTGGCTGTCATGATGCAATGGAATTGAAAAGAACGCATGACACAAATCAATCACTGTATACCACTCAGCATCATGTGGAATTTGATACAGAATCACTGATGGGTTTGGCACAATAGGACAACATGCCACCACAATTTGATTAACTTTTCTCAGGTCTTGCACGATCCTGAACTTGCCATTGGGCTTTTTCAGTCCCATTATTGGTGAATTACACGGACTACTCAATAGTTCTCTTAAAACTCCTTGCTGAATCATTTTCTCAATTATAGGAGTTATCCCTTCAATTATTTCTGGCGTCATTTTGTACTGAGGAATGTTAGGATATGTAATTCCCTCTTTCATTGCAATTTTCACTGGATCTACATTATTCATCAATCCCACATCCTCTCCTGTAAAATCCCAAACTGCTCTTTTCACTGTGTCTCTCAACTCTTGAGGCAAATCCTCCGGATTAAACACAGCAAATGCACCAATTAACTCACTTTCTCTATTTTCTAGAGTCATTCGGTAGAAAACATCATCATCTGGTGTCTCAAAAGCTATTCCATCTGGTGTACAAAAAATTGTGCAGTTCATTTTACACAATAAGTCCCTACCTAACAGGTTCACTGGACTCGTGTCACAGACAATAAATCTGTGCATGTCTGAAAATTTCCCTATCTGTACTCTTACTGGTTCAGTAAGACGTGTTCTGATTTGTGTATTGGCTACACCAACTACTTGGATTGCTTCATCCGAGAGAGGAAGATTTCTAACATCTGTTGACCTGACAGTTGATCTTGTCGCACCTGTGTCTACCAAAAAAGTAACACTCTCCTCATTTATTTTCCCATCCACAAATGGTCCTGCCTGGTCTATTTCTAGAGTTGCACCAAGTATGCACTCTTCCTCCTCTCTTCGGCACCGTCAATAATCACCCTCAGACTCACTCCCTTCACTCTTTAACAAGTACTGTTGTACTTTGTTAGAACGTCTTGGTTTGTTTACCTGCTCATCATTGAAGAATCCCGAGTCCTGATTGTACTTTGTACCCCTCTATTCTGCGGCAAGGGCGGTTTTGGCTCTTGACTCTGCTGTCTCACAACTTTCTGTTGTTGCTGTTGATTATTCCCTTCATTCTGCACCTGTTGATTTAAGGATTTACCCTCATTATTCACTAATGGTGGATTAGGACATTCAGATCTCCAATGTCCCAGCTGGCCACAGTTGTGACAAGGGAACTTCTTCTTGGCTTCCTCAAGACTTCCTTTCCCCTTTCCTGCATATCTGGGTCTATTTCCTGCATTATTTCCTGGATTATTCGCCTGTTCCACTAACTGTGCTTCCTGTCTTTCTGCAACTTTCACCTGTGCCCACATTGCTTTCTCTTTCAGCTTTCTTTGTTTTGCTTCAATTTCATCACTGAAGTATTTTGCATGTCTCAGAATCTCATCTACTTTTTTACTCTGCCAATCCACTGTGTGTTCACGAATTCTCTCACCAATTTCAGGTCTTAAACCATATACAAATCTGTATACAAAATGACTCAAATCCTTGTCACCCAGGTGTTCATCTCCACTGAATTGTTTAAAAGCCAGTATCAACCTTTCGTAAAAAGCATGAACTGATTCTTTTGCTTCCTGTTGTGTTCGGTCTATCTTAACCCAGTCTGTCTCTTTTGGAGGAACTTTACTCTTCAGGTATACCATCACCTGATCATACTTCCTCATCACTTCTGGATCTGGTGCCCCTGTTCTTGAATCTCTTGGATATTCCTCAGTAGGCCAACTCACAACTATTTTACACGCAGTCCACAAGTCTGCTGGAACAATTATATCAAACAGACTATTCAGGTCAACCCACAGCACTTTTGACAATTTCACAAACCTATCTACCTGCCTATACCACTCGACGGGCTTTTCTCTCAATCGAGGGAAATCATTCGTAAATTATAATATATCCTGTCTGGTCCATGGAACATGTACATATCCTCCTCCAGGTATTTCTCTCATAGGATAATTATCCACTGGTTTCTCTTTTTCTCTCACTGGAAATGCTGAATAAGTTGTTCTATCTTCAGATTCCTCTCTTTTCTTATACCACCTATCCTTCCACTTTTCTACATCACCCCATCTTCGCAATAATGCCACCATTTCTTTAATCTGTCCTGTTCTACCAGAAGTATTCAAATTTTCAATGTCTTTCTCTGTGAAATCCATCCTGTAAGTTTTCTGCAAAACCTTTACTTTATCAATGTCAACTCCTTGCTCATTTGCTATCGCTCTTAGTCTATCATGAGTATTTCTTGCTCTCCATGTTATGCTTTTACACATAAACATTAATTCACCATCATGATGACTCTTCAGGATTTCTGTTGGAACTGTTCCTGTCACAAGCTCTTCTAATTCTATACGTAACTTAACCACATCAATAACTTGTGAATCCTTATCCTTTTTCTGAAGAACCTTCATCCAATCATTTAAATCATCAACTGTTATTTCAGCAGTTTTTCTCACTGGAACCACTTTTTTCTGCGGTTCTAGAATTGGCATCCCTGAACAACTGGGTTCACTAACATCCAATAGTTCACTACATGTGTCATGTCTTGTTTGTCTCAGGTCACTTCTTTCTGCTCTTTTATCTGAATCTCCTGAAGGACCAACTGAATTCGTTAGGTTATTTCCAACATATGGAATCACTAGTCCATTCTCACCTGCTCTCTGTTTGTCAAACACAGGCATAACCGGACCTATTGTTACAGGCACCGTAACAGCTTCCAGATTCTTCGTTAACTCCCTAATTTTCTCAGTCAGTTCTGTTGTCGTTTTTGCTAATTTTCTGGCATTTTCCTCACTACCTCGATTCTCTCTCTCCCTGAAAGAACTACTACCTCTTGATTCAGGTGTCATTTTTTCTTTCTCAACTGTATCTCTTATCGGAGAAACAACTGGTGTCTCATATCTGACTCAGGAACCCTTTCTACAGAAGGAGCAGAAACTTCAACTGTTCTCATTGAATATAATCCCTCCGTCATATTAACATCTCGCCATCTTTTCATCCGATCATGATGTGTTTCACGATCATGTCTCCTCCCAAACATGTACCTGTAGTACCCTCCAGATCTTTGCTTTTCTCGCTCATGAACTTCCTCTTCCCATTCCACTAAAGCCTCAAACTGTGTAGGTCTCGGCTTCGGGTCCAAGCATAACATCTTTTCCCGTAAATTTCTCAACACGGCCTAATTAAATGAACCATGTTCTGGAAATGCTAGAAAACCATCTTCTTTAGTATACCTAACCCAATTCTGTAACCATATACAGGTATGTAATCCATATTTCGCAGCCATGAAGGATGCAGGTGTTTTCGCTGGAGGTAGCAACTCACCCTCTCTCGTTTTAACCTCTTTATCTTTGCTAAACCACTTTTTAACTTTCCCAAAGAATGTTTTCTTCTTTTTCTCCTCTTGATAATACATTTTAGCGCTTACTAAAAACTCTCTACTCTTTCCGTATTATAATTATACAATACGAGTTAACGCACCAATCCTGGAGCGTCTGCGTCACTAATCACCTCTTCCAATCCTTGCGCGACTCACACTAACGCACCAATCCTAGCGCGAACCCTATTCTGATTCACTATCCAATCAGTGCGCGGACCTTCTGACGTCAACAGCCGCTGCAGTCTCTGTCTCCTGTCTGTGTCACTCGTCTACCCCTCCTTTACAAAAACTCTCAGTAGACTTTGTGTGTCAAAATTTCTACAAAATCTATTAGTTACAACATGAAAACATCTCCATTGTCTGCTTCGCTAACCACAGAATAGTAAAAGAGAATCTATTTCTCAAGAATCAACAAACTTATATACATCGCATAACTGTTTCCTCTAGGACTTATCCAAAGAGTCTTACAATCAATAAATGTATATGCATTCACGCACATTCATACAAGAAAAATATAGTACATGCACACAGAATCCTGCTTCCCGAGAACAGCGCACAATCTGTCCTATTACAGAATTATAACTCACAACAACTAAGCAGCTTACCTCTGCCCAGTTCCTCAAACAAGCTCAGAGAATACCTATTACTCCTCCCGCAATAAGCTTTAACGGAAATCCTCTACGGATCCCTGGGACTTAAGACCAGAGTTTCACAGATAACCTTCACTACGATACACACTCCTTACATACCAGAAATGTTTTCTAATAGTAACATACGACGATGTCACTGATTCCGAACCCAGACAATGTGAACGCGCAACTTCAATTGTCACACGTAATTCCTTACAATTCCGTCTTTCCCGAGAGCAGCATTTACTTTCCTCTGCCCTACTACGGAACTGCTACAGCAGCTTCCAAATTCCAGAAGCACTACATATAACTCAACATGACGACTCCAACATATAGTATTAGTACATATACCAATATCATCAAAAATAAATCAATAATCAATAAGCCAATATACAAGCAATCTTATCTTATCAGATCAAGACAACCATCTATAACCATCCTCTGCTACCAGAGAAATTGATAGAGATCAGGGTATCAAAAATATGCCCACTACCACAGATAGAGTAATCTCACAGTTACACGCACATACATTCATCATACGCTAGGGCCCATTTCACTAACATACGCTCAAATACTCTACCAGCAATAAACCTGTGGGAAGAAAACTCCTAAACCACCCTGCATCTATATCTAAGCGATAGGACCTGATTATAGTGGTTGTTCTTAAACATACTCTATACAATCTATACAACAATGATCAAAAATGTACACAATAATTGACAAGAAAGAATATTCAACACCATATTTTAAAATTATATTGCTTTATCTAAAATTAGTCAAAGTAAATCAGAATAAATCATTTCCCATAGTTACCTATTCTAACTAAGTGTCAGAACGGGTCAGGACCAGTCTCTCGGTAAAGTCTCTCAAGACAGAGTCCTCAGCATCGATCCTCAGCAACGCAAGTTCACGCGGCAAAGGTAAAATGGCAAGTGGCAAAAGGGCGGCCAAAAGAGTGGGGGGAATCCCTCCCTAAACTAACAGTTTTTATAGTGAAAAATACAATGGAAACACACATAAAGTTGGCAGGATAAACTGTATCACTGAGCAGAACGAGAAGGAAGAGATGTAACATTGCTACATCTTGAAATCTCCGCTCAGGAAAAGTCACAAGACGTGAACTTCGGAACAGGAACCAAGAAACTATCAAAGTATCCAACTTGTACAACTTCCCTCGGCAGCCAGGCCACAGTTCATTGTCTGTCTCTGAAGCTCCTTTGTTTGCCAAGGACGTTCCATTTCTTTTGGAGATCCTCCAAACTGCTGATGTCCTCATGGAAAAATACAATAAGGACCACGGTCAGTTGTCTTCGACCTTATTCCAGCAGAGGTCTCCCTTGCCACATCACAGAATCTGCCACAGCCAGGCCTCGAAATACTGTCAGCTCACAGCTCACAGCTCACAGGCCACAATAGACCATCTTTAATTAAAAAGACAAAATAAACGTTACTACAGCATAATGATTAAACAGTGTTAACCCCACTAATACCCTTATGTGTATGTATTTATCTAGCTTTGCGACATAAAAAAGCATTAATTCAGACAGCGTTTTGTGCTCAAAATAAACAGCACACAGCAACGTTTAAACATGAAAACTTGCACGTTATTTTTTTAGAAAACAGAAACAGCACACACATGCTAACCCTCGTGTAACTTTCTCTTGTGTTAGAACAAACGGGTTGATTAATAGAAACACACTTACACAAGACAAATAATTAATTGTTATTTATTAATAAATTAATAAAACGCATAGACATGCCAGAGCTTCAAAAGCCCATGAATTTTCTAAAAGAAAACTCCGCTCCAGCAGATGCAAATTATGAGCTTTGGGGGGGCGGCCGACCAACGGGAGGCCTGCCCCTCCTGGGGGATTTTGGGCCAGGGGGCAGCCAGAGTCCAGCGGGCTGGTTGGCTATACTCTGGCGTTTTTTTGGGCTCCGTGGGCTAGGGTGGGCTATATTTGAGCTGGTTATGTATATAGCCGGTCATCTTAGGTCACGGGCCACCATTTTGGTGGCTTGTGACACGATGGCCGGCTGGGGTGGGTTCTGGCATTTCTAGTTTTGTCATTTCTAGTTTTGTGGCATTTCTAGTGGTGGATCGTTGGTTGCCTTGGCCTGTTAGTGTGGCATGTGGCGTGTGGCTAGGCCTGTGAAAGTGCTGTGGTGACAGAGAACGTGGTCGGAGGCAGCGGGAGATCGGCTTACCGGAGTTGAAGGCATCGACGGGACACGGTTGCTGGAATGGCGCACTTTGAAGTGTTGGTGGCAATCCGCCTTTTAGAGGACGCGGGCCGCACAGATATGCTGCGGCCCGACGTTAAGGTGAGGAACCCCCAGGCGGGCTGCGAGCGGTGTCGCGGCGGCTGTGATCGCCTGCGAGCCTCTGTGCGCCAGGAAGCGGGTGACGGCGGAGGCAAGGGGCACAGCCATGCTGCACACGCGGCCGCGCCGCTCAAGCGTTTGCGAGGCGGGAGGTGGGGCGCGGCTGTGCAGCCCGCGTTGATGTTTAACCCCTTCGATGCTGCGCAGATTCCGCCGCTGGGCTGGCGGAATCTTGCGCGGGCGTGGTCATGACGGAATGGTTCCGTCATGAGCACAGCTCAACCGTGGGTCATGACGGAACCATTCCGTCATGAGCACCGAAGGGGTTAAGGAGGGGGCATGAGGGGTGGCTTGGCCCAGGGGAGCGCTCAGGCTACGGGGATCGGCGCGGGGGGAGCGATTCAGAAAGGGGCGCAAGGCCTTCAGCAGGAGGTGGTAGTGTCAGGGCAGGCACAGAGCGGTGGGGAGGATGCTCCCACCATGGGGAACAGCGACTGGGCCTCTCCAGTGCTCATCGATAGCGCGGATGAGGGGGAGGGGGCAGGAGAGGACAGGGGGGGCAGAGGGAACGAGGGAGGAACCCCAGGGCACCGTGGGGCGGGATGTGCCACAAGGGGTGGTGGGGGAGGGGCCTGGGGGGAGGGGGGCACATGGGTTGCCCGGGGGCGATGGGATGGCGGAGAACGGCTGGGAGCGGGGGGAGAGTGTAGGGGTGGCGTGTGGGGATTTGGCGCGATGGGGTCCCTGTCGGCTCTGGACACGGGGTGGCAGCGCGAAGGGGCGCCGGAGGGCAGGAGCAATCGGAGGTCATACGCTGGGGGGATCTGTTGGGGTCAGCGGGGCCGGGGGGTGCAGAGGTCGTGGGGGGGTACAGGGGAGCGACGCGGTTTGCCGGGAAGTGGAGTCGTTGGTCTGGAATGACGGGGAGGGGGGCGCGGTCAGTTTGGGGGACGGGGTGTGGGGTACTCGGGACGGGGGAGGTGGCCCGGGGCCTGGCGGTCTACCCCATCACGGCAGGGGGGGCATTAGTCCGGTGCGAGGGGGCAGGGCAGGGTTGGGGGGACCTTGGGGAGAGTTTTGGGGGTGTGGCGGCCTGGGGGACAGGATTAACCCTGGCACATCGGACTCCACTTCTTTCTTTTGGCAGGACCAGCTGGCAAGGTGCTCAGGAGAGCAGCATGCGCTCCACCCCACCAAGAGGATGGGCCGGCTCTGCCCTATGCGGGCGGTCGCTCTCCCACAAGGGACCTCAATGTGGTGTCATCTGGGAGGCTGGGCGGTAAGTCCCCGCTAGCCCCCCCCTGAAGGGTCGATGCGGCCACCAGGGGACGGGGCAGAGGTCCGCCAGTACCGAACGGGACCTACCGGAGTTGCGTGCTGGCCAGCGGAGAGAGAGTGTGGACTTGAGCGACTTGCTCTGCACTTTCAGGGAGCGGGCGGGGTTGAGCAGGCTGGAGCCCACGGAGGGCAGAATCTGGCAGGAACGTGCAGGGCTGACAGGGCTGGAGTCCGAGGAGGATGGCCCGGCCCAGTTGGATTATGATGAGGAGAGCGTGGAGGAGGGAGAAATAGTTGAACAAGGGAGGGGGAGGGGCAGGACGGGGGGCTATGAGTAATGCTGTGCCTAGTTTCTTACAGGGAGGTGTGCCCAAGGTACACAACGCAGATAGAGTGACAGCACCACCTGCACGACTGGTTAGGCGGCGGGATCCAGTGCGGACGCCGAACTTGACGCCAGGTAAGGCACGACACAGGATGGAGAGCGGGTCAGGCAGTGTTCCACAGGCGAGAGTCTCGGTCGGCACCGATGCGTGGAGGGAGGGAGGATGGGGGGTGAGTTTGCGTAAAGGAACGTACGTGCAGGATACGGGGGTGGGGCCGGAGGAGGAGGGCCCAGGGAACATGGGAGCGAGGCCTCAGGAGGAAAGGCCGCTGAGGCACCCAAGGAGGGCAAGGAGGGTAAGGAGGGTAAAGAGAGCCACGATGTCCCGGTACGCAAACTGCCATACATGGGCATTATGAAGCCCTTGGGGGTCCACTTGTCTTTGGCCACCAAAGAGAAGATATGGAAAGGCAAGTACGTGGATATCTTAAAGTTCCTACATCGCGAGCTGACAGCAAAGGTGGGGGTCAAAGGAGGAGCAGTTGGAACTGGCCAGGAGGCCGAGGGTACACTTGAACATTGAGAATTGGTTGGCTGGCTTTTTGATTTTTGCCAGCATGTACTGTGAGAAGTACCCTGACAGGTCCATTGCGCTTTTTAATTACATGGACGTGATTCGGCAGGTGCAGGTCACGTACCGGGGTTACGCTTGGTTGCATTATGATGAGGAGTTCCGGGCGTGGCTGGCATGGGATCCGGAGGCGAAATGGGGAGAAATCTATTCGGATCTATACCAGCAGACCATGGGTGGGGCAAAATTCAGCAAAACCATATACACTGCCAGCGGACTCCCGCTCGCACCATGCCCCTTTCCAACCAGCCCCACCCGCGGGGGGTGGGGCAAGGAGGGAACACCACCAAAAGCACAATGGAAGCGTGCTGGAACTTCCACAAGGGGGCTTGTACGAGGCAATATTGCAAGTTCCGGCACAAATGCTCCAAGTGCTCGGGGCGCCACCCAGTGGTGCAATGCTGGGGGGCGGGAGGTGGCGGTCAGGGTCAGCAGTCCGCACTGGCAGGGCCGCAACAGGGGGGTAGGGGAGGCAGGGGAGGACAAGGGAATTTGGAAAAAAGGCTCATACGCCAATTAAGCAGGACTGGCTGGAGAACCTCTTGGCGTCTTATCCACGGACCGAAGACACGAGACTGCTGCGGCAAGGGTTTCGGGAGGGTTTCCGGCTGGGGTATGAGGGTCCGAGAATTGCCCACTGGGCCAAAAATCTAAACTCTGCTACGACACACGGGGTGATGGTGTGGGACAAATTGGGCAAGGAGGTCCGGGAAGGGTGGATGGCTGGGCCGTTTCTGGTGTCCCCTCTCCGGGACCTGATCATCTCCCCTATCGGAGTGGTGTCAAAGAAAGAGCCTGGACAGTATCGGCTGATTCAGCATCTGTCGTGGCCGGAGGGGGCGTCGGTCAATGATTTCATAGCGGCTGAGCTGTCATCGGTATCTTACTCCTTCGTGGATGTGGCATGGCGGCTGGTCGCGGCGGTGGGGACGGGTGCCCTCATGGCGAAATGCGATATCAAGTCCGCTTTTCGGCTGCTCCCGGTACACCCAGAGGACTATCAACTGTTGGGTATAGAGTTTGAGGGGTCCATCTTTGTGGACAAAGCGTTGCCCATGGGGTGTTCCCCATGGGGTGTTTCATATCTTGCGCATTGTTTGAGAGCTTCAGTACCTTCTTGCAGTGGGTCTTTTCGTGGCACAAAGGCAAAGAGACGGTGACGCACTACCTGGATGACTTTTTCCTCGTGGGACTGCCCGGTTCGGTGGACTGCCAGCGGCAGCTGAACAGTTTTACAGAGCTCATGGGCTACCTGGGTGTGCCCCTGGCACCAGAGAAAATGCAAGATCCCAGCACGATGCTGTCATTTCTGGGCATAGAGATAGACTCGGTGGCCATGGAGGCCCGCTTGCCGGGAGATAAGAAGGTGCACATGCTGCTGTTGGTCGACACCATGTTGGCGAAACAGAAAGTGACGGTGTGGGAGGTACAGGTTCTCTTAGGACATTTGAACTTTGCATGCCGAGTGGTGCGAGCGTGTTGAAAATTGAAATAACGATGTGAGTAAGCATTTACTAAAGACATGAATTCCCCTTTTATGACCGAGTTTCTTCCGTTATGTTGACTAACATCTGGACTCCATTTTGTATTGTCATGCCTCCACGTGCGTAGCACGAGAAGAGTCCTATCTTCGTGTTAGTTGCTCTTGTAATCTGCCTAGTAACAGTCTATAAATAGCTCCTTTGTCCGTCTGGCGCATGCCCAGACTTGACCACATCTGTTATCAGTTAGTCCTTGCTTGACCATGTTTTCGCGGGCTCAAGGAGTGTGTTAGCTCCGCCCATATATTGATTCTGTATCGAAAATGACCATAAAAGGTAATACTCTTTGCCTCATGTTGTATCCACCCACTTATGAACCCCTCTGTTGTGTATAAAAGGGGACCGTGTATGCAAGTTCTGTGTGCTACTCTATGCAATACTGAAGAGTGTTGTATGGATTGTAGGACCACCCTTAAGGGTTAATAAACTTTGTCTTTGTACTTTGCAGTTTCCGTGCCAACTTCCTTGTAGATTCCATTTGCAGGAGAGCGAACCCTTGTGTCCTGCGGGCCTAGCTGGGGCCTATATTCATCAATTGGCGCCCGTCACGTGGGGCTCATCGGCGACTCGGATGCTCGAAGGACTGGTCGTGACGAAGGTGAGGAATTTGGCCGGGGATGTGATCACTGCCAGAGGCATTTTAGTCCTGGCATCCCGAGGTTTTCTTCCTTCCCTTCCGAGCTGACCATCTGGGTGGCGCCGGTCCTCGACTGAGACCTCTTCTGTCGGTCCTGCCGTGACAGCCGTTTGGGCGAATTTTGGAGCTTGGCAGTTGGAATCTGGACACTCTTGATTGGTAAGAACCGCTGTACGGTACTTGCTCCGAGTTTTTGAAGCCTGGATTGGCTATTTGAGTTTGATTTGTGATGACCGGTCATATCTTGTATTGATTACTGTGAGAATATATGCGTTGCAACACATATAGGCAGGTAATGTGGAGATATTTCTCCGGAGCTGTGTAAATTTGAACGGCACAACGTTTAAGTGCCATTTTTGATAATACTGCATATTTTGCATTATTTTTGAGCATGCCTGCTTTTAGCGCACTCCGTAAGTGGTGCTGCTGCTTTGGAAACCGGTTAGACCTCGAGGACTCTGCTCCAGCCCCCCCAGAGGGGACGCCTAATAGGGATATGTATGTGAAGCATGGTCTTTCTTCCATAATGTACAGCACGGTATGGAGGAAATACACCAAAAAGGATCCTGAGTTACGATGGCCTTTGTATGGATCGTTTGATATGCGTAAGATTGAGTATGTGGAACAGTGTATGTGTAAATGGCGTGCTCGTCAAGATATGTTTGAGTGTGTCCGGTTATGGGTGAAGGAAGTGCGTGAGCGAGAGAAACGTGAGAAAGCGCTGTTTGATAAAGAGTAACGGAAGAATGATCATGTGCGAGCGCAGGAAGCGAAGCGTCGGGAGGAAAGAGAACAGACGGAGAGACAAGAGAAAGAACGTAGGCTGCAAGTGTCGGGTCAATATGCTGTTCGGCAGCCTCTTTATCCTGTCCTTACTAATCTTGATGATGATTTTTATTTATTAGATCGCTCTCCGCCCCCTTATGTTGGCGCGTCTGCCCCGAGGTCACAGGATTCTGGATCGGCTTCGGATAAGGTAGACACGCGGTCTATGTTATCAGTTGAACGTATGGGTGAGCTTCGGAAAGTTTCTTTTCGTGCACTTAAGGGCAAGTTATCCCTCGCTGAATTGTTGGACTCTTGGGAAAAGTGGCAGGATAGAGAGAAGTTGTATTTTTTGGGACACTTTTCTGATGAAGTGATTTCTGCCTTTCGGAAATATTCGGAAGTTTTTGAGCCTGATGATGTAGTATTAGATGCTAAAGCATTGCGTAACGGTGTATTTTCTCCCTCTAAGGCACCTGATGCGGCTCGACGGCTGTTTGCATTACGGGACGCGGCGAGTGACCTTAAAGAGAGAGCGCGCCTAAAAGCAGAGGAGGAAAAGCAGTCGGATTCACGTATCGGTGATGACCAATCATCTACCTCCCACTCAGATAAGAGCGAACTAGTGCATGCTAAACCAATGCGAGAGGCGGCACCTTTGTATGTTCCTCCTAAAGGAGCGGGAACTAGTGCGGATATTACCTCCGCCGATGCTAAGGGATATTTTGTGTACAATTGGGTTTATACTCCCTGGCATAGGGCTGATGTTATGGCATTAAAGAATGCATTGCCTGATCCCCGCAAGAATCCAGCGGCCTTTTACGAAGAAGTCGAGGGGGCCTTGAATTCTTGTACTATGACCTTAGCAGATATAGATCTGTTCTTTGGGCTTATTTTACCACCGGATATGTGGCGATCCGTACGGAAGGGGGATGATCAAGCCGCTTTTAAGGCTCGGTGGTCTGAGCTTGAGGATGAGGATAGGGAGAGGAAGCCCGCGCAGAAACCACCTCAGATTATCCTAGATCTCCCCGCTGCTATTTTGACCAAGTTAAAAACAATCATTCCCCCTAAAAAGATTGACTGGAATATGTTAGCTTCGTGTAAACAGAAAGTTGATGAATCAGTTTCAGATTTCTTTACGCGCTTTGAGGAGACATTTCACGATTTTAGTGGTCAGTCACTTACGGATGATACGGGTCGACACCTCTTTGCTGATAAATATGTGGCGAATTTATTACCGGCAATAGCAGCCCGCCTAAAAGCGAGTGAAAGTTCTTGGTCCACTGCGTCTCCGACAGCCCTCCTGACTATAGCTCAGTATTATGAGCGTCAGGAGCAAGAAGCGAAGGGGCAGGAGGAGAAGAAGGCGAAAGATTTAAAAACGAAGGTGATGTTAGCGCAAGTGTATGGTCCGCCCCGTCGGGGTGTCAATAGAGGTAGGGGAGGATTCTATGGTCCTCCTTCGGGCCGATCCGATTTGAATAGGAATCAATGTGCGTATTGTAAACAATCGGGACACTGGGCCAGAGATTGCCCGGCGTTGTATGCATCGCGTCAGGGGCATAATCAGGGTGGACCGAGAGGTAGAGGGGGTTCCTCGAATTTTAGAGGGAATTCTAATGATCACGCTCGTTTTGAACCTACCGGGCAGCAACGAGATAGACCTAATGTCTTTGATCGACAAAACCAGTATCAAATGTCAGGGACTGACCGCTCTGGGTACCATGATTCACAGCATGCATAGGAATGCGTTGGATGGGGGTTAGAATCAGTTGAGGTGCCAGTTGATCAGAAGGGTCCTTATGTATCAGCGAAGGTTTTGGGTTCTACTGATCAGTTCCTAGTGGATACAGGAGCGACTCGTAGCGCGCTGTCTAAACAATTGGTTCCAAGGGCTCCCCCATCTGGCTTAATGGTTACATCGGTAGGGTTTGACGGTACACTCTCCCGAAGCCCTCTTTCTCGACCCCTTACATTCCAGGTTGATTCCCTTTCTGCACCCTGTCCGTTTTTGCTTGCCCCGAACACGCCGGACAACATTATGGGTCTTGATATGCTCAAGCACTTCAGAGCTACGATCCGCTGCTCCCCCGCTGGAGTGCATGTGATATTAAATGATAATCACCCTCTGTCTGAACGGATGTGTGTGGTTGCAGAGGATACTGTGTTAGCAACTCTCCCTCGTACTTTGTGGGCCATTTCGGATACCGATGTGGGACAGATGGTGATTCCGCCTGTCCATATTAGTGTCCAGGAGGGGGCGGTGTTACCACGCCTCCCGCAGTATCGTATTTCCCAGGAGGGGAAGGAGGCTCTTATACAGATTGTGCAGGATTTGATTAAGGTGGGAGTAGTGGAGGAAGTTCCCTACAACGTCTGTAACAGTCCAATTTTACCCATCTTGAAGAAGGATACGGATGCCAAAGTTTATCGGTTTATAATTGATTTGAGGGAGGTGAACAAGATCGTGATACCTCAGTATCCAGTGGTTTCTGATATCACGACGTTGCTCACTTTGGTCCCGCCTACGGCGACCACGTTTTCGGTTATTGATTTGAAAAATGCTTTCTTTTCGATTCCTATTCATCCCGATAGCCGATACCTTTTTGGTTTCACTCTGAATAACAGGTCTTATCGATTTTGTAGAGTTCCTCAGGGCTACACAGAAAGCCCTAGCATTTACAGTCAAGCTTTGAAAAGACAATTGGACTCCTTTGTTCTGCCCGAGGGTGTCGCCCTCATACAATATGTCGATGACATCTTGTTGGCGGCTGACACTCCGGAGCTGTGTGAGAAAAGTACGTTATCCTTGCTTTCCTTTTTGGCATCTCACAATCACAAAGTGTCGAGGAAGAAATTGCAGTTCTGTAGACCAAAGGTGACTTATCTGGGTCACCTTTTGTCTAAGGAGGGGCGTGCACTCACACCAGATCGTATTCAAGTAATTTTGGACACGCCAGTGCCTTCCACGCAGAAGGACGTGCGTGCATTTTTGGGTCTTGTTTCTTTTTGTAGGCAATGGATATTAGGGTTTTCGCACATAGCCAAGCCATTATTAGCCCTTTTGACAAAAGACACACCTATTCCGCTTCCTTGGTCAAATGAGTGTGACACTGCCTTCCAGCAATTGCGACAGGCCCTTTGTTCAGCACCAGTGTTAGGGACCCCTGATTATACAAAACCCTTTTCGCTGTATGTGCATGAGAAAGATGGATGTGCATTATCAGTTTTAGTACAGATGCATGGCGACAAGCAGCGCCCTTGTGCATATTTTTCGGCTGTACTTGATCCTGTTGCCCGAGCATTGCCTGGTTGTTTTCGCTCGTTTGCGGCGACAGCTGTGTCAATACGCCAAAGCGAGGGAATTGTGTTATCTCATAAGCTGTTGGTATTAGTCCCCCATGCTGTTGATGCCCTGCTTAATCAGACAAAGACGCAGCATTTGACCAGTGCCCGTTTAACGGGATATGAGCTGACGCTTTTGGCTCCTCATATTACGTTAAAGAGGTGTGTAACGTTAAATCCGGCTACATTGTTGCCGTTCCAGGAAGCTCAGTCTGAGGCACGGAAAGCACATGATTGTATTCTTGTGACTGAGGAACAGACAAAGGGTCGTATTGATCTCCAAGATACGCCCTTTCCAGATGTAGATGGAGAATTGTGGGTGGATGGATCATGCCTGAAGCTACCAGATGGTACGACTTCAGCAGCGTATGCAATTACCACACTGCAAACAATAGTGGAGACAGCACGCATACCACAGAAATCAGCTCAAGCAGCGGAACTGATAGCATTAACACGAGCATGTGAGCTCAGTACAGGATTGTGTGTGAATGTTTATACAGATAGCCGCTATGCTTTCGGAGTAGCGCACGATTTCGGCCTACTCTGGAAGGAGAGAGGGTTTCTAACGTCGCATGGAGTACAAATAATGCATGGAGAGTTAGTTCACAACCTTTTGACTGCATTGACATATCCGAGGAAAATTGCTATCATTAAATGTAGTGCCCATAAGAAAGTGGTTGATAAAGTCGGAGAAGGAAATGCTTTGGCAGACCGGGTGGCACGGGAGACTGCGATGCAGCCCGGTGCTACTGCCATGTATGTAGTGAAGTCGCAGGTAGAAAGATGGCACGATGCGAAAAGAGAAGTGCTGGAAATACAGAGGACCGCTTCTGACAAAGAACGGGAGCAATGGTCCAATGATGGAGAATTGGATGATGAGGGTTGTTGGAGAAATAAGCAGATGGATAGATGGAAGTTACCCACAGCTTTTGTACAACCTATGGTTCAGATGGCACATGGGCTAGCACATGTTGGAGCTTCAGCAATTGTAAAATTGCTTACTCAAGTCTGGGAGCATCCAGAGATTGCTAGCACGGCAAAGAGGGTAGTGCAGACCTGCATGATTTGCCTGAGGTACAACCCAGGAAAGGGTACTCGAACTCCAGTAGGAGGATTTGCGACACCTACTGCACCCTTTGAGGTTTTACAGATGGATTACATTCAGCTTGAGCGCTGTAACAATTTGAAGTATGTTCTAGTAGTGGTGTGTGCCTTTAGTAAATGGGTTGAGGCATATCCTACGAAAGATAATACTGCAATGACTACAGCCAAAAGGCTATTGAAGGAGTTCTTCCCTCGATATGGCGTTTGTAGACTGCTGTGGAGTGATAACGGACCCCACTTTATAGCGGATGTTATAAAGTATGTTCTGAAGGGTCTGGGCATCACCCAGAAGTTCCACGCAGTGTTTCACCCTCAGTCTGCAGGACTGGTCGAGAAGTATAATGGTACACTGAAGCTCAAGATCGCTAAGATCCAAGCTTCGACTTCTTTGACTTGGCCAGATGCTTTACCGCTGGCATTATTGTCAATTAGATCGATACCGCATTCTCGAACCGGTCTTACGCCGTACGAGATTGTTTTTGGGCGCCCAATGAATATTTGGGGTCCACCACGGCCTAAGGCTGTGTATGATGTACCTTTTGTAATGATGAATGATTATCTGGCACAGTTAACGGATAACTTGGTTTCTAGTCATCAACAGGTCCGGGAGGCGCTCCCTGATCGGTCCACCGGCGAAGGTCACAGTCTCCGACCTGGAGACTATGTTATGCTGAAGATTTTTGAAAGGACGAACAGCTTGGAGCCGAGATGGGTTGGTCCTGAGCAAGTCCTACTTGCAACGAGGACGGCTGTGCGGGTTTCCAACCGAAAGAATTGGATCCATTCCCTGCACTGTCGCAAAGTGCCGCCCGGATTGGTGGAGCCTGCTGTATTGACCGACCATCGAGAAATTCTGACTGCAGAGAAAGGCCGTGCTGTGGAACCGAACGACACTGAGGAGCTCTTTCCGGACCACGTGATTCCTGGAGGAAGGCGATATCATCTCAGACCAAGGAAGTGAATTCTTCAGTATCAGGACACGTTGTCAGAACGGCCCTTGGGTTAGTGAAACGGAGAGCCAATGAGGCAAGGGGGGGGGATCAGCCCTGCATTAGTGTAGCGACACCCGTCTTGGCCCACTGGTGAAGAAATCAACCACTGCCTAAGGGGAAGAGTTCTGACAACCTTTTAGTTTCAGGAAGATATTGATTTTTCATTCTGACATGGAGAAAAAGAAAATCCTTTGTGCAACAGGTTTTATGTTTACAGTAGCTATTGTTGGGATAACCACATGGTTTGTGGAGGATGTGACTCCTGCTCGAAAGTTGCTTGTTTTGACTACTCCAGTGCCTGAGGAGCACTACTTTTATACACTTCCGTATCAGGAGTTGAAGCATCGCCAGTCTTATTTAAATAACACTTTCATCCAGATGCTGCATCATACCCATGTTGCCACCAATGCTACGAACTGTTGGATATGTGGCATGATGCCAGCTCACCAGAAGAAAGGAGGAACTCCGTTCATACCCCTTCCTTTTTCTCATAATGGCTCTTGTAGAGCATGGTACACTTTGCTTTTTGCCACCCGGAAACCTACAGTGGGACGGTTACTCTTCAGACTTAATAGGGAATGTCATCAAGATAAAGATGGATATCCACAAGCGAATGGGACAATTTGGGAATGGGAAGAGTATCGACCGGACAATGAATCGATTCCCTATATTTTCACGAACACCAGAGACACTGTGGGGAAAGACCGATTTGTGATTCAAGTGGCACAAGCTCAAGCGGACCTGTGTGTCCAGAGTGTGGGTTATATTCCTGTTGGTGTTAGTGATTGCATCACTATCTTTTTTTTTTTTATAACAAACTTTATTGATGACTGTAGCAAATTTGAAATGTATCAGTCAGTCAACAGTGACAGTCTTTTACTTTTATATGAATAACATTACAGATATGACTTATAGTGGCAATGGGCGGCATTTCGTAAACGATGAAATCGAAGACAATGATCTCCAATGGCGTCGTTAACATCAAAGTAAGTGATCTGACAATATAAATCGACAATAAGAGACAACTACATTCCATGCAGCAAGCGAACTTCATGAAACCATCCCCTCCCTCCCTAGCCCGCCCACTCCCCACTCCTG
The DNA here is from genome assembly GCF_964204655.1 of Triturus cristatus. Lineage (NCBI taxonomy): Eukaryota > Metazoa > Chordata > Amphibia > Caudata > Salamandridae > Triturus > Triturus cristatus. The sequence continues at coordinate 1,008,574,236 of NC_140593.1, read as the reverse complement.
GTCAATCAAGTTTTGGTTTCATCAACTATCACTCTGTGGCATTACAATAAAGGCCACAAAAATAGCATTATCCTCGGGTGTAGCACAGCTGTGTGACTGAGTCCGGAAATCTATCACAAAGAGACCGTATAGGACTCCTGTGTGCTACGGGGTGGGGATAGTCTGCGGGGGTAATAGATCGAGCGACTCCAGCTTGAGCAGCAGAGCCTCCCAGTCCATCGAAATGGGTTGTTTCCTGAGCCCCCTATCCTCTTCTCTACGAAGAGCTGCACCCTCCGCCTTCCCCCACTGCACCATGTCGCCCTGCCACGTGTACACCGCTGGGCTCCTAGGAGATTTCCATCGCATGGTAAGGACTCTCACTGCCACGATAAGGGCCAGGTCTACGAACCGCAACTGTGCTTTCTGTACTTTAGAGCGTCTGCGAAGGCCTACGAGGCAATACAGTGCGTCTTCCGGGACAGGAAGTCCAGTGACCGCTCTCAAGGCATCCCGAACCCCCACCCAGTAATCCCCAAGACAGGGACAGGACCATAGCATATGTAGGAAGTCTGCCTCTTCCCCTCTGCAGCGGGGACAATGATGTGAGGAGTCTGGAAATATGCGATGAATCCTCTCAGGGGTAAGGTATGCTCTGTGTAGGATCATAGTCTGTATAAACTTCAGTCTTGCATTACGCGACACTTTTTTGGGGTGTTTGACCATACATTCCCATGCTGTATCCGTCAGTGCACTACCGGAGTCCTCGGACCAGCGTGCTCTAAGGGCCGTGAGTGGGATTGCTGCATGTGTTCGGATCCCAGTGTACAGCCATCTGACTAGGTGTCCCCCCTTCCCCATAAAATACAGAAGATGTACCAGAGAGTGTTGTGGGGGTTCGGTCCTCTGTGGGGCCCAGGCGTGTTTAATGTAGCGGGACACAGCAGCGTGCAGCAAATATAAACGTGGTGGTGCGTCGGTATATTGTCGGAAGAGATCGTGGACCAGCAAATTACTATCTCCGAAGAAAGCCCCAACGTCGTCCACTCCTGCATCAGCCCAATCACGCAATCTGGTTTTTGTAAGTCTGCCTTGTGTCGTGGGAATCCCCAAGAGGGGAATATTTGGTGCATAAGGGGCGGTCGGTGAGGTGTACGACAAGGACTTTTTCCAGCATTGCAGAGCTGTCGTCAGTAGGGGGGGGCCATCTGCAGGGATTTTTGCCCCAGGCAGCAGTAAGGAGTGCAACTCCCCTCGGTCTAATCTATGGGATGTAAATCCGATCTCATGTAGATTTTTCCCCGCAGTCCAGTACGATAACCACTGCAGTTGACTTGCATAATAGTAGGCTCTGAAGTCAGGGACTCCTAGCCCCCCATCGCGCGTACTCAGCTGTAGCTTCCGCAAGCTTATTCGCCTGCGACCTGTGCCCCAAATGAGATTAAGCAGCATAGTATTAAGCGTATTAAAAGTGGACAGTGGGAGGACGACAGGCAAATTTACGAAATAATAGAGTATGCGGGGTAAGATAACCATCTTCGAGATGGCGACTCTTCCCATCACTGATAAAGGCAGTGAGGACCAAAAGTTCACACTGGCACGCAATGCCGTCACTGCTCTCCCAATGTTACCGTCGATTTGGTCCACCGGTGTTCTGTACACGTGTATGCCCAGATATTTAAAGGTGGTGGGGGCCACCGACAGCGTGTAGTCGCCAAATCGCAGGGTACTGTGGTATGGTGTGTCCCGGAAGAAATATGCAGTAGATTTCTCCGGGTTTATGGATAGACCCGAAAGGCGTTCAAAGGTGGCAAACATTTCGGGGAGGGGACTGTTGGTTGCCGTTAAGTCTCGTAAATACAATAATATGTCATCTGCGTAGATGGATAGCAAGTGATCTGTACCGTGGACGGGAATACCGAGTTGGGCCGCTGAACCCCTGAGCGCTATAGCCAGGGGCTCGAGCGCGAGCACAAACAGCAGCGGAGACAGTGGACATCCCTGTCTGGTGCCCCTATGAATAGAATACTGCTCGGATATGTAACGGCCAGTGCGTGCTCTGGCTGTCGGGGAGGTATATAACAGGCGGACCCATCTAAGATATGTGTCTGGTATCCCGAATCGCTGTAGAGTCGCAAACATAAAGCTCCAGGAAAGGGAATCGAAGGCCTGTCGCAGGTCCAGTGCTATGCAGCCTGCGAGCTGGTACGCAGACGGGGCAGCCGTCATTACGTGGTGTAATCGTCTATTATTAAGGGATGTGCTGCGGTTCTGTAGAAACCCGCATTGATCTTCATGGACTAGTTTGGGAAGGTGTGATTGAATACGATTAGCGAGGGCTTTACTTAGGATTTTATATTCCGTAGATAATAAGGAGAGGGGTCTATAATTCGACATTTCCAATCCATCCCTACCTGGTTTGGGTATCGACGTGACCAGTGCCTGCATGGTAGAAGGAGGGAGGTGACCAGTTTCAAAGGCAAGTTTGTATACTGATTCTAGTATGGGTACCAAGGTCTCTCGGAATGTATGATAAAATTCCACTGGTAGTCCATCCATCCCTGGCGCCTTGTTGCGACGCAGGCCCTTAATCGCGTCTCGGATTTCCTGTTGGGTTATGGGGCCATCTATGGCTTTTTGTACACTTTCAGGGAGTTTCGGGAAGGGGAGATCTTGCAGGAACTCCGTTATCGAGGAGTCCTCCACAGGAATGGGTGGTGCGTAGAGCGTGCTAAGATGTGTATAAAAGGCAGTGTTTATTTCTTTTTGTGTATTGACTATATGTCCTGTGAGTGTACGTATTCTGGTTATAATTGGTGTATCCGGTCTATCCTGAACTATGCGGGCGAGCAGAGCACCTGACCTATCCGCCTCCGCGTGTTTCCTCTGTAGGAAGGCGTTGTAATCTATTGTCCGTAGTGTCTCCAGAACGTCTGCGTGGTCAATATGGGCAGATTGTAGCGCTAGTTTTTTCCCCGGGTCTGTCACCGCCTCCTGTTCGAGTGTGTTCAATCGCCGTTCGATATTCAGGAGTCGTTGGTGCACCTCTTGCCTAGCACCGACTAACCTTCCTATCGACGACCCTCGCACCACTACCTTCAAGGCATCCCATTCTATCAGATTAGAGGAGGCTGTGTTCCAGTTATCAGCTAGGTACGTCGTTATGATGTCCGAGAGAGATGAACGGAACGGGGCATCGTCCAATAGCTGTGGGTGTAATTTCCAGGTAGGAACCGGGGTAGGTACATTACCCCAATTGAGGGTGAGTTCCAGTGGGTTATGGTCTGAGAAGGTTTTTGCTAGATATGTTGATTGACTGGCTTGTGTAAGAATGGATCTAGAGCAGAGAAATCTATCAATTCTGGTATGGAGGCTATGTACCGGTGAATAAAAGGAGTATTCTTTGTGGGTGGGGTGGAGGGAACGCCATGTGTCTAAGAGCGCCCACCCACTGACCCAAGTTGTGAACTGTGCAGTCAACTTACTGACGTTGGTACCATGCAAGGGTGGGTGTGACCTATCTAAAGTAGTGTCCAGCACAGCATTCCAGTCTCCTCCCAACACCCAGGGTATACCCTCCCAGTCTACCAATGCCCGTCCCAGCCTATGTAGGAAACCGTCTTGGTCGAAATTAGGGGCATAAACGCTTCCCAGGACTACCGGGGTGCCATCCAGCGTGCCTCTCAGCAGGATATATCTCCCTTGGTCATCCACCCTGCGTTCTATCACTAGAAAGGGGACCCCATGTCGTACCCACACGGTCGTACCTCTGGCAAAAGCCGAGTAGTTAGTAGAATAAATCTGACCTCTCCATTTTTTACGCATTTTTTGTGTTTCGGAGTCAGTGAGATGGGATTCCTGGAGAAACGCCACATGGGTCTTACATCTAAGGAGGTAGGCGTGCACTCTGTGGCGTTTTTGAATCGCCCCCAGTCCGCGCACATTCCAGGTAAGGAAGTTATAGGACCCTAAGGTGGGAACTGATCCGGGCATGTTATTTGATAGAACATAGAGCTCCCACACTCGTGGAGTCTGTATTTCGAGCTTGACCAGGAGTCCCCTTTCCCCAAAACAAAAACAAAACTTGGCACAGCATCAGAACTATGCTGGGCCCAACTATAAAACATAAACATTATGGAACAAATAGTGGTGCATACGCTGGTAGGGAGGTGGCTATACCTAGTCATGGCCCTTGTCCTAATAGGGTCAGGAACCTGGCGGCTCTACGAAACCCTGTCTCGGGGGGAGCGTCATAAGTAAATATGTCCATGACAACAACAAGAGACCCCACCCGGCCCATCAGCAAGAGGAGAGAGACCCGGGGCCCTCGGAAGGTCGTAGTCCATTCCCCATGTACATAGTGCAAACCACATCATTTTGCCAACAATTCAGTCTCTACTATGGGGAATAAAAAGATCCTCAGGAACAGCAGAAACAATACCCAAATATGCTTCCAAGGAGACATTCTTAGATTTATAGGGTCTGGTTCAGCAACTAAAGAATATTGCAAAGGATACATCTGGCTTCGTAGAGCAATCAGTTGCAGGTATAGTTAGTTATCAATTATGACATCCGCAGTCTGAGGTGTCATTGTGGGGAAAAGAGTTATGCTATGTTCGGAGTCAGACAGCAGAGTGCCATCGTCCGAGTCCGTGGGGGTCTCGTGTGGGTCCGTGTGGAGCGCCCCTGCAGCGGCCAGAGCCCCCTCCTGATCACGGCGTTGCTGTTCACGTGATGGGCCAGTGCCACTCCTGCCTGAGCCCCGAGGTCGACGGGAGTCTCGCTTCACAGGCGTGTCCGGGCTCCGTGAGGAGCGGGCAGAGGGACTAAGCTGGCTAGAGCCAATACCCATAACTTCCAGCCATTCCTCAGCGTCCGTCGGGCTCTCGAAAAAATGAGTCTTTTTATCGTGAATAACTTTCAGCCGGGCAGGATACAGGAGTGCGTATTTGAGTTGTGTTTTCTGCAGCTTTTTCTTCACCAGTTGGAAGGACGATCTCTGCCTCTGCACTAAGATGGTGTAGTCCGGGTATAGGGATATACGGTGGTTCTCGAACCGAATTGTGGCCTTGTCTCTCGCCTTCTGTAATAGGACATCGCGGTCTCTATAGTTTAGGATTTTTACTATCAGAGGGCGGGGTGGTGCGCCAGGTCTAGGCGGGCCAGTTGGGATTCTGTGGGCCCGTTCAACGCAGAAGTATGGAGAGAGTCCCTCGGGCGCCACGTGCTCTCTAAACCAGGTTTCCATAAATTCTGCCGCCTGGACGCCCTCGCTGCGTTCTGGCAGGCCAATAACGCGTATATTATTGCGCCTGTTCCTTCCCTCCGCGTCTTCCACCCGATCCAGAAGGCTTGAAACCTGCTTTTGCATTTGCTGCAAGGCGGACGTGTTAGCTGCCACTCGAGGATCTAGGTCCGAAAGAGATCGTCCGTGTTCCTTTACCGTGTCTGCCAGTTTGCCATGGTCCGCCCTGAGCAACGTCAAGTTCGTGGCAAGTGTGCCCATCTGTAGCTCGAGTGCCGCCCTGGTATCTCGGATCTCCGTGAGTATAAGGTCCAGTTTGTCCGGGGGTCCAGCAGCAGGCCCAGGAAGTGCATCGTGGGGCAGGGAAGGGCGGTTATCGCGCTCATGCAGAGCGGGAGGTCGGCTAGGTCCCCGCTGGTCCCCCAGCGTCCTCCCTCGAATTCTGCCCATGTTATGGGCCTTCCGCCAATCCGGGCGTTGGTATGGCGCCGTAGGCGAACCAGCGAGTGTGAAGTTCCAGTCCCTTCCACGCGCCAGGCGCGGCGTAGCCCCGGCGGGTGACAAAGGAGTATGCCCACTGCTCAGGGGGGGTCCCGGCGTCCGGGCGGGGCGAGGGAAGGAGAGTCACCGCCCCAGGCGGTCAGGGCAGTAGGGAATCCCTGGAGCACCCAGCAGGGGACTCAGCCTCCCGATGTAGGCGTCCCAGTGTAACAGCAGGAAGGCCTCGCCGGTCCCGCGGCGATATCCGCGTCAGACAGACTCCGTCAGTAGTCAGGCCCTCTCGGTCTCCCTCGCGCCACGTCGTACAGCAGGCCCCCCTAGTGGTCTCTGTGTAGGGATCTTCGCACTGTAACCGTGTCTATTCGTAGGCAACGCTCACCCCCATGCCATCACACAGCGGTCATCTCAGGGGGATCCACCAGGGGGGGGGGAGTCCGTCAGTCCCATCCATTCAGCACAAGCGAGTTGTTTACCGGGGGGGGGCCCACAGCATGCACCCCCGGTGTCCTCGCTCCAAGGATCCCGCAGTTCGAGGGGGGTGGGAACCCCCGCCAGGCGCCGCCACCCTCCGTCACCCCCAAGGGGGGGGGGGGAAGAGGGGGGGTTTCACGGGTGTTCACGGGTGTTCGTCCGCCGGCACTCACCGCACCAGCACACTACGGGCTCCACCGGTCTCCCGCCAGCCTGTCTCCTCAAGTATCCATTCGCGTAATCGCTCCCAGGCGGCCCATCGGGATCACCTCTCCGCTTCACCGGCACTCCCGGACCATCCGGAAGGAGCGTCTTCGATTGTACGCGCTCCGTCGCCCCAGGGTCCGCAGCAGGATTCACGCGCCGTCTGCTGTGGGCGCGGCCCGCGCCTCACCACAGGTCCCGGCTTCCCAGGGGACGCTCCGGCAGTGGGCCTCAAACCGGGGCTCCGGCCCAGCATGACCTCCGGTGACTCCGATCGAGTCCAGCGGCACCCGGGGCTCCCCTGTCACGGTAACTGTGTCGTGGGTCGGGTAGGGCCCGGTATCGCCGGGTCAGGGTGATTTGGTCCCCCCGAGGGTCCGGAGCTCTACCAGGACCCGACCGCCATTGCAGGCTGCTAGCCACGCCCCTTGCATCACTATCTTAAACATCGATGGGTTGAATAATAGTACCTTCTTAGCATCCCATAATACATACTCCGTATGTGGAAATAAAGGTTATTACCGCTTGCCAGCCGGTTGGTCTGGAGTATGTTATGTAGCATTTTTATTACCTCCTGTATTCTTGGCACCTGCATCTTATCATAAAGATTTGAAGTTGTTGAATAATGTGACTGTAAATAGGTATAAACGTACTCTATCGATTGATGACGTGGACCAAACTGATACTAGTCTGCAGCAGTATATTGATTTTAATTTAGGATTGTTCTTCTTTGTTGGAGCTGCCCTAAATAGTAGGAAAGTTCGAAGGTTAACAAGAGTTGTAGAGGCTGTGACAAATCAAACCGCTGCTGCTCTTGGGAATCTTACGGAAGAATTGCAAATTACTAGAATTGTTGCATTGCAGAATCGTATGGTATTAGATGTTATGTTAGCTGACCGAGGTGGAGCTTGTAAAATTATCGGAAGTAGTTGTTGTGTGTTTATTCCTGACCACACGCCATCAGTTTATAATGCCATTAACAGATTACATAAAATTGCAGCTGAAATCCATACAGAAAATGGCGCTTGGACCTTTTCTGGATGGTTTTGGGCATTGATCACGACATGGGGATGGAAGGTTCTAACTGGTCTCTGTATCATTGTAGCAATTCTGTTTTCCTGTTGCATTTGTATCCAATGTGGTCCTTTACTCTGTTCCCTATGTGTGTCACTCTGCATTCCTGATAAGAAAGCTATTGCCAATGTCACTTACCAGAAACATCTGACTAAAGAAATAGAAGAAATGATGAAGATTGATATATACGATGATTATTCTAATAAACCGGATGTCTTCAGTCAATGCTGAAAGGGTCGTCTGTTGAAAATTGAAATAACGATGTGAGTAAGCATTCACTAAAGACATGAATTCCCCTTTTATGACCGAGTTTCTTCCGTTATGTTGACTAACGTCTGGACTCCATTTTGTATTGTCATGCCTCCACGTGCGTAGCACGAGAATAGTCCTATCTTCGTGTTAGTTGCTCTTGTAATCTGCCTAGTAACAGTCTATAAATAGCTCCTTTGTCCGTCTGGCGCATGTCCAGACTTGACCACATCTGTTATCAGTTAGTCCTTGCTTGACCATGTTTTCGCGGGCTCAAGGAGTGTGTTAGCTCCGCCCATATATTGATTCTGTATCGAAAATGACCATAAAAGGTAATACTCTTTGCCTCATGTTGTATCCACCCACTTATGAACCCCTCTGTTGTGTATAAAAAGGGACCGTGTATGCAAGTTCTGTGTGCTACTCTATGCAATACTGAAGAGTGTTGTATGGATTGTAGGACCACCCTTAAGGGTTAATAAACTTTGTCTTTGTACTTTGCAGTTTCCGTGCCAACTTCCTTGTAGATTCCATTTGCAGGAGAGCGAACCCTTGTGTCCTGCGGGCCTAGCTGGGGCCTATATTCATCAAGCGGGGCGCACTTTTTGCAGGAGACTGGGCTTGTCCCTGTCCGGGCTGATGCTACCACACCATCATCTGCGCTTGTCGGCAAGGACGAAGGAGGACCTGCGCATGTGGCGGGCATTCTTGGAGCGGTTTAATGGTATTCCCATGGCTCCCCCGGCGGAGTGGGAGTGGAACGTGACCATCTCCTCGGACACGGCGGGAGTGGGTGGTTTTGGACTGTATTGGCAGGAGAGGTGGTGCGCCGAGGAGTGGCCACCGCAGATGCAGAATGGGGGGCGGAGCATTGCATTTTTGGAATTGTTCCCCCTGGTGGTGGCAGTGACGGTGTGGGCACGGGAGCTGGTACACAAGAAGGTGATTTTCAAGGTGGATAACATGTCTGTGGTACATGTGGTCAATCGACAGTCGGCCAGGGACCCACAGGTGCTCAAGTTGTTGAGGGTGTTTGTGCAGCAATGTTTGGAACATGATATTTTGTTTCAAGCCTGGCATGTGCCGGGGGTGGACAATGACATTGCAGATGCTTTGTCTCGTTCACAGTGGCAGAGGTTCCATGGGCTAGCCACAGAGGCGGACGACTGCAAGAGGCCAGTGCCAGCGAGGATGTGGTCAGTAGGAGAGAAAGGGTCGTACAACTGATAAGAGGGTCAGTGGCCACATCCACCTGGAGGGCGTACAATCATGCTTGGCAGGATTTTCTGGACAGTGGTGCGATGCGACACGACAGTCATTGGGCAAGGGGCGAACAGGTGGTGCAATTTATATTGGCTATGATGGACAAGGGGATGTCCAAGGTGATGATTGCAGGCAAGCTGTCAGCCATAGCCTTCATGCGGAAATTGTGGTGGGGCTATGCACTGTCGGCGGGCGAACTGGGTGCATGTTTAATGGAGGGATGGGCGTGGGAACGAGGCACCAATGCCCTGCAGCACCAGCCCATCACGGCAGGTGTTCTAGCCGGCTTGATACGGCTCATGCCACGGATATGCCGCAACCGGGAAGAATCCATTCTGTTTTCCACGCTAATGTCGTGGATGTATTTCAGGGCTTTTCAGGTGTCGGAGCTCCTGGGTGCCAGGGGGAAGCATGGTTTACGATGGGGGAAGGTGGACCTGCGGACCAGGGAGGTGGCGATTCTCTTGCGGCGCTCGAAGACTGACCAAAGGGGAGTGGGGAAGTGGGTTGTCATGGGACCCGTGCGGGATCGGGCGGTGTGCCCCGCGGTGTGGGTTAAGACCTTGGCGTCCAGGGAGGGGGCGGATTTGGGTGAGGTTTTTTGCCGGGTTGACGGAGGTGGGGTGACAGCGGCGCAGCTACTTTGGGTTTTGAGGCACGCCCTTCAGCTTATGGGCGAGAACCCCAGACGGTTTGGGACGCACTCTTTTCGCATAGGTGCGGCAACGGATGTGGCAAGGAACGGGTGGGGGAGGGATGACCTGATGCGCTTGGGGCGATGGAAATCAGATTGTTATAAAACTTACATACGACATACGAATGCGGGGTTTTGGGGAGGGGTAAGCCTAATTTTCTGTTCCTTGTCTCACATATGTATCTTTTCAGGTGCGGTGGCGGGGCTGGCCATGGCTGGATTGTCCATCCTCATCTTAGGACACTCTTTTGTGAAACGAGCGGAGCATTATGAATGGGACAAGATCAGGAGTTTAAATTTAGAATTGGATCCGAGTTAGTTCAGTTGTCATTGGCAAGGGAAAGGGGGCATGAGGTGGCATGAGTGAATTCCGGCATTGAATAAGGTAGTTAGGGGGGGAATCTGCCCGGATGTGTTGTCTCTATTTGGGAGAGAATGATCTGGTACAATGCAAGGGCCTGGCGTTGTTGAAACAGATGAAGTGGGATTTGTTGGAGATTCAGCAGCCGTGGTCAGGTTGTCATGTTATATGGTCCGAGTTTATACCTAGGAGATGTTGGAGGGGGGGCGGAACGGCCGGCGGCCATAGACAGGGCGAGGAGGAAGATTAACAAGGACAAGGAAGGTTTTGGCAGGATGGAACATCCCGAGCTGCGTTATGCGGCGCTGTATTTCTTCAGGGAAGATGGGGTTCATCTGTCCCGCTATGGCATGGAATTGTATATAGTGCAGCTTAAGGAGGCTTTAGACAGAGCGATAGGTGTGTCCAGATACCCGAAGCGCCAGGAGCCCTAGTTTGGGGGGGGTCGAAAGTCGTCGATATGACTTTTCGAGTGGCGTTTTCCTAGGACATTTGTGGTATAACGATGTATAGTTACAGTTATAAAAGAACATTGGAAGTTTACGTAGATAGGTAGGTGCAGAAAGCTTAGAAATTTGCAAGTTATGTCTACAATTGTTGCAGGGGGGAACATGTTTAGGGGAGGGCTGGGGGTAAAGTAGGAGGGTAATATTTAGTGAGGTGTAGTTTTGTACGGCACAGGCCAAGGGAAATTTGGTTGTAAGGTGCATCTGTTTCCAATAAAGTGGCCTTTTTCACACCAACAAGCTAGTCTGTGGTCTGTGCTGCCCCCCCTTTTGGCCCAATATGGGATTTGTGGGGTGGCCGACCAACGGGAGTCCTGTCCCTCCTGGGGGATTACAGATCGCATTTTGGAGCCTTGTGTCTTCCTGCCAAAAAGGGTTAAGAACAGCTTGCCACAACCCTTGTTTGTCACAAGATACCCATTGGGGTTATTGAACTTTATGGTGCTTATACAGCGGCCGCATTTATTTTAAACTTACCTGGATAGAATTACAAATTCCAGCAAGCACTGAGCAGACACGCCCAGGTGGGCAGGTACATCCACTGGTATTTGAGTGACGGTATTCCGCTCTGCTGCATCAACCAGCACCTGTGAACAAGGGCGTAGGATGCCCGAAATGCGTCAAGACAATCTGGTAATGATGAATTTCTGTGCCTATGATGGGTGCGACAATGCTGCCTGACAAGAAATAAATATGGCACAAGGAGCGAGGCCTTCAAGTCTGGTGTTTCTTTTTGTGTGATATATATATATATATCTATATATATATATATATTCACTGAAAAAACCATAGGTTTCACACAAGTTATAGTTAGCTGTACATTTCACTCGTAAAAAACCAATGAAATTCCCCCGTTATAGTTAGTGCAGGCAACTATAACTCACGCGACCGCAACCCTCTGCTGATGACATATGTGTCTTTATGAAAAAAAAATATTTGTAATATATGTATAGCTAAAATTTAATGGAAGAAGACATGGGCAAATAAGTGTCTAAATACAGTATTAGCATCAGCAGAGGATTGCGGTAGCGTGAGTTATAGTTGCCTGCACTAACTATAACGGGGGAATTTCATTGGTTTTTTACGAGTGAAATGTACAGCTAACTATAACTTGTGTGAAACCTATGGTTTTTTCAGTGAATTTGCAAGGTTTTTTAAATGCTAATTCCTAACTATAACGTGTGTGAAACCTATGGTTTTTTCAGTGAATTTGTACGGTTTTTTAAATGCTAAGTTACTTTACGCCATTCGTGGCGTGCGCGCCCAGTTAACGCAGTTCGTTCCGCAGTGAGCACGCGGTGCGCTTCGTGCACCGCGCGCCCAGTTTACGCAGTTAGTGCCGTGCACGCACGGTGGTCACGCGGTGCGCTGCGCGCACCGCGTGCCCACGTTACGCGGGATGGGCCATGTACGCACGATGCGCTTCGCGCACCGTGCTCACATGGGGGACATATTATGCGCTTCGTTGTGAACGTTATTCATTTGTACTTTCCATTTTAATATAAAGGCCATGCACAAATGATGCCCTACGGGCACCATTTGCACACGGGGTGGGGAAAGTGTGGATAATTTTTATTTTTTATAAAATTTTTACCGTACGCGTACGGTAAGCGTAATCGGCAATTTTTCGAAAAAAAATAAATTTGTTTTTTTGGCCTTGGGGGTTGTTTGGGGACACATATATGGATGCTGGGTGTTTAAGAACTGAATATACTCCCCCTGTAGATGTTTTTTGTCTTGGGTTTTGCAGCCCCCCTCAGAGTGCGAGAGAGAAAATGGCAGCCGCCGCTTCCTGGTTTCGACCGATTCGAATGTTTACTTAGATCGAACAGCCAATCAGAATCGCGCTCGCGCACGTCACCGTACGTGTACGGTAAGCGCACCGTAAGCGCACCGTAGGCTGGCTCAGATATATATATTGATTTAAAGGCTATTTTCTCAGAATCTACTGAACAGATTTACACCAAACCTACAAAAGGCACTTCCTTGACCTGTAGACTACCTCTCTGCCAAATTTCAAGGAACTCTGTTCAGCCGTTCGGGCTGTGGCTGTGTCTTAAGGTCCTATGGAAAAATGCATGGGAAAAACGCGTTTTGGGACCCCCCTTTTATCTCAGCCCCCGCTTGACGAATCCCCCCGAGACTTTCAGGGTAGGAGCGGAGCGCAGCGCCCCACCTATTTTGAAAATTTGGTGAGGATTCGTCGACCGGCGCCAAAGTTATTCAAAAGAGAATGTTGCGGTTTTCCTATGGAAACAGGGTCCTAACTATAACTACCTACTGGCGACCGCCAGTAGGTAATATATATATATATATATATATATATATATATATATATATATATATATATATATATATATATATATGTATATATATATCTATATCTATATTCACTGAAAAAACCATAGGTTTCAGGGGTGTTATAGTTAGCTGGACTTTTCACTTGTACAAAACCATTAAAGTTCCCCAGTTATAGTTAGTTCAGCTAACTATAACTCGCGCGCCCGCAATGCACTGCTGATGATGTCACATATTACATCACTCATGACATGGTAAGTGACATCACTCATGACATCACTGATGACATCTCAAATGACATCACTGATGACATCATCCAGTGAATGTGTGTTTTTCTGAAAATTAAATATGTTTTATATATGTATATCTCAAGGTCGATGGAAGAATAAATGGGTATATAAGTGTCTAAATGGATGATTTGTTTTTGAAAAATTGATTGTGTAACTGACTGATTAAGTGTATCATAGTGAATACATGGCTTAGTGAGTAATGTTTAAATATATAAATATCTGTATCAGTCTCTCACTTTGTGTATAAGTGGCTGCATGGGTTGGTGAGTAGCTACATGGGTGTCTATATAGGTTATTAGTTGGTTTTTTGAGTATCAGTCTGAGTGTCTGCATGGTTCGGTGGGGGGTATTACGTAGTGCATAGGTGCATGAATGAGTGACTCACTGTTTGTATGTGTTGAAGACAGCATGTGTGCAGGACTGTATGGGTGGATGAGTGTGTGTATGGGTGTGTTAGTGAGTGAACACTAGTGATCAATAGTGTCTTTATGAGTAACTACATATGTTTTAAACTAGTATATGTGACTATTGGTGTAAATAAGTATATGTGAGAGTGAGAGATTGAAAGAGTTCCTGTATGAATAAGTATGTGTTTCTATAAGTGATTGTTTAAAAGACTAAGTATGTGTAAGTTTCCGTAGAAGTAAGTGTGGTGGTGTGTGTATAACTGTATATGCAAATAAATGTACGTTTGATTCTTTATTAGCATTGAGTGACTATGTGTGTGAGTAACTCTATGGATGAGTGGCATTGTGTAACAGGAAGTATAGGTGTATGAGTACATATGATGAGTGAATACATGTATGAGTGATTGTATAGGACTGTTGGTGAATGAGTGGATGTGTATGTGGATCTTAGAATTACTGAAGAGGTTGTTGTAACTGGTATTGGTATGTCCATTGTTTTGAAAAGTTTAGTCTCTATTTTTGAATGTGTGTATCAAAGGTTATATTAGGGTGAGAGGAGGTCTGCCACTCTATCACAAGGATGATGTCATCAGTGATGTCATCAGTGATGTCATTTGAGATGTCATCAGTGATGTCATGAGTGATGTCACTGACCATGTCATGAGTGATGTAATATGTGACGTCATCAGCAGTGCATTGCGGGCGCGCGAGTTATAGTTAGCTGAACTAACTATAACGGGGGAATTTCAATGGTTTTGTACAAGTGAAAAGTCCAGCTAACTATAACACCCCTGAAACCCATGGTTTTTTCAGTGAATTTCTGAGGTTTTTTAAATGCTAATTCCTAACTATAACGTGCCTGAAACCTATGGTTTTTTATGTGAATTTCAAAGGTTTTTTAAATGTTAATTTCTAACTATGCCTACAGAGATAGGACATGTGAAGAAAGAAGAAAAAATGCACAGAAAGAAAAAAAAGAAGTGCAGAAAGAAGCAACAGAAGTCCTCAAAGACGAAGAAAAGTGCAGGAAGAAGGATAACGTGCAGAAAGAACAAAAAGAAGAGCAGAAAGAAGCCTTGTTGCAAAATCATCCTGTGCCCTCAACTTTTTCAGACGGATACTGGTGGTAACTGAGTCTGACTAACCCGTCCTAGAGCCAGTGCTATGTTAAAAGACACTTAGAATACAGTGAAAACACCTACATACACTAGGGAACATTATGCGTTGGGGTCCCCCTGTGATTAGCATGACCTCCTCTGTAAGCCCCTAGTATATAATAGGGCAGGGGGATTAAAACTACCTCTTAAAACAGGCCACAGGGCGTTTTTGCACACGTTAACTCAGGCCCCGTCCCCTCCCTTCACCACTGTGTAAACACGCCCTGTGTCCGTTTTTAGTTGGGAGATTAAGTTCATTTGAATCCTGAGGGTCCCTAGGGTCCAACTAGCCCACTAGGTACCTCCAGTAAGTGCCACAGAGCTGCGTTGCAGAGAGGTGTAAAAAGTGGCACGGCCTGGACCACCTCTCTGCAATGCAGCTCAGTGGCGCTTACTAGAAGCACTTGGGCTAGTTAGCCCCCAGGGGCCCTCAGTATTGAAGGAAAATTATATCCCCAATTTAAAACGTGCCATAGTGCGTGTTTGCACACGTCACCTCAGGCCCCGTCCCCTCCCTTCACCACTGTGTAAACGCGCCCTGTGGCTGTTCTAAGTTGAGAGATTAAGTCCCCTTGAATCCTAAGGGTCCCTAGGGTCAAACTAGACCACTAGGTACCTCCAGTAAGCGCCACTGAGCTGCGTTGCAGAGAGGTGTAAAAAGGGGCTTGGCCTCAGAACACCTGTCTGCAGCGCAGCTCCCTGGTGCATACTGGAGATGCCTGTTGGGCTAGTTGGCCCTCAGGGACCCTCAGTATTGAAGAGGAATTAATTCCCCAACTTACAATAAGTGATCTCTGAATCTACTCCAATGTTCTGCCATTCATCTGGGTCCAATTTTTGGATCACCTGCTCCTCCCACCAGCCCATATGCAAATTAGCAAAACTGGGGGCGAAGCAGGTGCCCATTGCCGTACCGCATACTTGATGAAATAGTTCCTTATTGAAAAGAAAATAGTTGTTTTTAAGGCAAATTGAAGTCATTTCGATCAGCATTTGGGTATGTGCCCAGAATTTTACAGGTCTATTGCCTAAGAAATGTCTGACAGCATTCAAACCGTCATCATGCCTGATGCTGGTGTAAAGAGTTGTGACATCAATAGTTGCCAAAAGAAAATCATTTTCCCAAGGTAGATCATAGACTTTTTTAAGGAAGTCCCCCGTATCTTGTATGTAAGATGGGAGACATTTCGTTAAAGGGCATAGGAAAGAGTAAACAAATTTAGACGTGTTAGCAAAAGCACTGTTGATAGTGGAAATTATCGGTCAACCTGGGGGATTTACCTGGTCTTTATGCATCTTTGGAATCAGGTACATCACAGGAGTGACTGGCTTGTTGATTTTAAGAAAGGCTAGTTCTTCATCCTTTAAAAGACCATTAGAATGCCACTCATTTAACCTGGAGTTGTAAGCCTCATGGCTATTATACATCTTCCCCTCTGATATTTTCACATAATTAGAGCGAATGTTGAGCTGTTTGTAAGCTTCTGTTAGATATTGTTGCTTACTCCACAGCACCACATTACCTCCTTTATCAGCATTACAAACAATGCAATCTGCATTCAATGACAATTTTTTTACCAAGGTAGTATAGTCACGTTGTTGCTGCGTTATTATTTTATGTTGAGCAAACATGTTGGTACACAATTGTTTCAGATCATTGACTACTAAATCACTAAAAATGTCCACTGCATCCTTTCCAGTTAATGGTGTAAATCTTGACGCTGGTCTGAAGGACGTCGGATCATTGCTAGTGATGTTTAAGCCTTCTTCCTCTGCTATTGTAGTAGCTTGTCTGATGTTTGTTTCAATGTTCGAGGCGCCGATGTTAGGTGCAGTCTCTTCTTGTAAATAATGCATATCCAGCATTAAATTCATGTCATCAACTACCAATCCACTTGCATGATCGATATCAGGATTAGTACAAGGTAGCAATGATTTTTCTTTGGTAGCAAAATACTTTTTTAATTTTAGGGACCGAATGAATTTAAACACATCCACTCGTATTTTCACATAATCAAAATCCTCTTTTGGACAAAAAGATAAACCAAGTCTTAAGATTTTCTCCTCTTTGTCTATTAACACAATGTCAATCAGATTAATGATTGAAGTTTTGTCGTCCATATTTATTTCGCATTGTTCTTGGGCTTCACAGCGCCTTCTGTATTGCCTGGAGCCTTTCCTCCTCTGTTGCCTCTGCCTCTTCCTCTTTGAGGCTTTACGTAATGGACAAATGGCCTTGGGCGGAGATTGAACCTCCTCTCCTGCTCTAAAAAACCAAACTCCTCAATCACTGTTGGCGCAGCTCCCATGGTACTACCACTGGTTCCTTCATCACAATCTGTGTCGATCTCAGAGCTAGGAATACTACTCATCTCAGAATTCACTTGTGGTGGTTGTTTGCCGCCTAAATTCATTTTTTGCCTGCGCAGAGTGTCGAACTTCTTGGCAAAGGTATAAATTTGACCCCGTTCGTAGTCTAATTTGTCACACATACATTTTTGCGCTTTTCTCACTTTGATTGATTCTTCCAATTTGCGTAACCTCTCCCGCATCTCAGATTTAAATTTGGTTACTAGTTCTTGATTTACTTCTTTATCAAGAAAGTCTGAAATCTGCTCAATTTCTTCTAAGATTTGTTTCCTGTCAATTTCAGCGTATTTGATAAGAATTGCCAACATTCTTGCTGATGATTCTTGGTTGTTCTCTGCCCATTCCTTGAGCATGTTGAGATTTGGATTTTTATATGTGGGGGCTACCAAAATCCTCAAACCTCTGGGTATGCGTTTGACCTCTAAATATCGTTCCAGTGACTTAGACTCCCACCACTTGGATAGTTCAGTTCTTTTAAGTTTTTCCAGCCGTTTCAAACGTGTGATGACATCTTGTTTTCCTACATCCGTTTGGGCAGCAATGCTTGTTTTCGTTTTCAACAGCGAGTCATCAAATACTGTAAAAGCCGCTTCTTCCCTCTCCTTAACTACGTCAGCTGACATGGTAATACAAATTATTTAACTTGAAAGCGAGTTGTTCCTCGCCTTCGCAATAACCGCCAGTGTCACTGTTGTAGAATAAACGTGAAACGTAATGGTCACTGGCTTTCCCTTTTCCCTAGCGCTTCACCAGACCCACGCTTACCTGAGTTGCAGCAACAAAAACCACGGGTCCTCCGGCTCGTGGTTGGTGCGTTACACTTCAGGCTTGCTTGCGTATCGGGTCACTTTCCAGGTGCTCAGTGCTTCCTTTGAGGGCGATCAAAAATGGTGACAAATCTTATCCTGTGGCCCGTCATTTTGAGCGCTTTCATGACAAAAGCATTGCTGGCTTGACATATTTCGTAATAGATGCAGTTAAGAGCAATATGAGAGGTGGTAATAGGGAAAAACAATTGAGAAGGCTTGAGTCTTCATATATAATCAAATTGAATTGCAAGATCCCGACAGGCCTCAATATGGAGGAAGACCTGCATACCCACCTTTGAATATTGTAGAGCAATAGCTTCTTCCTTGCCCGTTTTTTTATCCATGATTTTTTTTAAATTTGTTTTTGGTGGCACTTTTGTAATTGAAACATTTGCAGTTTAAATCGAATACTTTCTTTATTAGTAGAGCATTACTGTAAGGATTTCAGGCCCACTTGGGCAGTACACTGAATGGATTAATGGATACAGCAATTTACACTGTAAGGTTGATAAAAAGCATTGTGCAACATCAAGATTAAACATTTAGGATTTTTGAATTGAAATGTTAAATGTATGCTCTAAACATGAAATGTTCCTTAGAGTTATACTGCACAAATTACTTTTAACTTTGAAACCTTGTTAATTTCAGTCTAAATGCTGCTGGGTCAAAGATTTAATTAACCACAACCAATGCGCCCCCAACGTTGGAGCGGCCCTCTGGCAAGCGGGGCCGCTCAAGTACCGGCAGGGATAGGTGGGGGCCCCCTCTCTGGGACCCTCGAAACTCAATTTACCCCCGTCGTTGGAGCCTCACGGGGCTCGTGAGCACGGCTCCCCCCAGCACATGCGCGGAGTCCCCCAGCCCTTCTAGACACTCACCGGGCTGCTCGGGGGACTCCCGCGTCGTCTCCGCTCTCCGGCTGTGGGAACGTCGAGGCTTCTAGTAACGCGGAGGGGCAGGCACCGACAATGTGCCTCGCGCCCCCTCCGCACCAGCTCTATCTGCACTCCTTTCCTCCGTCCAGCGCGGGGTAGGCTCCCGCCTGGATCTTCGCTGTACAGGAGCGCGGGGTAGGCTCCCGTCCGCTTCCTGATTTCAGAACGAGGCCCCGCCCATGTCCCAACGAGGACAGCCTGACTTCCTGGCTCCCCCGGGCCCGCGGCGGTGACTTCCACAACGGCGGCCACGAGGGGTAGGCTCCCTCTTGATGGTGGATACACGGCGGGGTGGGCACCCGCCGTAAAATAAACAAATTAGCGGGGTGGGCACCCGCGAGCACACAGATCAGCGGGGTGGGCACCCGCTCGGGTGATAACAATGCCGGGTGGGCACCAGCCTCCAGAATCAAAGCGCACACAGCGCTAGGAAGTCAAGCAGCGCACACAGCGCTACAAAGTCAAGCAGCGCACACAGCGCTACAAAGTCCAAGGAGCGCTCCCCTGCGCTGTAAATCAACAAGGTCCAGCAGAAAGTCCTTCAAGAGCAGGGGGGCAAAGGCTGGGCCCAGAGCCAGCACACAGGGACCTCCAGCAGGGAGGCAGTCCCCAGTGGCGGTCTCTCCTGGCGCCCAGCAGCAGCAGGCCCCCTCCAGATGATCCTGCAAGAGAACAACTTGTAAGGGGACACAGCCCCTTTTTATACAGTAAAAGTCTTTGTCTGAAGGTGCAGGGAAGGGGCGAACCAGTTACATCTGGTTCCTGAGCACTTTGTTTTGCTCAGCCCCTCTCCCTATTCACTGGCAGGCCAGGGTCATCAGACGCACCACAGGGGCCGGCGCCAGCATTGTGTGGGGAAAGCCCTGTCCTATTCAGGACCCAGGTATACTCCTCCCCAGCCATCAGCATGCTAACTCCCCATTCACCACTGGGTGACTCCCCCTGACTCTGGGGATTTCCCTAGTCCGTCACATGACCTCCACCATCCAATCGCCAGACAAGCCACACATTTCATACTGCACACTGAAGTGCCCACTTCTAGAAGTGGCACTTCCACACTAGGTACATGCACGCCGCACACATCATCGCGCAGCATTCACTCACACGAGTCCGCACATACCAAACTCGGGCCTGCACACCCCACGCATCAGGAACTACCAGGACACATACATTCCCCCATGCATTCTTATGGGAGGGCAGGCCAACCTCAACACACGCACGCACTTTACCCTGGGACACAGCGGTAAAGTGCGCCTAAACCAAAAATCACCACACCAAGTCACCAACAAAAAGCAAAAAGTTTCGGGTGTGAACCTGCCAGAAGGGCCGGGTCCAACAGTTACATGTTAGTTAATGTTCGAATCGGTCGAAATCAGGAAGTGTCGGCCGCCATTTTGTTTGTTTTCAGTGCGAGAGTGAAAAAGGAAGGTGGCGAACGTGAAAAGGGGGTAGGGTAGAGAGTTCCTGACCCCCAGCCTTTGTCAGGGGGTCCCTGAAGGACCCCGAAGGCAGAAAAAAACATTTAAGTGTTTTTTTTTTTTAATCGCGGGGGTGCGCGCACCGTGCGCGCACGGTGAAAAACCAAAAAAAAATAAAAAACTTTTAATACGTAGTTTATTGTAAAATAAATATATAAAAAAATAATAATACATACATAATTTAGCATTTAAAAAACCGTACAAATTCACTGAAAAAACCATAGGTTTCACACACGTTATAGTTAGGAATTAGCATTTAAAAAACCTTGCAAATTCACTTAAAAAACCATAGGTTTCACACATGTTATAGTTAGGTGGATATTTCACTCGTAAAAAAACAATGAAATTCCCCCGTTATAGTTAGTTCAGATAACTATAACTCGCACGACCGCCACTCTATCACAAGGATGATGTCATCAGTGATGTCATGAGTGATGCCACTGACCATGTCATGAGTGATGTAATATGTGACGTCATGAGTAGGATTGCGGGCGCGCGAGTTATAGTTATCTGAACTAACTATAACGGGGGAATTTCATTGGTTTTTTACGAGTGAAATATCCACCTAACTATAACATGTGTGAAACCTATGGTTTTTTAAGTGAATTTGCAAGGTTTTTTAAATGCTAATTCCTAACTATAACGTGTGTGAAACCTATGGTATTTTCAGTGAATATATATATATATTTCACACAAGTTGCCTTCAGACAGAGTGCACTCTCAACAAGTTTTAATCTTGGCAAAAGGAACAGCTTCGGTAACAAGTAGAAATCAAAGCATGCCTTGCCTGACACGTTTCAGACTAAATGTCCTTTCTCAAAGGCAGCATGCAAGCAATGTTCTTTCCATCGCTCCAATTTCAATTACCCAATTAAATATTCACTGCCCAGATGGGCCTCTCAATCAGTTGCATCTCGGGTACTGGAGTCCATATTTCACCCTCATGGGTCGGAAAATACTGAACATGCTCGATTTTAAAGTTGCATACTTTCTCTCCCCTCTCCGATGTTTAATAGCCAGAAATTGTTCCAAAAATAGAAATAAAACCAAACTTGTTGCTCCTTGTGTGGCTGCCTTTCATCTGCGTGCCACGGACTTGCTGTTATCTGCAATGGTGCTACTCCATGACCTGGCGGGCCGTTTAAACATTTCACACAAGTTGCCTTCAGACGGAGTGCACTCTCAACAAGCTTTAATCTTGGCAAAAGGAACAACTTCGGTAACAAGTAGAAATCAAAGCAGGCCTTGCCTGACGCGTTTCAGACTAAATGTCCTTTCTCAAAGGCAGCATGCAAGCAATGTTCTTTCCGTCGCTCCAATTTCAATTACCCAATTAACATATACATATATATATGTTTATGTATATATATCTATATATATATATATGTATGTATGTATATATATATATATATATATAAGTACCAGCATGCTAAGAGGAAAGCCCATGTGTGGGGAATCAAAAAATTTGCATGCAATTACGTACTTGTTTAAAGATGTGAGCGGAGAACTTTTGTTTTTTCCTCTGACGAAGGAGCTTGGTGTGCTCTGAAATGCGTAAGGAAGTTATATGTTTCTCAAGAATGCAATGCTGGTTTTCTGCAATCAATGGCTTCCGTCATTCCTTTGTGAAGCGTCATTCCCGCATCAGGGCACCTTTTTCTGGATTTATTTGCGGCAGCCTGGCCACAGGGAATGATGACACCACCATTGTGGGGCCCTTGCGCTGACACTGCTCGGCGCGAGATAAGGGTACAAAGGCAGGATTATTTGAACCAGCGGACATGGTCCTGAGGCCCAGGAGGGTTTGAATGTGGTTCTATTAATGACAATTTCTCCGCGCCCATTAGGGAAATACAGGAATGAATATTGTTTCAACTACAAGTACCAGCATGCTAAGAGGAAAGCCCATGTGTGGGGAATCAAAAAATTTGCATGCAATTATGTACTTGTTTAAAGATGTGAGCGGAGAACTGTTGTTTTTTCCTCTGACGAAGGAGCTTGGTGTGCTCTGAAACGCGTAAGGAAGTTATATGTTTCTCAAGACTGCAATGCTGGTTTTCTGCAATAAATGGCTTCGTCATTCCTTTGTGAAGCGTCATTCCTGCATCAGGGCACCCTTTTCTGGATATATATATATATATACATATATATATATATATATATATATAAAAACGCAAGGTTGCCCAAGTGGGGAGCCACACACCATAGGAATCACACCAATCTCGCAGGTAGCGGTGCCGTCAGCTAGCACCGCGCATTCCAATTGCCATACGCGTTTCGAGCAGACGCCCTTGATCACTGGCATGAGGAGGCAGGAAACAGGTTCGCGTAGAACAACAATATATTTGGATAATTGGAGTCCCGCCCCAGTGGGCGTGTTCAAAGGCATGCTGGTTATAGTAGTCCAAAATCATAGCCCATGACTCTCGAAGTTCTCTCACCAAGTGGCCCCTGTCCTGCCACTCACTAAAATAAAGATCCTTGTGAGGAGGAATGCTGGAGGCGCCCCGCTGCTCAGCACCACCAATATCTCCACGAGTGAGGCTCCATAGGTCCAGGGAGTGCCAGTGGTTCACAGCACTCAGGATACGTCACCCGGCGTCGGGGCTCCCCGCGGCCGAGCGAGCCGCTAAATACAAAAACGCAAGGTTGCCCAAGTGGGGAGCCACACACCATAGGAATCACACCAATCTCGCAGGTAGCGGTGCCGTCAGCTAGCACCGCGCATTCCAATTGCCATACGCGTTTCGAGCAGACGCCCTTGATCACTGGCATGAGGAGGCAGGAAACAGGTTTGCGTAGAACAACAATATATTTGGATAATTGGAGTCCCGCCCCAGTGGGCGTGTTCAAAGGCATGCTGGTTATAGTAGTCCAAAATCATAGCCCATGACTCTCGAAGTTCTCTCACCAAGTGGCCCCTGTCCTGCCACTCACTAAAATAAAGATCCTTGTGAGGAGGAATGCTGGAGGCGCCCCGCTGCTCAGCACCACCAATATCTCCGCAAGTGAGGCTCCATAGGTCCAGGGAGAGCCAGTGGTTCACAGCACTCAGGATACGCCACCCGGCGTCGGGTCTCCCCGCGGCCGAGCGAGCCGCTAAACACAAAAACGCAAGGTTGCCCAAGTGGGGAGCCACACACCATAGGAATCACACCAATCTCGCAGGTAGCGGTGCCGTCAGCTAGCACCGCGCATTCCAATTGCCATACGCGTTTCGAGCAGACGCCCTTGATCACTGGCATGAGGAGGCAGGAAACAGGTTTGCGTAGAACAACAATATATTTGGATAATTGGAGTCCCGCCCCAGTGGGCGTGTTCAAAGGCATGCTGGTTATAGTAGTCCAAAATCATAGCCCATGACTCTCGAAGTTTTCTCACCAAGTGGCCCCTGTCCTGCCACTCACTAAAATAAAGATCCTTGTGAGGAGGAATGCTGGAGGCGCCCCGCTGCTCAGCACCACCAATATCTCCACGAGTGAGGCTCCATAGGTCCAGGGAGTGCCAGTGGTTCACAGCACTCAGGATACGCCACCCGGCGTCGGGGCTCCCCGCGGCCGAGCGAGCCGCTAAACACAAAAACGCAAGGTTGCCCAAGTGGGGAGCCACACACCATAGGAATAACACCAATCTCGCAGGTAGCGGTGCCGTCAGCTAGCACCGCGCATTCCAATTGCCATACGCGTTTCGAGCAGACGCCCTTGATCACTGGCATGAGGAGGCAGGAAACAGGTTTGCGTAGAACAACAATATATTTGGATAATTGGAGTCCCGCCCCAGTGGGCGTGTTCAAAGGCATGCTGGTTATAGTAGTCCAAAATCATAGCCCATGACTCTCGAAGTTCTCTCACCAAGTGGCCCCTGTCCTGCCACTCACTAAAATAAAGATCCTTGTGAGGAGGAATGCTGGAGGCGCCCCGCTGCTCAGCACCACCAATATCTCCACATTTGAGGCTCCATAGGTCCAGGGAGTGCCAGTGGTTCACAGCACTCACGATACGCCACCCGGCGTCGGGGCTCCCCGCGGCCGAGCGAGCCGCTAAACACAAAAACGCAAGGTTGCCCAAGTGGGGAGCCACACACCATAGGAATCACACCAATCTCGCAGGTAGCGGTGCCGTCAGCTAGCACCACGCATTCCAATTGCCATACGCGTTTCGAGCAGACGCCCTTGATCACTGGCATGAGGAGGCAGGAAACAGGTTTGCGTAGAACAACAATATATTTGGATAATTGGAGTCGCGCCCCAGTGGGCGTGTTCAAAGGCATGCTGGTTATAGTAGTCCAAAATCATAGCCCATGACTCTCGAAGTTCTCTCACCAAGTGGCCCCTGTCCTGCCACTCACTAAAATAAAGATCCTTGTGAGGAGGAATGCTGGAGGCGCCCCGCTGCTCAGCACCACCAATATCTCCACAAGTGAGGCTCCATAGGTCCAGGGAGTGCCAGTGGTTCACAGCACTCAGGATACGCCACCCGGCGTCGGGGCTCCCCGCGGCCGAGCGAGCCGCTAAACACAAAAACGCAAGGTTGCCCAAGTGGGGAGCCACACACCATAGGAATCACACCAAACTCGCAGGTAGCGGTGCCGTCAGCTAGCACCGCGCATTCCAATTGCCATACGCGTTTCGAGCAGACGCCCTTGATCACTGGCATGAGGAGGCAGGAAACAGGTTTGCGTAGAACAACAATATATTTGTTGTTGAAACAGGTTTGCGTAGAGATATTGGTGGTGCTGAGCAGCGGGGCACCTCTAGCATTCCTCCTCACAAGGATCTTTATTTTAGTGAGTGGCAGGACAGGGGCCACTTGGTGAGAGAACTTCGAGAGTCATGGGCAATGATTTTGGACTACTATAACCAGCATGCCTTTGAACACGCCCACTGGGGCGGGACTCCAATTATCCAAATAAATTGTTGTTCTACGCCTCCTCATGCCAGTGATCAAGGGCGTCTGCTCGAAACGCGTATGGCAATTGAATGCAAGGTGCTAGCTGACGGCACCGCTACCTGCGAGATTGGTGTGATTCCTATGGTGTGTGGCTCCCCACTTGGGCAACCTTGCGTTTTTATATATATATATATATATATATATATATATATATATATATATATATATATATATATATATTACCTACTGGCGATTGCCAGTAGGTAGTTATAGTTAGGACCTATTTTCCATAGGAAATCCGCAACATTCTATTTGGAATAACGTTGGCGCCGATTGACGAATCTTCGCGTAATTTTCCAAACTTTTGGCCAGCTACGGTTCGCTCCTGAAAATGTCACGGTGATTCGTCAAGCAGGGGCCAAGATAAAAAGGGGGTCCCAAAACGCGTTTTCCCCATGCATTTTCCCTTAGGACATGTTGACGCAGCTACAGCCTGAACTGCTGAACGGAATTACACCAAATTTGGCAAAGAGGTAGTCCTCAGTTCAGACTCATGCCTTTTGCTTAAATGGAGCCTAACCACACATCTCATCGTGAGATCTGATTGGCTGTCAGTACTTCATCCAAGAAGTGTTGGCAGCCATCTTGGGACCAAGATACATGCTAGCACCTCATTAAAAAGCATTGCAGTTAATAGAAGGTTTTAAGACTTTAGTTACATTATAAATCATTTGTTGATGGTACCATACTCATTTTAGGAATTGTGGTGTGTTCTAAGGTGACTTTACCATGTGGAAAAGCCTTCTGCTGTGATAACATGAATCATGTTTGAGAGAAAACTATTTTCTCATTCTTTTCCCACAGAGGTTTGGAAGGTGATCTATACGCTAAACTGAGAGCATATTTTCTGTAAATTCACATTATCTTTCTCAGTCATGTGAGAATGAAGTCTGAAATTCTCAGTAAAACATGCACATCCAACAAGGGCAGAGACTGTCAGTTGATACCTTTGTGTTCTACTGCAGCTTCCCAGAGTATTCTAAAGAGCAAGTAGAGCGCTAACAGTCCTAATTATGACAAACGTATTGCACACCTGAAGCCATCTTGATTGGAATAAAGTGGTAACTCTTAAAACATTTAATTTAAAAAGGAACAAAATGAGGGGGTTAATTTTGCCATAGAAAGTATGATTAGTGCTGCAGAAAGAAAAATAAGGGCACATTTTCAGTGACTTCTCAAATCCTCTTCTATTTCATTAAAAAATTCTGACATGCAGACTGAAACATGCACTTTCAATACCAGCAGCGGACTTCCTTGGTGAGCAGTAGCTTTACTACAGTGATCTAATAAGCAACTAGAGAGCTAACATTCTGAATTTATGGCAAATGTGTGACACATCTGAATGCCTTCTCGATGGAATCAAAGTAAAACACTGAAAGTATTTCCTACTGAGGAGACTGTAGTAAATGAGGAAATTAGGAAACTTCATAACAAATAAGTCTCCCAAAATGGCCACCAGAGACAAAAGAGCCCAAATGTAGCACAAATATCACCCAGATGTAGCCCAAGTATAGCCCAATGACAGAATGTCCCAGAGTGTTCTAACGAACAAGTAGAGCGCTAACAGTCTTACTTATGACAAAAGTATGGCACACCTGAAGCCATCTTGATTGGAATAAAGTGGTAACACTTAAAACATTTAATTTACAAAGGAACAAAATGAGGGGGTTCATTTTGCCATAGAAATTATGATTAGTGCTGCAGAAAGAAAAATTAGGACACATTTTGACTTCTCAAATCCTCTTCTATTTCATAAAATAATTCTGACATGCAGACTGAAACATGCACTTTCAATACCAGCAGCGGACTTCCTTGGTGAGCAGTAGCTTTACTACAGTGATCTAATAAGCAACTAGAGAGCTAACATTCTGAATTTATGGCAAATGTGTGACACATCTGAATGCCTTCTCGATGGAATCAAAGTAAAACACTGAAAGTATTTCCTACTGAGGAGACTGTAGTAAATGAGGAAATTAGGAAACTTCATAACAAATAAGTCTCCCAAAATGGCCACCAGAGACAAAAGAGCCCAAATGTAGCACAAATATCACCCAGATGTAGCCCAAGTATAGCCCAATGACAGAATGTCCCAGAGTGTTCTAACGAACAAGTAGAGCGCTAACAGTCTTACTTATGACAAAAGTATGGCACACCTGAAGCCATCTTGATTGGAATAAAGTGGTAACACTTAAAACATTTAATTTACAAAGGAACAAAATGAGGGGGTTCATTTTGCCATAGAAATTATGATTAGTGCTGCAGAAAGAAAAATTAGGACACATTTTGACTTCTCAAATCCTCTTCTATTTCATAAAATAATTCTGACATGCAGACTGAAACATGCACTTTGAATACCAGCAGCAGACTTCCCTGGTGAGCAGTAGCTTTACAACAGTGATCTAATGAGCAACTAGAGTGCTAACATTCAGAATTTATGGCAAATGTGTGACACATCTGAATGCCTTCTTGATGGAACCAAAGTAAAAAACTGAACGTATTTCCTACTGAGGAGACTGCAGTAAAGGAGGAAATTAGGAAACTTCCTAACAAATAAATCTCCCAAGATGGCCACCAGAGACAAAAGAGCCCAAATGCAGCACAAATATCACCCAGATGTAGCCCACATGTAGCCCAATGACAGAAGTGTGCAAAACACTTATTTTTTGTGTATTTGCAGTTTTATATAGTGCAGACTTGTCAGGTATTGGAGTGCTTTACATGAGCATTGGTTACATCACACAAGATCAAATTCATTTCGGTTGTAGACATGGGGAGATTAAGTGATTTGACTAGAATCACAGAATGTTGAGCTGAAGCAGAAACTTCAACCTGGTTCCCCAGTTGCAAAGTCTGCAGCTCTGGAAGTAACACCACATCCTCTCCCCTATGTGCAACATTTAATCAAGTGGTCAACTGGATAAAAAAACATAAAGATTACAATAATTAAAAATTTCTTTGTCGCTATTTGAAAACTCAGAAAATATGTCCTCATTTTAGTTTTTTAGAGCACTAACCATCATTTTGATGCAAATAAAACCCTCTCATATATGTAATTTCTAAAGGAAATGCTCTAGATATTACAGTTTTGATTACATCAAGATGACGTCAGGCGTTCCACACTTTTGTAATCAATATAGAATGTTAGCAATCTAGTTGTTCATTGGGATACTGTTGAGAGGCAGAGGCCAGGGGCACGGACTCTGAAAATTGAAGGCAGGTAGGAGAGTGCAGAGGCAACAATTTGACCACACTGGGCAGGCAGGAAGGGCAGTGGCAGCACAACAGACTATGGAGGGCAGTGGAAAGGGAGGCAGGGGCAACAAACCAACAATACAGGACTGGCAAGAGAGGCTGTGGCAATATAATAGACCATTGTGGGCAGAAGGAAGAGGCAGTGGTAGTACAACCATACATGGCAACAGACCCGTTTCAGCCAGGAAACGTCCAATGTTTTTAAGCTCAAATGGGCTTTAGTTGAACTGTCTCTTGTCTACAATCTCCTCTTTTTCAATGTAACTCAAAGGGGAAAATCAATACCCCAGTTTTTTTTCAAAATCTCCCGCTTACCATGTTCAAAATGTTCGCAAGTATGGTACATTGGATAATGGTAGGCAGGAGGAATTGGGGTAGGGACATGGACTCGGATAACAGAGGACAGGAGGGACATGGAGAGGTGCACCAAACTGATCCTACAGGGCAGGCATCAGGGTTTGCAGCAGCACAATACACCACATAGGGCATGCGGGACGGGAGTGCAGCACAGCAATCCATAGAAAGCAATAGGGAGGGGACAGGACCATGCACATGGACAACAGAGAACAGAGGAGAAAGCGGCAAAGGTAGCTAGCTGACCATAATGGACAGACAGGAGAGAAAGCTGCAGCATAACAGACCATAAAGGGCAGGAGGGACGGATCAGGGGCATTACAATGGAAAAGACAAGTCAGGAGGGAGGGAATAGGGGTCTGCATATGGAAACAGAGGGCTGGGGGCAAGGGGGCAGGGCAGGAGCAGCAAGATGACCATGGAGGTCAGGCAAGATGGGCACTAGAAACAAGACACACCATGAAGAGCAACTGTGAGACTATGATGGCATACACACAGACCAAGGAGGAAATGTGGGAGGGGGTCAGGGGCAGCTAGCTGACCACACAGGGAAGGTAGGAGGGGCCATGGAATCACAGAAGACCATGCATGGCAAGCGGGAGGGTTAGTGGCAGCACAATGGCTATGATGGGCAAGAAGGAGGGTACAGGGGCATGTACAAAGGACCATGGAGGATAGAAGGGAGGATCAGGACCTGGGCACAGACAAGAGAGTTCAGGGGAAGGGGCCTCACAACAGAGCGCGCAGGGCAGGCAGGAGGAGCAGTTGCAGCACAACAGACCAGGGAGGGCAGAAGGGTGTGGCAGTAAAATGGACCATGGAGGACAAGAGGAAGGGGATAGGGGCATGGCATGTGGACAGGCAGGGTGGAGGTGGCAGGGACAGGTTACAGTCATCTGACAATGCTAGGCAGGTGGGAGGGGAGTGGCAGCTCAATAGAACACTCAGAGTAGATAGGAGTGGCAGGTCCATGGAACATGGTGGGAAAAAAGGATGGAGCAGGGGCATGCACAAAGACATCGGAGAGCAGGGGGAAGGAGAATAGGGGCAAGCTAAGCACAGAGGCTAAGCAGGAGGTCAATGATGGGCCATAGAATTGGGCAATGGAGGGCAGGAGGAGTGGACTGGTACATCATGATAAATGGAGGGCAGTGGCAGCACATCAGACCATGCATGGCAGGAGGGAGGAGGCTAGTCCATGGATTCAGACAACAGAGGATAGGGAGGAGGTGGATGGGGCAGCAAGCTAACTGTTCAGAGAAGGTGGGTATTAGGAACTTTATTATTTTTAAAATGTGTGTCTGTGCGAACTACTTAAAATATGAACAAGTATGCAGCATAATCTCACTTTTATTCAGGAAGAAGAGGACGTTTGTGACTGTGACTCCGGGCTCACTTGGCAGAAACACCCCCTGACCCTCCACCCCCCCATCGCAAAATGTAATGCCCATGAAAAGGGTAGGTGGACGCAGTGTTATATAGAACATAGTCCTGAGAGCACGATTGAAAATGAAAACTAGATATAGTATATGGTATAAACTATGCACCAAAAAGTGTGACATAAGCTGAACCGGGCGTGACAGATAATATGCAATACATTGTGCGCAATGACAGATTCATTGGAGAGCGCGAGATAGCACAGGCACTAGCGCGTGCTATGCGATATGTGCCTTGGAGTGTAATATGCACAGGGCAGTGTTGTGTAACCTAACTAGTCTCTAAAGTTGTAATATAAAATATGTGCTGGGGAGTGTAACGTTGCATATGCACTGTGACAAAGATATGGATCCCAGATTGTAATATGTATGGCATAGCGCTGTGCGTTATAACATGGGCATCGAGGAAGGCACGTTAGATGGGGCAATATAACCCGTGCGAAGCAAGTGTGGCATGAAATATTCACGGGGTGGTGTTACAGTGCACATGGGCTAGAGAGTGTAATAGCATACGCACTAGCTGGTGGAATACAACACAGAGGTGTGTGGCACTCGGCGGGCACTGGTGAGTGTAACACAGCATTGGGCTCAGCCAGGAGCATGCTGTGACTCTCTAGTGAGGTTCTTTTCCTTTCCAGAGAGTAAAATAAAAAGTATTACACATCCGGCGGTGGATGTGTGTTTTATTAACCGTGAGGGGGGTTTCTTGCATAGTTTGGTCGAATTTTTGTCGAATCCGCTTTGAATGGCTTGGTGTGTATGTGTATTAAATGTGCCTGTCAATAGCTACCCATGTTTGTATAAATAAACGACAAGGGTGTCTACTTGGAGAGTACACACCGACGGGGGCGCCGGAATTAGGCACGGTAGGGCATCAGACACGTCAGAGCTTCACTAGAGGTGTAAATACATTCCACGTGGATTCATTGTATGCATAGTCGCCTTTTAATGAATATCACGCAAATCGTCCTGGTGATATGTACATACGGTTTGTCCAGCATGTCCTAGGTGTTTCTATAAATATATTAAAAAAAAAAAAAAGCAAAGTCCTGCCACGGCGTATGGGGTCCCTGGGGCTATAAGTGGCCTGAGGAGGGTTGCAACGCAGCCCCCCTCCTCAAGAATTTTTTTTAAAAAAGGCCATGACCCGGGGGTTGGGGTCCCCGGGGCCGATTAAGGCCTTGGGAGGGGGGCCACACGGCCCCCTTCCAAATGTATTTTTTTCAACAAAAACAACTTAGGGTGCAGGCCCTGGGGGATGGGGTCCCCAAGGCCAATAAATTAGAAAAAGAAGGGGGGGCCACACAGCCCTCCTTCTTAAAAAAATAGAATAAATAAAAGACCGGCATCGCGCCGGAGGCCACGCCCCCTCCTTGCAGCACTCTGCAAATGCGCCCCCTGGCCAGTTGTAAGTTGGGGAATTAATTCCCCTTCAATACTGAGGGTCCCTGAGGGCCAACTAGCCCAACAGGTATCTCCAGTATGCGCCAGGGAGCTGCGTTGCACACAGGTGTTCTGAGGCCACGCCCTTTTTTACACCTCTATGCAATGCAGCTCTGTGGCGCTTACTGGAGGTACCTAGTGGGCTAGTTTGACCCTAGGGACCCTAGGGACCCTTAGGATTCAAGGGGATTTAATCTCTCCACTTAGAAAGGCCACAGGGCGCGTTTACACAGTGGTGAAGGGAGGGTGACGTGTGCAAACACACCCTGTGGCGCGTTTTAACTTGGGGAAATAATTCCCTTTCAATCCTGAGGGACCCTGGAGGCCTACTAGTCCACCAGGTGCTTCCAGTAAGCACCACTGCTCTGCGTTGCAGAGAGGTGGTGCAGGCCGTGTCCCTTTTTACACCTCTCTTCAACGCTGCTCTGTGGCGCTTACTGGAGGTACCTAGTGGGCTATTTTGCCCCTAGGGACCCTCAGGATTCAACGGGACTTAATCTCCCAACTTAAAACGGCCACAGGGCATGTTTACAAAGTGGGGAAGGGAGGGGACGGGGCCTGAGGTGACGTGTGCAACCACGCCCTATGGCGCATTTTAAGTTGGGGAAATAATTCCCCTTCAATCCTGAGGGCCACTGGGGCCTAACTAGCCCACCAAGTGCTTCCAGTAAGCGCCACTGAGCTGCGTTGCAGAGAGGTGGTCCAGGCCGTGCCACTTTTTACACCTCTCTTCAACGCTGCTCTGTGGCGCTTACTGGAGGTACCTAGTGGGCTAGTTGGACCCTAGGGACCCTCAGGATTCAAATGAACTTAATCTCCCAGTTAAAAACGGCCACAGGGCGGGTTTACACAGTGGTGAAGGGAGGGTACGGCCCTGAGTTAACATGTGCAAACACGCCCTGTGGCGCGTTTTAAGTTGGGGAAATAATTCCCCCTCAATCCTGAGGGACCCTGGGGGCCAACTAGCCCACCAGGTGCTTCCAGTAAGCGCCACTGCACTGCATTGCAGAGAGGTGGTCTAGGCCGTGCCCCTTTTTACATCTCTCTGTAACGCAGCTCTGTAGTGCTTACTGGAGGTACCCAGTGGTCTAGTTGGACCCTAGGGACCCTCAGGATTCAAGGGGACTTAATCTCCCAACTTAAAATGGCCACAGGGCGTGTTTACACAGTAGGGAAGGGAGGGGACGGGGCCTGAGGTGACGTGTGCAAACCCGCCCTGTGGCGCGTTTTAAGAGGTAGTTTTAATCCCCTGCCCTATTATATACTAGGGGCTTACAGAGGAGGTCATGCTAATCACAGGGGGACGCCAACACATAGTGTTCCCTAGTGTATGTAGGTGTTTTCACTGTATTCTGAGTGTCTTTTAACATAGCACTGGCTCTAGGACTGGTTAGTCAGACTCAGTTACCACCAGTATCCGTCTGAAAAAGTTGAGGGTACAGGATGATTTTGCAACAAGGCTTCTTTCTGCTCTTCTGTTTGTTCTTTCTGCACGTTATCCTTCTTCCTGCACTTTTCTTCGTCTTTGAGGACTTCTGTTGCTTCTTTCTGCATGTCTTTTTTTTCTTTCTGTGCGTTTTTCCTTCTTTCTTCACATGTCCTATCTCTGTAGGCATAGTTAGAAATTAGCATTTAAAAAACCTTTGAAAGTCACTGAAAAAACCATAGGTTTCAGTCACGTTATAGTTAGGAATTAGCATTTAAAAAAACCTTAAAAATTCACTGAAAAAACCATAGGTTTCAGGGGCGTTATAGTTAGCTGGACTTTTCACTCGTACAAATCCATTGAAATTCCCCCGTTATAGTTAGTTCAGCTAACTATAACTCGCGCACCCGCAATGCACTGCTGATGACGTCACATATTACATCACTCATGACATGGTCAGTGACATCACTCATTACATCACTGATGACATCTCAAATGACATCACTGATGAAATCACTGATGGCATCATCCTTGTGATAGAGTGGCAGACCTCCTCTCCCCCTAATATAACCTTTGATACACACATTCAAAAATAGAAACTAAAATTTTCAAAACAATGGCCATACCAATACCAGTTACAACAACCTATTCAGTAATTCTAAGATCCACATCCACATCCACTCATTCACCAACAGTCCTATACAGTCACTCATACATGTACTCACTCATCATATGTACTCATACACCTATACATCCTGTTACACAACGCCACTCATCCATAGAGTTACTCACACACATAGTCACTCATGCTAATAAAGAATCAAACACTTTACTTGCATATACAGTTATACACACACCACCACACTTACTTCTACAGAAACGTACACATACTTAGTCTTTTAAACAATCACTTATAGAAACACATACTTATTCATACAGGAACTCTTCCAATCTCTCACTCTCACATATACTCACTTATATACATCAATAGTCACATATACTAGTTTAAAACATATGTAGTTACTCATAAAGACACTATTGAGACAGTCATTCACTCACTAACACACCCATGCACACACTCATCCACCCATACAGTCCTGCACACATGCTGTCTTCAACACATACAAACAGTGAGTCACTCATTCATGCACCTATGCACTACGTAATACCCCCACCAAACCATACAGACACTCAGACTGATACTCAAAAAACCAACTAATAACCTATATAGACACTCATGTAGCTACTCACCAACCCATGCAGCCACTTATACACAAAGTGAGAGACTGATACAGATATTTACATATTTAAACATTATTCACTAAGCCATGTATTCACTAAGACACACTTAATCAGTCAGTTATACAATCAATTTTTCAAAAACAAATCATCCATTTAGACACTTATATACCCATTTATTCTTCCATCGACCTTGAGATATACACATATAAAACATATGTAATTTTCAGAAAAACACACATTCACTGGATGATGTCATCAGTGATGTCATTTGAGATGTCATCAGTGAAGTCATCAGGGATGTCACTGACCATGTCATGAGTGATGTAATATGTGACGTCATCAGCAGTGTATTGCGGGCGCGCGAGTTATAGTTAGCTGAACTAACTATAACGGGGGAATTTCAATGGTTTTGTATGAGTAAAATGTCCAACTAACTATAACTTTCCCTAAAACCTATGTTTTTTTCAGTGAATTTCTAAGGTTTTTTAAATGCTAATTTCTAACTATAACGTGCCTGAAACCTATGGTTTTTTTCAATGAATTTCAAAGGTTTTTTAAATGCTAATTTCTAGCTATAACGTGCCTGAAACCTATGGTTTTTTCAGTGAATTTCAAAGGTTTTTTAAATGCTAGTTTCTAACTATGCCTACAGAGGTAGGACATGTGAAGAAAGAAGAAAAAACGCACAGAAAAAATCAAAAGCAATGCAGAAAGAGGCAACAGAAGTCCACAAAGAGGAAGAAAATTGCAGGAAGTGGCAAGCCGTGCGGAAAGAACCAACAGAGGAGCAGAAAGAGGCCTTGTTGCAAAATCTTCCTGTGCCCACAACTTTTTCAGACGGGTACTGGTGGTAGCTGACTCTGACTAACCAGGCCTAGAGCCAGTGCTATGCTAAAAGACACTTAGAATACAGTGAAAACACCTCCATACACTAGGGAACACTATGCATTGGGGTACCCCTGTAATTAGCATGACCCCCTCTGCAAGGCCCTAGTACATAATAGGGCAGGAGGATTAAAACTACTTCTTAAAACATGCCACGAGGCGCGTTGGCACAGTGGTGAAGGGATGGGGGCCTGAGGGGACATGTGTGCAAACATGCCCTGTGGTGTGTTTTAAGAAGTAGTTTAAGTTGCGCTGCAGAGAGGTGTAAAAAGGGGCACGGCCTGGACCACCTCTCTGCAACGCAGTGCAGTGGCGCTTACTGGAAGCACCTGGTGGACTAGTTGGCCCCCAGGGGCCCTCAGGATTGAAGGGGAATTAATTCCCCAACATAAAACGCACCACAGGGCGTGTTTGCACACGTCAACTCAGGCCCCGCCCCCTCCCTTCACCACTTTGTAAACACAACCCATGGCATGTTTTAAATTGGAGGATTAAGTCACCTCGAATCCTGAGGGTCCCTGGGGTCCAACTAACCCACCAGGTACCTCCAGTAAGCGCCACAGAGCTGCATTGCAGAGAGGTATAAAAAGGGGTTTTGCCTGGACCACCTCTCTACAACGCATATCTGTGGCGCTTACTGGAGGTACCTGGTGAGGTAGTTGGCCCCCAGGGGCCCTCAGGATTGAAGCGGAATTAATTTCCCAACTGAAAACGCGCCACAGGGCGTTTGCACACAGCACCTCAGGCCCCGCCCCCTCCATTTACCACTGTCAAATGTGCCCCGTTGCGCATTTTAAGTTGGCGTATTAAGTCCCCTTGAATCGTGAGGGTCCCTGAGGTCCAACTAGCCCACCAGGTACCTCCACTAAGCGCCACAGAGCTGCATTGCAGAGAGGTGTAAAAAGGGGCATGGCCTGGACCACCTCTCTGCAACGCAGCGCAGTGGTGCTTACTGGAAGCACCTGGTAGCCCCCGGGAGTGCGATATTTTCCTTTTTGGATTAAAAGGAGTGGAGCGACTGTCTGTGAGCAAGGGCGGATGCCCGAAACGCGCCAGATTGGTGAAACTCGTCTCTAAATAAAATAAAATAACTGTGCCTTACTTTGGATTTGCGTGGCTTCCATTCTCCGTGGATACGGATCTCTGTGGAGCTACAATTGTGGAATATATATATATATATATATTACTTCAACTCCTCTTCTCGCACTCGTTTCACCGCTGCAGGTAGGAGCTCGGACCACAATTT
This sequence comes from Triturus cristatus, assembly GCF_964204655.1. Taxonomy (NCBI): domain Eukaryota; kingdom Metazoa; phylum Chordata; class Amphibia; order Caudata; family Salamandridae; genus Triturus; species Triturus cristatus. The sequence continues at coordinate 1,008,537,712 of NC_140593.1, read as the reverse complement.
TGTGCTTAAAATCTGTTTTATTGTCTGCTCACAAGCACAGCCATTATGCGTTTCGAGCCCACAGGCCCTTGATCACATGACGCTAGTAACAGTCTCTGCTGGGCTTTTTAACCATTTTCTTCACCTAATGTGCGTTTTTTTTTTTTTAAAGTGACAAGTGCTTAAGAAATCTAGTTGTATCGCATTTGAAATAGCAATGGACATAGATAAATTACTTAATAGATAGACACATATTCATGAACACAATATTGTTTACGATAAATGTTAACAATTTATAACAATAAATAAATAAATAAATAAATAAGTAAATATCCATTGTTATAAAATCTTTTGTAGCAATAAATATATAAATATATAAAACTACCACTGACTCCAATACAATAAATAAATTATAATTTAAGAACTGCATAAAATGTCATGTAACAATTCTAATATTGGATTATAGTTTCATTTTTGACACAGTGTCGTAATTATAACAAACCAATAAGTATATTCTTAGTATTTCCCAAATAGGCTCAGATATATACAAATGGAACTGTGTCAGTGAATCATGCTATGTGGTTGGTGTCATTCAATAGTGCTTGTTGTTTCTATGACCATATCCTAATTATCCAATTTGGTCTTTTGCGATATTGCTGAGTAAAATTAAATGTGTGTATTATAACGTGTGTATCATTTATTGTGTATATGTAAACCTATACCACCTAATCTAAAACCCATAAGTGCGACTGTGATAGAGACAGAGAGATAGTTGTTTTTTTTTCTTAGCATAAATGTTGATTACTTATTTTTTTGGAATTAATTTCAGACTCATAAATTATACAACTTTATTTATAGGCAAGTATAGAGATCCTCCGTTCCGTTGAGGCCCAATGGTTGTTTACTGTCTAGTTGCAGAATGTACCTGGTTTCTAACTTTCTCAAGGCTTTTTCTCTGTTGCCCCCTCTCTTGTTATGTGACACGCAATCAATCAAAAAATATTTTAAGCCATTAGGGTCTCCATTATGTGACTCTTCAAAATGGCGTGCTACAGGGTATGTTTGATCTTTATTTTGTATGGCTCTCAAGTGCTGGAGTATCCTTTTGTGGCCCTGGAGAACCGTGCTCCCGACGTATTGAAGGCACACATGGACACTCCAGCACATAGATCACATATTCAGTTTTGCATGTCAAATTTCTGTGTATAGATTTTCTTTATCACTGAAAGGTGTTCTGTATGAGGATTTATTTTCTCCATGTTGACATGCTTTGCATGATGTGCATTTAATAAAGCCCTTTCTTTGGTTTAACCAAGTAGTCTTTCTGCAATCCCATGGGTCGTTGTGGACCAATTCATCCCTCATTGAAGGCCCTTTACTGTATGTGATTGCTGATTTTATTGGTAATGCATGGCCTATGATAGGATCACTTAATACAAGCGGACAATTTTTCTTGATGATGTTGTTAATAACTTTTGCTTTTTTACTATACTCGATCCCTCCGTGTATGTACCGCAACGTGAAAAAAACATCCCATTAACCGTAATAACTGAAGGCGGAAGAAAGGAAAAAGAACCCCTTTTGCATACCTAGTACATCCAACCGGATGAGTTCGAACTGAAACTATCGTTCATACCAGAATTTTCGTCAAAGGGAACACAAGACACACTAAACAGAGGAAATCTCTTGAGGCTGTTTAACGAAATCCCGGAATTAAAAGGAATCCTCTCTAGCGACCTAACTTCGGTTGAATTCATAGAAACAACCGGGCTGGGAGCAGAAGAGACTTTGACAACTTGGTTCTCAAAGGACCTGGTGAAAAAAATAGTATCAATGAGCGGAAGATTTGGAGCATGGGGAATTACGTTAAAGGCTTACGAACGTCCAAGGTATCCGCACCCTCTTCTTAAAAACCCAAATGAAGTGAACAGATCGGGGAAAATCCATCTAACATGTGTACGTGGAGCACGCGCCAACTCTCCAACATCTACCCCCAGCAATAACAGAAATGACATAAGAGAAAGCCCCGTTATTACCGAGGGTAGCTCACAGGAATCTAGGGACTGGTCCTGGGTGCCCAGAATATTAAACAATAAGCATCCCTAACCAAGCAAAGATAAGCAAAAAAACAGAGAGGAGGACGGCCCCCAAAGCGGAAGACGCGTGTACAGTCAATATCTCCCTCTGTTCGTGGAACATTCACGGATTTAATGATACGGGGCAAGATCAAGAAACCTAACTATTTTTTAGTCAACACAATATTATTCTGCTGCAGGAAACCTGGAACCTGGTTGCAAGTTCAATTCCAGGATTCACAGATCATCACTGTATGGAAGAAAGATACTCATGTTTTGGACACCCGAGAGGGGACCTATCAACATTTATTTCACACAAACTGATCTGGGCAGTGGAAGAATTAGATACTGGGGTCAACTGGATCCAAATGACGAAAGTAAGTAGTAATCAGACGTCCATCGAATCAAACTGGCAACTTCTACTAATCAACGTTTATATTCACCCAGAAAGAAAAAGAAGAAGGGAAAATACACAACTTTAATCAAATTAATAATATCAGTGCAGAGAAGCTATGAGAATTGTCAATTATTGATCTCAGGAGACTTCAATAGCAACCTTTTAGCTAATCAGCGGGGAAGCAAAAGAAAAGTTACTCAGGGAACAAGAGCATTTGTGAGCAATTTAGATACTCTCGACCTGACAATTCTGAATGGAAACGTCATAGGGGACAGCCCAGCAGCCGCAACATCTTTGAGTGGAAAAACATCCTCAACGATAGACTTCATAATCATTAGTAATAACTTGCTCCCACAAATGAATAAACTCAGTATTACTTCACGAGCTGAAAGCGACCATTTGCCTCTCGTTTTAAACATGATAAAAAAAGTTAATTATGCACAAAAAATTAAATCCATCGTGCATCCGCCCGAAAAATGTAATCTCCGAAAGCTAATATGGCGGGGAGTGGTACCCCAAGCCATCCAGGAGACAACCAAGGTTTTCGTGGCTAAACAGGGCTGTAAATCAGAGAATGATCGTGTTAACACCTGGGAGCACTTGGCTCAGCTTCCAGTTCATAAATTTCCGGCTTCCTTGGGACGTACCCCAAGAATGGTGACCAGAAGCGATCCCTGATTCAACCAAGACCTCAGAAATCAAAAAAGAGCGATCGCAAGAGAAGTGCAACTGCTATTACAAGCAGAAAAAATGGAATATAAAACAGGAAAAATGAAGCTGGATGTATTGAGGCGCACCTACAGGAGGAACCTGTGGAAAGCTAAAACATAGAGGATCCATTTGGCTGAAATTATTATCCGCTAGTAAAAAGCCCAACAGCAGTGAGTTTTGGGGTATAATTAACAAGCTGTCAACTGGTCCAAAACTGCTGCAAGAAGCAGGAATTGGAGCAGACATCTGGACTGAACTTGTGCGATCATTGTATATTAAGGCAGGGTCGGGACTTGTAGGAAGGTCCCCTGGGGAAGATCATGATCAAAAAGAAATACAAGACTCCACCACTCCAGCTTATGTGGAAAACAGCTCAATACAATCAGCGTCAACCATTTGCAGGACAAATATCCTGACAAATAGGAATGAGCTAAGAGGGCTTATACGGAAACTTAAACCCGAGGGAGCGCCTGGCCCCAACGGTATCCCTAACGCCTTTTTCAAGAATACCCAGAGTTTTGGTCTTCCTATCTTACTCCACTCTTCAATGGGATTTACAACCAGTCCAACATCCCGGCTTCTTGGAGGGGGAATATCATTCACCCCATATTCAAAAAGGGAGACCACCGTAAGCCTGGAAATTATAGACTAATTTCACTGATAGATGTGGAAGCAAAACTGTACGCCTCATGCCTGTTAATTCAGTTGAAACGTTGGATGGAGGAAAAAAACATAATCCCAAAGTTTCAGACAGGATTCAGGCAAGGTATGGGCACCATAACCAATCTCTTTTAACAGAAAAAGCGCAAAAAAGAGATCTCCGGCTGTTCGCTTGCTTTATTGACATTAAGGTGCCGATTACGATCCTGGAAAAAATTTCCCCATACGACTCGTATCCGGTCTTTTTACCATACGAATCGTACAAGTGACGTCCAAACTGCCAACTACGATTCGCATGGGAAAAAGTCCATACGAATCGCATTGGGAAGAATTCCCCACACGTCCTCGGGTCGGAAAATGTGTCCGACACGTCCCCGGACGATTTACCGTACAAATGTGAAAAGTGAAGTCCGACCGTGCAAGTACGATCCATCCCGTGCGTCTGATGTTACAACCGGATGGAAAAAACACCGTCCGCACCGAACTCCTATAGCAACCATGGAGACATGTGCCCGCATACGCGCCCAACACCCCCCCAGCCCCCGTATGTACGCGCCCAACCACCCCCCCAGCCCTCGTATGTACGCACCGAACCCCCACCCGTGTATGTACACCCGTGTACGTACGAGTCTAACCCCCACCCGTGTATGTACACCCATGTACGTACGAGTCTACCCCCACCCGTGTATGTACACCCGTGTACGTACGAGTCGAACCCGTGTATGTACACCCGTGTACGTACGAGTCGAACCCCCACCCGTGTATGTACAGCCGTGTACGTACGAGTCGAACCCCCACCCGTGTATGTACACCCGTGTACGTACGAGTCGAACCCCCACCCGTGTATGTACACCCGTGTACGTACGTCCCGTACCCCCACCCGCGTATGTATGGAGCATACCCCCACCCCAACAGTGTATGTACGGAGCGCACCCTCACCCGCGTATGTGTGGAGCGTACCCCCACCCCAACAGTGTATGTACGGACCGTACCCTCACCCGCGTATGTATGGAGCGTACCTCCACCCCAACAGTGTATGTACGGACCGTACCCTCACCCGCGTATGCGTGGAGCGTACGCCCACCCCAACAGTGTACGTACGGACCGTACCCTCACCCGCGTATGTATGGAGCGTACCCCCACCCCAACAGTGTATGTACGGACCGTACCCTCACTCGCGTATGTATGGAGCGTACCCCCACCCCAACAGTGTATGTACGGAGCGCACCCTCACCCGCGTATGTGTGGAGCGTACCCCCACCCCAACAGTGTATGTACGGACCGTACCCTCACCTGCATATGTATGGAGCGTACTCCCACCCCAACAGTCTAAGTACGGAGCGCACCCCAGGCCCCAACACCAGCACCCTCACCCAACATCGCACATGTACGAGTCGTACCAAGCCAGACACAAGGACAGCACTGTACAACAAAATGGCGGATGTACACACCGTACAGACGCTAAAAACACACGTACACAACCAGGACAAAGCAAAACAACACAAGAAGACTCCATTCGAATCACACAAAGCCACAAAACATGTCTAACAAGCACAAATACAACACATTCACTGACCTGCAACAGCCAAACTCCCAAACAGAGGCCCAAAACACAACCACTCCTTATAACACACCCACCCAAAGTTCAAACACAGCCACACCCACCAATGGACCAATAAAAATGCCCAACACACACAAACCATGATCCTTTGCAACAGACCCACTGCTGCCAGACCACACAGAGAAACAACTGCACCATACTACTTCCTCCACTACACCTTACACCTGCACACCTTCACACAACCACCTTCACAAACACCCCCTCATCACATTCACACACCTGCACAACCACACCCACACCCCCCACAACCATCCACACCCACACCCCTCACCATGCCCACTAACAAGAATCCAAAGTTCACTAGCCAAGAGTTGGAGGTCCTTGTCGACGAAATCCTCAGAGTCGAGCCACACCTCTTTGGAACATTGGTCAGACAGACCAGCATTTCTGAAAAAACAGCCATGTGGCAGACGATTGTCGATGCTGTGAATGCTGTTGCGTCCACCAGAAGGACCAGGCATGAATGCCAAGCCAGGTGGTACGATCTGCGGAGGACGGTCCGCTGCAAAATGACCGACGACCACAACCAGGCCAACATCACTGGAGGAGGGCCGCCCCGCAGACGTGTACAATACCATCCCTGGGAGGAGAAGGTGATGGCCATACTGCCGGTGGTGGCAGTGGACGGAGTAGAAGGACTCCGAGAGCCTGGTGAGTACACAAACAACTCACCTCACATGGGGGGAACGTCATCCACAACCAAACTCACAATCATGCACGCAACCACCCCAAGCTATCGCATGACTCAACCACACTCCATAAACACGCACATGCCACTAGCGCCACCATGCCCCATGCACCCAGCTGGACAATGCCAAGTCACAGGCCACAGAAAACACCAACACAAGACACGGTAACCCGGATGGCGGGAGTGTGGGCCTCAAAAATCGCATAGTGCAACTCAGAAGCAGAAAACAATGCCCTCTGCCCATATGGCCTAGGTCACAGCCAGACAAACAGTGTGTCCCCATACAGGAAAGACTTGCCTTTCAAATGGCGGACGCCTTGCATGAAAACATGGAGGTGAAGGCACCTTTTTGCACATGACAGCAGCCAATGAACAGCCAACACTGTGAAAGAGTGGCAGCACACACCACCACAGCAGCAGCGCAGACACAGACACAACACCCAATGGGTGCCTGGAGATCAGAAACAAACTCACATGAACAAGCCAAGGGCCATTCAAAGATCTGCAAAAAGTGTGTGCCTAGGAAGCTGGGCTGAGGTGACAGAGGGTGACACACAGAGGGAGGGAGAGGGGGAGAGAGAGGGAGGGAGAAAGGGAGACACAGGGAGACCAATTCAGCCTTGGGTGGTGTGGGAATGTCTGCTCGTCAGCAGGTGGACTGCGTGCATATAGACAAGGGTGGCCAGTGCCTGAATCCCCCTCTCTTCTCCATGGCAAAACACTGGGCCATGTCTCAACCTGTGCACGAGCACAATGACAGCTACCTGCATTATATAAGTGTGTGGAACAACTCCATGTGCCCACGTACAGTGCAACATGGAAGGCGCCAATGCATGGCTCGCCACACCTGCTCACTCCACTGCTGACTGCAGTCACAATTGACGCAGCAAGTAAGACTGTGTTACACATAGGTAAAGTCTCAAAAGCTGTGGCCAAGGGACATACCCATGCACAAGTGCACTGTGAGTGGAATGCAAGACATGTCCAAATACCCAGAGGAAATGTGCCAACTTTGAAACGAATGAAACATGGATGTTGCATGGAACAAAAATAAAATTGTCTCTCTCACACACAGGTCAACGTCGTGGATCACCCCCCAACACTGGGGGGGAAGACTCACAGGACCCGGCTCTGCGGGATGATGATCCCACCGGCAGTGACGACTCTCACCACTCTGTGGACGACCCCGACCAACCTGGCCCTTCTGGTGTCCAACCACCTGCAGCACCTGCGTCAGGTACAACTCGGCCAACCACCACCCCCACTCCTGCCACATCCCAGGAGACACCCAGGATCCCTGCCCCACCACCACAACGCAGCCAGGCTGACCAGGAGGAACACGGTGTACCGTGCACCCAGGAGGAGGCAGGCGACAACGCAAATGCCAGCCCTCAGGGGTCCCGGAGACCCGATGTGCCCACAAGGGCAGGCCAGGTGCAAGTGGGCAGGGGTGGTGGGAGTGGAGGACGGCGGAGGCGCGAGCCTGACCAGTTGGCTGCAGAACCGGTATATTCCCATGTAAGAAACATCCTGGACACATACCGGGCATGAGCCAGGTTGTGTCCACCCTCAACGAGATGAAGGGGACCCTCGAGGAGATCAAGACCCAGCAGGCCCAGCAACATGTGGAGCAACATGCCTGTCAACTGCGACACCAAGGGCGGATGGAGGACAGACAGGCTGAGCTCGTGACGGTGCTCACTGGAATTAACCGTTCACTCCGTCGGATAGCCGACAACATGGGCAACCCTCCCTGTGCCACCAGGCGTAGAACATCACCACCCACAGGGAGGGATCAAGAGGAGGAGGATACATCCGACGGAGCATCCCAAACATCGTCACGGCCTGCTTCTGAGGGTTCCCGCAGGAGGGCGGGTCGTCCACGGAAAAGACCGTGAGGGTCGGCGCAACAGCACCATCTCCCAGGACACCTGGCCTGGCACCTGGCCCACTGGACCAACAGCAGCACATCAGCAAATGACATTCTCTGCCACCTGGACTTGCTGGTCACAGTCTGACCAATGTTGACAAAGACTGTGGCATGGACTCTGATGATTTCCAATGGCAAGGACCCCAACTCCCCCAGCGAACTTTGGATTCCACACACCCGGAAAGCCCCTCTTGTCATACCCCCCCCACACACGTACCTCAACACAAATAAAAACTAACACGATAAAGAGATGATGCCTACATTTTGCATTATTACCTTACATGTGTCTTGTAAAGTCTAACCATGCCTGAGTTCTCATATGACTTCAACCATCCATACCCTGGGGCCTGAGTCTGCCACAGGACACACATGGGTCACAATGTATTAGGCAAGACAGACATGGAGCACCATACACACCTGTGATGGGCCCAACCAGCTGAGGGGGTGGCCGCACAACCGTGCCGACAGACATATTGAGTACAGCAACAGTCATGCGCAGAGGTCAGGGATCATGTGGAGTGTCCTGGGGGCACCCAGGTAAGTGTAGACAGGTGGCAGAACCATGTCCTGCAAGCTTGAGTCAGGTGGATGCAGAGAATGGTGGCCTGGCCAATGTTGGATGCATGGGGATGGCACATGTCACAATACCCACACAGTCATGGACATCATGCACAATGCAGAGTCTAATCCCACACAAACAGCTTGCATCTTGCTACTCTACACATAGACACATAGCCACTATCACTGAAAACCATGCCAGACATGCCGTATGCACCGTGGCAACACACCAGCATTGACTGAGAAGAGGCACCTTGGAGGCATAGGGACACCTTTATTAGTCATGTATTCCGGAATGCAGAGGCAACTCGGAGTACACATACACAGGTCATGTGTATTAACATGTGGTTCCAACACTGGCACCCCCATTCGGCACCACAAATGCGTGATATCCATGGAACTGGCACACAAGTGTCGGGTAACAGCTAAACACCCCCTGCAGCTCACGGAAGGCTGCCATACACCATTGATCCTCTGATGTGAAAGTCCCACACCATGTCAAGCCAATGCAAACCGTATGTGTCCGAGGGCAGTGTTACACACATTGATGCCATCATCACAATCCACTATCCCATTACAGATGACTGTCAACAAGTCTGACCATCTATTCAGGTGTATCCAGCTACATGTAATGTGTCCCATGGTGACGCGACATGTCTGCAGAGGAACCAAACATCGACAGGGGCAGTGTGCACACATCGTAAACAACTGCCACACACAATCCACCCCTGATGCATCCCTTACCCTAAGGAGACTTCCAAACTTGTCCGTGCGTGTAACGCTGAGTCAGCACACGATGACGTGTCCATGAGGAATGGCAGTGCCAGAACAATGCAACCAGCAGACGGCATGCGCAAGTACCTGGGGATGAGAGACACACAAGAAGTCAGCCACAAAAAGCACAGCCACTTGCATGTGCATGTACTCGACACATTTATGACTGGGGAAATACACTCATCACTGGCACCATCACTCGAGTGACACATCCACACACACCTCTGACTCACGTGGCATACATGCAGATGGACACACACATCGCAACACATGCCACACAGGGACCAATGCGTGCACACTCAGACACTGGTACTCACCACCACTAAGCAAAGAAGTCGCGTATGAGCCGACTCCAGATGTCCTCTTGCGGAACCACATCCTCCGCATCACTAGCCCCATTGCCAAGCCCTTCGTCCTCCACAGGTGGATGGTCCTGATCATCTTGATCCAGGATGAGTGGCACAGCTTTCTCAACTGCCATGTTGTGCAGCATGCAGCAGACCATGAAGATTTTGCAGACCTTCAACGGGGCATATGGGAGGGCGCCGCCAGTCTTGTGTAGGCACCTGAATCGGCTCTTCAGGAGGCCAAATGTCCTCTCTATCACTCGCCTTGTCCGGCCATGGGCGGTGTTGTAGCGGAGCTGGGCCGGCGTGCTGGGGTTGCGGAGAGGTGTGATCAGCCATGGCATGTTGGGATAGCCAGCGTCCCCTACATGGAAACCACATGGACATAAGTAGGACAGGAGAAGCGGTCGGGCTGGAAGTCTACGTAAAATACAGGACAGACAGAGTGTACCCACCAACAACACATGCTCGTTCGTTGCGCAGCTGCGTCATCATTTCAGGCACCCTGCTATGCCTCATGATGTAGGCATCGTGTGCTGATCCTGGAAAACGAGCACAGACATGTGAAATCACCATGTTGGACAGACACACCACAAGGGCATTGATGGAGTGGTAGTGCTTGCGATTCCTGTACGCTACCTCCTGTGCCTGTGGTGGTACCAAAGCCACATGTGTCCCATCTATGGACCCAATGACATGGGGCATCCCTCCCAGGGCATAGAATCCACGCTTGACAACAGTCAACTGTTCAGGAGTTGGGAAATGGATGAACTCATCCAGGTGAAGCAACAAGCACACGGCTGAACATGCTCTGGGACATGCCACCAACATGAGCAATGGTATTTTGAAAGGCACCCGTGGCAAGAAAATGTAGGGCTGCCATTACCTTCATCTTGGGTGTCAGTGCCATAGGATACCTGTGCAGCGGTTGCAGGTGTGGTGCCAGCCTTGCCGTCAACTCCTCAATCAACGGTTGGGGGAAGCGGTAGCAGCGTATACAGTCATTCTCCCGCATGTCAGCCAAGTCCCGAATTGGTAGGGGAAGAGGCGGCGCTCTGCAGTAATTTGGAAGTGACAAGGAAGAGTGAGTGCACTACAACAACAATTTATATGTACTGAGCACATGTTAATCTGTCAATACACATATGCTACATAGGGAGTCAGGTATGTGCTACATGCCCTGGACACGTATGGCTGCCAGGTGACACTCCTACCAAGACCCAGCTACACACGGAGATTGTGAACCTCCACATCCCATGGCATGGGACTAGCTGTGTCCCAGTGTAAGTGAACAGCCAGACGCAATACAGGAGTGACATACATCAACATATCAGCAGAAGTAGGATGTTGATTGCAGAGACAGGTAGCGGAACACTAGAGCCACAGGTCACATGACATTACACTAGGACAGCCCACACACCTTGCCATGAAGGTGTACATGACATGACTGACCACACATACATTGAGAGGATGCTGACAGGTCCTTGTTACGCTACTCCGTGTCCCATGCATACATACACACCTTACATCCGATAGCACATGTGGCCTGGTGTGCGTAACAGTGTGCCATGTCCATCTACACACAGACACATGTTGGTTGCAGCAACAGCAGATGCTTATGAGGGAACACCAACATCAAGCTAATGTGAACACACCACACATACATGACATAGTCACATCGTGCACCGTGGGTAGTCACATGTCTGGTGTGGTAACCCCTGTAGCGGGCATCAGGGGACACTTGCGTGTGTTGTTGACTGTGCAATGCCAGTGATGCTCATCTCAAGTGTGCTGTACGACATGCACACATGTCAAAGGAGTGAAGGGCATGTCTGGCACATATAGCACCGTCACACATAACATCTGTACACATCTCATCATACATCTATTGCCTTCACAACTCAGGAGTAATTTGCCACCTCACAGCCTTTCACACCTGTGCCCCACACATGTAGTACTGGCCAGACAATGCCTTGATGTCCATCCATGGACAAGTATATCAGCTCTATTCCTTTCTGTGTGCTGCCTGTCACCAATGTTATGTGTGTAAGGCACCGTACATTCACCCTGAGGGCGTGTGTACGTTCCCTATCACTATGGGAGTGCTGCCGTAGGCCTACCCATAGTGATAGTGAGCGTACAGGCGTGTGTACGGTCCGTATCACTATGGGTACGCATACGCGAGCACACCCATAGTGATAGTGAGCGTACAGGCGTGTGTACGGTCCGTATCACTATGGGTACGCATACGCGAGCACACCCATAGTGATAGTGAGCGTACAGGCGTGTATACGGACCGTATCAATATGGGTACGCATACGCGAGCACACCCATAGTGATAGTGAGCGTACAGGCGTGTACGGTCCGTATAACTATGGGTATGCATACGCGAGCAAACCCATAGTGATAGTGAGCGTACAGGCGTGTGTACGGTCCGTATCACTATGGGTACGCATACGCGAGCACACCCATAGTGATAGTGAGCGTACAGGCGTGTGTACGGTCCGTATCACTATGGGTACGCATACGCGAGCACACCCATAGTGATAGTGAGCGTACAGGCGTGTGTACGGTCCGTATCACTATGGGTACGCATACGCGAGCAAACCCATAGTGATACGGACCGTACACACGCCTGTACGCTCACTATCACTATGGGTTTGCTCGCGTATGCGTACCCATAGTGATACGGACCGTACACACGCCTGTACGCTCACTATCACTATGGGTGTGCTCGCGTATGCGTACCCATAGTGATACGGACCACACACACGCGTGTACGGGCCGTTGCCATGCATTCGGGGTGCCCTAGGGCCCCGGGACGCACCGTACCTGTGTGTGACTCTCCAAATTACATAGGGGACACATGAGGGACAAGTGTAAAGGCCTACATGCATGCTGGTTGTCATGGAGACCAAGTTTAAAGTTTGAATTTTTTCAGCAGGTGCCCAGCAAAAGTCTGTTTGAATGAATCTACTTTGTTGCAATTTGGTTGTAGAGTTTACATCATGCTCAAGAAAAAAAATTAGCAAAGCCACTGACTGTGCTAGGTTTGAATGGATTGGAGGAAACATAGGATGCAAATGTGAGTGACCAATCACTCTGTACTCCTGTGCATGAAACAGGCCAGCAAGGCAGATATAAGGCAGCCAGGTCCCATGAGAGAGCACTTGCCTGCACATCTTTTGATTCCACAAGACTGCTGCTGCTCGTGATTCCCTGGCACCATGTCAAGGTCTGTGGAGAGGGCCCAGCCATTCACCCTGGAGGAGAATCTGGCATTGCTGGATGTGATCCTCCCACAGTACCCCATGCTGTATGGGCGACCAGGGTTTCAGGTGAGTGCAGAGTCCACTAGCACAGACTGTGTCCCTTTTTTTTGTGACTGGGACTTTTGGCATTGTGTCCAGGTGTGACCCACATGCATTGCACTGTGGAGTGTGTCCCAGGGGGGGAATGCCTGATGTCTCCCAGCCAGAGCATGCTGTGGTGCATGTCTGCCGTCCTCACTTGCATTGTGTTTAGTGTGACAATCACTGCATGGTGCATGCCACATTCTGCCTGTCTAAGCCTCCTGGGAATGTTGCTTCTACAGTCCTCATGTGATTATGTGGTCAGCCCAGTGTACCTGTGCTGAGAGTGTCCACATGATGTGTTCGTACCCTGGACATCGGTGTGTGTGTAAGTCCCCTGTCATGTGGGTGGGTGCATATTTGTAGTGTAGCGCCAAAGCTGCATCAGGGATGGATATACCCTGGCCATCTGATGCGAGCAGGGAGCAGTGCTGTGTGTCTGACGTGCAGAGCCAGCCCCACACCTGTGAGCCCCCCCAGTCTCGCGGCACATGTGCAGAGTGAGGTTTGTAGCTACATTTGGCAATGGCAGGTGAATGTCCTGTGCCTGTGTGTGTCTGTGTACTCTGCTGAGGTAGCGTCAGTGGCCTGTGGCATGTGACTGCTTTGAGGTGCTGCACATAATCCTGGTGTACCTTGTGATGCACAGTGTGAGTCTGGATCATTTATTGTGTCGTACCCCTCATGCCACCTGTGTACTTTCAATGGCACGTGGTGCATTTGCCATTACACAGAGAAAAATGTCCCTATGACAAAGGTGCAATGCTTTGGCTGCATACTATGCCTTGTTGACACAAGCTAAATTGTGTCTCTGTGACATGTGGCACGTGTATTGATGTAGTCTCACTTTTTCAACCCCACAGGTAGGCGCCGCTGCCAAGGATCAGATCTGGAGGGACGCCGTCAGTGCCGTGAGGAGGACGGATGGTCGCAAGCGGCGCCTGGCCCAGGTGAGAAAACGCTGGCAGGATATCCGGTGCTGGACGCGGAAGATCGCACGGGTCCTGCTGGGGGACTCACCTGTGGGCCCTAAAAACCATGGGCGTCGCCGTCTGACCCACATCCACAAGCGTGTGCTGGCGGTGGTCTTTCCAGACATGGACAGGCGCTTACGGGAGAAGTAGCAGCAGGAAGGGGGTAGGTACATGTGTGTTTGTTGTGTGTCACCAGCATTTGCAAGTGCGCAGTTGCATGGATACACTGCCAGTGTTTAATTCTGCAGTGCAGGTCCTGTCACACACAGTATAGCGGTGCTGTCCTTCCTCCCTTCCCCTCCTTGCCATGTGGCCCTGGTCTGTGTGTAGTCACTCTTTCACAAGGTCATCTGGGCTGGCAGTAAATCCACGTGACCAATGCTTGCAGCATCATGTGTGGGGGTGGTGTGTAACAGGTTTTGGCACCTTGCCTGTGCCCTGTCCAGTACAGTACTTGTGGGGTCCATGTCAATTGGCACTGATGCTGAGTCCAGACATAGGAGTATGTTTCTGAAGTGTAATGCCTTACAGCAAGCATGTCCTATGTTGTGGCCTGTGACATGATGTGCATGAGTGTGCGATGCGCAGAGTGCAGGGATGGTGGCCTGTGTTGCAGTCATTACCATTCAGGACCATGGAATATTCTGGCCACTACTGTCCCCTGGGGCATACTTTGCTAGGTATCATGTGTGTCATCACAATATGTGGACACTCTCAGTGTCTACAGCATAGGATGTGCTCTGTGCCATTGTCCCCTGGCACCATGTATATTAACGTAACGTGTTCTACAAGTGTCCACTGTACAGCCTGACCTAATTTTCCTCGTTCATACTCACGGCTGCCAGTGCCTGTGTGTCTTGTTACAATTACTGATGATGGCCATTTGTAAATGAGATCGTTGTACAGGCGCACATGGGGTATTTTGGGTGCAATATGGGTTTCTTGCAGCCCATGTGTATTTCTCCCAGACTAAGAGATGCAAGTGCTTCCTGTGTCTCATCACATTGTCTCATGTAGGGGGTGGTTGGTGCGGGCAAGGCCTACATTTCGACCCCTGAAATCTCATTGCTCGGTCTGGCCAGTGTGTGCTGTTTGTCTGGACATACACTCAAGGTGCAGTGTCCCATTCATGTTGGGCATGTCTTTAAGTATTACCTTTGCAGCATGTGCCTCAAGTTCATGGAGATGGTCCCTGCTCATCCCTAGTTAGGGCAACGCTGTGTGGTGCAGATGCAGTGCTGGATTGTCCCCAGAGCCTGGCTCCTCTGTCCAATTCCATATCATGTCATTTGCAAAAGTGTCATGCTCTCCATAGTTTCTCAGTGGCATGGTGGGTGAACCAACTGTGTGTTGCAGGGCCAATATATGTACCTTGTATTGTAGATGTTACTCATCTTTCATTTCAGGCTATGCACTGTAACCTATGTTGATTTGACTCATGTGACATATGTATACAGGTGTCTGATTAATTCCTGTTCATTCACCTTGCCCACAGCATCGTCGGGGACACGGATGGAGACACTGGCATGGACCGTTCGGAGGGACCGGGCACCAGTGCCAGCAGTGACACCTTAGCTGGCACATCGAGTGTAACTGAGGCCGAGGGGAGTGAGCCGGAGGACCTGTCCACTGCCACCACAGATTATGAAGCTGACGGGTTCGAGGCTGACCACTCCGAGGGGGCGGAGGATGCTCCAACAGCAGACAGCAGCACAACATCTCACCCCGCCCCCTCCATTGCAATCACCGGCCTCCCACTTGCTCGTGTCCCTTCCTGGCATGCTAGGTCACCACGTGTCTCCTTCCTGCCAGGCACCGCACCCCCTGCCCCTGTATCCACTGCTGCCGCCAATGCCGAGTCTGTGGACATCCTGCGGCAGTTGCAGGTTGATCAGGCTGCGATGCTTAATGTCCTCCATGGCCACGGCCAAGTGCTCACCAACATGGAGGCATACTTGGAGGGCATTTCAGCATCGCAGGCTGACCAACGCAACTTGCTGCGGTCTATTGACTCGACACTGTCTGCAGCAGTGGGTCTCCTGCAGCACTTCGTCCCACCCCCTACCCATGCCCCATCCACACTTCCCACTCCCATGCCTGTCCCACGTACACCCAGACGTCAGCATGCACACACCCCACCAGACACAGGCACCACACCAGCAGGGAAGGCAAAGCGCACACCTCCTGGCACGCACACACAGGGTGAAGTAGGCACACCCACTGGGTCGGGGGGAAACGGAAGACACGCAGCCAGAGTGGGAGTCCACATTCCTCACGACCACCACCCTCCAAATCCACTCCCCTCAGCTCTCCTGGCCAAGAGTCGGACACAGGGTCAGTCCTGCCCAGTCTGTCCATCAGCCCCAGTGTGGCACCACCCCGCAAGCGGTGGAGGCACCCCCCCAGTAGCGCTGTGACCCATCCCTGTGACCCCCCCCTCCTTGGGGCCTGTGGTTCCTTCGGGTGCAGGGGAGACGCTGAGCGACCTGGCAGTAGTGTGCAGCGCCGTGCTCGAATCCACCTTTGGCGCTGCCCCACCCCCTGTGTTGGAGTCGTCCGTCCCTGCACCCACAACACCTCCCCTTGCCCCTCCTGTCCCTGCGGTGCCTGGTCCTTCCCCCCAACATGATGCCCCCCCCCGTGGAAGACAAAGGAGTCTGACTGTGCAGGCAAGCTAGGGGACACACATACCACTGTGTCCCCCATCCGGATTGGAGTCATGGACTGCCCTATGGGCCTTGTATATATTGACTTTTATGATGCTGATAACTTACATCCTGCTGAATAAAGCAATTTGTTTTTTCCTTTGAACACTACTGTTCATCTGGTATTGCTGTTGGTGGACCTGCTCCATGATTTTGGGTGGTGATAATGTGTTGGGTGTGTGGGAAATGTAGTCTTGTGCTGGTCATAGGGTGGACCCTGGTATCTGTGTGCCATCACAAGCTGTTGGCTAAATTACTTTGTTCATGTAAGCAGTTACTGCATGGTGACATCGTCCCAAGGTGTGTTCCTTCCTCTGTGTAACCTGACATCTTCCCTGCAGGGTGTTTCCACTATGTGGTGCTGAGCTGTGTCTACATCAGCTGGGGGTGTGACGGACTCCTTCAACTTTGCACATGCATGCTGTGCGATGTCTCCACCTGCATCATTTGTGGCATCCTTGGTGGTCACTGTACTTGTGTGTGTAGACTGTTGAGAAGACTTCTTGTGGACATGTTCTCTCTTAGCCGCTATGCATGTGTGTACTCCCAGCCTCGCACACATGTGGTACATGTACTGCAGGGTCTTTGTGCACCTGACTGACATTTGTGGGCATTGTATCTGTGGGTACTACACCCTTTGCGTTCCATGGGCACTGCTGGGAGGACTCTACACCCACCCCTCCTGTGTCTGGGCACTGCTGGTAGTGATAGGCACACACCCCTCCTGCATCTGGGCACTGCTGGGGGGACTCTGCACACACCCCTCCTGTGTCTGGGCACTGCTGGTAGTGATAGGCACCCACCCCTCCTGTGTCTGGGCACTGCTGGTAGTGATAGGCACCCACCCCTCCTGCGTCTGGGCACTTCTGGGGGGACTCTGCACACACCCCTCCTGTGTCTGGGCACTGCTGGTAGTGATAGGCACCCACCCCTCCTGCGTCTGGGCACTGCTGGGGGGACTCTGCACACACCCCTCCTGTGTCTGGGCACTGCTGGTAGTGATAGGCACACACCCCTCCTGAGTCTGGGCACTGCTGGGGGGACTCTGCACACACCCCTCCTGTGTCTGGGCACTGCTGGGAGGACTCTGCACACACCCCTCCTGCGTCTGGGCACTGCTGGGGGGACTCTGCACACACCCCTCCTGTGTCTGGGCACTGCTGGTAGTGAAAGGCACCCACCCCTCCTGCGTCTGGGCACTGCTGGGGGGACTCTGCACACACCCCTCCTGTGTCTGGGCACTGCTGGGAGGACTCTGCACACACCCCTCCTGCGTCTGGGCACTGCTGGGGGTCTCTGCACACACCCCTTCTGTGTCTGGGCACTGCTGGTAGTGATAGGCACCCACCCCTCCTGTGTCTGGGCACTGCTGGTAGTGATAGGCACACACCCCTCCTGCGTCTGGGCACTGCTGGGAGGACTCTACACCCACCCCTCCTGTGTCTGGGCACTGCTGGTAGTGATAGGCACCCACCCCTCCTGTGTCTGGGCACTGCTGGTAGTGATAGGCACACACCCCTCCTGCGTCTGGGCACTGCTGGGGGGACTCTGCACACACCCCTCCTGTGTCTGGGCACTGCTGGTAGTGATAGGCACCCACCCCTCCTGTGTCTGGGCACTGCTGGTAGTGATAGGCACCCACCCCTCCTGCGTCTGGGCACTGCTGGGGGGACTCTGCACACACCCCTCCTGCGTGTGGCCATGTGCGCTCCATACATACACTGTTGGGGTGGGGGTACGCTCCATACATATGCGGGTGAGGGTACGGTCCGTACATACACTGTTGGGGTGGGGGTACGCTCCATTCATACGCGGGTGGGGGTACGGTCCGTACATAAACTGTTGGGGTGGGGGTACGGTCCGTACATACACTGTTGGGGTGGGGGTACGCTCCATACATACGCGGGTGAGGGTACGGGCCGTACATACACTGTTGGGGTGGGGGTAGGCTCCATACATACGCGGGTGTGGGTACGGGCCGTACATACACTGTTGGGGTGGGGGTATGCTCCATACATACGCGGGTGTGGGTACGGTCCATTCATACACGGGTGGGGGTACGGTCCATTCATACACGGGTGTGGGTACGGTCCATTCATACACGGGTGGGGGTACGTTCCATACATACACGGGTGTGGGTACGCTCCATACATACGCGGGTGAGGGTACGTGCCGTACATACATTGTTGGGGTGGGGGTACGCTCCATACATACGCGGGTGGGGGTACGGTCCGTACATACACGGGTGGGGGTACGGTCCGTACATACACTGTTGGGGTGGTGGTACGGTCCGTACATACACTGTTGGGGTGGGGGTACGCTCCATACATACGTGGGTGTGGGTACGGTCCATTCATACACGGGTGGGGGTACGGTCCGTACATTCACTGTTGGGGTGGGGGTACGCTCCATACATACGCGGGTGGGGGTACGATCCGTACATACACGGGTGGGGGTACGCTCCATATGTACACTGTTGGGGTGGGGGTACGCTCCATCCATATGCGGGTGGGGGTACGGTCCATACATACACTGTTGGGGTGGGGGTACGGTCCGTACATACACTGTTTGGGTGGGGGTACGCTCCATACATACGTGGGTGTGGGTACGGTCCATTCATACACGGGTGGGGGTACGGTCCGTACATACACTGTTGGGGTGGTGGTGCGGTCCGTACATACACTGTTGGGGTGGGGGTACGCTCCATACATACGCGGGTGGGGGTACGGTCCGTACGTACCCGTGCCCACGCTGTGGAGTGCTTGTGCGGCCCGTACCCAGGCCTTTGGCACATGGGTACGGGCCGTACCGCCATTGTTGGGGTGACGTGGGTGTGGGCGTGGTACGACTCGTACCCACGCTCTTAAGGCGTGGGTACGGTACGTACCTGTATTGTTGTGTTGCCGGTTCGCGTCGTCGCCCACTTCCGTTGTGGCGGACGCTGGCGTTGCTGGACACGCCCCCACCCCCTCGAAGTGATCAGGGCCTGGAGGTCAGGTATGTCCAGGGCATGTGTGCTGTGTGACTTGGGTGGGGGTTTTGTGTCCTGCCCCTGCCCCCCCCCCCCCTTTGCCCCTGGGTGTTGTTCTGACCTTCTGCGGCGTCTGCGTCGGTACCTGTAGAGGAGGTCGACTGCTATGAGGGCCGGGATGACACGTAGGTTCGGGTCCATGTCTGTCCGTCGCGTACAGGTGCTCCTTGTGCGCGTCGTCCTGATTTCCCGGCAGTTTTTGGCAGCCGGAAAATATTCTCCGCGCGGGATGACGTCGGTGCGAATCGTACTTCCTGGTTCGTGGAACGCAGGCTGCATGCGTCCCGACGTCACGTTGGCGCTTTTCCTGATGTCATTTGTGTTTATATTTTCCTCGGTTGGTGTTTTGTACGATTCGTACGGAAATAGTGTTTCCGTGCGAATCGTACTTTCATGTTTGTAAAGTCTTACAACCGGGTACGAGTCGGACGGAGAATACGCTCCGACCGACGGTTCGTACCCGGTTTCTCCAGGATCGTAATCGGCACCTAAATCTGCATTTGACAGAGTGAGCAGGAGCCAGCTTTGGAAGAAACTTAAAGAATGGGGCCTGCCAATTACAATGCTCAACGCTATAATCACCTTGCACACGGACACCTGGGCAAGAGTTAAGTTGGGCAACGGTTCGAGTACAACTGCAAGTTTTCAGACGCAAAACGGCTTAAAACAAGGCTGTGTTTTAGCCCCCAGTCTTTTCAATCTGTTTTTATCTGACATTGCACCTTATATTGAAAAACCAGAGTCACACCCTCCGAAAATTGCCAACGTGCCAATTGCCATACTACAATATGCGGATGACATAGTTCTGTTGAGCCAAACTCCCATCGGCCTACAGAGATCAATAAATAACCTTGTAGGCTATTTGGACAAGGAACAATTGGAGCTAAACAAAGAGAAAACAAAAATAGTGCGCCTAGTGGATCGCAAGAAACTCAAGTTCAAATGGATGGCTAAGGGGGCAACTGTCGAGGAAGTTAGTTCATATAAATATCTGGGTGTAATAATTGGGCAGGGTGCAACTCATAAAGAACACAAACTGGCACTAAAAGCAAAGGCACATTCATCAATTTATGCATACAAATTACTACGTAAAAAGATGGCCTGCCCAAACTTCTCTTACTTGCTTAAAATAATGGCCGCCCAAATACTACCCAGTTTGTCCTACGGTTTGGCCTCTTGGTGCGGCAAAGAAGTGCATTTATTGAATAAACTGCAGACAAAGATCTATAAAGCAGTTTTTGACTTGCCAAAACCTGCTTTGCCCTCCCAGGTCAGACTGGAATTCGGCCTCCAGCATCAGAAGTTCCGAGGAATGAGGTTTTTTATTAAACTTTGCTACACACTCCGCTCTTCTGACCCGGATACCTTGAATAGCTTATGCTGGGAAGAAATTAAGCTCCAGGGGGATCTAGTAACACCGAACTCCTGGGGAAGCTTTCTGAGAGAGTCCCTGGCCGAGATGGATTTACAAGCAACATGGGCCAACGGGCTGGACAGAGGAAGCTTTGGCAAAATAGTAAACAGCGCAGCTAAAAAGAAATCTTTGTGGGCCGACAAAAAAGCGCTCACCAAGCGGCGGCACGGGTGGACAGTCATAAATTCTTACAGACTTTTGAGGCCACAATCATATTTATCCGCCCATTTTAGCTCACAGTTAAAAATGAGCTTTTTAAAGTTCCGAATGGGCGTGCATGAGGCAAAGGACTTATACCCACAGTGGAAAAAGCCATTTAAATCAGAGTCCTGCAGACTATGTGGTTTTAAAAAGGAAACTTTAATCCATCTAATATGTGCCTGCACAGCTGTTCTAGACAAAAGGAGACAGTACTTGAAATCTATCTTCAATGAGCTGAACATTTGCTCCAGTAGGCAAGCGGTGATCTGCTGGCTAGAGGGTACGTCGATCATACTGGCATGCCGTGAATTAAATACATGAACTTAGTCAGCAGACTCTTACGGCAAGCCGACGGTGATTCTAAATAGAATGAGTACAACGAGATCAACAGTATCCCCGTTGGGTTTTTTACTCTAATAATTCTGTTGTTTCAAGTTTAAAGTTGCTAATGCAAGTGCTTTTAAAACCTAAATTTTATTGACAAAGGATGTGGATTTTATTTGGAACAACAAGGTTTCAGCTTATGTAATATCTATTTATTTGTTCTAGGGGGGGTTTGTAATGATTTTAAGTAATCAAACAAATAAAAATTAACTTGAACTTGAACTATACTCAATTATGAATCTGAATGTTTCCACATTTTGTGCAGATTCTTGTTGAATATGAATACTGTTTGTGATATCGGTACTAGTCTGTGTTTTTAAAAGACTATCCCTACTAATTTTGCTACTTCTTTTAATGGCCATGGCTATTAATTTTTGGGAATATCCCCTCTCAAGAAATCGTTTTGTACTAGCCACTAGAGCAGTCTGTAGGTCATCTTCATTACTGCTTATGCGTTTTAACCTAAGCATCTCACCGTATGGTATGCTTTGTATGAGATGTTGGGGGTGAGCGCTGGTAGCGTGCAATATAGCATTACCTGCAGTTTTTTTACGGTGCAGTTTAGTGGCAATTTCTCAATTTTTTATGTAAACCTGTACATCTAGAAATTCCACCATCTGATTGCTTATATTGGCTGTAAATTCTAAGTTCAGGTTGTAGGAATTAAGGTCTTTGATGAATTCTTCCGCCTCTGGCCGGGTCCCCTGCCAGATGAAAAGATCATCAATATATCTTAACCAGACTTTGATATTGGTGTTGACTATATGTTCATGTTTTTTGAGGAGGACCAGCTCCTCCCACCATCCCATGTGTAAACATGCATAGCTGGGGGAGAAGCTGGTCCCCATAGCAACGCCTCGTAATTGTTGATGCAGCGTGTTTCTGTCGCGATCACGCGAACACCGGCAATAAACTACATTACCCAGAAAACCCTGGGACAGGCTGGAAGGACTCGCGTCATCAAAGTACGCGTTCACCGATCCCATAAAGGACCGCCTCCTCTAAGAGGAGGTGCTTGACAATCTTGCCCCCAGTTCCGGGTTGCTTACTCGATGAAAGCAGCCGCGAGCGCCGAGTGCGTTCTCAACCCCGACATCCCCGAAGCGGAGAAACCGGATGCCTTTTCCCGTGAGACCGCCACCGACGGAAGAAGCCACGAGGAATTCAGCGGACACCAGAGGCAGCACGACAGCGACAGGTAACCCGTACTTGTGCAGACAATGCTCCTCTGGTTATGGAGTGCTCCCGCTGTGAAGGAACAGTGGAGGCGTGCCAGTGTTAACAGCGCCTTTTAGCTCCTTGTGGTGCAGAGTGCTCCCGCTGTGAAGGAACAGCGGTTGAGCTCTTTTAGGGGGAGCGACATAGCTCCTCATTTATTGGGTGCCCCCGCTGTGAAGGAACAGCGGAGAAGCACATCGTTTTCTCAAAAAGACTGGGGAACCTAGATGCAAAGAGAGGGACAAGACGCAGGATTGTAGGGGCCGGAGTGCCCTCCCTTGTCCTCTCTTCTGGCATCTTCCCAACTGCGTACATACCAGGGCATATCTTGTTTGGACTTCTACCCTTTAGGAAGTGGCCATACGTGAGAGGTACCTTGGGGCTGGACACAGAAGGAGGATCCGGACCCTCACCCACAGCGGAATCCCTCTGCATACTGGCTGGAGGGACATACACCCTGAAAACAGTGAGTTCACGATAGTGGAATTAGGGTGGGTAAGATTTCCCTTAAAGATAGTGCCTCATTACTAGTTTTCTGTTTTCTTGTCCATAGTGCCCAGTGCAAGAAACCACCTTGAATTCGTCACTGACCTGCAGTCCATACAGACATTGACCTGCCCCACGACTCCTGCCGTATTCATTTGTTCCCCCCTTTTCTTCCACCCGCTTTCTCGCACTGCTCTGGTTTTCTTCCATTGGTGGGCGTTAGCGGAGGGGGGAAGAAGGGGGATAGTCAACACACGCATCGTTCCTGCTGGCTGGCTCAGGTTAGTGGGTTGTTGTAATACTGCTGACACTCTGACGCATCCACGACAGATTGTCAAGCCCAAGATTGCATCCCAGCCCGAACGATGGATACCAGCGTTGTTCTCGCTTCCCTTCTAGAGAGCCTCGCTGCTCTTCAGGTAGAGGTACACGCCTCCCGCACTGAAAACCGAGACCTAAAAAACGAACTAGGTACCCTACGTAGAGAAGTAGTGGGTTTATCCCGCCAAGGCAAACCCGAATCTAGAGGAGCGGGTGGTTACATAAAGGAATGGACGCTCTCTCCTCCTGGTATGGGGCATAAACCGGACCAGCCCAAATGGGTTGGGGTCTTTTCCCCTCAGGGCCCTACTTCCGTCACTTACGTACATCACCACCTTCAATCGTTTAGTGGTGGAGACAGATTGGCCTCAGGAAAAGCGCACCTCCCTTTTTTATCAAGGGTTGAGAGGGGAGTTAAAAGACTTCTTTCCCAGGTGGTACAACTCCCTCCAACCTGTGAGGACTTCATCACGCTCACGGTCCAATTGGAGCATCGTCTCCAAGAACGGAAGGGAGACAGAAGTAGGGGTGAAAACCGCCTTCCTTATGTACGACCTAAGCTATCCCCAGATGACTCTCATAAACCTGCAGATACCTCTGAACCGATGCAGATTGGAGGAATCAAGGGACCCTTAACGAACGATGAACGGGAAAGAAGGCGGAAGATGAGACTGTGCCTCTACTGCGGTAAGAGTGGGCATTTTATACGGGAATGCCGAACAAGAACGCGACTCCCTGAGAAAACCAGCAACCAAAGAATGCAAGTCTCCTCTGTGCACCAGGAAGAGACATCGGAAAACTAGCACACCCGAGTCAGGAGGAGATCCCTGGACCGGGTGGGAAACAAGCAGCGATCTCCCCCGCCATCGCTAACACCATCCAACCTGCGGTAGCGCATCTCAACGTAGGGATTACCCTCTGGATTTACCCTGATATCCCCTTGGACATACCTGCGATGTTGGATTCGGGTGCGACAGGGAATTACATGGACCTAAAATATGCCAATACCATTGGGGTCCCACAAGAGAAGACGAAACACCCAGAGGAAGTCAAGGCCGTGGACGGCACTGCACTGTCCTCTGGACCTGTCTTATATCATACGCCACCTCTTCTCATGAAATTCGGTAGTGACCACTACGAATATATTCGTTTTGATCTCATTGACGCACCACACTTCAGGCTCATATTGGGTATGCCCTGGCTAACCTTGCATGATCCCGTCATTCATTGGGCCGCACGTACTGTCTCCTTGTAATCCGCCTACTGCATGGAACATTGCACTAACTAAGTCATTTGTCAGGTTGTGAAGGAAAAGACACAAGCGAGCCTTCTGGCTTCCGGTTGCGCGGAGACGGGTTTCTGCTGTTCCATCACCTTACCTGACGTCTACCACGACTACCTCCAAGTGTTTGACAAAAAGAAGGCCACGCGACTCCCTCCGCATCGCTCCTACGATTGTCGAATCGACTTGATTCCCGGAGCCGCAAAACCGTGCAGTAGGGTATACGCTCTCACGGAGCCTGAAACAAAGTATTTACAACAATACCTTGCTGAAAACCTGGCCTCCGGATTTATAAGGCACTCTTCTTCACCCGCTTCGTCCCCTCTTTTTTTTATACCAAAGAAGGACTGCGATGAGCTCCGTCCGTATATCGACTTCAGAGCTATAAACCGAGTCACCATCAAAAATAGATACCCACTGCCCTTAATACCAGTGCTATTGGACCAACTCAAGGGAGCAAGATGGTTTACTAAACTCGATTTAAGAGGGGCTTATCACCTGGTCCGCGTAAAAAAGGGGGATGAGTGGAAGACAGCCTTTAGAACCAAGTTCAGTTTATATGAGTACCTGGTGATGCCGTTTGGGCTGTGTAACGCCCCGGCAGCCTTTCAGTATTTTATGGAAGAGGTGCTTCGAGGCTTCCTGGAAACGTTTTGCGTGGTGTATATCGACGATATTCTGGTATATTCCACCACTCTAGAAGACCATGTGCAGCACGTAACAGCGGTATTGGACAGACTACAACAACATTCCTTATTCCCAAAATTGGAAAAATGTTTGTTTCACACAGAGGAGGTCGCCTTTCTAGGTTACATCATTAACTCCCGGGGGTTTCAGATGGATCATGGCAAGGTACATGCGATCACAGAATAGAAGGCACCCCACAACATCAAGGCAGTACAGAGATTCCTAGGATTCGCTAATTATTACCGACGATTCATCAAAGACTTCTCGAGAATCCTCACCCCCATATCAAAGTTACTGAGAAAGAATATGCCTTTTCAGTGGGGAACAGAAGCTGAACAAGCCTTCCAGGCCCTGAAAGATAGGTTTACACAAGCTCCTATCTTAAGGCACCCGGATATACAACTCCCGTTTATTGTTGAGACGGATGCATCGCAATACGCCATCGGAGGGGTACTTTCCCAACAACATCCTGAAACAGGACAGCTCCATCCCGTGGCCTATTATTCTAAAAAACTATCCCCTTGTGAGATCAATTATTCCGTCACTGACAAGGAGTTATTGGCAATTAAACGAGCTTGTGAGGAATGGAGACATTACCTTTTGGGAGCCCGCCACACGGTCGAGATCTTCACGGACCATCGTAATCTCTTATTCCTTAAAACGGCGAAAGCTCTGACGCCCAGACAACTGCGATGGACGCTTTTTTTTGCTGATTATGATTTCGTTATCAAATACCGCCCGGTACCTCAGCATGGGAAGGCAGATGCACTGTCCAGGGTTGAAGAGCCCGAATGCAATACTGAAACGGAAGAGAAGGAACCACCTTTTATCCTTCCAGACAAGCCGGTATCCGTCAAGACAATCACACAGATCGCCTCACAAGATTTCTTGGAAGACCTGAGAGTAGCCGTGGCAGAAGTAGACACACAAGCCTGGATATCAGAATACCCTGAAAGTAGAAAAGAAAAGGACAGTCTTCTGTATCACTCCCACGCTTTGTATATTCCAGACCCTCTTCTCCAACAAAGAGTGCTTACCTCGACTCACGATGCACCTCTGGGGCTTCATTTGGGTATTTACAAAACCATCTCTTGCCTAGAGAGATACTATTGGTGGCCTACATTGAGAAAAGACACTCATGAGTATGTGACAACCTGTTCAGTTTGCGCTCAAAGTAAGGATCTTCATAGAAGACCTGCAGGGTTCCTACGGACCATCACTATTCCCCCTAGACCATGGTACACTATCTTGATGGATTTCATCGTCAAAATGCCCCCCTGCGAAGGATATACAGTAGCACTGATACTGGTAGATCATTTGACAAAAATGGGGCATTTCATCCCTTTGAAAAAACTCCCCTCTTCCGCAGAGCTAGCTCTCGTTTTTCTTCAGCACATTGTCAGGGCACATGGAATCCCTAGTGTTATAATCACGGACAGGGGATCCCAGTTCACTTCCCGGTTCTGAAAAGCTCTCTGTGAATTACTCTCTGTCGATGCACGAACATCTACGAGCTTCCATCCACAAACCGATGGAAAAACAGAACGCTTAAACCAGACACTTGAGCAATACTTGCGTTGTTTCACGTTGCAGAATCCCATACATTGGTTTCCCTTACTATGGATGGCCGAATTTGCGTATAATAACGCTGAGCATTCCACGTTGGGCTGTTCACCTTTCTTTTGCCTCTACGGATATCATCCCAACATGCTCCCCTTTGACTGGCCCGTGCACTCCAAGCTTCCCAGCATCCAGGAACATCATGCTCACCTCCGAGCAGTATTGATTGATGCCAAACACAGTTTGGCTTCTGCCCAGGCAGCGCACAAAAAATGGGCAGACCGGAGGAGGGAGGAGGAACCTAAGTATAAAGTGGGAGACAAGGTATGGCTGTCTACGCATAATCTCCAGCTAAAAGGGGTAGATAAGTTGAAGCCCAGATACATTGGACCCTACAGCATAGAGAGAGTCGTGAACCCTGTGGCCATGAGATTATCCCTTCCCATCGCTTGGCACATACATCCCGTATTCCATGTGTCATTGCTACAACCCTGCCCTGTCAATATGAGGCTCCCAGAAAGACCGCGACCCATAGACATAGACGGTCAGGAAGAGTATGAAGTGCAGGAACTGCTGGATTCTCTAATAGTGAGAGGGCGGGTCCAGTATTTAGTGGATTGGAAAGGCTTTGGGGTGGAGGACAGGACCTGGGAACCAGCACACAATCTCCACTGCCCTGACTTGGTGGACTCATTCCACAGGGCACATCCTGGAAGCCGGGACGACCACCGGGACGGCGGTCCTCGAGAGGGGGTTCTGTCGCGATCACGCGAACACCGGCAATAAACTACATTACCCAGAAAACCCTGGGACAGGCTGGAAGGACTCGCGTCATCAAAGTACGCGTTCACCGATCCCATAAAGGACCGCCTCCTCTAAGAGGAGGCGCTTGACAATCTTGCCCCCAGTTCCGGGTTGCTTACGCGACGAAAGCAGCCGCGAGCGCCAAGTGCGTGCTCAACCCCGACATCCCCGAAGCGGAGAAACCGGACGCCTTTTCCCGTGAGACCGCCACCGACGGAAGAAGCTGTGAGGAATTCAGCGGACACCAGAGGCAGCACGACAGCGACAGGTAACCCGTACTTGTGCAGACAATGCTCCTCTGGTTATGGAGTGCTCCCGCTGTGAAGGAACAGTGGAGGAGCGCCAGTGTTAACAGCGCCTTTTAGCTCCTTGTGGTCCAGAGTGCTCCCGCTGTGAAGGAACAGTGGTTGAGCGCTTTTAGGGGGAGCGCCTCATTTATTGGGTGCCCCCGCTGTGAAGAAACAGGGGAGAAGCACATCGTTTTCTCAAAAAGACTGGGGAACCTAGATGCAAAGAGAGGGACAAGACGCAGGATTGTAGGGGGCCGGAGTGCCCTCCCTTGTCCTCTCTTCTGGCATCTTCCCAACTGCGTACATACCAGGGCATATCTTGTTTGGACTTCTACCCTTTAGGAAGTGGCCGTACGTGAGAGGTACCTTGGGGCTGGACACAGAAGGAGGACCCGGACCCTCACCCACAGCGGAATCCCTCTGCATACTGGCTGGAGGGACATACACCCTGAAAACAGTGAGTTCACGATAGTGGAGTTAGGGTGGGTAAGGTTTCCCTTAAAGATAGTGCCTCGTTACTAGTTTTCTGTTTTCTTGTCCATAGTGCCCAGTGCAAGAAACCGCCTTGAATTCGTACCTGACCTGCAGTCCATACAGACATTGACCTGCCCCACGACTCCTGCCGTAATCATTTGTTCCCCCTTTTCTCCCACCCACTTTCTCGCACTGCTCTGCTTTTCTTCCATTGGTGGGCGTTAGCGGAGGGGGGAAGAAGGAGGATAGTCAACACACGCATCGTTCCTGCTGGCTGGCTCAGGTTAGTGGGTTGTTGTAATACTGCTGACACTCTGACGCATCCACGACAGTTTCTATACATAAAGATATTATTGTTCAAACAGAACTCTGTCATATCCCTAAGCATTTTGTTATATATAACCTATTGGTTATAGTTAGGACCTATTATCCATAGTAAAAGTGTTTTTTGATTTACCAATATCTTTGGCACCAGTTGGCGAATCTTCGCGAAATCATCAAAACTAATGGCCCGCTCCGGTCAGCTCCTGTCTTGAAAGTTTCGAGGTGATTCGTAAAGTGGGGGCCGAGAAAAAAGAGGGATCCCAAAACGCGCTCTCCCCATGTTAATTTCCATGGGAAGTTTGGAACAGGCTACAGCCCGAACTGCTAAATGGAATTACACCAAATTTGGCAAAAAGGTAGCTCTTGGTTCAGAAAGCACTCTTTTTTTAAATGGTGTAAATTCGTTCAGAAGTTTCAGAGATATGTAAAAAATGAAGATATCGATATCTGAGCACCGAGGAGGATTTGTGACTCCTCCCGAGCACGAGCTGACTTCTGATTGGCTGCCAACACTCCAAACCAAGAAGTGTTGGCAGCCCTCTTGTGAATCGGTAACCGAGTCACAAGAAATCAGTAGAAAAAAAGATGAAAAACAAGAAAAGGGTGCTGGGTAGAAACATCCTTACCCACTAGGCCTGCTCAGAGGGTCACACAAGGACCCCCAGGGCCATAAAAAGCATAAAAAAAAAAAAGATTGGCCGAATTCATGATGGGTGCGTGAATCTGGCCGAGAAAATAAAAAGGAAACAGAGCGGGGACTCCTGCCCTTCATTGCACTTAAGCCCCCGGGGGGCCAGGTCCCGGGGGCAATGCCCAATTATATAGCGGGGACTCATGGGGGCCCCCGCAGCCCCAGGGACCGCCACCTCCCCGGGGCCTATTTACATACATAGCATGCGTGAGGGGCTCCTCCCACCACACTGCCCTGGGGACCGCTACCTCCCGGGGCTTTGACAATTAAACGTGGGGGGCACTGAGCCCTCCCAAATGCCCCGGGGACCACCACCTAATTATCCTCGCGCTAAGAGCGCTGAGCGATAAATATCGCATGCCCTTGCTGATATGCCCCTGAGTCCCCTTGAATACTCAGGGTCCATGGGGGGCCAACTACCCCACCAGGTACCTCCAGTAAGTGCCAGACAGCTGGATTGCTGAGAGGTGGTCCGAGGCCACGCCCCTTTTTGCACCACTCTGAAAACGTGCCTTGTGGCGCACTGCTGGTGCGGCGATGAAGTCCTCTTGTACCCTGAGGACCTCAGGACTAAAGTGGACTCCATCCCCCAAATAGCAGTGCGCCAGGAGGCTTGTTTGCAGAGTGGTGTAAAAAGAGGGAGTGGCTTTGGACCACTCTCAGCAACCCAGCTGTGTGGGACTTACTGGAGGTACCTGGTGGGCTAGTTGGCCCCCAGGGACCCTCCGTATTCAAGGGGACTCAGGGGCATATCAGCAAGGGCATGCGATAATTATCGCTCAGCGCTCTTAGTGCGAGGATAATTATCGCAGGCTAATGCTGGATTCTATCGCGGAGATAGCATGCTATCAGCAATGCTTATCTCCCAAGCGATAGAAATCCATGCGTTAGCCACAAAACAGTGCGACTATCACTGGAAATCCACCTTGATAATTGGAAAAATGTCGGTTAGCGACATTTCTCCAGTTATTTTGGGGAGGAACGCCCACTTTGCATCTCATTAGAGATGCAAAGCTGGGCATTCAGGAAACAGGCGCTAAGGCATGGATTCACGCGTTAGCGTGTCCATGCTGATAGGGCGATAAAATTATCGCCGCTTGTCGTCCGAAAACAGACGCTAAAGCGCCTTACTGATATGCCCCTCAATCCCCCAACTTACAACGCATCAGGAGGGGTGCTTGCAGAGTGGTGGAGAAATGGGACGTGGCCTGTGTCCAGCTTTCAGAAATCCCACTATCTAGGGCACACTGGAGATATCAGGTAGGCTAGTTGGCCACTAAGGGCCCCCGCAGTGAAGGAGACTTTAATCCCCATGCAGGAGTGCACCAGGAAGTGCGTTTGCAGAGTTCTGGGGAAAGGGGGCGTGGCCTGCTATGACATCTTAGCAATCCTGCTGTGCGTGACTTACAGGAGGTAATAGGAGGAGTAGTTGGCCCCAAGGATGTCCTTGGGGGTCAACTACCCCTCTTGTTGACTCCAGTAAGTCCCACACAGTGGGATTGCTAAGACGTCTTCGGAGGCTATGCCCCCCTTTCTCTACCACTCTGCAAACACACCTCCTGGCAACTACGGGATGGGTGATGAATTCCAATTTACTCCTGAGGGACTTTGGGGGCCAAGAATCCCTCCTGGTACCTCCTGTGAGTCCTACGCAGCGGAATTCCTGATCGTTGGTTGGAGGCCCAGCACCCTTTGTCCACCACTCTGCAAACGCGACTACTAGTTAATGTTAATGTTAAACAGACTTATAAAGCATACTATCAACCCACGGGCTTCCTGGCACTGACCTACACTAACTCAAACATTTACATATGTTGCAGTGAAAATCGCAGTCATTAAAGATAAAGGGGACCTAGACAGCACCCTTGGGATAGAGCCAGGTCTTTAATTTCTTCCCAAACTGCAAAAGATCTATCTGTCTGAGGCTGATCGGGAGTTCATTCTAGAGCTAGGTGGCAGCAGAGCTAAAAGCTCTTCCTCCCATTTTTGTTCTTATAAACTTAGGTGCTTTCACCAGTTTAGGTGAAGATGATCGCAAGCTTCTGGTAGGAGCATGCCATTGAACTTGCTCTGCAGCGGTTTAGGCCCCAGACCATGTAGAGCCTTAAGTACAGTACAGAGTAATTTGAACTGAATCCTCAGTGACACGGGGAGCCAGTGAATCTCATTAAGAGCCAGGGAGACTGATGATCGATGTGGTCTCATAAGGGCTAGCTTAGCCGCAATTATCTGAATTCTCTGAAGTCTCTCAATCAGATACTTTAGGGCCTCCAACAGCAGGGCATTGCAGTAATCCAACCTGCTCAAAATCACACTTCTCACAATCTGCGCCCTAGTTGAAATTGGCAGCATTGGGAGGATCTTCCGTAGCATTCTTGTAAGGACAAAACTAGTCCCTACTGTTTTATTTACTTGAGTTTCTAAACTCAACTTGTCGTCAATTACTACCGCCAGACTGCGTACTGCCTCAGAAAGCATCAATGGCTTATCCACAGGAACTGGCCACAAGTTTGTCGGGAGCAGACGTGGAGCTTTCTTGGCTGTACAGCATAAAATCTTTGTTTTATCACTGTTAAATTGCAGGGAGATATTTGTTAGCCATTGTGCAGTGTCCTGCATACATGCATGACATTTTTCCAGTGATAGTGACTGGTTCCCCTCTAGTGACAATATGAGCTGAGTATCATCATCATAATTCACCAGACTGACATTGTGGGACTTAATAACAGAGATCAGGGGGTTCAAGTGGATATTAAACAGTATTGGACTAATCGCCGATCCCTGAGGGACACCATGCTGAATATTAGTAAAATCTGATTGATATGAGGGCAATGCTACTGCCTGTTGTCTGTTTGACAAGTATGATTGGAACCATTTCAAGGCCGTGCCCTTAACCCCAACTTATTAAGCCTCGTCAAGAGAATTGTGTGGTTAACTGTGTCGAATGCGGCAAACAGGTCTAATAAAATCAGTATGACTGGTTGTCCCTTGTCTGCTCGCATTGGAAGTTCATCCAAGACTGTCACCAGTGCAGTCTCTGTTCCATATCCCAGCCGGAAGCCAAATTGAACATCCTCTAGCTTGTTGTTACTTTCCAAAAACTGTGAAAGTGTTTTACTAACTAGGCGCTCTATGATCTTCACAGGCTAGGGTGGTAGGGAAATAGGTCCATAGTTTTTTGGGCACACGGGGTCAAGAGTGGATTTCTTCCGAAGTGGTATAACTATTGCTTGTTTCCAACAGGCCGGTACTACCCCGCTGCTAAGTGATTGGCCACAGATCTGTTGAAGCAGCGGGAAGAGTTCTGCACCTAATTCTTTCCAAATCCTATTTGGGGATCCTGAGGAGACACTTAGAGCTAGTTTATTAACCTCCTCCTCTGGGGGTATCTCAAAATGATCAAGAGTTACCAGTTTATCCCTACCTACCCATTCCTCCTCCTGCATCAATGGTGGCCCCTTATTCATGCTACTAAGGTCCTCCTCTTTGTCTGATTTGCCCAATTTTAGGCTAGCAATGATTTTACTGATCTTCTCCTCAAAGAAGATCGCTAGGCTGTCAAAGAGATCCTGTGCAACATTAATCTTATTTTTTGTACAATCAGGGTTGGAGAGATCTTTCACTATTTTAAATATACGTCTAGTACTATTTGATTCTTTTAAGATATCAGCATAATATTCTGCTTTTATAATGGAAATTTCTTTTTTATAGTTACCTATTGCTTTCTCAGGGCGATTTTATCCTCATCTGTATATTCTTTTCTCCACTTTTGTTCTGCCGGTTTACAGCCCTTTTTAAAGTTTTTTTAACTTTTCACTGTACCACGGGGCTGACAGCCTACATTTTTTTGTGGTCTTTCAGAGGGACGATCTGATCTAATGTATTGCCTATTTGTTCACAGAGTAGCGTATAATTTTCCTCCACCTGTTAATTTAAGTTAAAGGGACTTTGTGCAGAAAATACCGGAGATAGTTTTGCTTTTTTCAAAAGTCCTTTCCAGTCCCTGCCTCGATGATTGTTTTCCTTAATGGTGGTGGAGTTATTCCTTCTGGCATTAAAGATCAAGAACTTAATCAGATAATGATCAGACCACTCCACAGGTAGAATATCCTCCAGCCCTATAACCTTTTCCGCAGAGAAAATTAGATCCAGTGCGTGTCCTCCCCTGTGTGTTGGTTCTGTTACCCACTGTTGCAGATTCAGATTCTCACAGCATTGGAGAAGGCTTTTAAAGGCTGAGTCTAAGGTCCCATTGGGCCATAGATTAAAATCCCCTAGAATAAGCAGTCTGGTGTGGGTAAGTGCCATATTGCTAAAGATAGCAATGAGTGCCTGTTGCTGGAGGCTGGCTGAACCAGGGGGTCTGTAGCATGCTATGCCAGTCAATAGATGTCCTTCAAGATCCTTCAACGAGAAACCCAAAAGTTCTGTGCCCTCCGCATCATCAATATCCATTGAGGTGAAGTTGCATTTCTCTTTAAATATTACTCCTACCCCACTCCCTCTGCCACTATGCTGTGGCTTGTGAAAGGCCTTGTATTCCGGTGGGCCTAGCTCAAAGTCTGAATCAGGGCGCATCCAAGTTTCTGTCAGAAACATTACATCCAAATCGTGTGTTTCTAATGTTAGTTGGCTATCCAGGTGGTGTTTCACCAGGGATCTAGCGTTGATTAGTCCACATTTAAGCTTATTCCCACCTGTTGCTTCTAAAACTGTTTTTGCAACCCCTTCATGCTTATATTCACCGGCATTGCCCCGCTGTTTACCTATTGCCAAAGGTTGTCCACTAATGTAACAGCGGCCTCTATCCCCCACAGCATTTTTCCCCAGACAGGCAGCATGGCTGGCGCTGTGCGCGGCCGTTGCGTGGAAGGGGGCAGACGGGCTTGCCTTTGGAGCGCCACTGCGTGCGTCCGCTGCAGGACGAGAATGGCAGGAGTCTTAAGTAGTCAGCAGCAGCTAGACTGCTGACCATCGAACTCCACCCCCACCTTTGGGCTGGAAGAGGAACCAAAATGCCACCAGTTCCCTCCACGCAATCGGGAAAAACCCGTGGTGGACCGGGAAGCGGGGCAGAAGGTGCCTGCCTGCAGAAGTGGGGGCAAATAAGGAGCCGATGCGAGAAGCCACAAGTGAAATCAGTAGGAGTTAGAGCAAAGTGCGGAGTGCAGCAAAAGAAAAGTTCATGAGGTAGGCGAAGTTAATAATAAAAAAGCAGGCAAAGTAAAAAATTAAAAGCAGTAGAAATGCTATTTTTAAAATGCTACTACAACCCTTTTTCAAAGTGCAAGTGCCTTACTACTGCACGCGTCCGCAGTAGTTAAAGAAGTGTTTGCAGTGTAATAGGTTTCGCATTTGCGAGAGTTAGAGCTTTTGGCGATGCAAATGTAAAAGTTTTAATAATGTTTTTCGGAGTGGAGTGGATGTACGTTGTGTGTAGTGGAATTATGTGGATAGAAAGTATGTGGTATTTATTTTATAGGAATTATGTATAGTGGGATTATGTGTTTTGGAGAGTAATTATGTGGTATGGTAGTCTGTGTTGTGGAGTGGTAACTTCAGGTTTAGTCTTCCTCATTTCCATAGAAGCTAAACTATTAACTCAATGAGACAAAAAAAGAAGGAATCACTGAAGAGCACTTCTGGACCTAGCCAGAGGTATGAGCAGGGCCACAGGAATGATGCGACTGTTTGGCTGCACCAAGTTTTGCACAGTTATATATTTTCCGCATTAGCCACATAATTCATCATCTGCTGCCTAGTCTGCAGATTTGAACAAAAAAGCCTTGTTTCTAGCTCAAACGGATCAAATGTTACCAAAAATGCAACAACAAGTGTTACAGCGTGGTGAAAGGTCCTTTGTACACCTAGAATAGTCACCTGTTACTTATTGCTTAATGTGGGTGTTAAATTGGTACTAATGGTGTGCAAGCCACTCTTGCTTCTTTCTGCGCCTCTCTTGCCTCTTTCTGCATTTCTGTTGCTTCTTTCTGCACCTTTCTTTCTTTTTCTGCACTTCTCTTGCCTCTATCTGCACATCTCTTCTACGTTCTGCACCCATATTGCCTCTTTCTCCACCCCTCTTCCCCTTTTCTGCATGTCTGTTGCTTCTTTCTGCACTTCTCTTGCCTCTATCTCCATTCATCTTCCCTCTTTCTGCATCTCTGTTGCTTCTTTCTGCACTTATCGTGCATCTTTCTGTACCTTTCTTGCTTCTTTCTGCACCCCTTGTGCCTCTTTCTGCACCCCTCTTGTCTTTCTGCACTCCTCTTGCCTCTTTCTGCACCTCTGTTCCTTCTTTCTGCACTTCTTTTGTTACTTTCAGCACCTCTCTTGCTTCTTTCTGCACCCCTCTTGCCTCTTTCTGCATCCTTCTTCCCTCTTTCTGCACATCTGTTGCTTCTTTCTCACCTCTCTTGTTTCTTTCTCCATCCCTCTTCCCTCATTCTGCACCTCTGTTGCTTTTTTCTGCACCTCTCTTGCTTCTTTCTGCACCTATTGTGCCTCTTTCTGCACCCCTCTTGACTCTTTCTGCACACCTGTTCCCTATTTCTGCACCCCTGCAGCTTCTTTCTGCACCTCTTTTCCTTCTTTCTGCACCTCTCTTGTTTCTTTCTGTATCCCTCTTGCCTCTTTCTCCACACCACTCCCGCCTTTCTGCATCTCAGCTTCTTCTTTCTGCACTTCTCTTGCGTCTTTCTGCAGCTTTCTTGCTTCTTTTTGCACCCCTTGTTCCTCTTTCTGCACTCCTCTTGCCTGCTTCAGCACCTCTGTTGCTTCTTTCTGCACTTCTCTTGCTTCTTTCTGCACCCCTCTTGCCTCTTTCTGTACCACTTTTGCCTCTTTGTGCACCTCTCCTGCCTCTTCCTGCACCCCTTTTGCCTTTTCTACAGTTCTCTTGCTACTTTTTGCACCTCTTTTGCTTCTTTCTGCACTTTTCTTGACTCTTTCTGTACCACTCTTGCCTCTTTCTGCACCTCTGTTGCTTCTTTCTGCACTTCTCTTGCTTCTTTCTGCACCTCTGTTGCCTCTTTCTGCACCTCACTTGTTTCTTTGTGCACCCCTCTTGCCTCTTTATGCACCCCTCTTCCCTCTTTCTGCACCTCTCTTGCATCTTTCTGAACCTCTGTTCCTTCTTTCTTCACTTCTTGTGTTTCTTTCTGCACCCCTTGTGACTCTTTCTGCACCCCTCTTCTCTCTTTCTGCACTCCTCTTGCCTCTTTCTGTACATAAGTTCCTTGTTTCTGCACTTCAATTGTTTCTTTCCTCAACTCTCTTGCTTCTCTCTGCTTCCCTCTCGCCTCTTTCTTCACCCCTCTTCCCTCTTTCTGCACTCCTCTTGCCTCTTTCTGTACCTCTGTTGCTTCTTTCTGCCCTTTTTTTGTTTCTTTCTGCACCTCACTTGCTTTATTCTGCACCCCTCTTGCCTCTTTCTGCACCCCTCTTCCTTCTTTGTGCAACTCTCTTGGCTCTTTCTACACCTTTCTTCCCTCTTTCTGTACCACTCTTGCCTCTTTCTATACCTCTATTGCTTCTTTCCGTACTTCTCCTACCTCTTCTGCACCCCTGTTGCCTCTTTTTGCACCTCTGTTGGTTCATTCTGCACTGCTCTTGCTTCTTTCTACACCTCACATGCCTCTTTCTGCACTTCTCTTGCTTGTTTCTGCACCTCTCTTGCGTCTTTCTGCACCTCTGTTGCTTCTTTCTGTACTTCACTTGCTTCTTTTTGACTCATCTTGCCTTTTTCTGCACCCCTCCTCCCTCTTTCTGCACAACTCTTGCCTCTTTTTGCACCCCTGTTCCCTCTTTCTACACCTTTCCTGTATGTTTATGCTCCTCTCTTGCCTCCTTCAGTACCTCTGTTGCTTCTTTCTGCACTTGTCTTGCCTCTTTCTGTAACCTGCGAGCCTCTTTCAGCACCCCTGTTGCTTCTTTCTGCACATCTTTCTTTTTTGCACCCCTCTTGCCTCTTTTTGTACCTCTCTTGCCTCTTTGTGCAGCTCTTCTACTTCTTTATGCTCCCCTCTTTTCTCTTTTTGCACCTCTGTTAGTTCTATCTGCACTGCTCTTGCTTCTTTCTGTACCTCTTTTTCAAATTTTTGTATCCCTCTTGCCTCTTTCTGCATCCTTGATCCCTCTTTCTGCACCTTTCTTATCTGTTTCTGCACCTTTCGTGCCTCTTTCAGCACATGTTGCTTCTTTATGCCCTTCTCTTGCCTCTTTCTGCACCTCTGACTTAGAGGTAGTTTTAATCCCCCTGCCCTATTATGTACTTGGTCCTTGCGGGGGAGGTCATGTCAATCCCAGGGGTACCCCAACCCATAGTGTACCCTAGTGTATGTAAGTGTTTTCACTGTATTCTAAGTGTCTTTCAGCATAGCACTGGTTCCTGGCCTGGTTAGTCAGAGTCAGTTATCACCAGCACCAGTCAGCAAAAATTTGGGGGCACAGGATAACTTTGCAACCAGGCCTCTTTCTGCCCCTCTGTCGGTTTTTTCTGCCTATCTCTTGCTTCTTTCTGTACCTTTCATAATCTTTCTGGACTTCTGTTTCCTCTTTCTGCCTTTCGCTTGCTTCTTTCTGTGTGTTTCTTCCTCTTTCTGCACATGTCCTACCTCTGTGGGCATTGTAAGAAATTAGCATTTAAAAAACCTTTGAAATTCACTGAAAAAACCATAGGTTTCAGAGATATTATAGTTAGAAATTCAATGAAAAAAACACAGGTTTTAGGGACGTTATAGTTAGCTGGACATTTCACTCATACAAAACGAGAGAAATTCGGCTGTTATTGTTAGCTGACCCAACTATAACTCGTGCCCCTGCAATGCACTGCTGATGACATCACATATTACATCATTCATAACATGGCCAGTGACATTGCTGATGACATCACTGATGACATCTCAAATTACATCACTGATGACATCACTGATGATGTCATCCATGTGATAATCTGATGCACCTCCTCAAACCCTAATATAACCTTTGATACACCCACTCTAAAATACAGACTACCATTTTTGAAACAATATACACACCAATACCTGTTACTACATACCCACTCACTGATTCCTAGGTCTACACACACATCCACTCATTTACCCACACAGTCACTCATCAATACAGTACTATCACATGCACTCATACACCTATAGACACTCACAC
The DNA here is from genome assembly GCF_964204655.1 of Triturus cristatus. Classification (NCBI taxonomy): domain Eukaryota; kingdom Metazoa; phylum Chordata; class Amphibia; order Caudata; family Salamandridae; genus Triturus; species Triturus cristatus. Next base: position 1,008,498,608 of record NC_140593.1, on the reverse strand, counting down.
ACCGCCACTCATCCATAGCATTCCTCACACACCTAGTCAGTCATGCAAAGAATCAATCACACTACCATTTACTCAGCTATACAGTTATTAACACACACCACTTCACTAATGCATACAGATACTAACACATACTTATTCTCTTATACAAACCCTGATACAAGCACACACTCATCCATACAGCCACTATCACAATTACTCACTCTCACATATAGTCATTTATATACTCCAACACTCATACATACTGCCTTTCACATATGCAGTTACTCACACATGTACCACTGAGATATCCATTCACTCACCAACACATCCATACAGACACTCACCCACCCATACAGCCCTTCACAGATGCACTCTTGAAACCATACACCCAGTGAATCACCCACTCACACATCTATGCACAGAGTCACACACCCCCATCCACCCACACAGACACTCAGACACCCATACAGATACTCAGACAGCCGATCAATAACCCATATAGACACTCATGTAGCTACTCACCAACCCATGCAGCTGCATACACACCAACAGACAGACTGATACAGACATTCACACAGTTTAGTCACTAACCTATACATTCAGTAAGACACATTTAATGACTCACTTATACAGTCAGTCACGCACCTACTAAATCATCCATTCAGACACTTATACACCCACACATTCTTCAATACACCTTTGCATATATATATATATATATATATACAGGCGGCCAATATGCACTATGTATCAATTTTGATTACCGCCACTTTTTTACCTGTCTATATATTTTTTTACATCATTTAATCCACATTGCCAAAAGCATTTATTTTTTTGCATTTTGTTATAATTTCTCTTTACTTCCAGGGTGTTTTCAGATGCTTTGAGACCTTTTCTGTTGATAGTTTGAGTCTGTTTTTCATTTTCACTAAATTTTGGTGTTGGCTTTCTATTTATTTCGTCATCATTATGTGTTGCATCATGTGATCAAGCTCCCTGCGTGGAGTGAAACGCGTCATGGAGGACACTGGTCCTAAGATAATTTGACATCGATTTTGGAAGAATAAATTCCTGCTTCACCCACTCTCTGCTGTTGTGGGATTTTGTTATTTCTTCCGGAGGAGAGAGGTCCGTACCTTCATTCTTCTGCTCAAGTGAAGAGCAGAGAGGGACTGTTTCCATATATATATACATATGTTGTCCCAAGCTGCTATATTTAGCGGTTCACCAGTCCCACGATGTCGGTGCCGGTTCAGCGGCTACAGCAACCGCAACACTTCAAGAACAGCTTCAAACGCTTCAAACGCCCTTCCACCTAAGGTAATAAAGCAGGAGAACGGCACACCAGGAGAATGCACAATATTTATTGTACACAGAAAGCAAGACAACGCGTTTCGGCGTTAAGACTTTTTCGAGTGAGTGCTATCAGGCAAATTCCCTTAGAAATAGATACCAGTGTTTTCAAACCTAACAAACATAGAAAACATACTACAATATCAAACGGAGCTTTGTTGATACAACCACCCGATAAATGGTGTGATTGCGTCTGGGAAATAAATTCAATTCATTTCTATAATACCCATTTTGCCACACGAAATAAATTAATTCCTATGTACGCCATTAAATTACACTTATGAAAATGAGAAAACAATATACATTATGCATTTGTCTGTGCTTCATTCAATTCAATAAAGTTATTTAATTTAAAAAACGCTCCGATTCTATGCATTTATCATAGTTTAAAGGTAATTAAGGTGCCTATGCTTGAGACCGTCAACTAAAATAGTTGAATGTACATAATTGCATTTAAGATTACATTTTAAATCAGACAACTAATGATTAACCGCAATGATCATTGGTAAAATACCCTATGTACGGACATCGCACAACATATAAAACAAAAACCGGACTAACCAAGAAAATTACGAAAATCATTAATTGTAAAAGCGATTACACCATTTATGCTTTGGAATGCCCGTGTGGTTATTACTACATTGGCAGTACAAAGCTGCCATTGAAGACACGTATTTTTCAACACTTACGAGCAATAACCAATCTAGATGGAAATTATCCAGTAGCCGGCCATTTCCTAGAAAAACATAATAGTGACAACAAATTACTGCGCTTTTTTGGTATTGACCGCATCTTACCCCATGTTCGAGGTGGAGATCGGGAGCGCAATCTTAGAATAAAGGAATCTAGATACATCATTGATTTAAATACAAAGACCCCAAATGGCCTTAACAGCGGGGAAGAATTGGCCACTCACCTAGGTTGAGTATGATTCAGCAGCCGCATCTCGTTCCTCACAGTAATATTAATCGCACTGTATCACTGTTTTTAATTTGGATCAGCAGAGGCTACATTTCCCTGTTTTCCATGCAGATTTAGCCATGGAAACCTACATAATTATAAAAATTATTTTATGTATTCAATATAGGATATTGTCATCTTCATGCCAATTAGTTAGCCTAGCATGTTCCATTGATTAGCACTATTAGCACTTTTACAGTTTAAGATATCACACATACCACACTTTAGGCACGGTAATTCTGTAGTGGCAATCCCCTATGACGTAAAATTGGACCAGTATGTAGATAAGAAGATTGCAATGGCAATACTGTGCACGGCGAGAAAATATGGGTATCGCTGCACACAGCGCTCGCAGCAAATAAGTACATTACCGATTTTATCATTATTATTTTTTAAATTTGAGCGATTAGAATCAAGATGAATAAGGGTACATTACCCATAATTCAGTAACTGTCTTGATAATTATGATTGCCATCTGCGGTGCCTTTAGCTTAAATGATTTGTTACTTATTGCAGGTAATTGAAAGGTATGAATTAAACTCAATGTTGATACAGTGATGTCCGTACATAGGGTATTTTACCAATGATCATTGCGGTTAATCATTAGTTGTCTGATTTAGAATTTAATCTTAAATGCAATTATGTACATCCAACTATTTTAGTTGACAGTCTCAAGCATAGGCACCTTTACTTACCTTTAAACTATGATAAATGCATAGAATCGGAGCGTTTTTGAAATGGAATAACTTTATTGAATTGAATGAAGCACAGGCGAATGCATAATGTATACTGTTTTCTCATTTTCATAAGTGTAATTTAATGGCGTACATATGAATTAATTTATTTCGTGTGGCAAAATGGGGATTATAGATATGAATTGAATTTATTACCCAGACGCAATAACACCATTTATCGGGTGGTTGTATCAACAAAGCTCCGTTTGTTATTGTAGTATGTTTTCTATGTTTGTTAGGTTTGAAAACACTGGTATCTATTTCTAAGGGAATTTGCCTGATAGCACTCACTCGAAAAAGGCTTAACGCCGAAACGCGTCGTCTTGCTTTCTGTGTACAGTAAACATTGTGCATTCTCCTGGTGTGCCGTTCTCCTGCTTTATTACCTTCGGTGGAAGGGCGTTTGAAGCGTTTGAAGCTGTTCTTGATATATATATATATATATATATATATATATATATATATATATTTATATATTTATATATTTATATATATTCACGCTCCAACTTGCCCTCAGGCACGGCAGCACTCTCCAACAACACCCTCGGATAAAAGCTCAATACACACTCTGTATTCTTTCTGTTCTCATGTCGACAATTACTGCCTGACGCGTTTCTGGGCATCCGCCCTCATCAGAGGCTTCGACAAACGAGATTGTGCATGTAGACACGCCCACCTTTATTCATAATTAAGCGCCCATGGATGGGCTCACTCAGGTGAGTGAAACGCTTTGACTTGTGGGTCTTGTAGTGTCTATAAATTAGTTCCTTGATGGTTGCACAGATATTGTCCAAAATAAGGTCCTGAATGGGCCCCCAAAGTGTGAGTGAGCCATAGATTCCTGTTGTTGGTCCATAGCCGAGGCCCAGAAGATTCCAAGCCCCGAGGCCCCCAGTCATCACGGGGTGGTGCACGCCGCTACGGCCGGGCCGGCCGCATATAAATTCACGCTCCAACTTGCCCTCAGGCACGGCAGCACTCTCCAACAACACCCTCGGATAAAAGCTCAATTCACACTCTGTATTCTTTCTGTTCTCATGTCGACAATTACTGCCTGACGCGTTTCTGGGCATCCGCCCTCATCAGAGGCTTTGACAAACGAGATTGTGCATGTAGACACGCCCACCTTTATTCATAATTAACCGCCCATGGATGGGCTCACTCAGGTGAGTGAAACGCTTTGACTTGTGGGTCTTGTAGTGTCTATAAATTAGTTCCTTGATGGTTGCACAGATATTGTCCAAAATAAGGTCCTGAATGGGCCCCCAAAGTGTGAGTGAGCCATAGATTCCTGTTGTTGGTCCATAGCCGAGGCCCAGAAGATTCCAAGCCCCGAGGCCCCCAGTCATCACGGGGTGGTGCACGCCGCTACGGCCGGGCCGGCCGCATATAAATTCACGCTCCAACTTGCCCTCAGGCACGGCAGCACTCTCCAACAACACCCTCGGATAAAAGCTCAATTCACACTCTGTATTCTTTCTGTTCTCATGTCGACAATTACTGCCTGACGCGTTTCTGGGCATCCGCACTCATCAGAGGCTTCGACAAACGAGATTGTGCATGTAGACACGCCCACCTTTATTCATAATTAAGCGCCCATGGATGGGCTCACTCAGGTGAGTGAAACGCTTTGACTTGTGGGTCTTGTAGTGTCTATAAATTAGTTCCTTGATGGTTGCACAGATATTGTCCAAAATAAGGTCCTGAATGGGCCCCCAAAGTGTGAGTGAGCCATAGATTCCTGTTGTTGGTCCATAGCCGAGGCCCAGAAGATTCCAAGCCCCGAGGCCCCCAGTCATCACGGGGTGGTGCACGCCGCTACGGCCGGGCCGGCCGCATATAAATTCACGCTCCAACTTGCCCTCAGGCACGGCAGCACTCTCCAACAACACCCTCGGATAAAAGCTCAATTCACACTCTGTATTCTTTCTGTTCTCATGTCGACAATTACTGCCTGACGCGTTTCTGGGCATCCGCCCTCATCAGAGGCTTCGACAAACGAGATTGTGCATGTAGACACGCCCACCTTTATTCATAATTAACCGCCCATGGATGGGCTCACTCAGGTGAGTGAAACGCTTTGACTTGTGGGTCTTGTAGTGTCTATAAATTAGTTCCTTGATGGTTGCACAGATATTGTCCAAAATAAGGTCCTGAATGGGCCCCCAAAGTGTGAGTGAGCCATAGATTCCTGTTGTTGGTCCATAGCCGAGGCCCAGAAGATTCCAAGCCCCGAGGCCCCCAGTCATCACGGGTGGTGCACGCCGCTACGGCCGGGCCGGCCGCATATAAATTCACGCTCCAACTTGCCCTCAGGCACGGCAGCACTCTCCAACAACACCCTCGGATAACAGCTCAATTCACACTCTGTATTCTTTCTGTTCTCATGTCGACAATTACTGCCTGACGCGTTTCTGGGCATCCGCACTCATCAGAGGCTTCGACAAACGAGATTGTGCATGTAGACACGCCCACCTTTATTCATAATTAACCGCCCATGGATGGGCTCACTCAGGTGAGTGAAACGCTTTGACTTGTGGGTCTTGTAGTGTCTATAAATTAGTTCCTTGATGGTTGCACAGATATTGTCCAAAATAAGGTCCTGAATGGGCGGTTAATTATGAATAAAGGTGGGCGTGTCTACATGCACAATCTCGTTTGTCGAAGCCTCTGATGAGGGCGGATGCCCAGAAACGCGTCAGGCAGTAATTGTCGACATGAGAACAGAAAGAATACAGAGTGTGAATTGAGCTTTTATCCGAGGGTGTTGTTGGAGAGTGCTGCCGTGCCTGAGGGCAAGTTGGAGCGTGAAAATATTTATATATATATATATATAAAACATATTTAAACTTTACAAAAACACAAAGTTACTAAAAGATATCATCAGTGATGTCATCAGTGATGTCATTTGAGATATCAACAGTAATGTCATCAGTGATGTCACTGACCATGTCAGAAATGATGGAATATGTGACGTCATCAGCTGTGCATTTGGGGGCGCGAGTTATAGTTGGCTCAGCTACCAATAACAGCCAAATTTCTCTGGTTTTGCACAAGTGAAATGTCCAACTAACTATAACGTCCCTGAAACCTGTGTTTTTTTCAGTGAATATATATATATGTATATATATATATATCATACACCAAGGTTGCCCAAAGAGGAGGTCACACACCCTGAGGTACACGCACACTCTCCGCAGGCGGCAACAGTGGTAACAGGCAGCACGCGTTTCAGGCCATATGCGTTTCGAGCTCCCTCGAGGTCTTGATCACTGGCAGGAATGAGGCTGGAAGAAGACATTGACGAACGTACTTTATTTAAATAAAGTGTCCCGCCCCAGTTGGCGTAATGGAATTGTGGTCCTAGTAGTCCATTATGCTGCCACAAAAAACTCAATAAGTGTTCTCTCACCAAGTGGCCTGTCGCTTCCGCCTCAAGATACAAAAATGAATTTCCATTAGGTTGAAAAGCATGTCAGCACCGCTTGCACGCTGCCGAGTCTTCCTGCGGTTCAGGCCCCCATGGTCCTTAACGGCGCTTGTAATACAAGCATCAAGGAACGCTCCAGCGGCATCAAGACCTCCTCGCGACCGGACTAGCCGCTTAACATCATACACCAAGGTTGCCCAAAGAGGAGGTCACACACCCCGAGGTACACGCACACCCTCCGCAGGCGGCAACAGTGGTAACAGGCTGCACGCGTTTCAGGCCAATACGTGTTTCGATCTCCCTCGAGCTCTTGATCACTGGCAGGAATGAGGCTGGAAGCAGACATTGAGGAACGTACTTTATTTAAATAAAGAGTCCCGCCCCAGTGGGCGTAATGACATTGTGGTCCTAGTAGTCAATTATGCTGTCACAAAAAACTCAATAAGTATTCTCTCACCAAGTGGCCTGTCGCTTCCGCCTCAAGATACAAAAATGAATTTCCATTAGGTTGAAAAGCATGTCAGCACCGCTTGCACGCTGCCGAGTCTTCCTGCGGTTCAGGCCCCCATGGTCCTTAACAGCGCTTGTAATACAAGCATCAAGGAACGCTCCAGCGGCATCAGGACCTCCTCACTACTGGACTAGCCGCTTAACATCATACACCAAGGTTGCCCAAAGAGGAGGTCACACACCCTGAGGTACACGCACACTCTCCGCAGGCGGCAACAGTGGTAACAGGCTGCACGTGTTTCAGGCCATACGCGTTTCGAGCTTCCTCGAGCTCTTGATCACTGGCAGGAATGAGGCTGGAAGCAGACATTGACGAACGTACTTTATTTAAATAAAGAGTCACGCCCCAGTGGGCGTAATGGCATTGTGGTCCTAGTAGTCCATTATGCTGCCACAAAAAACTCAATAAGTGTTCTCTCACCAAGTGGCCTGTCGCTTCCGCCTCAAGATACAAAAATGAATTTCCATTCGGTTGAAAAGCATGTCAGCACCGCTTGCACGCTGCCGAGTCTTCCTGCGGTTCAGGCCCCCATGGTCCTGAACGGCGCTTGTAATACAAGCATCAAGGAACGCTCCAGCGGCATCAGGACCTCCTCGCGACCGGACTAGCCGCTTACCATCATACACCAAGGTTGCCCAAAGAGGAGGTCACACACCCTGAGGTACACGCACACTCTCCGCAGGCGGCAACAGTGGTAACAGGCTGCACGCGTTTCAGGCCATACGCGTTTCGAGCTCCCTCGAGCTCTTGATCACTGGCAGGAATGAGGCTGGAAGCAGACATTGAGGAACGTACTTTATTTAAATAAAGAGTCCCGCCCCAGTGGGCGTAATGACATTGTGGTCCTAGTAGTCCATTATGCTGTCACAAAAAACTCAATAAGTATTCTCTCACCAAGTGGCCTGTCGCTTCCGCCTCAAGATACAAAAATGAATTTCTATTAGGTTGAAAAGCATGTCAGCACCGCTTGCACGCTGCCGAGTCTTCCTGCGGTTCAGGCCCCCATGGTCCTTAACAGCGCTTGTAATACAAGCATCAAGGAACGCTCCAGCGGCATCAGGACCTCCTCACTACCGGACTAGCCGCTTAACATCATACACCAAGGTTGCCCAAAGAGGAGGTCACACACCCTGAGGTACACGCACACTCTCCGCAGGCGGCAACAGTGGTAACAGGCTGCACGTGTTTCAGGCCATACGCGTTTCGAGCTTCCTCGAGCTCTTGATCACTGGCAGGAATGAGGCTGGAAGCAGACATTGAGGAACGTACTTTATTTAAATAAAGAGTCACGCCCCAGTGGGCGTAATGGCATTGTGGTCCTAGTAGTCCATTATGCTGCCACAAAAAACTCAATAAGTGTTCTCTCACCAAGTGGCCTGTCGCTTCCGCCTCAAGATACAAAAATGAATTTCCATTTGGTTGAAAAGCATGTCAGCACCGCTTGCACGCTGCCGAGTCTTCCTGCGGTTCAGGCCCCCATGGTCCTGAACGGCGCTTGTAATACAAGCATCAAGGAACGCTCCAGCGGCATCAGGACCTCCTCGCGACCAGACTAGCCGCTTACCATCATACACCAAGGTTGCCCAAAGAGGAGGTCACACACCCTGAGGTACACGCACACTCTCCGCAGGCGGCAACAGTGGTAACAGGCTGCACGCGTTTCAGGCCATACGCGTTTCGAGCTCCCTCGAGCTCTTGATCACTGGCAGGAATGAGGCTGGAAGCAGACATTGACGAACGTACTTTATTTAAATAAAGAGTCCCGCCCCAGTGGGCGTAATGGCATTGTGGTCCTAGTAGTCCATTATGCTGCCACATAAAACTCAATAAGTGTTCTCTCACCAAGTGGCCTGTCGCTTCCGCCTCAAGATACAAAAATGAATTTCCATTAGGTTGAAAAGCATGTCAGCACCGCTTGCACGCTGCCGAGTCTTCCTGCGGTTCAGGCCCCCATGGTCCTTAACGGCGCTTGTAATACAAGCATCAAGGAACGCTCCAGCGGCATCAAGACCTCCTCGCGACCGGACTACCCGCTTAACATCATACACCAAGGTTGCCCAAAGAGGAGGTCACACACCCTGAGGTACACGCACACTCTCCGCAGGCGGAAACAGTGGTAACAGGCTGCACGCGTTTCAGGCCATACGCGTTTCGAGCTCCCTCGAGCTCTTGATCTCTGGCAGGAATGAGGCTGGAAGCAGACATTGACGAACGTACTTTATTTAAATAAAGAGTCCCGCCCCAGTGGGGGTAAAGGCATTGTGGTCCTAGTAGTCCATTATGCTGCCACAAAAAACTCAATAAGTGTTCTCTCACCAAGTGGCCTGTCGCTTCCGCCTCAAGATACAAAAATGAATTTCCATCAGGTTGAATAGCATGTCAGCACCGCTTGCACGCTGCCGAGTCTTCCTCCATGGTCCTGAACGGCGCTTGTAATACAAGCATCAAGGAACGCTCCAGCGGCATCAGGACCTCCTTGCGACCGGACTAGCCGCTTAACATCATACAACAAGGTTGCCCAAAGAGGAGGTCACACACCATGAGGTACACGCACACTCTCCGCAGGCGGCAACAGTGGTAACAGGCTGCACGCGTTTCAGGCCATACGCGTTTCGAGCTCCCTCGAGCTCTTGATCACTGGCAGGAATGAGGCTGGAATCAGACATTGACGAACGTACTTTATTTAAATAAAGAGTCCCTCCCCAGTGGGCGTAATGGCATTGTGGTCCTAGTAGTCCATTATGCTGCCACAAAAAACTCAATAATTGTTCTCTCACCAAGTGGCCTGTCGCTTCCGCCTCAAGATACAAAAATGAATTTCCATTAGGTTGAAAAGCAGTCAGCACTGCTTGCACGCTGCCGAGTCTTCCTGCGGTTCAGGCCCCCATGGTCCTTAACGGCACTTGTAATACAAGCATCAAGGAACGCTCCAGCGGCATCAGGACCTCCTCGCGACCGGACTAGCCGCTTAACATCATACACCAAGGTTGCCCAAAGAGGAGGTCACACACCCTGAGGTACACGCACACTCTCCGCAGGCGGCAACAGTGGTAACAGGCTGCACGCGTTTCAGGCCATACGCGTTTCGAGCTCCCTTGTGCTCGTGATCACTGGCAGGAATGAGGCTGGAAGCAGACATTGACGAACGTACTTTATTTAAATAAAGAGTCCCGCCCCAGTGGGCGTAATGGCATTGTGGTCCTAGTAGTCCATTATGCTGCCACAAAAAACTCAATAAGTGTTCCCTCACCAAGTGGCCTGTCGCTTCCGCCTCAAGATACAAAAATGACTCCATTAGGTTGAAAAGCATGTCAGCACCGCGTGCACGCTACCGAGTCTTCCTGCGGTTCAGGCCCCCATGGTCCTTAACGGCGCTTGTAATACAAGCATCAAGGAACGCTCCAGGGCATCAGGACCTCCTCGCGACCGGACTAGCTGCTTAACATCATACACCAAGGTTGCCCAAAGAGGAGGTCACACACCCTGAGGTACACGCACACTCTCCGCAGGCAGCAATCAGGAGCTTCTCCCTATCTAGGGACTGTGTTTAACGAAAAGCTGCCTCTATAGTTTTCTATATATATGAAACTCCAACTCCAGATTAGCATTTCTATCTTTTTAAATGCTAATACTAACTATAACAACCCTAAAACCTCTGTTTTTTTCAGTGAATTTCTAAGGCTTTTTAAATGCTAATTTCTAACTATGCCTACATAGGTAGGGCATGTGCAGAAAGAGGAAGAAAGGCACAGAAAGAAGCAAGAGAAGTACAGAACGAGTCAAAGAAGTCCAGAAAGAGGAAGAAAGGTGCAGAAAGAAGCAAGAGATGTGCAGAAAGAACCAACAGAGGTGCCGAAAGAGGCCTACTTTGACTGTACCTTACAACAGACTCGTACAAAGTAGCCTAACCACTGATCCATCTCCCAAGATGTCTTAAACCTCACTTTTCTCTTGATGGTTCACTATTCACAGACTGCTCAGAATGTTAGGCGTAACAAATGTAAAAGAACAATCCTAAGCATATCAATGTTGTAAATCTGACCAAGTTTGTGAAGGTTTGCATGCGTGTGTCTCTGCTTTTACCTAGTGACATGATACATAAAAATAAACATACAAATACCTGTGTTTCAAACAGCATACTCGGTAAATTTGTGTACAAAAAGGTAGAAGCAAGAGAAGAGCGGAAAGACGCAAAAGAGGTGCAGAAAGAAGCAAGAGGGGTGCAGAAAAAAGCAACAGAGATGCACAAAAAAACATGAGAAGTGCACAAAGATCCAACGGAGGTGCAGAATGAGGCAAGAGGGTTGCAGAAAGAGGCAAGAGAAGTGCAGGAAGGAGCAACAGAGGTCCAGAAAGAGACAAGAAAACTGCATAAAGAGGACAGAGAGTTACAGAAACAGGCAAAAGAGGTGCAGAAAGAAAGAACAGGGGTGCAAACAGAGGCAAGAGAGGTGCAGAAAAAGGGATGCAGAAAGAGGCAAAAGGGGTGCAAAGATTTGCAAGAGAGGTGCAGAAAGAAGCAAGAGCAGTGCAGAAAGAACCAACAGAGGTGCAGAGAAAAGCAAGCGGGTACAGAAGGAGGCAACACAAGTACAGAAAGAAGTAAAAGAGGTACAGAAAGAGGGAAGAGGGTGCAAAAAGAGGTAAGAGAAGTGCAGAAAGAGGCAAGAGAGGTGTAGAGAGAGGCAAGAGAGGTGAAGACAGAGGGGAAAAGGGTACAGAAAGAGGCAAGCGGGGCACAGAAAGAAGTAAGAGAGGTGAAGAAAGAAGCAAGAGAAGTGCAGAATGAAGCAAGAGGGGTGCAGAAAGAGGCAAAAGGGGTGCAGAAAGATGCAAGGCAGTGCAGAAAGAGGCAACAGAGGAGCAGAAGGAGGCAAAAGTACTGCAGAAAGAGGCAATAGAGTTGCAGAAACACAGGAAGCCAGTTATATTTTTGGGGGGAAGTTGAGCAGCGATGCAATATTGATAATGGCTAAAATGTGTCCACACTATTTGCCGTCTTTTTTCTCACAAAGGACAGCACTAGAGGAGCATGGAAAGTAGACCGGAGTGTAACATCGGTTGGACATGCTTTTCATTCCACCCAGGGGTGTAACAGAGGCCCCTCAGGCCGCACATTGTGGGGAGCCCCGGAGGTTTCTAGTTTTGGAGGGGCCCCCCTCACCCTCTAAGCCATCCCATTTCATGCTTTGCAGGATCCATCCAATGGCAAGGAATAAGAAATAGTTAAATACTTGGGAAAGTCACTCTGCTTTATCGTGCATGCCTCTGCAGTGAAGGGGGGGGCAACCATTCAGGGGGCCCCCACTGAGCTCATTTAGAGGGAGGACCCCATCATTTTGCATTATGCTGGGATCTCTGGAGGTGGGATTTGAAAGACCATTGCCACTCCTGGTGCCTTTGTCACCAGAGGCGGTCAGTGCAGGCAACAGTGATGAGTCAGTGGAGCCGTGTAAGGGGGGATTTCGAGGGACGATGCTGAGGGAAAATTAAATAAATAATTAATTTTCTCTCTGCATCGTTCCTCGAAATCCCACCTTAAATGGCCCCACCGTCCCACTGCTGTTACCTGCATGGACCACGGCTGTCTGTCACTTTCCCCAGTTCCCGAGGTTAATTACAGCACGCACATAGAGAAAGAGGAGAGATAAAGAGAGATAGAGTAGACAGGAGGAGGAAAAAAGAATGCAATCAAAGAGAAAGAACAGAGAGTAGAGACAAGGAAAGAGAGCGATAATGGATTGAGGGAGGGTGGGAGGTAGTGCGGGGAGATAAAGGGAGCTGTGCTTTCTTGAACATTTTTGCCAACGCACATCCCCCTATACGACTCTGGCTATCATTTAGTATTAGATGGCCATAATGTTGAATGCATCCTTATTACTGAACTATCCATTAGTCCCATCATTAATTTCCTGCTTTCATTACATCTACGCTGACAATCTAAAATTCTCTCACGAGACACGTACGAGCAGAAATGTGCTGCATGCGCTCCATTAGCAACGTTAACACTAGATGTGCACAAACTGGATCGACAAATGCCTTTGAATTATATCTCTTTCAAGACCATAGGTGCAAGTGTGAATCTTGCGTATGTGCCTAGTGACTCACTGGATAGGCAGGGAAACATCCTTTACCCCAAATGTGTGACTCCGCGTGCCATTACCCCACATTTTGTACACCGCAAAATCTTTTACAACGCAGGGCTTTATACTGCAAACTATTACAATGCATTCCCCAAAGTAACGCCCCGGTGAAGTTAGAATAGTAAATTGTGTTGTAATGGGGAATGCATTGTAATTGATTGCGCTGTAAAGCCCAGCGTTGCAAAAGATTTTGTGGTGTAAAAACTGTGGGGTAATTGCACTCGGAGTAAAAGTGTGAGGGGTAAAGTGTCCTATTCGACAGACAGGCAAATGTAAGCTCATTTATAATCCCAAACAGATTGTGAAAATGTAAATATTGCAAAATAGGTTGCAGAAGTCACAATTTTCACTTAGAAGGTCTTCTTCAAGTAGAATATGTAAAATGTGTACTTTTTGCAAGTCATATGCATAGTAGGGGAGGGAAAATATACAGAACTTCCATGACCTAGTAACAAGGCTTTGCAGGCTGTACAAGCATCCACTTGTACCTTGGTCAATATAAAGAAGGGAATGCTTTCCGCCTTGTGATATAGACGTTTAGTGTATTATTTCATTAAGACCCAAAAATTAGTAATCAGTCCCTTCGGTGATATTTGCCTATCTTAATTTTTGCATGGAATCAGAAACAAATATAGGAATAACTCGGAAATTAGCAAAGTGAATTTTAAGTGATTGCTGCAGTAGCCTGTCAGTTCTTACAGGACACATACAAGGAAATGTATACTTCTTTGATTGAGGTGCCTCTAGATTCCACATAGCTTCATACCCCTAGAGGAGAAGGATTCTTTTTCCTGCTAAGCCCCATACTACTCACTGTCTAGCAGTCCATACACCTCATTCTTCATCAAGAGAACAATGCCTGAATCACACATTCTATGCTGTTGCAAAGGGACTGCAGAAATGCATTGGCACCACACACCCACCCATACACACACACACAAAAACACACAATAAAAAAAGCCATTCCCTTATGCCACAACAAAACAGCATAACTTACAATGTTCAGCAAGAACAAAACCAGCAAAAGCAAGAAGAGGGCTTTCACTAAAGAGGATCACTATACACCCAGGCAGAGATATTCCCTTATTATGAAAATAAGTACCACTCCACTACATGATGCATGGTCCCTGTTTCTGGACCCAGAACAGAACTGCACCAAGTAAAATCGCAGTTGGCATGAGAAAGAGGCAGTACCTAGCCCCTTCCAGCCCCAACATCCTCATAATCTCCTCCACCCAAGCCACAGATGGCCTTCACCATGGACTTCCTCTCATCCCTCCATCTCCTTGTGTGTGTTACCACAACATAGTTGGAATACGGTCTTATATAAACAGTGTGTCCTAAATATATTCTAGAAAATATATAGCCACATTGAAGTTAATAACAAAAAATATACACTGAATGGGATGATATTTTGGTAAATTATAATTTGGGAATGATATTTATGTCAGATAATATTTCTGTTCAAATATTCTAAAACAGCATCCCTCCTTGACCCACAATTTCTCTGCTTCCCCTGGTTACATGTATCACCCCGGGAAATTGCACACTGAAAGATATTGATACTCTCTACCTTCTAAGATATCGGAAATATTTTTTTTTAAACTCAATGCATACATTATCCAATTGGTCAAACATGAACACTACAGACCACTGTGACATTTCACAAGAAATGGGGACAACAGACAGAAATAACATCTACCAACCCTCAGCGGCTAGAGGCATCCCCCTTGGACCAAGTAGTGTTTGTAAAAAGAGGTTTGAGCCATTAGCCCTTGAAAGTGATGCAATGGAGGACTTGGAAACAAATTAGGAGGAAATAAACAATCAGAATGCACCACCAATGGCCAACGATATTGTAATGGAACTTAAGGCCAAAGTTAGTGAGCTTAAATCTATGATTGTTTGTGCTGATAATCACAGTTAATGAGCTTGTGAGTAGAGTAGGGAAGATAAGGGCTTGCCAAGTGTTCTGCTCGATTTTCCCGGCCTTCTTGTGAGGAACAATGATGGAATGTGACTTCAGTCTCTTATCATTCAAGTCTAAGGGTTAGAGTAGTGAATGGAGCCTATTTACTAGGCACTTCGACATGATTCTGTGCTCTTCCCCATAGATCAGGGCTTGCACACATAGCCTAGGGGATAGATTCGTTAGTATTAGGGATAACCTGTCCTGTAGTGAGGGTATTTCATGGAGCTGTGCTGAATTCAGGCCTGGTAGGCCTCAAACGGGAGAGACTCCATCTTTCTTTCTGCTCCGGCAGCTTGGGATGCTTCTAGGTCAAATGTAATGTTTTAGTTATGAGGTGTTATTCGCTTGGAGAGAACCGGTTCAGGCCGGCCCTTATCGAAGGATTGTATTTTTCTTCATGCCGAAGACACTACATCAGGCCGGCCGGCTGGGAACGTGTCCTTGGTACGGGGAGGTACAAGAATTTGGTGGGCGGCAGGTTACGGGCCGGAATTTTCCATGAGGAAACGCACCTCTATATTAGTGAAAGTCTGAGGCAGTTACATGTTCAGTCTGTAGGCGGCATCTAGCCGTTAGCAGTAAAGCTACTACTTATTCCAGGGAAGACAGACGCCATCTTGAAGGCGGAGAAGAACCGAGAGACAGATGCTCTCCTAGCAGAATAGCCAGAGAGGAGAGAGTAGCCGATAAGGAAGAGGTCCCAGTGACTCGGAGAAGGGTGATTCCAGGCGAGCCGAGGCACAGACGAGAAGGGAACCTAGATGACCACTGAGTGCAGGCTACATACTACTAAGGTGATGTCGACCCTTTCTTATTAGAGTGTACAACTTAATCTTTCACTTTTCTTTGCAGGTTATGTGCTACATTGTAATGTTAGGTGATTGTGTATGTAATGAGTAATAAAGTACCCAGTTTGTAGTGAACCAACATGTGCTGCGTGTTCTTGTATGAGAGGGTAGCCTATTCTTCTAGTCAGCTGCGGCTACATGAACAGATGTTAACCCTGATCAGGTAAGTGGTAACTGAATAAGGGAAAGAGGAGCCCCTCGAACCTGAGAACAGGCTATGCTCGAACTGGCAATACTTGTGTGATCTGATGAATAGTGAGACTGATTCCCTTTTTGTATGTTATGGTAATCATAGGATGAACTGTCGTATGAGACTGCCGTCTAGGTAGAGAGGTCTGGATTCGTATAGGATCGCGAGGCCGCCACTTGTGATACTGTCGTATGGGCAGAGAGGTCTGGATTCGTAGGGGATCGCGAGGCCGCCGATTGTGCTGAGACTGCCGTCTGGGTAGAGAGGTCTGGATTCGTATGGGATCGCGAGGCCGCCACTTGTGCTGAGACTGCCGTCTGGGTAGAGAGGTCTGGATTCGTATAGGATCGCGAGGCCGCCATTTGTGATACTGTCGTATGGGCAGAGAGGTCTGGATCCGTATGGGATCACGAGGCCGCCGATTGTGCTGAGACTGCCGTCTGGGTAGAGAGGTCTGGGTTCGTATGGGACCGCGAGGCCGCCACTTGTGATACTGTCGTATGGGCAGAGAGGTCTGGATCCGTATGGGATCGCGAGGCCGCCCATTGTGCTGAGACTGCCGTCTGGGTAGAGAGGTCTGGGTTCGTATGGGACCGCGAGGCCGCCACTTGTGATACTGTCGTATGGGCAGAGAGGTCTGGATCCGTATGGGATCGCGAGGCCGCCGATTGTGCTGAGACTGCCGTCTGGGTAGAGAGGTCTGGATTCGGATGGGATCGCGAGGCCGCCACTTGTGATACTGTCGTATGGGCAGAGAGGTCTGGATCCGTATGGGATCGCGAGGCCGCCACTTGTGATACTGTCGTATGGGCAGAGAGGTCTGGATCCGTATGGGATCGCGAGGCCGCCGATTGTAAGAGGTCTTGGTATGTATAGTAGGAATTCCCTGTCCTTAGGTGGTAAGATATATGTGGTTACCTATTGTAGATAGGCCCTAGGGAGAGGGAGGGGGTAACGTTCTGGCTGGGTTAGTGAGGCTCTGATGAGCGGGTTCTATCTGATCCGAAAACCCAAGCAGAACATTTGGCGTCACGAACCGTTTACGAAACCTGTGTGCGTTGTGGTTGTATCGTGTTTGCTTTCGGCGCGTGCGTGGTTTCGTTTGTATATTATTTGTATATAATTGTGTGTAATTTTCTTTTCTCTTTCTTCTTTTTCTTTTTCTCTTTTTCTTTCTTTTCCGAGATGTTTTCTAGAAAGTCGAAATCTACTTTTAAGTTGCCCGTTGATATTCCCGGCTGGGATTCAACGCCTTATGAAGCCTTAGCTCGTGAGTGGGCTGATTCTACTGGTTTGAGTGAGAATTGGAATTCTTTTTTGGAGCTGGCGGAGCCGGCTAATGTGATTGCTTGTTTACAGAAGGCGCCGGTATCTAAGGGTGATGAGCTTCCCGTTTTGGGGCGCAGAGGTTGGATTGTTCTGTCTGCGTACAGGATTCTGCATGAGAGGTTGTTGAAGTTACAGAACTTGCATAAGGATTTGGAAGCGAACTTTGTTGAGATTCAGAATGCTCATACTTTGTTGCGATGTCAAAATAAGTTGCTTGCTGATAAACTTGAGACGTACCAAACTATTGCCGAGAGGGCGGCTGTGCGAATTGCTCGTTATAAATACAAGAATCGTCGTGGCCGGGTTTCGACACGAAAGGTGCGTCTGGTCGTGGCGAAAGCCGGACTGGATTGGAATCCTGATGAATGGGATGGTAATATCTGGAACTCGAGTGATTCTCCTTCCTCGGGTGAGGAATCTACCAAGCGCGAGTCCTCTCGCTCCGGCCGTGTTTGTAAGTCTGCTTCTTGCGCCTCTGATGGTGCACCCCGTGATTGCGCTCGTCCTTCGAGCGGGGTCGATGCTTCTTACACTGATTGTTCCTCTACGTGTACTGGTCGAGCTCCTTGTGATGCTCGTCCCGCGGTCTCGGTGCATCCAGTTTTTCGGCGGAAGTTGCAGCAGGCTCCCGGTGCTCCGAATGGTATTGCTTTAGACTCTTTGGAGGATTTTACTCAACAAGAAATTAGTGATATTTTGCAGCGATTTTGGCAGCGAGCTGGTGAGACCTTACTCACATGGATGGTGCGCCTTTATGAACTGGGCGCTGCTGGCATTATGTTGGATGCTGGCGATTGTTTGAAGTTTTGTTCCTTGAGTTCGGATTCTACTGTACAGGATCATTTTCGTAACTTTAATGTTGGTGGTCAAATTTCTTTGCTTCAATTGGCGACTGAGGGTTGTAATCAAAAATATCCTACTGAGTCTGACTGGCCTGTGAATGACAAACCGTGGTATACTTTGCGCGATGCTGCGCAACGTCTCAAAGAGGAGGTGATGAAAACGGCAATTTTTCTAAATACTGCTGACAGGTTGCTTGATGGTTTCTTGACATCTTCTGTGCGGAATAATATTATTCGTTCTTCCCCTGTTGCTTATAAGCAGGTCATGATGACTTTATTGATTAATCAGACTGGTAACATGTTATCTGTGGTGCTGGAATCGGTACGCCAACTCGGTGAGTTGGGTGAGTGGTTTAAACCTGAACGGCAGTCCCGGCCTGACACTCGTACTCCTGGTGACAATAAACTTACTAGACGTGATATGTATTTTGGTCTTATGGCCGATGGTGTGCGGAAGGAGGACATTGATGGTGAGACTACTTCTCGTTTGTGGGAAATGTTTCGCAAACGTGGTTTGGATCGAAAGGAGGGTGCACGGCGTGTTCGGACAACTGAGTGTGATCGTGGTTTTTCTGACGGTAGCGGTGATGACGACCGCCGTGGGCGCTCTGATCGTCGTGATGATCGACGTTATGTACGTGATTTGTCCCCCCGTCGTGAGAGAGACAGGGAGAGAGAGGGGGAAAGAGAGAGGGGGAGAGATGATTATGTTAACAGCAGACGTAGAGATGATAGGGATCAATCCCCTGAGTTGAGAAGGAGAGAGGATCGGCACAGATTGGCCGATCGAAACCCGCAGTACAATGCAGAGAACAGGAATCCATTTCGTAATGGAGATGGATACGAACAGGAGGTATCGATACCTGGGAAACGTGAGAGTCTTTATCCTGATTTATCCTGGTACACAGAACGCAGTAAAGATGACTAGGAAATAGGTCAAGCTCCAGTACACAGATGGGCTCACAGAGATAATAGACCCTATGTAGATATTGATATTTATTGGAGACATCGTAATATCCAAAGGGCCCGAGCATTGGTAGATACAGGAGCGGAGGCCACTCTTATTCATGGAAAATCACAGAAGTTTAAAGGTCAGCCTTTTACAATTACCGGATTAGGTGGAAAGGAAACTCCCGCAGTTCAAACTTTACTTGAAATGAGAATAGGTAGAATTCCTAGAAAAGAATACTCTGTATTAGTGGTACCACTCTTAGAATTCATAATTGGAATTGATATTTTGAAAGAAATGACTTTGCACTTAGATGATGGATGTTACCAATTTGGAACTAAACATTATATATCGTCCAGGCCTGTACGGGTTGGTCGTTTAAGAATGCCCCAAATAAAAGTTCCCCAGGCGACAAAAGTGGTTCGTCAGAAGCAGTATCGTATTCCAGGTGGTCATGAAGAGATTAGTACCACTATTCAGGAGTTGGTGGATGCAGGAGTTATAACCCCAGTTACTTCTGCTTGGAATAATCCTGTTTGGCCTGTACGTAAGAGTGATAATTCTTGGCGCATGACTGTTGATTATCGAGAATTGAATAGACACACACCCTCTTTGACTGTTGCAGTACCGGATGTTATTACCCTAATTGAAAGAATCCAAAAACATCCAGGTACATGGTATGCGTCCATTGATATTGCTAATGCTTTCTTTTCGATTCCGATTGCCCCTGAGTGTCAGGAACAATTCAGTTTTACGTGGAACGGGCGTCAGATGACGTTTAGAAGTCTTCCCCAGGGCTATGTGCATAGTCCTACGATATGTCACCGGCTGGTGGCAGAGCATTTGGCTGAGGTGCCGGTTCATCCGCAAATTCAGATATGTCACTATATTGATGATATTTTGATCCAAGGCGAAACACAAGAGGAAGTTCAGACCCAATTGGATAGAGTCATTGAGTGCTTGCGTGAGAAAGGTTGGGAAATCAACCCGGATAAATTACAAGGTCCGTCCCAGGCTGTGAAATTTTTGGGCATTAATTGGCATGAGGGGCACCGAGAAGTGATCCCTCAGGTTAAACAGAAAATTCTTGATTTTGCAGTTCCGAGGAATAGGAAAGAAGCCCAAAGCTTCATTGGCTTGTTTGGTTTTTGGCGCCAGCATATTCCTCATTTAAGTCAAATATTGGCCCCTTTGTACCAGGTCACTCGTAAAAAGAATGCATTTGAATGGGGTAAACCACAGCAAGATGCGTTCAGTCTGGCAAAAGAAGCAATTCAGCATGCTCTGGATTTATGGCCTGTATGTGATGGTGATGTGGATTTGAATGTGTCTGTACAAGGCCTTTATGCGAATTGGAGTTTGTGGCAGAAACAAGGCAAGAGTAGAGTACCGTTAGGTTTCTGGACTAAAAAGTTACCTGATGCTGGTGAGCGTTATACACCTTTTGAGAAACAGTTACTTGCATGTTATTGGGCTCTGGTGGATACCGAGCAATTGACTTTGGGACATGATATAATTTTGCGACCTGAAATTCCTATCATGCAGTGGGTTATGAGTTCGCCGAAAACTCACCGAATTGGACACGCTCAAGAGGCGAGTGTGATTAAATGGAAATGGTATATACAAGACAGGGCACGTGTGGGACAGAAAGGAGTTGCATCTTTGCATGAGCAGGTGGCGCGGGCGCCATCGACTGGGACTGAGAGTGAATGTTCCGTACCTTTAGTACAGGAGTCTCCTGTTAAGTGGGGTAGACCTTTTGATGATTTGTCCGCAGAGGACAGAAACCATGTCTGGTTTACGGATGGTTCAGCAAGGTTCATAGGGATGAAACGGCATTGGAAGGCAGTGTCCTATAATCCGATCACACAAAAATTGCTGAGTACAACTGGTGAGGGTAAGAGCAGTCAATTTGCTGAACTCTATGCTGTTTATCAAGTTCTGAAACAAGAGTTACCTGGCACATGTCATATTTTTACCGATTCTTGGTCTACTGCCAATGGACTGGCAGTTTGGTTACCGACTTGGCATTCCCATAGTTGGAAAATCCATTCAAAAGAACTGTGGGGAAAAGAATTATGGCAGGAGATTTGGGAAATGCTCCCACAGAGTACTGTTACAATCTTCCATGTGGATGCTCATACCCCGATAGACTCTCTTGACAAATTCTTTCATAATATTGCAGATGAGAAATCTAAAATTGCTGAGGCAGTGGTGGACACGCAAGATTCTGATATTGCGGGATTGGCGAAATGGGCCCACCAGAAAGCAGGACACTTTGGAGAGAAAGCCACTAGCAGGTGGGCTGCTGATCGAGGAATTTATATTCCCCTAGATTTAATCAAAAATGTTATTCTACGTTGTCCCATTTGTCAGCATATCAGGCAGCGAAAAGTGCCCCAAATTGTTAAAGGTCATTTACATCGCGGGAAATTGCCCGCTCAAATTTGGCAGATTGATTACATCGGTCCACTTCCTATGAGTAGGAATTGTCAATATGTTTGCACTATTGTTGATACATACAGTGGCCTGTTGGTGGCCCTTCCCTGTAAACAAGCTACCCAATTGAATACTATTAAAACATTGGAATTGATTATGATGTATTATGGTGTGCCATTCCAAATTCAATCTGATAATGCATCCCATTTTCGTGGAAGATTGGTACAGGAATTCTGTGTGGAAAACAATATTGAATGGGTGTTTCATATACCATATTATCCACAGGCCTCGGGTCTTGTGGAGAGGTTGAATGGACTGCTGAAAAATTAGTTACGTAAATTAACAGATGACAAGTATAAGAATTGGCGAGACTTTTTGCCTCAAGCGCTATTGATTTTGAATAACCGTCCTTTTCTAAATGCTGAATCCCCACTTATGCGTTTGTTTCCTCCGAATGTTGATGCTAAGCCCAATGAAATCAGAGAGACTGTGATGTACTGGGAGATTACTCCCGGAGCTTTGGCTCCATGTAGAGCGACCCCAGGGTCGGCAGGTTTAGACTTGCATGCCATGGATGACACCATTATAAAAAGTACGAATCGAGTCATCATTGAAACTGGTGTTGGTGTTCATATACCAACTGGAAATTTCGGATTAATCGCCCCTAGATCGGGGCTGGCTGTAAAAGGCATTCAGGTGCTTGGAGGAATCATTGATAGTGATTATCAGGGAGAGATTAAGGTGCTCCTGCTGAATAGCAGTGAGGTTGACTTACTGATACATCAAACTGACCGAGTGGCCCAATTGCTAATAATGCCTGTTTTCAGTGGTGAGATCACTAGGGGTGGGCGGAATTTGCGGAATTAACCTTCGCAAATTATCGCGAGAATGTTTAAAATTATCGCAAACAAGCAGAAATATCGCAAAGATGCGGAAGTTTTTTTCCGGCATGTTCGCGAGATTTTCTGCATGGTTGCGGGTCGCCAACTTACCCATGTGGTTGCTTGCGGGCGCGGCCATCTTGTTTTGAGTTGTTCTCGCGGTGCATGATCGCGAGAAGAAAGACGTGATCGCGCGACGCATGACGTCACTGCGGGCGCGAACTGTCGCGAGACAGCGCAAATGGCTAAAAACAATACAACATCTCATGGAGAACGCGACCGGATCAAGAAAACTTGTCGGCGAACGCAGGGATTCAGGTAAGGCGATCGCGCGCGCGCGAGAATGTATCATTTTACAGCGCGAGCAAGAAACAAATTATCGCCAAGCTGCGGAAACCGGAATTTTTGACATTTTCGCGCTCTCCGCGGAACGCAAAAATGTCAAATTATCGCAATTTCCGCGAACGGAACGAAATTTTTGCCCAGGCCTAGAGATCACAAAAGGCACTGCCCCAACGTTGCTAACTGTACGAGGCCAGAAAGGTTTTGGCTCCACAGATAATCCTGGGGCCAGAGTTTGGGTGCAGTCGCCTAAGAATCCCCCTGAACAAGCAGAAGTCATTGCAACCGGTCAAGACAACACCATTTTAGTTATGAGACCAGGGAAAGATAGCTGGGAAGCAGTCCCGGCTGACAAATGTTACTTACGAGAATGAATAATGCCTGTATTTGATTCTCTTTCAGATCTTTCTTTGGACTGTTGCTGCAGGATGTGTCGGCGTTGGACTCCTTTTGGGCTGGTACGACGAGAGAGGAGGGATCCCATCAACCCGGGCTGAGTTGAGAACCCGAGTGTCGCGTTCCTTCGCTGCGTGGGATTCGTCGTCGAACTTTTGGATCACATTAGCCAAACAAGTGACTAAAGCCCCTCATTTCTGCTTGACACCGATGAGATCGGTGACGGACATTCTAGCGACTTGTTTAGTTGCTGTCCCTGCTTCATTGGAGACTTTGACTCATATTTTTAATATATCAAATGCTCGCCCCAATGTTCTTCTGGGCGATTTTGCTGCCCATGAGTATTGCCCCTTGTGTACTGTACTGTCAGACCCGATACCCCCCATCCAGTCCCAAATAGTTACCTATAATATCACACAGGGTGACTTGTGTTTTTTCCTTACTTGTGATCCTAGTGCGATTTCTGAATGTATGCGTTTAAAATTGAAAGGTGCCACTTCATTCACCGCTCATGAACGAACTTTGTGCCTTCAAAGGACACCGAAAACATGTACTTCTGTTCAGAATAACATGACTTGCAAGAGTTTGGTAGTTACCCCCAGTCATTATCGCACGATGTTACTACCTGCCGGATGGCTTTTCTCATGTGGTAATACTTCCTGGCCATATATTCCCGCAAATATTTCTGGAGGCCCTTGTGCCATTACTAGACTGAGCTTATTAATGTTTTCATCACATCCGAATGCCAACTCTCGTGTGATTCGAGATACAGTGAGGTTACAGGAGGATTGTGACTCATCTTTGCATTTATATTCCAAGTCTGAATACCTTAGCCTGGCTATTTCAATTGTTGGTGTTCCTGCTTTGGCAGTTTATAATGCCAAATCTATTGGGAAAATGGCCTGCTGGATGGTAAAATCCATCAATCATACTTCTACAGTCCTGTCTGACATGCTATTAGACGCCCAGGGTGAACGTAGGGCTATCTTGCAAAATTGAGCGGCCATTGATTATCTTTTGCTTAAACATGGACACGATTGTTCTGATTTTGAGGGTCTTTGTTGTTTTAACTTGTCGGATCATACAAAATCCATTCAAGCTCACATTGATAAACTACATGACTTGACAGAAGAAGTTAGAAAACACATTGACCAGGGCTGGTTTGACTGGCTCTTTAATTGGTTACCTGATTTGCATATGTTACGTCAGATATTAGGAGGTATTCTGATTACTATCGGCATTTTGATTTCTATCTGTTGCTTTATTCAGTGTATTCCTTCACTACTTCAGTTCTGCACACCTGGTACTAGACATAGATCAGTTAGTCTTGTTTCATATTATTCTTCCACAGATATTAGTTCTGTTTAATGAATGTATAATAGACTGAAGTCAAGGGTGAAATGTTCTGCTCGATTTTCCCGGCCTTCTTGTGAGGAACAATGATGGAATGTGACTTCAGTCTCTTATCATTCAAGTCTAAGGGTTAGAGTAGTGAATGGAGCCTATTTACTAGGCACTTCGACATGATTCTGTGCTCTTCCCCATAGATCAGGGCTTGCACACATAGCCTAGGGGATAGATTCGTTAGTATTAGGGATAACCTGTCCTGTAGTGAGGGTATTTCATGGAGCTGTGCTGAATTCAGGCCTGGTAGGCCTCAAACGGGAGAGACTCCATCTTTCTTTCTGCTCCGGCAGCTTGGGATGCTTCTAGGTCAAATGTAATGTTTTAGTTATGAGGTGTTATTCGCTTGGAGAGAACCGGTTCAGGCCGGTCCTTATCGAAGGATTGTATTTTTCTTCATGCCGAAGACACTACATCAGGCCGGCCGGCTGGGAACGTGTCCTTGGTACGGGGAGGTACAAGAATTTGGTGGGCGGCAGGTTACGGGCCGGAATTTTCCATGAGGAAACGCACCTCTATATTAGTGAAAGTCTGAGGCAGTTACATGTTCAGTCCGTAGGCGGCATCTAGCCGTTAGCAGTAAAGCTACTACTTATTCCAGGGAAGACAGACGCCATCTTGAAGGCGGAGAAGAACCGAGAGACAGATGCTCTCCTAGCAGAATAGCCAGAGAGGAGAGAGTAGCCGATAAGGAAGAGGTCCCAGTGACTCGGAGAAGGGGGATTCCAGGCGAGCCGAGGCACAGACGAGAAGGGAACCTAGATGACCACTGAGTGCGGGCTACATACTACTAAGGTGATGTCGACCCTTTCTTATTAGAGTGTACAACTTAATCTTTCACTTTTCTTTGCAGGTTATGTGCTACATTGTAATGTTAGGTGATTGTGTATGTAATGAGTAATAAAGTACCCAGTTTGTAGTGAACCAACATGTGCTGCGTGTTCTTGTATGAGAGGGTAGCCTATTCTTCTAGTCAGCTGCGGCTACATGAACAGATGTTAACCCTGATCAGGTAAGTGGTAACTGAATAAGGGAAAGAGGAGCCCCTCGAACCTGAGAACAGGCTATGCTCGAACTGGCAATACTTGTGTGATCTGATGAATAGTGAGACTGATTCCCTTTTTGTATGTTATGGTAATCATAGGATGAACTGTCGTATGAGACTGCCGTCTAGGTAGAGAGGTCTGGATTCGTATAGGATCGCGAGGCCGCCACTTGTGATACTGTCGTATGGGCAGAGAGGTCTGGATTCGTAGGGGATCGCGAGGCCGCCGATTGTGCTGAGACTGCTGTCTGGGTAGAGAGGTCTGGATTCGTATGGGATCGCGAGGCCGCCACTTGTGCTGAGACTGCCGTCTGGGTAGAGAGGTCTGGATTCGTATAGGATCGCGAGGCCGCCACTTGTGATACTGTCGTATGGGCAGAGAGGTCTGGATCCGTATGGGATCGCGAGGCCGCCGATTGTGCTGAGACTGCCGTCTGGGTAGAGAGGTCTGGGTTCGTATGGGACCGCGAGGCCGCCACTTGTGATACTGTCGTATGGGCAGAGAGGTCTGGATCCGTATGGGATCGCGAGGCCGCCGATTGTGCTGAGACTGCCGTCTGGGTAGAGAGGTCTGGGTTCGTATGGGACCGCGAGGCCGCCACTTGTGATACTGTTGTATGGGCAGAGAGGTCTGGATCCGTATGGGATCGCGAGGCCGCCGATTGTGCTGAGACTGCCGTCTGGGTAGAGAGGTCTGGATTCGGATGGGATCGCGAGGCCGCCACTTGTGATACTGTCGTATGGGCAGAGAGGTCTGGATCCGTATGGGATCGCGAGGCCGCCACTTGTGATACTGTCGTATGGGCAGAGAGGTCTGGATCCGTATGGGATCGCGAGGCCGCCGATTGTAAGAGGTCTTGGTATGTATAGTAGGAATTCCCTGTCCTTAGGTGGTAAGATATATGTGGTTACCTATTGTAGATAGGCCCTAGGGAGAGGGAGGGGGTAACGTTCTGGCTGGGTTAGTGAGGCTCTGATGAGCGGGTTCTATCTGATCCGAAAACCCAAGCAGAACACCAAGTGAATGAATGAAGAGGCATCTGCAAAGCACATGGCTACCCGGGGGCATCCCAGCGCTAATAGCGGTGCAGCTTCAACTACAAACAGTATTAAGGAAAAAGATAGGTTTTTAGCTACTTTCGAAAGGTCAGGTAGTTTGGCTCCAGCCAGATACCAATAGGCAAAAGATTCCACAATTTGGCGGCATTGTACGAGAAGCAACGTCCTCCACTTCGGGTTTTTCTTATTTTTGGAACTAAACCCTAAGCTGGGCTACCTATGCTAGAGAGAGACCACACAAGCACGGCCTGTGTCAGAGGGCCACTCTGTAGGCAATCCAGAGATAAGGAGCAGGAATCTATAAATAGACAAGTAATGCAGTTTAACCTTAAGGCAGCAACCTCCCAAACAAACAACTTGGTCAGAGAGGATTAAGACTCCTTAAAAAATAAATCCATCCACTGCATACAAACTGTACAACAATGCTATTCTGTAAATTCTTTGTTATTTTAGAGTCCAGATGGTACTCCATTCCTTCAATCCAGACTAATCAGTATGACTATATTGAATTAAGGCAAAGAATTGAAATTTAGCTGATGGTCTCATAAGGTTTGATTTAGGTGCAAGCCCACCAATGAAATCTGCGATCCAATTCAAACGTAATCATCCTGTGGGCCAGCCTTATCCCACCCTAATATATACTACCCCAAAACACAGACGATTGAGAAACCAACAAAAGGGATTCTGGACTTGGCAATGTAGACTGACTGAGTAGATTAAATATAGCCCACCCTGGGAGTCCATCCTGAACAAAGCCGGGTTTGTATGGCGTCCTCCTCAAAAGCTTCAGCAATGCTATGCCAAAGCAAGGGCAAACCACTAGTCATAGATGCCAATTCATGATGACAACACTGCACTTATAGGAACCGAGATCTAGAAAAATGAAACCATGAATGTACACACTTAGGGGCATATCAGCAAGGTGAGGCGATAGAATTATCACAGCTTTTGCGGCCGTTTTCGACCGAAAAGCGGCGATAATTGTATCGCCTAATTAGCAAGGTCACCCTATCGCGTGAAACCTTGCATTAGCACCGGGATTCTTAACGTTCAGCTTTACATCTCTAATGAGATGCAAAGTGGGCATTCCTGACCTGACATGACAGGAGAAATGTCGCTAAGCGACATTTCTCCTATCATCAAGCCCCACGCTATGAAGCATAGCGGCAAGAAAAGTAGCGATAACCCCTGTTATCGCTTCTTTCCTTACGTCTGCTTCAGGACTGACTTAGCCATGATATCCTATGGAAGGTGGATATTATGGCTACATTTTTGGGGCCCTATCAACAAGCTAACGCCACATTGCGTGAGATTATCGCTGGGTTTCCAGCGATAATCTCATGTAAGGCAGTTAGCGTGAGGATTTTTATCGCTTTTGAGATAAGCGTTGCTAATAGCACGCTATCTCAGCGATAAAGATCCACGCTAGCCGACGATAATTATCCTAGCGCTAAGTGCGCTTACCGATAATTATCGCCGGTTGCTGCTGATATGCCCCTTAATATCCTATCTTAGTATATAGTAGGAATAACATCGAAAGGAACTGACCCGTTTGGGATGTTTTTGTGCACCATTGTGTATATGCCAAGAGACGTGGTGCACTAATCCAGTTTTTAGATCAGGATACACTCTGATAACCAGCAAGCTAAGGGATTGAGCCAACTGTAGGTGGATTAGCTCTATTGGTAAACTATATTAATGACTGCAAGGTTATTCAACCAAGCATAAACTCACACGCTATCTTTGGTACCATGGTAACATCATCAACAGGCTTTAAACTCCACACTTATGATGTATACAATAGTAGCGTGAGCGGTAGTGGGGAATCAGAAATCTTGAGACAATGTGAGGGACACAGGGAAGCAAATACATAACAAGGTCCCATAGTTGTCATGGAAAATTTAAATACCACCTTTGAACCCGTACATAATGATGCTCTCATAATTATGCAAGGGTTCCAATATGGTATTTAAAGAGATAGAAAATGAGAAGTGGGCTATCCCTGACTAGATTTACCACCCACTCAAAAAATGCTCCTCAACTGCTATCCAGCTGACAACCTTAACCATGGCTTTGGGACTTAGGGCTTGTAATAGTTGCACCCGCTCAGATATAAATGGTCTCCATACTTTCAACAACATTAATCATACTAGCAGGATAGATTATACTTTGCTAGACCTACACTTATGGATAAATATAATAGATGTGGAGGTAACAGAATGGAGGTATAGCAACTACAATGCCTTACATTTAATTCTGAAAGATGTCTTTAAACATGCTGATTGGCCAGCTGACCAGTCACTAACAAGGAAGCTATCCATCTCGAATAATAGATGGACCATTTAATGAGTCTGTATTCAACGACAGTCGGAAATGATGGCTAGCATATACAAACAAGTGGCTGACGCTAGTGAGCAAATAATATCTATACGTACCAGTGGTATGCGCCACAGTGCTATGGCCAAAATACATGCACACTTGTTTCCATCCCTAAGTAAGTACTTCCAGCGGTATGCAAAACCGACTATTAATAATGATAACAAGACACATGTCACATGGTCCAGCAAGGATTTCAAAGATGAAAAAAATAATCTAAACTCAGTTATTAAGAGTAAAGACACGAATTTGATAAGAAACGCAAGACACATCTCTAAAATGGAGAAGCAATAGGTAAACGAGAATGGGATTACCATAAATGGCAGGATCTACCACTAGCTGCAAAAAAACCGGAACTAAATATTTTGCAATATAGTGGCGAATAGTAGCTGTAGTAACTCAATTACTATCGATCACTTCTAGCCCAAAGAATTGGTCAATCACTTCTCTAAATGATATGCTCACACTAAGATGGTAGGTCATGGGAGAGGCGATCTGACCAACACCACTCTGCAGAATATTGAACCACTCAAAGTAGAGTTTATGCACTTCCTACACGCAGTAAAGGGCATCACTCTGGGCAAAGCACCCAGCGGTCCTGGGATACCAGGGGGTATCTTTCTAAATTAACTAGGAGTGTGGGTGCCTTATATAAACAATATAACAAATGCCTCCTAGAGGTTCTGCTATACCTAGGACTTGAAAAGGGGCAAAAATAATCCCAGTCTAAAAAAAGGCAAAAAAGATAACCCGTGCAACTACAGACCCATAAACCTGATAGACATACTGCAAAAAAGTTTTGGGGTCAAGTTTCCCACAAGCTTCAACACTGGGTTGAGTAGAATAACATACTATCCATTTTACAGGCAGTATTTAGAAGACATATCAGCACAATTGATCAGGTTTCAGATTTCTTACCATATAGTGGAAAACTCTGGTCTTAAATAAAGGTCACTTGTTGCTTTCATGGAACTTAGGTCAGCGTTTGACCTGGTACCATGCAACAAACTGCTCAGTGCTGGAAAAAATGGACACACCTAGCACTATTTCAGCCATACTTATAACGTTGCATAACGCAAACTTTGCTCAAGATGGGGGGCTCGGGGAGAGTGGACAGAGGGCATCCATATTGATAATGGGATACACCAGGGATGCGTTCTGACTCCAACACTGTTTTCCTTATATCTGAATGATGCCATCTTCGGCTTTTTTTTACACATGTCAACGACTCCCCATCAGTGGCAAGTTGTAGACTCCCTGCATTACTCTTTGCAGACAGCTCATTCATAATTTCAAATTAAATTCATGAAATACCTGGCTAGTTTGCCTCTGAGTGCTCCATTGCTACCTCTCATAACGGATATGGAAGTGGAAACTATTGCTCAAAGAGCTAACATTAGACCTTTGCGCTTCTGGCAAAGGTTTTGGAGCATAGAGTGGTTAATACAATATTGCTCCGCCAAGTTTGGCGATGCAGGAGCCACCCACTCCCACACCACCAATCTCATGGTTAAACCATCCGCCAGATTAGGAAGTTTCCCCTGGTCTGGCGGGCGGTTCTTTGGCATTCAAACAGCGGTGCCTATGAAATAGGCACTGCAATGGGAACATCAAAATCTGTACCTGCATGGCATGGACTGCTGCAGTCCATGCCATGCAGGTACTGGGGTGCATGCACACAGGGGGGGCACAACAGTGCCCACATGCATGCATCCTCATGCACAGAGGCAACACTGGGCCCGTTTCCTCTCCACTACGGTTTTCATGGGGGTTCTGGAGAGGAAACTTATTGTAGACAGGGTGGACCATGGCGGTCTCACCAAACATATTGTGGCCTCAAGACTGCCACAGCACTCCTGGTAGTTGCAGCGTTCCCAGGGTAGCCGGACCGCTCTAGTTGTAATAGGGCAGTTGGAAGACCGCCACCGTGACCCCGAAAGTCTGGCGGAGCTCATAATTAGCCCCTTAATGTCTTTAGGTAGCGACCACAAAATTCACACAAAGTAAGAAGGTGGGATCTCTGATAAAGCCCTCTAAATGGAAGAGTTGTGGAATACCAGGAGGGACTCCCCCATGCAGACAAAAGATCTGATAAAGTAAAGACATTGGCAGCATCTGATTGAATGAGAACCCGCAAATTCTAGGCACGGCCTCTTACTGCAGTTTTACGGATATTAAACATGCCCCTCCATTTAAGCCCTTCTTTGATTTTACCAAGCCTTCTGTTGTGAAACATTTATATGTGAAATTCCGTTATGGGATTCTCTCTACAAATATTTTTTGCTTTCAATGACTTTATACTCAGCTAACGTCTAGTGTTTACCTGTCTTGTAAAGAGGCAGAAGAAACTGTGACCCACTTTCTGTTTTTCTCTAATGACTTTGTAACTCCACAGAGAAAATGGATATTATGATCCTGTCGCTTATTTGGAGCCACACAATCTACAGTTACCCTAGGGATGCTTAGAATAGACACCAGCAAAGTTATTTTCTACAACTTGGATATGTTCCTCTAAACTAGTTGGTTGTGCTTAATTTGTAAACAAATAAGTGCCAGGGCCCTCATCAGGAGAGCTCTGCCGCTTGCACCACCTGCTGGCCCTGCCACACCTGCCACACCTGCCAACGACAGTATCAACACAACTACTAACCATCACACTGCTGCAACTAGTGTGATAATACAAACTGTTTGAAGGCTTCAAAGCTATTACAATGGCTTTGGCGGTAGGAATTAGTTGTTTTTAATATATATTGAATCAATAAAACAACTGTTGCTCTGCTTATCTCTAAATCACACAAACAGCACCTCCATGTGGCAGCTGTCATAAGGACTGGTGTTTACAGTTAAGTGCCGGTGTCAAGCGCCTGAAACCCTCCCTACCCCTGCTCAAATTAAGCACTGCTAGTTGGTGTATGAGGAAGAAGCATATTATCGAGGAGGATGAGCAGGCAATATGTAGGAAGACCCTGGGCTAATATATAGAATTTTAAATTCCTTCCTCAATTCTTTATGAAGTTGTATAAAGATGTTGGATGTTTTAAATGTTTTAGAACTTTTGTATTGTCTGTTTAAAGGGGGTTTTCTCCAAATAAACTATAATTGATAGTGAAAAAAGGCACTTTGTGCAACCCTCCACTCAATACAATATTTAATTCCTCTCCAGTCTCACATCATTCATCGCTGGACAATATTCCTTCCCACTCAACATTCCACACATGCTGCATGCCACTCCATGACAGCTTCCACTCCAAGCAGCACTTTCCTCTGTCAGGCATCTAATTTTTCAAACACTGCCCGCACTCCTTGTTGGACCTGGATGTCCAGCGCCTGCCTGAAGCTCAAACCCACCAAATCAGCATTCCTGTTATCTGCCATGCATGCAACAACCAGCCAGACCTGACTCAATTACGTTTCTATCTTGCCGTTTTAATCTGACAGTACATCACTGTTTTTGAAAAGTGAAGATTGGAAATACGCACAAAAGGACGATAGCTATTTGTTTGGATAGAAAGCAATGTCCGTCAGCATTTGTATGTGTATTCCATATTCTCTCTGTGGAAAAAAAAACATTTGAACAAATGCATTTTATTTGCCACCTTAAAATATCTTTTGATCCCTATCTGTGTATAATCATGTGTCTACATAATTATCATGCAGGTAAATGCATATGAAGTCCTTAAATTGTGTCATTTACGTCTCAGTATTGCCACTGGGAATTTCTGTCCTTAAGATGGCATTCAAAATTAGAGAAAATGTCTGTATTTTCATTTTGAAAGTGTGTACTATTAAATAAGAATGTATTGGTAATATCCTGGGCAGAATTGAATTTCAACTTTCATCAAATGCCATGTCACTTTGTTTTTCCTGGACACAACCTTCTTTCTAGACTGGATGTGGTCTAATAGCCAGAGTTGGTGACTTTGGAACTGGGGAACCAGGTTCGAGCCTCCGTGTCGGCTCAACATCCTGCATTTCGGGGCAAATCACCTAATCTTCCTGTGCCTACCAAAAATGAATGTGTCCTTGTGGTAGTAACTGGTGCTCATGTAAAGCGCTCAAATACCTTCGTGCTATATAAAACTGAAAAAAAAGGAACAAATCACAAAGAAGCATAGACTGACAGATCTTTCTGTGCCAACGAAAGTGAAAGTGTTCATTCCAGAAAGTAACTTCAGAACTGCTGTTCCAGCCCTCATACTCTCACATCTGGGTGGTGGCAACTTCCTGGACTCCACACAGCCCTGCTTCAGGGCACCCTACACACCACAGCATGCCTCATCAATGGCCTTAAGAAATATGAACATATCACCCCCCTCTCCTTGATAGAATTCCACTGGCACCCCTTGCTGGCACACACCACTTTTGAAGCTAGCATCATTATCTTCAAAGTCAACACAACCTATTTGGATGACAAGCAAACATGTCTTCTGTTGTAAATAGTTGGGTACAAGTGGTTTCAGTTGGGTATGGTGCGGTGTCTATTGGATTTCACACGAGATATTTACATGCCCACACAAACACACGCCCATTAGCGCCGGGACACTCTTCTGAGTAGCTGTGCGCTTTTTATAAAGATCAATTTAACATTACATTACATTACACTCACACTCTCTCGACTATTTTGAAGATCTTAAAAATTGTTGGTTAGTTAAAAAATATTGAGTGTAAAAATATGCACTGCACTTAAATCCCCTCCCCCCCAACCATGCTCTGCTTGATTGTTGGGAAATCTGGAGAACACCCCCTCGTCCCCCAATCTTGCTGACCAAGCTACAACCCCTGCCTATAAGATAGAACCCTGAACGAAAGCCAGTTAGTCGAAGGTCTTCAGTTCAATTTTTGAGTTCTAGTCCATCTAAAAGTTGTCACAATCAGTACCACAGAGATAAGTGATAATAAAGCGAATTATTTACAGTAGAGGTGTAGGGAGCCCCCTATTTAACAACTTAAGTTGGGGGCAGCCTGGTAATTCGGGTCCAACTAAATATTGACCAATTTATATCTGACCTCTTAAGTCTACAGGCCTACAAACAGAGGCTCATAAAACGATCGATGGAAGAGCAGGGGAGGGCTGAGAGGTTGCAGTCAAGATATGCTAAATGAGTAGAGTTTAGGAAAGAAGAGAGAAAAATAAATCTAAATCTAAAAAGAACAGAATGACAAGCAAACAGAATGACTGGGTGTTGGGGCCGGCTGGGAAGGGGAGGGGGGGGGGGGGCGGAGAGTTAAGGTTGAAAAAAATAGTTTGAGAAAATAACATTATTGTATCAAGAAACTGGAAAGTACTGATTATTGACGGGTGAAAGGAAAGGGGAAAAGAAGGAATAAGGAAGGAAATATGGAAGGAAGGAGAAGTGAAAGGAAGACTGGTGAAAACAACAAAGGAAGAGTGCAAGAATGAATGTATGAAAGGATGAAGGGTTGAATGGATGGATAAAAGGATGAATAGGTGGATGGAAATTTGGACGAAAGGCTGTTAGCACAAATGAAAGAGAAAAAGGATTGATGGTCGATGTGTGACGGAAATGGTCATTGAATGGATGTAATGATGAATGGATGGATAGGTGGCTGGATTGATGAAAGGGATGGATGAGTGAAAGAATGCATGCATGAATGAATGAGCAGACCGATGGATGGAAGGAATGTCAATGGATTGAGGGAATAATGGAAGGATAGGTTTAAGGATCAAAACATGAATGGATGGAAGGGTGGGTGGGTGTTAGGAAGAATGGATACATCTGAGGATGTACAGGTGAAGGGAACTAATTTACAAAATGCCAGGCTCACTGTTTCTCTCAGTATGTGTCATTAGAGTTTTGCTTAAAAGTGGGGGCATTTTTATTTTCTGGCTAGTCCTGTGATTTACAGTATTACTTAACTTCAAGGCTGTAGTGTAGAAATAGACTCAACAACAGGTTAAATTGTCAAAATTGTAAACTGCACATGACAAAAGTTCTGGCATTTGTAAAATGCTTGCTTTTAAATGTCATCATTCTCCATAACAATAAACAAATGAACATGCAATGTATAGGGTCTGATCTCGGAAGGTGAATTGCATTTGAATTACTATGAAAGATATTAAATCTGACACATAAATGTCAGTGGCTGCAGTCTTTTAAAGACTTCCTCTTCCTCCCGGGCAGCAACATTTCAAGGCTGCACTGGGAGCTTCTGGTTCCTTGGTTGCCACCCTCAGCCCCCGCCCCCCTGTGTGGCATTTGAACATTGACTTTGACTCGTATATTGAAGCCTCTAGGCCAACTCAACAATCCTGAAATAAGTGTCCTTCCATCTTAATTGTAAGGAAACGTGGAGCTGGAGTGAGACCATTGTAAGGGTTGAGTCTGGTGGAAAATTTCCATTCATGCCTTTGCAATAAAAGACTCCAAAACAAACCAATAATAGAATTCTGAGCATTAAAGACTGTGATGCCAGTCTGAACCAATTATGAAGTGGGTGATGGTAACCAGGGTACATGTAAACACTGGTTGGTAACCAGGGTACATGTAAACACCGGTTAAGATGGTGAGCCTACCAACCAGTGTCTCAATCTATACATTTGACATAGAGAAGTAAACAGGTTCTTGATTATTTTCAATCTGGATGAGGAGAAGTTACATCAGGAAACCAGAGAGAATCAATGAAGGGGGAGTAATGTTATTGGGAGCTTGTTTCAATCGAGACAGGGAAACACTGGCTCTGATACCACTTTTAGGCTCTCAATACTATGGCGGTAGGATGGGCGTCCAACCGCCATCGTATCAGGGTGGAGATGCCGACATGTAGTCAGTGTCTCCACCTGCCTTATTACGATCCGACCGCCGTGAAGGTGGTCGGAAACAAGCGTTTTTCAATTGAGGATTGTGCTGTGGCCCGGAAAAAGGCTACAGCATAAGACACAATTGAAAAAGGCATGTTTTTAAACATCCATGCACCGTGTGTCAGGCATCATTTGGTGCCTGGCACACGGTGCATGGATGTTTGGGGTGCATAACATGAAACAGGTAATGTCAATCATGAGGCGGACACATTAGTTAGGTGGTATTATGTTTAATTTTCTTTTCTTATTCAACATTATGCTTTGATACAGCTATGTGCAATATCATCAGTAGACAGATTTTGTAGAGAATCACCGTTGTCCTTCATTATTTGTAAAGTTGATGATGGTGATTCGCTCCCCTACCTAATGGGCACATTAATGCAAATGGTGCTGTACTACAACACGTGTGATATCATATTGTATCCACGGCTGTCTGTTGTGTTCAATATAAAATGAATAAATACTGTTACCCCTCAGCTATTTGTTTCATCTTCCACTCTTTCAGCCTTCATCTGGTTCTCTCCTGGTCAGTGTGAAAAGAAGCAGGGGATTGTTTTTAGGAGGTTTCAGTAAGACACGCTGAATTTCTAAGGGGTGATGTGTGTCTCATCCTCTGTAAATCTTGCTTCTTCCATTGCCGTTACTTTTCCAGCGACCAGCTCTAATGTGCCTTCTTCAGGACTGTAGAGGTTCAAAAGGTGATTTTGTACCATATTGCTTAATTTTCCCTCTAGCATTTTGGTTTGCTGTGAAAAAAGGCAATGTATTGTCCAGGGATAGGGAAGATGGCCATGTGCCTCCAGAAGGAATCAGCCACTGAAACAAAACAAGGAGGTGGTTGCATACAGGGAGTTCCACCTCCACCCTAGGGATCTTGCAACTGATGTAGGTCACCAGTGCAGCCCTTCCGGGTCAGGCTTGCTCAACGGATACAGTATCTGTCTGACTAAGCCGCATTGCTGATCACACGTCCCTCTTCATGCAGAGGACTGAGGCTGTGGCGATAGGTGTCCTCTCCTTTGTGCAGTATATTCTGTCGTAGTCGACAGTCATCTGCAGATCAGGGCGCTGGCAGTCTTCAGCTGTACCTCTTGACCCCATTCTGTTTTCTCTCCTGGTTTAGCCTGGAAGGGTGTCCTTCTTTTTATCTATATATTAGCGCACCCCTCAAGGAAGACTAACGTCAGATCTCTTCTTTCAGTGGTTAACGATTCTAGGCCAGTTGCAGGCGATCCTTCACCACCTTAGGGTTCTTTGGGTTTCTGTAGATCTAACATTCCATGGGTTATTTTTTAATTTAGATCTGAGTCGTGTCCACTAGGGAAAGATTGGTCCATTCTTAGGGGCGCTTATCCCTGTGCTCCTATATGGTGGGTGATTAGTGGTGTATTGCTTGTCCTTTCTGGGGAAGCGACGGGTGTGTCAGTCTCTTCCTGGCTTTTCGTTGACTCCTGAAGTCATCTTCCTTTGTATGGTCACTGCTCACAGAGGCGCTGGTGGTGAGGATTATGGTGGGATAAATGGAGCAGGATCCTGTGATAGTGGAGTGGAGGTGAACACTTCAGAAATGAACCAATCTTTGTCCTTGTTATTTTGACCATTATTAAAATGTTTATGTAAGATTTAGTTGGAGAGTAAGTCATGTAGATTCTTCTAGGGAAATGTTGTTTCCCTGGCAGTGGTGGGGTTACAAATTGACTACCAATGGTGGTCGTATATAGACTATGGCTCACAAGGACTTGGTAGGTGTGTGATGATCCCACCCTGTAAAATTCCTGCTCTCACTTTGTTGGACTATGTTCCAGGGGTGCTCATAAAGGCCTTTGTGATGCTGATGATGGGTTTTTCTCGTCGCACAAGGAAGACCTAATCTTGTTTCCAGACTCATAAAATGGCATCCTATTTAGGTTTTACTTACCATCTTCTAGTAGAGCACAGCAATACAGTGGGACTGGGATGGAGCAATCTAAGCCTGGATTGATGATGTAGTCTGTGTTTCTATCTGGAGGAGGGAACAACTGCAATACTGAGACAAGAAATGGGCATTTAAATCCCGGTGAATGCCCTAGTCCTAGGTGAAAGAATGATGACCACAGGCCCAAGTACCCTGAAAGTTACAGCGTAAGGAAGTCCACTTTATTTGTCCCTCTCGGGGCAGATAAGTCTGAAGTTGGCTTCCCCCTAAGACTGGTATTCACCTTCTGGATTTTTTGCCATCTAATTCTACTACAAGTGCATTAAAATGTTTATGACGTGAACCAAGATGTTACCACCGTTATTTGAGCTCTACCTTCCGGTTGAAGAAATCAGAGCAATCCATCTGTGTTCTTGCTGGCAGTGCCCACAGGTATTGGTGGCTGTAGGAGATGGTGGCCTCTCTTCTGCTGTAGGTTGTAGTAGTTTTTTTTCGTTGATTGATGTTTTTTTGTATGGTCTGCTGTCCTCACCCCATAAAAAAAAAATGCAGCATTTTTACAGCGACCTGAGGCTAGATTAATTAACTATGGGGCATATCAGCAACAACCGGCGATAATTATCGCTAAGCGCACTTAGCGCTAGGATAATTATCGCCGGCTAGCGTGAATTTTTATCGCTGAGATAGCCTGCTATTAGCAACGCTTTCCTCAAAAATCCTAGCGCTAACTGCCAAACGTGAGATTATCGCTGGAAACCCAGCGATAATCCCACGAAGTTTGGCGATAGCTTGCCTCACATACTTAGCCATGATATCCACCTTCCATAGGATATCATGGCTAAGTCAGTTTCAAAGCAGGCATAAGGAAAGTAGCGATAACAGAGGTTATCGCAACTTTTCTTGTCGCTATGCTGCTTTGCGTGAGGCTTGATAATAGGAGAAATATCGCTTAGCGACATTTCTCCCATTATCCTGGGAGGAACGCCCACTTTGCATCTCATTAGAGATGCAAAGATGGGTGTTCGGAATTCAGGCGCAAAGGCAAAGTTTCACGCGATAGCGCGACCTTGCTGATATAGCGATAAAATTATCGCCGCTCTTCGGCCGAAAACGGCCGCCAAAGCGGCGATAATTTTATATCGCCGCCTTGTAGATATGCCCCTATGGACGGTAGAGAGAGGTGGGACTGGAATTTTTTTGAAATTGGTAGCTGATTGCTTTTCGTGTTAGGTGGATTTACTTCATATTGTAAAGGAAGACAGATTCAGGGCAATGTTGATTATTGCTAAGCAATGCACGCAGTGCATCAGTTGAAGCGTGAAAATGCCAACCAGGGTGGTGACAAGTGCCGATTGAGTTTGATTGATTGATTGATGTACTTATAGAGCGCAGCTATCACCCTACGGGCATCTTGGCGCTTGCATTGGGAACCCGTCCTGGTTTTTCCCTGTAAGATAACCCGTACTGGGCATCCCCAAGGTGAAAGCCAGGCATCCTGCCGCGGGGGGCCGTTGTGGAGATTAAGCAGGCTTGTTGCCCAGAGCTGCATAGTGTGAACTCGTGCTTAGAGTGGGCACCGAAGCGAGAATTATCAAGTCCGTGGACGATTGGGCTCTGGACCCTGCCGTGTCGGGAATCGAACCCAGGTCCCGGGTCTGATCTCTGCTTCAGGGTATGCCTCCTCTAACCAGTGAGCTACACTTCTCCACCCAGCCTGCCAACTGATGAAAAACAAAATGGAGGTGTTACCTATAAGAGTGGTGCATAATACCAAAGGAGAAGTGATTTAAAAAGAATGGTGGAGATTACTGTTAATGGAGTTCGGGTCTCCAACCAGGGTTTTAAATCGTATCATTCCAGGCAAAGCTATAAGCAACATTTACATCGCTTCTATATTTTTTCAGATTTTTTTGTAACATGTTGTTTATTTCCCACATAGGCGCATTGGCCCAGCATGTCCTTGTTTGGAAGTTACAAAAGAAAAGAAAGAATGGGAATTTCACATCTTCCTTTGCTTCAGACATCCTGTGTTTAAGTGCAACATAACGCACACGATGTTCTGCCTTCATCAAATTACCCAATTATATTAAATGCTCCTTTGAAGCTGCTGTGACCCAGATAAACATAAACAAGCAAAAGAACACTCGTTTTCATACCAGGAATGGATATCCTAAATGTTCCCTAAATTCCTTTTTTGTGTCGAGTGCTCATGCCAAAAAAGCAACTATGTCTGCAAATGTATTATAATTCTGAGTTGTAAGTGGTGGATCTCTCACACCCGTAGCAAGACACCATCAGACTGCAGACTGAAGAGTGTAAAAAAAAAAAAAAAAGACAGCAGGCCTTTTCCATCTATTTACCCGGGATCTGGAACAATATTGCTGTATTTACCTGGACCGTCCCAAAGCTGCTACATTTTAGGAGAGTTGACAGCTCACCTCTGTAAATAACACTACACCACAATGCAATAGCTGAATACAAACCTGTTTCCTCTCCGATTTTTGATTGACTTTCAAATCTCAACTTGCTGGAATTCAACAACAACGCTCATTAAATTATTGTCTAGTAAGTGCTTATTCTCTTAAAAAGGAAAACAACTTTAATTACACTCATTCTACTAAATACTATGCATTAAAATACTAATATGTACATCAGGTAGATGGAAATACCTTTTTAGACATTTTTGTATACTTTTAAACCCATAGTGGGTCCAGAATCCCAGAATCGCAGTACCCCCACATATCAGATGCAGTATCACAAATAAGGGGGTGCCATTGTAAATCAGGCAGGTCTACTGGTTTTTTCAAGGGGTCACTGCTTTATTACTAATAACCATATGTCATGTTTTGTCAAGTTCCCAAATTATAAGGGGTGTTAATATATATGTGAGGCAAGCCTACTGACGTAGTTGTGGTGTCAACACATTAATTAACATGTTATGATTAACCAATGTATCACAATTAAAACGAGAAGGACAATAACCACACATAAAAACAATCTATTGTTCGTCCTCACTGCGTCCTTTTCTAGTATCTGATGGCCTCGCTCTGTATTTCCGAGGTTTGGGGTGCCTGGGACTCTTTGTGTGCGTCTAGCCCAGGGGGATGGAGTCCCCAGGGTCAAAAGCCCCTCTGGCACAGGGGCCCGATGCACCGCCGCACATTTAAAGAATAAAGATGGGTTTGCATCAACCTCGGACCTTCGCCCATCTCAACAGTATGAATAGAAAGTACAGCGGAGCACTATCTACCCTATTTCCTTAATTTCAAAAATAAAATCTTTAAAACAGCACAACTCTGACTCCTATAGCGCCGATTTTCTTCCTCTTGGACTTATGTTGCTATTGATGGTCTGGCCTAGCAACCAGGAGCCATTTCATCAGGCCTCTAAAGGGTATCATTTAGTGAAGAGTCTGATTCTCTGGCTCCCTGAGTCAGCCTTCTCCTCTGCCTCACTCCTTTTGTTTCTCTCCTGCTGGTGAAACCATCTTGTGTAGCCCCCCTCTACCAGTGATCAGAACATCCTCTTGCCACTCACATCACCCCATAACCTCCTTGTTGTCTTGCAAAGCACCTGTGGGAATAGCGGACTCTTGGTCCTTTTACATCTCTCAATAGTGGCCGTCACCATGGGGGGGGGGGGGGGGCAGAGGTGGTTTGGTTTTTAATAATGCTGAATAGTTCCCTGGGTGTGTTTTTAGCCTGGTCCAGTTGTGAGCAGAGGAAGGCAGCCTTAGTATTAAGGATATGCTTTTTGTAATTGAACCTGGCGGATCTGAGGAGGCCGAGATTTGCGGGGGATGGGTTTTGTCTCCAAATGCGTTCAGTCGACCTAAGGGTGCGCCTCTCATTGTTGAGATCCATATTAAACCAGGATTTGCAGGAGGTGTTTTTCTGAAGTTTAAGTTTGGCTGGAGCAATTTGGTCAAGGACAACCGTGATGGAATTATTAAAGTGCTCAGTGAGGTCATTAGCATTTAGGGAAAGAGGAGGAAGTCGAAGTTGCGCTTTGACTTTAGTCTCAAGTTCGCCCGGGGGAATAAGATGGAAATTTCTAGTCAGTTTCTTCTGTTTGATGATTTTGGGGGGAGGGGTTTAGCATCGTGTTAGAGATCATGGAAAGGATGAGGTGATTCTCAGACCAGTCGATGGGTACGATGGAGGAAAGGGAGGCCAAATCAGTGCTTGTAATTATAGCGTCCAGAGTGGCTCCTTTTGTGTGAAAAGATAAATGGCAGAGTTGTTTCAGGTCATTAATATCAAGTAGATCCGTAAGGAGGTTAACCATAGGATCATCTTTTTTGTCCAATGTTGGTTAAAGTCCCCGAGGAAGAGGTTATTAGAATTGGAAAGCGAGGATTGAGAAAGAAGGTCGGACAATTCTTCTACAAAGGGAAGTGAGTCACTAGGGGGGTGGTAGATATTGTGATGTCGAATTGTCGGGGAACCATGCACTTGAAGTTCCGCTCCGAGGTTTTCAAAAGTAGAATAATCAGAGCACTGCACAAGTGAGAGTTGGAGTTCGTTTTTATAGATTATGGCAAGACCACCTCCAATTCTGTCAGGTCTATCTTTTCTGAGAATGGAGTAGCCAGGGGGAGAGAGCAGGTCAAGAATGGAAGAAGAGT
This sequence comes from Triturus cristatus, assembly GCF_964204655.1. NCBI lineage: Eukaryota > Metazoa > Chordata > Amphibia > Caudata > Salamandridae > Triturus > Triturus cristatus. Next base: position 1,008,456,064 of record NC_140593.1, on the reverse strand, counting down.
GATCATTGAGCCAAGTTTCAGTTAGAAAGGTGATGTCAATGGTTTCCCTAAGGATAGTTTCCGATATTTCAATCGCATGACAAGCAGCAGAGCGACAGTTAACCAGCATGCAGGAAAGGGGTTTAGGATTGGATTTGGGAGGGGGGATAGAATGGATAGTGGTAAGTTGCGGTGGCAGCCTGGGAGAAGCTGGGGAGGTTGGCATTCTGTTAGTTCCAAGGAACACAGGGATGGATGCGTGGGGGACAGGAGGGTCTGTAATCAGAGAGTTATGGGGGAAAGAGTGACCGAGGACACAGAGATCGGGAGAGGGGAGATGGCTTGAGGCGTGAGAAGTACTATCTGTATCGTTACAGAGGGGGTCGATTTCCTTTGTTGGTGGAATGAGGTGTTGGTTTGGACAGAGCCCAGGGAAATAGAATGGTTAGTGCGGAGAGGGAATTGACGTGTTTCCTGAGAGATGTGAGTTCTGACCAGACACTCCATTCGCCAGTTGTGTGCCACCACGGAAATCTTTCTGGCCTTGCTATATCAAGACCGCTCACCTAACTCAACCCTAAGGCCATTTTGTTCCCACAGTGACTATAGGCTGCAATAAAAACACGCCTGGTTCTAAGTTAGATGCATCCAGGACACAAAGTGCCTATATGCTTTGAGCAGGTTTGGGACTACTCTTTCTGGCAAGGGTTCAGTTGATCAACACTGATGTGTCACAATATACAGGTCTAAAACCTGCCCAAGAGTCACTGTCTGTTCTCCAATTGGGAACACGAAACCCAGTACCCTCACTCATCTGGATCACTACAGCCTAAAGATGCAGGCAATGGCACATTGCAGGACCTCTGACCCGCACCCACAAACCATACACTGGGGTCTCTAGCTGCCACCACCCATGCAGGATGAACGACTTTCATCAGGGTAGAACAGCCCACTCCAACCGGAGTGCTCCTCTGACAGTCAACTCTGAGCATCCAAACCCATGGGAAAAACCTTGGTAATCCTGGCCTACCTTTTTGTTCAAGAATAGGGTCCTTGTAGCCCATGTGTGGACTCTGAAGACACAAAAGGGTCAACTGGAAGTGCCAATGGGCACAGTGTAGGCAATGCTCCCTCACGGCCAACTTCTGGTCACCTCCCTTCCTCTAAGTGGTAAAGCTGGAGACCAACTAGGGACTCTAAAGATTCCTCTGAGAAATTTGACAGATGGCCACCTTACACCTAAATAAGCTGAGGGGCTGCCTCCCACCTTCTGAGTCCATGCTTGGTAAACCAGGATGTCAAGGGGCCTCCGGGTTACAACTAAAGGCTGGTGCTCATAAGGTGCACCAGGCCGGAGTCTGCTAAGGCTGAACCTCTGCAGCCTGTCCTCTGACAGACCACCTGATTATGCCATTGTTATGTTACAGTTTCTTGTAGAGCACATGGCTACACAAGCACGAGCTTCCAAGAGCTAACAGGGATCGTGAGATGAATAATACACTGATTATACGAAGGGGTAAGTCTTTAGTTGCTTTCTAAAGCTCACCAGGTTGCCGTTGGCTCTTAAGTGAGTAGGGAGGGAGTTTAAAATCTTGGACACCAAATATGCAAATGACCTCCCTCAGCTTCTTGCCCTTTTGATTTTGGGAGCAGTCAAGAGGAAGTAATTGTTCGACCTAAGCTCTCTTGCATTGTCATGAGGGACAATTGTGGGTGCACAACCTCCTGTACTACCCCCTTCTCTTGGGCATGGATGCCCAAAAATTGGTACACCTAAAGCCCACCCAGCATATATTTGCTAGGTAAAGTCCTCCTCAGTCTGCCCTTCTGTCAGCTCAGAGTGACAGTCCAGGACAGAAGTGTCTAACACAAATGAGCACTGATGCATAGGATCCACTTTATCAAAAGCAAACACCACCTGCCACCTTGTTGTGCCACTGCTTGTATATTCCCTTTCTGCACCATCATGCTGAGGGCTACACCCACAGGCAAAACAATGCCTGGCAAGGCAGGACTTCAAGGGGCAGCAGGGCCGCACCATAAGGTTGGTACACCTAAAGTGCACCAGGCAGGATTCTGCCAAGGCAGTACCTCTGCTGACTTTCCTTCTAACAGCTCAGAGTGACAGTCCCTAACAGACATAGGTTCCTCCTCTCAGACTGATACTCAGGGTCTTCTCCCTCAGAAACAGGTACCACCAGGCAGCTTGGGAGGGTCTAAGTGGGCTTACCATCTCCTGCACATCCTCCATCAATGGTGCCTCCACACCTGTCCTCAGGTCTGATCATAAAGCACCTACCTAATCTGACACCGGGCTGGGCATCACCAAAGCTGCCACCTCAGGTTCTGAGTACAACGTTCTCTAGGACGATATCCTTCACTGTACTAAGACAGTCACCTACCCTTCCCTGACATCTCAGGGTCCACTGCTAACCTATCCTGGGAATCCAGGGAGTCCACCAACCCTTCGCAGACCTCCCAAGGGTCAGTCACTAGCCCACCGGGGGAAACTAGGGCAATCAATACCCATGCACTATTTCCTCATGGGCTATCACTGCACCTCATACCTTGGAAACCTTTCCCTTGCTGGGCCACCCACCACCATGGGCCACCCTTGGACAGTTCCCTTTCCCAACAAATAACAAAAGGGGACCTTTGCGAACCACAACATCTTTTCGTGTCCCAACACCATGGGAAAAGTTCTCAAAGAACACCCCACCCTCCTGAGGGGAACACCTAGGTATGCCATTACTTTGGGGTACTCTCTGGCCTCATCCTTTCAGTGGTTTCTGGCTTGTGCCAATGGTGAGAAAATCTTGCAAACAGAATGACTTAAAGTAGTCTCTCTCATGGGAAATCAGCATTGCCCATAACAAGTGCAAGAATGTCTTAGAGACCTCAATCATCTCCTACAACCCAAGAAGCAGGGCCTGCCCATTTACCTCAATGTATGGTGTGCATACCTGTCACAAAACCTGTAGAGAAACACCCTCCTCATACAGGCTTAGTGCATGAGGTGTTGGGGTTCAAAGGACACCATGGCCTGGAAACACTCTAATGGAAACATTTTGTAAAACCCCAACCCACCATCACATAATTTAAAAAAATGCAAACCGGTCACATGCAACATTAACCATCAATATCTTCACACGGAATACATGCCTGGTGACTTTCTAGACTTTGCCTGAACATTTTGACAGCACAAAACTGAACGTTTGAACCACTCTCAAGGCTTTGCACTCTGATATTTATGTTTTAATGCATAGATAATGTGTAGCAAACCTGAACTTATCAAATATTATCAGTGCATCCCAAAAATAGATACTATTGATTCCAGTGCTGGCAGCCAATGTAAGAAACTGGGTTATTGGCTGCGAAGTACGTGAGTCCTTCACAAGTCATAGGACTGCAACTGTCCTATTACTGGGAACCAAGTACCTCATTGTACCACTTGACTCTCTCAGAGTAGCAAAGCAGCGCAGTCCAAGATCTACTAAGGAGAAGTGACTTGGGCTAGTAATCTCAATTCCTTGGCACAAAACAACACTCAATAAATTATTGTCCAGTCAGTGGTTTTTCTTTTAAAAAGGAAAACTATTTTTTACACACTACGAAATACTATGCATTAATTTACAAATATGTATATCAGGTAGTTGGAAATATTTTCAGTAAAACCCACTTATCCCCTTGATCCGATAGAGAACCCTGAACCCCAACATCACAATATACCCATGCCAGATGCAACATCACAACAGCAGGGGGTGTCAATTTAAATCAGGAGGGTCTATTCTTTGTCATGGGGTCACCACATTAATAGGATTAAACATATGTCATGCTTTGTCAAGGTAACACATTACAAGGCAGTCAGTATACATAAGGCAGGCCATATTGCGTTGTCATAGTGACAACACCTTAGCAATAAGCACATTTTATGATTCACTAATGTGTCACAATTAAAATGATAGGAACAAGAACTATGCACAAAAACAATCATTATATGTGTAAGCATTACAGTGTTCATCAGCAATATTTTCAATAAAGCATTGGTTCTCAAACAACCACAAACATATGCATCAAAGTCTTGCTTTACTTGCTTCAGACCACATAATGCAGCAGTAGGACTAACCATAAAAGGTCCAGCACTCCAGAGACTGTGAAGAAAAGCTCAAGCGAGTGCTTAAGGTGCAATGACCCTCTCCTGGGGTCATTGCTGCAAGTCCCGAGGAGACTTAGTGTTAATGTTTAGAAAATGTTAATGTGGGGCGGCTACAATTCCTGCAGCCTCTCACCAATACATTTATTACATATTGGTGGTGCCCCTGAACTTATTGGGGCAATATAGAAACAAAATGAATATTCACATTAGGTCCCACAGAGCCTTATGAAGTGCTCTTTGGTGGTCAAAAATGCATATTAAATGTGCAGGTCACACCACTCTATTCTGCACCCTTATTGGGTCCCTTTGTTTTATTGAGCAGCAATGCACTTTATTTTGCAATATCTTTGCGGGTGCCCCTGTCCACCCAGTGCACCCACACTCTAATGTGGTGGCAGCATGAGGAGCCACCTTCCCCTCTGCTAAACTGGCTCCTGGCCTGGTTCACACCTCCCTTTACCACCACCTACCCCTGAACCCTAAAATTACCCTTACCTGTCTTTACCACTCCTCACCCCTGAACCCTAAACGTATCCTAACCTCCCTATATCACTACTCACCTCTTTACCCTATAATTACCCTTACCTTCCCTTACTACTACCCACACTGAATCCTAAAGTTAAGCTTACCTACCATAACCACTACCCACCCCTGAACACTAAAGCTACCCTTACTCTAACCTCCCGTTTCCACTACCCACCCTTAAACCATATAATTGCTCTGACTTCCCTTTACCACTGCACACTCCTGAACCTTAAAATCATGCTTACCTCCCATTACCACTTCCCACCTCTGAATGCTAAAATCATCCCTTCCTCCCTTTATCACTACCCATCCCTGAATCCTAAAACAAATCTCCCCTAACCTTCCATTACCACTGCCCACCCCTTAACTATAAAAATACCATTACTATCTTTTACCACTACCTGCCTTTAAATCCTGAATAAATATATGTGTGTATATATATATATATATATATATGTGTATATATATATATATATATATGAAATCCAACAGGCTGTCTCCCACCTCCAACCGGCGAGGAAGAAGCACACGGACACCAACTCGTGCTTCACAGGTTTTTAATGGCAATCAGCACCCACACAGCACGCCATTACGCGTTTCGGCCACCAGATGGCCTTGATCACATATATATATATATATATATATCCATACGAAAGGTTGTCCCAAACAGAGAGCCAACACAGGTAAGTTTTCTCTCTCATGAATTTACTTGCAGCAGCAGACTTTACAATGAAAACTGGAGCACCATAAGTGACGCCAGACGCGTTTCGGGTAAAAGTCTCCCTTCTTCAATGGCGTTTGATCACAGTGAGACAGTCTGTTTTTTCCTTCTGTCTTTATCAGGTACTTCATCGCCTCAGTGGGCGTGGCTCGCTTAGCCTTATGGTTCATGTAGTTTTAGCGATTAGTATTGCTCTCTGAGCATGTCTCTTGTTTCTGCATACATAAAATAAAATACCTCAGTGGGTCGATGTTCGAGTTAACATCACTCAGACTGCTTTTCTCTTGCTGGCAAGTACGAAATACCTCCCACTGTGGCGGCAATGTTAAATTCTCTCTATGCCGCCTGGGTCCACTGTTTTGCGGAGGGGCTTCTCCACGGCTTGGACGAGCCGTTATACATCCATACGAAAGGTTGTCCCAAACAGAGAGCCAACACAGGTAAGTTTTCTCTCTCATGAATTTACTTGCAGCAGCAGACTTTACAATGAAAACTGGAGCACCATCAGTGACGCCAGACGCGTTTCGGGTAAAAGTCTCCCTTCTTCAATGGCGTTTCATCACAGTGAGACAGTCTGTTTTTTCCTTCTCTCTTTATCAGGCACTTCATCGCCTCAGTGGGTGTGGCTCGCTTAGCCTTATGGTTCATGTAGTTTTAGCGATTAGTATTGCTCTCTGAGCATGTCTCTTGTTTCTGCATACATAAAATAAAATACCTCAGTGGGTCGATGTTCGAGTTAACATCACTCAGACTGCTTTTCTCTTGCTGGCAAGTACGAAATACCTCCCACTGTGGCGGCAATGTTAAATTCTCTCTATGCCGCCTGGGTCCACTGTTTTGCGGCGGGGCTTCTCCACGGCTTGGATGAGCCGTTATACATCCATACGAAAGGTTGTCCCAAACAGAGAGCCAACACAGGTAAGTTTTCTCTCTCATGAATTTACTTGCAGCAGCAGACTTTACAATGAAAACTGGAGCACCATGAGTGACGCCAGAAGCGTTTCGGGTAAAAGTCTCCCTTCTTCAATGGCGTTTCATCACAGTGAGACAGTCTGTTTTTTCCTTCTCTCTTTATCAGGTACTTCATCGCCTCAGTGATGAAACGCCTGTATTGGCTCTCTACTTGCATATGACACGTTCACTTTACTTATTGGAGTATGGTCTATTACGTGTGGACACATTACACAATGTGTGTTTCTATCGGCTAAGTACTTATATATATATATATATATATATATATATATATATATATATATATTCACTGAAAAAACCATAGGTTTCAGGCCTGATATAGTTAGGAATTAGCATTTAAAAAACCTTTGAAATTCACTGAAAAATCCATAGGTTTTAGGGTTGTTATAGTTAGCTGGACATTTCACTCGAACGAAACCATTGAAATTCCTCCGATATAGTTAGTTGTACTAACTACATCTCGCGCGCCCGCAATCCACTTCTGATGATGTCACATATTACATCATTCATGACATGGTCAGTGACATCACTGATGACATCTCAAATGACATCTCTGATGACATCACTGATGGCATCATCCACGTGACAATCAGATACACCTCATCATACACTAGTATAACCTTTTATCATAGTTAGCTGGAAGGTTTTTTAAATGCTAATTCCTAACTATATCAGGCCTGAAACCTATGGTTTTTTCAGTGAATTTCAAAGGTTTTTTAAATGCTAATTCCTAACTATATCAGGCCTGAAACCTATGGTTTTTTCAGTGAATTTCAAAGGTTTTGTAAATGACAATGTTTAATGTATTAATTGTTATACTGATTGTTTTGATACTGATTTACTACATTTTTTTAACTATTTGTTTTTAGGTATATTTTTTTAATTACATTATAATTACATTATACATTACAATACAAAATATACTTTCTCAGAATGAATTACTTTAGTTTAAATACTTGGCAAATAGGCAACAGACTTTTAAATACAGTAGTTACAGTTGTTGCAATGGGCAACTCAATTTCAAACACAAAGCAACATTGAGCTCAATGTCAATGTCTAGTTAAATGCAATTAGTTACTTTATGGATTACTTTTCTAACCACAGGACTGGATCCTAGATTCAGTCCTTGGACATCTCCTGTAAACAGTTGAGTAAAAGCATTTTGGTTACAGTAGTTATTTTTAAGGAATATTATTGTATTTTAAAAGTTGACACTTAGAAATATTTTCCCATAGAATCACCAATGTTATCCTATGGCAGAAAATTCACTTAGCAGGTAAGTAGTGTTTTCGTTACTTATTCTTACTCAGTGGTGGATCCTGGATCCAGCACTGGCCAACCTCCTTTAAACAGTTGAAAGAATGTGTTTAAGTCATACAGATGATATTTTAGGAATATTTTTAGTTACAAGTTACTGGTGAGTATGCTTAGAATTACTTTTCAGAGTCAGTGCTGGGCTAAAAGATGCAGCCCTGGGTTCTCTCCTGATAACAGGTGAGTAAATCGGAATTCGCAGTTCGGCTGATTTTAGAGGAATGATTGTACAATGGTGAAGGAAGGGGGAGGGGCCTGAGGTGACGTGTGCAAACACGCCCTGTGGCGCATTTTAAGTTGGGGAATTAATTCCTCTTCAATCCTGAGGTCCCCTGGGGGCCAACTAGCCCACCAGGTACCTTCAGTATGCGCCAGGGAGCTGCATTGCAGAGAGGTATTCAGAGGCCACGCACCTTTTTACAACACTCTGCAACACAGCTCCGTGGCGCTTACTGGAGGTACCTGGTGGGCTAGTTGGTCCCCAGGGACCCTCAGGATTGAAGAGGAATTATTTCCCCAACTTAAAACGCACCACAGGACGTGTTTGCACACATGTCACCTCAGGCCCCGCCCCCTACCTTCACCACTGTGCAAACGCGCCCCGTAGGGTGTTTTAAGTTGGGGATTAAGTCCCCTTGAATCCTGAGGTCCCCTGGCGGCCAACTAGCCCACCAGGTACCTCCAGTATGCTCCAGGGAGCTGCGTTGCAGAGAGGTGTGCAGAGGCCACACCCCTTTTTACAACACTCTGCAACGCAGCTCCGTGGCGCTTAGTGGAGGTACCTGGTGGGCTAGTTGTCCCCTAGGTGACCTCTGGATTGAAGAGGAATGAATTCCCCAACTTAAAATGCGCCACAGGGCGTGTTTGCACAGTATCACCTCAGGCCCCGCCCCCTACTTTCACCACTGTGCAAACACGCCCCGTGGCGCGTTCTAAGTTGGGAGATTAAGTCCCCTTGAATCCTGCGGTCCTCTGGTGGCCAACTAGCCCACCAGGTACCTCCAGTAAGCGCCACGGAGCTGCGTTGCAGAGAGGTGTAAAAAGGGGCATGGCCTCATTACACCTCTCTGCAACGCAGCCCCCTGGTGCATACTGGAGGTTTCTGGTGGGCTAGTTGGGACGCCCAGTATTGAAGGGGAATTCGTTCCCCCTCTGCCCTGGGGACCCCATCCCCCAGGGCCTGCCCCCTATTTTTATTTTTTTATTTTAAAACTGTGGAGGGGGGCCACGTGGCCCCCCTCCTGAGGCCTTAATCTGCCCCGGGGACCCCATCCACCGGGGCATGGGCCTTTAAAAAATATATATATATTTTTATGTAGGGGGGCTGCATAGCCCCCCTCCTGTTGCCACTTAAGGCCCCGGGGACCCCATCCCCCGGGGCCTGGCCATCTCGTTGGGGACCGTGAGGGGTTCCCAATCCCCCCACGGTCCCAGCCGGCTCCCCGCTTCCTGCGGGAGCCAGCATTGCTTTTCCACATGGGGAGCAGCTAACATGCTGCTCCCCATGTGGAAAAGCAATCGTCTTTGCTTCATTGCTCTCGCTTAAATGAAGCAAAGCAGTTTGCAATGGCAGGGTGGGAGCCGCGAGGCTCCCGCCCTGCCTTGCAAACAGCAGTGTCCCGGGGGTGGGCACCCCGGGACACTGCAGGAGCCGGCCCTGGGGGGTGGCGGTCCCCAGGGCCAACTTTTAGAACCAAGTCAAGAGAAAACAGTAGAAAAAACATTAAAAACATGAAAAGGGGGCAGGGTAGAAACACCTTGACCCCCTAGGCCTGCTCAAGGGGTTCCACAAGGACCCCCAGGGCCAAAAAAAGCATTTTTTAAAATAATTTCAATGGAAATCGCGATAGGGTCGCGAATCCCGCCGAAATTGTTTGTAAAAAAGCAAAGCGCTTCGTTAAAAAAAAAAAACCCGTTGGGTCCAGGTCCCGGGGGCACTGCCAATTTATTAGTGGGGGCTATATATAGGGCATAGATTCTGAAAGCTATTTGTACAAATGTTCATTGTTTTCCAGAATGTAATGTCAACCAATAGACATTTAAGAACAAAGGCTCAGTTCTTATCTGTGGGTTCCATATGTCAAAGCTTGTGTGCTGCGTCAATAACCTTTGGGCCGTCAGTTCTAATGCGCCTTAATTACCGCCAATGCACATAATGCTGGTAATTGAGAGCCCTGGTACCAGAAGTCAGGTGCGCACATGCCCTGCCCCCTCCAGCCCCCTTCAGCCCCCCCAACTATTACATGGCAGTAGGCACATCGTATTGACCACACAATATACCTTTAGTCAGGAGGACAGCCACCAGAATTCCCGCCAAGGCCACTTTCCGCAAAATCTGGGGGTGCTTTCCCACCTCCATCCCTGCGCTTCCCTTCTTGTTCGTCTGCCCAGGAAAAACGAGGGTGTCAGAGTCGAGCCAGGACCTGGAGTGAACTTGCTCTTGTAGGCAACTTGGCAGTCCGCTGGGCACATCAGGTCCCTTCCCATCTCTGCCTGCGTCAGAACTGCACAAGGAATGAGTTCGGTGGGGCCTTCTGCAATGCCTCCCTTGCTCCCCAAACACACACACATGCATGTGCGAACACACAGGCGCAGTTCTGCCAGTCCCTTTTAGGCAGCTTGGCGAAATTCTACACTTGACGAATGTTCTGGAAACAACGCCTTCAAAACAGTATCTTGAGCCAGAGCCGCTGGCTCAAGATACTCAAATTAACTGGTGACAAAACCGACTTTCCTCAGACTCCTGCCGATCCGGGAATCGGGGCGCATCGTTTGACAGAGCCTCTCCCACAACCGCCAGCGAAGAGGAAGGTCATTTAAAAACAAAACAATTCCATGTTTGTCCCGTCCTTGCACTGTGCTTGCATTGAGCAAGAAGGGAAACCGTAAAATGAGTGTTTGTGTTCTAACCTGACTGCGCTCCACTAAAAGGGCGGAGCTCTTGCTGCTGTTAACCCTATTGGCATTCCCAATGCCTGTTCTTTTCTGATAAGCAGTTCAGTAACCGAAGCAGGTGAAACAATAGGATATAAGACGTATAATTCTTTCACTTTACCAACCTTCGAAGGGTAGGAGGCTGAGTTGACCTTGCTGAGATTCAAATTCCCAACATGCTGCAGCTGCACACCAGGTGTGAGATGTCAGCTATTGACAAGCTGAAGCACTAACTTTTTCTGTGTCACACACACCGAGTTACAAAACAAATCACCCGTCTTTGGCCTGAGATATGATCAAATGAGGGGTGGGAATAGGGAGTGTAAATTAGGATTTTTGAATAGGCTCATGTCAGTTACCCCAGTTCAAGGATGGAGATCGGGTACATGAGTTGAAAGAGGGACTTAGGTTCCCAATGGGTGATCAAAAAGGAAAGAAAGTGCAGGACTGAGATGAGGTGAAAACAAAGTAAAGTGTTGAGAAAAAAAGATACAGAACATAGAGGGCTGCAAACAGAAGCTAAAAGATAAGTTGAACTAGGGTAGGCATAGGGGTAAATGCTAGAACCAATGAAGGCAATGGTGGGGACATTTCTATGGGCACTAGTGGAAGCAAGGGATATAGCCTCCCTCAAATGTGGACGGGTCGTAAAATACAGAAATACTCCGGGTTAAGAGGGTCCCTCCTGCCTCAGGGCCCTGGTGCCACTGCACCTGATGCACCATCAATAGCTACGCCTCTAGGTGTGGAGAATATTGCTGCTGGCAGCTGCACAGGCTGAGAGACGCAGCCATGTTGACCTCCAGAGCCAATTTTCTAAACATATGACAAAACCCCTAAAAAATGGGGCACTCTGGTAAAGCACACACAAGCCAAAACAACCAAGAATATGCAGTGCAATAGGTCTCGCATTAGCAAGAGTTTGCGCTATTGGCATTGTAAATGACAATGCCTTTTATTTATGCGTTTTGAAAACCTGCAAACGGTGCGTAAACACGCACTTTGTTTTTATAGTTGTTGCTTACAAGAAGCAAGGCTGGCAGTAACTGCACCTTTTTTACTGCATGCAACAGATGCAATTGTAGTAATGAAGCAAAGGACATGTTTCAATGTTTCTGATACGGGGTGAAGGGCAGCAGAAGAGTCTCCCCTAAGAACAGATGAACAGTGAAGGTGTAAGAAAACTCTACTTGACCGATGCTCCTTAGCCTTCAACGGAACTGTTGGCTATTGGAACCAGTTAGGAGCCAGCAAAGAAGAGGGACGTGTGTCAACGGATGGTAAGCAGCAGGAGGGAATAAAGTGGTTTTATTGAATGCAGCAGGTCTTCCAGACAGCACATGCTGCTGATGCTTGACCTAAAAATCAAGACCCATAAGAAAGCACGTGGGGGTGGGGGGTGGGAGTTGTCAGAAGTTTGCAAGAACATTGGGGCTGAAGTACCGGGGAAAAAGTGCTCTAAAAATCAGATTGACTTTTTGGTTTAAAAAATATGCACGTGCCTGGGGGGATAGATAATGAGACAAATCACAAAGTAAAGCATTTATTTCTCACATTTTGCCCCTACAAACATGCAGTGCTGCTAAGTTGGATGACATTAGATGCAACAAGCGTGCAAGTTGACTCAATTTTAAAGGTATATCCACAACATGGGTAACTAAATGCTCTGAAAAGCACACATAGCTTATTCAGGCAATAATTTGCTGCTGTTATGTCAGATCCTCACTTGAGTCTGAAGTCTGGCATGGCCAGTCCACCATTGCATTTGGGAGGGGCTGTATGATTCCTAGGAAAGGCTACTGGTAAGAGTGCATCCATGTTAAATTAACAAAACAATTTGTTTAAAAAAAGCCCCTGGGTGTGCCAGGTCCCGGGGGCACTGGCAATTTATTGGTGGTTGGCCGCCACTTCCCTGGGGCTGTGAAAAAAAATGCGTGCGGGAGTCCCAATCCACCCCATGCTGCCCCGGGGACTGCCATTTCCCTGGGGCTTTCAGAAATAACTGAGGGGGGGACGCGGCCTCCCTGCAGCCTTAGGGACCGCCACCTCCCCAGGGCTGTGAACAAAATGCGTGGGGGGGTCCAATCCCCCCATGCTGCCCTGGTGACCACCACCTACCCGGGACTCTTTTTTTTATTTTAAACCTGTGTGAGGGGCTCGAGGCCCCCCACATGCCCCGGGGACCACCACCTCCCTGGGGCTTTGGAATGGTGTGCAGGGGGTCGCGCGGCCCCCTCCTAGAACCCTCCATGGCCCTGGGGGCTGCCAGACCCCAGGGCCAGCTCCTGCAGTGTCCCGGGGTGTTCACCCCCGGGACACTGCTGTTTGTTATGGCAGGGCGCGAGCCATGCGGCTCCCGCCCTGCCATAGCAAACACTGCTTTGGATTTTGGAAACAAGAGCTTGCTTTTCCACAAGGGGAGCTGCATGTTAGCAGCTCCTCTCGTGGAAAAGCAATGCCGGCTCCCGCAGGAGGTGGGGAGCCGGCAGGGACGATGGGGGCATTGGGGCTCCCCCCACGGTCCCCAACGGAGTGGCCAGGCCCCAGGGGATGGGGTCCCTGGGGCTACAAGTGGCCTGGGAGGGGGGGCCACGCAGCCCCCCTCCCCCCAAAAAAAGGTAAAAATGGGCATGGCCTCAGACCACCTCTCTGCAAAGCAGCTCTGTGCCACTTACTGGAGGTACCTGGTGGGCTAGTTGGCCACCAGGGACCCTCAGGATTCAAGGGGACTTAATCCACAAACTTAAAATGCACCACGGGGTGTGTTTGTACACTTTTCACATCAGGCCCCACCCCTCCCTTCACCACTGGACAAACTGACCCTCTGGCACATTGTAAGTTGGGGGATTAAGTCCCCTTGAATCCTGAGGGTCCCTGGGGGCGAACTAGCCCACAAGGTACCTCCAGTAAGCGCCACAGAGCTACATTGCAGAGAGGTGTAAAAAGGGGCGTGGCTCTGTGCCGCTTACTGGAGGTGCCTGGTGGGCTAGTTAGCCCCCAGGGACCCCAGGGACACTCAGGATTCAAGGGGACTTAATCCCCCAACTTACTACATGCTAGGGGGCACGTTTGCACAGTGATATCACTGAGCATGTCATGAATGATGTAATATGTGACATCATCAATAGTGCATTGCGGGGGCGCGAGTTATAGTTAGTTGAACTAACTATAACGGCTGAATTTCTCTGTTTTTGTATGAGTGAAATGTCCAACTAACTATAACGTCCCTGAAACCTATGGTTTTTTCAGTGAAAATATATATATATATATATATTTACTTAAAAAACCATAGGTTTCACACATGTTATAGTTAGCTGTACATTTCACTCGTAAAAAACCAATGAAATTCCACGTTATAGTTAGATCAGGTAACTATAACTTGCGCGCCCACAATAAACTGCTGATGACGTCACATATTACATCACTCATGACATGGTCAGTGACATCACTCATCACATCAATGATGACATCTGAAATGACACATTGTGGATTGTGGTCGCGCAAGTTATAGTTACCTGATCTAACTATAACGTGGAATTTCATTGGTTTTTTTACGAGTGAAATGTACAGCTAACTATAACATGTGTGAAACCTATGGTTTTTTAAGTGAATTTGCAAGGTTTTTTAAATGCTAATTCCTAACTATAACGTGTGTGAAACCTATGGTTTTTTCAGTGAATTTGTACGGTTTTTTAAATGCTAAGTTATGTATTTATTTTTTATTTTTTTTTTCTGGTTTTTCACCGTGCGCACACCCTGCGCGCACGGTGCGCTTCCCGCACCGTGCGCGCGCTGTGGGCACTCGGTGCGCTTCGCGCACCGAGCGCCCACGTTGCGCAGTTCATACCGTGCGCGCCTCGCCTTTTTTTACACAGTAACAATTTTTTTTTTTCCCTTGCGGGTCCTTCAATTTATTTAATAAATGTGATTGTTATTTCGTTTTTATTTTTTTACATTTTTTTTTGCCGTGCGCGTACGGTAAGCTTACCGTACGCGCACTCCGCGATTTTTTTTTTTAATTATTAAATGTATTTTTCGTACTTTTTGTCCTTCGTGGACGCCCTGACAAACGCTAGGGGGTCTGCAACTCTCTCCGTTGCCCCCTTTTCACGTTATCCACCTTTGTTTTTCAGTGCGAGAGACAGAAAATGGCGGCCGACACTTTCTGATTTCGACCGATTCGAATGTTTACAGTCATGTAACCACCAATCAGAATTGAGCTCGAGCACGGCACCGTACGCGTACGGTAAGCTCACTGTAAGCGCACAGAGCGCGCTTACAGATATATATATTGATTTAAATGCTATTTTCTCAGGACCTACTGAACAGATTTACACCAGACCTGCAAAAGGCACATCTCTGACCTGAGGACTACCTCTCTGCCAAATTTCAAGTAATTCTGTTCAGCCGTTCGGGCTGTAGCTCGGACTAAAGGTCCTATGGGAAAATGCATGGGGAAAAGGCCTGGACATTTCCTGGAGCATGCACATCTAGAAACGGATTTCCAATGGACTGTCCTGGAGAAGCCATATATACCCAGTCACATAAGTGATGTGTCGGGTTACCTTTTTAGAAAAGAGCAAACATGGATTTATAAACTTCGGACAGATACAGAAGGATTAAATGATGATATTCCTTGGACCTCCCTGTAGCCTTGGCACTAGTGAGCAATAACTGGGATATACTGACTGTAATAGGGTGGGTCTATATAAACATGTTGTACATATTGATTCATGCCTGAATTACTTTGCTCACACTCTTCTCATAATATCACAAATAGGTTTGATTATGGGAGTTTTCTGACATACACTGGAGGGTGACATATAGCTATGCACAACCATTAGGATGGTTCCCACATTTTAAGATTTTGGAGCATCTGCATAGTTATGCCCATTGAATACACTCTGAGGCCACTCTTGGCTTACTACCTAGAGCATTTGTGTTCCCAAAAACAACATTGGAATATCACGGACCAATAGGTTGCAGTCATTGCACTACAAAGATGTCCGAAATGACATCATTGGACAGCTGTCATTGCCCAATGACTGGTACTTTTTCAAAAACAACACATGGTCAATCGTGATTCTATGATATACAGGTTGGAGCCTTCAAAACTACAAAGATGGCCGATATGTTGTCATCGGGTAGTTCTGAGCGCATCTTCCCGCGTGATTTCGAGCGCTAAGTAGTGCGTTCTTGTTCCTAAGAAAACAAGCTCAAGCAGGCTTATTATGGAGAAAAATAAGCAGTGACTCACAACACTGGGGGCATTCTAACATCATATTCACGTGAGGAATAATGACTGTTTAATGATTACCAGATCATAGTGTTAGGAACTACAAATATGGCCGATATGACATCATATGGTAGTTCTGAGCACTTCCTCTCGCGAGATCTCGCGAGATTTCGAGCGTAAAGTAGTGCCCTTAGTTTTCTTTTGAAAATAAAGACCAATAAGGCTTACTTCACAATAAATGTCTGATAATAGTGTCCTTGCCATTAATATATACCAATTGAAGGGACACATGATAAGATCGCCACTATCTAGTATACATCCTAAAGGTGGAGGGATACTTCACTAACAAACCCTCACTAGACTATTTATACAAGCATCTCCTACAGATGTGAGTGTCCATGTGGCTGTGGGCCTTTTCTGGTGGGAGTTATTAGTGTGCTGCTTTTGCCAACTATAGGCCTGCATGGTATTCCTTTGTGGCCTAGGCTTCTTGTTGTGGGCCTGGCCATGAGGCTGGCGGCCATTTTGAAGGCAGGCCGTGTGTTTTTTGCAACGGGCCTGCATTGTCTGTCTTCTGTTTCTTGTAGTTGGGTGGGCCTGGCCATGTGGCTGGCGGCCATTTTGAAGCCTAGTCCTGCAAGCTTGTGTGGCCTTGTCTGCCCACGGGCCTGCCTTCATCCAGTAGGCTCAGAGCAGGTAGCCACAGGTGCATTAAACAAGTGTTTATCTGTGTGTTCTGTTGAATTTAAACATCATTTAGGGTATGGATGGCATTGGATTGAGTTAGAAAATGTGTTTTTTGCGGGGTATTTCTGTTTTTGGGGGTGTGTTAAAGAAATGCCTTTGTTGTGAGTGCCTGGCGTGTTGGTGTGCACCTCGCAGACCTTGTTTTGCCCTGTGGATTTTCGTTTTTGCATTTTATTGCATTGAAAAGGCACAGCAGTGTGGTTTAGCATGCATCTTTTGCCTGGCTTCTTTATAGGCCTTTTGGCAGTTCATTGTTTCCCAGGCCTCCAGCTTGTTGCTTGTGATTTGCGAGTGTCCATGTGGCTGGGGGCCTTTTCTGGTGGGAGTTATTAGTGTGCTGCTTTTGCCATCTATAGGCCTGCATGGTATTCCTTTGTGGCCTAGGCTTCTTGTTGTGGGCCTGGCCATGAGGCGGGCGGCCATTTTGAAGGCAGGTAGTGTGTTTTTTTCAACAGGCCTGCATTGTCTAGCTTCTGTTTCTTGTAGTTGGGTGGGCCTGGCCATGTGGCTGGCGGCCATTTTGAAGCCTAGACCTGCAATCTTGTGTGGCCTTGTCTGTCCACAGGCCTGCCTTCATCCAGTAGGCTCAGAGCAGGTAGCCACAGGTGCATTAAACAAGTGTTTATCTGTGTGTTCTGTTGAATTTAACCCCTTCCATGTGCCGGGAATTCCCGCGCCGTGCGGACATTTTTAATAGTGGGCGGGGATTCGGACGGCCGGGAGCTGTTGTGCGCACACGCCGACCGTGACACGTGACGGCTCCCGGCCGTCCTGCGCATGGAAGAGGTTAAACATCATTTAGGGCATGGATGGCATTGGATTGAGTTGGAAAATGTGTTTTTTTCGGGGGGTATTTCCGTTTTTGGGGGTGTGTTAAAGAAATGCCTTTTTTGTGTGTGCCTAGGGTGTTGGTGTGCACCCTGCAGACCTTGTTTTGCCCTCTGGATTTTCGTTTTTGCATTTTATTGCATTAAAAAGGCACAGCAGTGTGGTTTAGCATGCATCTTTTGCCTGGCTTCTTTATAGGCCTTTTGGCAGTTCATTGTTTCCCAGGCCTCCAGCTTGTTGCTTGTGATTTGCGAGTGTCCATGTGGCTGGGGGCCTTTTCTGATGGCAGTTATTTATGTGCTGCTTTTGCCATCTATAGGCCTGCATGGTATTCCTTTGTCGCCTAGGCTTCTGGTTGTGGGCCTGGCCATAAGGCTGTCGGCCATTTTGAAGGCAGGCAGTGTGTTTTTTGCAACAGGCCTGCATTGTCTGTCTTCTGTTTCTTGTAGTTGGGTGGGCCTAGCCATGTGGCTGGTGGCCATTTTGAAGCCTAGGCCTGCAAGCTTGTGTGGCCTTGTCTGCCCACGGGCCTGCCATCATCCAGTAGGCTCAGAGCCGGTAGCCACAGGTGCATTAAACAAGTATTTATCTGTGTGTTCTGTTGAATTTAAACATTGTTTAGGGCATGGATGTAATTGGATTGAGTTGGAAAATGTGTTTTTTGGGGGGGTAGTTCTGCTTTTGGGGTGTGTTAAAGAAATGCCTTTGTTGTGTGTGCCTAGGGTGTTGGTGTGCACCCTGCAGACCTTGTTTTGCCCTGTAGATTTTCGTTTTTGCATTTTATTGAATTAAAAAGGCACAGCAGTGTGGTTTAGCATGCGTCTTTTGCCTGGCTTCTTTTATAGGCCTTTTGGCAGTTCATTGTTTCCCAGGCCTCCTGCTTGTTGCTTGTGAGTGTTCATGTGGCTGGTGGCCTTTTCTGGTGGAAGTTAATATGGGCCTGCATGGTTTTCCTATTGGCTTACTGCTTCCATCCATCCCCTTTGCCAGCAACAGCTCCCTTCCATTACATTTGTATTTTTGTGGTTGTTCTTATTCTTTCCTATTCTTCCTGAGAGTGTAGTGTGTGTAGACTGTACACAGTAAGTAGTTTACCATAGCCCTTGTTGCCAAAGTCTCACAAATGGCTACACCATATCTTCTGTTTTTTGCTTGTACTAGTAGTAATTGAACAACAACAACAAATGCAAAATTTCACTGGTGTTCTTCCCCTGGCTTATTTGCTTTTAGGTGCACAAAAAGACAGAGGAGGAGATAACTATCAACATCATCCGTTGTACTGCCAGACAGAAGTCCTGCTGCGCACCACATCACATCCAACTGTGACCACAGACATCTCTGCAACTTGTGCACCTACGTCATGTCTGACCTCTGAAGAAAATGGGCCCAAAGAAAGGTACCAGGTCCTCTAGTACCAAGAAAGTTGCCGGTGAGAAGAAGGAACAGAAAAAGCAAGAGGCACTAACCACGACTGGCGTGCGGGCAAATGTGTTTTTTGGGACCAAAAAACACACGCCTGCAGCAGCGTTGTCTGGCGGGAACCAAGCTGGGAGCAGCACATCCGCACCAGCGGGCCAACCCCACCAACCTAGGCCCAAGCTCATGAGTGTCGCAGAGGTAGCCAGTTTACTAACAAGCAGCGATGTTGAAATGTCAGTATCGCAAAGTAGTACACAATCAACGCAGGCGGAAACTCAGCAGATAAGTCTGCAGCAGGCGCAGCCGCAAGATCAGCAGCAGCAGGCGCAGCCGCATGAACAGCAACAGCCGCAAGAACAGCAGCATCCGCAAGAACAGCAGCAGCCTCAATAACAGCCACAACAACAGCCCACAATAGTAGTTGTTCCTCCTGAAGTAGGGGCATTTCAGGAAATTGAGCTTCCTGCAGACAAAGAGGGGCAAGCCACTGTTTCAGAAGTTCCATTGTCTTTCAGAACCCCAGCAAGGAAAAGGAGGGTTATTTCATCATCTTCTTCTTCAATACCCGCTTCTGATGATCTTGATGCCACTTGGAAGCCACCAGCTCAGTCTGAGAGTGATGCACGCCACAAGACAAGGCTAGTGAAAAGGAAGGTTCCAGAAAGCCATAGATTTATGGAGGTAGATGTACAAGAAGGGGATGATGATGATGACGAGCCAATCATCACGGACATCACTCCCAGCCCAAAGGATATGGAGACCAACCTTAATACCCTATCCAAAATGGCTGCAAGGGATGTAGCATGGATACCACCAACACAGATAACACCACCACGACCTCCAGCTTCCATATTTTCATTTGCAAAGGAAAGGCAGGGACCTACATCCAACTCAACCACCACCTCAGTAGGTAGTGGTAGAAGTCGCAGTGTAGCTGCTCAGAGTCTCATTCCAAGCACACCCTCCAGTTCATCTGGTATTGAAAGTGGCACATCCAGCAGCACCAGAAAGTTCTCCTCCCCAGTTTGGGACTTCTTTTCGGTTAGCAGTAAGGAGGAGAACATTGCTATATGCTCAATTTGTCGACATGATGTTAGGTGGGGTAAGCTTGGTACAAACTATGGTACCGGAGGCCAAACAAGCCATCTCAAAATACACACACTATCGTGTGGGAGGCACACCTACTTCGCTTAGAGCAAACTAAAACTCAACCCATTGTTGTTGGGCATGAAGAATCAGGGGACGATATTATCGCGGTGGAAGGTGAACAAGAGAGAGACATTTCTAGCCCTGTCCCCAGTAGTGTAATTGTACCGCCCACATCCTCCTCAGCAACATCTCAGTGGCACCGCAGTAAGAATCTGAGTCGGGCTTAGACACCACGGCGACCGAGTAGTACTGCAATGATTATGAAACAAAGTGCGTCATTGAGCCTAACTTGGTTAAAGAAAACAACTGTACCACAAAGGAAAATAATCCAGCCTACCATTGACAGCATGCTTAGGTTGGAGGGGCAGTACCAACGCAACCACCCAACGGCATGGTTGTACAATGCGAAGCTGGCTAAAATGTTAGCGCTGGACCTTCTCCCTTTTTCATTTGTGGAAGGGGTGGGTTTCCTTGAATTTGTGTCAACCATCTGCCCTAAATGGAAGGTTCCCAGCCGGTCCTATTTTGCAAGAGTTGCTGTTCCAGCACTACATCATGATGTGCTGGAATTGGTTGGACAAGCTTTGCAGCAGAGTGCTGTTCACAATATCCACCTAACAACAGACATGAGGACCAGTTGCCAAGCCACTGATTACATGTGCATCACTGCACACTGAGTCTAATTTGCGGGGGTTAGAGATAAGCTATCTGAAGTAGGTGCTGTTGACACCGCTGAGATTTTTAAAGCTACTCGGAAACATGCAACTGTATCCATGTTCGCTATGGAGAAATCTCATACTGCTGTAAACATATTGGACGGGTTAAGATTGGTTTTGTTTCCACAGATAATGGCAGTAATGTACTTAAGGCCATGGAGCTTGGTTCCTATTTCAGGGTTCAGTGTTTGGCGCACTGTATTAACATTATTGTTCAAGACTTTCTGAAAAAAGAAACCATAGTCAGCAACTTACTGACCACCTGCAGAAGAATATGCACTCATTTCAGCCATTCTTTTAAAGCTCGGAAGCAGCTGAGGATCATTCAACGTGACTATAGAATGCCAGTCAGAGCACTCGTCCAGGAGGTGGCAACACGTTGGAACTCAACTTATTACATGCTTGACCATCTGCTTGAGCAGTACAGGCCAATCAGTGAATATGTCATGCGAAGAGGGGATGCTACTGTTAAATGCATGAGCCTTCAGATGGACCAATGGTGCCTAGTTAAATGCCTGACTGAGATGCTTCTTCCTTTGGAGGACTTCACACGTGAAGTCAGCAAGGAGGACTGTACTATGGGCCAAACTATCCCATTGTTGCAAATGCTAGAGCATCAGCTGAAGGAGGTGTTTGAAGCATACAAAGATGTAGAGGAAAAAAAAGAAGCATATGAGTTGGTGGAGAGCTTAGCCCGTCGCTTAGCTGACAATACAAGGGTGCAAAATAAGATTTTGTCACAAAAACATTACATTTGTGCCACAATTCTGGATCCACGGACAAAATGGGCACTGAAGACATTAATTCCTTTTTCAGAAATGGATTTTGCCCGGTACAAAACTTGGATAGCTGAGTCAGCGAGTAAGTTGAAAAATGAACGGCTGCTAATTAAAAGCCCGCTAGATAAACCCACAACAAGTACTGCAGCAGGGCATCCGGCGTCAAGTTCAATGTCGGAGCCTGAGGGCAGTGCGTTTGGCTCAGAACACTCACCAACACTATCGACAACAGCAAGAACTGGATCTTCAGTCCCAGTAAAATCGTTACAGGATTGGTATATACAGCAAGGCATTGGTAAGTCCAGTGCTGATGCAACGAGAAAAGAGCCCGAAAAAAGTTTCGCACCCCTTAACATTGAGCGAATGGTCCAGGCCTATCTGGAAGACCCAACAGAGGTGTACATTGATCAAAACCCATTGAGGTATTGGTATGGGAAAAGGGCCCAATGGCCAGTGCTCAGCAGGCTGGCGATAAACTATCTGGCTTGCCCTGTCGCGAGTGTCTCTTCGGAACGTGTTTTAAGTGCTGCTGGTTCCATTGTAACAGTGAGAAGAACCAGTCTCTCGCCAAAAAACGTGGAGAGGTTACCGATGATCAAAATGAATCAGCACTTTATACCACCGACTTACACAATACATGAATCAAGGGAGGAAGATGAGGACGGCAGCTCAGGTGACAGAACTGGTGTGGTAGATGATGATTACCTACTTCTGGTTGAACCCCCAGAATTTGAGGACGAGCTATATTTCCCTGACAATTAGGCTTGCACTTCCAGTTCTTACTGTCTTCCTCCCTTATTTTCTTTTATTGGTGTATCTGTCTTTCTGGTTAGAAACTTTGAAACACAACAAATCCATCACCACCGTCTTCTAATTGTTTTATTGCCATATACAAGTTTCGGCTGGCTGCATATCACAGTACACTCCTCCGAATTCTGCTCCTCCATCCTCCTGAATCTCCCTAAATCCATTGCCCTCAAGAAGTCAGATGATGATTGGATGATGCAAAATAGACGAACAAAGAAAAAATATTTCCTAGTCCCTCCAAAAGAAGTGGAACATGATTGATGATGACTACTATAGCTATCCTCCTTTGGGATCCGAGAGAGACTGCCCATTAACTGAAGATGAGAAGGAACAGGTAATGAATGATGCCATGCATTAGACGCTGACTGAGTGATTTTGTTGTTGTTTGTTGTGCATGAAGTTACTTCATTGTGTACTTTATGAAATAATCTACACACTAAAAGTCACTCAAGTCCCTTTTCACTTCTTGTATTTTCAATAACAAATTTGTACTTCTACTGCAGGCCGATACATTGCATTTTGAATATAGAAAGGGGACTCACTCGGTACACGCAGACTGAGTTGAACAACACCATCATGATGACCACAGTGACATAGTATCTTCACAGTCACTCAGTACACGGATCGGAGATGATTGATGGAATAAGTCAGGCTGTATCATGAGTGGCATAAAAGGTAAACAACAACCACAGCAGACCTAAATGTCTGTGTAGCGGTGGAGTCAAGTGTGGCGGTGCTATGACTGCGGTGCATTGATTTAGTCACTTAAATTGTAAAATGCTATGTTGCTGGATATGTGCTTTGTCCAACTCTTTCTAAAAATGTACGCTAAATGGAGGATGTGCAAAGGGTGCCGTCACCGTGGGCCTGCTCTGTCCTGTTGGTGTTGTAGGTTAATGCTGGAAACTGACTAGAGTAGAGATGATGCATCCATGCCGCCTCGGAAAGTGTTCTTGTTGCACTACACCATAACTTGTGCATTTTTTTCAACTTGGTTTCGATCTCAATATCTCTTTTGTTTTTGCATCTACAATTACAGGCTGGGCCTTACCCTGTGCAATACTTGGGAAAACAATGCACACTTACCTTACCAATGAATCTACATCTGCCAGGCAGGCAGTGGCGTCATCCAAGATTGATGGACGGAGCATCCATGGAAGGGAGGACCAAGAGGAATGCCGAGATTCAACTCACCATTTGACCAGATTAACACAGTAACAGTATCAACTTTCATCATCTTTTAAAATAATTTGATTCATTTTTTTGTCTACAATCATTACAACAGTGTGTTCTTGTTGTTATTACTATTATTAACATTAGGTTTGCTCTCTGTCTATAATTCATCCCTACAGATATTTTAAAATTTTCTTTGCTATCTCTAAAAGTAAGCCCGGTAACACTGAACACAAACTGTATGTAATCCGGGTCTCCTTATCATCATCATGCATGCATTTCCTTTTTCTCCCTTAACATATTGATATGGATATGGTAGTCTACAAAGATTCTGTCATTTGATGTTTGTTCATGCGTACTGTTTTTCTTTCTCAAACCTTTCCCCAAACCCCCCTTCCCAACCATTCAACAAACCCTAACCCTCTTCCCCCGGGCTGTGTGACTTATTGAGGTATGACTACATTAAATGTACACCAATAATTTATCACATGCTTGCTGGGGTGGATGTGGCAAAAGCAACAGTACTTAACCAAATGAACCTAATACATCAGCATTAATTCCCGGCATTGATTGGATCAATGGATTTCATTTGTTGTCATCCTCCTACACAGCACTAACAGTTACGCTTGTGTCCAGTGTACTGTAGGCCTAGTCAAGTGACTCGACACAACTAAAGTTTATAACTCTGTGTACTACTAGGCTATCCCCACCACCATTATGTTTTGTTGTATTTTGGCATATTATTGTTTGGCAGTAAGTTCTGTGCTGTACTTCATTCTACTACTCCTCAAAGAGTCTCTCTCAGGCTACTGACTGTCTCATTTTCTTTGTCTGCAAATGCTGCTGCCAGTGTCTACTACTACTACTACCACCACCACAACCATGGCATGTTAGGAAAGAAACCATCCTCACCATGCAGCCATCGCTGTGGCTAAGTTAAACATCAAGCAAAGGTAAGAGAAGTTTGAGGGAGGCATAATTAATAATGGACATGTTTTCATTAATTCAATTCCACACACCCCTTTGAGTCCAGTTAAAGAGTGCCTAGAGTAGAAGAGACGGACAGTACTAGTATGACAAGTCACTCAGTGACGGGTGCCATATCTATCTGTTTCTGTCTTACAAAGTTATCCAATTATTACAATCAAACACTGGCTGTGGGCGGCCCTGCACCAGCAAGGAAAGAAGGATACAGTGTGATGTAAAACAGTAACCCCACCCAGAAAACATTAACAACATTGTATGTAAAGTAGAAATATATTATTTAATACCCTAACAAAAATAAACTATGTAAAAAAATCCCACACCTGACCCACCCCTCTCCCTAACCCCAACCAATGTCCGTAAAGAAAATGTCCAATTGTCCAAAACAGACAACCCAACGCCCGATTCCCACCCACCCCAAGAATAATTTAAAAAGGGGCAATAAACAGGGTCTAAGTTCGGCGGGCTTTTTTTAGGAGGACACAAACTTGCTCCTCCAGGCGGGCAACACGGCGCTTCAATGCGCAGCAGTTGCAGCCACAGGAGGAGGGGGCAGCACTGATGGAGGGGCAGCAGCGGGCGGCTGCCAGACGGTGGCGCCGTACCACTGGAGGGCGGTGGCTGGGGCCCGGGGCATTGGAGGAGGCTGCAGCTGCTGCCGCCTCCTCCTCCTCCTCTTCCAGAACCACCAACCGATGATATTCAGTCTGTATGGCCTCCAGTTTCTGGCGCTGGGCCTTGGCTGCCAACACCATCCGGTCAGGTTTCCCCTTGGGAGGAGTAGCTATATATGAAGAAGAAAAAACAAGACTATTGTAAAATATACTCTTAGCAAAGCAGTAAGACAAATTATTTCTACACATAGTGTCACAATAGCACTAGCAAGCACAGTACATAACATTTGTGGTATGTACTATCTATCCTCCCACTTTCTTGAACTTTAACATTTGTTGGAGTTTCAGGCATTCAACCAACCATGCATCTGATTCCTA
The DNA here is from genome assembly GCF_964204655.1 of Triturus cristatus. Taxonomy (NCBI): domain Eukaryota; kingdom Metazoa; phylum Chordata; class Amphibia; order Caudata; family Salamandridae; genus Triturus; species Triturus cristatus. The sequence continues at coordinate 1,008,430,633 of NC_140593.1, read as the reverse complement.
TCAGCCACCTATGCATGCTGCATGCATCCCACAAATCCTTCTCTGCCAGTCATAAATACTAAATCACGCCCGTCCTTCTTCCTTCCACTCTTCTTTCCCTTTTCGTTCAACCCATCCATCAAGGTCATCTGATCTGACTTTTAGTCTTTTCCATAAAACTTTCACAGCTGAGTTGAAATCAGATAGAAGAGGCCATTGGTTACTCAACACTCCCGCCACCAATGCTTTTACTAATGCTAAGTAAAGGGTGTCTTCAACCGTTCACAACAACTTCTTACTTAGTAAGTCAACTGTACAATATTATATAGTACACCCTTGCAGTGAGTGTAATGTCAATAAGGATTAGGAATCTAACTTACCACCGCCCGCCACTGCTGCTGGCTCACCCCCTGCAGCTCCTCCTGCAACTGCCACCTCCTCCTCTCCTCCGTCAGCAGCCGCGTCGCCTTCGCCGCTGGCCCCGGCACTGGTGGTTGGTAGTGCGCCTTGAAATAACATTACACATTTTTTAGGTGTCATATCCCCCTCCCCCTATTTTTCACTAGCAGATTGAAAAATGAGTTAATAGTAATACATACATATACAACATACATCACTAGTACAAATGAGGTAGTAGTAGAGTAGACACTAGTAGTTATATGGTCCCTAGGGTCATTCTAGTCTTTGCTTAGTTAGCCCGAGCCATGCTACCATTTTACCTTTGTGTCTTTTATTTTAGTAAACGCGTCATTACCTCGCAGCTTGTTGTATAAAGAATAATGCCTTTGAGCCCACATGAGCTCATACTGCTACTGTTTAAGCGCTGTGTACAAGGTCAAACAAAACAAGCCACTTTGTTATGGAGTTCTGGTGTTAGTCCATATTGCTTATCCAAAATGCTACACTTTTTGCCACGACTGAGAAATGCAATATACTAAAGCGCACCATTTTGCTCATAACAGACGGAAGATTCCCTTCTACGAACCAGAGCTTTGCAGAGCTTATGATGTAACCAGTCCTAGCTTCTTCTAAGGTGAGGGGTCCACAGAATTCGCTCAGAGATCTTCATTTATAATTTTATATAAACTATATTCCTATTCTTACAAAGGGGATGGTGGGGCTTCCACCACTGCTCACTTATCAATCATGATTTCGCATTTTATTTTCTTCGTTCTATGGATTTGTAGTTGTTGTAAGTGTAACCAAGTGTAACAATGTTTATAGTTTTAATCGTATGCATTTTGCTGTTGGTGCTGCATTATAGAACAACGTACAGAGCTTGTCAGTTGCAAATAATTTTTTTTAACTTACATAGACTCGGTGGTATTTGGCGGTAAGAGTTGGTGGCAGCTACTCCCCGCTGGGCGCCGAGCACGAACATTTTGTCAATATAATTTGCTTTCAGAGGCTAATAATTGTTTTAAAATGCACATTGTGCAGTGACACTGAGTCAAAGCTCGCTTTTTTAAATAATCGAAACTGTTGATTGTGTATATGCTGTTTTAGAATCACCCTGTAACAAGAGCACATACTTGCACTCACCAGTGACAATCTTCGTTAGCCGTGGACTGTTTCCGCGTATTTTAGAGGCAACCGGCATCCTAGCCAATCGCGGTTGTCGAGGGCGGGACAGGGGCGGCACCTGACGGAGTGTCGAGCGGTTAGCGCTCTAGACCTCCGCTTCCTGGAGAGTATATAGCCACTCGGAGGCCCCCAGCGCGCAGCGATGGCGCGCAGGGTAGGCGCCTTTGACTGCGCCAAAGACGAGCCTAAGACCAGCCCGTCTGTGCCCGTCCGGGCCAGGTCGGGTCACGGGGCAGGAAACGCTAGTCCGGGTAAGATCACTGTGGATCAGTTAAGGTCTATGCGCCCAAGGAGCAATAGTAAATGCTCAGTCTTAAAGCCTTCCCTAACGGGTATACAAGTATGCCCTCACTGTACATTTGCTCTTACAAACGTTCAGCCTCACCCAGAGGTATCACACAAACCTAAGCTATCTACTCAAACCTCTGTTTTAAATTCTCGCACATTCACATTTTATACTGTGAATTGTAGATCACTGCCTCAACATAAAGCTGATATCTACCACCTCCTAGCTGAAGAAAAACCTTGTGCGCTTTTTCTAACAGAGACCTGGTTGCATGATGGTGCAGGCCCCGATGTAGCCGCTGCCCTTCCCTCTAACTATGCCATTGTTAGAGTAGACAGGGATAAACAAATAGGAGGGGGCATCGCTGTGATCTTTAACAGGGATTTTAATTGTGACTTTGAAAAAGTAAATATCCCTGGATGTGAAGCAGCTTTCTTTAAAATTTCATTAAATCCAAATTTTATGTTTTCGGGATTTCTAATTTATCGTCCTCCGGGAAACAGCAGTGGTTGGGCTGCAAACTTGGCTAATTTCATTTCGCCTTACTTTCTGAATGCCCAAAACTTGACCATACTGGGGGATTTAAATCTTCATTTGGATGATACATCTAATAGCATAGCGGTCAACCTGTTAGAGGATTTTAATACTTTGCATATGTCTCTACGAAATGAGGGACCCACTCATAAAGCTGGGCATCTGTTAGACCCCATTATTTCCAGTGTACAGGAGTTGAAATGGTTGAAAACAGACCCTATTTGTTGGTCGGACCATTTTTTAACGCTTTTTAGTATTACTCTTGAACATTTTAATTCGTCAGGCACTGCTTGCCCTCCAATGTTTATGAGAAACTGGAAAAAGCTAGATCTAACTGACTTGCAGAACGCGTTACAGGCATCCCTTCCTGTTCTGGGTGCTGATATGGAAAAGAATGCGCTGGAAGCCCACACCTGGCTTGAGAGAGCAGTCGACATCTGTCTGCCCGTTACCAGGTGTAGAGGGAATGTCCATCGTCCCCCGGTCCCCTGGTATACGGAAGCACTGAAACTAGAAAAAACCAAGTGTAAGGGACTTGAGAGGAAATGGCGCAAACAGTATGATCCTCTTAAAAAAGAAGCATATCGGAAGGCCAGAAACCTCTACCACACGGCCTGTGCTAGAGCTAAAGCAGCCTATGTAACAGAGACCATTAATACTGCTGCCAATAAAGCACGGACCCTTTTTAACACAGTTAAAGAATTAGCCGGAGCTAACTCTATGGCAGTTGCACGTCCCCTGACCCCTCAAAAATGTCAAGACCTTGCCACATATTTTGCGGAAAAGATCGAGACTATTCTTGCCAACATTAATGTTCCGGTGAGGGATGACAGGAAAGTTCCTCTTTTAGAAAGTCTACCAGGAAACAGACTTGTCTCCTGGCCAGCCATCTCCCTGGACATCTTGAAATCTTTAGCCACCTCCATCAAGTCGGGCTCTCCATGTGACCCTCTTCCAATTAATATTCTGAGTCAACTGGACGACAGGGCTTTGGGGATTATTGCCGAGACACTAAACGCCTCCATTCATCTGGCAACCGTCCCATCGTCCTGGAAGCACGCCATGGTCAGCCCTCTGCTGAAAAAGCCGTCGGCTGATCCAGAGGTACTGGCCAACTATCGCCCGATTTCCCTGCTGCCAGCATTCTCAAAAATACTGGAGAAGCACATCCATGGTGTACTTTCAACTTACACAGAGAATAACAACCTACTCCATTTTTCCCAATCGGGTTTCAGGGCAGGCCACTCCACCGAATCTGCCCTCCTGGGAGTCACGGAGAAGATCAGGGGACTCTTGGACGACGGGCAAACGGTTGCTCTTGTTTTGCTTGATTTAAGCGCAGCCTTCGACACCATCTCACACAACAGACTGCTTGTCAGGCTGAGTGAGGATGGTGTCGGAGGGGCAGCGCTGGACTGGATTAGATCTTACTTGAGCAACAGGACGTTTCAGATCTCGTCCTCACAGGCCCAGTCGGACATTTTTCTGTCACCCCATGGTGTGCCTCAGGGCTCAATTTTGAGCCCGTTATTTTTCAATCTGTATCTCCGCCCCCTCGCCGATTTGGCAGAACGGGTAGGTCTAGAACTTATGACCTATGCGGACGATTCGCAGATTATTTTTTCCCTTACCAACTCAGAATCTTCATCCCCCTCTGTGCTGAAACTAGGCCTCCAGGAAATCTTCAGCTGGATGTCCACGAACCAGCTAAAGTTAAATGGGGAGAAGACAGAGATTCTTCTCCTGGGGAAAAATAAAGATCTGTGGCAGGACACCCACTGGCCAACATCTTTGGGCGCCTTCCCCACCCCGGCTACCCAAGCTAGGAATTTGGGGGTGTGCATTGATGATTCATTATCAATGAAACAGCAGGCCAACAAAGTCGCTGGTGTCTGCTTCACGATCCTTAAATGGCTGAGGAAGATTATCTGGATGCTGCCTGAGGATACCCAGAAGACCGTAGTCAATGCACTAATTACATCTAGGCTTGACTACGGTAACATCTTATACCTGGGTTCCAATCTAGCCGTGATCAGGAGATTGCAGCTGGTCCAGAACTCCGCAGCCAGGTTGCTGTGCAAGATTCCTAGGACAGCAAGGATCTCGAAGCATCTGAGGAACCTGCATTGGTTGAGGGTAGAGAACCGAGTTCGGTTCAAAGCCCTGACATACATGTTTAAGATCAGGGCAGGAACTGCACCAAAATACCTGCAAAAATTGGTTAGGCCTCATGTTCCTGCACGCAATCTCCGTTCTTTAAATGGAGCAACTTTCGTGGTTCCCAGATTCAAACTGGCCCGAATGGGGGGGAAATCTTTCTCCCATCTGGGACCAGTTCTTTGGAATTCCCTCCCCTTAGCCTTACGGAAGGAGGAGAATTTTGCCAGTTTTAAGAAAAATGTTAAAACTTGGCTTTTTAATAAATAATTGTGGCCCTTGAAAGTTACTGCCTCTATGTTTTGCCCTCTTAGCCCTGGCGCCGGGAAACCCTTTGTGGGTATCTGTGCGCATTACAAATGCAAAAAATAAATAATAAATAAATTGGTGTGGATGGACTTACACAAGTGAGCGAGCGAAAGGAAGGGTGTGCAAACTGTGCATGTGCATTGCTTCCACGACTGAGAGGTCGGGAGTGTTATGTTCTGGATTGTCTACTCATTGGGTATCTTGGGGGGGTTCGGAGAGCTAATAGTAATGAAACACTATTATGACTAGTCAGGCAGGGGATTATGTTGGGTTCTGTTCTGATTGAGGTGTGAGTGTGAGGAAGGTCCAACCTCCCATCACCAACATCCTATTTTCTTGTGCAAAGTTCTGTATGTGGAAAATCCCTACAACAGTAGTAGTATGTCCTATCCTATCAAAATAGTAAAATCTGGTTGGGCATTTTGTTGGTGGGAATTGTCGAAAAACATCAAGATTAATAAAGCCTCAAAGATTAAGAAGTATAGAAGGAGTACAAGAGGACAACCCAAAGGACTGGACTCAATGGCTAGAGCTACTGGTGAATCTGAGTTTTATTTAAAACCTTTTAAATAAAGAGTGGCCAACTGGGCATGCTTAGCTACAGACAGACTAACAGTAGTAGTACAGAGAATAATAGCAGAGGCAGTTAGAGGCAGGGATAACAAAAATTTAGAAACAGATAGTCTAGATCGAAGGGTAATTGTTGGTAAAAAATAGCATTAGGAAACGGAAACAATAGTTCGGGGGAAAAAATACGGTGCAGTAAAAGTTAGTGAATAAGAATTATTAATATTTAAGGAAGACTTACTGGGGCCAGCAGAAGAGCCCTCGTTCTGGTCCTCTTGTCCGACTGGAACTGCCCCGCCGACTCTGCCCCCGTCTTCTTGCCCCTGGGTGCTGATCATGAAAGATATAAGAAAGAAAGAGACAAACATTGATGATTGTTGTGAAACAAATAAAACATTTTTATAAGACTGTCAAAAAAACATTTTTGTAAACAACAATTGCAATAAAATTGACCTATCTAATCTGGTCGACAAGTAGTATCTGGGAATTCGCGGACCGACTAGTTATTATTTATCTACACTAATCCAGTGTTCCATTCTGATTCCAGAATACTAACTAAGCCTAAGTAGTACGTACCACCTGACCTAGCCCACCTATTCCAGGCGTGCCAATTGTACATTAAGTAAGCATTTCCACTTCTTTTAGTCCTCAAAAACGCATAAATGGAGGACATATGCCTGTATTTTTGCATACACAAAATTGTTGGTTGGTTGATGCAGATGTTCTGCTAGTGCTAAGCCTATTACCACTCACTGAACAAACTACAAAAGGTTCTACTAAGGACTGGGGTAAGCACTAGCAGCACTCAGCAGCACGTGACGTAATAGAGGGGGCGTCACGCGTCACAGACCACTAAAAAATTACAAACCTATAATAAGTAACTAAACCTAAGTATCAATCCACCCCTATCTCTTAGTGACAGGACAAAGGAAGGACTAGAGTCACTCTAGCATTACCTAACTTAAGTTTTCTAAAATAAACTCCTACATAATCACGCAAAACGAGCGCAAACGCAAAGTTGCAATTAACAAGATTAGTAGCGCAGAGCTGTGTCATAACAATCACTGAAGACTTTTAAACGTAAATTACCTGTAATGTAAGCAGAAGCATTCTAGCTGGTCGGAAAAAAATATATTCGCAATATATAACACAGAACAGAAGAACAGACACAAAGTAGTAATAATTAAATAGCTACTCACCAAGACCCGGGACCTCCACTCCTCGCAGGTCCAGCAGGTCCTGCTCCCAGTCCAGGATATCGCACCACCGGTGCGTCAGCTGGTTCTGGCTGCGCCGGACACCAGAGCAGCGAAACACTACCCGGCACACCTTTTCCCACCGCTGCCGACGCTCCCGAAGCCCGTACCCGGACCCAGGCCTGCCACCTGTTGCCAGGGTTAAGGGGAGGTGGCGCTGCACAAAAAAAAACAGTGCAGCCAACTCCACCTCCCCAAATAAGGCCTGTGCCTGCACTCCTTGTGGTCGCGGCTCAGGCTGCGATGCACCCTGTGGCCCTTTGCCATGGTTCTGGGGTAGGCGGGGGGCGGGGGGCGGAAAAGAAAAGGTAAAAATTAAAAAAGCAAGTAAAAGAAATTTAAAAATGCAGGTAATAGAAAAAGAGTGAAAAAGTAGTTAAAAACACACAAAAAGTAGACAAAAACAAAAAATATAGAATCAGGAAAATAGAGAGAAATAATAAATAAAAAAGATCAAAAAAAAGTTTGCAGAAACAAAGGATTGAAAAGATAGAGGGAGGATTGAAAAGCAGGCCCCGGACCATAGCATAGATTGAAAAACAAGATGGCCGCACCCATTGCGACCGCATGGGCAAGTTCGCGAGATATTTTCCCCCCGAGCACGCAAAAAGCGGCGCGAACACGCAATAGGCGTTCCTGAACAGGAAATACCTATCGCGAACAAGCGCGAGCATGCATTGTGCGACCTGGAACAGGAAATAGCATCGCGAGCCCATGGGCAAGTTGGCGACACATTTCGAACGCAATCACACAAAAAACATCTCGAACAGGCAGGGCAAAAACTTCTGTGTCTTCGAGTATTTTTCCGCATGTTCGCGGAGATTGTTAGCGTTTTCGCGAAGATTTGCGTAACGCGATTATGCAATTTCCGCCCACCCTTAGTGAAGAATGCCTGCTGCAGAGACCACGTGTTCTAGCGCTCAGCGTTTCATCTTTTAGGAGCAGGCAACTATACTGCTACATCAGTTTGGCAATTTTAGACTTTTAACTACTGCTTAATTTGCGACGGGGTCTACTAGCACCCACATGGGCACTTAATAATTTATGAGGACCTCAGAATACAAGTGGACTTCAGCCCCTGAGCAGCAGTGCGCCAAGAGGCGCATTTGCAGGGTGGTGTAAAAAGGGGGCATGGCCTTGGACCACCTCTCTTCAATTCAGCTGTGTGGTGCCTACTGGAGGTACATGGTGGGCTAGTTGGCCCCCAGGGACCCTCAGTATTCAAGGGGACTTAATCCCTTAACTTAGAATGCACCAGGGGGCATGTTTGCAGAGTGGTGGAGTAAGGGGGCATGGCTTTTGTTCACCTCTCAGGGCTTACTGGAGGTAAGAAGTAGGCTAGTTGGCCCCTAAAGCACCCCCAGCAGTGAAGAGGAATTCAATACCCATCCAAGAGCGTTCCAGGAAGCGCGTTTGTAGAGTGGTGGGCAAAGAGGGAGTGGCCTGCTCTGAGAACTTAGCAATCCTACTGTGTGGGACTTTCTGGAGGTAATAGGAGGGGTAGTTGGCCCCCAGGCATGTCCTTGGGGACCAACTACCCCTCTTGTAACCTCCAGTAAGTCCCACACAGTGGGATTGCTAAGACGTCTTCAGAGGCCATGCCCCCCTTTCTCCACCACTCTGCAAACGCGCCTCCTGGCTGACTACAGGATGGGGGATGAAGTCCAATTTACTCCTGAGGGACTTTGGGGGCAAAGAAGCCCTACTGGTACATCCTGTAAGCCCTATGCAGTGGAATTCCTGAGCTCTGGTCGGAGGCCCAGCACCCTTTCTCCACAACTCTGCAAACGTGACTGCTAGTTAAAGAAGTGTTTGCAATGTAATATGTTTCGCATTTGCAAGAATTAGAGCTATTGGCATTGTAAATGCAAACATTTTTTACTAATGTTTTTTGGAGTTTGAAGATTTCAGCCATGGCTAAATCTCCGCCACCGGCTGGAATCCCCACCTCCGGGCCAGAAGCTCTGCCTCTGGGCCAGAAGCTCCGCATCAGGGCCAGAAGCTCTGCCTCCTGGCCAGAAGCCCCGCCTCCTGGCTGGAAGCTCCGCCTCTGGGCTGAAATCTCCGACCCGAGTGCGGACGTAAAGTTAGTAGTCGTAAATCCATTCTGTGAATACTAAAAGTAGTAAGTGCATTCTGTGAATACCAAAAGTAGTAAGTGCATTCTGTGAATACCAAAAGTAGTAAGTTTAGGATTTTGTCTTAAGTTAATTCTGTGAATCAGGGCCCTTGTATATATATATATATATATATATATATAGAGAGAGAGAGAGAGAGAGAGAGAGAGAGAGACTCACCAAAGAACAGTTTCCATCACACACGTTTAGTTTTTCATCTTCCTCCAGCAGTAGAAGATTCTTTGCTCAGAGACTGAGTTACCTTTCATCATTCATATATAGAGGCAAACAGCTGAACAGCTTTTCATGAAATTCGGCAGGAATATAGATTATGGTCTGGAAAGGATCTTTTTTGCTATTTAATGAAAATCAGTTCAGTAGTTTCTTAGTAATAAGTGACAAAATCTTAGTGATTTAATGGCCCGCAGTATACCGCTGTATTTTGCGGTATCCTGCGGTGCATAGCGATGACAAAACAGAATATTGTTGGCTATTGAAAGTCTTTACAAAAGAAAAAGGGAGCCATATTGTTTAGACCACACTTTAGCTGTGTTCTGGTTTTCTAAGTGAGATAGAGGTTATTACAAGATTTAAAGCTATAGGACAAAGTTTGTATAGGTAGGGAAAAGTAGTTTTACTGTTTCATATTTTTTTTAAGGTTTATGTAGTACCATGGAACTTTCTCGACACTATCTTGGAAGTACAGTGGTACCTTTGTAAACTTATAAAAATCAAAAAATTAACATATGACAAAAGACACTGTGCAAAACACCACTCTGCTTTACGACACACCCTTCCACTCTACAACACACCACTTCACCCTATGACATGGCAATCCACTTTATGACACTCCAGTCCACTCTACATCAGTCTACACCACTGAACTCTACGAAACACCACTGCATTGTATGACACACCACTCCACTCTATGACATGCCACTCGGATATACACCACTAGACTCTATGCATCTTCACTCTATGACATGCCACTCAACTCTACTCTACGACATGCCACTGCAATTTATGCCACTCCACTCTACAACACTCAACTCAACTATATGCCTGTGCACTCTACACCACTCTACACCATTCGATGACTTTCTATGACACACACTGCACTCCATGACAGGCCACTCCTCTCTACTACACGCCACTCCACTCTATGACTAGTCACTCCACTCTACAACACTTTACTCATATCTACAAGACTCAAGGCCGTTCCATCTTATGAAGTGCCACCCAATCTACAATGCCATTCCACTCTGCAACATGTCACTCCACTCTGCAACATGCTACTCCACTCTATGCCCCTCCACTTTAAGACACTCACAAACATTTTCCTGGGGGCCGCAAAGTTTGGTCTATGAAGTGACCGAGGGCCGCACTGCTGCCGGGGGGTGTAAGGTGGGTGTGGGGGGGAAGCAAAGCATGTATATCTAGTGGCTGCCTTTAAAAATTAAGGTGTTCTTAAGGTTAAGGGCCTAGTTACTTCCTTTCCCTAACTGCAAATTGACCTTTAAATAAGTGCTTGCTGCATATTTAACATTTTATTTTCATGTTAGTGCTGATTCAAGTAAATAGCAGCCCAGTGCTGTTGCTGCCCAGGGGGCTGCATGTAAAGGTCAGGGGGGCCGCATGCGTACTTTGAGTATCACTGCTCTACAACATGCCATTCTATGGCATGTCACTCCATTCTGCTCTATGGCACCCCACTACACCCTGCCACACTCTACTCCCCTCTGCACCCCTGCATTCCATGCCACTCTACTACATTTCATGACACTCTACAGCATGCAACTCCACTCTATGATATTTTGCTCCACTCTACGACATCGCACTCCACTTAAAGACACTGCATTCCACTCTCTGACTCTCCATGCCATTCTACTTTATGACATGCCCCTCTACTCTATGACACACCACTCCACTCTACACCACTTCACTCTATGCCGCTCTACTCTACGCCAAGACACTCTGCATCATGGCGTCCTATGCCACTACACTGTACACCATGGCACTCTATGCCCTGACGCTCTATGACAAAACACTGTACTATACTCCACTCTACACTCTCCACTCTATACCACTCCACGGTACTCCTTTTCATGACACAACACTCCACTGTATGACACTCCACGCTACTCTATGACAGTCCACTCTGCAACATGCCACTCCACTACATGGCATGTCACTTGACTCTATCACACCCACTCCACTCTATGACATGCCACTCAAGCCTACAGCATTCCACTGTATGTCCTTCCACTTTAAGACACTCCACAACACACCACTCTATAACATGCCCCTCCACTATACTCTATCACACACCACTCCACTCTACACCATTCCACTCTACTCTACGACATGCCACTCATCTCTAGGCCACTGCACTTTATGCCACTCCACTCTACAACTCTTGCCTGTACGCTACGACATTCTACATCATGACACACTGCACCACAACACTTTATGTCATAACACTATACAACATAAAACTCTGCAACACTACACTATGATGCTCCACTATAAGACACTACACTCTACAACACTCTCCTCTACTGTACTCTACAACACACTGTACTCTACAACACTCTACTCAACAACACTCCACTCGATGACACTCCAATCTATGATTATATGACGTTACAACGCATGCAATTATAACACATGCTTTTACAACGCAGTCTTTACATCGCAACTACCATTACATTGCATGATTTTGCAACGCATGCCATTACAACACATTTTTAAAAACTACCATTACAACGCATTCCATTACAACACATACCATTACAACCCATACCATTACAACGCATAATACTTTTAGTGCAACAGTAGGGTAAGTGTTGGATAGTGTAGGGGTAAAAATTACTAAGCATTGGATAGTGTAGGGGTGAAAAATACTATTCCCACTCCAGTGAGTGCAACAGTAGGGAAAGTGTTGGATAGTGTAGAGGTAAAAATTAGTATTCCCATGCATCCCAAAACCCATACCCACCCTAAAACTAAAACAATCTCTATTACTTACCTCATGATGCGTTGTAATGGCATGCGTTGTAATGGTATGAGTTGTAATGGCATGCGTTGTGGTGACATGCATTGTAATAGCATGCATTGTAATGGCATGCGATGTAAAGGCAGTTGCATTGTAACAGTTGCGTTGTAAAGGTAGGTCGTTGTAATGATTGCGTTGTAATGGATGTTGCCCCACTCTACGATTTAAAACACAATCTTATTTAAAAAAATACATTGAAATTCAGTGAAAAATCCAAAGGTTGCGGATAAGTTAGTGCTAGGAAAACGCAATTAATTGTTTTTATAGAATACCAACTTAAACTACACATACCTTAGAAATTCTAAAGTTACAGTTATAACTTAAAGTAATAATTTTGGCCTGACCAGAACTTTTTATAATGTGCACTCCACCGTGCCCAGTGTTGTCAATTTGCTAGCAAGACTACATGAACTATAAGTTGCACCTTCCCCATACACTGCTTATAACCTTTCATATTACATCACTTTTAGTATGTTAAATCATAGCCTTCATAACAGCACTCATGACATCTCAAATGACATGATTTATGAGAACACTGTGTATGGTAGCAGGGTGAGTTATAGCTTGTGTAGTTTGGCTAGCTAGTATATGGATATATCTTCAGTCAGATAAACACATACCTACTTTACCTATACCATGTGTCGTAAAGGTATGTGTGGTAAATGCATGGGTGGTAATGGATACATGGTAAAGGGCAGGCATGTGTGGAAAAGACTGCATGATAAAGGATGTTTTTCCTCCTTGTGGGTGGGAAGCAGGTAGGGATGTGTGTGGTCCACTTCCCCCATTCATGGGCACATGGGGAGGGAGTTGCACAATCGAATACGGGGGGAGATGCGGCTGCACCCACCTTATTTCTGGTCTCTTGTTCCAGGGAGATGAGGTCCCCTGGGGCTATTTGCATTTGTCAGGCCGGGTGGATGGTGTTCCTAGGGCCAAAAGAGCTTCCAGTGAGGTGCCCCACACATGCCCCCTCTCCATTTAAAGTATAACATTGGGTTTCCATTGACGCCCCAGGAGTGCATTAATCCCGGGCCCAGACTCACCCCAGAGGTATGATTAGAAAGTAGGACAGAGCCCTATGCATCAGTTTCCTTGATCCGTAATGTCAAACGTTTAAAGGTGCATTCCTCTGTCCTGTAGGGCTGATTTTCTTCCTCTTGGGATCATTTTTCCTCTGGTGGCATGGCCTAGGTACCAGGAGCCTGTTCATCAGGCTTCATGGCCTTTAAAGGGGTACAGTTTGCTGGGAGTTTTTATATATTGGCTTCCTGCTCCAGCCTTCTTCTATGGAATCCAGGTCCTTTTCCTCAACTGTTCCTCAGGGAGCCTCGGGGGGCCCAGGGCACTGCTACTGGGGAGACTCATCTTAGTCCTTGAGGTCAGCTGGTGACAAATCCCTTACTTCATCTTTGCAGGGCATCAGGTGACTTCTCTTTTAAGATGGATGTCCTTTCTGTAGTCATCACATTCCAGGTCCAGAGGTGTTGCAACTGTGTCGAAAGAGGGAGGAAAGTTCTAGATGCCAGGCACCCCTGGCCAATCTTAGGATGCCACATCATCCCTCCACCCCTGTTCCAACCGTTTTGCACAGCATTATGGACAATCCAACATAGCAACTTCAATTTTTCTAAGGAAAGAGCTCCTTTCAGGGCCCCAGGTCCTCCCCTAACTGTCATCATTGCCTGGTCCCTCCCCTCCAAAACTTCAAAGGTGAGCCCCTACTGGATTAGCTCCAGAGGTTTGCCGTTTGTTCAAGTGTACCTGGGGTGTCCTAGCCCAGGTGCTGAGTAACAAGCTAATTACCAGATGCAGATATCCCCCATTCCCACATGCTCTGCAAAGAACTGGGTCAATCACTGATAATTGCTCATTTTGTGTGGGAGGTATTTGTTCCCTCTGCGGGGAAGCAGAGTATTTAACATGGCCCAGAAAGGGGGACAAAGGCCTGGAATCTGATTATGAGCTACCCCAGAGAAATATGACAATTCCTGAAGTACAATAAGATATGGATGTAGTGTGTTGGGAACTACAAATTAAAATTTGGCATGTATGTGTAACCCCAGTTTGTTACGTGACTGGACCCTGACGGCCTACAAATGAAAGCGCACTTAAAGGCAGGTTTAACATATATATACATATATGGATATACACAGAAGGGTTAGTCTGGAGCCAAGAGGACTTCCTCCCCCAACCAGCAGGGCACCAGGAGACGCGTTTGCAGAGTGGTGGAGAAAGGGGGTGTGGACTCCAAAGACCACTCAGCAATCCCTTAGCAGCCAAGAGAACTGTATCCCCCCACCAGCAGCATACCAGAAGGCACGCTTGCAGGGTGGTGGAGAAAGGGAGCAGGACCTCTGGAGAGTTGCCGGGAATTTTTTCTTCTTTTCTTTTGTTAGGGCATGGGGGCTGTGTTTTGGCCTCAGGAAAACCATTCCCCGGGCCCTGCCTCTAGTCAGGGTGCCCTGGTCCCACCCACTGCCAATTTTGGGTATGGGGGGGGGGGGGTGCCTGAAGGACTTTGTGGTCCCTGCCGGAGCCGGCATTGTTTTTGGACAGAGGGAGCTGCTGAGCATGTAGCTCCCTCTGTCCAAAAGCAATTCTGCTCCACTTCTAGTAAGCAAGAGCAAGAGTTTGCTATGACTCAGCAGGAGCGGTGAAGCTTTTGCCAAGCCACAACAAACTGCAGTGTCCCGGGGGTGGGCAACCTGGGACATAGCAGTAGCCAGCGCTGGAGGTGGTGGTCCTCAGGGCTCCTGGAGGGGGGCTGTGAGGCCTCCCCCCTTTGTTCTAATTTGCCCTGGGGAGGAGGCAATCCCCGAGGATGAGGGGGAGTCTGAGCAGCCTTCAGCATCAATTACAACTAAAGCCCCGGGAGGTGGTGGTCCCCGGGGCGGCAGGGGGTCTGCAAGTCCCCTGAATCAATTACAATTAAAGCTCCGGGGAGGTCCCAGGGATTCCAGGGGGTCTGCGCTACCCCCACATCCAGGGAGGTTGTAGCCCCTTGGGCTCTGGGGGTACTGCACAGCCCTCCTGCATTTTGTGAACATTAAGCCATGGGGAGGTGGCAGTCCCGGGGCTGAGGGTGTCCAAGAGGCTTCCCAATGGACAAAATTAAGAAGCCCTGGGGAGGTGGTGATCGTCTCCTGGCAGTGGGGAGGCCGTACGGGACTCCTTAGCATTTTTTCACAAAGCAGTGCCATGTAGGTGGTTGTCCCTCAGGGATATGAAGCCCCAGGAGGGGGGGCATGCTCCCCCCTCCTTTATCTGTATAATGGCACCAGGACCTTGCCCACCTGAGGGCCGATAATGAACGAAGCACGCGAGCCCATACTTTTTTTCTGGCTGGATCAGGATATCCGGATTACTTTTTTTAAACAAATGCGTTCTTTGGCCTTGCGGGACCCCCTACCAAATGTTCTAAAGGGTCAGGGTGTTTCTACCCTGCCCCCATTTTTTTTACATTTTTTGTGGGACTCAGTTCAACCGAGTCCAAAGATGGCTGCCAACACTTCCTGGTTGAAGTGTTGGCAGCCAATCAAATTTCAGTAGGGTTTCAGTAGGATTTTGGACTCCCAGATATCTATATTTTTAAACCTAAATATCTCTGAAACTATTGAACGGATTTACACCAAATCACAAAAAGCATAAGTTCTGGACCAACATCTAACTTTCTGCCAAATTTAGTGTAATTATGTTCAGCGGTTCGGAAGTGCTGGCAGCCATCTTGGGACTCAACTTGAAGCTAATTCCCATAAAAAAAGTAAAAAATGAAGAAAAGGGGGCAGAGTAGGTATACCCGGACCCCCCAGATTTGATGGGGAGGTAGCACAGGGACCCCACCACATTTTAAAAGCATTTATATTTTAATTTTGCTGCAAAGTCACGGTGGGACGATGAATCTGCAGCAGAATTAAAAAAATAAGATGTGCGGTCTCCCATGTGTCTTTTTTTTCATGCCCCCAGGTTTTCCATATCCCAGGGGCATGAAGGAGGGGGGATCATGGATCCCCCTCTTGGGCTCATCAGAATCCCCAGGGGGACCACCTCCCTGGGGCTGTAATATTGAAATTGCGGGGGGCCTGCTCGCCCCCCCGCAGCCCTGGGGACCACCACCTCCCCAAGGCACACTGTATTTTTTGTTTAATGCTGCTACCCGGGGACCACCACCACCCTGGGGCACTTTTAGAAACAAATGTGGGGGGCCCGCTCAGCCCACTTGCTGCCCTGGGAACCAGCACCTCCCTGGGGCTAGCTGCAAGATGAGAGGGGGCCACACGGACCCCCTCCAGGAGCCTTGTATGTCCCTGGTGACCACCACCCCGCAGGGATGGCAGCAAATGTCCCAGGGTGCCCACCCGTAAGACATTGTAGTTTGCTTTGGCATGGCGGGAGCACCATTCCCACCATGCCATAGCAAACTCTGGTCTGCTTCATGGAAGCGAGAGCATTAAAAATGCCCTCACTTCCTTGAAGTGGAACAGAATTGTTTTTTGAAAGAGGGAGCTGCATGTCAGCAACTCCCTCTGTCCAAAAGCAATGGCGGCTCCAGCAGTAGGTGGGGAGCCGGCAGGGACAGCAGAGGCCTTGAGGCTTCCCCTGTGGTGCCCAAGGACCTGGCCATGCCCCGGGGGATGGCGTCCCCGGGGCAATATTGACCCAGGGAGGAGGGATGCCCTGGCCCCCACACTCCATTACAAAAAATTATGAAAGCCTGGCCCCGGGGGATGGGGTCGAAATAGGCCTGGGGAGGGGACCGCCCCCTCCCTATTAAAAAAATTAAATAAATAAAGGCCAAGCCCAGGGAGATGGGGTCCCCAGGACTGACATTGGCCGGGGGGGCGTGCAGGACATGCGGCCCCCCTCGCATGTTAAAACAATTTTTTTAAATAAAAAGGATCAGGCCTCATGGGATGGGGTCCCCGGGGCCCAAAATGGTTGACTGACGGGGGAAATACGGCCCGCCCTACCTAAAAAAAAAAAAATTCCGCAATTCGCGGGAGGCCCGCCCACTTTCTCCACTGCTCTGCAAATGCACCTCCTGGCATGCTCCTGGTTGGAGGATGAAGTCCCCTTGACTGCTGAGGTTCCTTAGGGGCCAAGAAAACCTCCTGTTACCTCAAGTAAGCCCCACACAGCGGGATTGCTGAGAGGTAGTCAGAGGCCATGCCCCTTTCTCCACCACCCTGCAAACGTGCTTCTTGGCGCACTGCTGGTGGGGTAATAAGGTCCCCTTGCTTTCTGAGGGCCTCAGGACTAAAGTGGAATTCTTCCCCCAAGCAGCAGTGGGCCCGGAGGTGAGTTTTCAGAGTGGTGGAGAAAGGGGGAGTGGCCTCTGACCATTTCTCAGCAATCCAGCTGTGTGGGCCTTACTGGAGGTAACAGGAGGGCTAGTTGGCACCCAAGGACCCTCAAGAGCGAAGAGGACTTCATCCCCCAAAAAGTAGTGCGCCAGGAGGCACGTTTGCATAGTGGAGGACGAAGAGCGCGGGCCACCAAAAACCTCTCAGCAAACCCACTGTGTGGGGCTTGCTGGAGGTGACTGGCGGAGTACTTGTTCCAAAAGGACCCTCAAGAGCCAAGGAGACTTCATCCCCCAACCAGTTGTGCACCAGGAGGCATGTTTGCAGAGTGGGGGAGAAAGGGGGTGTGGCCACCATAAACCTTTCAGCAAACCCATTGTGTGGGACTTGCTGGAGGCGACAGGAGGGGTAGTTGGTGCCCAAGGACCCTCAGTAGCCAAGGGAACTTCATCTACCTACTAGTAGTGCGCCACAAGTCGCGTTTGCAGAGTGGTGGACAAAGGGAGCATGGTCTTCTACAATGTCTCAGCAATCCCACTATGTGGTACTTACTGGAGGTAACCGGAGGGGTAGTTGGGCCCCAACTACCCTTCCTGTTACCTCCAGTAAGTCCCACACAGTAGGTTGGTAAGAAGTGTTTGGAGGACCCATCCCCTTTCCCTACTGCTCTGCAAACGTGGCTCGTGGTGCACTACTGATTGGGGGATGAAGTCCACTTTACTCCTGAGGGACTTTGGGGGCCAAGAAGCCCTTCTGGTACCTCCTGTAAGTCATGCACAGCGGGATTCCTAAGAGCTGGTTCGAGGCTCAGCCCCCTTTCTTTTCTACTCTGCAAACATTATTACTAGTAAAAAAAAACATAGAAAATCACTGAGAAAACCAAAGGTTACAGGGATGTTCTTGCTGGGACAAAGAATTTTAAAAAACTTAGAAATCACTGAAAAAAACAAAGGTTACAGTTACGTTATAGTTAGAAAATAGAATTTTAAAAACCTTAAGAATTTACTGAAAAAAACAAAGGTTACTGGGATGCTATAGTTAGGAAATAGAATTCTAAAAAAAAACCTTAGAAATTCACTGAAAAAACGGTTATAGGGACATTATAGTTAGGGTGATATTTTACTCGTACAAAACCAGAGAAATTTAGCAGTTAAAGTTAATTGAGCTAACTATAACTTGTGCCCCCACAATGCATTGCTTATGACCTCACATATTACATCACTCATCACATGGTCAGTGACATCACTGATGACATTACTGATGAAATCTCAAATGACATCACTGATGACATCATCTACAGAATCTCTGACTCAGTCACTCACACCCCATATAATCTTTCATACACCCACTGCAACTTCCACACTACCATTCTCGAAACCATTGACACATCCATACCAGTACTTACATACACACTCACTGATTCATAGGTCTATACACACATCCACTCAGTCACCAATACAGCCACTCATCCACCAACTTACTCACTAATACAGCCACTGATATACCCTCTCATACAGCCATACATCCACTCACATACTGTCAGTCACTTATAGAGCTACTCACATACCTACTCACTTACCTATAGAGTCAATCAGACAGCCGTTTACTCACCTATAAAGTTAAACACACACCCACTCACTTATTCATATAATCATTCACCTATAGAGACCTTCATACACACACTCACTAACCCATACAGCCACTATCACAATCCCTCACTCACACATACAGTCACTGATATACTCCAACACTCACCTTTACTGCCTTCCACATGACTGACTTAGTCTGGTGAGTTTTAACACACAAAATGACTTACTCAGCTTGGTCCTTTATTATCAAGGCCTATTATGGGACAGGGGGTGGTTGGTGGTGATTCGTTGGATACCTCCTTACCTGTTCTGATTGCTAATCAGTTAGGATCTATTCAGGGGAATCCCCACAATGTCCCGCTGGTTGGGATTAGCATAGTCCCTGCTGACGTCATTGGTAACACTAATTTTGTAGTACCAGATCATAGGGGGGAAGGTGATTCTTATCCCCGTTTACATCACTCAGATAACTTTCTAACACAAGAGTTAGACTGTGGGGGAGGTACTCCAGAGACGGATAAAATTATTATACTTTCTTGGAACATAGCCGGCCTACGTTCGAAAAGAGATGATAAAAATTGGAGGGACTTTCTATCATTGCATCATATCATTGCACTTCAAGAAACCTGGGAGGTGAATGACCCATTTTATCAGGATGGGTTCCAGTCTTTTATTAAATATGCAACCCCTTCCGCCATGGGGAGAGCCCGAGGGGGTCTCTTGTTACTATTCAGTTTAAAGCTTTTATATAATGCTGAATTGATAGAGACCAATTCCCTACATATCCTGGCAGTAAAATTAGAAGGGCCCAATTTGCCCTCTTTTTTAGTGGTAAATTTTTATAATTCATTTGCTAGGTCTGATGAATTAGAGCACTTGAAAGCGCTGAACATTTTTCTGGACGAGTATGATACAGGAAATGATACTCCTTATTCTCTTTTACTTTTTGGCGATTTTAACATTCACGTATGTCATCTTAATTGTTACGGTTTTAATAACTATGATATATGTGGGCATGAGGTTATTCACTTCGAACACTCTAAGGGTGGTATATATCTGGAGAGTATCATTTCGGCTCTTCACTTATATACTCCGGATCAAGATTCTTTACTTTGTGTTCCTACTTTTACCGGTCAGGGGCATTACAGCACGATTGATTATATCTTCCTACCTTATCCACTGAGGGACATGGCTGGTTCCTTTTGAGTTATTGAGAATCCTCTAAGCGACCACAACCCGTTGACTTTAGAAATTAAAGTGAATGTTTTAGTAAAGGAAACTATATTGCCTCTGACCTCTAATACAAATCTAGTTTCGTCTAGTCAAGGTAGACGTTTGAGATGGGATGTGATTACTCCGGTTACCTTTTTTGAGAATTTATACAATAACAACATTGAGGATTTTAGTTTATGTCTGTCACCGGAGACGCTCCCAACAGAAGTTCTTAGTGCCTTTGACAGGATAACAAAACAAGTTTCGGGTAATTTGTTAACTCATGGGAAACCAAGGCCCAAAAAATTTAAAAGCTGGTTTGACCATGCCTGTTCTAGTGCTCACTCTGAGCTCCTGACAGCATTGAAAGAAAGAGACAATGATCTTAGAAAGATTGCGGAGGCAAGAAGGATGTATAAAAAATCTATAAAACAAAGGAAAACCCAGCTAAGAAACTTGGCTTGGGATGAACTGTCAGATGCCAGTGTTCTGACAAGTAGTACCCAGTTTTGGAAAGTGATAAACAGCCCACTTTTTAACGAACGGGAGAATACTAATAAGGATTGTTTAATCCCTCCAGAGAGATGGGTGGCCCATTTCAGTGGCCTTTATTCTGAAATTGAAGACTCTGATCCAGTGAACTATGTGAATGGCAACTTAGCCTCAAAAATTATTTTTAACTAAGAAGAAGTGATAAAGGCCATTAATACTATGGCCAAAGGGAAAGCCCCAGGTCCAGATGGTGTACCTGCGGATTTGTACCGGGCAGAACCAGGGTTCTGGGCAAAACTTCTAACCATTGTTTTTAATGCTGCTTCTATGGCTGGTGTTCCTAAATCTTGGGGCAAAGCTGTGATTGTCCCATTATTTAAGAAGGGGTCAAGAGAAGACCCAGCATGTTACCGGCCCATTTCTCTCTTGGATTCCGCCATGAAGATAATGGGCAAAGTTGTCCTCGCTCGTCTAACAAATTGGTTGGATGATAAGTCCATAATTTCAGATCTCCAATATGGGTTTAGACAGGGAAAGGGTACAGTGGGTCAATGCCTTAATTTGCACCTTATTATCGGGAAATACACGGTCGCAAAGCAGGGGAACCTTCATCTAGCCTTTATGGATCTGTCCACTGCTTTCGACCTTGTGAACCGTCAAAAACTATGGGCCTTATTAGTTGCGTCAGGGCTTGACCCAGTGTTGATATCCTTCCTGGCCGTCATGCATGAGGACACTACCGCTGCCGTCCGCTATAGTGAAAATGGGAGTCTATCAAATGCTTGGCAGGTAAAGCGTGGGGTGAGACGGGGTGCATTCTTGCTCCCCTGCTTTTCTCGCTTTACATCAATAATTTGGGTGAGGTCCTAGGTTCAATCAGTAAAGACATTCCTAGAGCCGGCTCAAAATTAATTCCCGCATTACTATATGCCGACGACACTGTTTTATTGGCGAGAACCGCAAGAGGGTTGCAAGCGCTTTTAAAAGGATTTAATGATTTTATGGCCTCTTTAGACCTATTAATTAATTTTAAAAAATCACATTCCATGTCCATAGGTGCTGGGAGAGCTAAGAGGGTTAAATTCTTTTGTAATGGTCAGGAACTTACAAAGGTTCAGACTTTTCTATACCTGGGGATTCTATTTGATGATAAAAGTTCCTGGGTTATGCAACGCTCCCAGAAAAAGAATATTTTTGCTAGAGCCACAGGAGCATTGTTGGGCTTCGCAAAGCGTTTGGGATGTAAACCACTACCCGCATTAGTGAAGATTTACAAAGCAAAGTGCATACCCATGGCACTATATGGTAGTGAGGTATGGGGTTATAAGACCGCGGCAGCAATGCAAATAGTTGAAAATAGTTTCTTACGTAAACTGCTGTCCCTACCTCCCTCCACTCCAATTTTTAACATTCACGAAGACCTCGGGATGGGCTATCTCGTAGATGAGATTTCTGTTGCGCCATTATTAGGTTGGCTTAGAGTATGGGCCCAGCAACCCCCAAATCTAGGCCAACTTATTGTACAAGATTGTTTGTCCCTTGATGGGGCTATGTCTATCCCTTGGTTCAGTTATGTTAAAAACAATTTGAAGTCACTTGGGTGTCCTGAACTGTTTGATAGGCCATGTGCATTGAGTAAAACAAAAATAAAAATCCTAAAGAGTCAATTTCTCAGTAAAGCCATGTCACTTAGGGAAGAAGAAGAACTGGAAAAACCGTCAGTTAGGAGGTTTGTCATGCTAAGTACAGATAGAGGGATCCAATCTTATCTGACCTTCATAAATAAACCTTTTCATTTGTTTCTGTTAATAAGGTTTAAGCATGGCATGCTTCCCTGGCTTTTGGCTTATCCTAAGGGTTTCTTTAAAGAAGGAACCCTGGGGCCTTGCCCCTGTTATAACTCTTCCGAACAAAATTTGCTGCACATGGTTTTCTTCTGTGAGTTTTACTCTATACTCCGTAAAAAATACATTGTGCCTATCCTTAAGAAGCAGAATTTTGTACCAGTGAGACCTGCATTGGTATATTTGCAAATGCTTGACTCCCCGGTGGTATGTTTTGGGGTAGCAAGCTACATTACTGGTGCTATTAGGCGCAGAAATAGGGTTCTATCCCATTAGTAATGATCCCTAGGCCCCTGGAGTACTGTCTGTTAATTATAATATTTGGAATGTGATGTAGAAATGTTTTTAGAGACTTGTTAATTGATTTATTTATTGGACATACTCTTATTGTGTAAATGCGCCAATGTTATCTGACCGTCCTATGAATTATTGTATCGTGCTTTGATGGTTTTAAAATTTTAACCGAATAAAGCAAATTTTTGACTTTGACTTTGGCCTTCCACATATCCACTTACTCACCCCTATACCACTGACACATCCATTCACTCACAGACACTGCCCTAGACATACTCAGTTACTTATACATCTCTACTCTTACACTCACTAACCAATACACCCACTTACTCACACACTCACTCATCCATGTAGGCAGTCTCACACCCTCTCAACCACCCACACAGACACTGATACACCCATACAGGTACTCAGACAACCAATCAATCACCCATACACCTACACATGTGCACACTCACCAACCCATAAAGCCACTTCAACACCAACTGACAGACTGAGACAGACATTCAGACAACCTAGTCAGTGACTCATACATTCACTAAGACACCTAATCACTCACTTATACAGTTAGTCACGTAAATACTGAATCATCGATACAGGCACTCATACACCCACTGATTCATCAATACAGCTTGGTATAACTATATATATATATATTTAACACTCATAAACATTTTGAAAACACTCACAGCCACTGGATGATGTCGTCAGTGATGTCACTGCCCATGTTATGAGTGATGTAATATGTGAGGTCATAAGCAGTGCATTGCAGGCGCGTGAGTTATAGTTAGCTCAGTTAACTATAAATGCTGAATTTCTCTGGTTTTGTGCGAGTGAAATATCACCCTAACTATAACGTCCCTGTAATCTTTGTTTTCTTCAGTGAAAAAAAAAAATATATATATATATATTGTGTTATGTATATATATATCTATCTGGCAGCAAACATACTCAGTCCAAATACAATGAATTTTTCACTTGTGAAATGCATGTGGTGAGACTCATCCACAGTAAAGGTCCAAGAAACGGATAGTCAAAAGCAGAAATACTGGTGTACTACATGGGCAGAACCCATTTGCTACACTTGCATGTACATAGTACACACAAAAAAGATTTCCCAACTATTGTTACAAGTTAAGGGAAATATTATGATCGCTGTTGAACACACGCTGACATATTTTCCTTGATAAATACTGGCAGGTAAGCTGCTGAAATTTACGGTGGTAGAAGGCATGAAAACAGGGCAAAAAATGCTGCGTTTGGTGTCTAAAATAGCAATCCTTCAAGCTATATCTCATGTTGTTGTTAAAAACTGAGAATAGATGGTATTTATCATAGCGATAAACACCTCACCCAGAAGTAATGTAGTAAATACCACACCCTATTCAGACCAACTTGTACTGAGGCCCTAATTGTGTAATTCCTGTAGTTACACATCTGTGAGATGTGTCCCTAATTTATAAGGGGCCAAAAAGAAGGTTCCAGTGCTGTGTCTTTTGTGGATCTTCGTTGTCATGACTTTGGTGTCCACACTCCACACAATGTACCTGAGAGCCATAGCAGGGCCAAGAGTGTTTGCAGACTTCTCCCTACAGTGCACAATAAATGTGCATAAGATTCCCGGCAGCAGAGTCGAACCCACCAGCTAGCTGCATCGAGTGCTTTGGATTCCTGTTCACGTCCCGTCACTCACAATTAGGGCCACTGGGGCATTTGTAGCTGCATTGTGCATAAGTCCCTCATTAAAAAGGCAGCTTTGATTATGGCGGACTCACAACTAGGTCGCTTGAACACGAAATTCTACATATCAAATTATTCAGTGGAAATGATTCTGCATTGCCCTGTTGCCAGATACTTTGGGACAGATTTACAAGCCCCGTACGCCACATTTGCGCCGCCGTTGCGTCACTTTTGTGACGCAGCGGCGGCGCAAAGCTAGAGCCATGCTGCAGGGTATTTGCAACATGACGCATCTAGGGCGATGCGTGACGTTTTAAAGCCCTGCGCCACATGTGGGCATTCCGGTGCAGGGGGGGGCGTTCCGGTGCAGGAACGCCTCCTAAAAGTGGCTGAGTGAAATCTACAAGATTTCACTCAGTCACTTTTACGGCCATACTGCGTCAAAACCCTGCGCCTGCTTGAAGCAGGCGTAAGGATTGACGCAGCATGTTAGACATAGGGGTACCCCGAGCCTTTCTGGAGCTGCATCGCGCTTGCGATGCGACTCCAGCAATGCATCACCTTGCGGCAGCAGATGCATCACGCATCTGTCTATTCTTGCCCCATGGTGCGCCGCATTGTAAATGCGGCGCATCCATGGTGGCGCAAGAGGTGTCTGCTGTGACGCAAAATAACTGGTGCATCCCTGCTGATATGCAGGGATGCGCCAGTTATTGTAAATCTGCCCCTTTGTTCTTGTGCTATGGTGTGTTTTGATTGGCTACTTTATACCTCAAATGTGTCTGTTTAAAGGGGAACTAAGGACATCCCTGTTTAATGTCTTTTCCTTCTAGATTTAGAGAACTAATAACAAAGCAGCGCGTGTTGCTTTTTTACTGTGCATCACCTTGGCCAGATGCCTGCATTGCGTTTTGTACTCATAACTGGACTTAGGATATTCTAAATTAAATTTACTCCAGTGACCAATCATACGCGCGCATATTACAGCCTTCAAGACGGCTCATTATCCTCCACCAATCATAAGAAGCTACCCTTTTGCTTTCTGAAGTATGCAGACAATTTCTGTAAGAAAGGATATGTTCTGTAGGTATCATTTATGGTGGGAGATAATAAGCAAAACGTCAAATGGGGAATTATCTGCTTTGTTGAAAGACCTTCTTCTCCTATTCTCTACTTTATGCTAGATTAGTGCATCCAAAAAGTCACCATAAAATGTCAACAATGACAGGTCGGCCATTGTTGAGAATGATGCCGGCATTCAACGCTACATCTCTCCTCATGGTAAATACAAGGCGAATGGGATTTAAACATGAATAGTACAGTACAAGGAAATGGACTGTATGCTAATGAGAGGCAAATACCTGAAGTATTGACTGCCTGATTGCATCTGCGATGTGAGCCAGGGAAAGGGTCAGACTGGGACAGGAAGGTGGCAGGGCAGGGGCGACAAAATAAAAGTGGCATCAATTAGGGAATCAGCTAACTAAGGCATCGGCCCACACTGGAAATCGGGGCAGTTCTGTACTTCTAAAGACACGCATTATAGGTGTTTTACAAGGCATAAGAGACTGCATACATTTGTGCTTTCTGCAGGCAATGGTGTAGTAAGATAAATGAAATCAACTGTAAAAACCGGGCCATCAGACCATGAAATAAGCCACAGACGCAAAGAAAAAAACTGCACTCACACTGACCTGTCAGACTAGCCTGGCACTTCCTGATTGCCCCATAGGCAGGGCCACTATATTTATGCGGCAGGGGAAGTCTAAATTATGTTGCAGAGTTGACTAAAGTATGCAGCAATAAAAGGCTAATCATGAGGAATAATGCAGCACATTTTGTGATAGCATTACTTCATTATTTTGTCATATTAACTCATGGTACCTTACTCTGGGCAAATATTTCAGCTCATTAGTACATGTTTAGTAACCAAATACAGCAATAAGCAATTGAAAGATAACTATTCAACTTTAACGAAGGACCTTCCATGGTGCAAGAACACATGTTGCCATGTTTTCAGCAACATATAATCCGTTTGAGCTTGAAGCTATTTGTTTTTGTTAAAATCTGCTGATTATGTAGCAGATGATGGACTATGTGGAAAATGCGGGAAAACCATAATTATGCGGAAAATGCCACAGCCGCAGAATCACATAATTCCAGTGGCCCTCCCTACAGGCCAGCCCGACCCTCTCCATGAATCAGCAGAAAGAAAAACTTTTTCCTGAATCAGGTAGAACTAAGACCAGATCAAAGCAGAGAGAAACTGGTTCTGACAGTGATGCAAATGCCACAGACTTCACCTGTAGGACAAGTAGTAAGGAGCACTAACACAGGCATGTGCACATCACTGCCACCCATCAAACCCAAACATCACAGCTTAGGTGAAAACTGAGGATATAATGAATACTTGCTAATATTTCAATATACCAAATGTAGCAACTTCTCAGTACTGTTAAGCGATCAATGATCATAATATTCCTACCAAGCTCAGCCATCAGAAAGGCTTTTTAGTGTGGCAACTCACAGGGATTACGGCTGCAGGACTGAAAAGATAAAAAACTAAGGTTACTCTTAAGTAAACACTCATGTGTTGCACAATATTCCAACAAAATATGCAGAATAGCATACCATATGGTCAGAAATAAAGATATGTAAGAGGTCATTAATGTTCAACCCAACATTAGTATTTTCGGATGCAATTTCATACTGCATTTGGAAAGTACTTCTGTGCTATAAGTCACAAAGGTAGGGTAGCTGGGCCTCTTTCCCCCAGTTCTGTGCTTTTTATGGTGTTGCTCTCCTTTTACAGAATATATTGTTGAAAATGGCCCTTTCGAGGGTGCTGTCCATCGGATTTTTGATTTTCTCCTTCTAGGTAGCCTTAGGGCTTTGAGGTCTTTTCACACTGTCATTCGGTGCCAAAGTGCTGTGCTTTTCATAGATATGCTGGTGATAGGGCTTGCAGCACTGGTTGTGCCAACCACGGAGGTAGCTCATTGATCGTGCCACAGGTTTGCCCTGCTGGGGCCTGTGTGCACAAGTTACTGTTACTCAGCTTGGCATTTGAAAAACTATGTCTCAATGTTCTGCATGTCTCTTGCTACATCGGAGTTCTCCACGGGGACAGGGTGCGGTGTTGGGAATAGGTAGGCCATGTGCGCATGTGCGTTACATGCAAGGTTCTTGAATAGCACTGGAGGGTGTGTTTGGTATGACGGGGCCTATTTCTTGCATTGGATTAGCATGGGGGAATGTAGGGAAAGGCTATTGAGCAGTATTTCATACATGCAGAATAGTAGCAGTATAATGTTTGATATCAATGAGTTCGTAATGACGAACTATCTCTGGTTGTGCAAGTGGATCTGACATTACGTAGGTGGAAATGTCACTTTGGCAAAGCGGGCATTTTGATGCTCGTGGCTCTGTGTGCCTGCCGGCCTGTCTCCTAATTCACATCTGGGTGCTGGGGGGACAGCTACATCTGTGCATTCCTGATAGAAGGCCATAAAATAGGGGCTCAAGGGAAACTGCATACCTCTGATTCTGAGGGGTGTTTCTGGGACGATTTCGTGGGGGTGGAACTGGCACCTACATTCCAAGGGGCAGGGTCTTGCCCTCACTAAAGATGGTGATCAAACCTCCCATGGTAGGATGGCAGATAGGACAACATTTAGAGAGGGCCTGTGCACTTCAAATGTATCCTTTTGAACTGATCGCATCTTCAAAGGCCTTTGAGGGGATAACTACTGGGGCTCTGGCCTTAGAAGTTAGAGACACTTTTGGAATTAGAACCATATTACGCTGGTTAGAGACTGGTACATTGACAAGAGTAATAATTTGAACAGAAGGGACTAAAACTGGATTATCGGCAGACTTGTGGTTGCCTGGAGCTTGCTGTGCTCCAGGAAGGGTACTATCACTTGGTGGATTTGCCTGAATATTGCTGGCCTGCAGTGCCGACTGTCATAGCCCAGGTCCCTAGGTACTCCCCAAGGGCTGGTTGGCTGGCCTCCCATCCACGAGATCCCAGAGACACAAAGGATCTCCCCATTTCCATGAAATCATAAGGACCGCACAGGGTGCGGCAAAAACATGTGGTAGTGATCGTCGGTTGGGACAAAGAGAGTACACTGTCATCACACTATGCAGAGGAGTGTGCTTGTAAAGATCAGCAGCCCACCTGAGGTGCAGGGACATGAGGAGTTCAAGGAGTGCAGAGGAAGCTTGCAGAGACCTTGGGACACATGCTTACAACCAGGGGTCCTGGGCTCGCTTGCATTGTGCAATGTGTGGTGTCTGAAAGATGTTGGGGGCATTGAGCCAGGAGCTCAGACTGTCTTCAACCTCCAGATCAGGAGGACAATAGTGTTTTTAACTTTGTAAAAAATATCGATGTTGTTAATATCATATTTGTGACTATTGTTGTAATTAATGTCTTTTGCTTTGTTTTTGTAACCTTGCCTTTATTTTTTCTTTATATTTTTAGTTATATTTCATTTTTCCTAAATTTCAGTGTTTATTTGATTATTTTGAAATAATTCTAGTAACATGCTTTATAATTATCTATTGTATTAAGAATATTTTTACTAAAATGTTACAAAACTTTTTTTGTAGTATTTAATTATTTTTATTTGTATATGTTATTGGGTTTGTGGGAGAGTAGAGTGGAAATTGTTTTACATTTACTAAATTGTTAATTATGTAAATGATGCATTCAATTTTTTTATAGGCGGTTGAGTTAGTTGTTTAATTACATAAATCTATGCATTTTATTATATTAGGTGGTTGATAATTAACTAATGTGCTTTTAAATGTTATACATTTATTAATTATTTATTAATTTAAATTATTTATTTATCTTGGTTTTGTATGTTAAATAAAGTGGAAAGAGTTTTGTTTAAATTATTTTGAAGTATCGATGTTAGACAATGTTGTTATTTATTAACTTATACATAAATGTATTCATAAAATATTAATGCATTTCATTATTTAATATTGATGTGCAGTTATTATTTTTAATGTAACTGATAAATGATTTCATATTCTATATTATTATTTTAATTTTTTTTTCAATTAGAATGTTGTTATGATTATTACAAATACTTTAAATAGTAATTAAATGTGTTTTAATTCATTGGGGAGATGTATTGTTAGTTTATTATAAAAATATATTATGTCTTGTATTTACTTATAATTTTCTGTGTAATTAACTGCTAATATATGAAATATGTAATATTATGAATGTTTCTTATGTATTGACCTTGAATGTGAGTATGTTTAGTCAATATTTAATTAATATAAATATTAACAACTGCATTGAATATGGTAAGTATCTAAAGAAATACACTTATTCAGTATAGTATATATGCAAAATTAATAGATTAATAATACAATTTTTAGAATAAGTTTTTAAAGGAACAATAGAATTTTTTTTTAATTAAAGTTCTTTTTTTACAATGGAAGTGGGTAAAATAGGTTTAATAACATAATTACTTTTTTTTAATATCACATTATATAGGCATTTGTCAAAATATATTACGTATTTATTGTATTTTTATAACACTTTTAATAATTAATTATCCATGTCTAAATATTATGAAACACTGTTCCTTTAATAAAAAGGTGTTTATTTTTTACATGCAGTACAAAGTAAAAATAGTACTGTTTTATTTTAATTTTGCCACCATTTTTTCGCAGTATGCAGGGGCACTCAACTTGGATGGTGGTTCTGGATGTTGCTCTGAGTTCCAATTTAGGGTGTTTTTCGTTTATGTTTTTTAAGTCATAGTAATAGGTTGAGTGGGTTACAAATAAGGCTAGTATTTGTTAGCTGAGTTACAATGCATTGGTAGTTGGGTTCAGGTAATCATTATTGTTGGTTTAGGTACTGTTTTAGTGTCTAATGTCTCATGTAGTGAGTTTTAAAGTTATTGTTTTCTATATTGAATATTGTATTTGGACTCTCTGGGATTTCTAAGTGTATTGTCTTTTTCACTATGTGAATTGTTTGTTTTGTGGGTGGAGATGTATCTTTTTACAGGTGGTGTTGCCTACTTAAAAGAAGGATTTTTTTATTTTACAAAGAAAATGTTTTGGATTTTCAACATCTAAAATGTAATCATCATTTTATTTTTTATTGTTTTTGGTTTTCCTGGGAGATTTAGTTGTTTAATATTTTTCTGTAAGGATTCAGGAATTGTTGTATGGTTTTTTTTAGGATTATATTTTCTTGATGTGGCATATTTTCGCAGTTAATATTTTTTTGAGGCAGTGTTGGTTTATTTGTTATTATATTTTTAAAGAAAGAGTTGCTAATTACTTGTTATGCATGTTAAAATTCTTATAATATGTGTTTTATTTTGTATTCTACTACACACTTTAGTTGGGGGTTTCGTAGATTTCATGGCTGACTTAGACCTTTGCACTAATTTAAAAAAATCATTCATAATGTCCTGTGGCCCTAAAAAGCACCTTATTAATTCAATTACCTCAGGTCCAGAACGTTTGTTACGCACTTACACTTTCCCATACTTGGGCTTAGTACTCTCTGGCAATGGTTCTTGGGCAGCCCATGTAGCCCATAGCAGAAGTACATTTTTAAAGGCCATTAATTCAATTTTGAGCCTCCCGCAACCCAAAAAAGCTGAGGTAGGGTTATCCATAACTAAAATTTATAAAACACATTGCATTCCCACTGCAACATATGGCGCAGAAGTTTGGGGCTTTACAAAATGCAGTGGTATCCAGGGAGAGGAAAATAGATTCTGCCGGAAACTCTTAGGGGCCCCAATTTCCTCTTCACATTTTGTGTGCCATAAGGAATTAAAACTGCATTATATTGAAGACTTTATCAGGTCTCATCCCACCATATTTTGGCTAAAAGTTTGGCAAAACCCGGCAGCAACTCTGACGCGAGACATAATAGCAGACTGCCTTAAATGTGATAAGGGAGGGAGCATACCCTGGCTTGCCGCTGTCAGAAAAAGCTTGAGCAGCGTGAATTTTGAACACATTTTTCTAAACCCAACTGATCAGGAGGGAATAAATAAAAAGACCCTCCAGGAGGCCATATACGACAATACAGCAACACAAGAGACGCTATAGAGCTCTCGAAATCATCAGTTGTAAGGTATATGTCTTTGGTGGACGCTTACAGCCCCCCATCACATCTGCCATCCAGCTATCTTTTAAAAGAACATAGGCCATTGGGAGAGAAGTTTGCTCTTTCGCCTCAGTGTTGGAACCTTACAATACTCACTTTGCTTCCCTATAGGCTTTAATATCAATCTTGAGCAAACGCCTTGCCCCTGTGGCACCCGCAGCAATCAATCTATGCTGCACTTTTTATTTTTCTGCAACTTTTATCAAAAATACACTAAACAATTTCTGATCCCCTTCTTTAAGGCTACTGCCATTATTGATTATAGAATAGCCTATTTGGAAATTCTGAAGCTCAACAGGGATGATCTGATTTTTTGTGTAAGTTCTTTCTTGAGAGTGGCAGCTCGTTCACGTGCTTCAATGAGCACCCCCTAACCCAGCTAATTGTATGTAATCTCATTATGCTGCTATTTGATTGGAGTTATAAATATTTATTATGGGATGGTGCTCCGCAAGAAACTGCTGTTCTGTATATTAGAACCCACCTTTTATAGCTTATATTCAATTGCACTTTATATTATGCTGCTGAAACTGTTTACATTTGATTGCACTTTATTTTAATATGCTGCTATTCATTGAACATTTGATTGCACCTTATAATACTATGCTTCTACCTACCTGTCAAGGGCCACATACTCTCCGTTTGCCAATGTTCTCCATGATGCTGCTGTTTTGAATATCAAGCCCCCTTTTAACATATGAATTTTATTCTTTGTTACAAACTACAAGCCCTCACCTGCCTACTGCTTTTACACTGTGCATTGCTTATAATTGTTTGTACTTTTGCTGGTATTTTAATCTGTGCTTTTATGGCTATTTTATATCCGAATAAAGATTTATTGAATTGAATTGAATTTGTATTCTACTGTATTATAACATTTTCTAATATATAATAACTTATTTAATTATATTCTGTTTTTATTTGACCTTTTCAATAAATGATAATTGTTTTCAGAATAATAAAAAAGAATTACTATTTTAGTAGTTTAAAAAAAAATATGTATGGTTTGTTTTGGTAGTTTGTTAGGATGGTGGTTTTATGTGCTCAAGTTGTTGAAGATTATACTAGTGTTCGAGTAATTGATTGTTAGTGGGGTATTCCTAGATCATGGGTACTCAGAAACATTTTCATAAGTGCCAAAAAGTTTGGTTTGTGGCGTAAACGAAGGCCGCATTGATGCCAGCGGGATGGTGGTCGGGGATGAAGGGTCAAGGGAGGAAGAACTGTAAGTTGAGTGTGGGGGAAGGAAAGCAAATACATCTAGTGGCTGAAATGCACAATGTGAAACCAGAAAATCTGGGATCAATTTGGGTTTCCCCACTTGACCAGTCTGTGTGATTCTAATCAATTATTTTATTCCTATTTACCTCCTTTTCTTCATTATCACTTATAAGAGGACCTTGAAATACTTGACTTCAGGATATGCGCTGTATGAAATCGTATGATTTAATAACTATAATGTTGTCCATGTATGATAGCAACTGAGCCCACCTACAGAGTGCACATAGCAAGTGACTTGTCTCTTAGTTCACTATTGCAATAGCTGTCAGTGTGGGTGGAAGGAAGCATGAATGTTTCTTAAATTCATGGTTTGAAAAATATCACTTTAAAAAAAAAACACTTCTCAACGAACTGATATATTCTGAGGTAAAACGGTTCTGCATGTTAATGAAATGCACTTTTTGAATTTTGTAGAGACTTTATCATGTTTTTATACATTTGTTGCAAGATGTCTTTAAAAAAGTAAATGTTAAGCGGACAGATCGGGATTAGGGACAGAAGGCGTGCTAACAGCCCTGTACAACAAGAAGCAAGCCACCTCCTTGCTAGGGCCCACAAAACATACAGTTACCATATGGTATGAGGCACATACCAGACTAGGCTGGCGCGGGGTTATAACACAACTCACCCCTCTTTGGGACACGCATCGATTGGGAAGGCTTAGGAACTGTAAGGGGTTTTCTCAATGGGACGCAATTGGCATTTCCACAGTGGGGGACATGTGGAGCAAAGGCAATGTAATCTCATTCGAACGTCTTAAACAACAGTATGAGTTAGCGCCCACTGAAATTTTTCGCTATATGCAGATAAAGCACACATTGCAGGCTATCCTCACACCTGGCACTGAGGTCCCGGAGGCAACCCCCCTGGAGGACAGGCTGCTGACAGACTATATGCACAAGCGGGCTACCTCTCTCACCTATCGAAAACTAATTAACAACTTACCTGATCCTACTGCGACGCTTAGGGAAAAGTGGTCCCGTGATGTGGGAAAACTTGACAACGCGGAATGGCAGGAGGCATTAGCTTCCCCGCGGGAGGTGGGAATACCCTCAAAACTTAGGTTGGTGCAGCTTAAAATACTGCACCAGACCTATTACACTAGGCTCACCCTTCACAGAATAGGTACAGCACCGCACCCATACTGCTTACTACGCTGTGGGGAGGAGGGCACATTTTACCATACCCTGTGGCAGTGTCCAAAGGTCAGAGAATACTGGATTAAAGTGATGAGAACAATATCGCAGGCAGAGGAACTGTCACTAGTGCCGGAGCCCAGGCAATGCTTGCTAAATGTTTGGTAGCCGAATGACCTTACTCGCACAGCACAGAACTGGGCCACATTGGGGATAATGTTGGCAAAACGTAATATCGCACAAAAATGGGGCTCTGCAGAATTGCCAACGCTCGCTGCATGGTGTAAAGATATGGATGCGGCAATGGTGGCCGAAAGAACGGTGTTTGTTGGCCGGAGCTGTCCTCGCAAATGGAACAGGGTTTGGGGAAATTGGAATAAATTCCGGGAATACATATGTACGCCGCCAGAAATACAGGAGGACGAGGCTACTGAGGATGAAGATTAGGCTGGGGTGGGGGACTCAACTACGAGTTGCTGTTAGTCACTATTACGGAGTGTTAGATGATGAACCAATGCTGTAAGAATGTTTATTGCTGCAATGTAACGTCTATGTACGTTGTTTGAATGATCTGTGCCTTGTTTTTCAAGAATATAATAAAAAAGAATAAAAAAAAAAAAAGTAAATGTTCTGAAAGTTAACTGGTGCAGGAAACCTTAGTTATTTCCTTTATTTAACTTCAGTTTACCTGAAAACAAATGATTGCTGTTTATTTAGCATATTTTTGATGTTAGGGGTAATTCCAGTAATCAGCAGCCCAGTACTGCTGTTGACCATGGAGGCCACATCTAAAGATCAGGAGGGCCGCATGCGGCCCCCGGGCCATACTTTGGGTATTACTGTCCTAGATTGTTTAGGAAGAGCAGGACTTGCAAGCATGTGTTAGGCATAACTTTTGATAGCATTGGTCACTGTGTAAACTTTCTGTGAATTGGTATGTGATAGAGTGGTTCCTTTCAAGTGTGCCCTCGAAGGAGTAATGCGACCCTTCTACTTCATTATTATTTTATCCTCCTCTGACAGGACTAGTTTACATATTCCACCAGGATATGTCAAACTTGACTGTTCACGCAATCAATAGAAGTATTTTCGGAAATAGTTTGTTTTTCATAATTTGCTTGTTAAAATGGTAATTCTGTTAGTAAGGCATAGGGATAGATTTATTATTTTTTCGTGCACAGCACAGCAGTAAGCTAAGTTGGTGCTCTGGGTTGTTTTGTGGTGAGACAGTATCACAGAGTCATTTCAACTATGGTATGGCTTTGCTACACTCTTCCCCAGTGCTGGTGCAGAACTATGCTGCCCAGCTTCATGCACACACCTTTATGCCACCGTGCAAAGGTGTATGTATGAAGCGTAGCATACGTCCTGGGAGGGTACAAAATAATAGTCATTCCAGTACAAAATTCTAAGATTAGACTTACTTTTAATATTTTCTCACAACATATGTGCACTGTACAGTGCAGCACATGTGCAATTTGTGAAAACGGTAGGCTAAATTAAAAAATTTCTCCTTGCTAACACCTTCCTCAAGGAATCATTATAATTTGATGCAAGGCTGTTTCTAGCTATCTTAGTAGATAGGACTTTGCATCAAAACCATGGGTGGCTGCATATGTTCACCCATGTTATTCTCTTGGGATGACTATAATGCTATCGGTATTACTTTTAAGACTACCTTTCAGTACAAAAAAAGTTGTGCCCTGGAGGGGCAAGTTTTTGCGCCCGTTTATGTCACTTATTGTGACTTTGCGCTTATGGAAAGGCTAGATAAATCTACCACGCAATGTTTGGTAACTTCTTTTGATAGTACTTATGCTAGTGCAGGTAGCTTTGATTTTGAAGTGGTTCTATAGTTAATGAGGATTATCAGAGATGTCTTTATAAAGCTTTATCGAAATGGTAATAGTAACAACCTTATATTGTTGTGTGAAGCTGTATTTTAAGGACCGCATGAATCATTGCCTGTTAAAAAGCCAAACTTATTTTTCGTGGGATGTACTTATTGATGTTCCCTTTTGCCGTACAGTTCTTCCGGTTCCAGTAATTCACCTTTTTAAATGTGGTAATTGATTAACTATCCCAGT
Organism: Triturus cristatus; assembly: GCF_964204655.1. Lineage (NCBI taxonomy): Eukaryota > Metazoa > Chordata > Amphibia > Caudata > Salamandridae > Triturus > Triturus cristatus. Next base: position 1,008,394,706 of record NC_140593.1, on the reverse strand, counting down.
ACTGGGAGGAGCCTAGCGCGCAACCAAGATGGCCGCGTAGGTGCGAGGCTCCCGAGGACCTCCGCAACCTCCTACATATATCCTGACAATATCCTGTCCTAGATGAGGGGACTGTGTTGGTGAGCCCGAGCTGAGGTGGCACCCGCTTTCCGCTTCCAAATTGGACCTCGGACTCCGGCGGTAGCACCGATTGAGATTTCCGGCCTTCTCCACGCCGGACCCCGGATTGGAGTTGTGGGGTGATCCGGAGGCAAAGTCAACAACAGCGGCGGGCTGGGCGCGGCGGCTCGCGTATCCCGCACTTTCACTTTCGCTTTTGCACCCTCCTTGCTGTCTCGGCGAGGTTGGGTCGTGGGGCACTGTGAGGTAGTGTGGCCCCGTTGGGGTGCCCTGCCGGCCCGCCGGCTGTGACTTGCCCCGTGGCCCAGTGGTGACCCCCCCCCGGATCCCGTGAACCGGCTTGCCCGCCCTTTACGACGTGCCTGGCACGGCCGTGGGACTGGAACCATGTCCACAAAGCAAGATGGAGATCGGGCAAAGGTGAAATCGACCCGACGTGGCGCAGTCCACCAGTCTAACAGCATGGACCGCTATACCCTCCAGAAGGGATCTCCCGAGGTGCCGCGTAGGTCCCCTGAGGGCCCGACTGATGCTCCTGCTCTGCCCGCGGACCTGACCCTGCGAGACGTGATGGGCGCCATCGCTGAGATGAAGGCCTCGGTGGACCAGCGTTTTGATACACTGGCGCAGAAAATTGACTCGGTCCTTGTGGATGTTGGCCTGGTAAGGGCCGATTTATCCAAGACTAATGACCGGGTCGATTCGTTGGCCCACACCACATCGGGCCTCACGACGGATGTGGCAGCCCTCCAAAAGGAGGTGCGCCGGCTTGGCCAGGCGAGCGCGCTGATGGATCGTCGCCTGGAGGATTCTGAGGGTCGGGCCCGGAGGAACAATGTTCGTATTCTTGGGGTGCCTGAGGGACGGGAGGAGGCGGCGGCTGATCTATTCGTGGAGGACTTGATTCTCACCCACCTCCAGCCCCGGGGACTGAGTAAATTCTTCGCGGTGGAGCGGGCCCACAGGGTTCCCGGGGGAAGGCCCAAGGCCGGAGCCCCCCCGAGGCCTCTCATCGCCCGGATTTTCAACTTTCGGGACAGGGACGCTCTCCTGCAATCCTCCAGACTACAGGGGCCGGTCAGACTCGACAATATGGACATAAATTTTTACCCTGACTTCACCCCAGCGGTCCAAAAGCAGAGACTAAGCTTTCTCGGAGTCAAACGTCGTCTACGGGACCTAAATCTCAAGTACGCTATGCTTTTCCCGGCTAAGCTGCGGGTGGAGTTGGATGGCCGTACGCACTTCTTTGATCGTCCCGAAGCAGCCGGGGACTGGTTAGATACCTTGCCTGGGGATCGGGGGGGTGGGGGGGGAGCGGTGGGGGGAGAGGGCCCGCCGGATCAGGACTGAGGGACTAATATTATGCCTCGCTCTGGACAAAATTGATGTCACTTTTGACTGTCCGCCTGTTCGAGTAAGTCTCCTCCTGTGGAGGTCGTGTGGGGTCTCTTGGGGGTTCTCCCTCCTCCTCTGGGGGTTTAGTTAGTTTCACCATCTATGGGGCGACAGGCACACTGCACTTTGGGGGGGCTGTTTGGGCTCATGCAGGGGTGCAGGGAGGGGGGAGTTCTGTTGGGGGGGGGGAGTTGGGGTGGGGTATTGTTGTTCGTTTTTACCACAAGGCAAACCCTTTTCTGTATTGTTTTTAAGGTGCTCTCCGGGGGACGATTGATGGCTCCTGTGTGTGATGGGGGGTAGGGAGTTGACTTTGTTGTCTTGGAACGTTAATGGACTGGGGGATAGGATCAAACGAGGTGTGGTCCTGCAGTATTTGAAACGAATCTCACCCGATGTAATCTTCCTGCAGGAGACACACCTTATTGGAAACTCTTTTTGTGCCATGAATCGGCGTGGCTATCGTTTGGTGGCCCACTCGGGCTTCACATCGGGCTCACGGGGTGTGGGCATTATGGTGAAGAACTCGCTCCCGTTGGAAATTGATGAGGTGCGCCATGATGATAGGGGACGCTATGCTGTTTTAGTGGGGAGAATGGAAGGCAAAGTAGTGGTTTTTGTATCGGTATACGTCCCACCGGGGTTACAGGCGACCACTTTTGCAGACTTGGGGCGCCTCCTCCTGGGCCTTCCGGGGGGACTCCTAGTGGTTGGGGGGGACTTCAATGCAGTGGTTTCTGGGACTCTGGATCGTCACCCCCCTAGGGACCTCCCCCGGGCCCAGGCGCGGCTATCTGGCCTCTTGGATACACTGGGATTGGTGGACTGCTGGCGCTTAAAACATCCCACGCAGCAGCAGTACACTTTCCACTCGGGGGCACATGGTAGCCTCTCACGGCTTGATCATGTCCTTGTCCCGGCGGCCTATGCTGGGAGTGTGGGGGAGGTGCGCCATCTGGCGCGGGGTATTTCAGATCATTCCCCGCTCCTGTTCCATTTTGATGTCCTTCCGAGGGGTGAGGGCAGGGTAGTTCCCATCAATGCCTGGTACCTGCGCGACCCCACCATTCGCGCTGCTGTGATTAAATCCCTGCAGCGATACTTTGAGGAGAATGTGGGGTCCGTCCCCTCGGCTATCTCCTTGTGGGAAGCCTTCAAGACAGTTCTCAGAGGAGAGGCCCTGTCCCTCATTTACCATGCCCGGAGGCGCGAGCGGGAGGAGGTTACCCGGGTGGAGGCCGAAATTGCTGAATTGGAGGGTGATTTAGAGGGCGGAGTGACGGATGCTGCACTGCATGTCCTACAACTTAAGCAGGCGGCCTACAGGGCCCTCGTTACGGAGGCGGCCAGGGGCCTCAGTAGGGAGCAGCAGGGGCGACTGTATGATGTGGGTGATAAGGCGGGCAAACTGATAGCGTGGTTGGATAAAAAGGAGAGAGTGAATCGTGTGGTCCCGCTGATTGAGAGGACGGATGGTGTGAGTGTCACCGAGCCAGAAGAAATTGTCTCCTGTTTCGCGGATTATTTCCGCGAGGTGTATTCTCCGGTCTCTCCTTGCTCGGAGGAGGACTCCCATTCCCTGCTTAGGGATATCGCGCTGCCCTCCCTCTCGGAAGAGGACAGGGTGTCGCTGGATGCCGCTCCTACATCCGACGAAATTGCCCTCGCCATACGTTCGGTTGCCTCTGGCAAGGCCATGGGCCCAAATGGCATCCCTATCGAGTTATATAAGTTGCGACCAGATGTACTGGCGCCCCACCTCCGCGCGATGTTCCTGGCGGCCCACTCGTTGGGCTCCCTCCCGCCGGACCAGCGTCTGGCTACTGTCGTGGTGATCCACAAGGAGGGGAGGCCTCGGGACCGGGTCACATCCTATCGGCCTATCTCGCTTTTGAATGCGGAGCCCAAAATTCTCGCCAAGGTGCTGGCCAATCGGCTGGTCGGCGTGGTGGGCGACCTGGTTCACCAAGACCAGTCCGGCTTTATCCCCCATCGCAATACAGCCCTTAATCTGCGGCGCTTGCACGGGGTGCTCGCACGTGTCCCATTCGTGCGGGAGCCGGCCATTTTGGCGTCCTTAGACGCCACTATGGCGTTTGACACGCTTGAGTGGCCATACATTTGGGCGATGCTGGCGAAGTTTGGATTCGGCCCGGGCTTCATCAGTTGGGTCAAATTGTTGTATTCGGGCCCATTGGCGCAGGTGGTGGTGAATGGAAGAGTTTCGGCCCCATTCGAGCTGGGCCGGGGCACGCGACAGGGCTGCCCCTTGTCGCCGCTCCTGTTTGCGCTGGCCTTGGAGCCCCTGGCGGAGTGGCTGCGGTGGCACCCCTCCATCCGTGGACTCCGTTGGACCCCCGAATATGAGGACCGTGTGTCCCTATACGCTGACGACATCCTTTTGTACCTAGCCTCCCCACGTAAGTCACTCATAGTCCTGGTTGATGTTTTACATTCATTCGGCCGGAACTCAGGCCTTGTCATCAACTGGGCTAAATCATGCGTGTATGTGCTCTCTGGGGAGGCTCCTGTCCTTCCGCGGGGTTGTCCGATTCAGATTGCCTCTCAGGGGTTTCGATACCTGGGTGTCTACATTACTCTGGACCCAGAGGCTCGCTACGAGCGGAACTTGCTTCCCCCTCTCCAGCGCTTGAAGGAGGACGTCGTGCGCTGGCGGCGTCTGCCGCTTTCGCCGCTCGGCCGGGCGGCGTTGTTTAAGATGATGTCGTTGCCACGTTTCTTATACGCTCTCCAGAACACTATGGACCCAGTCCCGGCGCGCTACTTCAGTGAGGTGGAGAGTTTACAGCGCCGCCTGTTCTGGGACGGGAGGCCGCGCATTGCCCTGGCGAAGTTGACGCTCCCATGGTATGACGGGGGGATTGCCCTCCCGGACATTAAACGGTATTACTGGGCCTCCCAGCTAGCTGCAATTAACCATGGCCTCTATGGGCCCGCCTTGAACCCGGCGTTTGAGATGGACAAGATGCTACTGCCCGGTGGCGACTACAATCGAGCGCTCTACTCTGGCGCGCCCGACGCTCGCTTGACGGGACCTACGCGTGTCATGGTCAGAGTATGGCATGCGGCTAATGCAGCTATGGGGTGGAAGGACCGTTTGACCCGGGCGTCACCGCTGTATGCGTCTGAGAAGTTGGGCTCTCTCTGGACCTCGAAGGGCTTCGCGAAATGGGACATGATAGGCATCAGTAAAGTGGGGGATCTCTGGTCGAGGGGAGGATTTAAAACATTCGAGATGCTGCAGACGGAGTTTCAGTTGCAGGGCAGTGAATACTTTCGATACCTGCAGATCCGTCATGCACTGGGCTCCGTCTTCCCAGATGTCGCCTCCATCCCGGAGTCTTCCCCCCTGGAGGATAGAGTGCTAGATGGCCACGTCCCAGACAGTACGATCTCCCTTATTTATAAAAAACTGATTAATGATCGATCGGGCTTGCTGATTGGCCTTCGCGAGGCTTGGGTTGCCGACGGTCTGGAATTGGACGATGAGGACTGGATCTCCGCGGTGGCCTCTCCGAAGGAGGTGGCTATACCGGCTCGCCTTCGCTTCGTCCAGCTCAAGATACTCCACCGGGTCTACATGACGGGGCCAAGGCTTCAGCGCATGGGCTATACTGTGGATGGATTGTGTAAGCGTGATTGTGGTGCCGTGGCGACCTTTCTGCATATCTTATGGGAATTCCCGAAGGTGGAGCGATTCTGGCGCGTTGTGCACGAGGTCCTGCGAGTGGTTACGCGTGTTGCGCTGCTGCCGGAAGCGAGGAGATGCCTGTTGAATGTGTGGGAACCAACTGACTACTCGGCTCCGCAAACGTGGTGGGTGACTCTGGGATATATGATTGCTAAGCGTGACATTGCGCAATTGTGGGGATCCCAGAACCCCCCGACGGTGTCGGCCTGGAAAGAGCACATGGACTGGTGCATGTTTCGAGAAAAGGTGGTGTATGTGGCGAGGGGTAAGCCTGGGACATGGGTGAAAGTGTGGGGCCCCTGGAACGCCTACCGTGGGAGTATTTGCGCGCCACCATTGCTGCCTGCTGCCTCACCAGCCCCGTCCCCTTAGCTGACCCCTTCCCCTAGCCCCGGGCACAGGGTTCCCCCAGTCCTCGCTCTGTTTCCCTTCCCCTCCTTGGACTCCTCTGATAGTTGGGGTTCCCCATTGGGGAGCACGTGCTGCTACTTTCTACTGTAGGGTAGCCTTGTGGGTGTTGTTTTCTTGTTGTTTGTATAAAAGGAAACCGTACTGTGACGTATTATGGCTGTGGCCCATGATGTTGATGACTCCTGCTTATGCTCCTTTGTAACGCCAAGTGTTCTATGAACGTATGCCATATGTTTCTGCCATTCCTAGCGGCCGGCCGGAAGGTTGTGGGCCCATACTTGTATATTCTTGAGATTTGTAATAAACGGTTTCAAAAAAAAAAAAAAAAAAAAAAAAAAAAACTATCCCAGTACTTCCCCAGGAACATTTGGAATAATGTATTTTAAAAATATTCCTGTTGGTGCTGAAGAGGTTGTGTATGCTTCTTTTATTCAAACTTGCATGTCAGTATGTTAGGAGGATGATTATGTTCCTTTACTTTTCCAACTGTGAGATTAATAGTAGTTGTTCGATCATAACAGCCTTTAGAGTAGTGATTAGGACATGTCCAGTGAGACTTTATTTGTAATGCTCTCTTCAGTGTATGTATAAACAATTTGGCTTAGTAGAGGTTTTACTTTCTATGAGATTATGGTAATCATACCTGTGTGTGTGCATGTGTGTGTGTGTATGTGTTTGTGTGTGTGTATATATATACATATATATATATTTACATATATTATCTACTGACGGTCGCCAGTAGATAGTTATAGTTAGGACCGTGTTTCCATAGGAAATCCGCAACATTCTATTTGGAATAACTTTGGCGCCGGTTGACAAATCCTTGCGAAATTTTCAAAATAGGTGGGGCGCTCCGCTCCGCTCCTACCCTGAATGTCTCGGGGGGATTCGTCAAGCGGGGGCTGAGAAAAAAGGGGGGTGCCAAAACGCGTTTTCCCCATGCAATTTTCCATAGGGACCTTTAGTCCAAGGTACAGCCCGAACGGCTGAACAGAATTACTTGAAATTTGGCAAAGAGGTAGTCCTCAGCTCAGGGATGTGTCTTTTGCATATATCGAGTCAATCTGTTCAGTAGTTCCTGAGAAAATCAAATGTAAAATCATATATATATCTGGGCGGAGCCTAACCACACATCTCATCCTGAGATCTGATTGGCTGTCAGCACTTCATCCAAGAAGTGTTGGCAGCCATCTTGGAACCAATATATATGATAGCACCTCATTAAAAAGCATTGCAGTTAATAGAAGGTTTTAAGACTTTAGTTACATTATAAATCATTTGTTGATGGTACCATACTCATTTAAGGAATTGTGGTGTGTTCTAAGGTGATTTTACCATGTGAAAAAGCCTTCTGCTGTGATATCATGAACCATGTTTTAGAGAAAACTATTTTCTCATCCTTTTCCCACAGAGGTTTGGAAGGTGATCTATAAGCTAACCTGAGAGCATATTTTCTGTAAATTCACATTATCTTTCTCAGTCATGTGAGAATTAAGTCTGACATTCTCAGTAAAACATGTACATCCAACAAGGGCAGAGACTGTCAGTTGATTCCTTTGTGTTCTACTGCAGCTTCCCAGAGTGTTCTAAAGAACAACTAGAGCGCTAACAGTCTTACTTATGACAAATGTATGGCACACCTGAAGCCATCTTGATTGGAATAAAGTGGTAACACTTAAAACATTTAATTTACAAAGGAACAAAATGAGGGGGTTTATTTTGCCATATAAATTATGATTAGTGCTGCAGAAAGCAAAACACATTTTGACTTCTGAAATCCTCTTTTATTTCATAAAAAAATTCTGACATGCAGACTGAAAAATGCACTTTCAATACCAGCAGCAGATTTTCCTGGTGAGCAGTAGCTTTACTACAGTGATCTAATGAGCAACTAGAGTGCTAACATTCAGAATTTATGGAAAATGTGTGACACATCTGAATGCCTTCTTGATGGAATCAAAATAAAAAACTGAAAGTATTTCCTACTGAGGAGACTGCAGTAAATGAGGAAATTAGGAAACTTCATAACAAATAAATCTCCCAAGATGGCCACCAGAGATAAAAGAGCCCAAATGTGGCCCAAATGTAGCCCAAATATCACCCAGATGTAGCCCAAATGTAGCCCAATGACAGAACGTCCCAGAGTGTTCTTAAGATCAACTAGAGCGCTTACTGTCTTACTTATGACAAAAGTATGGCATACCTGAAGCCATCTTGATTGGAATAAACTGGTAACACTTAAAACATTTAATTTAAAAAGGAACACAATGAGGGGGTTCATTTTGCCATAGAAATTATGATTAGTGCTGAAGAAAGAAAAAATAGGGCATATTTTGAGTGACTTCTCAAGTCCTCTTCAATTTCATTAAAAAATTCTGATATGCAGACTGAAACATGCACTTCTAATACTAGCAGCAGACTTCCGTGGTGAGCAGTAGCTTTACTACAGTGATCTAATGAGCAACTAGAGTGCTAACATTCAGAATTTATGGCAAATGTGTGACATATCTGAATACCTTCTTGATGGAATCAAAGTAAAAAACTGAAAGCATTTTCTACTGAGGAGACGGCAGTAAATGAGGAAATTAGGAAACTTCATAACAAATAAATCTCCTAAAATGGCCACCAGAGACAAAAGAGCCCAAATGTAGCCCAAATGTAGCCCAAATATCACCCAAATGTAGCCCAATGACAGAAGTGCACAAAACACTTATTTTTTGTGTATTTGCAGTTTTATATAGTGCAGACTTGTCAGGTATTGGAGTGCTTTACATGAGCATTGGTTACATCACACAAGATCAAATTCATTTTGGTTGTAGACATGGGGAGATTAAGTGATTTGACCAGAATCACAGAATGTTGTGCTGAAGCAGAAACTCCAACCTGGTTCCCCAGTTGCAAAGTCTGCAGCTCTGGAAGTAACACCACACCCTCTCCCCTTGGATGCAACATTTAATCAAGTGGTCAACTGGATAAAAAAACTAAGATTACAAATAATTTAAAAGTTCTTTGTCGCTATTTGAAAACTCAGAAAATATGTCCTCGTTTTAGTTTTTTAGATCACTAGCCATAATTTTGATGCAAATAAGACCATCTCATATATGTAATTTCTAAAGGAAATGCTCTAGGCATTACAGTTTTGATTACATCAAGATGACGTCAGGCGTTCCACACTTTTGTAATAAATATAGAATGTTAGCAATCTAGTTGTTCATTGGGATACTGTTGAGAGGCAGAGGCCAGGGGCACGGACTCTGAAAATTGAAGGCAGGTAGGAGAGTGCAGAGGCAACAATTTGACCACACTAGGCAGGCAGGAAGGGCAGTGGCAGCACAACAGACTATGGAGGGCAGTGGAAAGGGGGGCAGGGGCTACAAACCAACAATACAGGACTGGCAAGAGAGGCTGTGGTGATGTAATAGACCATTGTGGGCAGAAGGAAGAGGCAGTGGTCATACAACCATATATGCCAACAGACCCGTTTCAGCCAGGAAACGTCCAATGTTTTTAAGCTCAAATGGGCTTTACTTGATCTGGTTCCTGTCTACAATCTTCTCTTTTTCAATGTAACTCAAAGGGGAAAATCAATACCCCAGTATTATTTCAAAATCTCCCTCTTACCAAGTTCAAAATGTTCGCAAGTATGGTACATTGGATCATGGTAGGCAGGAGGAATTGGGGTAGGGACATGGACACGGATAACAGAGGACAGGAGGGACATTGAGAGGTGCACCAAATTGACCCTACAGGGCAGGCATCAGGGTTTGCAGCAGCACAATACACCACACAGGGCATGCGGGACGGGAGTGCAGCACAACAATCCATAGAAAGCAATAGGGAGGAGACAGGGCCATGCACATGGACAACGGACAACAGAGGGGAAAGAGGCAATGGTAGCTAGCTGACCATAATGGACAGACAGGAGAGAAAGCTGCAGCATAACAGACCATAAAGGGCAGGAGGGACGGATCAGGGGCATTACAATGGAACCGACAAGCCAGGAAGGAGGGAATAGGGGTCTGCACATGGAAACAGAGGGCTGGGGGCAAGAGGGCAGGGCTGGAGCAGAAAGATGACCATGGAGGTCAGGCAGGATGGGCACTAGAAACAAGACACACCATGGAGAGCAACAGTGAGACTGATGGCATACACACAGACCATGGAGGGAAGGTGGGAGGGGGTCAGGAGCAGCTAGCTGACCACAGAGGGAAGGTGGGAGGGGCCATGGCAGCACAGAAGACCATGCATGGCAAGCGGGAGGGTTAGTGGCAGCACAATGGCTATGATGGGCAAGAAGGAGGGTGCAGGGGCATGCACAAAGGACCATGGAGGATAGAAGGGAGGGTCAGGACCTGGGCACAGACAAGAGAGTTGAGGGGAAGGGGCCTCACAACAGACCGCGCGGGGCAGGCAGGAGGAGCAGTTGCAGCACAACAGACCAGGGAGGGCAGAAGGGTGTGGCAGTAAAATGGACCATGAAGGACAGGAGGAAGGGGATGGGGGCATGGCATGTGGACAGGCAGGGTGGAGGTGGCAGGGACAGGTTACAGTCATCTGACAATGCTAGGCAGGTGGAAGGGGAGTGTCAGATCAACAGAACACTCAGAGTAGATAGGAGTGGCAGGTCCATGGAACATGGTGGTCAAAAAGGATGGAGCAGGGGCATGCACAAAGACATCGGAGGGCAGGGGTAAGGAGAATAGGGGCAGCAAGCTAAGCACAGAGGCTAAGCAGGAGGTCAATGATTGCCCATAGAATTGGGCAATGGAGGGCAGGAGGAGTGGACTGGTACATCATGCTAAATGGAGGGCAGTGGCAGCACATCAGACCATGCATGGCAGGAGGGAGGAGGCTAGTCCATGGATTCAGACAACAGAGGATAGGGAGGAGGTGGATGGGGCAGCAAGCTAACTGTTCATAGAAGGTGGGTATTAGGAACTTTATTGTTTTTAAAATGTGTGTCTGTGCGAACTACTTAAAATATGAACAAGTATGCAGCATAATCTCACTTTTATTCAGGAAGAAGAGGACGTTTGGGACTGTGACTCCGGGCTCACTTGGCAGAAACATCCCCTGACCTTCCACCCCCCTTCGCAAAATGTAATGCCTGTGAAAAGGGTAGGTGGACGCAGTGTTATATAGAACATAGTCCTGAGAGCACGATTGAAAATGAAAAATAGATATAGTATATGGTATAAACTATGCACCAAAATGTGTGATATAAGATGAACCGGGGCGTGAAATATAATATGCAATACATTGTGCGCAATGACAGATTCATTGGAGAGCGCGAGATAGCACAGGCACTAGCGCTTGCTATATGATATACGCCTTGGAGTGTAATATGCACAGGGCAGTGTTGTGTAACCTAAGTAGTCTCTAAAGTTGTAATATAAAATATGTGCTGGGTAGTGTAACATTGCATATGCACTGTGACAAAGATATGGATCCCAGATTGTAATAAGTATGGCATAGCGCTGTGCTTTATAACATAGGCATCGAGGAAGGCACGTTAGATGGGGCAATATAACCCGTGCGAAGGCAAGTGTGGCATGACATATTCACGGGGTGGTGTTACAGTGCACATGGGCTAGAGAGTGTCATAGCATAAGCACTAGATGGTGGAATACAACACAGAGGTGTGTGGCACTCGGCAGGCAATGGTGGGTGTAACACAGCATTGGGCTCAGCCAGGAGCACGCTGTGACTCTCAAGTGAGGTTTGTCTCCTTTCCAGAGAGTAAAATAAAAAGTATTACACATCCGGTGGTGGATGTGTGTTTTATTAACCGTGAGGGGGTTTCTTGCATAGTTTGGTCGAATTTTTGTCGAATCCCCTTTGAATGGCTTGGTGTGCATGTGTATTAAATGTGCCCGTCAATAGCTACCCATGTTTGTATAAATAAACGACAAGGGTGTCTACTTGGAGAGTACCCACCAGCGGGGGCGCCGGGATTATCACGGTAGGGTGTCAGACATGTCAGAGCTTCACTAGCGGCGTGAATACATTCTACGTGGATTCATTGTATGCATAGTCGCCTTTTAATGAATATCACGCAAATCGTCATGGTGATAGGTACATACGGTTTGTCCAGCAACACAGCCCCCCTCCTAAAGAATAAAAAAAAAAAAAAAAAAAGGTCATGACCCGGGGGTTGGGGTCCCCGGGGCTGATTAAGGCCTTGGGAGGGCCAAATTAATTTTTTTCAACAAAAAAAATTAGGGTGCAGGCCCTGGGGATGGGGTCCCCAGGGCTAATGAATTAGAAAAAGAAAGGGGGCCACACAGCCCTTCTTAAAAATAAATAAATAAAAGACCGGCATCGTGCCGGAGGCCATGCCCCCTCCTTGCAGCACTCTGCAAACGCGCCCCCTGGCCAGTTGTAAGTTGAGGAATTAATTCCCCTTCAATACTGAGGGTCCCTGATGGCCAACTAGCCCAACAGGTATCTCCAGTATGCGCCAGGGAACTGCGTTGCAGACAGGTGTTCTGAGGCCACGCCACTTTTTACACCTCCATGCAACGCAGCTCTGTGGCGCTTACTGGAGGTACCTAGTGGGCTAGTTTGACCCCAGGGACCCTTAGGATTCGAGGGGACTTAATCTCTCAACTCAGAACGGCCACAGGGCGCGTTTACACAGTGGTGAAGGGAGGGGACGGGGCCTGAGGTGACGTGTGCAAACACGCCTTGTGGCGCGTTTTTAAGTTGGGGAAATAATTCCCTTTCAATCCTGAGGGACCCTGGGGTCCAACTAGCCCACTAGGTGCTTCCAGTAAGCACCACTGCTCTGCGTTGCAGAGAGGTGGTGCAGGCCGTGCCACTTTTTACACCTCTCTGCAACGCAGCTCTGTGGCGCTTACTGGAAGTACCTGGTGGTGTAGTTGGACCTTAGGGACCCTCAGGATTCAAGGGGACTTAATCTCCTAACTTAAAATGGCTACTGGGTGTGTTTACACAGTGGGGAAGGGAGGGGACGGGGCATGGGGTGACGTGTTTAAACACGCCCTGTGGTGCGTTTTAAGAGGTAGTTTTAATCTCCTGCCCTATTATATACTAGGGGCTTACAGAGGAGGTCATGCTAATCACAGGGGGACCCCAACGCATAGTGTGCCCTAGTGTATGTAGGTGTTTTCACTGTATTCTGAGTGTCTTTTAACATAGCACTGGCTCTAGGACTGCTTAGGCAGACTCAGTTACCTCCAGTATCCATCTGAAAAAGTTGAGGGTACAGGATGATTTTGCAACAAGGCTTCTTTCTGCTCTTCTGTTTGTTCTTTCTGCACGTTATATTTCTTCCTGCATTTTTCTTCGTCTTTGAGAACTTCTGTTGCTTCTTTCTGCATTTCTTTTTTTTCTTTCTGTGCGTTTTTCCTTCTTTCTTCACATGTCCTATCTCTGTAGGCATAGTTAGAAATTAGCATTTAAAAAACCTTTGAAATTCACTGAAAAAACCATAGGTTTCAGGCACGTTATAGCTAGGAATTAGCATTTAAAAAACCTTAGAAATTCACTGAAAAAACCATAGGTTTCAGGGGCGATATAGTTAGCTGGACTTTTCACTCGTACAAAACCATAAAAATTCCCCCGTTATAGTTAGTTCAGCTAACTATAACTCGCGCGCCCGCAATGCACTGCTGATGACGTCACATATTACATCACTCATGACATGGTCAGTGACATCACTCATGACATCACTGATGACATTAGATGGCGGCGACACGTAGGGCGGGATGCATTGCCACTCCTGCCTCTGCCCAAACTTTTGCGTGGAATATGGGGCCGAAGCAGTGTTTGGGGACCGGAGGTGACACTGAAAGTATCATTCAAGCAGGAAATTGGCAATTTTGTTGCACCGTTGTTCATCCTGCAATACCCGTCATTCCACTTGGATTGTATTTCCCCCTGCAGCACCTACCTGGATCACAGGTGCATCCTGGGATCTGCAGTTCTCACGAATTGCGGAACGGTGAGCACGTACTAACGGAGGGGGCGGAGCGGGTCCCTACCAATGGGGAAGCAGCCAGACATTCAAATTAAGGTGCTTCATTGCCTCCTGAACATTAAAGGCATCTGAGGAAGGCCATTTCGAGCCGAAATGCATTATGCCGCAAAACTTATTAAAGGTGTTTCTGACTTGTCCCCCGTGTGGCCTCTGCTCTTTCTTCAGGAGGAGGTTCTTTGGATATTGTCCACGTCTGCCAGTGACGTGTTACAGAGGCCCCTGCTTCACAAGTTGGCCACGGACTTTGCTGGCTGCTGCTCTGGCAGATTTTGTTTGTGTTCCGAGGTATCGGATGGTCCGCAGCCCACCCCTGACTTCCACTAACATTAGATGGCGGCGACACGTAGGGCGGGATGCATTGCCACTCCTGCCTCTGCCCAAACTTTTGCGTGGAATATGGGGCCGAAGCAGTGTTTGGGGACCGGAGGTGACACTGAAAGTATCATTCAAGCAGGAAATTGGCAATTTTGTTGCACCGTTGTTCATCCTGCAATACCCGTCATTCCACTTGGATTGTATTTCCCCCTGCAGCACCTACCTGGATCACAGGTGCATCCTGGGATCTGCAGTTCTCACGAATTGCGGAACGGTGAGCACGTACTAACGGAGGGGGCGGAGCGGGTCCCTACCAATGGGGAAGCAGCCAGACGTTCAAATTAAGGTGCTTCATTGCCTCCTGAACATTAAAGGCATCTGAGGAAGGCCATTTCGAGCCGAAATGCATTATGCCGCAAAACTTATTAAAGGTGTTTCTGACTTGTCCCCGTGTGGCCTCTGCTCTTTCTTCAGGAGGAGGTTCTTTGGATATTGTCCACGTCTGCCAGTGACGTGTTACAGAGGCCCCTGCTTCACAAGTTGGCCACGGACTTTGCTGGCTGCTGCTCTGGCAGATTTTGTTTGTGTTCCGAGGTATCGGATGGTCCGCAGCCCACCCCTGACTTCCACTAACATTAGATGGCGGCGACACGTAGGGCGGGATGCATTGCCACTCCTGCCTCTGCCCAAACTTTTGCGTGGAATATGGGGCCGAAGCAGTGTTTGGGGACCGGAGGTGACACTGAAAGTATCATTCAAGCAGGAAATTGGCAATTTTGTTGCACCGTTGTTCATCCTGCAATACCCGTCATTCCACTTGGATTGTATTTCCCCCTGCAGCACCTACCTGGATCACAGGTGCATCCTGGGATCTGCAGTTCTCACGAATTGCGGAACGGTGAGCACGTACTAACGGAGGGGGCGGAGCGGGTCCCTACCAATGGGGAAGCAGCCAGACGTTCAAATTAAGGTGCTTCATTGCCTCCTGAACATTAAAGGCATCTGAGGAAGGCCATTTCGAGCCGAAATGCATTATGCCGCAAAACTTATTAAAGGTGTTTCTGACTTGTCCCCGTGTGGCCTCTGCTCTTTCTTCAGGAGGAGGTTCTTTGGATATTGTCCACGTCTGCCAGTGACGTGTTACAGAGGCCCCTGCTTCACAAGTTGGCCACGGACTTTGCTGGCTGCTGCTCTGGCAGATTTTGTTTGTGTTCCGAGGTATCGGATGGTCCGCAGCCCACCCCTGACTTCCACTAACATTAGATGGCGGCGACACGTAGGGCGGGATGCATTGCCACTCCTGCCTCTGCCCAAACTTTTGCGTGGAATATGGGGCCGAAGCAGTGATTGGGAACCGGAGGTGACACTGAAAGTATCATTCAAGCAGGAAATTGGCAATTTTGTTGCACCGTTGTTCATCCTGCAATACCCGTCATTCCACTTGGATTGTATTTCCCCCTGCAGCACCTACCTGGATCACAGGTGCATCCTGGGATCTGCAGTTCTCATGAATTGCGGAACGGTGAGCACGTACTAACGGAGGGGGCGGAGCGGGTCCCTACAAATGGGGAAGCAGCCAGACGTTCAAATTAAGGTGCTTCATTGCCTCCTGAACATTAAAGGCATCTGAGGAAGGCCATTTCGAGCCGAAATGCATTATGCCGCAAAACTTATTAAAGGTGTTTCTGACTTGTCCCCCGTGTGGCCTCTGCTCTTTCTTCAGGAGGAGGTTCTTTGGATATTGTCCACGTCTGCCAGTGACGTGTTACAGAGGCCCCTGCTTCACAAGTTGGCCACGGACTTTGCTGGCTGCTGCTCTGGCAGATTTTGTTTGTGTTCCGAGGTATCGGATGGTCCGCAGCCCACCCCTGACTTCCACTAACATTAGATGGCGGCGACACGTAGGGCGGGATGCATTGCCACTCCTGCCTCTGCCCAAACTTTTGAGTGGAATATGGGGCCGAAGCAGTGTTTGGGGACCGGAGGTGACACTGAAAGTATCATTCAAGCAGGAAATTGGCAATTTTGTTGCACCGTTGTTCATCCTGCAATACCCGTCATTCCACTTGGATTGTATTTCCCCCTGCAGCACCTACCTGGATCACAGGTGCATCCTGGGATCTGCAGTTCTCACGAATTGCGGAACGGTGAGCACGTACTAACGGAGCGGGCGGAGCGGGTCCCTACCAATGGGGAAGCAGCCAGACGTTCAAATTAATGTGCTTCATTGCCTCCTGAACATTAAAGGCATCTGAGGAAGGCCATTTTGAGCCGAAATGCATTATGCCGCAAAACTTATTAAAGGTGTTTCTGACTTGTCCCCCGTGTGGCCTCTGCTCTTTCTTCAGGAGGAGGTTCTTTGGATATTGTCCACGTCTGCCAGTGACGTGTTACAGAGGCCCCTGCTTCACAAGTTGGCCACGGACTTTGCTGGCTGCTGCTCTGGCAGATTTTGTTTGTGTTCCGAGGTATCGGATGGTCCGCAGCCCACCCCTGACTGTTGAAAACTAAAACGGCGGTATGATTAAGCATTCACTAAAGACATGAATTCTCTCTAGTTAAAACATGTTTCTTGTCCTATGTTGACTAATGTCTGGACTCCATCTTGTAATGTCATGCCTCCACGTGCTTTGCACGAGAAGAGTCCTTTCTTCTTGTTGGTTGCTCTAGTGATCTGCCTAGTAACAGCCTATAAATAGCTCCTTTGTTCGTCTGGCGCATGCCCAGACTTGACCACATCTGTTATCAGTTAGTCCTTGCTTGACCATGTTTTCGCGGGCTCACGACATTGTCGTCTCCGCCCGCATATTGATTCTGTATCGAAAATGTCCATAAAAGGTAAAGAACTTTGCCTCATGTTGTATCTACCCACTTATGAGCCCCTCTGTTGTGTATAAAAGGGGACCGCGTACGCAAGTTCCTTGTGCTACTCTATGCAATACTGAAGAGTGTTGTATGGATTGTAGGACCACCCTTAAGGGTTAATAAACTCTGTTTTTGTATTTGCAGTTTCCGTGCCAACTTCCTTCTAACTTTTGTTACAGGAGAGCGCACCCTTGTATTCTGCGGGCCTAGCTGGGGCCTGTATTCTTCAATTGGCGCCCGTCACGTGGGGCTCATCGGTGACTCGGATGCTCGAAGGACTGGTCGTGACGAAGGTGAGAAATTTGGCCGGGGATGTGATCACTGCCAGCGGCGTTTTTAGTCCTGGCATCCCGAGGTTTCTTCCTTCCCTTCCGAACTGACCTTCTGGGTGGCGCCGGTCCTCGACTGAGACCTCTTCTGTCGGTTTTTCCGCGACAGCCGTTTGGGCGAATTTTGGAACTTGGCAGTTGGAATCTGGACACTCTTGATTGGTAAGAACCATTGTACGGTACTTGCTCCGAGTTTTGAAGCCTGGGTTGGCTATTTGAGTTTGATTTGTGATGACCGGTCATATTTTGTATTGATTACTGTGAGAATATATGCGTTGCAACACATATAGGCAGGTAATGTGGAGATATTTCTCCGGAGTTGTGTAAATTTGAACGGCACAAAGTTTAAGTGCCATTTTTGATAATACTGCATATTTTGCATTATTTTTGAGCATGCCTGCTTTCACCGCACTCCGTAAGTGGTGCTGCTGTTTTGGAAACCGGTTAAATCTCGAGGAATCTGCTCCAGCCCCCCAGAGGGGACTCCTAATAGGGATATGTATGTGAAGCATGGTCTTTCCTCTATAATGTACAGCACAGTGTGGAGGAAATACACTAAAAAGGATCCTGAGTTGCGATGGCCTTTGTATGGATCGTTTGATATGCGTAAGATTGAGTATGTGGAACAGTGTATGTGTAAACGGCGTGCTCAGCAAGACATGTTTGAATGTGTACGGTTATGGGTAAAGGAAGTGCGTGAGCGAGAGAAACGTGAGAAAGCGCTGTTTGATAAAGAGCAACGGAAAAATGATCATGTGAGAGCGCAGGAAGCGAAGCGTCGGGAAAAAAGAGAACTGGCGGAGAGACAAGAGAAAGAGCGTAGGTTGCAAGTCTCGGGTCAATATGCTGTCCACCAGCCACTTTATCCTGTCCTTACTAATCTTGAAGATGATTTTTATTTATTAGATCGCTCTCCGCCCCCTTATGTCGGCGCGTCCGCCCCGAGATCACAGGATTCTGGATCGGTTTCGGATAAGGTAGACACGCAGTTCATGTTATCAGTTGAGCGTATGGGTGAGCTTCGGAAAATTTCTTTGCGTGCGCTTAAAGGCAAGCTACCCCTTGCTGAATTGTTGGACTCTTTGGAAAGTTGGCGGGATAAAGAGAAGCTGTATTTTGCGGCAACTTTTTCTGATGAAGTGATTAATGCCTTTCGGAAATATTCTGATGTTTTCGAGCCTGATGCTGTAGTTTCAGATGCTAAAGCATTACGTAACGGTGTTTTTTCTCCCTCTAAGGTACCTGATGCGGTCCGACGGCTGTTTGCATTGCGGGACGCGGCATTTGAACTTCAAGAGAGAGCGCGCCTAAAGGCAGGGGAGAAGGAGCAATCGGATTCACGTACCGGCGGCGACCAGTCATCTACCTCCCAATCAGATAAGAGTGAACTATTGCATGCTAAACCGATGCGAGAGGCGGCACCTTTGTATGTTCCTCCTAAAGGAGCAGGAAATAGTTCAGATATATCTTCCCCCGATGCTAGGGGATATTTTGTGTATAATTGGGTTTATACTCCCTGGCATAGGGCTGATGTTATGGCATTAAAGAATGCATTGCCTGACCCCCGCAAGAATCCAGCGGCCTTTTACGAAGAGGTTGAGGGGGCCTTAAATTCTTCTACTATGACCTTAGCAGATATTGATTTGTTCTTTGGGCTTATTTTACCACCGGATATGTGGCGATCTGTGCGGAAGGTGGATGATCACGCCGCTTTTAAGGCCAAATGGTATGAGATTGAGGATGTGGATAGGGAGAGAAAACCCACGCAAAAACCACCCCAGCTTATTTTAGATCTTCCCACTGCTATTTTGACTAAATTGAAAACAATTATCCCCCCTAAAAAGATTGATTGGAACATGTTAGCCTCGTGTAAGCAGAAGGTTGATGAATCGGTTTCAGACTTCTTTACGCGCTTTGAGGAGACATTTCATGATTTCAGTGGTCAGTCACTTACGGATGATACGGGTCGACATCTTTTTGTTGATAAATACGTGGCGAATTTATTGCCAGGAATAGCAGCTCGTTAAAAAGCGAGTGAAAGTTCATGGTCCACTTCGTCTCCGGCATCCCTCCTGACTATGGCTCAGTATTATGAGCGTCAGGAACAAGAAGCGAAGGGGCATGAGGAGAAGAAATCGAAAGATTTGAAAACTAAGGTGATGTTAGCACAAGTGTATGGTCCGCCTCGTCGGGTGTCGACAGAGGTAGAGGAGGATCCTATGGTCCCCCTTCCGTTCGGTCAGATGTTAATAGAAATCAATGTGCGTATTGTAAACAGTCGGGTCATTGGGTTAGAGATTGTCCGGTATTATATGCATCTCGTCAGGGACGTGGTCAGGGACCACCGAGAGGTAGAGGGGGCTTTTCGAATTTCCGAGGGAATCCCAATGATCGTGCTCGATTTGACTCTAACGTGCAGCACCGAGATAGACCTAATGTATTTGATCGACAAAATCAGTATCAACTGTCTGGGAATGACCGCCCTGGGTACCATGATTCGCAGCATGCATAGGATTGCATTGGATGGGGGTTGGAATCAGTTGAAGTACCGGTTGATCAGAAGGGTCCTTATGTTTCAGCAAGTGTTTTGGGTTCTACTGATCGGTTCCTAGTTGATACCGGAGCTACTCGCAGTGCACTGTCTAAACAATTGGTTCCGAGGGCTCCCCCATCTGGCTTAATGGTTACATCGGTAGGGTTTGATGGTACAATCTCTCGAAGCCCTCTTTCCCGACCCCTTGCCTTCCATGTTGACCACTTTTCTGCACCCTGTCCGTTTTTGCTCGCTCCGAACACGCCCGACAACATTATGGGTCTTGATATGCTTAAGCACTTCAGAGCTACGATCCGCTGCTCCCCTACTGGAGTACGTGTGATATTGAACGATAATCACCCACTGACAGACCGGATGTGTGTGGTTGCGGAGGATACTGCATTGGCTTCCCTCCCTCATTCTTTGTGGGCCACTTCGGATACTGATGTGGGACAGATGGTGATTCCGCCTGTCCACATTAGTGTCCAGGAGGGTGCGGTGTTACCTCGCCTCCCTCAGTATCGTATTTCTCAGGAGGGGGAGGAGGCACTCATACAGATTGTGCAGGATTTGATTAAGGTGGGAGTGGTGGAGGAAGTTCCCTACAAGGTCTGCAACAGCCCTATTTTACCCATTTTGAAGAAAGATACCGACACCAGGGTTTATCGTTTTATCATTGACTTAAGGGAAGTAAATAAGATAGTGATACCTCAGTATCCAGTGGTTTCTGATATCATGACGTTACTCACTTTGGTTCCACCAACGGCGACCACGTTTTCAGTTATTGATTTAAAAAATGCTTTCTTTTCGATTCCTATTCATCCTGATAGCCGATACCTCTTCGGTTTTACTTTGAATAATAGGTCTTATAGATTTTGTAGAGTCCCTCATGGTTATACAGAAAGCCCTAGTATTTATAGTCAAGCATTGAAAAGGCAATTGGATTCCTTTGTTCTGCCTGATGGTGTCGCCCTTATACAATATGTCGATGACATCTTGTTGGCGGCTGACACTCCTGAGCTGTGTAAGAAGACTACGTTATCTTTGCTTTCCTTTTTGGCATCTCACAATCACAAAGTGTCGAGGAAGAAATTGCAATTCTGTAGACCAAAGGTGACTTATCTGGGTCACCTTTTGTCTAAGGAGGGGCGTGCACTCACACCAGATCGTATTCAAGCAATTTTGGACACGCCAGTACCTTCCACACAGAAGGATGTGCGTGCATTCTTGGGTCTAGCCTCTTTCTGTAGGCAATGGATATTGGGGTTTTCACACATAGCTAAGCCATTGTTAGCACTTTTGACAAAAGACACTCCGATTCTTCTTGCCTGGTCAAGTGAGTGTGAAATTGCTTTCCAGCAATTACGACAAGCCCTTTGTTCAGCACCAGTGTTAGGTACCCCTGATTATACGAAGCCCTTTTCACTGTATGTGCATGAGAAAGATGGATGTGCATTATCAGTTTTAGTGCAGATGCACGGCGACAAGCAGCGCCCTTGTGCATATTTTTCGGCTGTACTTGATCCTGTTGCCCGAGCATTACCAGGGTGTTTTCGCTCGGTTGCGGCGACAGCTGTGTCAATACGCCAAAGCGAGGGAATTGTGTTATCTCACAAATTGTTGGTATTAGTTCCCCATGCTGTGGATGCCCTGCTTAATCAGACAAAGACGCAGCATTTGACCAGTGCTTGTTTAACGGGATATGAGTTGACGCTTTTGGCTCCTCATATTACGTTAAAGAAGTGTGCAACGCTAAATCCAGCCACATTGCTGCCGTTTCCAGAAACTCAGTCTGAAGCACGAAAAACACATGACTGTATTCTTGTGACTGAGGAACAGACAAAGGGTCGTATTGATCTCCAGGATACGCCCTTTACAGATGTAGATGGAGAACTGTGGGTGGACGGATCATGCCTGAAGCTACCAGATGGTACGACTTCAGCAGCGTATGCAATTACCACATTACAAACAATAGTGGAGACTGCACGCATACCGCAGAAATCAGCTCAGGCAGCGGAACTGATAGCATTAACACGAGCATGTGAGCTCAGTACAGGATTGTGTGTGAATGTTTATACAGATAGCCGCTATGCCTTCGGAGTAGCGCACGATTTCGGCCTACTCTGGAAGGAGAGAGGGTTTCTAACGTCACATGGAACCCAGATAATGTATGGGGAGTTAGTTCACAACCTTTTGACTGCATTAACATACCCAAAGAAGATTGCTATAGTTAAATGTAGTGCCCATAAGAAGGTGGTTGATAAAGTTGGAGAAGGGAATGCTTTAGCAGACCGGGTGGCGCAAGAGACTGCGATGCAGCCTGGTGCTACTGCAATGTATGTTGTGAAATCGCAGACAGAAAAATGGCACGATGCCAGGAGAGAAGTGTTGGAGATACAGAGGACCGCTTCCGATAAGGAACGGGAGCAATGGTCCAATGATGGAGAATTAGATGATGAAGGGTGTTGGAGAAGTAAGCAGATGGATAAATGGAAGTTACCCACAGCCTTCGTACAACCTATGGTTCAGATGGCACATGGACTAGCGCATGTCGGAGCTTCTGCAATTGTCAAATTACTCACACGAGTTTGGGAGCATCCGGAGATCGCTAGTACGGCAAAGAGGGTAGTGCAGACCTGCATGATTTGCCTAAGGTACAACCCAGGAAAGGGTATACGAACTCCAGCAGGAGGATTTGCAACGCCTACTGCACCCTTTGAGGTTTTGCAGATGGATTACATTCAGCTTGAGCGCTGTAACAATCTGAAGTATGTTCTAGTAGTGGTTTGTGCCTTCAGTAAATGGGTTGAGGCATACCCTACGAAAGACAATACTGCAATGACTACAGCAAAGATGCTATTGAATGAGTTTTTCCCTCGATATGGTGTTTGCAGATTGCTGTGGAGTGATAACGGACCTCATTTTATAGCAAATGTTATCAAGTATGTCCTGAAAGGCCTAGGCATTACACAGAAGTTCCATGCAGTGTTTCACCCTCAGTCTGCGGGATTGGTTGAGAAATATAACGGTACTCTGAAGCTTAAGATCGCTAAGATCCAAGCTTCAACTTCTTTGACTTGGCCAGATGCTTTACCGCTGGCATTATTGTCAATTAGATCGATACCGCATTCTCGGACCGGTCTCACACCCTACGAGATCGTGTTTGGACGCCCAATGAATATTTGGGGTCCACCAAAACCGCAGTTAGTGTATGATGTACCTTGTGTAATGATGAGTGATTTTCTGGCACAGTTAACGGATAATTTGGTTTCTATTCATCAACAGGTTCGAGAAGCGCTCCCTGATCGGTCCACAGGTGAAGGTCATAACCTCCGACCTGGCGATCAGGTTATGATCAAGGTATTCGAAAGGACGAACAGTCTGGAACCGAGATGGGTTGGTCCTGAGCAAGTCTTGCTCGCAACGAGGACAGCTGTGCGAGTTTCCAATCGGAAGAACTGGATCCACTCCTTGCACTGTCGTAAAGTGCCGCCTGGATTGGTGGACCCTGCTGTACTGACCGACCATCGAGAAATCCTGACTGCGGAGAAAGGCCGTGCTGTGGAACCGAACGACACTGAGGAGCTCTTCCCGGACCAAGCGATCCCTGGAGGAGGGAGATATTATCTTCGACCGAGGAAGTGATTTTTCTTTTTCTGTACCCAGATACGTTGTCAGAACGGCCCTTAGGTTAGTGAAACGGAGAGACAATGAGGCAAGGGGGGGGGATCAGCCCTGCATTAGTGTAGTGACACCCGTCTTGGCCCGCTGGTGAAGAAATCAACGGCTGCCTAAGGGGAAGAGTTCTGACAACCTTTTAGTTTCAGGAAGATACTGACTTTTTACTACAAGATGGAAAAGAAGAAGATTCTTTGTGCGACAAGCTTTATTATCATTGTAGCTATTGTTAGTATAACCACATGGTTTGTTGAGGATGTGACTCCTGCCCGTGAGTTGCTTGTTTTGACCACTCCAGTGCCTGAGGAGCACTACTTCTATACCCTTCCGTATCAAGAATTGAAGCATCGTCAGTCTTATTTGAATAACACTTTCATCCAGATGTTGCATCATACCCATGTTGCTACGAATGCTACGAACTGTTGGATATGTGGTATGATGCCAGCTCATCAGAAGAAAGGAGGAACGCCATTCATACCTCTTCCTTTCTCTCATAATGGCTCTTGTAGAGCATGGTATACTTTGCTTTTTGCCACACGGAAACCTACAGTGGGACGATTACTTTTCAGACTTAATAGGGAATGTCATCAAGATAAAGATGGCTATCCACAAGCGAATGGGACAATATGGGAGTGGGAAGAATATCGACCAGACAATGAATCGATCCCCTACATTTTCACGAACACCAGAGACACTGCAGGGAAAGAACGCTTTGTGATTCAAGTGGCACAAGCTCAAGCGGACCTGTGTGTCCAGAGTGTGGGTCATATTCCTGTTGGTGTTAGTGATTGTATTATTGTTCTGAATATAGATGGATTAAATAATAGTACTTTCTTAGCTTCCCATAATACGTACTTTGTATGTGGGAATAAGGGTTATTACCGCTTACCAGCCGGCTGGTCCGGAGTATGTTATGTAGCGTTTTTATTACCTCCTGTATTCTTAGCACCTGCATCCTATCATAAAGATTTGAAGTTGCTGAATAATGTAACTGTAAATAGGTATAAACGTACTCTATCCATTGATGATGTTGATCAAACTGATACTAGCTTACAGCAGTATATTGATTTTAACTTAGGATTGTTTTTCTTTGTTGGAGCTGCCCTAAATAGTAGGAAGGTTCGTAGATTAACAAGAGTTGTAGAGGCTGTGACGAATCAAACCGCTGCTGCTCTTGGGAATCTTACGGAAGAACTACAAATCACTAGAATTGTTGCATTACAGAATCGTATGGTGTTAGATGTTATGTTAGCTGATAGAGGTGGAGCATGTAAAATTATCGGAAGTAGTTGCTGTGTGTTCATTCCTGATCATACGCCATCAGTTTACAACGCTATTAATAAATTGCATATAATCGCAGCTGAGATTCATACAGAAAATGGTACTTGGACCTTTTCTGGATGGTTTTGGGCATTGATCACTACATGGGGATGGAAAGTTTTAACTGGTCTCTGCATTATTGTAGCAGTTCTGTTTTCCTGTTGCATCTGTGTCCAGTGTGGTCCTTTACTCTGTTCTTTATGTGTGTCATTTTGTATTCCTGATAAGAAAGCTATTGCCAATGTCACCCACCAGAAATATTTAACCAAAGAGGTGGAAGAGATGATGAAAATTGACATCTATGATGATTATCCTAATAAGCCGAATGTCTTCAGTAAATGCTGAAAGGGTCGTCTGTTGAAAACTAAAACGGCGGTATGATTAAGCATTCACTAAAGACATGAATTCTCTCTAGTTAAAACATGTTTCTTGTCTTATGTTGACTAATGTCTGGACTCCATCTTGTAATGTCATGCCTCCACGTGCTTTGCACGAGAACAGTCCTTTCTTCTTGTTAGTTGCTCTTGTGATCTGCCTAGTAACAGTCTATAAATAGCTCCTTTGTTCGTCTGGCGCATGCCCATACTTGACCACATCTGTTATCAGTTATTCCTTGCTTGACCATGTTTTCGCGGGCTCAGGACATTGTCGTCTCCGCCCACATATTGATTCTGTATCGAAAATGTCCATAAAAGGTAAAGAACTTTGCCTCATGTTGTATCCACCCACTTATGAGCCCCTCTGTTGTGTATAAAAGGGGACCGCGTACGCAAGTTCTTTGTGCTACTCTATGCAATACTGAAGAGTGTTGTATGGATTGTAGGACCACCCTTAAGGGTTAATAACTCTGTCTTTGTATTTGCAGTTTCCGTGCCAACTTCCTTCTAACTTTTGTTACAGGAGAGCGAACCCTTGTTTTCTGCGGGCCTAGCTGGGGCCTGTATTCTTCATGACTTCCACTAACATTAGATGGCGGCGACACGTAGGGCGGGATGCATTGCCACTCCTGCCTCTGCCCAAACTTTTGAGTGGAATATGGGGCCGAAGCAGTGTTTGGGGACCGGAGGTGGCACTGAAAGTATCATTCAAGCAGGAAATTGGCAATTTTGTTGCACCGTTGTTCATCCTGCAATACCCGTCATTCCACTTGGATTGTATTTCCCCCTGCAGCATCTACCTGGATCACAGGTGCATCCTGGGATCTGCAGTTCTCACGAATTGCGGAACGGTGAGCACGTACTAACGGAGGGGGCGGAGCGGGTCCCTACCAACGGGGAAGCAGCCAGACGTTCAAATTAAGGTGCTTCATTGCCTCCTGAACATTAAAGGCATCTGAGGAAGGCCATTTCGAGCCGAAATGCATTATGCCGCAAAACTTATTAAAGGTGTTTCTGACTTGTCCCCCGTGTGGCCTCTGCTCTTTCTTCAGGAGGAGGTTCTTTGGATGTTGTCCACGTGTGCCAGTGACGTGTTACAGAGGTCCCTGCTTCACAAGTTGGCCACGGACTTTGCTGGCTGCTGCTCTGGCAGATTTTGTTTGTGTTCCGAGGTATCGGATGGTCCGCAGCCCACCCCTGACTTCCACTAACATTAGATGGCGGCGACACGTAGTACGGGATGCATTGCCACTCCTGCCTCTGCCCAAACTTTTGCGTGGAATATGGGGCCGAAGCAGTGTTTGGGGACCGGAGGTGACACTGAAAGTATCATTCAAGCAGGAAATTGGCAATTTTGTTGCACCGTTGTTCATCCTGCAATACCCGTCATTCCACTTGGATTGTATTTCCCCCTGCAGCACCTACCTGGATCACAGGTGCATCCTGGGATCTGCAGTTCTCACGAATTGTGGAACGGTGAGCACGTACTAACGGAGGGGGCGGAGCGGGTCCCTACCAATGGGGAAGCAGCCAGACGTTCAAATTAAGGGGCTTCATTGCCTCCTGAACATTAAAGGCATCTGAGGAAGGCCATTTCGAGCCGAAATGCATTATGCCGCAAAACTTATTAAAGGTGTTTCTGACTTGTCCCCCGTGTGGCCTCTGCTCTTTCTTCAGGAGGAGGTTCTTTGGATATTGTCCACGTGTGCCAGTGACGTGTTACAGAGGCCCCTGCTTCACAAGTTGGCCACGGACTTTGCTGGCTGCTGCTCTGGCAGATTTTGTTTGTGTTCCGAGGTATCGGATGGTCCGCAGCCCACCCCTGACTTCCACTAACATTAGATGGCGACGACACGTAGGGCGGGATGCATTGCCACTCCTGCCTCTGCCCAAACTTTTGAGTGGAATATGGGGCCGAACCAGTGTTTGGGGACCGGAGGTGACACTGAAAGTATCATTCAAGCAGGAAATTGGCAATTTTGTTGCACCGTTGTTCATCCTGCAATACCCGTCATTCCACTTGGATTGTATTTCCCCCTGCAGCACCTACCTGGATCACAGGTGCATCCTGGGATCTGCAGTTCTCACGAATTGCGGAACGGTGAGCACGTACTAACGGAGGGGGCGGAGTGGGTCCCTACCAATGGGGAAGCAGCCAGACGTTCAAATTAAGGTGCTTCATTGCCTCCTGAACATTAAAGGCATCTGAGGAAGGCCATTTTGAGCCGAAATGCATTATGCCGCAAAACTTATTAAAGGTGTTTCTGACTTGTCCCACGTGTGGCCTCTGCTCTTTCTTCAGGAGGAGGTTCTTTGGATATTGTCCACGTGTGCCAGTGACGTTTTACAGAGGTCCCTGCTTCACAAGTTGGCCACGGACTTTGCTGGCTGTTGCTCTGGCAGATTTTGTTTGTGTTCCGAGGTATCGGATGGTCCGCAGCCCACCCCTGACTTCCACTAACATTAGATGGCGGCGACACGTAGGGCGGGATGCATTGCCACTCCTGCCTCTGCCCAAACTTTTGCGTGGAATATGGGGCCGAAGCAGTGTTTGGGGACCGGAGGTGACACTGAAAGTATCATTCAAGCAGGAAATTGGCAATTTTGTTGCACCGTTGTTCATCCTGCAATACCCGTCATTCCACTTGGATTGTATTTCCCCCTGCAGCACCTACCTGGATCACAGGTGCATCCTGGGATCTGCAGTTCTCACGAATTGCGGCACGGTGAGCACGTACTAACGGAGGGGGCGGAGCGGGTCCCTACCAATGGGGAAGCAGCCAGACGTTCAAATTAAGGTGCTTCATTGCCTCCTGAACATTAAAGGCATCTGAGGAAGGCCATTTCGAGCCGAAATGCATTATGCCGCAAAACTTATTAAAGGTGTTTCTGACTTGTCCCCCGTGTGGCCTCTGCTCTTTCTTCAGGAGGAGGTTCTTTGGATATATATATATATATATATATATATATCCCCATGCTCCCGAGGTGCCCGATTGGCAAAAGGCACTTTAACGCCAACTGTGAGGAAAATCCTTTATTTGGTACGGGTGCCGTCACCCTTCTGATCCCTTTCACTGCTTTCGCACCACATGCCCCTGACGTGTTTCGAAGTTTATAGTCTCCTTTCTCAAAGGCTGGTGGTGGTCAATAGAAGCACAGTCCGGTCGTCACAGCTCTTTAAATATAATGATTGTGCGCCCCCTGATGGGCTGCTATAGATTAGACAGTGCAAGGTATTATGGGAATTGGAGTCCTGGCCAGAATTACGTTCCGTGTACTGTGCAAATGTTCTGCTGGTTTGTTTGAATCCCACAGTTGAGCCTCAAAAGGAAGGTGTACCCTCAATCAATGGTTGGCGCCCCACGCAACGAGGCCGGTAGATACCAACCCCTGTGGCCCCCAGGAATACCGGGATGGTGCACTATCAGCGGCAGGGCGGCCGCCAATATCTCCATGCTCCCGAGGTGCCCGATCGGCGAAAGGCACTCCAACGCCAACTGTGAGGAAAATCCTTTATTTGGTACGGGTGCCGTCAACCTGCTGATCCCTTTCACAGCTTTCGCACCACATGCGCCTGACACATTTCGAAGTTCATAGTCTCCTTTCTCAAAGGCTGGTGGTGGTCAATAGAAGCACAGTCCGGTCGTCACAACAAACAAGTAACAACAAAGAAAATAACTATAAAAATGCCTTATATAAACATGCTTCAATATAAAAATTAAAGAGTTTGTAGATTTTGAGTAATATCAAATACAACAGCATTCAAGCTGGTAGTAAAGAAACTTGCAATAAATGTAGATAAGGCATGTACATTTATGCAGAAATATGTCCGTATATGAATATATTTATAAATGGTTTTGCATCTAAATATTTATTTTTTATGTGTGTGATGATATGTATATTGTAATTATTTATGCATATTTAATTATTTAATGAATAATTCATTTATCAATTTTATTTATTGACTGCATGTAAATATAAATGCAAGGTTAAGTTTCATTGCAATGACAAAGCAAATGACGGCAAAATGTATTACAACTGACTATATGGCAACAGCATAAGCATGTTAGTGAGCGAATTGAAACTGAAAGTGTTTTTTTCTCACTGGTTGTTATCACATGGGTGTTTTTACCAAGCATAAAAAATATGGCGTACTGCACTCTCTTTATGTGATCAATGGCACTGGATGCCCGAAACGCGTCATGGAGATTGATGGGTGAGAGGAATAAATAACAAGTTGCCGCAAAATTATCCCGGTGTTTCGTTTCTTGCAGTTTGCCATGAGGAGGTGCTGAGAGTGGTGTTCGATGTATATATATATATAACGAGGGTATCCAGAATGGGCTCTTAGCAGAGCTGTAAATAAAATAAAAGAGACCACTAGATCAAGCACCCTTGAAACTAAACAACCTATATCCAGCGAAGAAACAGTGACTATAGTAATCACCACTTTTAACCAGGAATCTGAAAAAATCAAGAAAATACTGGTAGACAACTGGAAAATTTTAAAAACTGACAATGTAATTGGTTCCAGTATAGGAGATAGACCCCTCATCACTTATCGGAGAGGGAGGAGTCTTAAAGATATCCTGGTAAAAGGCGACATCTCTGAAATCCCCAATAGAAACAACTACAACCTTAAAGGTTTCTATCCATGTGGTCACTGTAGGGCTTGTAAATCTAGCCACATGGTGCAAGATTTTGAGATTCCAGGTAGGAATCAAAATGGAAAGATTGAACAATTCCTAACTTGTAGTACCAACTTTGTGGTATACATCTTAGAATGCCCGTGCCAACTAAGGTATGTCGGCAGTACGACTTGTATGGTTAAGAAAAGAGTTTAGGAGCACCTACGGGCCATTACCAACAAAGATTTACATTACCCGATTGCCCGTCACTTCCAGGAGAAACACCAATCTAATAATTCTCTGTTGAGATTTTTTGCCATTGAACAAATTAATATAAACAAAAGGGGCGGAAATAGAGAGCTAGCGCTTAGGAAAAAAGAATCAAAATGGATTATAGAACTGGAAACTAGTTTCCAGGAGGGCATAATCTTGATGAGGAACTAGCAAGCCATTTGCATGATGATTAGTTCTTGTATATATTGAATGCTGTGATTATATCTTAGAACTGTATTGTAAATATTGTGTTTTTAACTGTGTGCTCTGTTTTTGTTGTTGTTTTAGGAGGAAAGGAAGGGACCCTTCAATGGCACTGGTGGGCATAGAGTTCACGGGCACCCTACCCTTTTCTTCATCAAGAATCACCTAAGCACTCTCCAACAAGTAAAGTGACACAACTAATGTTTAATCTTTACCTTCTTAGATATCTATATTTATCCACTTTTCTCTTGGTTTTCACTGTTTGGGACTTTTTGATTTTGCAAAGCTACCTGGGGTAGTATCTACAGGATTCATGGAAGGTATTTGCTCAAAGCCACTAGAGCGCTTGTAATATGGTTCCACCGTTTGTATATAATCAACATTATTGTTGTAAAGGCACTTGCCTGTCAAACACTAAGTTATGTTTGAACTTTATTTAGGCTCAAGCAATTGACACACAAGTACGTGCAATCATTGTTGAACATCCTTTTTAAATAAGAGATGTCTCATAGGTATTTACACCTCCACAAAACTGCGAACAATCGCATATACAATATACTTATTAATTGATTTTTGTATTTTTGTTCTGGACCCTAGTTGTACACAAATATAGGAATTGAATAATGTGGCAACATGGTTAAATCAATGACAAGTGTATTATTTGGCATGCTTGTAGGTACTTATGTGCAGTTCTACACTGTGTGTGATACTATATACTGATTGTGGGTACTGTTCCAAGATGGATGCCAAAAAACGGAGCTGAAAGGGTTGCTCCCAATGTAGTGCCTTTTTTATGTTTACTGTTTACTTATACACATCACGGAGCACTGTGAAAATCGTGTGAGCAAGACACTTTCAGTGTCGAAACGCGTAGCGGTTCACTTTATTAAACCTCTATGGTTGCAATGGACTCCCGAGTGAGCGTCATTATTTGAAACTGTTGTACATTTTGACACCGGCTTGGGTTGCTACCGGAGGACGCTCCACCTGGCGACGGGACCGATCCCAGAAGGACCCGTATTGTTTATGGAATATATATATATATATATATATATATATATATATATATATATATATGCAAATTCACTGAAAAAACCATAGGTTTCACACATGTTATAGTTAGCTGGACATTTTACTGATAAAAAAACCAATGAAATTCCCCCGTTATAGTTACTGTAGGCAACTATAACTCACGCGACCGTAATCCTCTGCTGATGCTAATACTGTATTTAGACACTTATTTGCCCATGTCTTCTTCCATTAAATTTTAGCTATACATATATTACAAATATTTTTTTTTCATAAAGACACATATGTCATCAGCAGAGGATTACGGTTGCGTGAGTTATAGTTGCCTACAGTCACTATAACGGGGGAATTTCATTGGTTTTTTATCAGTAAAATGTCCAGCTAACTATAACATGTGTGAAACCTATGGTTTTTTCAGTGAATTTGCAAGGTTTTTTAAATGCTAATTCCTAACTATAACGTGTGTGAAACCTATGGTTTTTTCAGTGAATTTGTACGGTTTTTTAAATGCTAAGTTACTTTACGCCTTTCGTGGCGTGCGCGCCCACTTAACGCAGTTCGTTCCGTGCGCGCACGGTGCGCTTCGCACACCGTGCGCGCACAGTCAGCACGCGGTGCGCGAAGCGCACCGCGTGCCCACGTTACGCTAGATGGGCCATGAACGCACGATGCGCTTCGCGTACCGTGCGCACATGGAGGACATATGATGAGCATCGTTGTGACAGGTAAAATATATGTTTTGCATTGCTGTGATATGCCATGCCCAAATGGTGCCCTTCAGGCAACATTTGCACATGGGGTGGGGAGAGTGTGGATATTTTTTAATTTTTTTTTTTATTTATTACCGTACGCGTACGGTAAGCGTAATCGGCAAAATTTTCGAAAAATATAAAATTGCCTTTTTTCACTTGGGGGATCGTTGGGGACTCCCTCAATATGGCTAGGTGCTTGGGAGCTGTCTAAACAGCCCCTTTACATGTTTTTGCCCTTTGTTTTTCAATCCCCTGTCAGAGTGCGAGAGAGAAAATGGCGGCCGCCGCTTCCGGGTTTTGACCGATTCGAATGTTTACTAAGATCTATCAGCCAATCAGAATCGCGCTCGCGCACGTCACTGTACGCGTACGGTAAGCGCACCGTAAGCGCACCGTAAGCTGGCTCAGATATATATATTGATTTAAACGCTATTTTCTCAGGAACTACTGAACAGATTTACACCAGACCTACAAAAGGCACTTCCTTGACCTGAGGACTACCTCTCTGCCAAATTTCAAGGAACTCTGATCAGCCGTTCGGGCTGTAGCTGTGTCTAAAGGTCCTATGGAAAAATGCATGGGAAAAACGCGTTTTGGGACCCCCCTTTTATCTCAGCCCCCGCTTGACGAATCCCCCCGAGACTTTCAGGGTAGGAGCGGAGCTCAGCGCCCCACCTATTTTGAAAATTTGGCGAGGATTCGTCGACCGGCGCCAATGTTATTCAAAATAGAATGTTGCGCTTTTCCTATGGAAACAGGGTCCTAACTATAACTACCTACTGGCGACCGCCAGTAGGTAATATATATATATATATATATATATATATATATACATATATATATATATATATATATATATATATATATATATATATATATATATATATATATATATATATATATATATATATATATATATATATATATATATATATATTATCTACTGGCGGTCGCCAGTAGATAGTTATAGTTAGGATCGTGTTTCCATAGGAAATCTCAAAATTCTATTTTGAATAACTTTGGCGTCGGTTGACGAATCCTCGCGAAATTTTCAAAACTAATGGGGCGCTCCGTTCAGCTCCTACCCTGAAAGTCTCGGGGTGATTCATCAAGCGGGGGCCGAGAAAAAGGGGTGGTCCCAAAACACGTTTTCCCCATGTATTTTTCCATAGGACCTTTAGACACAGCTACAGCCCGAACGGCTGAACAGAATTACTTGAAATTTGGCAGAGAGGTAGCCATAAGGTCAAGGAAGTGCCTTTCGCAGGTCTGGTGTAAATCTGTTCAGTATTTCCTGAGAAAATAGCATTTAAAAGCATATCAATATCTATACGCGCGCAGGGTGCGCGCACCGTGCGCGCACCGTGCGAGCACCCTAACGTGCGCGAGCGTAATTCTGATTGGTGGTTACATGTTAGTCAACGTTCGAATCGGTCGAAATCAGGAAGTGTCGGCCGCCATTTTGTTTGTTTTCAGTGCGAGAGTGAAAAAGGAAGGTGGCGAATGTGAAAAGGGGGCAGGGTAGAGAGTTCCTGACCCCCTAGCCTTTGTCAGGGGGTCCCTGAAGGACCCCGAAGGCAGAAAAAAATATTTATTTATTTTTACATCGCGGTGGTGCGCGCACCGTGCGCGCACGGTGAAAACCAAAAAATATATATATATATTTTTAATACGTAGTTTATTGTAAAATAAATATATAAAAAAAATAATAATACATAAATAAATTAGCATTTAAAAAAACGTACAAATTCACTGAAAAAACCATAGGTTTCACACATGTTATAGTTAGGTGGATATTTCACTCGTAAAAAACCAATGAAATTCCCCCGTTATAGTTAGTTCAGATAACTATAACTCGCGCGACCGCCACTCTATCACAAGGATGATGTCATCAGTGATGTCATGAGTGATGCCACTGACCATGTCATGAGTGATGTAATAGGTGACGTCATGATCAGTGGATTGCGGGCGCGCGAGTTATAGTTATCTGAACTAACTATAACGGGGGAATTTCATTGGTTTTTTACGAGTGAAATATCCACCTAACTATAACATGTGTGAAACCTATGGTTTTTTAAGTGAATTTGCAAGGTTTTTTAAATGCTAATTCCTAACTATAACGTGTGTGAAACCTATGGTTTTTTCAGTGAATATATATATATATATATCAGCTCCAATTCTCACAACAAAAGAAGTGAGGAGACTGCTCACAGCTAAGGGGTAATCTCGGGTATTTTATTTCACCGAGAGGTGAAACGGGACAGAACGCGTTTCGGTGTAGTGCCTTTTTCCACAGCAAGTGGAGACTGAGAGACAACATGTTTAAATAAACGAAAAAGCAAAAAAGCAATAATTTCCGGTATGCACCTCACAAGGTGACAACACAATTAAAGGACTAACAAATCTGTGTAGCCCACAGGCTCCATCTTAAGATGAACAGACATTACAGAAGCAATACAGTGATTCAAATGCATTCATAAGAATATGTAAGTGCAATACAGCTCTGTATGAGCAATTATTTGATCATTCATGTGGCTGTAGGATGTCATTAACCCCTTCAGCGCGGTGCGGATTCCCGCGCTGTGCTGAAGCATTCGAGCGCGGGCGGGGCCATGACGGAACGGTTCCGTCATCCGCACAGCGCAACCGATGCTCATGACGGAACCGTTCCGTCATGAGCATCGAAGGGGTTAATCTTTGAACATGATTATAAACATTCAAAATACAAAATGAAGTGTTTCATAGTGGTGCCATTAAGTCCATCCCGGCAGCACGATTACCAAAAAACACATTAAATAAACAAATGAATTTTATATATATATCTAATGAAATAATCACAACTGTTCTAATTCATCACAGTTAGAAAATTATTAATTTCTCCAAACTTATTTTGGACAACAGCCAATGTGAAATGATATTTAGACGGCTTGTAAAATATAAAGCTTATTGGCATTTTTAAGAAACCAATGCTCAAACAGAATTGAGCCCTGTATGGGCAATCAAAGAAAAGAGATACGTTTGCTCTCCTATTATAAATATATGATGTACCTCATAGTTAAATATATTGATCGTCTGGATGACAGTTCATAATTTATGAGAGAACATCTGGGCTTAAATGACAGTTCTTAAAGCATGGGAGAGCACCATCATGAACACAGTAAACCATTTTCTAATAATTCATAGACTCGGGAAACACAGTAAGTTCCATTTATAACAATACAGTTTCACAGGCTCTATCGTAGATGAATTGCTAACTCCTCTTCCGTGTTTAATCCTAAAGGAGATTTGTTATGCGGATCAACTATATATCTGGATTCGAGTCTGCGTAATTTCAATTCTCTATTGCCTCACCGCTCATGGGCGAAAACATGATCTACGTAATAGAATTATAGAAGATTTTGTCACTTTTTCGTGAAAACTAGCGAAATTTCTCACCACGGGATACGAGAAGTCTTTCTTCTCAATAGCCCTGGCGTGTTCTAAAATTCTGCATTTCACTGGGTGTATAGTACTGCCACGTAACACTTTTTACATGGGTAGACTAGACAGTAAATGCAATAGGGAGTAGTGCAAGTTAAAAATGTATTGATGGTTCTATGCTGTTTTTTACCTGGGATCTCATATGTAAGAGTTTTAGGACTGTTCCTACATGCTTCACATTTGGAACAAGGAAAAAATCCAGTTAGATTGCTCATTCTTGGGGTTTGTGGAATTCCTTCATCATGACTCTGTACAAGAGTGTCCCAGAGGGACCAACTGCGCCTGTAAGTGATTTGATAGTCAGATAGACTTTTACCAATCACAGTGTCAGACTTGAGGTTATGCCAGTTGCGTGAGATGTTCTGTCTTACTGCATTCAAAAATGTTGTAATGAATCTCGGTGTATCCCCTTGATCTTTACTGGGCTGATTCTTATCTCTAAGGAGAGAGTGTCTAGGAATCTTTTCCACTCTACCTAGTGTTTTCTGTAATAGTGATAGTGAATATCCTCTCACAATGAATCTCTCTATGGCCTCACCAGCAACCTTTTGGAAATCACTGTCTCTGGTGCAGTTCCTCTTGAGTCTCAAGAGTTCCCCATAGGGAATACTGTTCTTTAAGGATTTCGGGTGATTACTGTGGGTCTCAAGGATCGAATTCCCCGCTGTCACTTTCCTAAATAGGGATGTACAGATTTCACCTTCTTGAATAAAAACTCTTAGATCAAGAAACTCTAATTCAGTTGCACAGATATGCCCACTGAAATGGAGATTAACTGTGTTTCTATTTAATTCCTGTATATAGGACTCTGCCTCCTCTCTTGGGCCTTTCCAGAGAATAAAAAGGTCATCGATATACCTGTACCAACCAACAATAGACGAGACCCAGTGGTTGTTACGTTCGGCCCAGGCCAACTGCTTCTCCCACCAGCCTACGAACAAGTTTGCATAGCTGGGGGCGAAGCAGGTGCCCATCACTGTTCCTTTGACCGGTCTATAATGTTGTTTCTGGAATAGAAAGATGTTGTTGGTTAAGCAGAAAGAGATGAACTCAATTAGCATTTCATTATGCTCAGCGTATTTCACAGATCTGCCTTTGATGAAGTAGCAAATCGCATGGACAACATTTACATGATTGATATAGGTATACAGACTTGTTACATCTAGTACCTTCATCAACATGTCAGATTCCCAAGGAATATTCGATATTACTCTGATGAAGTCTTTTGCATCACGTATATAAGATGGTAATAATTTCACAAAATCTGCAAGGAAAAAAGCAATATACTGTGACATGGATTCAGTTAAGCTTCCCCTGGAAGAAATGATTGGACGCCCTGGTGGTTTGTTAGCATCCTTATGAATCTTTGGAAGGTGATAGAACGTAGATATCACCGGATGGGGACAAGAGAGGAATTTAAGTTCATCCATGTTAATAATTCCCTTAGTATGCCATTTCCAAATCATTGTAGGGTACTCTTGGATACTGGTATAATATTCCTCTTTTGTTATTTTAGCGTAACAAGTATTGTCCGATAGCTGTCTTAATGCCTCTTTGCAATAGAAGTCTGATTTCATAAGCACAATATTTCCCCCTTTATCGGAAGGTTTACAGATAATTTGGGGATCTTTCACAAAATTTTTAATGGCTCTTTTTTGTTCTATTGAAAGGTTAATATTGTCATCATTTTTTCTTCCAAATTGTCGTTGTCTTAATTTTATTAGGTCATTTATGATAGTTTTCTCAAATACCTCGATGGTGTCAAAGCTCATGGGAGGTATAAAAGTCGATTTTGGTTTAAAATTTGTTTTCACTGTTCTCTGTATTATTCCAAAGCTTTCAATTGTAGGAATAGAAACAACTCCTCCTTCAATATCATCAGAATGAATTTGACTTTCAAGTGATCGTAATATTTCAAGATCGTCTCCAGTTAGGACATCTGTTGCTGGATTTGTGCTTGCCAATATACTAGCTCCTGTTTCCTGTCCTTGTAATCCTTTCGTTCTAAAGAACTTTTGGAGTTTTAGCTTCCTTGTAAAAAGATATAGATCTATTCGTGTTTGCGTGTACTCAAAGCCTTGAGTTGGACAAAATGTGAGTCCTTTCTTAACCCCTTCAGCGCTCATGACGGAACCACTCCGTCATGAGCCACGGGTGCCGTGTGCTCATGACGGAGTGGTTCCGTCATGCTGCGGCCGTTGGCCGCCGCTCCTCCCACGCTGCGCTGATTCCCCGCCTGTGCGGGCGATTAGCGCAGTGGGCGGAGTCATGATGGAACCACTACGTCATGAGCACAGCTCAACCGTGGCTCATGACGGAGTGGCTCCGTCATGAGCACAGCGCCACCGCGCTGCCCCCAAACCCCCCCAGCGCTGCGGCGGAATTCCTGCCGCAGCCAAGGGGTTAAGAATCGTTTCCTCTGTTTTGGTTAACTTTCTTGGTGTCAAGTTTATGATTGTCAGATCCTCCACCGAATTCACCTTCTCATGCCTCTCTTGCTGTTTGTGAGGCCACTCCTTGGTTTCCGCTTGTTGCTGCCTGTCTCGTTTTTCTTGATTTTTTTGACGTGCTTGTTCTGGGGGTTTGCCTCTTGCTCCCCGTTGCCGTGAGTGCTTCATCAGTTGAAACTCCTCATGAAAATGGGAGCTTACTGGGAGTTGAGCTCGTGGGTCCATACTGTCCTCTCTGGACTGTTTGTTATCGGTAGTTAGTTCTGACTCAAAGGTTTCCTGTTGTTCCACCACTCTACAATTTGTATTGCTTCTCGCGGCTCTGCGTGGTGCGTCAAACTTGCAGGCACAGGTAAGAATCCTGCCCTGCCCTGCTCATAGTCATGAACATCTCTATTGAATTTGGTGTGTTTTCATTGTTATCTTTTCCTCATATGCCAAGAG
Source organism: Triturus cristatus (assembly GCF_964204655.1). Taxonomy (NCBI): domain Eukaryota; kingdom Metazoa; phylum Chordata; class Amphibia; order Caudata; family Salamandridae; genus Triturus; species Triturus cristatus. Next base: position 1,008,356,386 of record NC_140593.1, on the reverse strand, counting down.
ACATACTTTCATTGCCTCTCTTAATTCCTCTCTTGCAGTGACATCTTGTTCTTGCATAATCAGAGTCTCCAATTCTGCAATCTCTTTCAGGCCTTTATCACGATCACTCCAAGAGAATTTAATCAAAGTTTTCAGCATTCCTACTGATACATCTGTCGTGCTTGCTGACCACTCATCTAGCAGTCTCGGTTCAGGGTTCTCGTAAGCAGGGATAGTATAAGTTCAGAGGCCACGTGGTATTCATTGCACGTCTATGTAATTTTGCAGAGAGGTGGCATCTCACCACTTACGGATCTCGTGTTTAAAGAAACGCCTGAGTTTGACAAAGTTGGATTTTAAGATCCCCTGTGCATCATGCGTTGTATCTCTGTTGGCCCCTTGCTGTGCCTGGGCCCCATTTGAAGATGCCAACCACCGCCGCACGGCATGCTTCATCGGATTGCATTTTGTTAAATGCTTACAAAAGCACCCGTCCCTACCAACAAGTAGCAAATAGCAACCCATTGGCAATGTTCCAGCTGTAAACTGGAAAGCCAGGCAATTTTTAATAGGACGTGATAATCACAAAGAAGAAAGAAGAGCCAGGACCTGTGCGTCCTCAGACTCACTCGCCCTAGTTGTTTTCTTCAGTCCTCCATCTCTGCCATTGATCTGCACGGCAGTGCTGTTACGCGGCTTCAAAGTTCAGCTCCAATCCACCAATTGCCGCCGTGAGCACTCCAGATATCAAATTAATTTGCCAGTCAGACACATTTCAGCAAGTCTGTTTTTTTCAATGCTGGTAACATGAGAGTTATCTGATAGGGAGTCTTTAAAATCAGTCCTCGTTTGCTCCTATTGGAAGACAAAATGTGGTCATTAAAAGAGGACTGTCCTGCTCCACACATTACCCAACCAACATTACACCATCAGTGAGGTCATTTGAGATGTCATCAGTGATGTCACTGACATGTCATGATCGATGTAATATGTGAGGTCAAAAGCAGTGCATTGTGGGAACATAAATTATAGTTAGCACAGATAGCTATGACTCCTGAATTTCAATGGATTTGTACGAGTGAAATCTGAGACTAACTATAACGTCCCCATAACCTTTGGTTTTGGTAATGAATTTAGAAGGTTTTTACATTTTTATTTCCTAACTGGAAACTGTCACCTTTGAGAGTGGGTGTGTGAGTGCCTGTATGTCTGCGAGTGGGTGTGTGAGTGGTTATGTAGGCATGTGAGTTGGTGTGTGAGTAGGTGTGTGGGTCTGTGTGTGGGTGGGTGAGTGGTTTTGTGGGTGTGTGAGTTACTCTATGGGTGTGTGAGTGGCTGTGCAAGTAGCTGTGTGGGTCTGTGAATGAATGTGACAGTGGCTGAAAGGGTGTGCTAGTCGGTGTCCGAGTGTCTGTGCGGGTATGTTAGTAGCTGTGTGATTGACTGGTCCTGAATAGAACCTCAGCTAGTGCTTTTGTTTAAAAAACGTTGATGGATAAATAAACATGAAATGAGTAAACAATAAAAATTAATAAATTAAGAGCAAGATGTTTTCAAAATATAATGTAAAAAAGGGATTCCTGATACTACACCACCTTTTTCTAATTCAGACCACTCATGTTATTATCACATGTGTGGCCACATTATAAGGCCTCACAATGCCTACAAAGGGTGCTTTAGATACTTTTGTTTATGCTCCACAACAGGTTCCCTGAGTGTATTGGTGCAGTTGCTTGAAATTTACAGGATTCGCTGAATTGTTCAAATAATTTTTTTTTATATTTGCATATCGTTCTTGACCTATTCCGACATGTACTTTCCGGTACTGCAGGAAATTTGCTAAACCAAAGTGAAAACACTTGAAATTATATGCAGACATTCCTAAATACATTTTTGAGGTAAATGATTTATTGTTATTATGTATTAATTTATGTACCCATAATTGATTTCATGTTCCACACACATTTTAATATGTATTTCAGTATTCACAGTGACATTACGACGTCATCGTGAAGTCATCGTATAACCCATATGACACATGAATGAAGAGATTTGATTGGCTAAAACAGTTTTCATGCCTCAACAGAGGAAGTGTCCTCCCACTTTTCTTTTCTTTAGGTTGTAGCTGTCTGGTTTCACACCTTCTTTTACAGCTGCAAGATCCTATCATTTTTGTGTCTAGTTTTTCATTTAAAAAATGGCAGCGTCTACATCCAGGCAGGCCCCAGAGGAGCACAGATCATCACAAGAGAAGGAAGAGTTCCCAAAAAGGAACAAAGGTATCGCCTGGAAGTTTTTTACTATTCCTTCCGATAGAAAAAAGGGTGTGGCACGACAGGCATATTACAGCATCTGCTCCAAAATACTTTCCAGATGCACTGCTATAAAATACACTCATGGTACCATCTCAATGCAGAAGCACTTCCAAACAATTCACCCCGACGTCTCTTCAGAAAGGAAAAGGAACGTGAGTCAGCATCTGCCCCTGCTACAGGGAAGCTCGCAGTTGGTGACACCATTGCCATGCCAGGGCCATTTTTCGAAGAAACGTAACAAAGTTTTGTCTGTGGGTGAGCAGTCGCTTTCTGCAATTTTGGAACCACAAAGGTGCCACATTTGCTATTTTTTTTTAACCTATTCCGCAGATTTTCTGCATGTGGTGTTTTAGTTCTATTTTCCTGTTACCATTTTTAAAATGAAAAAATACACCCACAAAATAAAATAATTTCAGAAAGATAAAAAAATAAAATAAAAGTTCTGAAAAAAGCAGTTCATTTAAACCACCTTGTCTCGTTTAAAGGAAGAATAACTAGATGTTTTTTGTTGGTATGTCATTGTAAACACCTGTCAGTATATGTCTATATATATGTTAGTTTAAATGGGTGTTTGAGTCATTGTATATGGGTGAGTGAGAGGGTACATGAGGGGCTATATGACTGAGTGAGTGGGTGTGTGAGTGGGAGTATGGGTGGCTGAGTGAGTGTATGAGTAGCTATATGGGTGAGTGAGTGTGAGTGGCTGTATGGGTGAGTGAGTAACTGTATGAGTAGCTGTATGGGCAAGTTAAAGGGTGCATGAGCAGCTGCATAGGTGAGTGAGTGGGTAGATGAGTGACTCTATATGTGAGTGTGTCTCTGTATGAGTACCTGTATGGGTGAGTGAGTGAATGTGTGAGTGGTTGTATGGCTGTGTAAGTGGATATGTGAGTGGCTGAATGGGTGAGTGGGTGCATCAGTGGCAGTATGGGTGATTGAGTCAGTGTGTGTGAGTGACTGTGTGAGTGATTGTGTGAACGAGTGAGTGACCGTGTAAGTGTCTGTATGGCTCAGTGAGTGGGTTTATGGGTTAGTGAGAGACTGTGGAAGTGCCTGTATTTGCCAGATTTTTTTGCTTCCGGTGGATGGCACCATTTACTAGAATATTAAGTGGTTCATCAACATATCTGTCTACACCAACTGTTTCAATATTCCATTTAAAATTCAAAGGTAAGTAGACAACTCTTCCTTTAAGGTCTTTCTGTAACTCCGTTGGTCAGTCTCCTCTTTTGCAATGGGAGTACCATCTTTCACTTCCTAACATCGAACAGTTGATTCAACTGCATGCACTAATGTGCTCTCTTGGAAGTAGCTTTCTTCATTGAAGACAACCTCAGTACTAGACGTATGCTTCCATTCTCCCCTGAAAATTCTACAAAAATTACCTCTATCCACATATCTTTTTTTTTTGGTTTCTACTCTTCATAGAAAACACTGTTTTATCCAGTGTTCTTATTCTGTTCAGTATCACAATAGATAGCTTCCTCTGCAGGGCAATTGCCTTATCATCTACAGTCTCAATATGTTATTTTTGTTTGACTGCTTCTTTAATCCTTTTATACTGCCTCATACTTTGTACCAAATTCTGTATTACCCTACTACAAAACATTCTGACTCTTACTTCCTTAAATTACTTCTGTCTTCTTGTTAAACCATCTACTTTCTTATACGATTTATTAGTCTTACAGTCACTTACTTTATCTCCTTTCTTAAATGATTTGAAACATTCCTTTTTATTTCCATATTTTGCCCACTTTGTATTTTTCCACATACTATTTCATGAAACTTCTTTAGTTTCCTTACCAGCAGCTCTTTTCTCTTTAACCACATTTTCTGCATTATGTCCCTTTCCTCTGTCAGTTGTGGGAGATAGTATACTTTCTTCTGTTTCTTCTATCTTTCTGGATATTTTTGCAATTATAACTCTCTGTTTTAAGTACAACTAGATGTCTGGAAATATAAACCAAATAAATAACTTTGGCTTTTCATTATCAACTATTGAATTACATAATTTTAGCATTTAAGTACCTACAGAAACAGTTATGTCACTATGTTATAGCCACTCTAAGTCTGCTACTTTTCATGTTTATATCAGTGTGTGGCTGGGTGTGTCAGCGTATGCATCAGTGTTTGCGTCGGTGTATCACAGTATGCATCAGTGTGTGCCTGGGTGTGCCAGCATATGCATCAGTGTGTGCCTAAGTGTGCCAGTATATGCATGAGAGTATGCATGGGTGTCTTAGTGTATGAATCAGTGTTTGACTGAGTGTGTCAGTGTATACATTAGTGTGTGATTGAGTGTGTTAGTGTATGCATGACTATGTCCCTTGGTGTGCCAGTGTATCCATCAGTGTCTGCTTGGGTGTGTCACTGTATATATCAGTGTGTGCCTGAGTATGTTACTGTATGTATCAGAGTGTATCTGGGTGTCTTACATATGTATCAATCTCTGCCTGGATCTGTCAGTGTATGCATGAGTGTGTGCCTGGGTGTATCACAGTATGAATTACTGTGTGCCTGAGTGTATCAGCATATCCATCAGCATGTGCCTTGATATCTCAGTGTTTGCATAACTGTTTGCCTGGGTGTATTACTTTAAGGATCAATGTGTGACTTGGTGTGTCATTGTGTGCATAAGTATGTCATTAGGTGAGTTAGTGTAAGCATTGTGTGTCATTGTGAACATTATGTCTCCTTGGGTGTGTTAGTGTATATATCAGTATGTGCCTGGGTGTCCTACTGTATGCTTCAGGGTACATCTGGGCGCATCCAGCACATACATCACTATCTATTTGGGATATCAGTGTATAGACCAATGTGTTCCTGGGTGTCTTCCTGTATGGATCAGTGTGTAACTGGGTGTGTTAGTGTGTGCATCAGTGTCTGCCTGACTGTGTCAATGTATGCATTAGTGTATGTGTGATTAATAAAATTATCTCACAAAGAGTAGGGGTCTAAGGGATGTAGTTTAAAGACTCGAACAGTTTGTAATCCCCAAATCAACACATGTATACAAAAACAGAAACTGTGAGTCAAAGAAAATTAGGTGACCGTAACAAAACTACTAAGTTAGTACTGATCCAGATTTATCTGCTGTCTATGAAGTGCCAAATATATCAATAGGTGCGTGTATGTATGTATAAGAAAGATTCCCATCACCCACAACAAGTGGCTCGCTTCATCATTTGGGAACCTGGGAACTTCACCAGAGAACCATACTCTACCAGATGGACGTAGATATCGGTTCAATAATGTGTCCCAAATGTATCTGTTGATGTATTAGTTAGATCGAAGGAACCATCGGGTAACTGATAGGGAGTGATGTATGCAGTGCTAGTGATGAAGGTATGTGCAAGTTAAAATTGGTTAGCCAGGCACAAAAGTATTTTTAATAAGGTGCTACCTGGATACCAAAATAAAACAAGACAGTGCTGTAACAGTTTGAAAGGATAACTGTGTTGGAAAAGACTGGTCAACATGTTTCAGCTCTTGGATAGACTGTATCCTAGCTTTCGTCAGGACCAGAAAGCTACTGCAAATATTAGTGTTGTGACTAAAATACAAAGAAATTTTTGGAAAACATACAACCTGGACCTTGTTTTCGGTACAGGGGAATACCTATAAAAGAAACAGCAGTAATCAATTAAACAGACTAACAAGGTGGTTAAATGTTGGAGATCGGTCAATAACTGCAAATTATTAAATAAATAATTTTTGCGAAGGTACCGTTAAGTGTACAAAGACAACCATATAGCCATCATTACAAATGGAAAAGAGTAATTTAGTTGTCACTCACCCGAATAAATCTGGGTATGTGCCTCACCCCGCCTGGCAACTGCTCAGGTTAGGAGGCACCGCTCTGGGGAATAATATGAGTATAGAACATAACATTATAGGATATAGCTACAATTATTGAAATGTTCAAACATCATATGGCGCTAAATTTAAAAACTAGGCGGTTGAAACACACGGAAGTCCAATCATCAAAAAAACATGCCAATCGGCATTGTAAACTTATGATTATGAGCATTAGAAAAATATGTTGTGAGGACAAGAGCCGATGACTTAAGCTGCTGTTTGTCCTTGTTATCATTATGTTATAAGTTATACACACGTATAGTAAGTATGGAGAAATATAACGCGTGCTCGAGTCAAGGTTCCGATTGAAAATGGCATATGATACGGTAAAAAAGCAATTCAATCATGCATAATCAGTCAAATCTTAAGTTAAAATAGCTAAGCTGTGTTAGACGCAGCTCGTAAGACAAAAGTGACCAACTCTGACCAATTTAAATTCATACGGTTGTAAAATTAGAAGTTGGTCAACAAAGCGATATACTTGGTTCTGTCTTACCTCTCCGTCGGTACCTCTCGCAGTATCTGAGCGAGAAGGGGAGGTGTATGCTGAAGATAGCGAATCCTATTTGAGGATACCCAAACGTCATATCCGCCCAGCGCATGATCAACGACAAGAGCAAGCGCCGACTGATGACGTAATCGCGTGTTAGCATGCCGTGCAAGTCATCTCGGGAAATGTAGTCTGGTTGGTGTTTGCGCACTTACTACACTCAACTTTATTGAGATGAAAGATGTTGACAGGCCATATTCAGCATAGCCAAATACATGGAATAATGGCAGTAACGGTTTGCTTTTACCGTAGAGTATATTTAGATGTAAATTCCGATATGGAGTATATAATCGTAGTTGTTTGCCATCAAGAGATATTCAAATGAATAACTCAGCATTTGTGTGATAGTACTCGAGAGACTCAGACCAGGATGAGCAAGGGTTTAGATCGTGATTTAATGAATGACTGTTTATCGAAGACAACGTTAGGCTGATATAGCCCGTGTATGTATCTTAGAGCGAAGTCCACGGTATCTGGTCATTCAATCCCACACAGTCACTATGCAGTTTGTAGACCCATTTCTGCTCTTTTGTGAAAAGGAATTTATGGATGTCTGTAATATGAGATGGAATAAAAGGTTGTTCTAAAATAAGCCATCTCAAATCCTCTGGATTATGGTTGAGAGCCAAGAAATGAGTAGTTAGTCTTGTGGCTTGTTTCTTCCGCCTGATGGTACTTTTGTGTTCACTGATACGGACCTTGATCTTACGGGTCGTCATACCTATGTATCTGAGTGAGCACGGGCATGTAATCAGGTAAATTACCTTTTCTGAATTACAGTTGGTGTGTCGCCGTAAAATCCATGGTTTATCTAACCCCAGATCAACCGATTTGGTTGGCTGTGTTTGAGGACAGGCAGAGCATGAGCCACATGGGTAGTGGCCTTGTACAGGTGGTAAATCCCATAATGTTGGAGTTGTTTCTTTTTCTTTTACCCTAGGTCTGGTATGCACAAGATTATCGCGCAAGCTCGTTCCTCTCTTGAATGAGAAAAGGGGTGATGGGATGCTCTCCTTTCCTACATTCAAAATGCGCCAGTGTTTCCGTACAGACTTTTGGACACTATTAGATAGTGTGCTAAAGGTGGTGACGCATGTCATTCTCGTTAGGGGTGCCTTAGCCACCGGAGGTTCTAACAGGGCGTCTCTGTTGTTGTTAGACGCCCTTTTTCGGGCTTGTCTCACCAGATGTGCTGGATACTTCCTAACTTGAAGTTGCTTAGAGAGTGACTGTGCATGGACCTGGAAACTGTCCATCGTGGAACAGTTCCTGCGAATACGCAGGAATTGTCCCACTGGGAGATTGTGTCGGAGAGATTTAGGGTGATGGCTCTGGAAGCTCAGAAGAGAATTTTTAGTCTGAGGCTTCTTGTACAGTTCACTTCCCAGCACCCCTGAAATAGGGTAGATCATGATATCCAGAAAGGGGAGTCTGGTTTTGTCGTATGTGACTGTAAATTTGAGAAAATTGTTTTGAACATTGAGCCATGCATGAAAATCCAGCAGAGTGGCAACTGGACCATGCCAGATCACCAAGATGTCATCTATGTATCTCTTCCAGCACGCGATCTGCGCACGAAAGGGATTTTGCTCAGTTAACACACAATTTTGTTCAAAAAGGTGAACGTAAAGATTGGCCAGGCTGGGAGCGAAAATGCTCCCCATAGATGTTCCGGAGATTTGGAGATATTTGGTCTCTTCAAATTGGAAGAAGTTTTCCATCATCGCCAGTCTGGCACATTCCATAATGAAGTGTGTCGGTGTCGTGGTGTCTCGGTCACTATTATCTAGAAGACCTCTGATTGCTTCAAGTGTCTCTTCTTGTGGAATACAGGTGTAAAGTGATTCCACGTCGAAACTCACCAAAAGGTCAGTCTCGATATTGAAAGCAGTTTCTGGCAGAAGACGGAGGACATCCTTGGTGTCTTGGAGATAGGTTGGCATATCTCTTACCATGGGCCGTAGGAAAAAGTCGACAAAAGTGGACAGTGGTTCTAAAAGAGAACCAATCCCTGATATAATAGGGCGACCAGGTGGCGGTCTTGTGGGCTTATGTATCTTTGGGAGTACGTAAAAGTATGGCATAACTGGGAATTTAGTAACAAGGAATTCAGATTCCTGTGAACTAATCCAGCCAGATTCCTTCGCTTCATTGACAAGGTCATGAATTTCCATGGTCAAGCGTGGAGTGGGATCTTCTGAGAGAAGACGATATGACTTGGTGTCACTTAGTTGTCTCAGACATTCTTCTCGATAAGAGGAAGTGTCCATAATGACAATGGCTCCGCCTTTATCGGCGGGCTTGATGGTAATCAGCTTGTCATTCTGAAGTTCTTTCAGAGCTAGTTTTTGTGTTCTCGATAGATTCTGAAATGTTCTATCACTCTTAAATTCGAGTGAATCAATATCGTGTATCACAGCTTGTTCAAAAACTTTCACCTGGTCTGGTGTAAGATGAGCAGGTGGATTAAAAGTCGATGGAGGTTTCAAGCCGGTGTCCGAGCGGATTGTGTCATCAAGTTCGTTAGAGGCCACAGAATCCTTGTCTTTGAAGAAAAAATGAAGGCGTATTTTTCTAAAAAACCTTTCAAGTTCGTACCTCAATTGAAAAGGCTCGCCTACATTTGTTGGCACAAACCCCAAACCTTTATTCAAGACACTCAGCTCCACTGTAGTGAGTGTTTTCTGACTCAAATTGACCACTAGGTCGTCGTGTCCGTGCTCTGGCCCACTAGTGGTGCCCCCCTCTTGCTGCGTGTGTTCTGCGGGGTTGAGTCTGATTGCCAATGTACCTGTGGTGTCATTGCTCCTCTTCTCCTGCCTCTGTTGCGTCCTCGGCCCTGTCCAAAAAAAGGTTGCTGACCAAAGGGAGGGGAGGGTTGGTATGGAAAGGGAGACATTGGTGGTGCAAAAGGTGAGGGCTGAAATCCCCATGGAGATGGAGGCCACCAAGAACCTTGTTGTTCGTAATAGTTTTGTGTGCCTCGTCTGTGATTTGGACGAGAACGAGGATTGTAGGTTCTATTGGGTGGTATTGATGTGTTGGAACCGTCAGAGTCAGTAGAAGGAATGTCCGACCCTGACGACGAATAATTAGACCCATACCTTTTGCCTTTCCTGTTAAATTCTGGAGGAGTGTAATTCTCACTTGTGTAGGGATAAATTTGTTCAAAAGAGAAACGTGCTAGGTCCTTCTTGAATTTCTCAATTTTGGTCAAGAGGATGGAGTCTTTGTGCTCCTTGTTGGACTTATTGGTTTCCTCCAAATTCCTCTTATATAAGGCGCTGGTGATAGATGCCTTAATTTGACCTTCTAAGGTCTGTATCTCTACAAGTATCATGTCTGCTGCTTTTTTTGCAGTACTAATGATTAGGATTAGCCAGTCGCGGGTGCCTCCCTTTCCATACCAACCCTCCCCTCCCTTTGGTCAGCAACCTTTTTTAGGACAGGGCCGCGGACGCAACAGAGGCAGGAGAAGAGGAGCAATGACACCACAGGTACATTGGCAATCAGACTCAACCCCGCAGAACACACGCAGCAAGAGGGGGGCACCACTAGTGGGCCAGAGCACGGACACGACGACCTAGTGGTCAATTTGAGTCAGAAAACACTCACTACAGTGGAGCTGAGTGTCTTGAATAAAGGTTTGGGGTTTGTGCCAACAAATGTAGGCGAGCCTTTTCAATTGAGGTACGAACTTGAAAGGTTTTTTAGAAAAATACGCCTTCATTTTTTCTTCAAAGACAAGGATTCTGTGGCCTCTAACGAACTTGATGCCACAATCCGCTCGGACACCGGCTTGAAACCTCCATCGACTTTTAATCCACCTGCTCATCTTACACCAGACCAGGTGAAAGTTTTTGAACAAGCTGTGATACACGATATTGATTCACTCGAATTTAAGAGTGATAGAACATTTCAGAATCTATCGAGAACACAAAAACTAGCTCTGAAAGAACTTCAGAATGACAAGCTGATTACCATCAAGCCCGCCGATAAAGGCGGAGCCATTGTCATTATGGACACTTCCTCTTATCGAGAAGAATGTCTGAGACAACTAAGTGACACCAAGTCATATCGTCTTCTCTCAGAAGATCCCACTCCACGCTTGACCATGGAAATTCATGACCTTGTCAATGAAGCGAAGGAATCTGGCTGGATTAGTTCACAGGAATCTGAATTCCTTGTTACTAAATTCCCAGTTATGCCATACTTTTACGTACTCCCAAAGATACATAAGCCCACAAGACCGCCACCTGGTCGCCCTATTATATCAGGGATTGGTTCTCTTTTAGAACCACTGTCCACTTTTGTCGACTTTTTCCTACGGCCCATGGTAAGAGATATGCCAACCTATCTCCAAGACACCAAGGATGTCCTGCGTCTTCTGCCAAAAACTGCTTTCAATATCGAGACTGACCTTTTGGTGAGTTTCGACGTGGAATCACTTTACACCTGTATTCCACAAGAAGAGACACTTGAAGCAATCAGAGGTCTTCTAGATAATAGTGACCGAGACACCACGACACCGACACACTTCATTATGGAATGTGCCAGACTGGCGATGATGGAAAACTTCTTCCAATTTGAAGAGACCAAATATCTCCAAATCTCCGGAACATCTATGGGGAGCATTTTCGCTCCCAGCCTGGCCAATCTTTACGTTCACCTTTTTGAACAAAATTGTGTGTTAACTGAGCAAAATCCCTTTCGTGCGCAGATCGCGTGCTGGAAGAGATACATAGATGACATCTTGGTGATCTGGCATGGTCCAGTTGCCACTCTGCTGGATTTTCATGCATGGCTCAATGTTCAAAACAATTTTCTCAAATTTACAGTCACATACGACAAAACCAGACTCCCCTTTCTGGATATCATGATCTACCCTATTTCAGGGGTGCTGGGAAGTGAACTGTACAAGAAGCCTCAGACTAAAAATTCTCTTCTGAGCTTCCAGAGCCATCACCCTAAATCTCTCCGACACAATCTCCCAGTGGGACAATTCCTGCGTATTCGCAGGAACTGTTCCACGATGGACAGTTTCCAGGTCCATGCACAGTCACTCTCTAAGCAACTTCAAGTTAGGAAGTATCCAGCACATCTGGTGAGACAAGCCCGAAAAAGGGCGTCTAACAACAACAGAGACGCCCTGTTAGAACCTCCGGTGGCTAAGGCACCCCTAACGAGAATGACATGCGTCACCACCTTTAGCACACTATCTAATAGTGTCCAAAAGTCTGTACGGAAACACTGGCGCATTTTGAATGTAGGAAAGGAGAGCATCCCATCACCCCTTTTCTCATTCAAGAGAGGAACGAGCTTGCGCGATAATCTTGTGCATACCAGACCTAGGGTAAAAGAAAAAGAAACAACTCCAACATTGTGGGATTTACCACCTGTACAAGGCCACTACCCATGTGGCTCATGCTCTGCCTGTCCTCAAACACAGCCAACCAAATCGGTTGATCTGGGGTTAGATAAACCATGGATTTTACGGCGACACACCAACTGTAATTCAGAAAAGGTAATTTACCTGATTACATGCCCGTGCTCACTCAGATACATAGGTATGACGACCCGTAAGATCAAGGTCCGTATCAGTGAACACAAAAGTACCATCAGGCGGAAGAAACAAGCCACAAGACTAACTACTCATTTCTTGGCTCTCAACCATAAGCCAGAGGATTTGAGATGGCTTATTTTAGAACAACCTTTTATTCCATCTCATATTACAGACATCCATAAATTCCTTTTCACAAAAGAGCAGAAATGGGTCTACAAACTGCATAGTGACTGTGTGGGATTGAATGACCAGATACCGTGGACTTCGCTCTAAGATACATACACGGGCTATATCAGCCTAACGTTGTCTTCGATAAACAGTCATTCATTAAATCACGATCTAAACCCTTGCTCATCCTGGTCTGAGTCTCTCGAGTACTATCACACAAATGCTGAGTTATTCATTTGAATATCTCTTGATGGCAAACAACTACGATTATATACTCCATATCGGAATTTACATCTAAATATACTCTACGGTAAAAGCAAACCGTTACTGCCATTATTCCATGTATTTGGCTATGCTGAATATGGCCTGTCAACATCTTTCATCTCAATAAAGTTGAGTGTAGTAAGTGCGCAAACACCAACCAGACTACATTTCCCGAGATGACTTGCACGGCATGCTAACACGCGATTACGTCATCAGTCGGCGCTTGCTCTTGTCGTTGATCATGCGCTGGGCGGATATGACGTTTGGGTATCCTCAAATAGGATTCGCTATCTTCAGCATACACCTCCCCTTCTCGCTCAGATACTGCGAGAGGTACTGACGGAGAGGTAAGACAGAACCAAGTATATCGCTTTGTTGACCAACTTCTAATTTTACAACCGTATGAATTTAAATTGGTCAGAGTTGGTCACTTTTGTCTTACGAGCTGCGTCTAACACAGCTTAGCTATTTTAGCTTAAGATTTGACTGATTATGCATGATTGAATTGCTTTTTTACCGTATCATATGCCATTTTCAATCGGAACCTTGACTCGAGCACGCGTTATATTTCTCCATACTTACTATACGTGTGTATAACTTATAACATAATGATAAAAAGGACAAACAGCAGCTTAAGTCATCGGCTCTTGTCCTCACAACATATTTTTCTAATGCTCATAATCATAAGTTTACAATGCCGATTGGCATGTTTTTTTGATGATTGGACTTCCGTGTGTTTCAACCGCCTAGTTTTTAAATTTAGCGCCATATGATGTTTGAACATTTCAATAATTGTAGCTATATCCTATAATGTTATGTTCTATACTCATATTATTCCCCAGAGCGGTGCCTCCTAACCTGAGCAGTTGCCAGGCGGGGTGAGGCACATACCCAGATTTATTCGGGTGAGTGACAACTAAATTACTCTTTTCCATTTGTAATGATGGCTATATGGTTGTCTTTGTACACTTAACGGTACCTTCGCAAAAATTATTTATTTAATAATTTGCAGTTATTGACCGATCTCCAACATTTAACCACCTTGTTAGTCTGTTTAATTGATTACTGCTGTTTCTTTTATAGGTATTCCCCTGTACCGAAAACAAGGTCCAGGTTGTATGTTTTCCAAAAATGTCTTTGTATTTTAGTCACAACACTAATATTTGCAGTAGCTTTCTGGTCCTGACGAAAGCTAGGATACAGTCTATCCAAGAGCTGAAACATGTTGACCAGTCTTTTCCAACACAGTTATCCTTTCAAACTGTTACAGCACTGTCTTGTTTTATTTTGGTATCCAGGTAGCACCTTATTAAAAATACTTTTGTGCCTGGCTAACCAATTTTAACTTGCACATACCTTCATCACTAGCACTGCATACATCACTCCCTATCAGTTACCCGATGGTTCCTTCGATCTAACTAATACATCAACAGATACATTTGGGACACATTATTGAACCGATATCTACGTCCATCTGGTAGAGTATGGTTCTCTGGTGAAGTTCCCAGGTTCCCAAATGATGAAGCGAGCCACTTGTTGTGGGTGATGGGAATCTTTCTTATACATACATACACGCACCTATTGATATATTTGGCACTTCATAGACAGCAGATAAATCTGGATCAGTACTAACTTAGTAGTTTTGTTACGGTCACTTAATTTTCTTTGACTCACAGTTTCTGTTTTTGTATATTAGGGTATGTGTGGCCGTGTTACTATATGCATCAGTGTGTGCCTGGGTGTGTTACTATTTGCTTAAGTGGGTGCCTGACTTTTTCAGTGTATGCATCAGTTTATGCCTGGGCATGCAAGTGTATGCATACGTGTGTTCCTGGATGTGTTAGTGTATGCATGAGTGTGTGCCTGGGCATGAATGTGCGGCCCCCACAGCTGCTGTGGGTGGGTCTGCGTGGCCCGCTCACATTTTGTAAACATTAAGTCTCGGGGAGATGGTTGTCCTCGGGGCTGGGGGGTTGGAGAGGCCCCCATTGACAAAATAAAGAAGCCCAGGGGAGGTGGTGGTCCCCAGGGCAGCGGGGGAGGCCGTAAAGGCCTCCCCAGCATTTTCTCACAATACAGCTGCATGGAGGTGGTAGTCCCCGGGGCATATTAGGCCCAGGGAGAGAGGGCCCATGCGCGCCCCTCGTTTATCTGCATAATGCCCTCAGTACCTGGCCCACCCAGGGGCCGATAATGAACAAAGTGTGGGAGCCCCCGCTTCATTTAAAAAAAAAACTGTTTAGGCCAGATCTGCAGATGTTATGTTATGTTAATAAAAATTTCTATAGCGCACATTCACCGAAAGGTTTCTTGGCGCTTTGCTATGGGCAATATCAAGGCAACGACGGATTACGCATGGGCCTGTTCAAATAACCATGTTTTGAGCATTTTTCTGAACCCCAAGAGGTTGTTGCATGATTGAATCCCTAATGGTAGGAAGTTCCAAAATGTGGGGCCCAGATAAGAAAACCTGCACCCTCCCTGGCGTTTAAGCTGAAAGGTGGGGGTGGTTAGGCCTGGGCTATATTTCTGTTCCGCTCGCGGAAATTGCGATAATTTGACATTTTCACGTTCATCGGAGAGCGCGAAAATGTCAAAATTTCCGCATTCCGCAGCTTAGCGATAATTTGTTTCTTGCTTGGGCTGTAAAATAATACATTCTCGCGTGCGCGCGATCGCCTTACCTGAATCCCCGCGTTCGCCGACAAGTTTTCCCGATCCGGTCGCGTTCTCCACAAGATGTTGGATTGTTGGTAGCCATTTGCGCTGTCCCGCGACAGTTCGCGCCTGTAGTAATGTCATTGGTCGCGCGATCACGTCTTTCTTCTCGCGATCATGCACCGCGAGAAGAGTGAAAACAAGATGGCCGCGCCCGCAAGCAACCGCATGGGTAAGTTGGCGAGCAGCGACCATGCAGAAAATACTGCGAACGGGGGGAAAAAAACTTCCGCATCTTCACGATATTTCCGCGTGTTTGCGGGGATTTGTAACATTTTTGCGATAATTTGCAAAAGTCACTTTCGCAAATTCCGCCCTCCCCTAGGGGTGGTAAGTAAGTGAAGGTGTGCTGAGCGCAAGTTGCGGGACGGAACATACCTCGATATCAAGCAGTGGATAAATTTAGGACTCCTACAGTGGAGGTCCTTAAAGATTAGGCACCCTGTCTTGAAAGCTCCCGTTGTGCGACTGGGAGCCAGTGGAGTTTAATTAATAAAGGTCTAGCAGATTGCCATTTAGGTTGTTTGTGAACAAGTCTTGCAGCTTGGTTTTGCACCAGTTGGAGGTGTTTAAGTAGAAACAGAGGTAGGCCTAAATAGATTGAATTCGAGAAGTCAAGATAAGAGAGCACCTGTATGAGGGCGGCTTGGGTTAGCAAGTGGGCGATCTTCCTGATTTCGCGTAAATGGAAGAAACAGGTGGAGACCACTGCCCCACTTGGCCTCTGAGTGAAAGAGCAGCGTTTATGGTGACTCCTAAACTTTTTACCGAGGGGGACGGGATGGGAGGAAGTCCCAATTCAGTTGGCCAGTAGTGTGGGCCCCAAAAAGTATAGGCCTTCCCGACCAAGACTGATTCGGTCTTGCCCGGGTTGAGTTTAAGATGGTTAAGATCCATCCAATGCTGAATATGAAGCATGGTGACTTGGAAGTCCTGCATTGAGTCAGGGGAGTTATCAATATTAAGGACCAGTTGGAGGTCATCCGCGTAGTTAAAAAAGGTAACCTTCCTGTTCCTTAGAGAGTGAATCGTGGGCAGGAGGTAAAGGTTAAACAGGTGGGGAGACAGCGATGAGCCTTGTGGGACTCCACATGTGGTAGCGATCTTTGGAGCCGTAAACGGGGCAAGACGCACTGTCTGGGTGCAGCCCTCAAGGAAGGATTTAATCCAATCGAAAGCTGAACCCTGTATGCCAGCCTGTCTGACACGGTCCATCAAGATCTTGTGGTCGACCGAGTCAAATGCGGCCGACAGATCCAGGAGCACCAGGGCTTGAGGAGTGCCCTTGTCAGCCTTAGCTCGTAAGGCATCCAGGACCGCGACTATGACCGACTCAGTCGAGTGAACGGGTCGGAAGCCAGCTTGGTGGGAGTCAAGGTGTTCCGAGTGTTCGATAAAGTTCGACAGACACAAGTTCAACTGATCCTGCTGAAAACATTTTTAAAAAATGCTTTTTTGGGGCCTGCTGCAGGGTCCCAGTGGGACCCCGCCAAGAGATGTAGGGGGAAAGGGTATTTCTACCCTACCACCGTTTTTGTTTTACAATTTTTGTGGGACTAGGTTCAACCAAGAACAAGATGGCTGCCATCACTTCCCGGTTGAAGTGTTGGCACCCAATCAAATTTCAGTAGGATTTTGGGCTCCCAGATATCTATATTTTTTTAACTTAAATATGTCTGAAACTACTGAACAGATTAACACCAAATCACAAACAGCACACTTTCTGGACAAACATCTAGCTTTCTACCAAATTTAGTTTATTTTGTGCAGTGGTTCGAGCTGTAGTAGTGTTCAAGAAATGAAAAATCCCCCTAGACGTAGCATGGGGAAATCCCGTTTTGGACCCCCCTTTTTTCTCGGCCCCGCTAGACAGATCATCCCGAAACTTTCAACACAGCAGCTAAACCAAAAAGGGGACTTTTTATTTTAAGTTTCATGAAGATTCGGCAAGCAGCGCCAAAGTTATTGGCAAAACAAAAAACTTTTTCCTATAGAAACTTTGGTCCTGACTATAACTATCTACTGGCGATCCCCAGTAGGGATTATATAAATATATATATAATTATATTCAAACCTACCAACCTATATTTAATATATTACAAATAAAACCGTTCGGCCGCCCTCCCTGAACCTTTAAAGGTGCATGGACCCCATAACCCGGAAGTGGCTAAGGGACTGTGTCTGCGGGTGCTTACACCCGGGACACAGTAGTTTCCCTGCCCGCACTACTTGCGGCAGAGAGACATGTGTTTGCTCGCATCTGACAGGAGCATTTTTAAATCTCCCACCAAATGGGAGCTAATATGAAGTCTACTCCCAGCCCGCAGTAGATTTAAAAAGCTCCAGTCAGCTGGGAGCAGACATGAGTTCTGTTTTCTGGCCCAGAAAACACATATTGCTCCTGCCTGAAGGGGTCATTCAAAAATCTGCTGCTCCCTCCTGGTGGAAGCAATGCCAGCTCCCAGACCATCCGAGGAGCCGGTCAGGGCTGCAGAGGCCCTGGGGTTCCCCCTGCAACCTCCAACATGGTGCTTGGTGGGTGTCCTGGGTGGGCAGCGAAGCATCCATCTATTATTAATGGAGGGCCAGGGGCATTGGGTTCCCGGTTCAAAATAGGCTCAGGGAAGAGTGCCGCACAGGCTCCCCTTCGCTTTTTTATTATATATGGCCCAAGTGTATAAGGTCTGCTCGGCCTAATAAGGCTTCTTACATTTTTACCCCTGGGGGATGGGGTCCTTTGGGCCTAAAAAGGCTCAGGGAAGGGGTCACTCAGCCCCCTTCCCTTTTATATTGGCTATGTGCCCAATGGATGGCATCAGCGGGCTTAATGAGGGACATGTAGAGGGGTGGCATGGCCCCCTTTCCTTTTTTATTATATTTTGGCCCCGGGTGGTGGGTTCCCTATGGCCCAAGAAGGCTCAGGAAGAGGGGATGCCCAGCCTCCCTCCCCATTATTATTACATTTGGCCCTGGGAGATGGGGTCATTGTGGCCTTTTAAGGCTTAGGGTGGGGGGGTCATGCAGCCTCTCCTCTTTTTTGGAACTGGCCCCGGGAATGTAGTCCCTGGGACCAATTAAGGCTCAGGGAGGGGAGGCTGCATGCACCCTTCTTTAATATATATGTTTTGGCCCATGGGCTCAAAGGCCAACATAACACCGAACACACCAAAGGATGTGTGGGATTGGCAGCCAGCTGGGGGTTTAGCCAGGCCCTGCAGCCAACCCCCTTATGCTCACAGCCAAAGGCCATGCGGTGGGATGATGGCCTTACGTATGGTAATAAAATATTACTTTACGTTTAAAAAAACCTTGGAAATTCACTAAAAAAAACTAAGTGTAAAGTTACTTTGTAGTTAGGTGTGATAAAAAAGATCTTTTTTTTTTTTAAAACGTTAGAAATTCACTTAATAAACAAAGGTTAAGTGATGGTATAGATAAGTGAATATCTCAGTGACAACATTAACGATTTGAACTCAAATGACCACAGAAATGCACCAGTTATAGCCATCAGGGCTAACTATAAATTGCGGCCCCGCCATGCACTGCTTATGGCCTCCTATATTATAGCGCTCATGAAATGTCCTTTGACATTGTTTATGACATCTGAAATTACATCATTGATGACATCACTGATGACATCATCCAAGCTTTTTTTTACACATTACTCTGTAAATGGGTATGGAATTAGAGCTATAAAAGTAGGTGCAAAATAGCTTAGTATAATATAGCACATACTTAATACTATCATACATACAATCCCTATAGATTAGGCAAGCTTCTTTTATGTGCAACATAGACCGTATACCATATGCTTAATGGGTAGCCAAGCTTATGTTGACTAGCAACCACTGATAAAATGGTAACCTCTACTTCACAAAGTGTTCAATCTGTACACAACTGTTCATAGAAGACCAAGTTCTTCCAGATATTCAAACACTGTTACATAACTAATGCCCTACAATGAACAGTCTTCACCTGTATGTAACCCCTTACAGAAACTGAACTTACAGTGAGACATGAAGTGGATATCAGTAGAAAAGTGGGTACTGTAAACAGTCTTTACACTATGGAGACAGTTTACTCTGTACCACACTGTTTCTAGACAGTGAAACTCTCATGAGAACTACACCACAGAGTATTAAAAGGTATCTACTAGGAGGAATGTATACAAAACCCGTCCAAAGAGAGATTATTCACTTAAAATAACCAAGGTCTAAAGGTACTAAAGATTATACTACCTGCAGCCTTCATACTGTGGTGAAAACTTTACAGATAACTCATCTTCTGAAGCAAAACAAGCACATGTCCATCGGTTAGTACCTGGTGCATACAGTCTTCTATGTTATGTAAAAATTGTCATGCTGAGAGAATTCTGTCTATTAACTCAAGGATCCTTCGAATACTTTGTATCTAGTATGTCGAATTTTTGCCATATTGGAAACTTTTTCTGTAGTTCTAAAAACTTGTGTGGAACATGCTGGGCACATGTCATCAACTGTCACCTGCACACAGAATTGCTAATCAATAAAAAGATTCACAATATGTTCAATACCTCTACACACCTATCGTGCATTAGGAGCACATGCATTTTGTAAACACGTACACCAATTAGCTTGACACAAAATTAGGTAGAAAATCAATATGGTAGTTACCTGCCACTACGTAAATTGTAAAACAAACTAACACACTCATTGGATGATGTCAACAGTGAGGTCATCAATGATGTCAACTGCTTTCACCTACACCATCAGTCCACTCTTCCTGAAAAGATGACTTGCTCATTCCCACTTCTTCCATGCAGGATCCTCCATGATTTCCAGGGCAAATAACACCTCTTCTTTTAAGTCAGATCTAGGTGATTTCCCCTGAGCTCTGGGGAGCTGGCTGTTTGGCAGACACAAGCACTGTTGGCGCAGCTGTCCTCTGGGTACTCTGCAGTGCATGCAGCCCTTGGAAAAAAAGAACTTTGATTGGAACAACAAGTGAGTCAACAGCTGCCACACTTATACATACACAGCAGGCAGAAGATTATTATTTTCTGTCTGCACTTTCAAAACCCGTTTGGGTCCTTTCTTCTATCATGTGTCCTTCTCAAGCGGTCTGCCAGATTCAGCCTTCATCTAGAATAATGCTCTTCACAGCAGGGTCCTATCCAGGATGTTGTACCCACAACATAGGCACACAGTGCTGTGGGCACCTAATAGTGTTCAGGAGGAGAGACAAGAAATTCATCACTTTCGAAAGGATCAGTCACATTCTGAAAAATTCTGATTATAGTCTCACCCTTCTCCCCAACCATCCACAAACTGGTGGTATTTAGTAGGCCTCGGCAGTAAATTCCGTTCCGCTCGCGCAATTTGCGAAATTTGGATAATTTTGCGTTCTGCGGAGAACGCGGAATTGCCAAAAATTCCGCAATCCACGGCTTTGCAGAATTTTTTGCTTGTTATCACTTTCAAAGTGCGTGTTCGCGAGATATTTCTCCCCGAGCACGCAAACAGTGTTCGCGAACAGCAAAAAAGCATCGCGAACATGCGGAACAAGCAATTCCGCGTGTTCGCTGAACTTTTATGTGTTTGCGGAGATTTTTTACCATTTTGCGGAGCTTTGCGAAGCGCGACTACGCAATTTCCGCCCTCCCCAAGTATTTAGGTAGACTAATCACTGTTCTCTGTAGCTGAAGGACACTGTTGAATTTCTAAGGGGAGTTTATCTCTTCTTCACCCATTTCAGTGACTAGGTTCCTCCCTCCACTCTCAGTAATGTCAGTAATACACTTCCACTATCTGGTAAAATAACCTCACCTCCATTTTGAACATATGAACCAGTCAGGCCTTAAACATGGAACCCACAGACCTCTTCCAGTGAGGTTCACTGAGACAAGCACAATTATGTAACAGACAGACTACATACATACGTACATACATACATACATACAACAAACATACACACATGCTCTCTGGATTTCGGCACAGGCATTTTCACTTTTAGTAGCGTGACTTTACACGATTAGGCCAATAGGCCATGACTCCTTTAATACATATAAAAAGGTCTGGTAAACATAGGATCCCTAAAAACGAGGTATGCTTCCACCACCATGATAAATGATTTAACCTTTGGCAGGGACTGTAGATATCTGCCACCAAGGACAGCATGATTTGCACACCTCTCGAGGTTTAGGACTGAACTTACATCAAGGGACAGGCATAGGCCCTTGTTAGATGAGAATAAGGCCTCCAGCCAAAAATCCATAAACCAGAACTCCATTGTGGGGCACTTTGGGCTAGGGGCACGACTGTGCAATATACAGGGGGCATTATCATCCCAACAAGCCCTGAATATTGATGGGTCAGAGGAAAGGTGCAACTTATCACATCTGATAAATTCCAACTCCTCTGGGTTCGGAATTTATCAGATCATTAAATTTCACTGATTATGAGATTTTGGGGGATGGCATCCAAATTTTGGAGCTTACCGCACCAAAACCCACATGTCCTGGTAAATACCAAAATCTTTTCCCATTTTAAGAACTGTATTGCCCTTGGTAATTATCAGGTGTAGTAAATTCCATATAACTTGGAATTCCTACCCCTACAAAAACAGGGATTTATACAGTGTCTGATCGTCTCAGAGCAAGGGCCTCTGTGTTGTTTAGTTACATTTTCTCTGAATGGACATTTAGAATGTTGACTTTTGGGGCATGATTAATGGTCAGATGTACAAACATTAGGCATATGAATTTACTAATTACGATTAATTCTGAATCGCAATAAGAAAATCAGCATTTTTTAATGTATTAATTTTGTATTTTTAGAAATAATGATTCCTAGTATGTCGCAAATCGACCTACCTCATTAATATTAATGAGGCAGGTCGCAATTTAAGACCCAAGAGGAATCACCGCCATGATAGGTATGGTGGTTTAATTGGGTCATCAGTAGGGGTGGGCGGAATTTGCGAAATTCACTTTCGCAAATTATCGCGAAAATGTTAAAAATCTCCGCAAACACGCGGAAATATTGCGAAGATGCGGAAGTTTTTTCCCGCCCGTTCGCGGTATTTTCTGCATGGTCGCGGCTCGCCAACTTACCCATGTGGTTGCTCGCGGGCGCGGCCATCTTATTTTCACTTGTCTCGCGGTGCATGATCGCGAGAAGAAAGACGTGATCGCGCGACGAATGACGTCACTGCGGGCGCGAACTGTCACGAGACAGCGCAAAAGGGCTACCAACAATCCAACATCTCATGGAGAATGCGACCGGATCGGGAAAACTTATCGGCGAACGCGGGAATTCAGGTAAGGCGATCGCGCGCACGCGAGAATGTATTATTTTACAGCGCGAGCAAGCAAAAAATTTCCGGTAAAATGCGGATTGTGGAAATTTTGACATTTTCGCGCTCTCCACGGAATGCGAAAATGTCAAATTATCGCAATTTCCGCGACCGGAACGGAATTTTAGCCCAGGCCTAGTCATCAGACCACCATGTCTGTGATTGCTTTATGAAAAATCATTTTTTTTTTTAATGCACCCTGTTTTCCTTAAAGGAAAACAGGATGGGTTTAAAAAAGAAAATGAAATGTTTACGTTTCATTTTTAGGTCGAGCACTCGAGACCTCCTCATATACTTTAGTATATACTTATATGTCTATGTACTTTGTGGGCTCTGGAGATCAGCCCTAGGACTTGTCTGCTTCCGCTTAGGGACTTTTTTTTCTGGTCGACTGTATCTCTTTAACTGTCTTGATAGAAAACGCCCAGTAGAGGCCAGTAAAATACAGGAATTGTTTTCTGCTTGTTCAACTGCCTCTATCTAACTGTCTTGATAGAAAACGACAAGTAGAGGTCAGTAAAATACCAGAATTGCTTTCTGCTGACGGTCTTTCTTTTTGTTATTTTTCTGGCAACTGCCTCTATTTAACTTTCTTGATAGAAAACAACCAGCAGAGGTCAGTATAATACCAGAATCACTTTAGCATTCTCTAGATTCCAGTCCATAGAAATTATCTTCCACTAACACCCGTAGACAATAATATATTTTTCAAATCTTGTATTTTCAGTGATATGACCACCGAAGGCCCTGATTTTATAATAAAAACAGAGCTTTGGACTATATCATTTCCTGCTGAAAGGCAATATTTCTCTCCATGTGTTCCCACACCTGGAGTGTCATGCAGTTTGGTGCTTACTTTCCCTTCATGTTAAAGAACAGTAGATGTTTTAGCACCCAGGCTAATGTGCTGCATACCTAAATACATATAAGGTCCCAAAGGCGAGACCGGTTGCATTGCAAATGCTTGTTTAAGAGCAGGCAGTGATCCATCGGACCACTGCCTGCTCTTAAAAAAGTATTTTTTGTGTCATTCTTAAAGGGATTTCCAAATGGGTTATGACCACCTTTTAACCGGTGTGAAAATATTACTGTTTTGTGACCGGAATTCAGTCGCAATACATACCATATCACTTTGGTATTTGGAATGGACACCCTAAACATGACCCTTCCAAACACCAAATTGCAAATGCAAATTGCGATTCAGTAACAAGATACTGGATCACATTTTGCCATTTATACATTTGAAAAAGCATTTTTGTTGTCAAAAACAGCCCGATTCTTTGAATTGTGACATTTGGGACAGCAAAAATGCTTTTACATCTGACCTTAAATATGTTCACCACTGGAGAATTCCACTTGAAATTTGAAAAGATCAGTTGGTAATGGAAAAAATGTATATCTAAAGGAAATATTATGGAATACTCATCTCCATTAACATGGTATATGGGTAACGATACTGTCCTTGAAGCATCCTTCCAGAAAAGTTAATATACATCAGTTAATCACTTCTGACGAGTATGCCACATGTCTACCAGATATCTAGTAGAATAAAATATGACCAGAAACCCCTCATTTCCACAATAAAAGAATCTTCCCGGAATATCATAAGTTGTGGAGACAGTTGAGTACTGCTAAAGGCATGGAGAGTGTTTGGGGGTATTTAGCCTGGATTTAACATCTCAACTTGAAATTCACAGACTGCATTTGACCCTAGAATTTGTTGCCATTTTTTTGCGGCTGATAGCTGCAGACCAATGGCCTGATTTAGTAAGGAGAGGTGTCTAAAATCCTCTAATTTCTGGTGATTTTTGGAGAGGAGAACCCATTAGCTCAATTTCCTCCATCATGATGTGTGTATCCTGGAGGAAATTCCACAAGTGGATAAGGTCTGTTTTGCACTTCCTCCAGAAATCTGATGATTGTCAGACTCCACACAGTCTGCTACATTGCCAGGCGTGTTGGACATATTGATATAAGTACTGCAAAACAAGAGTACGTGAAGGCTACATTGTTTTTAGTCTATGCTGATAAATCTTTTTATTCACACAATTAATGCTCTCTCGCTGTAAACGATCATGTATGGTACTTCTCGGCTCCTGTCTATGCTCAGCATCTCGTTGCTCACTAACTACTTTCCATCTCTACAAATGCCATGCACACTTAAAATAGGTAAATATATACATGTTATGCTGTTAATAAAAGACTTGAAGAGTCTAACAGCAGATCTAGCCAAAACGTGTGTTCTACTGTCTATGTTTAGGGGTATTTGTCTGTCGGTTTCTCCATTGCTCCTCTTTAACTCCCTTTTTACTCTCTCTGGGGCATATTATCTAGGAAGTGGCAGTGAGAGGCGTTAGCCTCCTTGGCTTAACGCCTCTCATCGCCACATCAGTAGCGTCAGGCTGCACCATATTACCAAGGATATGGTTCAGCCTGGCGTTTCCCCCTGTGATGGTGCTGAGTCTCACGACTTAACGCCAATGCAGGCACCCTTGCACCAGAGTGCAAGTGTAACTTACATGTGTGCTGCTTCATGCAGCACACATGTAAATTACAAAATGGCATTTTTTAAAACAGGTTTGTTTATGTACAGGAAGGGACACCTTCCTGTACATAAACAAAACTTGGCATTTTGCTTTTACCATGTGTGCTGCACAAAGCAGCACACATGGAAAAAGCAAAAACGAGGAGAAATGAAGCATTTCTCCTCATTAGGCCATCTTAAGACCAGGATTTTCCTGGTCTTAAGTTTGGCGCTGCCACCTATTATCGACTCTCTTTATAAAAGGTGGTAGAGTCAAAGTGAATGGGTGTTGTTTTTAAAGCCACCGCAACACCCACTGCACGCCCCTTTCACGCTAATTTTAGCCTGAAAGGAACCCTATTACCAAGGCAGCGTTAAGCCACTTAACGCGGCTTTTAGTCATGTTATGTGGTTTAACCGTGCCTTAGTAATAGGGCGCTGAACCTATCGCCACCACAACATCACAAAAAGTGACGTTGTGGTGGAGATAGGGGCTTGGTAATATGCCCCTCTGTGTTTCCTTTATCGTAGTTTCTCTCCCACTGTGTCTCTCTCTATTTTTCTTTGCTCGTCTCTATCCATCTATCAGTCTGACATTAGCTCTTCTATGGTTGAGCTCACTCTTTACCATCCTTCATCATACATATATCCGTGCATAAATGTTTGCAATGAATATATGATGTTACAACGCAAAGGTATTACAACCCATGCTTTTACAACGCAGTTGTTACATCGCAACTACCATTACACCGCATGATTTTAAAACACATGCCATTACAACAAATTTGTTTAAACTACCATTACAACACATTCCATTACAGCATACCATTACAACGCATACCATTACAACGCATGATACTTTTAGGGTAACAGTAAGGTAAGTGTTCGATAGTGTGGGGGTAAAAATTCCCACTCCAGTGAGTACAACAGTAGGGTATGTGTGGGAAAGTGTAGGGGTAAAAATTACTATTCCCATATACCCCAAAACCCATATCCAATATAAAACTAAAAGCTCTCCATTACTTACCTTATAATGCATTGTAATGGCATGTGTTGTAATGGTATGAGTTGTAAAGGCAGTTGTGTTGTAACAGTTGCGTTGTATAGGTAGTGCGTTGTAATGACTGTGTTGTAATGGATGTTTCCCATTTGCAATGCATACACACACATACATTGGTGCACACTGATGGACACGTGCTATTCCTCACTTTCTTGCAATTCAGTTCGTCTCACTCACAGTTTTACTCTCTCACTTGCTGATTTTTATATATATATGTACATACATACAGCTATTCTCCCTCCTCACTCTCTTTTGTGTTTTACTTCTCACTCTGGCTAGTTCTCTCTTTCTCTCTCCCTCGTAAACTTAGTTCATATATTTTTCTCTCACACGCTTACTCCCTCTACATTTCTCTTTCACTCACATACAAACATGCATACATGCACGCACTGATGTACACCCGTGTTCCCTTTCCCACTTACAGTTCTTTCTCCCACACAGGAATACACAGCCTCTCTTCTGTGCCGTGAATTAGTAACATGCTGCATTTGTCAGGGAAATTTTAAATGGGAAAATCGTGTTTCGTCTCTTTTTATAGTCAATTTGACCTTGTTTTAGCGGAATGAGGAGTCCTCTGCGTAGTTCCGAGAGACGCGCGAGCTGTTTCTCGCAGCAGCGGGATGTGCAGCTTTCACGGACACCCTGATCTTGCTGCCAACAATAAGGGCTCCAGATTTCAAGAGCATCTTAGGATAATGTGACAAGGAAAAATAAAGAAAATCCGCTGGGGTTGGGAGCCGGGCCTCGCGCAGAGAGAGAGCACTGCTGTCTTTTGTCCCTTCTCTGACGGCTGACATTGTGCTTCTCGGGTTGCAGAAAAGCACAGCTTTCTTCCTCTCGCATTATCCAACCCTCACTGGAAAGTGGGACAAGAAATCTCATTAACAGCACGGGCTCCGGTGTACCAGAAGAGCTTTCCTAGACACACAAGGCTGAAGTCTTTTCTTACCGATGGAGATGGGGGAGGAGCGTGCGCGTGCGTTAGGGATGAAGGAATGAAGGAGAGGAGAGGAAGCACTGGGGACCTGGTTCACAAAGGGCCTCGGCACTCGTGGCGGAAGCCCCGCAGTCGTGGGGAGTCTTTGCATTCTGGGGAGAAATCTCAAGACAGTGGCACAACATAGGCCCATGCAGCACCCGCGGTGCGGGTGGTGGGGGGGGGCGAGCTGCAGGGGACCCCTCAGCATAGTACTCTGGCCTGAGAGCTCCTGGTTGAGCCTGGAGGGGGCCCCTCTATGTACCTTACAGGGGGCCCCAAGTTTTGTTACTCCACTGTCTCAAGACCTATGTTTGCACATGAAAATGGCTCCATTTACCCCTGGCAGAAATGCATGACACGATATCAGACAGGAGTAAGTATCCAACTAAGTACAATTATGCAGAAGTAAACCCTTTCAAAAGGTTGAGGAGCGCGAGGGTCAATGTGTAGTTTGCCTTGAGAGTTTGTACATGCCTAGAAAAAGGGTATGTTTGTTGGCATTCAGATACTAAGGGGTATATTTACAGAATCCAATACGGAGCATTCCTGTCCTTTCCCACTGCGCTTGTGCCGTTTCGGCGGCCTAGTACCATGTGTTGTAGCCAGGATTGTTTTGGGGCAGGAAGGGGCACCTTCCTGCAATAAAACAAACCACAGAGGTGTTTACCTCTCTTTATGTGTGGTGCAGAATGCAGCACACCAGAAAAGGTAAAAAATGAGAAGAAATAAACATATTTCTTCTTGTGACGCCTCTCCTGGCGAGGCGTATCTTTTTGCCACATTTCCAGGTTTATCAGGTCTGGTAAATCTGGGAATGCATCAGAAAATATGGGATGTACGTGGGAACACCCCCTGCAACACCCAGGGAACTCCTTCCTTGCTCAGAGTAATGCAATGCCGCAATTCACGCTGCATTGCACCCGATTTTTGATGCCATTTAAAGCCACGCAAAGTGGCTTTGTGTGACGAAATAAATCTGACTCGGAGGTTTTTGTCAGGCATGTAACGCTGTGTGGTGCAAGCATGGGCCCCTGCGTGGCATATACAGGGCCACTGGAAGAATGCTTCAGGAGAGGGCCAAATTAAGCTGCAGGGATGACTAAATTATGCAGCAAGAAAAGTCAAATTATGCAATTTAATGCAACACATTTTGTAATAGAGTTACTTTAAAATGTTGGCATTTTTTAAGGTTAGCACTGTTTCTCAGATTGCGCCCTTTGCAGAAACAAATTTGGCGCCTCGGCTCTAACTAGTAACTAAAACAAGAAGCAACAGGGGATCCCGTGTCTATTTAGAGGCCAGTTGCTACCTCACGCACTGACTGCCTCTGAACACAAACTTTTCTGCTTCTCCCCAGCCCACCCTAAGTTAGCCACACCATAACTCCTTCCAACTGGAGACAAGGTGATGGGATGGGGGTGTAATGGTGTGTGACCATGTGGGATGGCAGGGGGTGAGAAAGGGTGAGAGGGGAATTGTGGGACTTAAAAGGTGCTAATCTCTGATTACAAGTATTTTAGTCAGAATCAGGGGAGCCAGGTCAGATGGAGACAGCTACATGTGCAATCTTCATGAGGACAAGTCCATGCTCTCCTCTAAAGGTTGGTGCCCTGGGCCTCACACAGCTTGAGTATGACAAAAGTCAGCCCTGCTGCCTGGGCAAGGGGTTTGCCTTATTAGTAGCAAAATAAGCAACTGAAAGATGACCAGTAAACCTTAGCATACAGCCTTTCACTGTGCGGCAACACAGGTTGTCGCAATTATAACAACTATTGCTCTGTTTGAGCTCATACAGATTTTGTTGTGTTAAAATCTGCAGATTATGCAGCAGATGATGAATTATGTTGCAAATGTGACAAATCCATATTTATGTCAAAACGCCCCGGCACCCCAATAGCAGAATTTCAGTGGCCTTGGGCATTTTTGAGCAGCACACAGTTGTCTGCGGCATCACTGGCCTGCTCATTGTTTGAATTCTCTGCTGGTAGCAGGAGTCAATGCTCAACAAAGACATGTATAGTGAATCAGTGGCTTGGAATAGTTTGGAAAAGTTGGAATAACAATTCAATCTGCGCATATATTGCTGGTGGCGAGCCAATAAATGCCCTCCCATGTGGATCAGGCAGTGGTGATGGCCCACAAATTAGTGAACCTTTCCATGTCATGTACAGCACTCACTTCCAGGTCTAAGTCAGGACTGCTTGATATACACTGACTCCTGTTACACACCAAATCAATGCCATCTTTGGACACACCAGCCTCAAGTTTGAGTGCCCTGCTGGCAGATTCAAGAATTATCCCACACAATAAAATTCAATATTTATCGAGGGCAATAAGTATCTCCTATTCTGAGTTTTGCTCGTAAAAATGGAGCATAACTTTGTGATATTGGTGCTTGCCTCAGTGGCGTAGCTAGGGTGGGGCAGTGGGGGCGGTCCGCCCCAGTCGGCACTATTTTGGGGGCAGACAAAGTGATTCAGATAAGGCTCGGCTTGCTTTCGTGGACGTTCAGGGATGGGCAGAGAAGGAATAGGACTCGGGCAATCTCCTCTTCTTTTTTGTGCTGGCAGCTGTCCCCCACCGCTTTCCTATTATTCCCTCTCTTTCTGTCTTGCTCCTCACTTACTGAAAACCGTGACTTGAAAGAAACGGTTCACAACCTCTCTTTCCTGCTTTCATTTAGTTGCTTCCCTGTGAAATGGATCCAAAAAAGAAAAACACTCTTGCGGGAAATGCCCTTTTTCTGACATTTTGCTATTCCAAAGTGCAGCGGGATGGAGAGAAATAAGTGGTTTTAAATATGAAAAATAAATACATAACTAAATAAAGCAAGACAGAGGGGTTGCAAAGTGGCCAGATTGCTTTTATTCACATGCAAATACATCAGCCTCACTTTACAGAGTTTGCCAGTGAAGCGCTACTTTTGTTTTCTAGTCTTTCTTTGAACAGCATTGTTGTCCCTAGGTGGGGAAGTGCACCATTCCTGGAGGTACTGCAATACCTGGTTGATGGGTGGATTGGAAAACAAAATGTGTACCATGGCTCTGTGTTTATGGATGTGGTCCTTTTAAACCATACTGCTCATGTTTTGTAAGGATATAAGCAATGGACATTGAAACGGTTCCCTTCAGGGCCCTGTAGTCATGTCCTTAACTTTTCAGGTAAAACCACTCGCTGATTTCTGAATAGTGAGTGAGAGATCGTTAAGGTAACCATGTTGTTTCTGCTTACATTTCACATGCTTTACTTAACCTTGCATTCCCTATGAGTGTTTGCTTTTACTTCTTTTTTTTATGCAGCATATTACTATTATCAAGTGCATAATTTGAATTGAGCCACATCCAAGTGTTTATAGCGGGCACAATTAGGTGGTAGCTGAAAGCAGTGCGAGTTTCTCTCAGTGGGGCAGTATGGTGTTTAGTGGGGGAGAGGATGTGGCACTATGGCCAGAGCTGTCGAATTTGGAACTGGGGAATGGGGTCAGCCTTCATGACCAGTCCACCAGACCACTCTACTGAGGGAGCATATTCCCATGCTCGACCTTAGAAGGCCCCACTAGACCTTAGAAGGCTTGATGTCTTAGCACAAGCAGGTGTACCCTAGTGGTGTCTATTGTCAGTTAACCTTTAAGGCCTGTCCACCACAATCCATACGGAAGTTCATCTCCAGTCTTGTGGGCAGGCCTACGAAGCAGCACACCCTAGAGCAACAGTGATCCAGTCGCTGTGACTCTGTCACTGAGGTCACATGAACCTTGAGCAGGTTAGCGCGGTGTGAATGGTGTGACCGCACTGGGTACCTATTTTGGGTGGGTGCGTAGTGTTTGCAAGTATATTATGGTTTAAAAAAAACTTGCTGCCTCCTTCCTGGTCTCCAACAATTTTCAGAAACAATAAAAATGTCATGATAACTTCGGTGATTAATGTTCGTCCTAGAAAGAGATCCGAGTTTTGTCTAGTGGAAGGGTTGACTCCTGGAAAGGTAGTACAGAGGGTTAATGTGCCTGCTGCAAAGAACATGTACCATGCAGATCACAAAGTGCACTGCTTTAATGGGGGGGACCATGATGAATGGTCATTTAATGTCAGCTGTAGATGATGGATCCCTGAGCAGTGTCATTTATGTGCATGTTTGCATTGTGCTGAGGGTATTACCAGGTAATTGTTCACGCAGCTCTCTGATGGATGTCACATGTGGTTGTTCTGAGTCCCCAGATAGATCATGCAGTCTGTGTGTTCTCTTTTGTACTGCCAGTCACTGCCAGTCACCGGTGTATTCAACTGTGTAGCCTTGGACCGTGTCATGTATGTGCATGTAACTTGCATGATCGAGGTAACTATTAGCGGCGATACTACGTGTCTCTCGGTCCTCTTTCAAGTGCTTGCCGTCCTTTTCCCCCAGCAACCACCCCCCCAGGGGCGGCAATCTGAGGGATAGCCCCGGGCACCACAAGCTCTAGCTACGCCGAAATCTGTATGTCCCTGTATTTATAATTCACCAAGCACTCCTCCCAGTACATTTCGGCCTGTACGATCGGATGACATTTTCCTGGGGAATATTTGGGGTGCAACAAAACTCATAATTCCAGTAATAGGAGTTACTGCACATGTGAGAATATACCAGAGCACCCATAATTAAGGACATACACTCATTGAATGAGCTAAACATGCAATCTATGCTTGATCTGTGAGTGGAGAAATGGGGGGTGTTTGAGGCATGCTTAGGTCTCAGGTGGTTAACATCCCATGAGGGTCTCCACTATAAGTGATACACAAGGAGCAACATGAGGGAGTTTGAAAGACTGTAAAGATTACGTACAGGGACATTCTAAGAACATTATCTTAATCACAACTGGACAATGGCTTGGGATGTGGTTTATTTATTTGTTTATTTATCTGTGGTTTTATATTCTGCAGATATGACGCTGGTGTGACAAAGCACTTAACAAAAAGTAGAAGGTTGAGGACAAAATAATAAAAAGTATGGGACTTTTTTACATTTTCCTTAAAAGGTTTAGTTGAACCAGATAACAAAAGGAGACAATCTGAGTCGGAAGGCAGCAAACCGGATTCTGCCATTGTATGGTTTTTAGACCCTACAGATAGCGCATCATTGGCGGAAATAGGATATCCAGTGAGTATGATGGTAGTAGGACCTTGGTAAGACAATTTAGCATGGACTGGTGTTTATTCCCAAACTACAATAAAGTGAATATAAGGAGAAGCTGGTTTACAAAAAATAGATCATGTTAGGAGCTGTTGCTTAATCATGAGTCTTTTCAGTTTAGTCACGAAGGAAAGGCAAGAGGGTTTTGTTCTGATGTCTAATGGTATGCAGCTCCACAATGTTGGTGTACTCCCTGAGAAGGTTTGTTTCTGTGACTTCTTTTGTCTGCTGTTCAGAAGTTCAATTAGCAGGGAGTCTGAGCTGTGTGGTTTACTCTCTTTACCTGAAAAGACTAGTTTTTTGGATAAGTAATTTGGGAGTTTATTTTGATGGGATTTGTGACTGATACAGGACAATTTAAGAGTGTGCCTTGCTTTCATTAGGAACCAGCTCAGTGATTTCACAATTTGAGTGGCGTGATCCCATTTACTTGTTCCAAAGACCAATCTGAGAGCGGCATTGGAGCGCTGCTGATGTGGAGTCTGGTGGCATGCTGGCATAATTTGCAGGAGAGAGTTACCATAATCTGGCTGGGCAAGACCAGATATTGGAATACATCTTTGAAATCTTCCTCGTGTATGAAGGATTTAATGCCCCCAAGAGTCTATTCTTGATTGCGCTCCTGTGGCCAAGGCATTTATGTGTAATTGGAGTTTGAGATACTTGTCAAGGGCAATGCCTAGTTCTGTGGCACACTCAATAATGGATGGGTGAAATTCAAAGATGCTGAGTGCCTTCAGTTACGATTTAATTGAATGTTAAACAACTGGTGGGAGAGATCAGTAAGAATTCTGGGGCATATCTACAAGGCGGCGATAGAAAATTATCGCCGCTTTTGCGGTCGTTTTCGGCCGAAAAGCAGCGATAATTTTATCACCTAATCAGCAAGGTCACACTATCGGGTGAAACCTTGCATTAGCGCACGAATTCTTAACGCCCAGCTTTGCATCTCTAATGAGATGCAAAGTGGGCGTTCCTGACCTGACATGACTTGAGAAATGTCGCTGAGCGACATTTCTCCTACCATCAAGCCCCACACTATGAAGCATAGTGGCAGGAAAAGTAGCGATAACCCTTGTTATCGCTACTTTCCTTACGCCTGCTTCTGGACTGACTTAGCCATGATATCCCATGGAAGGTGGATATCATGGCTAAGTATGTGAGGCCCTATCATCAAGCTAACGCCAAACTTCGTGAGATTATCGCTGGGTTTCCAGCGATAATCTCACGTTTGGCAGTTAGCGCTAGGATTTTTATCGCTTTTGAGATAAGCGTTGCTAATAGCACGCTATCTCAGCGATAAAAATCCACGCTAGCTGGCAATTATTATCCTAGGGCTAAGTGCGCTTAGTGATAATTATCGCCGGTTGTTGTTGATATGCCCCTCTGTTTTCTATTAATTTTGTTCAAGGTAATATGCTAATCCAGGACTGAATGTCTTTCCAGAATCTGGGCAAAGTTTGAAAGGTCTTTGTTCAGATATGCTGGCATGTCAACAGCATAGAAGTGGTATGAATTCTTGGAATGTTTGAGAAGGGGTCATAGATGTTCCATGTACAAAATAAGGAGGTTTGGAGAGAGGATGGAACCTTTGTGATAAACCCTGATGAACTGGAGAAGGTTTAGAGCTAGAGTTAGCAATAGTCACGCATTTAACATATTAGAAGGGATCTGATAAGGCACAAGGAGAACCAGCTAAGCACTGATAAACTTAGACCAAAGGTAAAATCTTTGATCTGGATGACCCAGTTGGTGTAGCCAACGTCTGCTCCATCACAGTAGCACTGAAATCCTGCCTAAATTCTGATCAACTGAGAACTGCTGCTCTTCAATGGCGGTTGACTTTTTCTATGGTTTGTTTGCCTTAAAAATCTGGACATTTCCTCTGCTTCCCTCATCCAGTTTAAAGACGTAGGGGTCTTTCTGCTCATTATTTTTTTACATTTTCCAGGGAGTGAGAACTGTGTTTTGGCATTTCAACATTGTTTGTATTCCGTTGGTAGGTGTCACCCCCTCGCACATCAATACCCTAATTTCTGACAAACAGCATAAGCGGTTACTGGAAGCATATATGCTTTGGAAATAATGATATCTGGGTCATGACCTTTAATGTATGGGATTCTGTGAGACTCTGCGAAACTGTAAATCAGATACACCCTAAATGAATCAGAGATTAAAAAGAGGATTGGAGAGTGTTCTAGCTCCCACTAAAGCTAACTGAGATGAGGAATGTGGTGTTTCTTGCCACTATATAGGTGTTAGCAAAGGATTTTGGGAGAGTGCTTGAGGATGATCATGTGGATGTTAACAAAGAATTTTGGGAGCGTGCTTGACCATGATGAGCAATATTTTTAAAGTGCACACTACCCAGCAGGGTATCCTCACACCGAGAGACATCCTGATTTTCCAAGCTCAGCAACATCAGGGAAAGAGGGAAAATAGATGACTTTTTTGAGATTTTCAGAACCGAAAAGTGACTATAAATTAGATAGATGAAGAGAGGCAGAGAGTTCCAAAGTTCCAATATTTTGCTGCCTGAAAAGAAAAGGGGCAGTCTCCTATCAAAGAGTGACTGATGTTTGGTACAGAGAGAAGTCTCAACGATGAAGATTATAATTCATGATGAGGACCGGAAGGAACTCTGTTTTCAAGGCGAAAGATGGTGTCAGACTTGGGGAGATCTCTGTGCACAATACAGGTAGATTTAAACAGAACTGAGAGTCAACACAACTTAAACATGAGAAGTTCAAGTTGGGAGATTAAAGATGAGTCTGGTAGTAGTATGTTGGGAAACATCTTTTACCCTGCATGCAATACAACGCATACCGTTACCCCGCATTTTTTACACTGCTAAATCTTTTACACCCCAGGGCTTTACACCACAAACTAATGTAACGTATTCCTCAAAGTAACGCCCTGGTGCTGTTAGAATAGTATGTTGTGTTGTTATGGGTAATGGGTTGTAATGGATTGCGTTGTAAAGCCCTGAGTTGTAAAAGATTTTGTGGTGTAAAAACTGTGGAGTAATGGCACGCGGAGTAAAAGTGTGTGGGGTAAAGTGTCTTATTCCAGCATGTTGAATTCAGAAGAGACGATTGATGGGCATATTTACAAGCCCCTATCACCACCACAACGTAACTTACAGTGATGTTGTGATGGCAATAGAGGCCTCGCCTTATTTACAAGGCAGTGTGAAGCCACTTAATGTGGTTTAACGCTGCCTTGTAAATAATCACCCTTTTATGCTGCATTTAAATGTAAAAATCCAGTATTTTTAAAGCGCACAGCTACCCGTAGGCATCCCGGCGCTGGGGGCCCTCGGGAAGATTAAGCAAGCTATTGCCCAGAGTCACATGGTACTGGGCTGACCTGCCGCCGGTGCTGGGGATCGAACGGTGATCCCCAGCGTCCAACATCAGTCACCCTGGCCACTGCGTCACACCTCCACTGTATTTAGCGTGAAAGGGGAGGGTAATGGGTGTTGTGATAGGTATTTCACTGTAACACCCATTGTTTTTGATGCTGCCCGTATTTACAAGGGTGGAATAAATTTGTGGCCAATGCCAAAATTAAAACCAGGGAAAACCTGGTCTTAAACAGGCAAAACGAGGAGAAATGCTTTAGTTCTCCTCGATTTTGCTGTTTTCATGTGTGCTACCTTGTGCAGCTCACATAGGAAGCAAATTGCCTATGATTGTTTATGTGCAGGAAGGTCCCCCTACCTGCACATAAACAATAATTTTTTTACAAAATGTAGTTTTGCAACTTTTATGTGTGGTGCATTAAGCAGCACACATAGAAGTTACAAAAATGCATTTAAAGATTGTTTATGTGCAGGAAGGGGGACCATCCTGCACATAAACAATCTTCTTCTCAACGCAGACACCCTTGCACTATGGTGCAAGGGTGCCTGCGTTGGCACTAGGCACCTAAAGTTAGTGCCAGCACAGGGAGAAACGCAGGGCTGCACCAAATTCTAGTAAATATGGTGCAGCCCTTCGTTTCTAAAGTCAGAAAGCATGTTGCTAGCCTTCTTGCCTTAACAACACGCTTCGCCACTTTATTGTAAAAATGCCCAAAGAATATTGTGGGAGACAAGACAAAGAGTTGTAGTTGTCTATTCTAGAGAAAATGATTGATGGCACTGCAAGTTGGTGAGAATTTGCTAGTAAAAAAGGGGAAATTAGGAGGTGTAGGTGGGAAAAGCAAGGAGATTCGATTTTATTGATTTAAGCAGTGGGTTAAAACGAGTCATCATACTAAAAAGCAAGGGGGCATATTTACAATGGCATTGTGCTACTAGAGCATCACTTTTTACGATGCTCTTGTGGTGCAATGCCTGCTCCATAATTACAAAGCGGCGTTAAGCCACTTTGTGTAGCTTAACACCGCTTGTAAATATTGTACCATTTTATGCAGGTATCTGCATGAAAGGGGCGTGCAATGGTGTTGCTGTGGGCATTCACCGCAACACCCATTGCTTTTTGACGCTGCCCCAGCTTTTACAAGAATGTGGAAATCCGAGGCAGAGCCAAAAAATAATGCCACTGAAAAACAGACGTTAGAGTGGCACAGCAAGGAGAAATACTTTTATTTCTCCTCATGTTTGCTCTTTCTATGTGTGCCGCAGAAGGAGCAAATCACCTTTAATGATTGTTTATGTGCAGAAAGATGTCCATTTCTGCACATATACAATCACCCCTGAAGGAGCGGCCCATGCAGGTAAGAGAGGTGGGGCACGGTGGGGATGGAATCGACAGACGGCGCAGAGGGAAAATTGAATTTAAAAAAGAAAAACACTTTACTTGTGCTCGCTGCATCGCTGAGTCGGCAATGCAGTGAAAGCATCTATAGTGGTTTTCTTTTATTTAAATTTAATTTTCCCTCTTTGTGGTCTGTCGACTCCTCCCCCCACCGCACCCCCACTCTTACCAGCACTGGCTGCTCCTGCATCCCTGCAACACAGACACATTTGCATCATGGTGCAAGGGTGCCTGTGTTGCAGGGAATCAATTAAACAGAGCGGCACTGCTAAATTGATTGCAGCACCATGCTGCACCATTTCTTTGTAAGTATGCCCCAAGGTTGGAATACTTGTTTGACCCAGTTTTAGAGGAGAGGCAAGTTTATTTGGCACCTAAGCAGATGAATCCTGGACAATCAGACTTTCCTATCACTAAAAGGTTCACTTTTTTCTGTGCAAATCTTAAGAAAGGTTTTGGTCATCGAAGAGATGACTGCAATTAGACTGCAGCAGAAGCTGGAAATGCAATAAGCGATGTCGGGTATGTGTACAATAGTAGTGGCGGAGCATGGCGTTAGAATCCTTGGCTTAAGGCCGTGCTCCGCCACTTCTGAAACACAGGGCTGCACCATATTCACAACTACATGGTGGAGCCTTGCATTTTCCCTACGCTGGTGCTAAATTTCGCTGCCTAGCGCCAACGCAGACACCCTTGCATCCTAGCACAAGAGTGTCTGTGCTGCAGGGGAAGATTGTTTATGTGTCCCTTCCTGCACATAAACAATTAATGGCATTTTGTTATTTCCATGTGTGCTGCACAACGCAGCGAACATGGAAACAGCAAAAACGGAGAGAAATTAAATATTTTTCCTCATTGCACCTGGGTGAGACCAGGTTTTCCCTAGTCTTAATTTTGTTGCTGCCCCATATTTATGCCACTCTTGTAAATATGGGGCAGCATCAAAATCAAAGGGTGTTGTGGTGGAACGCTCACCGCAACACCCATTGCCTTCCACTTTCACGCTAACTATAGCATGAAAAGGTGCCTTGTTTACAAGACAGCGTTAAGCCACATTAAGGTGAAGCCCCTATCGCCACCACAATGTCGTGAAAAGTAACGTTGTTGTAGCGATAGGAGCTTGTAAATATGCCCTGTGATTCATACAAAAAGGATCCGTTCACCATCTGCAGTAATATTTAATGTGAGCCCAAAAAATGAATGAGAAGGGCTAATGGTACAACATAAAAGCTGTATAGGTTTGATGCCAGGGAGGAAACCTATGATATCCCTGATGAGGCCTCTTAGAAGACAGATGCAAAGGAAGGTATTCAATCAGATTGGGTTTGATGTTTCAGGTAGTCAGCAATTCAATTTAGGGCTAATGTTAGACGCATGCAAGTGGTTCAACAAAATGGCATAAGAATTCCTATTAGGAGCTGCGGACAGATCAGGGAGGACTCGAGGAGCAGACCCACCTTATCTGTAAGTAGCCAGAGACAGTAAAGTTTGGAAAGAATTGCATGTTCAGTGCTGTGCATGGAACAAAAGCCAGCTTGGCAAAGTATCCTGAATATAGCGTGAGTCAAGAAAATAGGAAATCTGATGATTGACTTGCTTTTCCAAAATCTTGACATGACGCGGCAGCAGTGAAATGGGATGGTACTTGCTCGACAACTTTAAAGAATTATCATGTATTTCCATCCATTATGACTCAAATGAGAAGACATAAAGCAGAAAAGGTGATAGGATTAAAATAAATTTCAAGGCCTCCTTCCATATGTGCGTCCCTTGTGATGATGTTACATTTCTGCCTGAAATCTGAACAGTGTTAACTGGTGGCTTAATCTGTTTGCATCACAACCAAAGAGGAAGAGGATATCAAACACTACTGCATGAACTCCACACACATATCAGTACACACCAAGAATACAGTAGTAATAGTAACACTATACCAACCTGGAAGGTGCCATTGTCCTATCGAGACAGCATCAAAGATAATGGGACGGAAAAGCCTCACCCACATCATTGTCCCATGCTTCATCATAGGCAATTCTGTCTCACCTTAGTAGGATATTACAACTCAAGCAAGGTGGTCCCAGTCCCAGAATGAGGGTGATCCAAATAAATAGAACTGGATAGGGGAGGGATCCAGATAATTGAGTTAAAACTAGCTAGGTGTAAACTCAAAGGACTTACCTTTATTTTTAGAGTGCACCAGGAAGGGTTAAAAATCAATTGGACATATCTAGAGATACTATTTCTCCTTCATCCTTCCTACCAACATGTTTAGCCCCTTTATTAGCCTAGTAAGGGTACTCGGTCTTCGTTGGGTAACCACGATCCCATAGGAATCAATGTTCCTTCTTTGTCCACACTAAGGTTGAGAGTACATCTTACCCTTACAAATCAGTCTTATGTAATCAGTCTGCAGAAAAGAAGATAGTTTTATATACCTCTATATTATATGGATAATGAAAACAAATTGTTCTTCACACTCTATATCTTCTACATGTCTCTGGGGACAGTTATTTATTGTGTTTTAGAAGTGAGCACTAAATGCACAACACGTATGTTGAAAGACATGAACACATTTATGCAGTGTGGTCACTTACCCAATACTTTAGGGATTTGGGCTCCACTGGTCTTAACGGAATGGGGCCATTTCTCTAGTCACACACTTTGAAAAAGATGATATAGTTATATTTCCATACTGCCCTGCAATAGTAGTGGGTATTTATCTGATTAGGCACATATGTATTTTCTTATATAATTGTCGTTTGGACCAAAGCATTTTTTCTCAAAGCAATTACTAAACTTTATTGTATATGGGTAATTAAAACCATCACACTACATAGTACAAAAACACACAGATTAACATGCCCATGCAGAATCAATAGCACAGCAATGCATTCAAAACTATAATCAATGATTTAACAACTTTAAAAAATGGTCCATAAATGTACTCAGTGTACACCTTAGCTTAATATAATGACTATTGAGGCTCTGGATCAGAGCCTTCCAACAGAACCTAGTGTTAAGTTGGTTAAAACATGATCTTAAATATTTTCTATAAGCATCAAGCAAAGCTGGGCATATACGTACAATATTCTGCAAGAACTCTTCTTTTAAACCACAAAGACTGCATTTTCTTCCTGCCCAAGTGAATTTCCATGTAGTAATAAAAAGCTGATTACGAGTCTGGTGGTCCAAGGACCGCCAGATTCGTGAGGGCGTGGTGGTGGTAGTCTAGCCTCCACCCCACCAGCGGTCGAACCCCCCTATTACGACTTTGCACCACTGCAACCACCAGGGAACCCGAGTCCTGCAGTGGTCTGTGGCCCGCAATATGATTGTTGGTGACCTGAGGCCCCACAAAGCATATTATGATTTTTCTCTCCACCAGCAGTTACATGGAGGTTCTGCCTTCATGTAACTTCTGGCAGTGAGGAAAGAAAGAGCCTACAGGACCCCCTCCTACCTTTGTGCATGGGAGTGCATGCAGGGGGGCACATGTTGTGCCCCGTGTAGTTTGGCACCCCCAGTTCCTGCACAAGAATGAATGCACAACATGCTGAATTCCTTCCCCTGCAGCAACTTGCACTGATGGTCCCGCGGCAGTGCTGTTTAAGGCTCACAATGAGCCTTTACACAGCACCCCCATGGGAATGCCACACCGACTGCCTGCGAAACCACAAAAATACTTGTAATCTGGCAGGGGGGCGGTGGCAACTCTTGGCGGGGCGGGGCATGGTGATGGGGTTCCACCCACGCCCACACTACCAACATTCAGAATAATGCCCAGTCTTTTGCTGGAAAGTTACTGATTCTAAGTAAAATAAATTGTTGCTTTAAATTAAGAGAGAAATTGACTTTTAGGACATTTTGCAGAACATGTAAAATGTAACAATTTAAAAACAATCCAACCATATGCTTTTTTAACTAAAACAGCTCCATCATATAGTTGCAAGACTAGCTTACACTCTAATTAACTGTACATTGGACAATGGCAGATGAGACTGGTGCACACCACAGATCAACCGGACTAAACTGAATTAATGAGAAATCTAAGTATTTAGAGCATGTATTTTTCAGTTTGGGGTGCATAACGTCCTGCCATATGTGACATTTCAATGTACTCTCCAATGATTCCTTCGTCCTTTTACAGAGTGTAATATAAACACCTCGCAGAGCTAGTTGTTGCAACACAAAGCTGAACACCAAGTGTACTTGGTCCGTAAATATTCCTTTGTAATCTGAACAGATGTTTGAATACACTAGTTTGTATGGAAGTCCAGTAATTTGGCATCTTTCCCTCTACAAATTTCAAATCCATAACTCAATGGTGGAAGGAATTTGGCACTAATAAATCTGAGAACAGATTTTTGTGAAGGGCAGCTTAAATTATTTTGGAGAGTGGCAAATTCAAAAAGCTGAGATTTAGACTTCAACTTTATTACTAGCAGATGAGACTTAGAAGAACCCTGGTTACCAAACGTAACTCCCAAATAGGTATAAATAGCAACTGTTTTCAGCTTTCCTTCTATATAACAAATCACTGTTTTAAAAAAAAATAATAATTGGCCAAGTCAAAAAATGTCTCTTCTTCAAGCTAATTTACATTTTATTTGCCCTACTATGCACAGGAAAAGAGGTTATCATTCTCTGAAGCCTCTTCGAAGTCTTGCTTAAAAGGACAATATCATCTGCATATTGAAGGCCGGAAATCTGTTGATAATTTAGTGCCCGATTATAATGTCGAGCGGACCGCACCCGACTGACTGTCGGTTGCAGTCCGCCCGACATCTGCCATTGCGGCCCGCCTGCCGCATCAATGTGGCGGGTGTAGGCATTAGATGAAGGCACTGTCCGCTGCGTTCGGAAAACACTTATAATCCCATAATGACGGCGGAGCCAGCCTTGGTTCTACCATTGGTATTATGATGTCACTTTCTGATAGCCTTTCCATGTTGGTGTTTCCGACATGGAAAGGCTGTCAGAAAGTGACTTTGAGGACCCTAGCAGGCCCCCTTTCCCCATTAGCCCTCCGCTATGGGGTGTTTACAAACATCCATTTTTCAATGTCAGCTTCTGCCACAGGCCTCTTCTGCCCGCCGCAGAAGCTGCCATTGAAAAAGTTATGTTTCCGACTGCACAAGTTGTGCAGTCGGACCCGCCGACCAATGGTCAGGCGGTTCCAATCCACAACAGTGTGGATCATTTAAATCAGCTATGTACAAGTTGAATAATAAAGGGGCCAAGAGGGATCCCTGTTTCAGCCCAGTATCAGCCTTAGGGCCTTATTTAGATCTTGGCTGTTTTACTGCCATCCCGCCATGGCAGTGGTCCCAAGTACTCCATCGAGCTCATGGCAGTCCACCTGCGGTATTTAGATGTTGGGGCTAAAGACATAAAAACACTGTGGCAACGGTCTTCTCTGCTGGCTAACAGTACTCTGTTGCCATCAGGCCAGCGGGATTGCACTGAGCCAATTAAGATGTTTCCAATGTGCTGGAGGTGTCCTAGTGGCGGATCCTGATGGAGTGGAGCAATTGTGGTGTGGAGACAGGTAAGTACTACTTATTTACATCTCCATGCACATATATGTTAAGTAATGTGTACTGGCCATTGTTACATATAACAATGCACACCAACAACATACACACACAATTGACTGTACATGCATACCCATCAAAAAGGCCTACCTTAGAATCCAGTGGAAAAGGGGTGGCTGAGGAACGTGGTCAAGTAGCAGCAGCACAGCGAGGACCTAGACAATGGCGTTGAAGATGGAATTGGTGGTGGGACCCCAAGAAAAGGTGAGTGTGTGTGTGTGTGTATAAAGTCATATTCAAATCTATCAAACTATATATGAATCATTATAAATAAAACTTAAATTAGCGGTTACTATAGGACACAAATGATTTAAAAAAATTCAAACCAAAACTAAACTAAGCAAAAAAAATCAAACAAACAATTAAATTAACAATATAAAACGAACACTAATTTTATTAGCTAAATGCTTCAAAAGCGACAGGTGCTGCAAGACGTGGTAACTTTGTCGGATTCTCTGACCCTTAAAGAAGAAATATATACATCTCGATAACTACCTTACCAAGTAAGTAAAACGTATATTTAATCTAAAACCTAATTGCATATTAACTTAAAAAATTAAATAGGAAATAATTAATAAAAC
Source organism: Triturus cristatus (assembly GCF_964204655.1). Classification (NCBI taxonomy): domain Eukaryota; kingdom Metazoa; phylum Chordata; class Amphibia; order Caudata; family Salamandridae; genus Triturus; species Triturus cristatus. Next base: position 1,008,312,972 of record NC_140593.1, on the reverse strand, counting down.
ACTCTTCAATTCCTATCGCTTTACATGTACTTCCTAAAACAACGCAATACACCCTGAAAAGTGATACGCTGCCAGGAAAAACCCTATCACAAACCAGCAAAATGTTATTACAAAGCAAGTATGGATAAATTACTTAAAAATATATAAACGCACCCCAATCGCGAGTAAAAATAAACCTAACCACCTCAAGCTCTACATACTAAAAACAAATAAACATTTATTAAACTAATGATATTTTTTCTTCTAACGGAAAACAAATGACCTGCTCCACATTAGAACACCCCCAACGGAAAAGCTGCAAAACAGTGTGAAACTTCAAATAATAACATACATGTATGTATAAAAAATAGAACTAATTGCATAATTGTATACATAAAGAACAAAGATATAATACTTTAAAAGAAATTATTTATACGATAATGCTACTTTCAGATACTTTCACAGAGAGAGGCAAATACATAACATCCCAGAAAGGAAAGCAATTACTAGGTCACATGGGTTATACATGGGTTACACGGACAACCAAGAAAGTGCATTGACAGAAAATGTGAATTCGAAATGTACTGAATAATATCCTAATGCATGCTATGGGAGCGCAACTACAAAAAACATGATGTTGTAATTTATGTAAGAGTACACAACCACCCACCAAATGTGACAGAAATAGATGTACGGGAGATGTTGCAAGATATAAGAGAAGCAAGCAGTAGCTCCCATGAACCCAGATCCAAAATTCTAAAATATATTTATACTCCCTAAAGTTCTTGAACACATCACAGGCCAACTACCATCTATACCCACTTTAACTTGTTTAATTTAATTAACTAAATAAGCCATCAGTGTTACTCGTCCTGCCCCTAGAAAATACCAAGATATGGAAATACCTGAACATTTAACAATGACACATAATGAGGAACCTTTCGTTTTATATGACAACTTACACAATGATTAATGAATATTGATATTGTCTACAACAGATACCTTACTGAAACTGAGCCAATGTCAAAACTGGATGATTGGTGGGACCTTCAAAAGGTGTCCCAAACCATTCACTGAGATATACACCATATGTTGTGAACATCAAAACACAAACATCCCTTTTATATATGCACTACTACCAAATAAACAAAGCAGCACTTACTACGACCTCTTAAACTACATTAAACATAAAACAAATAACTACTACCCACAAAAAATAATCAGAATTTGAACAAGCCATGATTCAAAATATGTTGACCAATTTATTCCCACAAAGAAGGCAGTGGATGGATGGCAAAATGGACTAGACAGAAGCTAACCAACACTCTAGCCTATACATTTATAGAAGCATTACAAAGGAGAAAAGCTACAAATGGAGCAATCTGTAACCCAAATTGTTCTTAAACTTACCAAAAAACCAAATGAATTTAAGACATGCCACACATAAAGTCAAAATATTCATAAACAACACAGGGGTAGATTACTTAGAAATAATAGCCAAAAGCATATTATAAAATAATTAACAACCTACAAAAATCCTAAGAAACTGTCACAAAATCTAAACCAATAATCAAAGGAGAATGGATCACTTGTACCTGTATTACAACCAGGGTCAGGTATGGTGACTGTCTTAAAAACCCTAATTCGCGTAGAGGAGTGGTCGAGCGGTATCTCTTGATTATCCGCTTCTTATATCAAAGTGAAAGCATCATCATTGTTTATTGGGGGGAAAATAGCTTTCCTCCACCCGGAGGTAGACCGTATGGTGATAACAGTAGTGATCAGTAATCAAACGTGGTTGAGTGGGGTGAGTTAAAATTACCTACATCTCCATACTCAAAAAACTTTATTCAGTTAGAGATGGGGCAAAGTAAAATCAGGGTGGTGCGCATATAGAAATGTTACGAATCTATAGCACTTGTTTGTCCATGTGAGTGGTCGACATGTTTCAGCCCTTCTTACACCCAACCGGGTCAGAAGGCTTTCTTCAGGACCTGTGCTTGTGAAGGTGCTAATTCAGCAGCCTTTGAGGGTAGGTCAATCACTTACCCTTCTTCGTTAGTTGTTATTGGTCAAAAGTACCTACAACTTATGTTCCTCAAGTCGGGCTTCCTCGAGGAACCAGCGCGCTCATTAACCTGCTGACGGCGTCAGGTTACGTGACTTGTGGTCACTCCATCTACAGTGCTCCGACATCATAATAAGGCCCTCTAAGGGTGACATTTATTATTATTCCTCCATTCTATAACAATTTGGGTATGGTGTTGTACAGTAAAGGGGGCAAAATTACTATTTCCACTACAATCTAAAACATTTTATGCAGGTGATACAGACTAATTATTTTATGTACACAATCATTACTCCATACTCACACATATTTTTTCATCTATAAAATACCCTGAAATTTAGTACAAATGACACTATTACTACAAACCTATATATCCATATTTGGATTATGTACTAGAATTGTGCGCATATCATTTGGTTTAGAAGATGTGTATTTGATAGTCACATTTTTGCAGGCTTATACAACCTACTTTGTCTAGCTCAGATGGCATGCAACCTTTATACCTAGAGGTGGAGATTGTGTTAGTGGTTTGGGGTCCACATTATTTGCAACAGTAACGTTAGACACACTAGCTGCAGCTTTCACCTTCTCTACCAGTGCTTTTAGAATAATTGGTAGAATCTCTAGCGTGTTGATTATTGGAGAACACATAAAAGGCTTACTGGTTTGAATTTACTTTGACTTAGCCCAATTAAAAAGCTCATTCAGATGATTCAGTTTGTTGTCAATTCCAGCTATATATGTTGCTACAGTCTCCAAGATATAGACTTGAAGATCTAATTTGCCTGATTGCACGTTCAATGCTTTGACTGCTGCATCAAGAGAGTCAAGAACCATCTTCCAGATTGCGGCATTTGTAGTCCCTGCCATTTCCCAGGTGCTGATAAAGTTGTTGTTTACAGGAAAGGATAAGTCATCTGCAAAGCTTGGTTGCAGTACTCAACTAGAAGTATGGGAGGTACATATTTCCATCCTCCTCTACTTGTAACAGCAGCTGATCCGTAATAGCTAAAACTGGGGTGTTTCCTTCTGAACAAACCTCCTATCTGTTATGCTTGACCTGACTATTTAGGCTGCTCATGGGACATATGTCAATTGTATGCAAAGTAGACTGCTGATTCTGATGACTCATTTCCATTTCTGAGAACTAATATGCTCCTCATACGATGTTTCCTTTATAAATTGCAGTGAGGACGAGTGAGGGAGATTGAGCACCCTCCGATTTTTAGCTGCGAATAAATCTTGAGAGAAGTATTTATCTAATCCAGTGGTCACTATTGTATGAGTTTTGACTTGTGAAAAAGTTTTATAGCCATCAAATGAGCCTGCAAATTTGCCCAAGGTCCTCCTCTTGCTTCAATAAATAGCCGAGGCAGCAGCGGCTGTTCTAAGGCAGTCAGATCACATCTGCCAGGATATTAGACCATACCAGTCAATAGTCTTTTGGGGAATCTACTTAACTAGACCTTTCCGACTATGCTAGTCCCAACATATAAAGATCTCAGTAATTCTATTTGGAAATTAATGATGAGTTGTAGGCATCCCTTATGCTGAACTCAACACTTCGAATCACAAGCCACACCAGGATCACCTTTGGGCTGAACCCCGCTTTGCACAGCACCTCACTGGGGTGACACTAACCCAAGGTTACCCGAGACGCCACACCACCCCACCAAACTCAACCCCATCACCCTAATTTCTCCTGGTAAATTTCACCCACAAGCAACAGAGGCTCAACACCCCACCGCACCGCACCCCAGATCCACCACTACCCCCAGTGAGGCACCTCCACAATTACACACAAAGGGTCAAAGGACTGAAGGGCAGGGTGGACATAGTGGGGGCCTGAAGTGGTTAGGGTTAGACAGTGAGGAGATTTAGCAGTGAGGCCCCAAGGAGCGCTCCGAGGGTAGTGGGAAGGAATTGAGGTGGCCCAGTACAGAGAAATACCGTGGCCGCGGCATGATTAGGGTACAGCACACACTCGAAAGGTTGTGCCAGGGGTTGTGCTCGTCTGTGCCTGCCACACCTGGGCCCCACGAACGCTCCCACTGCTTTTGGAAAACCTGTGCACAGCAGAGCAAGAGAAAGAGCACTAGCACAAACAGTCCAGGCCATTTCTGCTGTCTAATTGTGGTATGAGGTGCTGCGGGATACGAGGCGAGGAGCAACCTGACAAAATTTGCAATCAGCAAACCTCAAGGAGCATGAGATAAAGGGTCAAGACTTGCCTTTATAGCTAAGGTGTATATGTTAGTGACCACCGGTTACTTTAAAGAACCAATATTCCTTAAAATATATGAGAGAGGAGGAAAAGATAGACATAGTCTGGTTGCATGCCTGAAGACTTAATACTTGCTTGATATAGTGATATGGAGAGGAGACTACAACAGTTCAGAAATTCTAAACATATAACTTCAAAAATAGCCTTTAGCTGACCCATAATTGGACGTTGGTCCAGATCTGTCTAGAAGGAGCCTGGAAGGTCTGCCTGCTGCGAAGCTTCTTACTTGAGACCGAGAGAATGTGGGAGATCGAAAAGACAGAAATGGCTGTGTCAGCCTGGATGGAAATCAGCAAGGTGGTGGCAACTGGGTATTGGGCTGTGGCTCCAACTGGAAGTGTTGAGAATGCATTTCATCATTTGAACCAATGGCCCATTGTCCAGAAGCACTTCCCTGAATTTGTGGTGATGTTTGGAGTGCCATGAAAGATGTCACAGAACGTTCCCTGGAGTTGTACCATTATTTCCCTATGGGGTATTAGTGGTATAGCCTGCTTCCATGGTTTTCTCTAGGGTGTTTTGCAGCACCGGTAGGTGAGCATGTGGTGTGCTTGACTTACTCCAAGGCTGTGATTGGAGTACCTTTTAATCTGTTTTGTCACTTTTTAGGGAAGTGTACTTTGTGATAACAATTGTCTTACTCCGCTGTGGGTGAAGATTTTCCCTCTCTAAATCCTACTTACATTTTCTTTAGCCCACTAATTTTGAAGTAATTATTCCCCTTTTTACTATACTTAAATCTTGTCCCTCCCATATTTACTACTAAACCCTATGCTTAAATGATTGAAGAGGATTGGAGAAGCGGAGGTGGAGCTGTCTGACAGTAGATTTGTGAATTGCATTTTGTAGTACGTGAAGCAATTCTCCCGGAGTACTAGTTTATATACTCCCAAATACCTTTACTCAACCTGGTTCAAGCATACTTAAATAAATCACTCAACTATTGTGAAAGATTATGTATGTACAATTCATGATTGAAATAATCAAGTAGTGGGTTGAACTGCCAGACAGTCATTGAGTCATAACCTTTTTATAAGTTTTAAAAAGTGCTTAAATATTTCTTTCATTCAGAACGACTAAGAAAATTAATAATGATTAAATATTCATAACAGGCCGTTATTACCTCTGGTCTGGCCTGCCATCTGCTTAGTTTTATTGCATTGATGTAACTTGCTTATGTTGTGTATTTTGTCTTAGGAACATGAAGTTGCAGAAAACGGCAAACGGAGCTCGGGAGGTCATAAAACAGCACAGACTGTAAAGGTAAGACCTTCTGTCTAACGAAGAAGAGTGTCACTGTTAGAAAATGGCAGTTAGGCAAACTGCATGTCTCCTTATACATACAACAAATACATAAATTGTAAGAAATCTGAATTGAAAATCATACAAAACGTAGAAAATAACAACGAAATAATTGTAATAAAAGGTTTACAAAAGAAGAGCAGTTGTCCTTATGGGCCATTTGGATCATAATTTTTATTACGTATCAAAAATATGTTTGTGTATAGAGTGATCAAAAAGTGTTAATAATCATTCATATTGCTAATTTAATATAGGAAGTTTCTAAAAATGGATGGATTAATGAAAAGGTTAAACGGTTTCTACTACAGGCAGAAATTCCAGATCTTATTTTTAATAGTGTCTAGTCAAGATTGTTTTCCCCTGGAGTGTGTTTGGATGAACATTTGAAATAACATTTGAAATTACTGAAATATATACCAACATTAAAAGTTGAAGAATGTGAATGCAAAGATGTAGATATCATACTTACTTGTGATATGATCAGCCTATATGGAATTATCCTAGGTGAATCAAAGAAGCAGCAGAGGAGTTGATATAATAACACACAGATTTGAGGATAAAGGAATCTTCAGTCTACTACTATTACATATAGGGCCAGATGCACTCAGCTAAAAAAGCTTCTTTTAATCTACAAAAGGCAAATTGTGACTCAGTAACTTGTTACCGAATTGCAATTTGCAAATTTGATTCAGTACTTGGAAGGGGTGCGATTAGGGCGCCTATTCCAGATATTGATTCACAGTAGTATGTATTAATGTTTTGCGGCTGAATTCTGGTCCCAAAACATTAATACTTTACCACCAATTCAAAAGTTGTGATAACCCATTCGCAAATGGAAGGGGTCTCCTTTGGACCCCATCTCTTTTGAGAATGTAAACAAAATACACAGACCAATGCCTACTCTTAAAAAATTAAACTTAAACATTTCAGTTTCTTTTTTTCAATGCATCCCATTTTCCTTTAAGAAAGAGAGCGGCATTAACAAATATATATATAAGCAGGACACCATCACTCTGATGGAGGTGATTCCTAGTTGGTCACAAGGTGCGATCTACCGCATTAGCACATGGTAGGAGTCTTGATGGGCAGCAATATGGCACCAACCTGGGTCAATATTTTTTGTATAAGACAAGTAAACAGTTCTACAACACATGGAATGGAGGCAATACCTTATACAGTGGTCGTGATACATAGGCGGCATATTAGGAATGTGGAGATGCACAACAGAAAACCCAACATGGTTTGGACAATATTTGAACGCCTGCCACATTACACTCAAATCACACTAAGCTTTAGTCAACCTGCTATATCTTTCTTGGATCTTAAAAGAAGAACTACTGACAAGAAGTTCATCACAGACCTATGCACTGAAAAACTGTTAAAAACAGCATATTACATGCACCATGTTTTCATCGTAAACAGCTGATAGTGAATTTGCTACACTGCCAGCTGTAACTGCGAAGAGATATAACAGATAAGTGATCAATACGATACATGAAAAAAGATGTGTGATAAGTTTTTATAGAGGAGAATATCAAAACAATACTGCGGAAAAGACAATACGAAATATCAAAAGTGTCTCCAGAATTTAACCAATCAGGAGTAAACCTTAGAGGAGATCAAGAAGTAAGAAATAAAATCATCTGGCGATGTTGCAAAATAATAAAATAGTTTAAAATATATGCAAATAATAAACTACTTTGGAAAATGAGGATTCCATGAGAGCTCTGACTAGTCTGACTAATAAAAAAACAATCTGTGTTTACCCACAAAAGGAATTCACCCCATATATTGATACGAGCAGGTATGTCTAAAAGTACAATACAAAGTTACCTCCTGTCTAAACAAAAGGGACATTCCTTTTTTATAAAGATCACACACAGCATCATGATGTGATCAATTATGATTAGATGATAACCCAATCATGGATAAAAAGATTTATCTTAAACAGTGCATAACTTGTGGAACATCTACTACTTCTCCATCTTTTGAAATGCTCATGTGGAATGATATACCTAGGACAAGCCTCAAGAACCATGCGAGTAAGATTGATATAACATAAATAAGGAATCGAGATAAAAAATATGAAATCAGGTGTGGCAAAGCACAGCGAATTGACAAAGGATATGTCAAATAAAAATTCTAATTTGTGAGATGGTATTGACATGAAAATACTTTACAAAGAGGACTTTGGTGGATCAAATGAGTACTATAATAATACCAGTCTTAAGAAATGTATGGCATTTAAATGTTATATATAAACTCTTCAGTTGTTTATATAAAAAATGCAAGACATTATATTTTAATTTGGGTAGCACTCTACTACTGCAGTTTTTCAGGTAGATGTTTTTTTAATCATAAAGTTGATTGATATTTATTGTATTTAATGTTACATTTATACATTGATATGGAAAAAATTTAATGAACAAATGGAACACAATTTGATATGGTGCCAAGGTAATAGATAATGTGTTTATCATCCAAATGCATACACTTGGCAGGCTCCCTGGAAGATCCATGTCCTCCAAACATCTCTTTTTCTTATAGAATGCTGTGCTGCAATTCCAGCGAGGGAGATGATGTATTCCTCCTTATCAATGGGAGAATGTCCATGCAAATTAGAAAGATTCTTCATTAACTCTCCTACTGAGGTAAACAAGATTGTATGTCTTCTGCAGTACTCCCCTCGTGTAGAAGACATGAATGTTTTGTCCTGCACTTGAGGGGTAAATATTCCTCTGATATTTACACTAGAATAATTTTCTGTGTAAAAGATAAACTGGGGACATGAGGTGTTGAGATTGGGTTCCACCCATTCAGTGCGCCTGGATTTTTCAGCATTTTGGATCACGCTGCTTTGGACATTTTACTGTGGGTGAGTCTCACTACATGTGTCTCGCTCATGATAATTGTATGTCTAATGGATTTCTTTTGTTAACTACCAGTGTCCACCTTTTAAGATAAGGCTGCTCAATGGAGCTTGGGTAAGGGGCACTTGGCTGTTACACATGACTACACATGCACATGTATGTGCACACATGTTTGGGCTGCGCGTGAAAGACAACCAACCTGTAACTTCGCAGAGGGGACTCAGCAGGGTTAGATATTGGCCCTAGGAGTGAGAGGCAAAGCTGATACCCTAGAAGCAGATGTGACACCATCTTGAACTGTCCCAACATGCAGTGCAGGAGGGTTGGGACAGGGTTGTAGAGGCGAAGATGCACCCAAGGATTGGGCAGGGGTGCCTTGCTCCTAGAACCTTCCACCCCACTTTAAAATGTCTTGCACAAGGGGCCGATGCACTCTTGGTTGGTGCTTTTTGTGGTTTTTGCTGCTGGACCCTGGGACTGTGACAGCTATGAACAACTGGAATGAGAAACCCCCTGATTCCCAAAAGGACTAGGGGCCAGATGTACGAACATGACAATTTGCGACTCGCAATTTGCGCTCGATTGCGAGTCGCAAAATGCCATGTACAACAGTGTGTTTAACACTGTTTGCAATTCTCAATGGAGTCACAAATTGAGAGGCACATGAATATTAATGAGCCTGGTGGTCTGCTGGACTCAACAGACCTCCGTGTCTGGGACTGCTTTTAAATAAAGCAGCATTTTTTTAAATGCAGCCCGTTTTCCTTATAGGAAAACCGGATGCATTTAAAGAAATGAAAATGAAACGTTTTTGTTTAATTTTTAAGGGCAGGCAGTGGTCCCTGAGACCACTGCCTGCCCTGAAAAATATTTTCCGCTACATTTGCAAAGGGGAAGGTGTCCCCTGGGGACCCCTTCACTTTTGCTAGTGCATTACCACCCTCTTGAAGAGGGTGGTAATTTGTGAGCGTTTTGTAACCGCAATTGCGGTCGCAAAACATTTATACATGGGGTTGGGGTCGCTATTAGGAAGGGAACGCCCCTTCCTAATAGCGTCTCGCAATTCCTGAATAGCGAGTCGCAAAAATATTGTGACCCGCTATGTAGGAATTGTACATAGCCCTTTCACATCTTGTATGCGCAAATGGGTTCCAAACCCGTTTGCGCATGCAAAATAGGGTCGCACATCTAGCCCTCAGAACTCTGCCCCCAGTTGACTTCAGGAAAATGGAGTCTCTCCAAGGGCCAGTGAGGCTGTGGGCCCCTTACATCCCCTTAGGACCAGTTGGGGGAAGAACTGGACTTATGCATAGAGACCAAGACCAGGAGGAAAGCTGGTGCAGGGACCCAGTAGAACCAGCTCTCTTTAGATTACACAACATTTGGAGGTCTGATAAAACTGCTCCTGGTGGCAAGACCTCGTCATCAGGAGTAAAATAAGCCCAAGATTGTCCCAATTGGCCAACAGGATCCAAGTTATGGCCTTTTAAAGGTTGGTAACCTTTGACCTTTTTCCAAATAAAACGCACCCCCAAAAGAAGCAGGAGGGGCCCGAGATCCAAATTCTGGGGCCGTAATGGCGGTGTGCCTGACCCCCGCTCCCTGTGCCCATGTCTGGGGGGCGCAGACTAATGTACATATTTGTAAATTATTACAAAGTGTTAGTAGTATGTGTGTAATAAATATACTTTGCCTTCTTTTAAAGAAAATACAGTAACTGGACAATCATTTATTGAGTGTTATTACTGCATGCTGCAAAGGTAATTACAAGCCCACACCCCCTTCCTTGAGTATGCCTTGGACTGCTCTACTTCGCTACCCTGGGAGAGCCAAGCGCTACAAGGGCAAATTGTGGACCAATTACTTGCACAGGCTCACATCCTGCACAGCTGAAAATCATGAGGCTTATATGCAGACCCATATCTATGAGACCACACAAAGCCACTTTGCATGGCTTTTCATGGCCTTGTGAATATGGTGTAAGGCAACGCAGCACAAGTTGCTGAGTTGCCTTACACTGCATCAGGGAGCCGTTCCAACACCCATGTGTTTTGACACATTCCCAGATTTAAAAGGATGTGTAAATCTAGGAATGCATCAAAACTGCAAGTCTCCCCAGGGCAGGTGTATCTAGGAGAAATGTTTATTTCTCCTCGTTTTTTCCTCTTTCTATGTGTGCTGCATTCTGCAGCACACATAGAAAGAGGAAATCGCCTCCATGGATTGCTTTTGTGTAGAAAGGTGTCCCTTCCTGCACAAAAGCAATCCTGCCAACAATGCAGAAACCCTTGCACCATGGTGAAAGGGTGCCTACGTTGGCGCTAGGCATAATATTGTGTGCTGGTGCTAGGTGAAAGGACTGGAATGCACTGTATCTCATAAATATGGTGCATTCCTGCCCTTGCGATTTGACGTAGTGCAGCACATCAAAAAGACTTGTGGTGCTACCCTATGCCAAGTCATTGTAAATGAGCACCCCAGTTTCCTACATGAGTGAACACTTTCCCTTATATATTCTGGGTTTATGTTTTTTGCATTCTGTTATGACCAGTTTGCACAGTGCATTCAAGTCACTGAATGACTGGAACAGAGGGCCTACTAGGTACAAGGGATTTTTGACAAAACAAGTAGGGGGTTAGGGGCCTGGCAATCTTTTCCCCATCAAGACTCTCCCCCATCCCTAAAGTCTTCTGTCCACCTGGGATCTAGAGCATCCTCATCCCCAAAGCAAGCAGGTGGAAATTTGCATGCTATTGGGTATAGTGTTGCTGCAGAGAGGGGGTAAATCCCAATTTCTCTCATTTGCCTTTGTGAATGCTGGCACAATCCAGCTCTGGGTCAACTGGCAATCAGGGAAAACCACCAATCCTGAACATTTCTCTGAAACATAGAGACCCATAGAAATCTAGGTTGGAGGCCTTGTGTGTAGCACAACACTTTTTTTACCCAGAATGCATGCAAAGGCTGGGTCATTTGTGGGTGGACATAAAGCACATTACTGGAACAAATCAAAACTGTAAGCATGTAGAGATGCAATTGACCACACTGGCTTTAAATGATCCACACTATGACTGGATACTGTCACAAGTGACAGGCCCAGCCACACAAGTGTGACACTGTTTTATTCGGAGAAGTGTGTGAACACTGGGTTGTAGGAATTCTGTGGATCACTGTAGATTCTGGTAGTTTCCATCACTGGAGTGTGAGGAAAACGTGTGATTTTACCCAAATGGTATTCTGAGTATTAAAATATAGTGGCATGTATGCAAGTCACACAACCTTGGACTCCGCAGGGGGTCTTGTTTCCCAAAATGTCTAGATTTGATATATTTGTTTTGAGTGATGGCTGAGCTTGGGCCCAAATCTGAAGCAACCCACATTGCTAGAATGGTCAATTTGTGAGGCAGACTTTTGTGTCTCAGCATTGCATTTTGGGGCCTTTCCTGACACAGGCGATAGGTCCTGTTGCACAAGTAGGGTACTGTTCTTGAGGAAGAGTGTGCAAATCTTAGAAGAATGAACTTTGTAGATTCCCAGAGCCTCTGGAACTATCCCACACAGATATATAAGGAACATTTGTAATTTTAGGCAAATTTTGATGTTTTCAGGGCATTCTAGGTAGGGAAATATAGTGGGATCTAAGCAAGTTACACCACCCCGGACTCCCCTGGGTGCTAGTTTTAAAACATGTAACATGTCAGAGTTTGGTAGGTTTTTGTGGATGCCGACTGAGTCCAGCCCAAATACATTACCAGAATGGGTCAATTTGCACAGCAACTGTTTGTAATGTATGACATTACAACGCAAACATTTACAGTGCATAATTTTACAATGCAGTTTTTACATTGCAGCATCCATTACAACGCATGATTTTACAACGCATGCCATCACAACGCATTTTTAGAAACTACATTTACAACGCATTCTATTACAATGCATACCATTACAATGCATTATACTTTTAGGGCAATAGTAGGGTAAGTGTTGGATAGTGTAGGGGTAAAATTTATTAATACCACTCCAGTGAGTGCAACAGTAGGGTACGTGTTGGATAGTGTAGGGGTAAAACATTACTATTGCCACTCCAGTGAGTGCAACAGTAGGAACATTGTTGGATAGTGTAGGGGTAAAAATAACTTTTCCCATGTACCCCAAACCCATACCCACCCTTAAACTTAAAAAATCCCCATTACTTACCCTATAATGCGTTGTAATGGCATGCGTTGTAGTGACATGCGTTGTAATGGTTGTGTTGTAATTTCATTCGATGTAAAGGCAGTTACGTTGTAACAGCCGCGCTGTAAAGGCAGTGCATTGTAATGACTGCGTTGTAATGGATGTTTCCCAAAAATATGATGCCTCTATTTCATGTTTTGGGCCTTTCTTGTCACAGGCGCTAGTCCCTGCCACACAATTAGGGAGCAGTTTTTATTAGGAGAAATATGTGAATCCTTGGTGATAGGAATTTGTGCATTACTGCAGATTCCAGAAAGTTCCATCACAGAAATACAAAGAAAATGCATTCTTTAGCCAAAGCTTAATGATAGCTGGGCATTCTGCATAAGCAAAAATAGTGAACCCACTTCAGTCACACCACTGGACTTCCCTAGGTGTCCAAATGTAAAAGAATTCTGGGTTTGGTTGTTTTCTCTGGGTGCCAGTCGAGCCAGTGCCCAAATACTGCATCCATCTACATTGCCTGACTGGGTCATTTTGAAAATCACAATTTTGATGTCTCCATGTTATGTTTTGAGTCCTTTCCTATTTGCATATGGTAAGTACCGTTTTCATCTGAAGAAAGATGGGAACAAAGAATAGTGGCAAATTTGTAATGTTCTGTTGAATTGCTCTACATTTTTGGATTTCAAATGTAAGCAGTGTACAAGGATGAACTAAATTCAAAAATGCCCTCTGATTCACATGATAGTATGGGTAACCATGTATTCAGAGGCGTTCAGATAACCAGTGTTCCCAAACTCAGTAGCTTAGGCATATTTAAAATATGCATAGGTTTCTTTCACATGCATTTTTCATCCATTAGATTTTACCATGTGAACTATTGCATCATTGGCACACAATGAAAAATCCCTATAAGCCTCAGCTCAGTTATTGGCCCTGGGTATCGCATGTCTTGGACAACCAAAAAACACTATAAATCCTCGTAACTAGAAGGGTATGGCGAATGTAACAGTATATTACTTTTGTAAATATGCCTTTGGAGTAAAATCTTACAGATATAAATGTTGACATATATTTCTATATTTTCCTACTTATTTTCATATTCTCTTTTATTTGAATGATTAGTTTATTTGAGAAAAACATGAGCAATCTTCACAAATTATCCCTTGCTTAATTCTAGATTCTGACCACTTTTCTGAAATTCATAACTTTCTGTGTTTACTCATAGGTCTCACTCCTCTTTCTAGCACAAACTTCAAGGATCAATGGCATAATATTGATGATAACAAAATTTCAAATTTCTTTTTAAAATAAATATTGCTCTCAAATATATTGCCTTCCTATCGTTAACGAATAAAACTCCAAATATCAATAACCATTAAAAATATCTACTTATACTTATATTGAGACCAAAAATATTGTAAACAAAAAAAAATTATTTCGACACATAGGGGCCGATTCCGATCCGGTAAAACCCGGTTACGAACCGTCGGACGGAGCGTTTTCTCCGTCCGACTCGTACCCGGGAAAACCACCTTACAAACCCGCAAGTACGATTCGTACAGAAACACCATTTCCGTAGGAATCGTAAAAAACACCGACCGGCCAAAATATACCCACAATTCCGATCCGAGACACCGGAGTCAGGCAGCGTTTTACGGTCCAGCAAGTACGATTCATACCCACAGCACTTCGCACGGCAATATTTTTATGGGACCCAGAAAGTTCCGGAAAAGCTAAGTACGCCATGATGCACCGCGGAAAGGGGGCTCGGTACGCACCGTACCCCCATCCCTACGCGTCCGCACTGTACCCCCAGCTCCCCCCATGTCCGCGCCGTACCCAAGCACCCCCCATGTCTGCACCGTACCCCCACCCCCGTATGTCTGCACCGTACCCCCACCCCACCCGTATGTCCGCACCGTACCCCCACCCCACCCCGTAGGTACGGAGCGTACCCCCACCCCCGTATGTACGGAGCGTACCCCCACCCCCGTAGGTAGGTCCACACCGTACCTACGGGGGGTGGGGGTATGCTCCGTACATACGGGGGTGGGGGTATGTTCCGTACCTACGGGGTGGGGTGGGGGTACACTCCGTACATACGGGGGTGGGGGTATGCTCCGTACATACGGGGGTGGGGGTATGCTCCATACCTACGGGGTGGGGTGGGGGTACGCTCCGTACCTACACGGGGTGGGGGTACGCTCCGTAAATATGGGGGTGGGGGTACACTCCGTACCTACGGGGTGGGGTGGGGGTACGGCACGTACATGGGGGGCTGGGGGCACGGCGCGTACTTGGGGGGGTGGGCTGGGGGGGTGTTCGGCGCGTATGCGGGCACATGTTTGGACGTCTCCATGGTTGCTATGGGAGTTCGATTCGTACTGTGTTTTTTCCATACGGTTGAGCATTCGGACGGACGGGACGGATCGTACTTGCGCCCTCGGACTTCAGTTTACCGATTCGTATGTAAAACTGTCCGGGGACGTGTCGGACACTTTTTCCGACTCGAGGACGTGTCGGGGAATTTTCCCAATGCGATTTGTATGGATTTTGTAACATACGAATCGTACTTGCCAGTTTGTACGAGACTTGTACAATTCGTACGTAAAAAAATCCGGATACGATTCGTACAGGGAAAATTTTTAACGGATCGGAATCGGCACCATAATATTGACTAGATAAATATCAGAAACAAATAAAGGCATTTGATTACAAAACAATATAATAACAGTATTTTACAATAACTAAAAGTAATTCTAAACTCTAAAAACATGTAGAAATAATCTAACAACATTATAACAATTTTGCATAACTGAAATAAACTTTGAACACTTGAAAAAAGATACACTACAATACATCAAACTATGTTCAAATAAAAAATATTTACAACAAATGAAGTATAAACATTAAACAAAAATTAATTAATAATGATTTATCAATAATAAACAAAAAATAACACAAAAACTGATATATATATATATATATATATATATATATATATATATATATATGCAACATTATAAATGAAACACTAATTAGCATCCACCATAAAAGGCAGTTACTGAAAAACAATTATTCAAATTAAACAAAAACTAATCAATACAAAATAACCATAAACTAAACTAATCAATAAAACAGTTTAATCAATTAAACTAATAACATAAAAGGAACTTAAAATGTGAACACCTACTACTCCAAAATCTGCAAAAGCTGTATGACGATTACTTAAGAAACTACAGAAGAACTACTGCACCATCAATAAAGTACAGGCTCACCACAAAACTCCAGCAATCAAATACCTGGAAAAAGGCACATAAAAAGTAAGTATATTAAAAACTGTTCTAAATATGATTTCAACTTTAAGTTAAAAAAGTAAAAATAAAATCCCATAGCAGCTAGTAGCAACCAGCAAAACAAGCTTTTGCAATGCATTAGGTATCGCATTTACGCAAGTTTAAGCTATTGGCATTGTAAATGACAATGCCTTTTATTTATGTTTTAAAAACCAAAACATAAATAAAAGGCATTGTCATTTACAACGCCAATAGCTCTAACTCGCGTAAATGTGAGGCCTATTGCATTGCAAGTGGTAGGTATCACAGACAATGGGAGGGAGTGAGAGAGGCACGGACAACAGGAGGGAAGGCGGGGTTGTAAAGAAGGCACCAAAGCACGTCTTGCCTGCAGTAAGAGAAACTGGATGAAGAAAATAGTGGAGGCCGTACTAAGGAGGGACTAACAAGCCTATTCACGAATCAGAAGCCAGCATTTAAGACGGACAATGGCACATGCTAATGGAAATTTGGAGGAGAGTGGACAGGGATTCTATTCCCTACTCTACTAAAACAAGTCTCGCAGAGCACTGGCTCTAGGCTCGACATAAAAACTTAAAAGATAAAACTAAGACATTTTTTGTTTCCTCAACAGAAAAGAAGACACTTGTTCCACATTTTAATACCTCCAACAGAAAACAGAAAGGAAGGACTTTAGTTACCATCAAGAACACATGTATGTATGAAATAGAAAACTAATGCCATAATTATGTATGTACACCATAAACGTAAAATGATAACAATATTATTTATTATGTTGTTAATCTATTTTCAGACATAATGACTAAAGGAGTAGGATACATCACATTACAGAAAGGGAAACAATCACTCTGTCACATGAGCTTCACTTACAGCTACAAAAGTACAAGCGCCAACATTTTCTTTTTACATCTCAATTTTCATTTACAATAAGCAAACAACATACAAATGATTATTGGGCACACTTGTGGTCTTGTCAGATACATTTCAAAGTTCTGTGATTCACTTGATGCCCTGCTACTTAATTAACAAAGTAGCACTTTCTACTAACTACAGAACCAAATTAAAACAAACTGCTTCCCACATGATAGGCCACATAATAGGAGGTTACTACCATTTTAACTAAAGCATTTGGAGACACCTCCAGCAATCTGCACTAAGGGCCTCATTATGAGTATGGCTGTCCCAAGACCACCGTACCCACAGTGGTGGTACAACCGCTGCAACCTTGGGGGTCTAACCACCCAATTACGAGTTTGGCGGTTGGACCGCCACCAGCCCGACACAGGACTGTTGTCACCACCAGGATTCTGGATCCCCACCAGGCGGCGGTGGGAAAAGATTTGATCTGTGGCGGCCATGCATATTATGACCTTCCTTTCCAAAGAGGTCTGTGGAAAAGCAGGATGAAGGGCCCCAAACAGGATACCAGGGCGTCTTAGCCCATGGGGAGGTGCATTGCGGCACATTTTACTTGCACTGTCTTACTTGAACTGTGTGGCAAGCAGACAATGGTGCTGCCACTGTGGCAGCATTTGTTTTAGCCTGGGCTTTTGATAATGATGGGACATCATGAGTGTAACGGTCCCTTTACCCACCTCTAAAGCACTCCTGCTAAACCTATTGCGCACTGTGAGGCAACTCACTAATAGCACCCTGATCAGCCCGCAACCATCAGCACATCCTGACCTCTACTAATTTTGCTGGATGACCAGACTTTTTTTGTACAGTCACTTTTCCCACCTCTGAAGCACCCTGGCTTAACTTATCGTGCACCGTGAGGCAACTCCCTCATAGCACCCTGATCAGCCCACAACCATCAACACATTCTTACCTCTCCTAGATTTGCTGGATGACCAGACTTTCAGAATTGTTCTCTAACTATGTTCCTCCCAAAATCCCTCAACACTGCATTTGAGAGATATGGCCCCAACTCATGGAGCATCAGATATCCTAATAATCTCACTAACAGTGCAAAAAAGAAGTTCAAACAAAGCCTTCTCAAACAACTTCCGGAAAACCTAACAGCTGATACCTACTACAGTGTGAGCAATGGCAACAAGAAAACCGACTTCGTCTTCCACTCTAAACGCCCTGCAAAGTAAAGAAACTTCTTCCCTCTCTACCTAAAAGTCACCAAAACTATCAATATCCCCGACGTTACTACACCCACCACATCCCTCTCCCTGACCTTTAGAGGGGAATTTTCCATTTCTACCTTTAGGACAGGGAACATACTTACAAGCTACAGACCATAACCTCACCATCTTTGACCAGCACTTCCCATCCCTTCTCGCTACATTTACACAACATGCAACAAGCAACATGAACCCAGCACACACATTATTTAGTCAGCATGCTAAAGCAGGTGCGCAGCAGACACATGCAGCAGGTGTGCAGCAGGCGCGCCAATGGGACGCACCAAAGGCAAACCCGTCTCTGCCCGTATGTGCCTAGATGGCGCCATGGGCAAGGACCCCTGGTTCTCCAACTAGGGAGAGATTATGTTTCTCCTCTACAGAGATTCTAGCACTCAGGAACATAGTTGATAATGACTGCTTACACTCTTGCGGTGGGCTCAAATGGAAGGGCTGTAGGAATTGCAATTTTGTGTTAACGACGGTTACAGAGGAAGGGAAGAGGGGGGTACTGGAGCCAGTCAAGGAGTCCTTACTCTGCCTGTTTTTAAACTGTAAGGGGTATATTCACAAGAACGTGTGATAACTACTGCAAGAGTAGCCTAACGCAACTTCCAAGATCGCAGCCCAACGCGGGAAAATTACGCCGTGCAAAAAATGTATTCACAACGCTACGGTAGCATGCGATATTCACCAGATAACGCGTCAATTGGCCGCGCGAAATCCATCACCACGCCACAGAAATGCAAAACGCATACACAAAAAAACATGCGACGAGACCAACGCGGTACAAAAAGTCACAAAAACCAGCCACAGGCCAGCAAATACCACACGTCTGGAGGGCAAATGCACCACAAAAAAGACAGATACAACACACCAGAAACAATCCAAAGCACGTAGCAACATGGATGCAAACTGACCCAGCGCAGAGGCCAACGTGAACCCCACAAGCCCCACAGACCACCAGCAAGGAACAACGGGGTCGGGGAAGGCCAAGGAGAAGAGGGAGAGGAAGACGGGGTGCAGACCGCAGGAAAACAAGACCAGCATCAAGGAGGTGACAGAACACTACCAGCAATTGACCCACAAGCAGACCACCCGGAATGCAGTCAGAGTGCCGAGGAGGCTAATCGAGGAGGCCAAGAGGTGTCGGCATGACGTGACAACCAAAACCAGGCACAGACCCGCTGCCAACAGGAAGGCAGCAAAAATGACAGGAGGTGGCAGTCCAGCAACACAGGAGGAGCTGGAGGAAACCGAGGCCACAGTCATCAGTTTGGAGATGGTGCAAGGAGTAGGGAGTACGGACACAGCTCGAGAGGACCTGACACAACATCAACAGGGACTGGGGGGATGGGGGAAATGGGCACAATGGCACACATGCACAACGAGGCGTAGCACACTGCACACCCACAAATACCCAGGATCATGTCCCTCATCCCCTTGGCACACTGCAGCACACACACACATAGCAATCACAGCTCACCCACATTGAGGACAACGTTGTACAATGCACATAGCTGACACTGCAGAACAGAGGACACAACTGGCTCCGCACATGCACAGAAACATGCCTACTACATCTGACAGAGCTTGAAACTGTGAAATGGAAATGTACGCATATGACCTTACATCTGTCATGTAGTCCAAATGTACACTGTCCCGCTGAAGAATCCAGCACATCACAAACAGTCACAATGTACATTACCATACAGTCTGCATGTAAACCAGAACAATTCACCAACACACATGTCAACACAATGTCAACATGCATCTCCCCTTCACATTGCAGAAGGGCACACAACACCTCCAGCAGAGCACAAAAGACAACACATCTGTGATGCCGGAGAGGACCACCACACTGTCGACATCGACGCCCTACAACAGTCCATGGATATCCCACGCAACCCACCACCAGGACAAGGGCAGACAAGCTACTCAGAGGAGAACACAGAGCCTGAAACAGACCACACAGCAGGAAGCACCCGCAAGCACAGCTGGCACAAAACACTTCACCCACCCACACATGGCACCACAATGCCAGGTATCAGCACGCCAAAAGGAGGTGGCCCAACAGGTGTGGGTGGGTGTCGAAACCATGGAAGGCGAACTAGAAGACATAGATTGGTATCTATCATCCTCAGGGACCACCCACACCCCACAAAGGAGACCCACACTGCCATGGAGACACATGCAGATGCACATTCACAGTACAGAACCACGCCCAGGGGCGCGCAAATAGCAGTCACACACCCATGTTGGCCCTGCGCATAACGAACCTGGCCACTACCCTTATGAATTGAGTGGGTGACGACAAAGCTACATGTCCAAGCTCAAACCCGCTGCCTGCGGTGACATGAGTCCGAGAAAGATTATCCGCAGTTTAGGAAAGTGTCCTGAGTCTATAATGGCCCGGGGATGGGCGCTACTTACCCAAGACGTATTCAGGGACAACTTGGCTTCAAGCACACCAGAATTTATCGCTGACATCCAGACAGCAGAAAAGCAAGTCTCTCTGTGGATTAAGGAGGTGGTGGACTCCTTAATATCTCTGAAACCCTGTAAGAGTGCTCGACAAACCCAGTCAGCGGAATGGTTCGCGGAGGAACAGTCACTACTGAGAACTGTATGTAAATGCCTTGAAAGCCGCTGGAGGGTGAACTATCTAAACGAAAATGAGCTGAAATATTTAGAAACACTTAAGTTTTACCATCAACAGATTAGGAGAGCGCAGAGGGAGTTTTACATGGAGCAGATTGAAACTACTAAAAATTCCTCCAAGAACCTATTTAGTATAGTAAAGAAACTTACTTCCCTAGAACGTGTTACTGCAGCACTGCCTGCTTCAGCAGACTACTGTAATAAAGTGGCTACCTTCCCTGATAGTAGTAGGAACTATAGCTTTACCCCTGCCAAAAAGGATTTGCTGGCGGAGGACATCTTCACTTTTTACCCTCCTGAGGAAAGTGATGTTCTAAAACTTATGGAAGCAGTCAAATCCGGGTCTCCCCTAGATGTGATTCCTCCAAAGCTGTTGGTGCAAGGAAAGGAAGCCATTGTACCGGTTCTTACCAATCTGCTGAAGATGACTTTCAGTTCAGGGCAGGTTCCTAATAATTGGAAACACGCTATGGTGGTGCCACTGCTAAAGAAACCATCGCTAGATCTGGCACTCCCAGAAAATCTCAGACCGGTATCTTTGCTCCCTTTCTTTGCTAAAATCGAAGAGAAACATCTTGACAGCCAATTGACCACCTTTTTGGAAAAAACCCAATCGGGGGTTTAGGGCGCTTCACAGCATGGAATTGGCCTTACTCCTGGCTTCTGAGGCTCTAAAAATAGCAGCTGACAAGGGAAGGATGACGGCATTGATCTTGCTGGACCTGAGTGCAGCATTTGATACGGTCTCCCACAGCCTTCTGCTGGAACATCTGTGGAAGGCCGGTATCACAGACGGCACATGGGAATGGATCAAGCATTTCTTACAGAATAGATCCTTCCAGGTCCTACAACGTCCTTTTAAATCTGAGGTATGTCCGCTGTCTCAAGGGGGTCCCACAGGGCTCGGCCCTCAGTCCAACTTTCTTGAATGTTTACCTGCGCCCTTTGGCAGACATTGTGCTGAAACATGAGGTGAAACTGGTGTCATATGCGGATGACACTCAGTTGATTGTCACACTGGAGCAAAAGGATCCAGAAGCTGCACCTAACTTCAAAGCCTGCCTGAGTGATCTTGCAAACTGGATGAAATGCAACTGTTTGTAACTAAATGCGGGAAAGACGGAGGTGATGGTGGTTTGGCAAACAGCCATCAATATGGTCACAAATGTGGTGGCCGGAGGTACTGGGCCCTACACCAACTCCCAAAGTTAAGGTTAAAAATTTGGGAGTCTGGTTTGACTACACCATATCATTTGCTGAGCAGATATCAGCGGTGGCTAGGACATGCTTTGGCATTCTTTGTTTTTTGCGCAAAATATGAGATACACTGTCATTGGATGCAAAAAAGGCTGTTGTGTTTCTGCCACAAAATTTTCAACGAGAAAGGGCCTCTGTACCTGTGCCCATTACTCACAGTGTATAGACCCACCTGGAACCTGAGATTTATGGGCACTTCTAAGTTGGTAGTGCCTAAGGTCCACAAGGCACAATTAGGAGGTAGAGCCTTTGGTTTTCTTGCAGCTAAGATTTGGAACTATCTACCTATCGAACTAAGGATCCACCCATCTAAAACAATTTTTCATAAAAAATTGAAAACCCGGTTCTTTCAAACACCCCCTGGGAATAGGTGCTATCACTTAGGCTATGGGCTTTTGTCTTAGGACTGATGGGACCATGGTGGGGGGGTCTAGAGGCGTTTGGTAGGGTCTGTGATGTCCTAGCGCGGGGACACTCCGTTTGAGTATCCAGGCGCGTTATAAGCTTAATAATAATAATAATAACATGGCCTTGTACCCCAGTCTCCTCTCTCCTTCTAACTCCTACCGCCAAACCTGATCCTTCGCGACCTGCTGACTTCACTGACTCGTTACGCTCCTTTGTTGAACCCTCTGACACATCAAGCAATGGTGCTGCCCCTGTGACACAAGCGTTCACCAAGTAATTACTAGATTGACTTCAATGGCCCCCATCTCAAACCAACAAACTAACGGTAACACAACTCACAAACATACACCCAGAACCGAATGATGTCAGACCCAACTCCAGACCACTCACCATAGGCTCACCCCTCTCTAGTAATGCTGACCCTTCTCAGCTCTCAGAAAATGTCTACATCTCCAAACTCGATGACACAAGCCCTCTCTACAGTGAAGCTCACTCATTCTCCTTAACCATGAGACGGGATGCATATGCACCTCCTTTTAGAGATGGAAACTTCCCTGACAGACTTTCCCAGCTCCTAAAGTGAATAGAACAAAAACTTGATTCACTAGCTACAGACTTCTCACATATTAAAAAGGACCTTCTGATCCAGGCCAAGTTAACCCACTACTACACTCCTGGTAGGGAGTTGTCTCCATTTATAGGTTCTCCAACTATCAGCGAACATCCCTGTTGGACCACTATTCCCTTGAGTCGTGCATCCCATAAACCCCACTGAGCTCTCAGCTAAGTATCTGATTCGAAAGCCGATGCTGTCTTAGAATCTTACATCACAATGACCCAGAATACGGTCCACACTCATCTGTCCACTATCCCAGTAATCATGGGCACAAATAGAATCCCTAGAACGTTCACCTCATCTAGACCACCAGCTGAATACACCACTATTCAGATACTTCATACCACAAACAATAGTTTTAGCCTGCTAACATGCATGCTCCTAAACTTAAGATCAGCAGTTAAACACGCCACAGATACTGTAGAAGCTATACTTGATAACGAAATAGATATTGCATTCCTCACTGAAACATGGCTCAATAAACACTCAACACCCATTCTAGACCTGCTCATTCCTCCCGGATATTCCATCATTCAATAGGACAGACCAAAGAGATTAGGTGGCGGTCCGGCAATCATACACATAGAAGGAATCCAGCTTACTACCTTAACAACCTCAAAATACTCAACTTTCAAGTACTTTGAAGTTGAACTTGCAACCAAAGACACCTTTCCTATCAAACTGCAAAACATCTACCACCCACCTGGTGATTGTACCCTCTTCTCAGGGGAACTAACTGACCTAGTAACATGGTTCTCTCAAATGGACTCGTAGGAAGTTTTCTTGGGCAACTTCAATATTCAATGGAATAACTCAGAAGATACCACTATCCGCCTTCTAACTAACCTTCTTGAAATAAATGACCTAAAACAACTCTGCAATGAACCAACCCATTGTAAAGGCGCCACTCTAAATGCTCTGATCAACAAAAATAATCTGATCCCACTTCGATCCATCACACCTATCCACTGGTCTGACCAACATCTCACACTATTTAATATCAAGACCTTCCTTAGAGCTCCTTAGAGCCCACACAACCCCTTCCAAAAACCTATGCACTGGGCTAGGAATATCAAACAAATCCAGGGTACGGGCCCATCTACAGTATCATCCTCTCGCTCTCACCTCTTCGGACCTTGTCACCCCACTACAATACAATGATGATTGAAGTCCTTTACCAAGTAGCACCACTCAAACAAAAACAATCTAGAAACATACAATTGAAATCATGGTTCAACTCCAATCTGAAAAATGAGAGGAGACAACTTAGACAAGTAGAAAGGACATGGAGACAGTACCCCTCTACAGTCCACCTCTCACTCCTAAGATCTGCAAGGCTTTCATATAAGAAACACATCTTTAGAGAAAAAGCCACCTTCTTTCGCAACCAACTTTACAGTGCTAAGAACAGACCTAGGGAGCTCTTCAACATCATCAAACAACAAACTACCCTTCCCTTCCCTCAAGAAATAACAGCCTCCAATGAACGCTGTGAAGAAATTGCCAACTTCTTCGTTGATAAAGTAGCAACAATTGAGCAATCCATCATCCAGTTGGAAAATCCATGTTTTATTCCAACCCACCCCACTGTCTCACTTCCCTCCACGATTGCCCCCACTTCAAATTTAACTAATAACCGATAAGTCCCCAAAAAAACTAAAGTTGATTGTGATCTTTGTCAACCGAAAAATGATGCTAATTGGTCTTACTTCAAACCCATGATAGAAAGTGAAGTCTTTAATTTAATTGCAAACTTATAGCCCACATCCCACACCTATGATCCCCTCCCATCCACATTAGTACAAAACGTCAACCATATCACAACCCATTTTGGACGAAAACATCAACACATCTCTCTCCTCAGGACATATACTGACCTCCCTCCAACTAGGCCAAATCACTCCCATACTCAAAAAACAAAGGGCTGACCCTAATGCCATAAAAACCTCCTTGTTCCTAGCTAAAACAATGGAGAAATGTATCCTTCTACAACTCAACCAACATATAGAGGAAGTCCACCGCATGGACATCTTCCTGTCAGGATTCAGGAAAGGTTAAGTACAGAAACTGCTTTTCTCAATATCTCAGATCCCTGGATGAAGGTGATGCATGCCTCTTAATCTTACTTGATTTATCGGCAACGTTTGGTACTGTAAATCACTGAGCACTAATCAAGACACTCAAGAACCACAGTGGTATCAAAGGCACAGTCCTTAATTGGTTCTCATTGTACCTTCAATATCGCTCATAACAAAAAAAAATCAACTACTGTTTCTAAAAACCAACACTAGTTCCTCAGGGTGTACCCCAAGGCTCCATTCTCTCCTAATCACTTTCTAATCTGTTAATGGAGCCTCTTACTGTTATCCTAAACCAAGCAGGGGTCAAATATTCCCTATATGCTGATTACACTCAACTTTACTACAATATTAAATCACTGAATGACATCATACATCTGAACAAAACATGAATCAAGATACAAATTTTGTCAAACATATTTTTATTGAAAGTTTTTCAAAATACATTCATAGAACAGTACCATCATTTCACCCTTCACAGAGAGTAGTACATGTGTTGTCGGGACAAAGGGTGGACATAGTTACACAGAGCCAAATATTAACCCGGCCCAATCTCATTGAGCCGCTTAAATGAAAGATACAGTGTCGAACAGCAACAGGGCTTAGGGCGAATCATTGTAATCCTTATGGGAACTCAGACAATTTAGGTAGGTGTCCCACCTTTCGTTTGTGATGGCAAATTACTAATTCCTTCCAGCCGGAAGGTGTGGCATGGAATGTACCAAAAACATGTAAAAACAACTCTCAACCAGGTAGTAACCAAAGAAAACCCCCACCTCCCTACTCCCTCCCCTACCATGGTGGTGGAGACATCAATACAGTGTATTCAACGTACGTTAATAGAAGGCAAGTTAAAGTTCAAAGAGATGAAGGGCTCTGACAGAGGAGCGACCCTTGACCTTGCCTGGTAGGTCGCTCCCGCCCCTGCTGCGGCTCCGCCTGTGTTCCGGCTGCCGCCTGCTGCCGCCCCTGAAGTCGAGGACCTCCACCACCCGCAGGCTACCACCTGCGCCTTATCCCTGGTGGCCAGTGGTGGCCTTAGGTTGTACCTGCTCTCTGTTGTGCCTGTATTCTGTCTGCCCGTCTCTCTTTTGTACTCCTCTGCCCTCCTTCTGTACACCCGTTCCTCTCCTGTACCCCCCTGCCCCCCGCTCGCAGCTGTGACCTCTTTTACTTCTGTGCCCCCACTGCCCGGTTTTCTCCCTCTGCCCCTCGTCTGCCTCCCGCCCCTGCTGTGACCTTTCTGCTCTGTGCCCCATGCCCATCTGTCCAGCTGCTGCTGTGCCCCCTTTTCTGCTTCTGTACCCCTTTTTGCCTTGTTTTCCTACCTTGCAACCGCTTCGCTTCACTGCTCCCGTCCCCGCTGCTGCATCCCCCGCGGCCCCGCCCCCTCCGTGCCCATTCGCTGCCCCTGCCACCCGCCTCCCGCCTCCCAGCTGCTCCTCCCTCCCCACCTCCCCATATATGGCGGCTGCTGAGCGGCCGCGCTGCTGGCGTGCCGAAGGCATGCCTAAGGCAAGCCCATCTGCGCCCGTCCGCGCCTGGACCGCGCCCAGCGCCCGAACCCCTGGCCCCCGCACCAACCATGAAGACCGCCTCCGTTACGACACCAGCACCCTTGTCGCTCTCAACTCAGGAAGGACCCACACCTGCTGCAAGGCCGCCCCGAAGCGCACCCAGGGTCCCTTCGCCTGCGGGAACTGCAGCTTCTCCTGTCTCGAAGGCGCCGAGACTCCCGCCACGACGGAACCCAACCAGCTCAGATGCATCCTGATCAACACCGGCTCCGCACGCAAACACGCCATTGAGCTCTGGGACCTACTCGACACCGCATCTCCGGAGGTCGCCTTCCTTGTCGAGACCTGGATGAACGAAGCCTCCTCCCCAGACATCGCCATAGCCATCCCCGACGGATACAAGATCACCCGCAGAGACCGCACCAACGGAGCCGGATGAGGAATCGCCATCGTCCACAAGAACACAATCAGGGTCTCAACAAACACCAACGACACTCTCAGCACCGCCGAACACATGCACTTCCAGATCCACACGGACCCCAAGACCACCCTAAGAGGCACCCTCATCTACAGACCGCCCGGACCCCGACCACAATTCTGCGACTCCATCGCCGACCTCATCAGCACGCACGCGCTGACCTCCACAGACTACATCCTCCTCGGAGACCTGAACTATCATCTGGAGAACAACGACAGCATCTCTTCCACCCTGATCGACAACCTCGCCAACCTCGGACTTAAACAGCTTGTCACGACGCCGACCCACATCGCCAGTCACACTCTCGATGCCATCTGCTCCTCAAGCCCCCATGTCGCCTTCAGCCACGCCTCCGAACTCACCTGGACAGACCACCACTGCATCCACTTCACCTTCCGAAAACCCCTCACACACCACCGCACCCTACAGATCCCTGCCGCTGCTGGGGCAAAGTCACTGAAGAACAACTACAGACAAACCTTGCACTCAACCCACCGACCAACCCCACCAACCCCGACGATGGTGCACGCATCCTCAGACGCTGGAAGGACGACTGCGCCAACACCTTAGCCCAGCTGAAAAAGCCAACGAACAGAGACACCAGCAAGAGAGCCAGCTGGTTCACCCCGGAACTCCTAGCATCAAAGCGCACCTGCCGGAAATTGAAGAACAAACGGCACAGCGGTAAGACGCCAGACAGCCGTGCTGCCCACAAAGACGCCATCCGCAACCACCACCACCTCATCAGGACCACCAAAAGGACCTCCTTCAAAGACCGCCTCGACAACAATGCACACAACAGCAAGGAGCTCTTCAACATCATGAAGGAACTCTCCAACCCCAGCTCCAGCGCCAATGACATTCTGCCTCCACAGGCCCTGTGCGACTCTCTCTCCACCTTCTTTCACTGCAAAATCACCGACATCCATGACAGCTTCAACCCCCGGTCGAGCCCTACAGGCCTCAACACGCCAGACCCACCGCACCCCATCGACCACTACTCCCTGACAACCTGGGCCAACATGAGCATCGAGGACACAATCAAGACCATGGGCACAATCAACTCCGGCTCCCGGTCTGACCCTCTTCCACACCACATCTTCAACAAAGCCGGCAGCTCCATCGCACCCCACCTGCGCAACGTCATCAACCTCTCCTTCGAGACCGCTACCTTCCCTGAGAGCTGGAAGCACGCCGAGATCAACGCCCTACTGAAGAAACCCAAGGCGGATCTGAGCGACCTCAAGAACTTCCGGCCCATCTCCCTGCTTCCGTTCCCAGCAAAGGTCATCGAGAAGATAGTTAACATCCAGCTCACCCGTCACATTGAAGACAACAGCATCCTGGACCCCTCCCAATCAGGATTCCGCAGCAACCACAGCACCCAGACCGCCCTCATCGCCGCCACAGACGACATCAGGATCCTGCTAGACAACGGCGAGACGGCGGCCCTCATCCTCCTGGACCTCCCTGCCGCCTTCAACACCATCTGCCACCGCACACTACGCACGTGCCTCCACGACGCAGGGATCCGAGACAAGGCCCTGGAATGGACCACCTCCTTCCTCTCCGGCAGAACTCAGAGAGTCTGCCTCCCCCCGTTCCGGTCCGAAGCCTCCGAGATCATCTGCGACGTCCCGCAGGGATCCTCCCTCAGCGCGACACTGTTCATCGTCTACATGGCACCACTCGCACGCATCGCCCGACAGCACAACCTCAACATAATATCCTACGCCGACGACACGCAGCTGATCCTCTCCCTCACAGGAAATGAAGGCTGTCGCCGACTGGATGGAGGAAAGCCGACTTAAGCTGAACACAGACAAGACAGAGATCCTCATCCTCGGGCCCAACCCCTCAGCATGGGATGACTCTGGGTGGCCCACATCACTGGCAACCTGGAAGTCATCCTCGACTCGAAACTCACCATGACCAAACAAGTCAACGCAGTCTCCTCTACCTGCTTCAACACCCTCCGCATGCTCCGCAAGATCTACAGATGGATCCCGACAGACACGAGGAAAACAGTCACCCAGGCCCTAGTCAGCAGCAGACTCGACTACGGAAACGCCCTCTATGCCGGAGCCCCGACCAAGCTCATCAACAGATTGCAAAGAATCCAGAACACCTCTGCACGCCTTATCCTCGACGTCCCGCGCTGCGACCACATCACCCCCCACCCGAGGAACCTGCACTGGCTCCCCGTTGACAGAAGAATCTCCTTCAAGCTCCTGATCCACGCACACAAGGCACTCCACAAAACCGGCCCAGCCCATCTCAACAGTCGA
The DNA here is from genome assembly GCF_964204655.1 of Triturus cristatus. NCBI lineage: Eukaryota > Metazoa > Chordata > Amphibia > Caudata > Salamandridae > Triturus > Triturus cristatus. Next base: position 1,008,283,532 of record NC_140593.1, on the reverse strand, counting down.
CTCCAATTCTACGTACCCAACAGGAAACTGCGCTCCGCTGACCGCGCCCTGGCCACGGTCCCGCGCATCCGTAGAACCACATCCGGAGGTAGGTCCTTCTCCCACCGTGCCGCCAAGACCTGGAACACCCTCCCCCTCAACCTACGACAAGCCGAAGACCTGCTGGCTTTTTGACCAGTAGCAGCAGCACCCCCCCCCTCCCTCAGTACCTTGAAACCCTTGCGGGTAAGTAGTGCGCTTTGCAAATTAATTGATTGATTGATTGATTGATTGATTGATTGACATACAGCTGATAGCAATCCACGAGAGAGGAAGGTGACCAAGGGGCCCTATTTAAATTCAAAATTCTTGTAGTTGTCCCTAAAAATATCTGACATTCGTTCCAGGCTAAGCAGTTTCCACAATCGAGCATGCCAAAGAGAGGTTGCCGAGGCCTCCCTCCTCTTCCAGGCGGCCGCCAGGATAACCTTCACCGCCCCTATACAGAGCCACATGATTGTTTTATCTGCTTGGGTCTGGTGCTCCAGGATGGGGTCGCGGAGCCCCAAGAGGACACTAGCAATGGTGGTTGGTATGGGGTATCCTAGCATGTCTTTAATGTGGGCGAGTATTTCTTCCCAAAAGGGTCGTATAGTCGAGCAATCTCACCAGATGTGCTGAAAATCCCCCAGTAGGCCGCAGCCCCTCCAACAACTATCGGAAGCGGTGGGGAAGATCTGTTTAAGCCGGGATGGATAGAGATACCAGTCCATCATGGTCTTAAGTTGAGCCTCCCTGAGTTCCATGGAGTGATTGAATCGTGTGATGTCAGTCTATAAAAGTGCCCATTCGTCTTCAGAGATACCGCGCTGTAACATTCCTTCCCACATGGAGATATATCGTGGGCGTGGGAAGAGTGTAGTAGTGAGTAGGAGGTTATATATAAACAAAATCACCCCTTTCATAGAAGTGGTCTTAGATAGGAAAGACTCAAATTTTGTAAGAGGGCGGATGGCCGCCTCTCGCACCTGAGGTGTAAGGGCCCAGTGCATTAATTGATTGTACTGGTACCTTTCGGTAGTCTCTAAGCCCTACTCCCATTTGCAATTATCGAAGGTGAGGGGATCAAAGTTATGAAAAAGGTGCGCCAGGGCAAGGCATCCTCCCTCCTTCCAAGTGTCAAAAGGTCCCTCCCGTAAGCCTGGCTGGAATGCGGGGTTAAAATGAAGTGGTGTGAATGGCGAGGGGAAAGAGGTCCATCGGTCATCTCCCGCAACCGAGTCCCACACTTTCAGGGTGGTGCGCGTAGGGGTGCTCATGTATGTATTCTTAGGTCTGTCCTTTTTGGGGCGCCAAACCAGATCCCACATAGTCCTCTTCGTCACACTGTGATCCATATGCAACCAATGTTTATCGGATTCCCATTTTGACCACTCAGTCAGTACTCTCAATTGTGCGGCTTTATAGTATAGTGTGATATCTGGGAGACCGACTCAACCCCTGCTTCGGGAGCGACGCAAAAGGGAGAAAGAGAAGTGGGCACGACCCCCTGCCATATGAAGTTTAGAATCATAGTTTTAACTTGCCGGAAGAAGTCTCTCTCCAACTCGATGGACAGGGCCTGAAAGAGATAAAGGAGCTTAGGGAGGAGGGTCATTTTCACAGCATGTATCCGACCCAGCCATGACAAAAAGAGAGGCTTCCACTTTGTTAGCTCTGTTTGGATGCGAGTAAGGATGGGGGGAAAATTGGCGGAGTAGAGCCCCTCTATCTTAGGGGTTAGTCGGACTCCCAAGTACTGCAGAGAGGAGGTGGTCCACTGGAGAGGAGTGAGAGACTGGAGCCTGCAGAGCTCTGCTTGCGGGAGCGTGAGGTTAAGGATAAATTAATTGCCAAGATTTATTTTAAAGCCTGCTACCGCTTCAAACCGCTCAAGTTCTGTTTGTAAAGGTGGGAGAGACATGGCGGGGTCAGAGAGTGACAAGAGGACATCGTCTGCGAAAAGATAATTTTTGTGTGAGTCCCCGCTGAATGATATCCCCTGGATGTCAATATTAGCTCTAATCGCCATCGCTAATGGCTCGATGCTAAGAGCGAAGAGATGGGGTGGAAGAGGACACCCCTGTCTGGTGCCTCTAGAGTGGAAAAAGGAAAGCGAGTGTGCTCCATTGACCGCAACTTTAGAACGGGGCTGAAGATAGTTCTCCCGGATCATAGTAAGAAATTTAGGCGCAAATCCGAAGGCCGTGAGAGTGTGAAATAGGAACGTCCAGTCCACCCTGTCGAAGGCTTTCTCCGCATCTAGCCCTAGCAGGAGAGCGGGGATTTGGCGTCTGTTGGCTTTCTCAATGAGGTGCACGATTCGGCGGGTATTGTCTTGTGTCTGTCTGCCCTTAATAAAACCCGATTGGTCTGGGTGTATAAGATCGAGCATTAGATCGTTCAATCATTTAGCTATAATGGAGGAATATAGTTTTGCGTCGAGATTTAACAGGGCGATAGTCCGATATGAGGCACACACTTGAGGGTCCTTCCCCGGTTTGGGTATCACTGAGATCAGGGCTTCAGACATGGATCCGGTGGTCTCACCCTCTTCGGCCATCTTATTAAAGAGCCGCGTGAGGTGCGGGGTGATGTCAGGAGCAAAAGTTTTATAGAACCGAGTGGTATATCCATCCGGTCCCGGGGCTTTGTGGGGCTTAAGAGCTTTAATAGCAGTGGTGATGTCGTCGGGGGTAATGGTTGCGGTGTGTAAGTCGTTCCATTCAGGAGAGACCTGAGGGAAGTGGTGTGTCTGAAGATAATCCCGTTGAGCGTCTGAGTCTAATCGATCCCTAGAGTAAAGGGTTTTGTAAAAGCCAATGATCTCTGCATTTTCCTCCTCCTTATATGGAAGCTCCCCGTTGGGTCCCTGTATACCACCTATGTATTCTCTCTCTCGTTTGCCTTTTAGCTGTCTAGCGAGGTGTTTACCAATCTTGTTGCCCTGGCAATAAGATAAGTGTCGCAGTTTGAGGAGTGTGAATTCTGCCCTGTTGTCATAAATAGCTCGGAGTTTACCCCTAAGCGCCATCAGATTGCGAAGGGTGTGCCTCTTGGGATTCAGTTTGTGGGCGTGTTAACTAGAGGTCAGTTCATTCTCCAGTCGTTCCCTCTCCCTGGTGAGTTGCGCGTTTAGCGCCGAGTTTAGAGAGATACATTTCCCCCGGAAGACTGCCTTAAACGTGTCCCAAGTGGTATATTCCGAGGTATCCTCCGGTTTATTAATGTTAATATTAGGAGCTTATAAAGCGCACTTATACCCGAGGGTGTCCTGGCGCTAGAATACTGAGCATCCCTGGAGAACAAAGGCCTAGTCCCTAAATAACCAGGTCTTCAGCCCCCTCCTGAAAGAGAGAAGTTCATCCGCTTTCCTAATATGCGCTGGCAGGCAATTCCACGTGGTGGCCGCACCATAGGAAAACATCTTTCCTCCCCAGCTGGCCTTTTTGTCCAGGGCACAACCACTAGATTGCTCTCCGCAGAGTGAAGTGCTTTCCCTGGCACATACTCTGGGCCCATGCCTTTCAGTGCTTTGAATACCGTACACAGGTCCTTAAATTGAGAACGTCTGTGTACCGGCAGCCAGTGTAGTTTCCTTATTCCTTCTCGAACTGAGGCATACCTGGGAGTGCCTGTCAGCAGCCGCGTTTTGTACAATCTGCAGTCTGTACAGATGTTTTTTTTCAGATTAAGGTACAGACTATTACAGTAGTCTAGACGCGACAGAATAAGTGCTGAGACTGCTAACCGGAAACCATCCGTGGGAAGAAATATGTTTACTTTCCTCAATATCCTGAGGATATGGAAAGACGAAGAGACCACTCCACTGACCTGTCCTCCAAAGTCCAGTTTCTGGCTCATGATGACGCCCAGATTCCTTGCTTTTGGAGTAGGCACTGGCGGCTTCCCCAGAGTTTCGGGCCACATATCTGGAGTCCAGATATTCAGATTATTCCCGAATATCATGACCTCGGTCTTCCCCGCATTTAATTTAAGGCAGTTTGCGGCCATCCAACTCGCGATGTCTTTAAGACAATCATGACACCTCGCTGCCATATCCACTTGGGACCCTCTTTGTATGGATAGCACGATTTGCGTGTCATCTGCGTTCGAGGTGACCTGAAGGCCAAAAGATCTGATCAAGGCTCCCAGCGGACTCACATAAATGTTAAAAAGAGTGGGGCTCAGGGATGAACCTTGCGGAAACCCGCAGGGGAGGGCAAAGGGTTTGGACCCCTCAGATCCCAAATCGACTGTCTGGATTCAGTCGGCCAGAAAAGATTTCAGGAGGCTCCAGGCCGTGCCTACTACCCCTGCCCTTGACAACCGGTCCATCATCAGTCCATGATGGACCATGTCAAAGGCTGCCGACAGATCCAATAAAATCAGAACCGCCTCACCCCCCTGGTCCACCGCCGCTCTAATCTCCTCCGTAGCCTTAATCAGGGCCAGTTGCGTGCTATGTCCTGCACGAAACCCAAACTGCGTAGGATCGAGGGCCTTAGTTCTCCCCAAAAAGGAGCTTAGTTGCCTGTTTATAGCCTTCTCGAATAATTTCGCTGAAAGTGGGAGCCGCGAAATTGGTCTATAACTATCTGGGTCCTTTTTATCTAGAGTGGATTTTTTTATTAATGGGAGGATAGAAGCAACTTTCCACCTCCTCGGATAAATACCTGATTCAATAATAGAGTTAAACAATGGGGTCAGCGTGGTGGAAATGACTTCGGGACAGCTTTTAAGGACCGGCACCGGACACGGATCACTGGGGGCTCCCGAGCGAGCAGCCCACAAAAGGCCAGTGCCCTCCTCCGATTGTAGCGGACTAAAGCCCCTTAATCTGTCCTGAGACCACGCTAAACCAGCATCCAAGCTCAGTGCTGCATCTCCTACCTCTCCATAGACTTTGGAAAAGGAGGAGAAAATCCCCACCACTTTATTCTGAAAAAAGGTGGCTAGTGCTTCACAAAGATCAGGGCTAGTCGGTGTGATAGGTTCAGCTGGAATCGTAAGCTTAGTTACGGTCTTGAACAACTCTCTGGAGGACGAACTGGCCATCTCTATTTGCTCCGTGAAATATGTTTTTTTAGCCTCATTTATTAGGTTTTTATAAATAATGAGGCTCTTTTTATATATTTCATTATTAGTTGGACTATACCCATTCCGCCATACTCTCTCCAGTCTCTTACAGTCAGTTTTAGACGTCTGCAGAGAATCTGAGAACCACGGGGCCGAGGGCTGGGCCCGTCTGGGCGTAAAAGATTTTGCAGGCGCAAATTTATCGCAGGCCATCTCGATCCACTTAGAGTACAAATCTACAGCTTTGTTCACGTCCAATGGGATACAGGGGGCATTCGACTTTGGGTAATTACCCATCTCCAACCCATCTATCTTTTTCCACACCCGGCTAACAAACATATCCCTCGGCTTGGGATCCGGCTGTATCTGGGTCCCTAGAGAAAGTGTGAAAATTATTGCAGCATGATCAGACCAAGGGAGTGTCAAAGTTTTCACAATGTTTAGATCCGAGTTGTTCGTAAAAATGCCATCAAGGGTGTGCCCTGAGATATGCGATGGTCCCACCACCCTTTGTTCCAGCCCTCCTACAGCCATAAGGTCCATAAGTTGCTTACTGTCTGGTTCTAATTTATCATCCAGATAGAAATTAAAATCACCTAGAACGGTAAACGAGTTGGCACAAAGTCCATCCTCTACCAAGGTGCTGAGCGACTCCAGGAACGTGCTCTAGGCCCAGGGGGACGGTAGATCAAAAGTGCTTTAAACGTGTTATGGGGGGAGAGGCGGACACTGATAGATAAAGCCTCACATGCTTGGTTGAAGGCTGTGGAGAATGACGGCTCCAGGCTGTTGTGATAAATCACAGCAAGCCCACTCCCCCCCCCTTCCTGAGGGTCGGTCCAGTGTGAAGCAGACAAAGTTTACTGGGAGGGCCTTCACAATATCGGGGCCTGAGGCACTATTTGTCCATGCCTCTGTGATAAAAGCCATTTTAATCTGGTGATGTTCCATAAACAAACTACATTCCAGGCTATGATTAACCAGTGACCTAGCGTTCACTAGTAAACATTTCCATGGTGGAGATTTAATCCCTCGGTTCTGTGAGCCCTTTCCCTCTCTGACCACCAATCTACCCTGACATGCAAAGATATCTTGCAATGGGTAATGACAGATCCTGCAATCAGTGAGTGACTCTTAGGCGTCATACAGGGAAGGAGCCTAGGACAACCGGCCTTCCCACCCTCTGGGTCCATACTTCTGAGCTGGTCAAATGAGTACCTCAGCACCTCTGCTGTGCCGGAACCAGGGGGACTAGCCCTGAGCCTGGACCGAGCATGGACGGGTGCAGACGGGCTTGCCTTAGGCACGTCTTTGGCGCGCAGGTGGCACGCCCGCTGCGCGGCCGCAGCATACTGGGATTTAAATGTCCTGCCAGCTCACGCGCCGAATCAGAGCCCCGTTCCCACCTCCCTCTTCCACCAATGAGCCGCCTCTCACTCGGCGTCACCGGGGAATCCGGAAGAGCGAGCAGCTCGAACCCCAAAAAATTCAGTGATGGTTTCTCGCAGCTTAGTGCAGGAGTCCTTATCCCACGTAAGCGAGGTCGGGAAGTACCACCTGGGAGTAGTCGAAGCATTACCATTCCAGGACAAACATATAGAAACTAGGCTGTGGTCCGATACTGAAAGAGGGAATATTTTGGCCTCTTGGAGGGTGCCCATTAAGGATTGGCTAAGAAAAATGTAATCAAGGAGGGAATATGTACGATGGACATGAGAATAGAAGGTGTAGTCTCGGGAGTGAGAATGGAGAGTACGCCAAGCATCCAAAAGGCCAATGTCGTGAAGGTGTTGTTGAGGGTCAATGGAGAAGGAACCCGTTTCTGAGCGATGAGGGTATGTGCTATCTAGGTCTTTCTGCCAGGTCAAGTTAAAGTCTCCCATGAGGATCAGGGGCCTCTCCACAAAGTCTAGAACCTTCCCCAGAAGCGTTTTCAAGAAAACCATCTGACCAGTGTTGGGGGCGTATACAGCTATGAGGGTGCAGATTTGTCCCATCAAACAACCCTTGACCATAATCCAGCGGCCATCTTTATCATTTTGGACGGCCATCGGTTGGAATTTTGTGGAGGAATGAAATAGAATCGCCACCCCTCTATGTTTCATATGTGCTGAGGATCTGTAAATCAGTGGGTAGTGCTTATGACGGAGGCGTGTGTCCTCAGCTCTAGCTAAGTGTGTCTCTTGTAGGGCCACTATATCCAGATGGTGATCGATAATATACTTCCAAACTTTTTGGCGTTTCTGAGGGGAATTAAGGCCTTTAACGTTCCAAGTTCCAATGGTGATCGTCATTGTGTTATAGTGAGAAACATTATCGCATTGAGAATCCCACCGGCCCTATCGTGTCCTGCGTCCCCCCATGTTCCCAGAAGTGAGCATACCACCCTCTAGTGCCACCTGAAAAGACATTAAGGTCAGAGAGCCTATCAAAACCATATGTCAAAAATCCGCCACCATGTCCCTCCCGACCCCTCCCCACAAACCCCGTAAAAAGTAAAAGAACATTAACTACTAATGCAAAAAAGAGAAGATAAAAAAGAAAAAATTGCGGCGAGGTACCTGTTGGGAGGGGGGGGGGGGGTGTAACGCCCCTCAGGGACTAGGGGGTGGACAGCAGGTCTGAGGATCCAGTTCGCACCCATCCCGAATGTAGTTCAAAAAGAAGGAAAGAAAGCATCTCTGTGCGGTTGAGAAATTGCCATTGGGACAGTTCTATACCTGAGAGGAATAGGGAAACAGGTCTCCTGCATTGGGAAGTAAAATGTGGGGCTTTTCCCCTGGCAACAAAGAGGAATCAACACGTAAGCAGGATGTAAATACCAAAACAGAACCCGCTTCTAAAGAGGGATACGGTCACTGTTCTTAAGTGTAGAGGCGATAGAGGTCACAGCGTCTCCATATCATGGTGAAGGGTCAGGAGCCTGGAGAGCAGGGCCACAGAGAAATTCGAAGTGTAAGAGTGTGGACAGAAGCAGGTTACTGTCAATCGCCCTTCGTTGCCCCCACAGCCACCTGCAGCAGTACTAAGCATCCATGGAACCACGGGGCCCAGCCGGTCATACAGTATAGACGGTGTAGTTCCTCTGTAGCGAGCACTGGGATATCATCTATGGCCTCTACGCAAGCTCACAGACCATGCAGACGTTGACGCCGGACCTCTAAGCGACTCCCTATTTTTATCTTGTGCGGAATCATTTTTCTCTGAGGGGAGGCCCAGCAGATCCAGGCTTTCCTTTAGGTCAGTGAAATGGCGTAGTTTGTTATTAAATTCAAAACTGAGTCCAAACGGATAGGTCCATCTGTATCTGACTTTATCATCTCGCAGTTTGGAAATGATGGGCCTGAACAACTGTCTACATGCCAGGGTGGTTGGCACAAAGTCCTGATATATGGCACAGGAATGGTTTTGGAAGGAAATGGACTCCTTCGACCTGGCCACGAGGAGTACTGCTTCTTTAACATTATAGGAGTGGAATTTCGTCAGTACGTCACGAGGCCTCTTCTTCTCACCTGTCTGTAAACCTCCCACACGGTGGACTCTGTCCAGTTTTATTTTGAGGGTTTGGGGGCCCAAAACCTCAGCGAAAAGCCCCTCCATGAAGGCACCCGGGTCCGGCCCCTCCGCTCCCTCCTCCAGGTCCCTAACGTGTATATTCTCTCTCCGTGCCCTATTTTCGACGTCCTCTGCCTTGAGCTGCGTCTTGTGCAGTTGTTCCTGGAGGGCACGGACATCGTCACGCAGTTCAGTGGAGAGTTTCTCTTGATCTTGGTGTTGCACCTCCAGGTCTAATACTCTGGTGCCCACTGAGTCCACGTCTTGTTGGAGGGAGGTCAGTTTCTCCGCAAGATCCGTCCTCAGTTGTTCCATGGAGGATTTGATGTCTTGGCCGAGTTCACTTCGCAACTCTGTTTGAAGTCTTTAAACATGGCCAGAAGGTCCGCCTTCGTGAGGGCCATAGTGGCTGGTTTGACATCGCCACGCAGCGTCAGGCGTCTATCAGATGGTGGAAAAAAAGTCTGATACCTTATTGGATGTCCTGGCAGTCCCCTTCTTCGGCGGCATACGGGCTGGCCCTGGAGGACCCCTGGTGTAGTGCTGCAAGTGGCAGGAGGGCCCGAGCGCTGATGCAAGGGGGGGCCTCTGTGCGGAGGATCAGCGGGGATGGAGATCACCGGAATCCCAGAGTTGCAGGTAAAAACACCGCCATTACCTTGACCTTTAAAGGCTGCATGAGTGGGCCTGTGGCATGGAGAGTGTAGTGAGTAGGAGCGTGAGCCCCTCGAGAGAGGCAGAAGAAAGACTTATGGGGGTCTCCCGTGTTGTACGCTGCGAGGAATGGTGAGGCAGTAGATTGCCACGGAGGCATCGCCCAGTGATCAGTGCTAGCCCTCCAGTCACGGGTTGATGGTATGTTCAGCTAGTGTGGATCTCGTCGATATCAACCGCCACCTCGCAGGAGGCGCCCTTCTGGAGGCGGAATAGGTGCCATTGCAGGGATGCAGGGCTTATATTAGGATGGCACCAACAGCGGCGAAGACAATCGTAGAGCGCCGGCGGTCCCTTCCCCAAGCCAAGAGGTAGCAGCAAGTGACTACAGTCTCTGGAGCAGTGCTTGTTGGTACTTGTGCACGGGGCCCCAAACTCCGGTGAGTGGACGGCGGTGCCAGTTTCACAGCGCGGCCGCCATTTTAAGGTCAGGCAGGCGCTTTACGGAGCATCTCCATAGCTCCTAAGGAGGAGCCGGTGGGAGAGTCGCAGTGGTCAAGGGCCTCACCTCTGGTAGCGGCAAGCAGGCTCAGAACTAGGGTCCCCCGCAGCAACCCCGACATCCTTCCTGGGAGCAGGCCGGCGGGCCCCACATGGATGCCGCCATTTTGATTAGTGCCAGCGTTCTCCTGCATGATCGCAGTGAGACCGTTACTGCGGCATAAAAGCCAGGTGGGGTCCCACTGCTTGTGCACTAGGTCTTCCCCTCAGTGCAGGTGCGTTTGGTAGCACTCAGGACGCCATACAACCGCAGATAGCTGCTTCTGAACAGCGCACGGACTGGGAGCCGCGACGGGCTAAGTCCGATCGGCCATCTTGCCCGGCCACGCCCCCCTCAAGATACAAATTTGGCTTAACAACAACCACTTAAAGTTGAACCCCAACAAAACTGAACTACTACTTTTCTCCCTCGAAAAACATTCCTCTACCAATATAATATTGGCTCACGAACCTGAACGCCGTAAACTGGTCTCTTACACTATCCAACTCCGTATAGTCCTTGGGCATCACTCTGGACAAAAATTTGTCTTTGAAGGACCACATCAACAGCTCTGCCAAAGTAGCACTGTACACTATTAAATATCTTAAGAAAATCTAACCTTTTATTCCGCCCGATGATTTTAAGACAGCAGTGCAGTCTCTAGTCCTCTCAAAATTAGATTTTGGCAACGTCATCCTCACAGGAACTCCGAAATCCCACCTTACCTCCAGTACATGAGTTCTCAACACAGCTGCCAAGCTACTAACAGGTTTTAAATTATTTGAGCACATCTCATCAGCCTTTAAGAACCTCAATTGGCTTCCCATCGAAGGATGATGTATCACACATAAAATCCTGCATTCTCACAACCCAATCTACCTTGGTTCCAAACTTTCTAAAGCAGGAAGAGCCAGGGCTCTGAGAAGCTCCAATTCACTTCTTCTCATTACTACCAAACTGAAAAAGAAATCTTCACAGACATGCTCTTTCTCTGGAAATGCTCCTAGGATCTGGCACTAGGAGATCTCTTCTGCAACCCACCCTTCTCATGCTTAAAACCGGACCCTAAATACCTACTGCTAAACAAAGTCTTCAATACTCAAACAATCTCAGTTATGTTCCTAAAGATCACTCCCAAACCTTCCAGATCCTTTAGGGAGGTAATTTGATTTTTGTTTAATCTTCTTCTATGTCTTTATCACCATCAACATGTGCCATGCTAATTGTCCTCATATAGTATCTACCACGACTGCACAAAGCTTTTCTTGGTCTGTATATATGTATTTACTTCAATTGAATGAACTTCATCATATGTAAAGTGCTCTGATATCTTTCGGTCTAGCTAGCGCTATATAAAACCTTTAAATAAATAAATAAAATACGCATATGCTACAGGTTCTCTATGAGCCGAAGCACGCCGCTGTCGTGGCATCACCAACACAACACTGCCAGCCTTGTGGTATTCTCACAATACGATGGTCGGAATGTTGCTGGCTTGGCAGCATACTCCTGACTGCTGCAATGGGGGTCCAGCAGTCGGACCGTCAAACTTGTAGTCGGGCCCTGCATGTAGAATATCAATGAAACAGCCAATTTGCCATTGAATTAAAACAAAATAATTGTACTAGCCTATATCCCTGTAACTGAGATAAGTACACACTACAACTTACTTATAGAAATATTCCACCAACAAAGCAATCACAAACTAAAGGGCCGATTACGACTTTGGTAGTGCTGCGCCAGCTCTGCATCAACTCAGCACCACCAAACCACTGTAGGTACTATCTAGTTGAACTCTTGTCTGGTGGCCTTTTCCTGTCTTTTCTTTTGCCGTTCCCACGGCGGTTCCCTGAAAACGGGAAAGGCAAGGGGAACACAAAAGAAGTTACAAAGCGGCATGGACTGTGAAGTTCATGCCGCCCTGGAACTTGGGTTACATGCAAACAGGGGGGCAATTTTTGTGCCCCCCGAATGCATCCCCATGGTGCCAGGTGCTTTAATTCTCCCACACCAGTCTTTTCATGGCAGTGAGCCTGCCAGGAAAAGACTGGTGTAGGATAAACTCATAATATGCTCTGCGGACTGCAGCAGTCCAGCCTTGGATATTATATAGGCCCTATGCGATGCACTAACACCAGGGAATGGCGGTTTCCTGGCGTATCTGGCACAGCAGCGGCCGGTCCTCAAAGCCACCTCATAATTCTGCAACCGCAGACCACCACCACTGCGCAACAGCAAGTATGGCGCCTCCATACTTATAATCAGGCCCTAAGTCCCCTAAATGATTACTTTGAAGACACCTGGCTTGGCAGACTGCACAGCTCTGGGCATGGACGCCAATCCAAATTCCAAAAACCTTGATGGAACATACGCAACAGCACCATGATTCAAGAAGCCAAGCTCAATGCCTTCCAATCTACACTAGGGAGAACTGAATCTACTCTACAAAAATACAGAGAAGCACCACAAAAGGAACAAAGGTACCAACAGCTAAGAATGGAGCAATCAGTAACCCAAATTAGACCTAATATTAGCAAACAAACAAGCCAATAGGATGTATGACATGCTATATAATATATAATAAAACTCTTTATGAACAACAGAAAGCAGGCATCTAAACATTAACCAACACACCTTAGCAAAGGTTCACAACAACATAACTAAAAGTATCTAACTAAAAATTAATCTAATTATTTTGATACATCAGTCAAAACAACATACAAGCAAAATAGCAAAAAAAGACCGAGATATAACAATAATATGATTATTAATTAGTTCAAAATATGCAAATCACCAACCACAAAGCTCAAAATTACAAATGATATGAAAGGGAACCAATACATAAAATATTAAATAACACCTATCAATGACATCAAATACACATACATAATAAAATTTTCCACACAAAAATAATTACTTAATTGAAACTTAATATTCTGTAGCTGTAGATCTTCATCCACATCTATGTTGTAAACATATAATCCACCACAAATGGGAAAAATACATGTCAAAAACCCCAAAAATGCAAAAATGAAACAGGTCCATATTAAATCCAATGAAGCAAACAAACAACATAGGAACCATAAAAAAACTTTACAGTGGTCAAGAAAAAAAGAAAAGCTTTGGAAACCCATGTTTTAAAGGAAATAAAAATAAAAATGAATAGTTTACTAGAAACCAACATAATTTACTTTGAAGAGTACAAAATACAAATATCCATACGATAACTTTGAATCCGTAAACCTGTAAAAAATCATACAATTTTCACCCACAAAACCCATAAAAAACATTGGCCCTCATTATGATGTCAGGCATACCTCCACTGACAGGTGTCAGTAGAGGTCCACCCGACATACAGGGCATCGGTCCGACTGCCGCATTACAATGCAGGCGGTCAGAGCGATAATTTCGTGAGGAAAAAAAGCCACCTCTGACAGGATCTACTGATCCTGACGTGGAGCTGGTCGGAATCGTGATCCTGAATGTAGGCAGTGCCTGCTCAGGCACTGTCCTCAAGATTACGATGTCCATTTCTGACGGCCTTTTCATGGCAGCCCGACCGCTATGTAAAGGCATCCAGAAAGGGACTTAGGGGGCCCTAAGTAGGGCCCCCCTCCCCGTGGGCCACAAGGTGCCTGGCACACGCTGCATGAATGTATGCAAAATGCTCAATAACAATGTGGCTTGTGCTGCAGCCCTTTTCCAGGGCCGCAGCACAAACCGCAATTTTATGAAGCATTTTTCCACCCGCCAGCTCAGTTGGTACATCCTAATTGGGCGATTGGACCACTGGCTGCCTGTCAGGGGGTCCCAGGACCGCTGAGGTGTCAGACGGCGGTCCGACTGTCCATGGCATCATGATGATGCCCATTATCTTCAAACATAATATAAACAGTACATTAAAACAATGCAAATCACATAACATTATGTAAACTAACAATACAGTAATACCAAACTCTAACTAGGCCTAGCATAGAACACTACTAAACAAATTAACACAAGGTATAAATAAAAAACCAAAATGTAGAAGCCAACACTAAGACTTCCATTAACTAGTTTTACCTATATCGCTCCTACACCTAAAACCCTACGGAAAACATTAAAAACCACCAACCTCAAACGATGACCAGCAGCACCTTACCGCAATTTACACCCAGGAAAACCACTGAAAAATGACACAAATAGATTGTAAAACAAAAGTTAGTTGTTACAAATAAATTCCACCTAAAGTGGTTACAAATAAATTCCACCTAAATAAAAACAAAAAAAGACTATCTTCCTATAGGGAACAATGAGTCATTAAATACAAATGGTTAGAAATATAAAAAATGTTTACATTGCTATAAAAATGTAAAAAGTCAATAAATGTTAAATACACATATGAAACAGTTATGTGATGTATAACAGAATAATACTACAAAAAATAAATATATTGTTTATTATATACTTAAAAATATATAGACGATATAGCAAAAGCTATGTTGGACAAATTTATATATTTCAAAAATAGAAATATCCCATACTTGAAAAACATGTAAAATTTAAAAATGTTCAACAATGCTTTGAAAGAATATATACCTTTTATTTTATTTACAATAACTTATTACAATGTTGTTTAACATAATAGTAAATGTTTTTTTCTTGTATATAAATTTACATGAATTACTAATATATACATATACATTAAATACATGTTGAAAAATAAAAATTACAAACTGTGTCAATTCAATTCTTTCTTTATTCCTCCTTCCGAAGACAGGTCATAAAAGATACACAATATTAAAAACACCATATAAAATCATACACGTCTCAGCAAATACAAACCTCATTTTCCATTTAAAAGGAGTACAACAACAAGCAAATTCTGTAATTTTTTTCGGAACTAAAGTGACAATGCAAGACGATTGGGTTCATAAGTAGCAGCAAATATTATCAGTAGTGCTAAAACGACAGCAGCCCTCAATAGTAACAAATAAATATCCAATAATACATGAATAATAAAATCAATCCTATAGAGGGAATTAGCAGCATGGGTGGACATTTTAGCAGCAATATAAATACAAACTGTGTCATGTACCTTTGTTATTACAAAATTGCAAATATTCATAATATATGTGAAAAAGGCAATATCCAATCTAATCAGCTATTTAGTAGAAGGTGTTAAACACTAAGGGAATGACATTTAGTATTCACACACCAGTCTAAACTATTTAGGTGAAGACGTTGAACATAAGAACAATAACATTTACTATTGCCACTCTGATCTAAACCACTTAGGGAAAGGGTTTGGGCAATTTGGGTAGAAATTAGCTATTCCCGCTCTAATCTGAACCACTTAGGAGAAGGTGTTAGGCACTAAAGGGATATAATTCACTATTGGACAGGGGAGACCATTCAAACACTTTTGATATGATCAACCACCCTACCCTATTCATCTAATGCAAGAATGTGGGCATTGCTGACAAGGATTTCAAATGGCTACTCTCGGATCCATCTAAGCACCTTTAACTGGTACCTTTATCTCCATTTCAATCTTAGCCCAGAACATTTAATTATGGTGTCCCACCCGGTTGTATAATCTCCCAATATTGTGGAAGCTTTTTATGTATCCATTGGCTCAACTTTTCAACAGACAAGGGATGAGATGTTATATGTACACAGGCGACATCCAAATGGTCATAGTGTTTGATCACATCCTCTAATTACTTAGCCTGGGTTCCTAGACTATCTATAGGTCACTGGTGGATGTCTGATAGCTTTATGAAATTAATTTCAAAACTCTCCAAATAATTATTAATGCTTGCTGGAGGGAGTTCACCTGATATGCTAACCTCGCCTTACATTGTGTGCAAATGTTCTGCCCCCTCTCCAGTAATGCATAATCTTGGATTTCTTATCGAATGTGAGTTATCTTTGGAAAGAAAGGTGGTCAATGTGGCCAGTATTTGCTTCTTCCAGCTAAACTCTGCCACATCATGTTGTTACTAACACACCATGTTCCAGAGATGAATGACATGGTCCATTCACAACTAGACTATGGAAACACTATTTATTTGGCAGCGCTCATTAAATTATAAAACTAGAAGATAGAAATAATTGAAGTAATTCATAATACATCAGCATGGTTGATCTGTAATATTCCAAAATAACATCATGTACTTGTGCTAGAACAGGTGCGATGAATGCCAATTCGAAGCAGTATTAACTTTAAATCCATGGTCATTGTACATAGGGCAATTCATCACTTTCATACTTCAAAATGTACACCATACAAACCTTCACTTGATTTACGTTCTACCTTCCAGTTGTAATGTAATGTTTCCAAGGAGATCACATTAACTTAGGGTGACCATGCTTTATGTATATTTTGGAACTTCTTGCCATAAATTCTACATACTAAACCATCTTGGCTTCATTCCACAAATCTTTGACATGACTATGATGTGAAAATGACATAACATAACACAACATATAACATACCATTTCATGGATAACACAACATATAACATACCATTTCAGGGACTCAAAGTTTTCTCTTGAATCCCAAATAGCCAAAATGGCAGACAATGTCTATGCAATGAGAATTCTTCGGTGTGTCTTTCCCTACCTAGGGCTTTTACGCAGGATACATGCAGATTAGGCCAAAGTGATATTGTGCTTAGATTTTGCAACTGGACTCTACATTGGACTCCCCAGAAAACTGAACAGCAAGATATAAAGAATGCAGCATGCAGCAGCCAAACAAACCCTTAACCCAAGCTGAATGGACTACAATATCTCCACGTCCCTCCTTCACTTGAATTCAGAACAAATTACACTTCCTAGCCTCCCCAGGGCATCAATCCCAAGCCAAACTGCTAAATAAAAGCTCCCCTCCTGCCAGATTCTCCTACTCTTTTTTGCAGGAGACACTCTACTGCCAGATGGCCATACCTTTGAGTCTGCACTAGTGGAGCTGTGGAGACTATCATTTTTTGTTCATCTGTTCATCTTGAGGCATTTGGAAGCCCAGGAGGAGCGGGGCTCCTTCTGTCAGTCTCTGGGTTGTGTTGCTCCCTTAATATCCATGGCAGAGCTGTGGAGTGAGATATGTCTGAGTATGCAGAGACAAAGCGTAGCCGTACTCTGTGGCTGGGGTTGCACATTCAAATGGGCCACGTAAAAGGTGGCTGGTGCTCAGCAAGCAGAGCTCATTCTACACAGGTCCAGATATGGTAAGTGACCCTTGTCATAATATATTTATGGCTTCTTTGGGCATAGTTTGGTTATCCTTTCATTGGTCACCATTTGTCTTAGATTGATTGATGTGCTCTCCTTGACTTTTTTGTGGGTGCAATTTCAATAGTGTCAACATATTATTTAAGTAGCCTCTGTGTTGTGGGTTCTGGCAAATCGCTACAGAGGGCAAGACGTCAGTGAAAATTAAGACATGTTCTGTCAAGCTGTTCTTTCTCAGAGGAGGAAGAGCCTATTTCTGTCAGGCATTGTAGAGTGGAGGACGAGAGTGACCCTCCATAGGATCATCTGCCTCTAATGTAAATGGATGTGATTCAGGCCATGACTGAGGTAGCTGTTTTGAGAGCTATGGGGTCACAACTCAAGCAAGGCCAAAAGAGTTCCAAGGCACCGACCTTGCTGAATGAGCATGATTCTTCTATTTCTGACACAGAAATTTCTTCCACGTCATCTGGAAAACACGTGATGAGGGAGATGTAGAATATGCTCACTCAGAGACAATTTGGTCTTTCCTCAGTTTCAATCTGAGGAAGGAAACAAAGCTCTTTTTCCCCAATATGTGAAACCTTCAGCATTGTATATGCTTTTTGTTGGGTAGAACAGAGACATAGTGCTAGGCGAATGGAAATACTTGGATAAGCTGTCAGTTCCTGGATCTCTGTAGAAATAATATTGCTGAAAGGAGAGGATACTTTGACATATGCTGTAAAGGTTGAAGGCACTAAAATTAGAAATACGGAAATTAATCCTGAGGATTGCATCCCTGAATTCTACTGATAAGAAGGTGGACTCAGGTCTGAAGAAGGCTTTTTCGGTGTAAATTTTTACCTTAAAAGCTAGTGTGTATACTAGGCCTGGGCAAAATTTCCGTTCCGTTCGCGGAATTTGCGATAATTTGGCATTTCCGCGTTCCGCGGAGAGCGCGGAAATGTCAAAATTTCCGCATTCCGCAGCTTTGCGATAATTTGGTTCTTGCTCGCGCTGTAAAATAATACATTCTCGCGCGCGCGCGATCGCCTTACCTGAATCCCCGCGTTCGCCGACAAGTTTTCCCGATCCGGTCGCGTTCTCCATGAGATGTTGTATTGTTTTAGCCATTTGCGCTGTCTCGCGACAGTTCGCGTCCGCAGTGACGTCATGCGTCGCGCGATCACGTCTTTTTTCTCGCGATCATGCACCGCGAGACAACTGAAAACAAGATGGCCGCGCCCGCGAGCAACCGCAGGGGTAAGTTAGCGACCCGCAACCATGCAAAAAATATCGCGAACGGGCGGGAAAAAAACTTCCGCATCTTCGCGATATTTCCGCTTGTTTGCGGAGATTTTTAACATTTTCGCGATAATTTGCGAAAGTCGCTTTCGCAAATTCCGCCCACCCCTAGTGTATACAGCTTATTTTGCCCAGTCTATGGCACGAGAGCTTTGACAAATTGGCAGATGCTATCCACAAAGGGTTGGAATGATCGGATCACCTGACTTCAATAGATCAACAGGATAGGTTGCTTGCTGAAGTTTCTTCTGATGTAATTAGCGCCAAAGCTATGTCTTTGTAGCCAGAAGAAGTGTCTGGATAAGAGAGTATAATGTGGAGCCAGCAGAAATTGTCAACCAAAACAGGAGTTATTCACTCTCAATTATCAAGAAGTGGGTGAAAACGAGTGGCATTACTAGTGGGTGTTGATACCCTGCTCAAGAAGAGGGCAATATCTAGAGTTCAATTACCAGAGTGGGAGAAGGGCACTTACTCTATACTCTTTCTAGTGCAGAAGGCATCAATGGCATATCGTCCAGTTTTAGTATGGGTGTACTTGTGGATCAGGTCAACCCACTTATACATGGTAACGTTGCAGTCCATCATAACTATGATTCAGCCAGGAGATCAAATAATCTTAAGGGTGACTATCTGCATATTCTCATCAGAGTTTCTTGTCCAAGGTCCTTCGCTTCACTGTAGGAGACAACCGTAATCAATTCTGCACCCTACCCTTTGAATTTAAATCCTTGCTGATGGTTTTTACAAAGGTGTTGGCATCTCTGGTGGAAAAGCTTCATGCCAAGAGAATATCTGTTCACTCTTATCTCAACCATTGGCTCTTGCAATCTTCAAGAAGAGACACACTGGGGGGCGTGGCTTGGCGCCCGAAGGAGATGGCGGCGTTCGGCTAGGAGCTCCGTCCACACCAGGGTCTACCAGCGGTTCGCGCCTCAATTTCCACCAACAAAGGGCAGTCTTCCCTGTCGGAACATGCCAGGATCATTTTTAATCCTTTTTCGGCGCTGAGGCACAGTTATTTTAGGACTTACAGCCCATTTTATTTTCGGTCGCGGCTCGTTATCGGCCGCGGCCGCCATCTTGTTTACTCTCGCCTGTGATCGCCTCAGCAGCGCGCCTTACCGCGCATGGATCCCCTGGACGCCTCACGCTTTTTTTTTACTACTGTCCCCAGCACCTCCTGAAGCACAGATGTGGATAACCTGCACTCTAAGGTGACTTTTCTCTTCTTTCTCAAACCATGATTATTTTCAGCTGACTGGACTTTTCAATTTTCTTCATATATGGCGGCCATCTTTATGACTCTAGCCTCCAACTTTTTTGACTCCAATTCTGTGGCCTGGCATTTTCCTTCCTTTTTTTAATTTGCTCCCTGGTCCTTTTCCAGCTGGGCAATGAGATATTTTTTCTTTTTTTGACCTCACGTTCCATTAGCGTGCTGATGGCGCATTGCTCCAGTCAAGTTCAAAAACGTAGTTATATTAAGAACTCCAAATTATTCACGGCACTGGCTCATTTGGAAGCTTCCCAGTCCCTATCTTCAACCGAGATGACATCAACTGCGGACATCTCCTCACAGCCTTCGGCAAAAGTGAACTCTAAGAGGTTAAAGAAAGACCCGCCTTCGCCTCCTAAGTCCTCCTCGCCCATCTCAATGGAGCTAATCCTCGAAGAGATACGGGCCCTGCGCCCTTACATGGAGGAGACGAATGCTAAATTGCAGATTCTCACTGACAATTGGGCTTCGATGGACGAAAGAGTGTCGTTGGTGGAGCGCGACGTTTCCTCTCTTCAGGAATCCGCGTCCAAGATCTCCCACATGCACACGCAGATTTCCTCTCTTCAGAAGCAGGTGGAGGACCTTGAAAATCGCAACAGACGTAACAATCTCCGTCTTTATGGCTTGGTGGAGGGTTGTGAAGGAAATGATCCCATCAGTTTTTTCAAGTCCTTTCTCCCAAAGCTTCTTCACCTACCTGAAGACACTTCACTGAATATCCAACGTGCCCACAGGCTTGGTCGAGCTTCCTCCTCTCCTTCCACGTCAACGAAGCCTAGAGGTGTAATAATGTACTTTCTAGAGTACACAGACTTACTGAAAGTCCTCTTAGCCGCCAAAGCCTCTACTCGCCTCACATGGTCAGGCTCCACTTTGTTCTTTGCGCAGGATTATGCCAGGACCACTGCAACTCGTCGCAAGGCCTTCCTAGATATGAGACCTGACCTTCGCTCCATTGGTGCCAGATATGGACTTTTTCATCCTTGTCTATTTAAGGTCACTCATAATAATAAGACTACGACATATGAAGATCCTGCACGACTTCGAAGTTTCCTGAACTCCTGTGGTCAACCTGACATGGAGATAGCTGGTCCCTCTTCTCACCCACCATGACTTGTTTCTGTGGTTGCAATTTGATTCTCTAATTTGTTCTGCTTTAATCCATTCATTTTTTTTTGCAGGTTCTTCAGTTTGTATGACTTCTAGTTAAGATTATATTTTTCATTTTTTCATCCGATAATGTTGTTCCGGCTCCTCAGTTGGTCACATGTTTGTTTCTTATCTTTGTTGTATTCGAGTTTCTAACCATGTTCTTTTTCTCCCCTCACAGATCATTGTTTTGCGTTCCGTTGTGTTATCTCTGGTTGGACGTCTCCCTCACCCCGAATGCCTTGCCTCTCCCAGTTGGCCCTACCTCCCTCCCCTCATCTCCACGTGTGTTTCCGCTTGTCCCCAGTTCCTGATTGTATTTTTCCCCTGCTACCCCTCGTAAGTACCCTTTATTCCTTATTTATCATGTTTTGCTATGTTATATACCTTCTCATCTTACCTCTTCCCTCGTTACTTTCAGATTTATTGGTGTCGTTACCTTTTCCTTCGCTCTCCTCCAATTCTCTTTCGTCACTCCTTCTTCTCCCCATTGCACACTGGCTCTCTTGCTCGTATTCATCTCCCTTCACCTATTTGATTCTCCCTTGGACCTTATTTACCACTATTTCTCAGAATTATTGTATCTTCTTACCATTCTTTCTATTTTCTTGGCTCTCCCCTATATTTATGGCTTCACTGGTTCTTCTCTCATTTTTTTTCTTCTTTCCTTACTTCATCACGTCAGTTCTCACCTCATTCTTTTTCTTTCTTGTGCCCCTGCTCGCTACGTGGCATTTCCTTGCTGTCCTACTCTCCAATTTACCCACTTTTTGATTAATCCTTAATGTCAGTTCGAATTATATCCTGGAATGTTAAAGGTCTGCATTCTCCTATCAAGAGACAAAAAATTCTCTCTCATTTAGCCAAATTAAATGTAGATATTGCCTTTTTACAAGAAACACATCTGTCTGATGATGAAGCTGCTAAACTTAAGAGAGGTTGGGTGGGTGCTGTATTTTCATCTCCGGGTGATGGCAAGAGAAATGGTGTGGTTGTACTGGTTCGCAAATCTCTTGCTCATTTGCTCTTAGCTTCTGAATCAGATCCTGAAGGTAGATGGTTGTACGTCAAAATCTCCTCAAAAGGCGTCCCTCTCTCCCTCCTTAATATCTACGCCCCTACTGGTGGCGATCAGGTTTTTTGGCGCGCAATGGCCTCCCGTATTACTGAATATATTGATGATAATTTTGTTTTAGCAGGTGATTGTAACCTACCCCTTGATCCTTTTTTAGACAGAAACTCCAAGGCACCTTTTATCCCTAATAAATCTCACAAGCTTTTCACTCAAGCGATATCCCAACATAAGCTCATTGACGCCTGGCGTCTCTGCAATCCTACCTCTAAAGAATTCACCTTCTATTCCCCGACTCACCACTCCCAGTCACGTATTGATTATATTTTTCTCTCCCACCATGTGTCCCAATCCCTTACCCACGCTGACATAGGCCCCATCTTATTCTCTGATCATGCCCCCGTTTCGATTAACATTGAGATTTTACCCAAGTCCACTGGACCAAAGAGATGGCGCTTCAACAATACCTTACTCCTCGATCCCAAATTCTCCGCCTCCTTTGTAGACTTCACCACAGAATTTTTCACCATTAATGACACACCCACTATGCCTATCCACGTTGTCTGGGACGCCTATAAAGCAGCAGCCAGAGGTTTTATTATCAGCTTTGTAGCTACTAAACGCAAGAATGCTCGTAAACGCACCAGTGACCTCCTTTGCACGATTAAAAAGTTAGAGCATTCCTTCTATACATCCCACTCGCAAGAAAGTTTGACTGCTCTCATTGCTGCTAAGATGCAATATAACAAACAATCCACTGAGGATGCTTCATTGTATTTGTTGAAATCCAGTTCTAAATTCTATGGAGGTAAAAATAAGGCGGGGAAGGTCTTAGCCAATTATTTAAAAGTCAAACAAAACAAACTGAATATTGAATCTGTCTACGATGTTAATTATGTTTTAAAGCATACAGATGTTGATATTTTAGAGCAATTCTCCCAGTTTTATTCCAAACTCTATTCTTCTGAGACGCACCCCACTGCTCACTCTCTTGCTACTTTCTTTGCCACCATCCAACCACCTTCCAATTTCCCTGTTGATTTATCCGCCCTTGAATCACCAATCTCCAGCGATGAATTACTTACAGCACTTCAGTCACTCAAGAGGGACAAGGCCCCTGGGCCAGACGGATTCACAGTTGAATTTTATCTGCATTTCTCCAAATTGTTGTTACCCAGACTCCACTCCCTTATTGATTCCTTCATATTAAATGGCTCTTCCTCAGGTACATTCTCAGACGCCCACATTTGTATCATCCCCAAAGAAGGCAAAGACACCCAGCACTGTAAGAATTACAGACCAATTTCTTTGGTCAACATTGATTATAAATTGTATGCCAAATCTCTCGCCATTAGATTGGACCCCTATCTTCCCGAGTTGCTAGGCCCTGAACAATCTGGCTTCGTCAAAGGTCGCTTCATCACAGATAACACCAGACTTTTGTTTAATGTCCTTTCTAAATCTCCACAGTTCCAACATTCACTAGCAGCCATTGCCCTAGATGCAGAAAAAGCGTTTGATAGGGTGGAGTGGACTTTTCTTTTTTCCGCCCTCAAATGGTTTGGTTTTGGCCCACGTTTCATCTCTTTTATCTCCTTCCTTTACTCCAGCCCTAGAGCGGCGGTTTGCGCCAACGGTCTAGTTTCCTCTTTTTTCAATCTAGGTAGGGGCGTTCGTCAGGGATGCCCTCTTTCCCCTTTTCTTTTTAATTTGGCCCTAGAACCTTTTCTTTCAAAGCTTCGTCAGAATCCCAACTTACACGGCTTCCAAGTTTCCCACACCAACATTAAACTTGCTGCCTACGCAGACGATATTTTATTATTCATGTCTAACCCCACAACTTCCATTCCCGCATTTCTAACTGAAGTCCATGATTACTCTCAGATCTCAGGGTATAAGCTAAACAATGACAAATGTGAGATTTTACCCCTTACTAAGTTCACTTTTAAACCGGACTTTATAGCGTCCAATTTTACTTGGAGCCCCTCACACATCAAATATCTAGGTTTACACATTACCTCCTCCCTCTCTGACACTGTTTCGTTGTGCCTCAATAAATGCATCCAGAAATTATCCGACCTCACTTCCAGATGTCACCCACTATACCTCTCCTGGTGGGGTCGTCTTGATACGATTAAAATGATGCTCTCCCCGTTAGTCCTCTACACCATCTCCAACGTCCCAATTCCTATCCCTGCCAAGTTCTTTAAGAAAATTAACACTATTCTCTCTTCCTTTCTTTGGTCCGGCAAAAAATCACGTATGTCCCTGCTCAGATTGCAACTCCCCAAGTCTGAGGGTGGAGTTAATTTTCCAAATTTTCCCGCTTACCACAAGGCATTCCTTCTGCGGCAAGCTTCCCATTGGCTGCAAGACCCTGACGAGCCGTCCCCCTTATGGGTTATCATTGAGCGACTTTCCTTATCCCCCTTCACTTTTGCTGAATACCTCTCATTCTCTCGTAAGCCTCACTTTTCCTCCATTCCTATCCATAAGTTTACAGCCAAGCTGCTTCTCTCCACCTCCCCAGGCCCCCCTTCCTCTGTAACAGAGTTTCTTAACTCTACTATCTGGCACAACAACAGTATAACCATCAATCGCAAGCCCTTTTACTGGAAAACCTGGAGACAGAGGGGTTTAATCTGGGTATCTCAACTCTTCTCTAATTCTGATTTCTTATCCTTCTCCGTTCTCAGCCAACACTTTCATCTTCCCCGTTCTTTTGCCTGCAAGTATCTTGCGCTTAAAAATGCAGTCATGTCCACTTATGCTCTTCTCTCTAACCCCCGCGTGCATCCTCACCCTCCCAATCCTACCTCACAGCTTCATTCCTTCTTGCGTACTCACCCTACAGCCTCCTCATTATACCACTCATTTCATACAATCCTCACACCTAGACCAAAATCCAAAGTTGAGGAACAGTGGGAATCTGACCTTGCCATTTCTTGGCCCACCTCCCTTTGGGACAAATTATGGACCAAACTTCGCAAGACATCTAGAGCTGCTTCCCTTACACAAACTCTTTTCTTCATATACAACAGACTTCTCTTTTCTCCCCAGGTGTTGAATAAGAGATTTTCTTCTACACCGGATCTCTGTTGGTCCTGTTCTGCTCCTAACGCCACTCTTTTTCACATGCTTTTCTCTTGCACTTTCACGCAAGATTTCTGGACACTAGTCTGGGCCCAAATCAATGCCATATTCCACACTACATCCCCCTTCTCTTTTGTTAATATTTTTTTAGGGAGTCTCTCTCCTTGTTGGGATGACACTGATCTCAACACGCAAATTGTTGATTTGTTGTTAGCTGTTGCTTTCCAGCAAATCACCGTCAACTGGAAAAACTTTACGAATATTTCTTTTAAAGCATGGTGGTACAATGTTTGTTATAATCACAGGCTAGATACTGTTTTTGTGCACCCCCTTAGTTTAGCTGCTAAACGACATGATTTATGGCTTCCTGTAACCTTGTACCTAGATACCTGTGCTAAGCGCTCCTCTCATGTATCACCTATTCAGCAAGAGGTCTCTAAGCCTCCTTGAGTGACATTGCTTTTCATTTGCAATATTCTCTCTATATAAGTTACTTTATTGCTCATTATTACCAACGCTGTTTTTTGTTATTTAGCCTCAAACTTTTGTTATCCTCTGATCAATTGTATATTTTCATCACCATGTTTTACTTTTCTCCTCTATTTGAGGATATGTTTGTATTCTTTCTCATGTATTGACACCTTTACTTATTCAATAAAAACCTTTTGAACTTAAAAAAAGAAGAGACACACTGGTGTCTTACTTCAAAAGGGTGTTAGCTGTTCTTTAGGAGCACAGGTGCCTTATCATTTCGGGAAAGTCATCTCTAGCTCCTTCACAAGAATTCATAGGAGTTCATTTTCAGACACAAGAGGGTCTGGTTTCATTTCCCAAAAAAGAGAATTATCAAGCTTTAGACTCACAAACTACAGCTTCTGAAATGCAGACAACAAAAGATTTCAGACTGCCTCTTGGTCCCAGGAGATTTAGCATCAATTATATTCCTGCTGCCTTGGAGAAGGTTTCACTTGCACAGGTTCATGAGATTGGTTCTGAACAATTGGTGTCCGAGTTCACAAAATCTGTCGCTCAGAATTAAATGGAAACAGCAATGAGGAAGGACCGAGTGGTGGTTGAATCAGGATCATCTTCTGAAGCCTTTCGGATGGTTCCCCGTGTCCCAGGATAATTACTTGAGATGCCAACCTATTGGGGTGGGGTGCATGGGTAAAAAATCAACACAGCTTTTGGTTGATGAGAGCGGCTTAGAACTCATCCATCTGGAGAGAACTGAAAGCTGTGCATTGGCCTCTTTATACATTTAGGCATCAGATTGTGGACAGGGAAGTTCTGATTTGCACTGACAATATGAGATGGTCACCAAACCAAAACTTATATTAACAAGCTGGGGGAACCAGCTCTTGCACACAAAACAACATCAACATGGAAATTTTCAGTTGAGCTCATAGGTCATTGATTTATCTGCTGGCAAGCTACATCCTGGAGTGTAAAAGATAAACGCAGGCATTCTCAGCAGAGAGAGAGATTCCTTTATCTCGGGACTTTTCTCTTCATCCAGAAAACCTTCAGTCTCCTCACTCTTTATTGGGGGAGGCCGGTCCTAAATCAGTTTGCTTCTTCAGAAAATACCACACTTCAAAGGTTCTGCTTGAATGGGAGGGATGGCCAAGCATGGGCAGTAGATGAACTAACATGCCGTCGGCCCCCTTTTCCCCTTTTTCCTCTAATAATGCCATTTCTAGTGTGGGTGAGAAGAGAGACCACATGGATTGCAATGATTGCTTTGGTTTGGCCTTGCACAAACTGGTTTCCTCTGTTGGAATCCATGAGGTCTTCTCAGGAGTGGAGGTTGCCCATAACTCCTTCTCCTCTAAGCTTCTCTGCGCTGTTTCAGGAGACTCTTCTCATGCCCAACTGACAGCTTGGAGGTTGTGCGGAGAGGGTTAAGAGAGCAAAAAGTGCCCCAGGACCTTCCCCCTGCAGTACAGGCATCCAGCAGATCTTCTACACATCTGTTCCATAGTAGACATTGGAGCTCATTTTCATGATGGTGTGAAAGGAAACAGTTAGAACCCATGTCAACCATCTTGATTTTGATAATGGAGTTTTTACAATACGGTTTGGGATTGGGTTTGAGGGTAGAAATCCTTGGGGTATAATGGGCAGCAATATGGAGGTTTCAAAGATGATGGATTAAACCCAGATCAGTTGACTGGGGGGGAGTGCTTGCATTGTTCAACACTCCGTCCATCATCCCCTTTAGTTTTGCTTAGACGAACTTGGCAGAGGAAAATGGTCTAGTTGCTAGGTTTTTTAAAGGTCTGTTGAATTTGTGGCCTAGATTTTAACAGGCATTTCCAAGATGGGACCTACCCTTACTTTTAGATGCTTTGAAAGCAATCCCATACTAATTCTACCAGGTGGAGTTTGAGACTCTAACTCTGAAGAGATGCTTTCT
Source organism: Triturus cristatus (assembly GCF_964204655.1). NCBI lineage: Eukaryota > Metazoa > Chordata > Amphibia > Caudata > Salamandridae > Triturus > Triturus cristatus. The sequence continues at coordinate 1,008,256,165 of NC_140593.1, read as the reverse complement.
GGTAGCCATTACATCAGGTAGATGGTTGGTTGAGTTAGGGACTTTATCATGCATAGTTTTGGCAAGATCTACCAAGATAGACTGGTATTAATTCCAGTCCATTACTTTATACCTAAGATGAATTTAGCATTCCACTCACAAGACATCATTCTTCTGGAATTGTTTTCTTCCCCCTCTTCAGCAGAAGAGGCCATGTTAAACTGCTTGGATGTAAGGAGGGCTCGCATTATCTATTTGGAAAAAGTGTCATCCTACAGAAACTCCAAGGGCTCTGTTTGTTTACTTTGTGGCTAGAAGGAAAGAGGAGAAATCAGCGACTTCTACCCTATGACTTATGAAGTAATGGGTAAAGTTCTACCTCCCAGGATACAAGGAAGATCTACCTGTAGCATGTCTTCTTCAGTAGCAGAATTACAGGGTGCTTGAATCTCTGAAACATGTAGGGCAGCTACGTGGGTTCCTCCTTCAACCTTTTAGAGGCATTAGAGGGTTGATAAGGGTGGAATGATTGACAATGTTCTTGGTTATTATGTTTTATCCTCTCGGAAGTAATAGAGGTAGCCAGAATCTCACCTTGTATTTCCGCAGGAGTGACAGGATCCAACAAAGCTAATTTCCACCTTCACCCTCGAACTAGGAAACCCAACACAGTCAAGGTTTTCCGAGTCCGATTGGGGAAATGGGATGGGAAGAAAGAAAAAATGTCCCTCATAGACTGCTCTGTTATGTGATTGCTATATAGCTCAGTAATATTCTTCCTATAAGAAGAGATTAGAGAGTATGAGAGATAGCCATTGTGTTTGCAAGTGCAATGACATTCAAAGGTAAAGACAGATATCTGTACCTTGTCGATCCCCTCTTCTTCTTGTGAACAGATTGGAAATCAACGCTTATCGGTATCTGCATGTGTTGTTCTAGTAAAACAGGAAAATATATGTATAAGATGAAGAACTCCTAACTGAGCTCTGAATGTACACACTATGGTATTGTCCACATACCTGACTTTACAATGTCTAACAAGGAAATAGGACAGTGGGTACCACTGATAACTGATGAAGATAAAAAGAATGACGCAACTGTGTGATGAAGATCCAGAAACAAAAGGTAAGTGAATCCCATGGCAGGTAGCTGCAGGCATGAAAATCACTAGAACACCAAGCAGCTTCCTGCCTTGCCTGCTCACTTCAAATGCGAGTCGGCTCCGCCCTTGCTATGCCCACTGGCCGGATAGCAGCAGGTCTAACAGGGGTGAGGTTATACTTGGGAAATAAAGGCCTATTGTTTCAAGCATGCAAATCAGTTGTCCTGTTTCTGTTTTTCTTGCTTGCTACATCTCACTTGTTCCAAATTAAATTGAGGGAGGGACATGGAGGTAATGCTTCAATTACTTATGGGTAATTGCATTACTCCTAATCCTTCATCCTCACTTTAATTCAGAGTAAGGTTCGGAGCAACTGAGTTGTATTTTGTAGTAAGCTTGTTTATGAACAGGAACAACTGGCAAAGTGGAAAGACTTTTATTTAGCAGGTTGGCTTGGGATTGGTGTCTAGGGGAGGCAAGGAACCCTCACTTGTCCTGAATTCAAGCAAGCGAGTAGGACTAGGAACAATGCAATTACCAGTAAGTTATTGAAGCATTACAGCTCTCAAATTCTTCATGGTTAGTGGTAGCACGAAGAATACCATTAAAAGCTCTTTGTATTGTTCGCCAGGGGATTCGTTAGGTAGGACCATCCTCTTTACAATCTAAACTGCGGTCATAAAACCCAAAGAGAAATCTTAGGTCATGCTTGGTTCCGTGCCTGATAATAAAGCCATTGATTATAACCTGAGAGCATGTGGGGACAAAGATGAATAGATACGAAGTGTAACCCAGTAGATTTGCACTTTTCTATTGGAAAGTAACTTGTTCACAAACCATTAATTCCAATTCTTCAACCACCCTCCCCAGCCCAGATTTAAGATACGCTTATACATTTTAACCAAGAACTGGTGTACCGTACAAAAATACCTTCATACTTAAATTTTTCATTTCTTTTGTTCATAATTTTTTTTATACACCACTCTATACACATTTGGACATGACAATCAAAAAAACATAAATATAAACAGCTCTCTACATGTAGCTATATACAAATACATTTGTGACGAAGAGGTAAATATAAACTTGACAAACGTTAATTTCACATGACACACATTAAATAACTCTTATCTCTCAGTAAGAGATTTCTAAGATGCGATGATAACAAATGTTGTCTCAAAACCTCATCCACCAGGAGTTAGTCCATGCATGAACAAGGGATTTCAATGGGTATTTGGACAAAACATTGAGTCATAAATATCGAGTGACACTAATATTGAGTTTTTAATATTGTGTCAAGGAAATATCATGATGCAGGAATATCGTTGACAAGGTATAGAGTCATAATATCGATGTTTAAATATCGATATGCAATAATATCGATGTTTAAATATCGATGTGACACAATATCGAACTGCAAGAATATCGTCAACCAGAATATCGACATGCAGGTAAGAAATAATGTTTTTTTTTAGTATCGAAGTTAGTAATATCGTTCGTCAAAATATCGTTGTTAATAATATCGAAATTTATTTTAACGTTCTGTATTTTAGTATATGTGTTAAAAGTATAGTTTATTTTTGTAATGTATGTTTGAAATTTTTTAGAAGTAATTAATTTTATGTTAAGTAATTTTTGCGTATTTTAGTTCTGTAGCGGGTTGTGGGTTTATAGGGGAATAGGGTGGGAAGTAATTTAATTATAATATTTTTTTTAATACATTTTTAGTAATTATAAATTTTTAAAGAAATCAAATATTGTTTTTTAGTTCCGTAGCGGGTTGTGGGTTTATAGGGGAATAGGGTGGGAAGTAATTTAATTAAAATGTATTAATTAATAATGTTAATTAATTCATATTTTTGTATTGAACAATTTATATTGTTAATTGTGTTAATTAATTTGTTATTAGTTAGTTATTACTGGGTTATTGATTATTAATAATGAATTGGTGAATATGTTAATTGAGTCATTTTTTAGGAGCAGGTTGTGGGTTTAAGGGGAGTAGTGTGGTAAGTAATTTAATTATAAGTAATTAATTAATAGCTTTTATTAGTTAATATGTGTGTATTTAATACTTCATATTGTTAATTGTATTAAATAATTTGTTATTTATTAATTATTAATTGGTTTTTAAATATTAATAATTATTTGGTAAATATGTAAATTGTGTTAATTTTTTATGAGTGAGATGTGTATTAAGAGGGGAGTAGTGTGGCAAGTAATTAAAAATTAATACAACTTTTTATTTTTTAAGATAATATTTATTTATGGATTGTTATTTTATAGTATTAATAGTATGAATTAATGTATTACTCGTGGTTAAGCAATTATGTTAATTGTGTCATGTTCTACAATAGTGGTGGTGTTATTTATAGGGGTATTTGGTGAGAGGTAATTATTTTTTATTATTTAAGTATTTGGTAATTAATGTTTATTATTGTGCTGGATTTGGAATAGTAAACTATTCCCTTCTGCTATCCAACACTTTCCCCACTGTTGCACTCGCTGGAGTGGGAATAGTAATTTTATCTCCTCCGCTATCCAACACTTTCCCTACTGTTGCACTCCATGGAGTGGGGATAGTAAATTATCCCCCTCCACTATCCAACACTTTCCCTACTGTTGCACTCGCTGGAGTGGGAATAGTAATTTTATCTCCTCCGCTATCCAACACTTTCCCTACTGTTGCACTCACTGGAGTAGGAATAGTACATTTTACCCATCCACTATCCAACACTTTCCCTACTGTTACACTTGTTGGAGAGGGATTATTAATTTATACCTTTCCACTATCCAACACTTTCCCTACTGTTGCACTCACTGGAGTGGGAATAGTAATTTTTACCCACCCCCTATCCAACACTTTCCCTACTCTTGCATTTGCTGGAGTGGGAAAAGTAATTTTTACCCACCTGCTATCCAAAACTTTCCCTGCTGTTGCACTCACTTGAGTGGGAATAGTAATATCAACCCCTCCGCTATCCAGCACTTTCCCTACTGTTACACTCTGGGACCGATTCCGATCCGGGTCGGAAAGCTCTCCGACCGAGCCGGATCCGGAGTGTTTTCTGACCGAGCCGGAGTCCAGCAGTCTGACCGAGCGAGTACGATGTGGCCATAAGCTGCCGGACTCGGTTCGGTCGGACTCCCATAGACGTCAATGGGAGCCGGTCGTATGATGCGTACATGGGCTTCCATTGACTGAATGGGTACGTCTCGCACAAGGGCGCCCCCTACAGTGGGTACGCGTCGGTGCCATCCGCACCGTACATGCCTGCATTGGGGAGACCCTTGGGTCTCCCCCTGTGTCCGAGTCATATGGCTGCGGGTGACAGGGGGTCCGACGCGGGCCCCCAAATACAACTAACGGGACGTTTTGCGAGCCAGACACTCCGGCTCGCACCGGCTGTCCGACGCGTGCATCTTACTGGCTCGGTTGTGAATCACATCCATTGCACACCACGGTTAGCTTAAGGCTGAGACGTATGGAGCGGTTCGGACCCGGAAAAGACTCGGTCGGTGAATTTCACGTAGCTCGCATCGTACTTGCTCGCTCGTACAGCTGTATGAGTCGGGCGGAAAACATGCGTATGGCTCGTAGTTTTTCCGGCCAGATCACGTTCGGTGCCCTTCCAACCCAGATCGGCCCCTCTGTGTAATGGGAATAGTAAATTATTCCCCTCCGCTATCCAACACTTCCCTACTGTTGCAGTCTTTGGAGTGTGAATAGTAATTTTATCCCCTACACTATCCAACTTTTTCCCTACTGTTATAGTTAATGTAGTGTAAAATATTGTTTTTTACAAATAAATATTAATTTTAATTCCTTATATAAATGTTATTTTTATAGTTATATTACAGGTTAATGTATATATATATATTTCTCAATTTGAAACCAAAAACTGTACACTCTCTTGTTAGAATCTTTGCACTTGCGTTAGAAAGCAATGAAAAACACACATGTTTTCTCTCGGTAATTTATACATATAAAAAAACCTATTTTGTATGTAAGTCCTATTTCTGTTATCATGCTTGGACTTTTGGAGAATAATTGGTCCTTTTTTTATGTTTGGTTTTCACTAGAAATGGTGGACGAGTGATTTGTGTTTTTTGTGGCCAGTGAAGAAGAGCGTTTGCTCGAAACGCGTCGCCATTAAACCTTTTCAAAACAACGAGCCTAGGAGTGCGAGTGTTCCTTACTGGATGCAGTTGTGGAATTCTTCTGAAATATATATATATATATATATATATATATTCACGGAAAAATACCAAAGGTTACAGAGACGTTATAGTTACGCAGACATTTCACTCATACAAAAACAGTGAAATTCAGCCTTTATAGTTTTCTGAGCTAACTATAACTGGCTCCCCAGCAATGCACTGCTGATGACGTCACATATCACATCACTCATGACATGGTCAGTGACATCATTGATGACATCACTGATGACATCTCAAATGACATCATTGATGACAATATCCACATAATCATTGATGCACCTACTCACACCCTAATATAATCTTTCATGCACCCACTCCAAAATTCAGACTGCCATTCTCGAAACCATAGACACACCAATACCAGTACCTAAATACCCACTCACTGATTAATAGGTCTACACACACATCCACTCACTCACCAATACACCCACTCATACACACAGTCACTCACCAATACAGCCACTGATATATGCACTCATACACCAATACAGACACTCACACACTGTCTCTCACCTATAGTTACTCACACATCTAGTCAGTCACCCAAAGTCAGTCACACTGCCATTTGCTCACCTATACAGTTATATACACACCACCTCCCTCACTTATTCATACAGATACTAACACATACTCTTTTATACAATTACTGACACAAGCACACACTCATCCATACAGCCACTCTCACAATCACTCACTCTCACATACAGTCACTGATATACTCCAACACTCATATATACTGCCTTTCACATATGCAGTTACTTACCCATATACCACTGAGACATCCATTCACTCTCCGACACAGTCATACGCACACTCACTCACCCATACAGCCCTTCACAGATGCACTCATGAACCCATACACCCAGTGAATCACCCACTCACACATCCATGCAGGGAGTCCTCCCCACCCACCCACACAGACACTCAGGCACCCATACAGGTACTCAGACAACTAATCAATAACCCATATAGACACTCATGTAGGTACTCATCAACCCATGCAGCCACTTACACACCAACTGACAGACTGATACAGACATTCACATAGATTAGTCAGTCACCCATACATTCACTGAGAGACGTATAATCACTCACTTATACAGTGAGTCACGCACCCTCTGAATCATAGAATTGAAATGAATAGGCATTTATAAAGCGTGGGCTGTAAGGAGCATCCTGGTGCTGGGAAGAAGAAAGTCAAGGAGGACAGGGGGATCCTATATGAGGGATAGGCAGAGTTCATCTGAAGATCCAAAGATCCAGGTCTTCAGAGCCTTCCTGAACTGTGTTTCTGTTTTAAGCAACCTCGGGTGTGTTGGCATGAGAGTCCAAGCTTTGGTTCCTAGTGCGGCTACAGTTTTTCCTCCCTTTGGAGAGGAGTTGGCCTAACGGCTAGGGCGGTCGACCTCGAATCTGGGGGACTGGGTTCAAGTCTGGGCAAGGTCGCTGAACATCCTGTGATTCTGGGCAAATCACTTAATCTCCCCGTGCCTAACAAAAATGAATGTGTCCTCATGTAACGTAACTCGTGCTATGTAAAGCGCTCTGATACCCGATTCGGGTCAAGTTCGCGCTATATAAAACTCTGTAAAAAAAAAAACTAAAACAGAAGGGTTTGAGGAGGTTTGCCGATGAGGATCTGAGAGCCCTGGCTGTGGTGTAGGGGGTGAATCTAGCTGAGAGATGTGTTGGGCCCAAATTTAAGGATGCTCTGAAGGTGATTAAGAGTATCTTGAATAGGATTCTCTTATGCAGTGGTAGACAATGGAGGGTTTTGAGAGCTGCTGAGGTGGAGAACCTACGTGGTAATTTTAGAACTAGGCGAGCTGCTGCGTGTTGTATCACTTGTAGTCTCTTTAGTGTTTGTTTATTTGTTCCCGCTAATAGGCTATTGCAGTAATCTAGATGCAAAAAGATAAGTGCCACCGCAACTGTCTTCCTTGCAGAGAGAGGAATAAAGCCGAAGAAGTTTTTTAGTGTATAGATTATATTAAAACAAGTCCCTGCCACCGTCAAGACGTGTGGTTGGAAAGAAAGTGAGGTGTCGAATTGCACTCCCAAGTTCTTTGCTACTTCAACAGTATTAGGGGGGTACTGTTGCATCTTCCGGCCACCACAGACTTGGCTGGAAGGGATTGTCCTTTCCTATCAGGAGGATCTCGGTTTTATCTGTATTGCTCCTGAGATGGTTAAGCTTCATCCTCTGGATGACCTCTGTTAGGCATAGTTTGAAATTGATTTCTGCCTTGGTGGAATCTTTATCCAGGGATAGGATCAATTGTGTTTCGTCTGCGTAGGATGTTACTTCGATATCAAAAGAAGATATCACGGAGATGAGAGGGGCAATGTATATATTGAATAACAGAGGGCTGAGAGATGAGCCCTGTGGTACTCCTGATGTGATTGGACGTTCGGCAGAGAGGAATGTTCCGAGAGCCACTGCTTGCTTATGATTGATAAGAAAGGATCTAATCCAGGCCAATACTGTGTTTGAAATGCCACTAGACTTTAGCCGTGCAAGGAGGACGCCATGTGAGATGGTATCAAATGCTGCAGACAGGTCGAGTAAAATCAAGACTGCCTTCCTGCCTTTGTCAGCCATAGATTTTAGTGTGTCCGATATTTCCAAAAGCGCAGATTCTGTTGAATGCTTGGGACGGAAACCTGATTGCCGCGGGTGAAGGATCCTGGCGGTTTCAAGGAAGTTAAACAGTTCTCTGTTAACTAGTCTTTCTGTGATTTTACCCAAGATCGGTTGGACAGAGATTAGAAAGATTATATTTTGTTTTTTTCAGTGGTTTCACAATGGCCAATTTCCATTCCTCTGGGTCTATACCTGTAATTAACGAGGAGTTGACTATCTGGTTAATCACCGGGTTAACAATGTTTATGATTTGGTGAGCAAGCATCAAGGGGAGAGCCTGATTTACAGGCATTGATTGCGCCACGTGTCTGCTCAAGCAAGACTGTTTCAAAAACTTGGAGTGAGGGACTGATGCTAGTGGGGTCAGGCTCTAAATCAAAGTCCAAGTTTTGTGTAGGGATTGTGGTGAAGTCTTTTTGAATGTTCTGGATTTTTTCCTTGAAGAAGATGATCCCTACAGACACTCATACACCCATTCATTCTTCAATACACTTTGGCGTTTACATATATATATATATTCACTGAAAAAACCATAGGTTTCACACAAGTTATAGTTAGCTGTACATTTCACTCGTAAAAAACCAATGAAATTCCACGTTATAGTTAGTGCAGGCAACTATAACTCACGCGACCGCAATCCTCTGCTGATGACGTCAGATATTACATCACTGATTACATATGTGTCTTTCTGAAAAATAAATATTTGTAATATATGTATAGCTAAAGATTAATGGAAGAAGACATGGGTAAATAGGTGTCTAAATACAGTATTAGCATCAGCAGAGGATTGCGGTCGCGTGAGTTATAGTTGCCTGCACTAACTATAACGTGGAATTTCATTGGTTTTTTACGAGTGAAATGTACAGCTAACTATAACTTGTGTGAAACCTATGGTTTTTTCAGTGAATTTGCAAGGTTTTTTAAATGCTAATTCCTAACTATAACGTGTGTGAAACCTATGGTTTTTTCAGTGAATTTGTACGGTTTTTTAAATGCTAAGTTACTTTACGCCGTTCGTGCCGTGCGCGCCCACTTCACGCAGTTCGTTCCGTGCGCGCACGGTGAGCACGCGGTGCGCTACGCGCACCGCGTGCCCATGTTACGTTGGATGGGCCATGTACGCACGATGCCCTTCGCGCACCGTCCGCACACGGAGGACATATTATGCGCTTCGTTGTGAAAGGTTTTCAATTAAATTTTTAATAGTCTTAATATGCCATGCTAAAAAGGTGCCCTGCGGGCACCTTTTGCACACGGGGGGGGGGGAATATGGATTTTTTATTTTTTTTATTTAATTTTTACCGTACGCGTACGGTAAGCGTATTCGGCGTTTTTTCAAAAAAAAACCAAGGCTAGGTGGTTAGGAGCTGTCTAGCCTGCCCCCTTTTTATGATATCCAACTTTGTTTTTCCTCCACCCCTCAGAGTGCGAGAGAGAAAATGGCGGCCGACACTTCCTGGTTTCGACCGATTCGAATGTTTACTAAGATCTAACAGCCAATCAGAATCGCGCTCGCGCACGGCACCGTACGCGTACGGTAAGCTTACGGTGCGCGCACGGAGCGCGCTTACAGATATATATATTGATTTAAATGCTATTGTCTCAGGAATTACTGAACAGATTTACACCAGACCTACAAAAGGCACTTCCTTGACCTGAGGACTACCTCTCTGCCAAATTACAAGTAATTCTGTTCAGCCGTTCGGGCTGTAGCTGTGTCTAAAGGTCCTATGGAAAAATGCATGGGGAAAACGCGTTTTGGGACCCCCCTTTTTTCTCAGCCCCCGCTTGACGAATCCCCCCGAGACTTTCAGGGTAGGAGCGGAGCGTAGCGCCCCATTAGTTTTGAAAATTTCGCGAGGATTCGTCGACCGGCGCCAAAGTTATTCCAAATAGAATGTTGCGGATTTCCTATGGAAACAGGGACCTAACTATAAATACCTACTGGCGACCGCCAGTAGGTAATATATGTATATATGTATATATATATATATTTATAATTCTTATTTTGTTTTTAACATTTTATAATTAAATAAAATAATTATTTATTAATATTATTAAGTCAATTAATATATAAAACAAATTAAATATATATTTTTTTTATATTACATTTATTGTGTACCATTTTAAACTTTTTAAAATAATTCTAACTATGTTTTTACTAATTATATTTACTATTTAATACATTTTATATTATTTTTTAGACATTTAAAAAAAAACGATATTTTAAACAACGATATTTGAAACAACAGTATTTTGGTTTCGATATTTTTGTACCTACCTTTGTAGAGATAGGATGTCGATAATCTGTCCATCGATATTCTGTACTTGACAAAAATATAGATTTCTTTTAAGGTAAGTAATATCGTTTTCAAGAATATAATTTTTGTTAATATCATTTACAATAACATATTTGTAAAAAACTATTAGGGGATATTCTCAAGAACGTGTGATAATTATCGCAAAATTAGCTTAACGTAACTTTTCACATTGCAGTCTATCGTGGGAAAATAACGCTGTGTTAACGTTGTATTCCCAACACGGTGGTACCATGCGATAGACTCACGAGAACGCGTCAAATGACTGCGTTAAAATTAACGCAACGCCTAAAAAATGCGGAACGCGAAAAAAGAGGCGATGTCCTAAATCGCGATACAAAAATCAGCGATAACCAGTGACAGGCCTTCAATTCCCACGCGTTATGAGGGAAAATGCACTATAAAAGCAGAACAAAAAAAAAGGCAAAAAAAAATGTACTGCGTAGCACCATGGATGCACCCGGACCGAGTGCAGAGGACAACGCGAACCCCACAAGCCCCACAGATGACCAGCAAGGAACCTCGGGTCAGGGAAGGCTAAGGAGAAGAGGAAGAGGAAGACGCGGTTCAGTCCGCAGGAAAACAGGATCATTGTTAGGAGGTGATAGAACACTACCAACAACTGTTTGTCACCTCCAACGTATCATTGACAACAAAGACGCAAATATGTCAGACTATCTCGGACCATGTGAATACAGTTGCAGCGTTGAGGAGGACAATGCAAGAGGTCAAGAGGTGCTGGAATGATTTGAAGGGCAAAACCAAGAAGAAACTTGATGCCAACATGAAAGCAGCAACGCTGATTGGAGGTGGGGGTCCAGCGGCACACCAGGAGCTGGATGACATGGAGAAAATGGTGGCCACAGTCATCAGTCGGGATGCGGTGCCAGGAGTTGTGGATCCGGACACTGCTCAACATGACCTGACACAACATCTACAGGGTGAGTAGCGACCAGGGACTGGGGGGACGGGGGGAGATGGGCACAATGGCACACATGCACAATTAAGTAGAGCACACTGCACACCCACAATGACTCTGGATCATGTCCCTGATCCCCGTGGCACACTGCAGCACACATACAAACACCAAGTAGGCCCCCTTACACCATGTCTCCAAAGGGGTCTCACCCCACACATCACCAATCTCACCACCAACACATGCACATGTGCGAAACCCAGCAAAGATGTGTATTTGTGAGCCACACTGACAATGCAAGTGACACTACATGACGATTAGCATGGCTGCAGTCCAATCATCATGGCATTGTGCACACCACGACACTGAGGTGGCTGAGTCTGGGCCACATCCAGAAAGGAGCAGGTCACACTCTGACATTCACGTGCACAAACAACCCCTGACGTCAACAACACATCTGCGGACAAACCATGCCCAAGAGTCACAACTCGACCAAGAGCCCAATTCACCCAAGTCTGCTACATCTCAGCACTGTAGAAGCACAGAAGTCAAAGGCACACCACCTGAAAGGGATAAGGGGCAGCCAAATCAGAGCTGCAGGGGCGACTCACCCACAATGCAGCACACACATATAAGAATAAGAGCACCTCAACATTGACAACAATGTGGTACAAATTGCAACACTTTCACAACTGGTGCTGCATGTGTGTCCAAATTGGCCAATCACATCTGGCATGGCAGGAAACTGTGAGATGACAATATACGTGTACAAACTCACATCCGTGATGTAGTACAAATGTCCACTGTCCCGCATCAAATAGGCATCTCCTCACAAACAGTCACAATGTACATTGTCATGCAGTCTGTATGTAAACTTCGCCAATGCGTTGACATACATGGAACAGACTGTGAAACTGCATCTCCCTCTTACATTGCAGAGGGTTAATCAACACCTCCTGCAGAGCAGACCCTACATCACATCAGTGATGATGGAGACGACCCCCAGGACATCGACAAACTCCAACGGTTCATGGACACCCTCCGCACCCTGCCTCCAGTAGCAGGTCAAGCCCAGCACCATCGATGTGAGCCCACCCCCTGCACAGACCACACAGCAGGAAGCGCCCACCACCACGTCTGGCTCCCAGCACCTCACTGAAGAACACATGGCATTCCAACACTGTGTGTTAGACTTCCAGAAGGAGCTGGCTGAACAGATGTGGGTGGGGTTCGAACTCATGGCAGCCAAACTAGATGCCATATGTGGGTGTCTAAGTCCCATCAGGGACCATTTACACTCCCTAACGGACACCCACAGTCCGCCCCATGCCCTCCAACAATCCATGGCTGGCATCGCTGAAGTCATGACTCGGAGTCAACAACAACTGTCTAGTCAGAGTGGCTACAGCGATGTCATCCGTGATTTGGGAAACATAAGGAGGGTCATGGAGAACATGGAGCGGATGTAGGCACAAAGAATGGCTACCAAGGCTGCACACGAGAAAGCTGTAGATGGGATCTTCCATGCCCTGCAGATCCTCATCATGGGAGTGATGCCACAAGACATTGCGCAGATGAATGCTGCTGCTACTTCTACATCCACATCTCCGGCCCCTGATGTGTCAGTGTCACACAGTGCTACAGACCAAACACCACCAACCACATGTGAAACACATGAAACGTTGAAGGCCGAAGATGAAGATGAATCTGCCTTGGTGGTAAGAAGGAAGCAGTAACATCCCCTCCATATGGATTCTTTCTGCTTTGTTCTGCCCTCTGCATCATGCCCTGGGATAACACATTCCACTGTCCCCCGATACACTCTGCGACACTAACCTTGCACCTCGACATTGACTGCCATATATTGTTTGCATAACAATGACACAGCAATCAGCCTGCGGACTGGACTCTTCCCCTTCCGAGTAACTTGTCAATCCCCAAAGGACTCTGGCTGGCCCTCCATGGGGCAACATTGTAAAGTGTTGTCTGCATGGCCCAGTACTAAGACAGCTTCAACACTCCACTAAACGTGAATAATACATTCTAATACATACAGATGTGTCATGTCTATGATTAATCAAGTATGAAAACATGGACGAATGTAGGAGCAGTGATTCCTCCTTATGTCCCATTTGCTCATGCTGTGAGACTTGAGTCACAGGGTGCATCCCTGCATCACTGTGGTACATATCTGACCCCAAATGAAGCCCTGTTGTCAATTGTAGGTCACAAATGACAGCCTATATGTAATGATTTGGGACACATGTGAAACACTGATGAGTGGGATTCAGTACTATCTTTGACACACAGATATGGCATTTCGAATACGTGACACAACAAACAGCCTCTCTGTACAGAGGTGACACACCCACCATCTATTTTCAATTTTTGAGATTGTTAGCACTACATGTTGCACTTACACTTGTCAGAGTGAAGTGTTTGTACAGAGGAGTGACCTGCACTCAGGGAGTGTGTGTTGGAATGAATTTATTTGCACATGCTGTGCCTGTGGTCATTTTGTACTGTCCCATGATTGCTAAGGACTGTGTTAACAAAAAGGTATGCAGTTCCTGATATTAGCGCAGTGTGTGTTAGAATCACTAGGTCCCAGGGTGATGGTGTGAAAACAATCTGATTGAACGGAGTAGAAGGTACTCCTTCTGGAAAAGAAGACCCTCACACACCCAACAAGCGGGTGTCTTGCTTCATCACCGGGTCTTTGCTCCTTATCGGGCCGGCAGTGCAATGCCCGATCAGGCACCCCGAGGGGGCCTTCCTGTCGGAGATCTTTATTTCCAAACGCCGGTGAGTGAGGTGTGTGGGGAGAACAGTTAATTATGATAAATGGTGTAGGTGCAAGTGAAGTGAAAGATAAGTGTACTAAAACAGGGGAGGTGATCCACTTCAAACAATTTTAATAAAGTATGGTCACCACCCTGATTAAAAACAATCCGCACATCTCTCACCATTAGGTGTGTGAGTAATATGTGCTAAAGGGATAAAAGAGGTCAACATGTTTCTTGCCTAGGATTATATTAAATGGCAATTCTTCAGGACCAATAAACGAGCATATACGGCTACCTGCACCTTTTTGGTGGTGGCCACAACCTCTAAGAGGTGTCAATGGTGGCCACACATACAGCACCCTAAAAACGTGTGGTACCGTGAATACCAAGAACACACAACCTGTGAAAAAAACACAAAATTAAAATCATTGTCATATTAAACGATTCGAGGCATCAGGTTTACTTGAGACAACAAGTGATGTCAGACATAAAACCGTGGCATGCGTCGATTGTGAGCAGATATTAATAGGACTTTATAAAGGCAAACAGCAGAATCTCAATTGAAAACCATCTCCAAAATTTCAACCCAGCAAGGTTGCATCGATTTATCGAAAACAGTCTAGCATAAACTCACCCTATTAGGCTGTGGAGAAAATGAGGCCAGGGTAGGAAGGCACTAAATGCTAGTGTCCTAAAGGGAGGAAGGTAGATAAAAAACAAACAAACAACAGATGCGTCAGGTCAATAAGCGTCAAGAGCACTCAATATAAGTTGGAGAACCCATGTGGTGGGATGTCTCATGGTATACATAAGCATGTAAAATTTAGAACTGTCACCCAATCATACGAGGGCGGAAGTTTGCTACAATGGTCAATGAACACACAAACTGGAAAATGGGTGTGCTTGTACCTAGGATGGTAAAGTAGTAATCAAACAATGGTTGACGCAACCAGTTATCCTGTACGTCAGCGCCAGTGCATGGCAATTGAGAATGTAACAGAACTAGTCTCAGCGTAGGTCAAGGAGGCAAACAATGGTTGTGGCAACCGGTAATCCTGCAAATCAGCACAAGCGTATGGCGATTGAGAATGTAACTGAACTAGTCTCAGCGTGGGTCAAGGAAGCACTAATGTAACAGCCATAAACAGTGCAATCACATCACGTGTCCGACCAGTCTCTCCTGTGCATTACGTAGTCAACTGAGACTTAAAAATCTGCACTCTAACTCAATGAACGATAAAACAACTAAAAAATACTCACGATTTCGTTGTATTAACCTTACCGTAAACCTAAGACCCCGTCAGCCGCTCAAGTCTGGTGATAGTAAGGTCGACTGGCTCAAAGAAATGAAAGCCGGTCGGCGTGCTGCGTCGGTACGTCTGGGGCGGTCGCAAGCGGTAGAGGCGTGGCCACGTCTCAACCACTAGGCCGCCAACCGTGACGACTGTCAGACGGGTGGGGACGCAAAAGGGGTTACTATGGGAACTAGTGTGTAGAAGGGAATCCCTCTCGCTCGCGTGCGTGTGACGCGGTCGCAACCAAGGAGGGCGTGGACACCAGTCAACCAATAGGTTGCTCCCCTCGGAATGGGTTACCAAATAGGCGATTGGATAGGAGGTTGCCATAGAAACTTGTTAGCGACGCATGCTGCCATACACGAACAACCAGTACATTCGTATGTGACTAAATCTATGGCACCCTATTTAATTATATCTAACTGAGCGCTGTGTGCTACAGAGCTTAGTTAGTGCCAGGCACGAAGTGATACAGTGAAAAGCACAGCGGAGGTCCGCACACAGGGTTGACAACCCTGTTGCTAAAGATGGAACTGAAGACCCACGAGTATGGGGATTATTACCTTTCGGCGACTAGTATACATGAGTAAACCCATACTACAAAATTTGATGATCAACAGAATTGTTGCCAAGGGCCAGCAGTGGTTGTTCCTGGTATCGGTGTAACCTCAGTAAGTGTGCCTATATTGCGAAGAAATTAGGCTCATAGAATATTAAAGGTCAGGAAGATAGTAGCCTAACTCAAGTGAGCATGCTCCACGGGATGTCCTCATTAAGGCCAGTGGTATCAGCAGCCAATCTCAGGACCCAACGTTGTTCGAGCCTAAAGAGGGCCTTTTTAGACATATGGGGGTGAGATTCCAAAACCACCCATTCAAATGAGGTGGGAGCATGTCGTTCCAGTTGTAATGGGTCGTCATTTTAGTGTTGGTCTTTGCACATCTGAAATTACTTTTGTGTTCCAGCATGCGAGTTTTAACAGCACGCGTAGTCATGCCTATATATGGTAAGCCGCATGGGCAAGTCATCAGGTAAATGCAATTTGTTGAGTTGCAATTTGTATGTTTGTGGATTTGCCAGGTAACGTCATTAGTGAGTACCAACTCTTTACTGGTGTGTGTCTGTGGGCACATAGAGCACGACCCGCAGGGGTAATGACCCTTAACTGGAGGTAAGTTCCACAGCAGTCTTTGAGACCCAGTGGCTGGTTTCTTAGGCCTAGTATGTATTAGTAGGTCCTTCAGATTACTCGTGCGTTTGAACGCGAACCTGGGGACTTCCAGATCTAGATCTCCAGTATTGAGAATACCCCAGTGTTTTTTGTTGATCGCCTTAATCCTGTTCGAATCAGGGGTGAAGGTGGTAACACAGGTTAAGGATTGATCAGGTTCCTTAATGTTGACGTCTAATAGACTCTCTCTATTGTTATTTCTCGCTCGTTTGCGAGCACGAGACACGACCTGTGTGGGGTAGTCTCGCTTGATCAGGTCATTCATAAGCGTTGAGGACTCTTTCTGATAGTCTACCACAGAACTACAGTTCCTTCTGATACGTAAAAATTGTCCGAAAGGTAGATTTTCTCTCAACGATTTCGGATGGTAACTGCTGAATAAGAGGAGGCTGTTCCTATCTGTGGGCTTACGATATAGACTCGTGGAGATCTTACCCCCTTCAAGGCGGATGAGTAAATCCAAGAAAGGTACTTCTGTATCAGAGATGGTGTGGGTAAATCTCAAATAGGGATTTAAAGTATTTATCCAAGTGCAGAATTCTGTGCACTTCGTGTAGTCTCCCTTCCACAGAATCAGGATGTCGTCAATGAACCTTTTCCAGAGCAGTACATTCGCCGAGTAGGGGTTGGTGGAATGATGCATGGCCCTACTTTCAAAGGCTGACATGTACATACATGCCAGACTCGGCGCGAATGTACTGCCCATGGAAGTACCCTGGGTTTGGTGGTACAATTGTGTGTTATACTCAAAGAAGTTTTGAGTCAAGGCAAGGCTCGCACATTCCATTATGAATGGTACAGGTGTATTGGAAATAATCTCACTGCTGCTTAGTGCATCCTCGATAACTTGGAGGGTGGCTTGTTGGGGTATGTTGGTATATAGCGCCTCAACATCCAATGTCAGCAAGAGGTTTATTTCCTGTGGGTGTTGAAACCCTTCCAAAAGTCGAAGAATATCAGAGGTATCTTGAATGTAAGAGGGGGTGGCTCTGACCAAGGGCTGGATAAAATGGTCAACAAACTGTGATAGTGGTTCCAGGACAGACCCTATACCAGATACAATCGGTCGTCCAGGCACAGGGGATATTCCTTTGTGAATTTTAGGCAGACAGTAGAAGAAGGGGATCACTGGTTCTTTAGCTATAAGAAAATTAGCTTCTTTCTTAGAAATCCACCCTTCTAGCTCGGCCATGGAGACCATGGAGCCTATGGTCCGGGTCAGCCGCGGGGTGGGGTCTTCTTTGATGGGCGTGTAATATCTAGTATTGGTAAGTTGCCTACGACATTCAGTATCGTAGTCAACTGAAGACATGATAACCGTGGCCCCACCCTTATCTGCTTGTTTTATGATAATGGTGTTGTCGTTAGCCAGATCTCTTATAGCCAACTTTTCACTCGTGGATAAGTTCTGAAAAGGTACTGGATCAGTATCCACATTGAGATCCTTCAAGACTGCCTTTTCAAAGGTCAGTACTTCCGGTGGGACCATACTCCTTGTAGGCGTGAAGGTTGAAGGTCTATGGAGGCCAGAATCTTCGTGATTAGGTGGCGGATGATCTTGAAAGAACGCCTTCAGCCTAATCTTGCGAAATAGGTTCTGGATCTCGCAAGTGTCACGGAATCTATCTGTTTTGGGCGTTGGGACAAACCCCAGGCCTTTCTGGAGCACACTTTCTTCCACGGGGGTGAGAGGTCTGGTAGAAAGATTGAGCATCAGTCTCTCTTGTCCCTGGTTTGACTCCTGGTTTCCACTGTCCTCGGAGGTTGTTCCTGCCATTGGACTCTTTTTTGCTGTCGCCCTCTTCTTCGCCCTCTTCCTCTGCCCCAGCCTCTGTCTAAAAAAGGTTGTTCATTCCTGGGTTGGAAAAAGGGCGGGGGAGGGCCTTGGTGATACATAGGATATTGCCAGAGGGGGGGGGGTCCCTGAAAAGGAGGCATATTGAATGCTGGATAGCCTGATTGCTGGAAAGGTCTTGTTTTCCTATTGTTGTTATTCCAACTCCCTGTACTTGAGTCACTGTTGGTCGAGGAGTTTCGTCTAGAAGGTCCTGAATTCTCGTCTGATGAGTAACTAGTGACTGTGGAGGTATAATCTGCTTTAAGGTAGGTATATACCTTTTCCGTCGAAAACTTCTTGATATCTTTTTGAAGTTTAGTTATTTTCTGCTTCATCAGATATTCCTTATTTTCAGCAAGTTCAGCATTAATTTCAGCTAATTTAGTCTTGTATGTAGTTGTTTGAATAATGACTTTAAAAGCACCCTCCGCTGTTTGGATCTTAATTAACAAAGCATCCGCTATTCTTTTTGCGGTGTTGATGATAAGAATGAGCCAGTCCCTGGTGCTAAGGACTGTGACAATGTGACATGCTCATGTGAAGAAATTGTCAATAATGGTGTTCCTACGGGCTATTCATGCTGCAGCTGCAGTGGGGTGTGGTCCACCTGCCTCATCTTCCTCATCATCGTCCGTGCATCTGGCACTTGTAGCCACGGGGAATTGGTTCATACACATATGTTGTGCAACACACAACATGCAACGATCATCTTACTCAGGATGTCTTGGTTGTACAGGAGCCTTACACCTGTGATGTCCAGGCACCTGAAACGTGACTTCAACACGCCAAATTCCACAATGCCCCTGGTTCGTTTGTGGGCCACAAAGTGTACTGCCTCTGTGCCTGTTTGTTCGGGGCTCGGAGGGGTGTCATTATCCAAGGGCAGAAGAAATATCCTTGATCACCTGTTACAGTGCAGAGAGACATGAGTCAATAGTTGGTTCTGCATGATGTGTTGGTAGGCTCACTGGTTCATTGGTGTGTGATATGTGTGACATAGTGATTCCTGTTTGACATGTACTGCTTGTAGCAAATGAGCGGCATCAATGTGTATTACGTAGCCTCACTGCTGATCCTCCCTCCCCTCTAGCCTATTTACTAGTGTGCGCAGCTGGGTTGCATCACTTGCAGAACTACGGCACACCATTGTCATGCCTGTCTGCGCATGTCCTCAAGCCTGACAACGACACTGTGATGTTGTGCGTTGAAGGTGGGCGGCCACATGTGTGTAGGCCTATGGTTAGGATAGGGCGGACACAGATGTAGAGTTCATGGCTGGCTGAACTTGTGATGCGGTTGAGAGGAAGACCTTTGGCTTATGCTGCGGTAATAGCGACACACACAACAGTTGGCATGTATGATCCCGGACCCCGAGCAGGCTTGGGCTCCTTTATTTACCCCTTCGGCCAAGCCTGCACTCCAGGAGCATGCTAGATTGCAACATTGTCCATTGCGGGACGGGTGGTGCCGACACTACAACAGAGACACACACATCAGTTACTTCCTTGGCAAGGCCAAAACGTAACCATGCTCAGAACATGATTAACCACACCCCTGCGCTGGTCTGTCGTACGCCAGTCCACTCCGCTTACGCTTACAGGGGGGTACGCCACAGCTACATGTCCTAGGTCTTCCCCACTGCCTGAGGTGACATGGTTGCATCCACTGTACACAGCACAATGTAATGTGGTAGGGCCCGGGGCCCTCATGCATACATGATGACCACACGGACACACTTAGATAGTTTGTGGAACTGGCTACGGGCAAGTGCGCCCGGCCCCTTTTTTTGCCAGGGTCACATGTCCAGTGATGCCTGTGCTGGATGGGTGTGGGGTGAGTGTAAGCCAGCCTCAGGGAGTGGTTGCTGCTGGCAACAACTACAACAGTGATCAGGCAATCAGAAGTTCAAGGTTCAAACAGCAAGGCTACATGACTTGAGCTGCACAGAGTTAGTGGCCCTGGATGCACTGCGAACGGCAGAGACACACCGCCATGAGACGGTGACTTGCGGTGCACTAAGGTAGGGCCACGAGAGCTGAGCGGGTCCTCGTCGATGTCGAAGGTGAATGTCGGGGAGTGTTTCGGGGGACAGTGGAATGCGTTCTTTCAGGGCATGATGCAGAGGGCAGAACCAAGCAGAAACAGGCAATATGGAGGAGATGCATGCTACAGGCTCATTTTCAACACCAAGTCAGTATCAGCTACATGATGATGAAGACAACCCCAAGGCCATATACTCAGATGCCACCAAAGTTCAACCAGAGAGTGAATTTTGGGGCACAGAGTTAGTGGCACCAGAGCTGAAAGGGGATGCAGTCTGCGAAGAGGTCTGTACAATGGTATAAACTCTGCCATAAAGAAATCAAGACTCAGGGGCATATTAGCAAGCCCGGCGATAAAATTATCGCAGCTTTAGCAGCAGGAAACTGCCGCTAAAACGGTGATAATGGGCTTGCTAAAATGTGTTATAGAATTCCAATAGAAGACCAGGTTAGATGTGTAGTTTCCTGCCGCTAAAACGGCGATAATTTTTTCGCCGGTCTTGCTAATATGCCCCTCAGTTCCAAATGTGTGACCTACTTGACCGCAGTGTAGGCCGGAGGCAGCGGTCAGCAGGGGCCCACAGCCATGTGTCCTTGGCTAGCGATGCACAGAGTTAGTGGCACCAGAGCAGTTGTTGGTAGTGTTCGATCACCTCCATAACGATGATTCTTTTTTCCTCCGGACTGAACCACGTCTTCCTCTTACTCCTCTCCTTGCGTACAATGATAGGAACTCAGACATTGAAAAATCAAGACTCAGTTTCAAATGTGTGACCTACTTGACCGCAGTGTAGGCCGAAGGCACTAGTCAGCAAGGGACCACAGACACGTGTCGTTGGAATGCTATGCACAGAGTTGGTGGCACCACATCGAGGGAGTACAGTGATATCAAACGTCCCATTAACATATGAACTCGGCCATCATGATATCAAGAATCAGTTCCAAATGTGGGACCTACTAGACCGCAGTGTAGGCCGGAGGCAGCGGTGGAGTACGTCAACGAGAAAGTAGTGCTGGGGGCCTGTGTCGCGGAGGCCAGCGAAGGTCTGAAGAGGCTGCCAAGGTCGCGGGCCTTAGGCTTGGAGCTTACACCGGCATGTGCTGGCAGCAGGTGAGCAGTGAGGCCTGGGTGCGCTGGGGCGGCCAAGAATGGTCTGGGGACCAGCGGCCTGGGGTGCAGCAGGCGCACTGGATCGCAGGCACCACCGCTCACGGCGTTGGCCTCATGGCAGGGTGAGAGGCGCCACCCTGCCAGACACGTTGGCCATTGCGGAAGAGAACCACGCCCAGAGCAACATGCTTTTTATTCACACCCCTACGCTAGCTTGGCGTACACTGGGCCATCACACTCTGCTCACACTTACAGGGGGGGACGTAACAAGCTACATTTCCACAATCTTCCCCACTGGCTGAGGTTACATGGTTGCGTCCACTGTCCACTACACTCCAAACACCAGCAGTGTATGTCAACATGGACATGTCTGTGGTCTGCATGCTGCAGTCTGGCCAGCACATCCACGCCACACTTGGCATTGTGTACTTTCTCATTCATGGGTCACTTGCCTCCTTCGCACATGCCTTTTTCCCACCTCGCCTCACGTTCTGCTATTGTGTGGCTGAGGTGCCATGCCATTGATGGCTTGTGTACATGGCCAGCCCGGCTTACCACAGTAAGTTGTGATGTCGTGTCTGGTAGGTGGGCATGTTGTATGTGAGTTTGTCCCATGTGCATCCCCAGAGTTGTGAGTTGCATGATTCTGGAGTTGAGGTGTGTGGTGTGTTCATTTGGCACTTACCAATGCATTCCCATAGGTGCCAGCTTCAAAGCGCTGGTTGATGATCGACTGTCGGAAGATGAAAGAATCATGCACTCTGCCTGGGTAGTTAGCGGCGACATTGGTGAAGAGTCCCAGGTGGTCCACTGTGTAGGAGAGTAGGATCTGCTTCACATGGGTACCCCCGCTTCTTGCTGGTTTTTCACTGTTTTTCGACCTTAGTCTGGCTGTGGCCCTGCTCAGGACCCCAGCCTAGCTGCTTCCTCTCTAAAATGGTTTTCATGTACATTAGGTACATAACTAATTGGATTCTGGAGTGCCTTATAAGCCCCTAGTATATGGTATACTATGTACCTAGGGCATAGGTACCTCAGAGGCCTACCAGGGGCCGAAGCATGTATTATGCCACCCCTGGGAAGCACTCCAAAATGGCACCACAGGTCTGCTACTGCAGCCTGGGTAAGGGTGTGCTTGCACCCCTTACTGTGGTATATTCTACCAATATCACTACCATTGCACACACATATTAAACCTATAAGTCACTCCTATGGCAGGCCTTAACAATCCTGAAGGCAGAGTGCTTGGTTTTTATGTGAGAGGGTGCCCCTGCATGAGCAGAGCCCCTCTGCAGTGTTCGGAGTACCTCCTCTGATGCTGTTTGTGGTGCAGCCTGACCATATACTCTTAAGTGCATTATAACGGAAACATGTGTTTGGGTCAAACACTTTGGAATACTACTCCCCACCAGTTTTGGTGGGGGGGGGTAGCATTCCACCCTTCTAGAGGGAGAGACATGTTCACACTGGTCTAACCCGGTAGGACTTTCTACAGCCCTGGCATCACAAAATGGATGCCTCTGCCACAGACACGGGTCTGGCCTCCTGCTGCTGACCGAAACTCCGGCAGGTGTAACCACCTCCCCAGACAGGCAGATGTGTATTGGGGCTGGGCGGGAGCACTCTCTGATGCTTTGAAGTCCTGCACTGGGGGGACACTTGGTGTCCCTGTGCATCGTCCAGTTCAAACCGGTTGCAGGGGCTACCTGCCTCTGCTCTGGCACGAAAGTGGACAAAGGAAATGGGTGTAACCACCCCTCTTTCCTAACCCTCCCATAGGTGAGTCCCTAGAGTATGTCCAACCCCCAAACTTAGTATAAGTATGGGAACCCAGACCTTACGACTTTAGATTACCCTGGACGAAAGTCTGCAACATATATCCTGGACCTTTGACATTCTATCCTGACTAGAAGACTGAAGAAATCTCCCTTGGAGTCAAGGAGTGACACCCATGCTTGGCAGGCACCAAAGAAGCAACTGTCTGGTCTGCAATTTCGTAGCTCCCATTGGACGCCGAAGTCTCTGCATCCCCAGAGGTGGATTTCCTGACTTCCCCAAGGCTACCCTGAGTCCACAGCAAAGCTGAGGCCTGTGGCTATCATGGGTGACGAGGAACCGTGACCCCTGGACACCGTGTACTATTGCTGGTACATCAACTTCTTGTATATTCCTGAAGTTCTGCTTTAGGCTCCGAGTAGCCCCCGCCTTGAGCACTGACTGCTCCGAAGATCTCTGGCCTCCACTCCACGAGTGACCCGTGGGCCAGGTTCCAGTGTGACTGCTCAAGGCTCCTTCGCGATCGCTAGCCCGTTGGCAACTCCTCTTCTGCTTAGGCTTTCCTGGTTGCTCCAGATGTGCCCCGACTTACCCTTGCTGGGTGAGTCCCTCAGACCTTGCTGGTCTAAATGTAAAATGTAAATGTATGTGTTTTTGTAAAGCGCACTGCTGCCGAGGCGTCGTGGCGCTGTAGACCGCTGGGGAACCCGTCCTGGCTATCCCTGTGAAATGGTCCCTCCTGGGTATCTCCAAGGTGAAACCAGGCATCCCCGGTGAATGTGGGGGGCCGTTGTGGAGATGAGGCAAGCTAATGCCCAGAGTTGCCGAGTGTGATCCCTGGTTAGAGTGGGCACCGAGGCGAGAATTATCGAGTCCACTGGCCCTGGTCCACGGCCCTGCCGCGTCGGGAATTGAACCCTGGTCCCGGGCCGTCCTCTGCTTCCGGGTCTGCCGCCTCTAACCAGTGAGCCACACTACTGCACACCGACGTCCTTCTTCTCTTTCCACAAGACTTGTCGTTGCCAAGGCTTGTTGGGTCCATTCTGGTCGCCGACACCGCAGCACTCAACAGACTTCGTGGGACAGCTCGAATCCGGCTCGTGGACTTCGTCAACGCCTCCTGGATCTCGTGGCTGAAGAGTCAAGACACTCGTCAACTCACCTGAAGCACTCGACATCTGTGGGCATTGGTCCATCCTGCCCTCGGTCACTGGCAAGTGACCCAGACTCTGTCCCCTCTGCTTTCAGGTTCCTTCCATCCTAGATCTAGGCTTGGATCTCTTCGGACACTTCTCCTCCTCACGGCAGCAGCAGTTCTTCGCCAGCTTCCATTGTAATCGGCGACGCGACCCAACACCAAAATACACCTATGCACCCGGCTTCCCTGGATGAGGTAACACGAGTACTCCGGTGCTCCCGTGGGTGCTAAGTCCAAAAGGGTTTTGTCCTGACTCGATTCTAAGTGTCTCTAATCTTTAATTTTCCAACCGCGACATTGCCCATAGAAGATAATGGGAACCCGCGGTTGTGTTTACACACTGCACACGGCCCCCTTGGGTCCCCTGTGTCACTACCTTGGGTGGTTCCTTGGGGTCCCAGCGATTCTACAGGCTCTAGGCCTGGTGTCTAGTTCAATCGTGGTTCTGCTGCATGATCAGTAGCTCCATGGCACCTGTTGTTCTCCAGGTGTGGCTCAGGGCTGGGCTCTCTTTTATGGTGCAGGTTGTCGTCCGACTTAACACCAGGTAAGAGCAGGTGTTAAATCCCTGCTGCTAATGCACCTTATCGCCTGTTTTGGGATCTTATCACCGATCTGGCTGGTCGGTGAGAATATTGCGAATTGGTGTTATTGTGGCTTTTTGCACAGGAACGCCTACTCTGCATCTCTTTAACTTTAGATGCCGGTGTCATCCATGGCGATGTTTTTTGCGGCTGCTATCGCTGGAAAACTGGCAATATCTGCTGTTAGAACCAGCTTGTGAATAGGGCGATAAATCTAATGCCACTTTGGCTGAGATAAAGTGCCGCTAACTCGCCGATAAGTCCTTGAGAATATGCCCCATTGTTTTTTATTATCTATGTGTTGTAAATAATATTTTAACTGTATATGTTATATATTATTTGTCTAATTGTTGAAAATGTTTTTGAAACATAGCTTGTCATTGTAAGTGTTTTAAAATTTTAATTTAATTGTAATTTATAGTTTTGTACCGTGTTGTGAGGTTTGTAGGGGTATAGGGTGGGAAGTTAATGAAGTAATAATTTATTAATAATTATAAATGGCGACGAGATAGGGAATAAGTAATGCGAAGAATGACCATGCTCACCCAGAGATCATCAAAGCTGCCAGGTGACAACTCAAAACAACTCCAGAGGTCTCCGACAATTGAAGGACTCTGATGGAGGGCAGGCAGGAGGCAATGCAAAAGCCTAGATGCCTTCTCGCAATCAACGGTGGGGACTACATTTACAAGAGTGCAATTTTACCATTGTGTATCATCCAAGGAAGGATCAAAACCCTCCTAACTACTTTTCGAGAGTGCCTATACAAGGTTAGGATACTCCTTCCACAACGCCTGTAACCTACATTAATTTCACTGTGAAATCTAATACACCAGCTGCTGTATCATTATACCAGATCATCACTGCCACGAGCCATGATAGCGACATGCTGGAGTGGAATGATATAATCACACATCAGTCATGGAAACAACACACTCAACCTCTCACCAGTGATGGTAAATACCAAAAATACATAAACGTGAAAGATGAACTTTCCATAACTCAGGAAGGAGTTATAATGTGAGGGTCTAGAATCCTAATTCTGGAAAGTCTGCTACTGAAAATAATTGAAGTGGCTCACTGTTCTGCTTGGGTTTTCGGATCAGATAGAACTCGCTCATCAGAGCCTCACTAACCCAGCCAGAACGTTACCCCCTCCCTAGAACCTATTTACAATCCTACAACCACATATATCTATCACCTAAGGACAGGGGATTCCTACTATGCATACCAAGATCTCACAATCGGCGGCCTCGCGATCCCATACGGATCCAGACCTTTCTGCCCATACGACAGTATCACAAGTGGCGGCCTCGCGGTCCCATACGAACCCAGACCTCTCTGCCCATACGACAGTATCACAAGTGGCGGCCTCGCGGTCCCATACGAACCCAGACCTCTCTGCCCATACAACAGTATCAGCACAATCGGCGGCCTCGCGATCCCCTACGAATCCAGACCTCTCTGCCCATACGACAGTATCACAAGTGGCGGCCTCGCGGTCCCATACGAACCCAGACCTCTCTGCCCATACGACAGTATCAGCACAATCGGCGGCCTCGCGATCCCCTACGAATCCAGACCTCTCTGCCCATATGACAGTATCACAAGTGGCGGCCTCGCGGTCCCATACGAACCCAGACCTCTCTGCCCATACGACAGTATCAGCACAATCGGCGGCCTCGCGATCCCCTACGAATCCAGACCTCTCTGCCCATACGACAGTATCACAAGTGGCGGCCTCGCGGTCCCATACGAACCCAGACCTCTCTGCCCATACGACAGTATCAGCACAATCGGCGGCCTCGCGATCCCCTACGAATCCAGACCTCTCTACCTAGACGGCAGTCTCATACGACAGTTCATCCTATGATCACCATAACATACAAAAAGGGAATCAGTCTCACTATTCATCAGATCACACAAGGATTGCCAGTTCGGGCATAGCCTGTTCTCGGGTTTGAGGGGCTCCTCTTTCCCTTATTCAGTTACCACTTACCTGATCAGGGTTAACATCTGTTCATGTAGCTGCAGCTGACTAGAAGAATAGGCTACCCTCTTATACAAGAACACGCAGCACATGTTGGTTCACTACAAACTGGATACTTTATTACTCATTGCATACACAATCACATAACATTACGATATAACACATAACCTGCAAGGAAAAGTGAAAGATTAAGTTGTACACTCTAATAAGAAAGGGTCGACATCACCTTAGTAGTATGTAGCCTGCACTCAGTGGTCATCTAGGCTCCCTTCTCGTCTGTGCCTCGGCTCGCCTGGAATCACCCTTCTCCGAGTCACTGGGACCTCTTCCTTATCGGCTACTCTCTCCTCTCTGGTTATTCTGTTAGGAAAGCATCTGTCTCTCAGTTCTTCTCCGCCTTCAAGATGGCGTCTGTCTTCCCTGGAATAAGTAGTAGCTTTACTGCTAACGGCTAGATGCCGCCTACGGACTGAACATGTAACTGCCTCCGACTTTCACTAATATAGAGGTGCATTTCCTCATGGAAAATTCCGGCCCGTAACCTGCCGCCCACCAAATTCTTGTACCTCCCCGTACCAAGGACACGTTCCCAGCCGGCCGGCCTGATGTAGTGTCTTCGGCATGAAGAAAAATACAATCCTTCGATAAGGGCCGGCCTGAACCGGTTCTCTCCAAGCGAATAACACCTCATAACTAAAACATTACTCTTGACCTAGAAGAATCCCAAGCTGCCGGAGCAGAAAGAAAGATGGAGTCTCTCCCGTTTGAGGCCTACCAGGCCTGAATTCAGCACGGCTCCATGAAATACCCTCACTACAGGACAGGTTATCCCTAATACTAACGAATCTATCCCCTAGGCTATGTGTGCAAGCCCTGATCTATGGGGAAGAGCACAGAATCATGTCGAAGTGCCTAGTAAATAGGCTCCATTCACTACTCTAACCCTTAGGCTTGAATGGTAAGAGACTGAAGTCACATTCAATCACTTGTTAACACAAGAAGGCCAGGAAAATCGAGCAGAACATTTCACCCTTGACTTCAGTCTA
Source organism: Triturus cristatus (assembly GCF_964204655.1). Classification (NCBI taxonomy): domain Eukaryota; kingdom Metazoa; phylum Chordata; class Amphibia; order Caudata; family Salamandridae; genus Triturus; species Triturus cristatus. Next base: position 1,008,228,089 of record NC_140593.1, on the reverse strand, counting down.
TTATACATTCATTAAACAGAACTAACATCTGTGGAAGAATAATATGAAACAAAACTAACTGATCTATGTCTAGTACCAGGTGTGCAGAACTGAAGTAGTGAAGGAATACACTGAATAAAGCAACAGATGGAAATCAAAATGGCGATAGTAATCAGAATACCTCCTAATATTTGACGTACCAAATGCAAATCAGGTAACCAATTAAAGAGCCAGTCAAACCAGCCCTGGTCAATGTGTTTTCTAACTTCTTCTGTCAAGTCATGTAGCTTATTAATGTGAGCTCGAATGGATTGTGTATGATCAGACAAGTTGAAACAACAAAGACCCTCAAAATCAGAACAATCGTGTCCATGTTTAAGCAAAAGATAATCAATGGCCGCTCGATTTTGCAAGATAGCCCTTCGTTCACCCTGGGCGTCTAATAGCATGTCCGACAGGACTGTAGAAGTATTATTAATGGATTTCACCATCCAGCAGGCCATTTTCTCAATAGATTTGGCATTATAAACTGCCAAAGCAGGAACACCCATAATTGAAATAGCCAGGCTAAGGTATTCGGACTTAGAATATAAATGCAAAGATGAGTCACAATCCTCCTGTAACCTCACTGTATCTCGAATCACACGAGAGTTGGCATTCGGATGTGATGAGAACATGAGCAAGCTCAGTCTAGTAATGGCACAAGGGCCTCCAGAAATATTTGCGGGGACATATGGCCAGGAAGTATTACCACATGAGAAAAGCCATCCGGCAGGTAGTAACATCGTGCGATAATGACTGGGGGCAACTACCATACTCTTGCAAGTCATGTTATTCTGAACAGAAGTACATATTTTCGGTGTTCTTTGAAGGCACAAAGTTCGTTCATGAGTGGTGAATGAGGTGGCACCTTTCAATTTTAAACGCATACTTTCCGAAATTGCACTAGGATTACACGTAAGGAAAAAACATAAATCACCTTGTGTGATATTATAAGTAACTATTTGGGACTGGATGGGGGGTATCGGGTCTGACAGTTCAGTACACAAGGGGCAATACTGATGGGTAGCGAAATCGCCCAGAAGAACATTGGGGCGAGCGGTTGATATATTGAAAATATGAGTCAAAGTCTCCAACGAAGCAGGGACAGCAACCAAACAAGTTGCCAAAATGTCATTCACTGATCTCATCGGTGTCAAGCAGAAATGAGGGGCGTTAGTCACCCGTTTCGCTAGTGAAGTCCAAAAGTTCGATGACGAATCCCACGCAGCGAAGGAACGCGACACTCGGGTTCTCAACTCATCCCGGGTTGATGGGATCCCTCCTCTCTCGTCGCACCAACCCAAAAACAGTCCGACGCCGACACATCCTGCAGCAACAGTCCAAAGAATGATCTGAAAGAGAATCAAATACAGGCATTATTCATTCTCGTAAGTAACATTTGTCAGCCGGGACTGCTTCCCAGCTATCTTTCCCTGGTCTCATAACTAAAATGGTATTATCTTGACCGGTTGCAATGACCTCTGCTTTTTCAGGGGGATTCTTAGGCGACTGCACCCAAACTCTGGCCCCAGGATTATCTGTGGAGCCAAAACCTTTCTGGCCTCGTACAGTTAGCAACGTTGGGGCAGTGCCTTTTACCATCTCACCACTGAAGACAGGCATTATTAGCAATTGAGCCACTCGGTCAGTTTTATGTATCAGTAAGTCAACCTCACTGCTATTCAGCAGGAGCACCTTAATCTCTCCCTGATAATCACTATCAATGATTCCTCCAAGCACCTGAATACCTTTTACAGCCAGCCCCGATCTAGGGGCAATTAATCCGAAATTTCCAGGTGGTATCTGAACACCAACACCTGTTTCAATGATGACTCGATCTTTACTTTTTATAATGGTGTCATCCATGGCATGCAAGTCTAAACCTGCCGACCCTGGGGTCGCTCTGCATGGAGCCAAAGCTCCGGGAGTAATCTCCCAGTACATCACAGTCTCTCTGATCTCATTAGGCTTAGCATCAACATTCGGAGGAAACAAACGCATAAGTGGGGATTCAGCATTTAGAAAAGGACGGTTATTCAAAATCAATAGCGCTTGAGGCAAAAAATCTCGCCAATTCTTATACTTGTCATCTGTTAATTTGCACAGTTGGTCTTTTAGCAGGCCATTCAACCTCTCCACAAGACCCGAGGCCTGTGGATAATATGGTATATGAAATACCCATTCAATATTGTTTTCCACACAGAATTCCTGTACCAATCTTCCACGAAAATGGGATGCATTGTCAGATTGAATTTGGAATGGCACACCATAATACATCATAATCAATTCCAATGTTTTAATAGTATTCAATTGGGTAGCTTGCTTACAGGGAAGGGCCACCAACAGGCCACTGTATGTATCAACAATGGTGCAAACATATTGACAATTCCTACTCATAGGAAGTGGACCAATGTAATCAATCTGCCAAATTTGAGCGGGCAATTTCCCGCGATGTAAATGACCTTTAACAATTTGGGGCACTTTGCGCTGCCTGATATGCTGACAAATGGGACAATGTAGAATAACATTTTTAATTAAATCTAAGGGAATATAAATTCCTCGATCAGCAGCCCACCTGCTAGTGGCTTTTTCTCCAAAGTGTCCTGCTTTCTGGTGGGCCCATTTCGCCAATCCCGCAATATCAGAATCTTGCGTGTCCACCACTGCCTCAGCAATTTTAGATTTCTCATCTGCAATGTTATGAAAGAATTTGTCAAGAGAGTCTATCGGGGTATGAACATCCACATGGAAGATTGTAACAGTACTCTGTGGGAGCATTTCCCAAATCTCCTGCCATAATTCTTTTCCCCACAATTCTTTGGAATGGATTTTCCAACTATGGGAATGCCAAGTCGGTAACCAAACTGCCAGTCCATTGGCAGTAGACCAAGAATCGGTAAAAATATGACATGTGCCAGGTAACTCTTGTTTCAGAACTTGATAAACAGCATAGAGTTCAGCAAATTGACTGCTCTTACCCTCACCAGTTGTACTCAGCAATTTTTGTGTGATCGGATTATAGGACACTGCCTTCCAATGCCGTTTCGTCCCTATGAACCTTGCTGAACCATCCGTAAACCAGACATGGTTTCTGTCCTCTGCGGACAAATCATCAAAAGGTTTACCCCACTTAACAGGAGACTCCTGTACTAAAGGTACGGAACATTCACTCTCAGTTTCAGTTGATGGCGCCCGTGCCACCTGCTCATGCAAAGATGCAACTCCTTTTTGTCCCACACGTGCCCTGTCTTGTATATACCATTTCCATTTAATCACACTCGCCTCTTGAGCGTGTCCAATCCGGTGAGTTTTCGGCGAACTCATAACCCACTGCATGATAGGAATTTCAGGTCGCAAAACTATATCATGTCCCAAAGTCAATTGCTCGGTATCCACCAGAGCCCAATAACATGCAAGTAACTGTTTCTCAAAAGGTGTATAACGCTCACCAGCATCAGGTAACTTTTTGGTCCAGAAACCTAACGGTACTCTACTCTTGCCTTGTTTCTGCCACAAACTCCAATTCTCATAAAGGCCTTGTACAGACACATTCAAATCCACACCACCATCACATACAGGCCATAAATCCAGAGCATGCTGAATTGCTTCTTTTGCCAGACTGAACGCATCTTGCTGTGGTTTACCCCATTCAAATGCATTCTTTTTACGAGTGACCTGGTACAAAGGGGCCAATATTTGACTCAAATGAGGAATATGCTGGCGCCAGAATCCAAACAAACCAATGAAGCTTTGGGCTTCTTTCCTATTTCTCGGAACTGCAAAATCAAGAATTTTCTGTTTAACCTGAGGGATCACTTCTCGGTGCCCTTCATGCCAATTAATACCCAAAAATTTCACAGCCTGGGACGGACCTTGTAATTTATCCGGGTTGATTTCCCAACCTTTCTCACGCAAGCACTCAATGACTCTATCCAATTGGGTCTGAACTTCCTCTTGTGATTCACCTTGGATCAAAATATCATCAATATAGTGACATATCTGAATTTGTGGATGAACTGGTACCTCAGCCAGATGCTCTGCCACCAGCCGGTGACATATCGTAGGACTATGCACATAGCCCTGAGGAAGACTTCTAAACGTCATCTGACGCCCGTTCCACGTAAAACTGAATTGTTCCTGACACTCAGGGGCAATCGGAATCGAAAAGAAAGCATTAGCAATATCAATGGACGCATACCATGTACCTGGATGTTTCTGGATTCTTTCAATTAGGGTAATAACATCCGGTACTGCAACAGTCAAAGAGGGTGCGTGTCTATTCAATTCTCGATAATCAACAGTCATGCGCCAAGAATTATCACTCTTACGTACAGGCCAAACAGGATTATTCCAAGCAGAAGTAACTGGGGTTATAACTCCTGCATCCACCAACTCCTGAATAGTGGTACTAATCTCTTCATGACCACCTGGAATACGATACTGCTTCTGACGAACCACTTTTGTCGCCTGAGGAACTTTTATGGGGGGCATTCTTAAACGACCAACCCGTACAGGCCTGGACGATATATAATGTTTAGTTCCAAATTGGTAACATCCATCATCTAAGTGCAAAGTCATTCCTTTCAAAATATCAATTCCAATTATGAATTCTAAGAGTGGCACCACTAATACAGAGTATTCTTTTCTAGGAATTCTACCTATTCTCATTTCAAGTAAGGTTTGAACTGCGGGAGTTTCCTTTCCACCTAATCCGGTAATTGTAAAAGGCTGACCTTTAAACTTCTTTGATTTTCCATGAATAAGAGTGGCCTCCGCTCCTGTATCTACCAATGCTCGGGCCCTTTGGATATTACGATGTCTCCAATAAATATCAATATCTACATAGGGTCTATTATCTCTGTGAGCCCATCTGTGTACTGGAGCTTGACCTATTTCCTAGTCCTTTTTATTGTGTTCTGTGTACCAGGATAAATCAGGATAAAGACTCTCACGGTTCCTAGGTATCGATACCTCCTGTTCATATCCATCTCCATTACGAAATGGATTACTGTTCCCTGCATTGTACTGCGGGTTTCGATCGGCCAATATGTGTCGATCCTCTCTCCTTCTCAACTCAGGGGATTGATCCCTCTCATCTCTACGTCTGCTGTTAACATAATCATCTCTCCCCCTCTCTCTTTCCCCCTCTCTCTCCCTGTCTCTCTCACGACGGGGGGACAAATCACGCGCATAACGTCGATCATCACGACGATCAGAGCGCCCACGGCGGTCGTCATCACGGCTACCGTCAGAAAAACCACGATCACACTCAGTTGTCCGAACACGCCGGGCACCCTCCTTTCGATCCAAGCCACGTTTGCGAAACATTTCCCACAAACGAGAAGTAGTCTCACCATCAATGTCCTCCTTTCGCACACCATCAGCCAGAAGAGCAAGAAACATATCACGTCTAGTAAATTTATTTTCACCAGGAGTACGAGTGTCAGGCCGGGACTGCCGTTCAGGTTTAAACCACTCACCCAACTCACCGAGTTGGCGTACCGATTCCAGCACCACAGATAACATGTTACCAGTCTGTTTAATCAATAAAGTCATCATGACCTGCTTATAAGCAACAGGGGAAGAACGAATAATACGATTCCGCACAGAAGATGTCAAGAAAGCATCAAGCAACCGGTCAGCAGTATTCAGAAAAATTGCCGTTTTCATCACCTCCTCTTTGAGACGTTGCGCAGCATCGCGCAAAGTATACCACGGTTTGTCATTCACAGGCCAGTCAGACTCAGTAGGATATTTTTGATTACAACCCTCAGTCGCCAATTGAAGCAAAGAAATTTGACCACATCCATTAAAGTTACGAAAATGATCCTGTACAGCAGAATCCGAACTCAAGGAACAAAACTTCAAACAATCGCCAGCATCCAACATAATGCCAGCAGCGCCCAGTTCATAAAGGCGCACCATCCATGTGAGCAAGGGCTCACCAACTCGCTGCCGAAATCGCTGCAAAATATCACTAATTTCTTGTTGAGTAAAATCCTCCAAAGAGTCTAAAGCAATACCATTCGGAGCACCGGGAGCCTGCTGCACCTTCCGTCGAAAAACTGGATGCGCCGAGACCGCGGGATGAGCATCACAAGGAGCTCGACCAGTACACGTAGAGGAACAATCAGTGGAAGAAGCATCGACCCCGCTCGAAGGACGAGCGCAATCACGGGGTGCACCATCAGAGGCGCAAGAAGCAGATTTACAAGCACGGCCGGAGCGAGAGGACTCGCGCTTGGCAGACTCCTCACCCAAGGAAGGAGAATCACTCGAGTTCCAGATATTACCATCCCATTCATCAGGATTCCAATCCAGTCCGGCTTTCGCCACGACCAGACGCACCTTCCGCGTCGAAACCCGACCACGCCGATTTTTGTATTTATAACGAGCAATTCGCACAGCCGCCCTCTCGGCAATAGTTTGGTACGTCTCAAGTTTATCAGCAAGCAACTTATTTTGACACCGCAACAAAGTATGAGCATTCTGAATCTCAACAAAGTTCGCTTCCAAATCCTTATGCAAGTTCTGCAACTTCAACAACCTCTCATGGAGAATCCTGTACGCAGACAGAACAATCCAACCTCTGCGCCCTAAAACGGGAAGCTCATCACCCTTAGATACCGGCGCCTTCTGTAAGCAAGTAATCACATTAGCCGGCTCCGCCAGCTCCAAAAAAGAATTCCAATTCTCACTCAAACCAGTAGAATCAGCCCACTCACGGGCTAAGGCTTCATAAGGCGTTTAATCCCAGCCGGGAATATCAACGGGCAACTTAAAAGTAGATTTCGACTTTCTAGAAAACATTTTTGAAAAGAAAGAAAAAGAGAAAAAGAAAAAGAAGAAAGAGAAAAGAAAATTACACGCAGGTAGATACAAATAATATACAAACAAAACCACGCACGCACCAAAGGCAAACACAATACAACCACAACGCACACAGGTTTCGTAAACGGTTCGTGACGCCAAATGTTCTGCTTGGGTTTTCGGATCAGATAGAACTCGCTCATCAGAGCCTCACTAACCCAGGCAGAACTTTACCCCCTCCCTAGAACCTATTTACAATCCTACAACCACATATATCTATCACCTAAGGACAGGGGATTCCTACTATGCATACCAAGATCTCACAATCGGCGGCCTCGCGATCCCATACGGATCCAGACCTTTCTGCCCATACGACAGTATCACAAGTGGCGGCCTCGCGGTCCCATACGAACCCAGACCTCTCTGCCCATACGACAGTATCAGAAGTGGCGGCCTCGCGGTCCCATACGAACCCAGACCTCTCTGCCCATACGACAGTATCAGCACAATCGGCGGCCTCGCGATCCCCTACGAATCCAGACCTCTCTGCCCATACGACAGTATCACAAGTGGCGGCCTCGCGGTCCCATACGAACCCAGACCTCTCTGCCCATACGACAGTATCAGCACAATCGGCGGCCTCGCGATCCCCTACGAATCCAGACCTCTCTGCCCATACGACAGTATCACAAGTGGCGGCCTCGCGGTCCCATACGAACCCAGACCTCTCTGCCCATACGACAGTATCAGCACAATCGGCGGCCTCGCGATCCCCTACGAATCCAGACCTCTCTGCCCATACGACAGTATCACAAGTGGCGGCCTCGCGGTCCCATACAAACCCAGACCTCTCTGCCCATACGACAGTATCAGCACAATCGGCGGCCTCGCGATCCCCTACGAATCCAGACCTCTCTACCTAGACGGCAGTCTCATACGACAGTTCATCCTATGATCACCATAACATACAAAAAGGGAATCAGTCTCACTATTCATCAGATCACACAAGGATTGCCAGTTCGGACATAGCCTGTTCTCGGGTTTGAGGGGCTCCTCTTTCCCTTATTCAGTTACCACTTACCTGATCAGGGTTAACATCTGTTCATGTAGCCGCAGCTGACTAGAAGAATAGGCTACCCTCTTATACAAGAACACGCAGCACATGTTGGTTCACTACAAACTGCATACTTTATTACTCATTGCATACACAATCACATAACATTACGATATAACACATAACCTGCAAGGAAAAGTGAAAGATTAAGTTGTACACTCTAATAAGAAAGGGTCGACATCACCTTAGTAGTATGTAGCCTGCACTCAGTGGTCATCTAGGCTCCCTTCTCGTCTGTGCCTCGGCTCGCCTGGAATCACCCTTCTCCGAGTCACTGGGACCTCTTCCTTATCGGCTACTCTCTCCTCTCTGGTTATTCTGTTAGGAAAGCATCTGTCTCTCAGTTCTTCTCCGCCTTCAAGATGGCGTCTGTCTTCCCTGGAATAAGTAGTAGCTTTACTGCTAACGGCTAGATGCCGCCTACGGACTGAACATGTAACTGCCTCCGACTTTCACTAATATAGAGGTGCATTTCCTCATGGAAAATTCCGGCCCGTAACCTGCCGCCCACCAAATTCTTGTACCTCCCCGTACCAAGGACACGTTCCCAGCCGGCCGGCCTGATGTAGTGTCTTCGGCATGAAGAAAAATACAATCCTTCGATAAGGGCCGGCCTGAACCGGTTCTCTCCAAGCGAATAACACCTCATAACTAAAACATTACTCTTGACCTAGAAGAATCCCAAGCTGCCGGAGCAGAAAGAAAGATGGAGTCTCTCCCGTTTGAGGCCTACCAGGCCTGAATTCAGCACGGCTCCATGAAATACCCTCACTACAGGACAGGTTATCCCTAATACTAACAAATCTATCCCCTAGGCTATGTGTGCAAGCCCTGATCTATGGGGAAGAGCACAGAATCATGTCGAAGTGCCTAGTAAATAGGCTCCATTCACTACTCTAACCCTTAGGCTTGAATGGTAAGAGACTGAAGTCACATTCAATCACTTGTTAACACAAGAAGGCCAGGAAAATCGAGCAGAACACTCACGAAGGACATTGTGATATTATTGCCACTAAAAGAGCTCTCCGAGGCTAAGTTTGGTTTCCATAGTTCGATGAAAGGGTTGAAAAGGAACTCAAGCCTGTCATCTATGCAACTGCCTTTCTACAAATATTATTCAACATACTCTTAACATGTCAGAATTTCATAAGCATTCATGGGAGAGAATAGACATTAATTTCTTTGGTCCATTTGATTATGAATATCATCTGATGGTAATTGTGGGTGAGTACTCAATTATCCCATTAGTTGAGGATTCCACCCCACGAGCCTATCGTTCAACACCTCACTCGACCACAGGTGAAAGTCCTGGGACTTTGATGTTTAGGAGAGTGATATCAACCAACAAAAGAGAAGAAAATGAGAACACAACTCATACAAAGGACTTGGTTAAAAAGCAGAAATTTAAAGCCTATGCAGATGATAGAGCATTGTGATATTCTGAAAATTGTAGGGGTACATTAAATTCATGAATAGTCGTACCCGCATATAATATTATGTGTGTTAATTTTAGTTAGTATATTGTGTTGTAATAACCAATGGAAAATGAAGATTTAGAATGAGTCGTGCCATTCAAGAAAAGTAAAATGGCATTTAAATGGAATCATATAACTCTCGATGTTTATTGCAAATGCTTAATAATGTAGCTCACAAGTAATGTAATGTATCAGATTTAAATGTGCATCATATTAAAGTCTGCACACGTAGAGACGGTTTGATTATTGTTTTGAAACAAGATGAAATGTAGTGCTTGCAGATGCAACTTATTAATGCATGTTTCATTTGATGTCAAAGACCTAGCAGGAGTATTTATTCTCCCAAATGATGAAAGGCCTATTTGTTTTCCTTATGTTAGCTGGTTTGTGTAGGCCCAAAATTTATTTTCCCCTGGTAAAGCTCTCATTTGGAGGCAGTCATTGAAATCTATGCGCGTACAAGGTTGTTATGTTCTCATCTTTCTGTTGCAGGTGCAAGGACACCGTCCTTGTTAGTTAGACTAACGCCTTTTGTTTTAGGAGTTAGGTATGGAAGAGACCTGTTACAAAGTATTCAGGAATGCTGATAATTGGGTGCCGATATTCTTTCTCGCTGAAGAAGCCTAAGACCTAAGGACACATCAACCGTTGTTGGACCGAGTACAAGTTTTGGTGGAAAGTTACCTACGAGGGGTGCCTGGCCAGAGCAGGTGTTTCAGGGGCGTGTTCTATCAATGGTGCATTTTGTATTAGGGACAGAGCCCTGAGGGTGGAGAGGGCAGAAGTTGAAGGGTTGAAGGAAGGGATGGATTCTATCAGAAGGAGATCATAGAGCGAACTCTGTAGCTTTTGGCTACTGACCCTTACAGTGTGAGTGTACTTCTCAGGAAGTCTTCACGAGCTGACACCTTTTCTTGATCTTGCCTGGGAAATGCTAAGTAGGGATGCCACTTTAGTGATAGTGTAGGAACAGATGGATTTCTTTTACATCCACTAATGAAGACTAATATAGATGTTGGGGCATTTATTGCCTGTCTAGTATTTTTGGAGTTGCTCATTCTTTTTATGCTGCACCGGATTAGACTGATTAGTAGGATGAACTTTGTATTAGTGCCTATGTATTTTTTCAACCTCGTCATGAGGTGCTTGTATGTTCAGTTATTTTTGGCTTTGTAATAAAACCCCTAAATTGGAATTCAGAGTCAGTGATCCTTTCCAAGATTTATTTGATTGGTCCATGCTAGTTTAGTTGTGAATGTATTGGTTTTCTCCCCTTTACACTTTTCAGCAGGTAATAAAGATCCAGTTAACCGAGGATTCCTAGAGAACTTTTATAGTAGAATCCGACGTTATCACAGACATGAGGCAACTTGCAAAGAACATATATCTATCACCTAAGGACAGGGGATTCCTACTATGCATACCAAGATCTCACAATCGGCGGCCTCGCGATCCCATACGGATCCAGACCTTTCTGCCTATACGACAGTATCACAAGTGGCGGCCTCGCGGTCCCCTACGAATCCAGACCTCTCTGCCCATACGACAGTATCACAAGTGGCGGCCTCGCGGTCCCATACGAACCCAGACCTCTCTGCCCATACGACAGTATCAGCACAATCGGCGGCCTCGCGATCCCCTACGAATCCAGACCTCTCTGCCCATACGACAGTATCACAAGTGGCGGCCTCGCGGTCCCATACGAACCCAGACCTCTCTGCCCATACGACAGTATCAGCACAATCGGCGGCCTCGCGATCCCCTACGAATCCAGACCTCTCTACCTAGACGGCAGTCTCATACGACAGTTCATCCTATGATCACCATAACATACAAAAAGGGAATCAGTCTCACTATTCATCAGATCACACAAGGATTGCCAGTTCGGGCATAGCCTGTTCTCGGGTTTGAGGGGCTCCTCTTTCCCTTATTCAGTTACCACTTACCTGATCAGGGTTAACATCTGTTCATGTAGCCGCAGCTGACTAGAAGAATAGGCTACCCTCTTATACAAGAACACGCAGCACATGTTGGTTCACTACAAACTGCATACTTTATTACTCATTGCATACACAATCACATAACATTACGATATAACACATAACCTGCAAGGAAAAGTGAAAGATTAAGTTGTACACTCTAATAAGAAAGGGTCGACATCACCTTAGTAGTATGTAGCCTGCACTCAGTGGTCATCTAGGCTCCCTTCTCGTCTGTGCCTCGGCTCGCCTGGAATCACCCTTCTCCGAGTCACTGGGACCTCTTCCTTATCGGCTACTCTCTCCTCTCTGGTTATTCTGTTAGGAAAGCATCTGTCTCTCAGTTCTTCTCCGCCTTCAAGATGGCGTCTGTCTTCCCTGGAATAAGTAGTAGCTTTACTGCTAACGGCTAGATGCCGCCTACGGACTGAACATGTAACTGCCTCCGACTTTCACTAATATAGAGGTGCATTTCCTCATGGAAAATTCCGGCCCGTAACCTGCCGCCCACCAAATTCTTGTACCTCCCCGTACCAAGGACACGTTCCCAGCCGGCCGGCCTGATGTAGTGTCTTCGGCATGAAGAAAAATACAATCCTTCGATAAGGGCCGGCCTGAACCGGTTCTCTCCAAGCGAATAACACCTCATAACTAAAACATTACTCTTGACCTAGAAGAATCCCAAGCTGCCGGAGCAGAAAGAAAGATGGAGTCTCTCCCGTTTGAGGCCTACCAGGCCTGAATTCAGCACGGCTCCATGAAATACCCTCACTACAGGACAGGTTATCCCTAATACTAACAAATCTATCCCCTAGGCTATGTGTGCAAGCCCTGATCTATGGGGAAGAGCACAGAATCATGTCGAAGTGCCTAGTAAATAGGCTCCATTCACTACTCTAACCCTTAGGCTTGAATGGTAAGAGACTGAAGTCACATTCAATCACTTGTTAACACAAGAAGGCCAGGAAAATCGAGCAGAACACTCACGAAGGACATTGTGATATTATTGCCACTAAAAGAGCTCTCCGAGGCTAAGTTTGGTTTCCATAGTTCGATGAAAGGGTTGAAAAGGAACTCAAGCCTGTCATCTATGCAACTGCCTTTCTACAAATATTATTCAACATACTCTTAACATGTCAGAATTTCATAAGCATTCATGGGAGAGAATAGACATTAATTTCTTTGGTCCATTTGATTATGAATATCATCTGATGGTAATTGTGGGTGAGTACTCAATTATCCCATTAGTTGAGGATTCCACCCCACGAGCCTATCGTTCAACACCTCACTCGACCACAGGTGAAAGTCCTGGGACTTTGATGTTTAGGAGAGTGATGTCAACCAACAAAAGAGAAGAAAATGAGAACACAACTCATACAAAGGACTTGGTTAAAAAGCAGAAATTTAAAGCCTATGCAGATGATAGAGCATTGTGATATTCTGAAAATTGTAGGGGTACATTAAATTCATGAATAGTCGTACCCGCATATAATATTATGTGTGTTAATTTTAGTTAGTATATTGTGTTGTAATAACCAATGGAAAATGAAGATTTAGAATGAGTCGTGCCATTCAAGAAAAGTAAAATGGCATTTAAATGGAATCATATAACTCTCGATGTTTATTGCAAATGCTTAATAATGTAGCTCACAAGTAATGTAATGTATCAGATTTAAATGTGCATCATATTAAAGTCTGCACACGTAGAGACGGTTTGATTATTGTTTTGAAACAAGATGAAATGTAGTGCTTGCAGATGCAACTTATTAATGCATGTTTCATTTGATGTCAAAGACCTAGCAGGAGTATTTATTCTCCCAAATGATGAAAGGCCTATTTGTTTTCCTTATGTTAGCTGGTTTGTGTAGGCCCAAAATTTATTTTCCCCTGGTAAAGCTCTCATTTGGAGGCAGTCATTGAAATCTATGCGCGTACAAGGTTGTTATGTTCTCATCTTTCTGTTGCAGGTGCAAGGACACCGTCCTTGTTAGTTAGACTAACGCCTTTTGTTTTAGGAGTTAGGTATGGAAGAGACCTGTTACAAAGTATTCAGGAATGCTGATAATTGGGTGCCGATATTCTTTCTCGCTGAAGAAGCCTGAGACCTAAGGACACATCAACCGTTGTTGGACCGAGTACAAGTTTTGGTGGAAAGTTACCTACGAGGGGTGCCTGGCCAGAGCAGGTGTTTCAGGGGCGTGTTCTATCAATGGTGCATTTTGTATTAGGGACAGAGCCCTGAGGGTGGAGAGGGCAGAAGTTGAAGGGTTGAAGGAAGGGATGGATTCTATCAGAAGGAGATCATAGAGCGAACTCTGTAGCTTTTGGCTACTGACCCTTACAGTGTGAGTGTACTTCTCAGGAAGTCTTCACGAGCTGACACCTTTTCTTGATCTTGCCTGGGAAATGCTAAGTAGGGATGCCACTTTAGTGATAGTGTAGGAACAGATGGATTTCTTTTACATCCACTAATGAAGACTAATATAGATGTTGGGGCATTTATTGCCTGTCTAGTATTTTTGGAGTTGCTCATTCTTTTTATGCTGCACCGGATTAGACTGATTAGTAGGATGAACTTTGTATTAGTGCCTATGTATTTTTTCAACCTCGTCATGAGGTGCTTGTATGTTCAGTTATTTTTGGCTTTGTAATAAAACCCCTAAATTGGAATTCAGAGTCAGTGATCCTTTCCAAGATTTATTTGATTGGTCCATGCTAGTTTAGTTGTGAATGTATTGGTTTTCTCCCCTTTACACTTTTCAGCAGGTAATAAAGATCCAGTTAACCGAGGATTCCTAGAGAACTTTTATAGTAGAATCCGACGTTATCACAGACATGAGGCAACTTGCAAAGAACATTGAGTTCAAGAGTGGAGATCTAGTGATTACCCAACAAATGCGAAATTGGAAATCTGAAGCTTCATAGGATGCCGAACGTTCCTATGTTGTGTCCACCAAGGGACACGTAATGAGTGACCAGCGTCCTGGAAAGTCTGTTACGAGAGACTCTTCTCACTTTCGTCATTTGATTAATCAATCTTCTGATTGAGATTGTGCAGGAAAGAATTAACCTGAAAATTCAGTGACTACTGTTATCTCTTCAATGTCTTAGAAAATCTCTGACACTGAAAATGACAGCTCCCAGCTTCAAATAACCAGATCAGGTGAAATAATTAAAGCACCAATAAGGTTGATTGAAGAGATGTAATTATACATACATATTTACAAACTGATTTGTAAATGTTTACATTTTTTAATTTAACACAGGGGGAGATGTAGTGTTTTGCGAGTTTTAGAACGGAACCCCTTTAGCTCCTAACGGACTCGGTAGAGTTTTGATGTAGGTGTCAGAGCGCAAAGCCACGAAAGCTTGTTACATGTCGTAGAATAAAGATGTGTAATACTAAGCTCTGTATGTGGTGTAGTCATTGGCAGGTACCAAGGCTGCAGAGGACGCTACATTGTGCATTTCCCAAAGTGCATTTGGGCAATATACTGCCACACAAGCCAGCAAAAATGTGCAAAATGACGAAAGCAAATATTGGGAGATCGATGTATATAGGTGTTATATTCAAACTAACTTTAAACATATAATCCCCTGGCTTTTTCTGTAATACTTGAAGCCACAGGGACAAAAGAGCACAATCGAAGGAGAAAGGTGAGAGTCTACATGTTCCCCACTAACTAAGACAATGGTTAATTGGTCCTTGATGTAAAAGATGCCCTTGCAAAACTCTTTGACCCTTAGGGTAACTGTGTCCAAGCAGTCAAGGCTTAGCTAAAACAAGGTGGTGCGGGGCTGAGGCAGGGTACAGTACAACACAATAATAAGGTTTCCAAAAACATGTGACTACCCAAGGTTGCGAGTTTTTGTACAGACTCAATACTTTAAATGCTATCAGAAGGCATACGTACATTTACAGTACTTTAATACTCAATACTATGGTAGGGCTGTAACACCACAGTGATAGAGTCAAAGCCCTTTTACCTGATCTCTATAAACATTTGTAGTCCCTAAATGATCATGGATACCATACTTCTCCTGCAAAAGAACACAGCTTTACCCAACGCAGTTATGTTTAAAATATTTACGCATTTCACACAGTGTTCACAGATCTATGCTATTCACAGTCTCTACTTGAACATCATATGATAAAATATGAGAACACAATCCTCCCACCAAAAACCTGGTTACTTTATGTTGCGTTTGCACACCTATATCATTCATGATCCTGGTGAATACGAACACTGAAGTCTAGTAAAAAAAAAGAACATGGTGGCAAATGGAAAGCAACCTTATATTTTGGTTTGCAGATACTGGTAATCAGTAGCTGTAAATATGGTTGTCTGCTAAATGTTGGTGTAAGTGACTAGAAAATATCAAGGACAAAAATACTGACGTTGTGTCTAGAGTCATAAATATCAACAATAAAAATGTAGAACACTGCACTATAGTCAAAAAATAAGTGAGTATATTGAATCTTAAATATTATACAATATATTAACTTTAAAATGCATATTACCTTACAAAGGAATAATTTACATTCGAAAAAACAGATATTTATAATATTAAATATATAAAGAATTATAGTTATAAACATGGCATACAAATATATAGTTCAAAATAATTATTAGAATTAGTTAAACAAATTTTTAAAATACTAATAAAAATCATTATAATAAGAAACACTAGATATTAAAAAATAAATAATGTATACACTAATAACATTCAAAAATAAAGTACTAAATAGACTAATTTGCAAAAATGAAAGAATAAAAGAATTTAGATTGAACTAACTTTTAAAATAAATATATATTAAAACAGCCTACAAAAAGAAAGCATAACATTAGACTTGGAGAGGCAATATTCAGAACTCAGGGGCAAAAGTGCTGGACTTTGGAAAGTTAGATTTACTATTCCCTCTCAAACATAGGCAGAGTAGGGAAAGCATTGGACCTTTGAGGGGTTAAACACACTTCACCTAAGCAACAGTATGCAAAGTGTTGGACTTTGGAGGTGTCAGATTTGCATTTCTCACTCCACCCTGAACTACAGTAGAGAAAATATTGGACTATGGAGTAGTCAGGTTTACTATCCCACTCCACCCTGACCAACAATAGGGAAAATGCTGAACTTTGGAGGGGTCATAGTTACTATTCTCACCCTAACCTGAGCAACAGTATTGAAAGTGATAGAATTTGGAGGGGTTAGATTTACTATTTCCACTCCGACATAAGCAAAAGTGAAAAGTGTGCAATTCTAGAGGAGTGAGATCTATTATTGCCACCCCAGAATATGCAAGTTTCGGAAAATATTAAGATTGAGAAAGCTCCGGTTTAATTTTATTACCAGAAAAAATTAAAATACACATTGTTTACAAATATTTTAAAAAACAATACAATTATTTATTAAACAAAAGGTAAACCTAAAGTAAAAATTAATATCCATATCATCAAAACATGTAATCACCCAATCATCCAACAAAGCAATTATCAAGTAAAGCAATGTATTATATTGTTAAAATTATTCCTTAAATACCATAGCATTTTGACACATTACCAGCTCAACCATTAATGGTAAATCTCGTTATGCACCAAAATCCATGTTTGGATGCGTGGGAACACTCAGGCTCTACCCATGGAAAGCCTCCCTACCGCAGATTATTGCAAGTGTTTTTCTAGATTTATCAAGCCATGCAGGGCCACTAATGTCACTTAGGTTTTGGGTCAGCCTTGCGTGGTGCAAGGGTGACGCAAAAGCTAGATAATTCTGGCCCGATATTCTTATCTTTTATTTTCATTCCCACAAATTTTTTTTATATCTTGCTATTTTTCACACAATATTTATGTCTCACGATATTTTTCACACAATATCTTGTCAGAATACCGCAATTATGACTATCTCGTGACCTGTGGGTCCTAATGCAGGGTTCCAGTGACTTCACACTAAGTGGAACTGACTCAGAAGAAAAGAAGGGGTGTAGACTGTAGTCTAAACAGGAGGATTAGAGTCACTGGATTCTAAGATAAGACGGACATGCTGTGGGACACTGCGGGCGTGGGCGGGGTGGTTTCTCAAAGACATAAGTCAACCTGGTGCCTGACCTGTGCACACAAAACCAGAACTAGAACCCACAACAACAATAACATATTTTGCAAGGGGGAAGGTTACCTACAAGAACAGTCACCACTCAGTTCACCTGCACTTGATGGTGTAGACATGGAGTCAGCATTAAAAACCTTTTATATCAAAGAAAATAAGACCAGCTTTTTGCAAACACAAAAATGTAAGAACCCAAATGTAGCTTTCCAACTATCCCTAGATGAGAACCATCAGAGAGTTGCGGCACTGATGCACAAAAACCAGCATCACTCAGAAAGTTCAGCAGAACCTCTGTAAGGGCTAGGAAGAGAAGTCTGAAGGGAGAAATTGCTGCATCAAGCCGCCAGAGATATCTTGTATTGCAGAATCTTAATCAGACGGCTTGAGAGAGTGGAAGGAGGTCAGGAGAGCTAGCAGCTTATTGAATCTATAAATAACTTAGATGTTGCACCACTAGAAGCAGTATCTCACAGCCATGCAGTGCCTCGGCCAGAGAGAGACATAATAAATGCATGGGAATGGGTGAAAATGGCGGCTTTCTGTCAGGGCCGTTTCTAGGTGTTTTGCCGCGCTAGGCGATAATTGAAAAATGCCGCCCCCTCCTATTTACTACCATCACTATCTCCCCCTGTCATCCAAGCTAGAAGAATGAATGCATTAGATATTCCCAAACTCATGTTTTTGCCGCCTTCCCCCTTTTGCCTCCCTAGGCGGCCGCCTAGTCTTTGCTAATGGTAGAAACGGCCTTGCTTTCTGTATTAAGTGAGAGAATAGGAACACCATGCATGCACTCTGTGCAGGTCATTCTCTGCCTGGGATGTATTCCCTTGTATTGATCCCTGCTTGAAAGTGTCAGTGTTCATACGAACAGACGACCTGATGGGCTTATTGATTATTTGATTGATTAATTAAAACTAACCAAGCCAGTGATTGAATCTGAGTCAATTTGGTGGAGCCTTGGCCTGAGCATATAATGAAATGTAAATTCAGATATTTAGTGTGTAATGGAACAAAAGTGCTTTCCAGACCTCAGTTTCGGGTAGCTTCTGCCCCTGTCCTCCCCCCATTCAGGAAAAAGTCATTCATATTGAGAAAGAGCAAATTCAGTGGAGTCGAACTTCTGCTGACATATTCTGTAAATTCAAAGTTGCAGGACGAAATACATATTTCTGTCTGTGATAGGTGGAGCAGATTACCGAAAAGGCCTTGCCTCTAAGCAGCATTCAATGAACACCCTTGCGAGTAGCTCGAAAGACACAAGGGTTAAAGAAGCTGATATGCAGACACAGTCCCAGCAATGCATTAGATTTGGGCTGAAACATGTTAGCCGCAAATTCGACAACAGGGGCGTTTCAGATATCAAATTAATCGCTCCCTTATTAGAATGGGGCACAATTTACAGGATCATTTCGGGTTATGTTGTGTTTATTTATTGGCACTGTAGAAATGAACACACACTATGCATAAAAACAAGTAGCTCAACAAACCATTAAACACTTTCAACTACAACCCAAATCACACAAAAATGTGGATAGCCACATCCAGGAGACCAAACCAGACCAGGAGCCAGGATTCTGCCAGAATGGAGATTACACATTGCAAGAAGGTAAAAAACAGAAGCAAGCCTTCACAATTTATGCTTCTAACATTTTTAACAGCATCCCTAACAATATCAAATCAGCACCAACTCTCCTACAGGTCAGAAAAAAGCTGAAGGCGCATCCTTTCGAGGAGCACTACCCCTGACATAAAACTCTACACTTCACCATTACCCAATAATTGTACTTTTCCAGGAGAAATGTCTTCTGTTTAGCGCTCCATTGTTCTTGATCTAGGTTCACACTTTAAAAATCCCAAGACATGCTGGTTAGAAATACAGATTTTTAGTCCATTTATGAAACTAATCAAAATCGACTTCCCAACGGCGGATGGTATGCATGGTCAAAATGGGCGTGGCCTCACCATTCAGAGAAGGAGAAGAAGGGTGGAAAAACACAGAAGCATCTCGCTTAAACGACTGGCTGCTCTGTGATGAAACCAGATGTAGATGGATGGGTTTGGGGTTTCAGTTGTGCATGCTTAGGCTGGGTGAGGTTTCACTTGCCCTAAAGCAAAAGGCCAGAGCACCTACGTAAATAATGGGGCGTGGCCATTCTACAGTGCCATGGGGAATGTATGACTGGGGGCGTTTAGCCATTTGGCCCAGGACGGAGTCAGTTCTGCAGGGCACCATAGCAGCACGTATGAGCAAGGGGCAGGGCTCATACATGCTGTGAATGGTGATAAGAAGTGAGGTTGGAGTCCAACCTCACTGGATGTTGGGAAGGGCTGGGGAGGAGTCCGGCAGCAATGTTATTTCGAGTTTCGTCCTCACCTCTTCATCCTCTGATCCTGGGCAAATCACTTAGGGACCTATTACAAGTCTGGCAGGTACTGTTAGACTCGTGGTCGGACCGCCCTGGGACCACCGGCTCCGCCGTTCCCTGGCATAGGATCGGTGGTCAGAGGCCTCAATATGCTTGGTGAGACCGTCAGGGTCCCAACAAGTGTTTCCTCTCAGCCAGGCTTTTCATGGCAGTTCCACCACCATGGAAAGCCTGACGGAGAGGAAACAAAGGCAAGTGGGCCCTACAGGGCCCCCCTGTGCTTCAAACATATGTGGGTGCAGATAGGTTCCTGCACTGCATAGACTTTCAAGTCCATGCCATGCAGGAACCTTATAGTGTGGTCCCATCGCGGTGCCTTTTTTAATGGCACCGCCGCCTTTAAAAGAGGCCTCGCTATGGGATCGCCATGCCGCTTGTCTGCCAGACTACGAAAAAGTTGTAATCTGACAGGCGGTGCGAGACTTGGCGGTGTGGTGGGGTGGTGGTTTGCACCGCCATGCTACCGCTCCGCCAAAAACTCGTAATGAGGCCCTTAGTCTCTCTTGTGCCTAAAAAGAAATGAATGTGCCTTGCGTAATGTAACTTGAACAGTGCTCCAATACCTTCAGGACGAGATAGTGCTATAAAAAAACTGCACAGAAAGAAAACCCCAGCTGAAAAGGAAACAGCAGCACTAGATCCGCTGCCAATTGACCATGGTCAGCCTCAGAAACTCCTGCTGCAGTCTGGAACCGGAGGCCTCGCCTCAGGCCCCTCTTCCCTGAATGGCCCCACCCAAGATTGGAACACGTGGCACTAGGCAGGCAGTGAGGGGTCCGGGTGACAGACCTTAGCTGGCCTACGTAGAGTTCAGTGAATGGAAAGAGCGGCGACCACAGACTCAGGCTCCCTCTACCTTTGCACAGAATATACGGAATAACAAATATATAGCCCTGTTATGGAGACAGAGAATTTGATACAAGTGTCTGCAGAAATAGTGGAAAAACTAGAGGCAAAGAGGGAGCGGGAGGGGCAGAGGCAGCAGTGGAGGGTCTCCAAGTGTGTCCGTGACACGCCCAGTCTGTACCTCATCATCCGTTAGAGTTTTACTCCCTGTGGCCATGAGCAGCTCCTGGCCTGGGCAACACAGGGCTTTGCTACACTAATACCATGATAGGCAGCTAAGCTGCCTTGAAGCACAACAACCAAACGCCACAGGAGTGTCAGATTTGAACAAGTGGTCTAAACACGGCTTTGCTACTGGGGCAAAGGGTGTGCACAAACAGCATGACAACATTTGTCTGAAGCTCCAAAAATGCCCCTTGGGCTGCACCCGGGGAATCAATGCCTGTGCATGATTCTGGGGAATCGGTGCCCGTGCATGATTCTGTTCTGCCACCCCTTCTTGGAAAGATACTTTATTTGTGGTGCTCACAATTACAAAGACGGGTGTACATTGATGGCTAATTAATACTTTTTTTTTAGGAATCAAACAGATGCATTGGAAAGCCCTGGCAACACCATCAGTAACAGAAATCATGAAATGATCCATTTGGTGAGTTACCGAAATACTAAAATCTATAAAGAGTCATTGTCCAGTAAGGACTAGTCTGTGATCTCTAGAGCTGACTGTCCATCAGCCCCTAATTCTTGCATTCTTGGGCCCATTGTGATGAAAGCTCATTAGCCATCCTGTGCAGACATGGAACCAGCCCAGCTAAAGAAAGGCATTATTGAGATTTGCAGTTCTAACACCATAAAACACAGTCACTGTGCTGGCATATAGTATTGGTTCTTTCAAACCCCACCCTTAACTGATGGGGGCATCCATGCATATAGGATGCCATTGTTCTTCAGGGTCAGAAGCTCCTCAAGCTGACCTGTGGAGTGTTGGGTAGAAAAAAGCTGCATAGTTCAGGGACATTTGTCGCTTCCGTTGTAATTTGTTTTAAACCAAATGGCCTGGGGCCATTGGTACGATGCCCTAAATATACCATTTAAACCCATGTTTTTGAACATTTCTTTTATGGGAGAATGCACTTCCTGTAAATCCCTTTCAGTTTAGTTTCACTTGCATTTTCAACTCAAAACTCACCTTTACACCACACCACTTTTAGAATGCACCAGCCGCCACTGGACTTCACCCTTATGGAAAAAGTAAGCAGCCTCGATTCACCACCACAGATGTAACGCTGTCCCCAGAGGCCACAGATCTAGTTTTGAATAGGACCAGCATACACAGGTGAGTGAGGTATGGCTGTGATGATACATGAAATATAGACATGGCTGTCCAGAAATCAAATTTGCTGGTGTAGACTGTTTTAGGCATGCATGACGATGCTGTTTCCAACTAAATTGTCCTTTGTTTTCCTATGGGTAGCCATCAGGCAAGCTGCAGGGAGGAGAACAACAGACCAGAAGTACTATAGTGTTTGTTTTGGTGTTCCTATGACAACTCAGGTATGAGGATTGCCAGATCATTGCTAAACATGGAGACATTCACTATGTGCAGCATTTTGGTACACTGTATGCATTTGTAAATGCTATTTGCGACTGTAATTTTCCACCAATTCTCATTCTGTGGCTAAGTATTAAGAATCTACCCTTGCAATGTTTTTTTAGCTCTCAAGTTGAAGTTAGGTGTGCAAATATGTTTGACAATCGGACTTAAATGGCAGTTTTATTTAGTAACCACAATGCAAGTCAGTATTTCAATAGGAATGGTGAGTTGAAATTACAATTGTTAATTTTCCACTTTGTTGGAGAGCTAAATTTACAATAGAATGTTCAATTTTATTGAATATTATATGAAAAGGTTTTCACTGCCCCTAAGCAGACTTACAGCCCTCCGTGGTCCATACAGCTGCCACCAAAGAGATTCACAAAATAAAAAGGAAGGCTAATCATTCTGAAATGTAATGTGACTTGTCCATCTCATTAAGAAAAAGAGATGAACCAGTAATCTGGTTGCCACATTGCAAACCTTCAGATAAGCGCCAAGAGACCAGTGGTGTTTGCACGCTCTAAAAATGTAATTAACATAACATAACACTACAGTGAGACATTTCACATAGACTGGTGCAAGACTCCTTAACCTACTCCAGATACAACATCAAAATGTCAAATTCCATCCAGTGACACCTCTTTCTTTTATTTATTTCTCCAAATGAGTTTTTATTGCTTTTAAAATGTCAAATAGAGTAATAAGTATCAGCCACAATGCGCACTTTCTACACCCTTTCCCTTCCCACCCTCCCCTCATGAATGTCACTACTCTAGATTAGACAGTCTTAAAGAGTGCACTTACAGTAGGACTGAGAAGAGACATTGTGATCTTCTGAATTATTACTCCAGTCTTCCCACCAAGGGTTGCTCAGAAAGTAGCCCTGTCTCTCTCCATCAGCAGAGCTCACGATATTCAGAACCCCCTGAGATAGATAGTCCATCAGTGATTTCCACCTCCCTTTAAAGAGTAGATGGTTTCCGATACTATTGCTGTTGAGCCGTTCCATTACTACTATGTTCCAAAGTCTTCGATGCCAATGGGTATGCAAGGGTGGCTCCTCCTTCTTCCACTGAAATGAAATGGTTAACTTCACAGCTCCGAAACATTGACAAATGAGATGTCTTTCAGACAGTGGCAGCTGCCTCGGAACAGGGGTGGTGGGGAAGGGGGAATGGGTTAAAAAAAAATATTCAAAATAAACTTACCTTCTCCGCCGCGCTATCGCCCACCTCTCCCGCGGCCCCTCCTCCGTCCTCGGTCTGCTGAAAGCACCCAGGCTTTCAGACTCTCCCAGCCAATCATGACACTGCAGGAGCAGTGTCGTGATTGGTCTGAGCATCCTGCTTGGATGCTCAGGCAGTGCCTGGGAGCCTGGGCATTTTCTCCACTGGGCTGTGCAACACAGCCCAATGGAGAGCATGCCAAGTGCGCATGACGGTTTGGCCAGCCCTAAAGCAAATCACTCCTCCCCAGCTCTGGCGTCACTGAGCCAGCCCCGCCCTGACTCGCGCATAGAAAAATAAAATGATAATAACGTTCTGTTATTATCGTTTTAATTTTATTTTTTGCACTGCTAGCTGAAATAGCAGTGCTGCGATGCTCCTCTACCTAAACAGAAGAACCGCCACTGCTATCAGACTAGGAGATACTCTTATATCCAGCCAGCCAACACAATACAATTTCTTTGAGATCCAGGGTGGAAAAAAAGTATCACAGCATTCCGTTCAGAGCTTTCACCACACCTACCCAAATCCAATATCTTGAGGACAAGCCCAGCATATGTGTACAGTCTCATCTCCCATCACATCTCCTCCAGCGATCTGATCTACTAGTGGGATTCATACAGTGTAGGCACACCGGTGTATGATGCCAATAATGGTGCATTTTTGAGTGCATCTCATAATTTGTAAATAAGTCAATCAGTTAAGCACATCTGTCCTCAAAGCGCCCTGCTCTCAAGGTGCTATTGACGTGTTCAAAGATATTCCGCAAGCTGTCATTTGTGAGCATTTAGAGATGGGAATTGAGCCCACAAGTAGTTCATACATGTTTTAAATTGTGCTGTTCAATGCCAATGATTTAAGCAATAAGGACTTTACTGGCTACCTCTTTCCCTGATGATTGAGGACCCAGTGCCTCAGCTGGACATAGCAAAGCCTCTCTGTCTCATCAAGATGAGAATCCCTTTTATATTGCATGCATGATCTAACGGAATCACATTGAAGTAAGTCAACAATTGCTCTACATTCCCCTTCTCTCCACTAATGAAAGGGTCCCTCCAATATGGCTTAGGAAAATTTACTGTTAAAATGTGTTTGAGTGTATGGAGATGGGAATGTTGAAAGAGTCGTCCCTACTGAGAACCTGGCCCACACATGGAGGGTTGTGTCTGCTGGGATGCAAAGATAGAAAATGCATGATATTTTGACTCCTCTATAGCCAAACCAAGGGGCATATCTACAAGGCGGTGATAGAAAATTATCACCGCTTTTGCGGCCGTTTTCGGCCGGAAAGCGGCGATAATTTTATCGCCTAATCAGCAAGGTCACGCTATTGCGTGAAACCTTGCATTAGCGCACTAATTCTTAACGCCCAGCTTTGCATCTCTAATGAGATAGAAAGTGGGCGTTCCTGACCTGACATGACTGGAGAAATGACGTTAAGCGACATTTCTCCTATCATCAAGCCCCACACAATGAAGCATAGCGGCAAGAAAAGTAGCGATAACCCCTGTTATCGCTACTTTCCTTGCGCCTGCTTCAGGACTAACTTAGCCATGATATCCTATGTAAGGTGGATATCATGGCTAAGTATGTGAGGCCCTATCATCAAGCAAACGCCAAACTCCGTGAGATTAACACTGGGTTTCCAGCGATAATCTCACGTTTGGCAGTCAACGCTAGGATTTTTATCGCTTTTGAGATAAGCGTTGCTAATAGCACGCTATCTCAGCGATAAAAATCCACCCTAGCCGACGATAATTATCCTAGCGCTAAGTGCGCTTAGTGATAATTATCGCCGGTTGTTGCTGATATGCCCCCAAGTCCCACAGGGGTCCATTAATTTTACCATGATCCACTATCACTCAGTAATTGTTCTTGTCTGTCTCAGAGTTAGGCCACTCCTCCACAACTTTTAGTTGTGTCACAGCATAGTACATATGAAAATTTGTCAGTGTCTGTCCTCCCTTTAATCGTGTCTGGTGTAACAAAGGTAGTATGATTATAGGTTGCCAGTTATTTCAGATGACACCTGGTGTAGGTATTTGCAATCAATCAAAAAACCTGTCCCCAACTTTGATTAGAGGTACCTGAAAAAAGTATAAATCCCTTGGAAAAAAAATGATTGTTACTCAATAGATTCTTCCATACAGTCAAAGGCTTCTCTGCATATAAATACAAATTCGAGAATCTGCTTCCTGTATACCTTATCAACAAATGGATTGTGGCTCTTATATTGCCATGCATTTACATGTTCTAAATGAAGCCGCATTAGCCAGGTTGGGCCAGGCAAGGCAGCACCATTAAAGTCTAGAAGCCAACCATTTTGTAAAAAGCTTGGCATTCACATTAAGGAGAGCTAGAAGTAGGTCTAAGGGAGGAGCAGACATGTATGTTTCTATCAATCTCTACAAAAAGTCAAATGGGACCTATTCAAATCCAGGGTATTCATTCCGAGTTATGAAGGCTCTGTAATCTACTTAATCTCAATCCGTGCTAGTTTAATTCAATACAGGAACAGTAATGAATACTGAGCATCAAATAATCAATATTGATATATGGATAATCAATAAATAATGAGCTGGACAAGTACTGAAAAGTAGTAGGCAATCAAGTATGTCATGTCTTATGCTTATTTGGTCCATTGTCCATACACCTATCTTCTATGATTTGATTTTTAATTTTTAAAGCATGGCAATTACTCATAGTCACAGCAATCCAAGCAAACAGGTGTAAGCAAACAACATCAAGCTAGTTCTTAAACAATGCTTTACAGGTTGCACCTCTCTTTTTCCAGAATGTAAAGCACTTTTACATTCAAAGATGCAATTTCACGACAGCATCAATTTGAAAGATTAGATAAGCGTAAACCTACTTTTCAGGGAGTGATGGAGTTGGAAGCCTGACTGAATTGGGTTAAGAAGGTTACTGGAGGAAAGGTAAAGAGTGAGCCAACTGGAGACCAATCATTACAGTATCATGGAGAGAAAAGGCGATTTGAGATACTGGACAACATCTTGGGGATGATGTATCAGCAGCAGTTGTTTTGAGAAACGGTAGAAGAGTTGCTGATTTGAAGCAAGTTGGATATGTGCCAGTTGTAAGGGAATGGTAAAAGAGAGAGGTGAAACGGAGCAATGGATGTGAAGGCTACTGGTTTGTAAGTTTGACAACTGAAAGGATCAGATGATGCACTGGGCTGGTTGAATGCTTTGCTAATATAACTCAGTTCTTAGGAGCATGTTATAGTGAAATGTGCTAGTTAGATGAAGTTGGGATGATGGGGATGTAAGGGAGTTGATGGAGAGTCAGAAGCAAGGTCAGGCTGGCCTCAGATCTATCAGATAGTGCCCAATGGGATGGTCTGACAAATCAGTGAGTGGGCAGGTCTTTTAGCAGTTTTGTGCCTGTTTTATTGCCAGGTGGCCAGTGTTTTTAATGTTGATTTCTCCAACATTATCACAAACACTGCCTGCAGCAAACACAAATGCATGTAGTTTCTCATACCATGCAAAATACCCATGCAGTATGCCATTAAAAATTTCAAAGCTGGCTTGATTTGGAAACATTACCTTCTTTTTGGTAATAGGGGCCACATTTATTTTGGTGCCTATTTTTTGTCCACGTCAGAACGTGGTCAGAAGTGTGGTCAGACATTCCTTATTGTTATGATCTTGGAGGAGGAGAAAAAGGAAATAAATTGGCTGATATATATGGGTCATTAATGTGGAGGGGACAGTAGGATCTTTAACATGAGTTTCAGAAGTAATGTGACGTGGTACTGAGGGTCTGAAGATGCAGCATTGTCAAGGGTGTTGGATTGTGTTCTCAAGACCTATTTGTATTCCTAAGGTTAGAAATGATCTTGTCATTCACTATTTGCCTATTAACACTCACATTTTAGCTTTATGGGTTCGAATACTAGGAGGTATCCAAGGTTGTGGCCAACATGCAGTAGGGAAAAAGGTGCACACTGAATAGTGTATATTCAATGATTTTTTATGAAGTCACTAATAGTGGACACATTATGTGTTGTGTTGAATGCAAGAGAGCTGATAATGACATAGTCTATAGAAATAAAGGTTCCCCATATATTAACAAGTTGGCACCCCATTACATCCCCACAAGGACAATCTGACAGCCATCGTTTACTAGATTTGCCAATAATTCTTCTGATAGAAAGGCATCGTGGGTGAGCAGGGCCCCATACTTTGCAACAGTCTTGACTAGGGCCTCAGCATATCATTTATCTACCTAAAATTCATGAAACTTCAAATGCAGAACTGTTAAGGCAGTCATTAAACTAATGGATTATCCTTTAGACAGTGACTACAGAATGTCAGTTTGCATCAGACGAGCCTCAAATTGCCCTTCATTAGTGAGTTGCCCTGTTATTTCCTGTATAGCCAGCTGCCTGAGGTGCCCATGAGACAGCTTTCAGGGCTTTACACTACACTTAATTAAATACATAAGTGTGAGGTGATGGGTTCTACCCATCTAATCTGCCTGATTTTTCGCTTTTCGATCATCTGGTTTATGATATTTTATTATCGGTGAGCCTTAAAACTGGTGACTCGCCCACGGTAAACACAACTGAGCATGATTACGGCAAGTGTATGCCTTTTAAGGTAAGGCCACTGCAACGCAGCTAGGATAAGGGCCCCTTTGCAGGATACATGTGTGCACACGTGTGAGGTCTGCACATGTAAGACTCCTGCGTGCACAACCCGGTACCTGCACACAGGTAGCCTGGCACAGATGCAACTCTGCAGAACTGGATATTGACCGTGGATAGGCCTCATAATTTTAGTGTACACTCATGGGGAAAGTCAGTGTCGTTTACTGTCTTTTCTGCAGTCACACTCCATTATAAACCTATTGGGAAGACTGCTTTGGAGTGTAGTTTCACTTCTCTTTGGCCTACAGAGACAAGTGATCTTTTTAAATGGGGTGGAACCTGTAGGCCAGACCCAAATCTGAGAGCTCCAAGGTGATATATGCACAACTTATGGGTCATATAGGACTGTCATATTTCCCTGGCTCAGCTCAGGATCAGGTCCCAGGCCTTTTGTGATCTTGCTTTGTCAAGTTCATTACATTTCTCTCCAGCAGCAGGAAAAAAAGGCCTTCCCACACAAAGGGAGCAGTTAACAGTGCTCCATTCAGCCCCTGAGGAGGAAAGGTGTGAGGATAAAGGACCTGCATCAATCAATTGGTTATCTCAGTCTACCGGGGATGGGCCAGACCAAGCCCCCTGAACAAAGGAGGGACAGACCTCCTGGAGCCAACACAGGAGGGGGCTCAGTTTGGAGTGTCCAAAAAGGAATGACCATCCAAGGATTTCCTTCAGTTCTCAAACATTCTCCAGGTTGGAGCATGTGTTCTACTGCTGGCAGGGCAGCACCCTCTAAGGGACAAGTTTATAGCTACAGGGTCTCTGGCCTAAGGATGGTTAAAAAAAGACACAGACACATGGTACTTGTTTAAAAATGATTTATGTAAAGATGGTTACAAAAAGAAAAATTGCTGGACAGAATGTAAACAATGTCATACATTCACCCCAGTACAGAGATCTGGGCCTAAATCCATTGTTTTTTTGCTCACCATGCCATTCCAGTTTGAACTCAGCCATATGCAAATCAGTCTTGACCCTGTGCCCAATGGGAACAGTCCAGCCCGAACTGCCAAGCCAGGTCCTCCTGGGACTGGAAACAAGCATCCTAGGACCGGTTTCAGGGTTTCACCCCTCTTCAGGCAGGATAGCTTGACACTTTGTGTTTGCTTTATTTAAAGATAGTTGGCATAATGATTTGAAATTCTTTATTGAAAAGTGTTCCACATGACAGTTTGACAATGCTTTCTTTCAAAGTACTATTCTCCAGGAGTCTAAGCAAGGCTTTATTCAATTTTCACATGGTTTTCTTAAAGGTTAGTTGATGCTGGCAGTAATTTATATTCCTAAGGGGCCGCAATGTTATATTAAGATGATGTGGGCGCCTTATTGCAATGCCTGATTAGTCAGAATAAGAGAAGAACAGGATGTCACGCTTTATTACTGATAATGCGGTGATGTCATGCTTTATTACTGATAATGTGGGAACATGATTTCAATGCTTGACTATTCTGACTAGGTGCAATAGGATGATAGTTATTGAAGTCAGTGGTTGAATGAAGTAAGACCATGGCATGTGACTTCAATCTTGAAATGCAAACTGACACCCCACAATATGGTTATGTGATGTATTGTACATGAAGGGGTGTACTGTGAACTCTCTGGATTAAAGATGGGTTTTATGAGAAAGTTATCTTTTTTCCTGATCACCCCCATTGTTTTTCTTGGTACTTGTGGTAACTGACTCTGATTGCGCCCTGGGCTCTGCTTACCAGGCTCAGGGCCAGTGCTCTGATTATAAGGACATGCAAATTGGGTTTCCTTATAATTGGTACTGACAGCCTAGCTGTAAATCCGAGTATATAATAAAGCATGTAGGTTTAGAGGTCCAGTAGACTTAATGCAGTTTAGTGTGCACTAATGTGGTGCCTGCTATGATTTTAAAGGCAGCAATGCCTTTCAGGTTGTCTTTACCTTACATTTACATGCAAATTCGACTTTGGATTTAAAGGTACTTCCAAAGTCTCAAACTACCTTATTTGTACATATTAGTCAACCCTAAGTTCTCCCCTAGGTGCCCCTGGGGTAGGGTGCCTTGTAACTATAAGCAAGGACATTATAAAAGATGTTTTATAAGCCCTGGTGAGGGAAAAGTTGGTAATTCAGTTTTCCCCATTGTAGTGAATAGCACCATAGGCTAACATTTATTTTATTTTATTTTTATTTAACTTTTCATTAAGTATTACAATACAGTAATAACAAACATTACCAGCATGTAAATCCTTGCGCATTAAATGTTACAGTGTGCAGCACATTACATATCTTAATCTCCAATATCATATAACCATGTTGTGAAGGTAAACCACAGGTGCAGCTTATACATCAGTTGCTAACAAATCAGGGTGACTATTGAGAGGTTCCCAGAAGTTAGATGGCTTTGACGATGTGGGTAGTTCCTCTGCGTATAATAGAAAATAGTCTCTACAATATACAAAGTCCATTATCCATTGTTTCAGAGTAGGTGATTTTTTACTTTCCCAATGTATCGCCGCTCTGCGCTTTGCAAGGAGCAGTGCTATGGCCGCAAATTTTTTTCTTTACAGATTTCAATGGTAATACATGACTTAGCAGGCATAACTGCGGTGTACACATTAGTTTACAATTCAAAATCTTACTCAGCAGATCCACTACCTGTGCCCAATATGTTTGTACCTGTGCACATCCCCAGGCCATGTGTGCAGAGTCAGCCTGGTCCTGTTTGCATCGTTTACAGATTGCATTGTCTCGTAAACCATATTTGTACAATTTTATCGGGTGTGATAGGCTTGATGCAGGTACTTGTAATGGATAAGACGTAAATTCCTGTTGGGAGTGAGTAAATCCGTTAGTGTACAGCATGCTTGACAGTCCTCTTCGGTGAGTGGGGTATCCAGCAGTGTGTTCCATTTGTCACGCGCTTTTACCGTACCTTCCCCAATCTCTGATTGCATAGCTCTGTAGAGTTTAGTCACCATATGGTGTATGGTTGGACTGGTTATGAGTAATTGTAGCGAGTCAAGTGCAGGGGGCTCTGCAGGGTGTGAACGGTACAATTTCTTCATTGCTTCTCGTAATCTATGATAGGTGAATTTAAATAACATAGATTGGTTATTAACATAAGCCAGATCTGCATGGGTTATGAATGTTCCATAAACATAAAGGTCACCCATCAGGGTAATACCCACTTGTTCCAGCAACTCCATACTTCCTCTGTCCTGAGTGGCTGACAGAGAGGGGTGTTGTGCTAAATGCATATTTGGGGCATAAAGTGGAAGTTTTTTAGCCATTTGGCCAAGTTTTAGCCATGCGTGTGATGTAGTTCGAATTGAGTTTATCTCCTGCCTTGCTAGGTGCGGTCAAATATGCGTCAGGACAGCAGTGAGGTTAATGGGGTTGGCGTCACCATCTTCCACCGCTATGTACGGCATATACTTAATTGGATGATACCAATAGTTACCATATTGGGCTTGCGCACAAAAATAATATATGAATAAGTTAGGGACCGCAAATCCACCCGATGCATATGGTAAAGTTAGTGTGTGTAAGCTTATCCACGCTTGTTTACCTGCCCATATTAATTTTGTTAGAAGTGCCCTTAGCCTGTTGAATATTGGGGTAGGGGGAGTTATTGGAATATTTGTAAACAGATATAGTAATTTTGGGAGAATTACCATTTTTATCAGGGATATTCGGTCTGCCAGTGAGAGAGGGAGTGTGATCCATCTGCTTATTTGTGTTTCAATTCTATCAACAGCAATGCTGTAATTTGTTCTGAGTACAATATCTGGGTCGCAGTGAATCCAGATGCCCAGATATTTAATGGGGTCCGTCTGCCACACTAGTGGAAATTTCAGTGGTTGAGGGCGGGTGGCTTCTGTTAGTGGCAGTATGGCAGATTTATCCCGATTTATTTGAAGGCCAGAATGTCTATAAAATTTAATGTATTGCCTTAGGATAGGGGCCAGATTTGTATTCGGGTCAAGGACATAAAGCACCATATCGTCCGCGTACATGGAGATGCTAATAGGGCGAAGCCGGAATCTCAATGCAGTGTGTGCATAGCGCTGTCGAATCGTACAGGCCAAGAGCTCTATTGCAATGGAGAACAATAAAGGCGATAATGGGCATCCCTGTCTCGTGCTTCTCTGGATACTAAGTACTTCCGAGACGTGTCCATTCACCTTTATACGTGCAGTCGGCTTGGTGTATAACAATTTGATCCAGTTCATCAGCATAGGTGGTAACCCCATCCTTTGTAAAATTGTAAATAGATATGTCCACTCAATTGAGTCAAAAGCTTTGGCTGCATCCAGTAGGACCGCGGCCGCTTCCATCCCAGGATTTAGTTGGTGTAATAGTGCGAATATAGTGCGTAAATTATATGAGGTCGAGTGATTGGGGATAAACCCAGATTGGTCCGGTAGGACCATGACCTGCAGTAGGGGCTGTAATCTGGTGGCAATAATCCTGGCTAATATCTTAGTATCGCTGTTTATTAGGGATAGTGGTCTGAAGGATTCCCCACGGCTGTTTGTCTGGTTTTAATAAAGCCACTATCAGCGCCTCTCACAGTGTTGGAGGAAGAGTCTGATTATTATAAGCTTCATCGTACATTTCCACAATATGGGGGATGAGCAGTTCCGCATATGTTTTATAAAACTCCCCAGTAAAACCGTCCGGTCCCGGGGTGTTGCCATTGGGGAGGGACTTGATGGCAGCCTGCACCTCCTCCAGCATGATGGGTTGAGCCAGTACTTTGCGCTGCCCATCGGTGAGCCAAACTAGCGCTATGTCCTCCAGATAGTCATTAATTTCTTGTGTATCAGCTGTGTCTCGCGCAGCATACAGTCTACTGTATGTTTCTACGAAAGTGTCCAATATACCTTTGTTGTCATAGTGTAGTGTGCCTGCCTGATCCTGCATTTTTAGTACAGTGTGCTGTTTGTGTTCTACACGTATTTTTTGCACCAGATGTCGACAAGGTCTGCCCCCTTCACCCATTCTACGAGCAGTAGGTCTACGGGAGATATATTTCATTTCGTCCTCAGCAAGTTTGTTATAATTTGTCACTTCGTCTCTGTTTTTCCCTAGTTGTGTTGCATTGTATGTATTTTCGTACTCCATTTCTAGTTGTTTTATATGGGCTTCGCTCTTGCTCAATTGTGTACGGATATCTCGCAGAATACGAGCCATTGTACTGATACAGATAACTTGCAAGATCGCCTTGAAGGCTTCCCAGATAGTGTCTGCACTATCCACTGAGTTTGTGTTTAGAGTGAAGAAGTCTTCTATGCCAGTTTGTATGGTTTCTTTATATAGAGGATCTAGAAGGGACGCTGCGTTGAATCGCCATATGAATGGGGAGATGTATATGCCGGTACTTTGAGCATGATTACCACTGGCTTGTGGTCCAACAACGTTTACGGTAAGTGCTGTATGTCTTGCGTCCAGGTGCAGGCTGATTCGGTGAGCAGCCAGTAATCAAGCCGGGCACAGCTGTTATGCATGGTGGAGGAGTGGGTGCTCTCTAGCAGCAGTGGATTGCGCAGGCGCCAGATGTCTTTTATATGAAATTCCAACATCCCATTTAATATAGTAGTGACAGCACGCTGATGTTGCTCAGTAGTGTTGTGTGATCTGTCATAGGTGTCGTTTAGGGCAACATTCAAGTCTCCTCCCCATTTAAGTTCCATAGCCGGGAGATTGCATATTATGTTCCATAAGTTAGCAAAGAAAACAAGGTCATCAACATGTGGACCGTAGGTATTATTGATCCCCACTTTGGAGCCTCGCAAAACGCCCGTAACTATGACATAACGCCCGTGATTATCTATTAGCGGTCGCTCCTGTATAAAGTGTGTCCCTTTGCGGATTAATGTTATCACCCCTCTAGCATATGATGAGTATGTGGAAGCTGCCACCAACTCTGCCCATATTTTCCCCAGTGTGTCGGCCTTGTGCTTAACGAGATGTGTTTCTTGTATAAGAGCGATATTTATGTGATGTCTGTCTAGATAGGCAAATATCTGTCTGATCTTACGGGGGTTGAATGATGAAACCAGTGTATATGGCTGGTAAAAAATAACACAAAACCCAACTTTACCCCACCCACTTTAGCATCCCAATTATGTCAAAGACATTTCCCAAACTTCAACAAAATTGACAACAGAATTTCAGTGGGGTTTACCCGATAGGGGGCGACTAGGCGCTCGATGCTCCATCCAGGTGTGGATGGGGCCGTAGCGACAAATATGCATAATTAGTATGATGGTGAGAGGAAGGTTACTCAAGTATTATGCATTAGTGATATACCTGACAACTGTCTTCTGTTATACAGAGCTAGAGGCATTACTTAAATGTCAATTTTCACATATCTTAATTGGGCACATCGACTCGGTGTCTATAACAGTTCAATAGTCCCGACATGTTAGCCCATACAACTGTAGACTTTATAAGGAACGTGGCGGCTTACCCCATCCTAGTTGTTCATGTGGATACCAGGCGCAGATACTCATCAATGAAGCAAGCTATGTACTAAAAAAAAAAAAACACCCAGACGAAGCATCAATCTGAGTCCTGCTATGTGGCGTTATCCTTATCCCTCGCAGTTTGTTGTCGGAGGTCCTTGACAAATTCTTGCGCCGCTTGGGGTGGTGGCAAGACACATGTTTCTCCTGCATGAGTCACGCGAAGCCTGGCTGGGAAGAGCATGGCGTAGGTGATATTTAGGTCATGCAGTTTTCTTTTTACCGGGCCAAACACCTTACGCGCCAGTTGGACCGTTAGTGTAAAGTCAGGGTAAAAGGCCACTTCACAGCCATTGTACATCAACGGTTGTTTCTCCTGTGCTAGTCTGAGCGCAGTGTCTCGGTTTCAGTAGTAGTAAATTCGGGCTATTATCGGTCGTGGCGGGGCACCCGGTGGTGGTTTTGGCACAAGAGATCTGTGCGCCCTTTCTACAATCAGCATCGATGAGAACTGTTCCGCCCAAACATTTCTTTCAACATTTTTTCCATGTAGTCTTCGAGCTTACCAGTGTTTGTACTCTCTGGCACACCTGCGACTCGTAGGTTGTTGCGGCGGGATCTAGATTCTAAATCCTTATTCTTCACTTTTATGATCTCCAGTAGCTTGGCTATATCGTCACATTTAGATGTGATTGCGTGTGATACATCTTCGACCACCGATATCCTCTGTTCGGTCTCTTCTAGTCATTCTTCCTGTTTATCAAGCCAAGTGGAGACATGGTCCAGCCTTATCGTGAGGGTGTCTATTTTGCCATCTATGGCTTGAAGACTTTGCTGTATGGCCTGGAGAGCTGCTTCCATTTTGGCATTTGGGTCTGGGCCCATCTCCAGTTCTTCGTCCGCTGTTGTGCCTGGGAGTCTGGATGTGTGTCAAGGTTCAAATGGCAGTTTAGTTTGCTGTTTGTCAGTTTTTCCCATTTTTTTTTTTAAACACGCACTTCGCCGTTATGAGTGCCGGCCTCCCAGAGCAACAGGACCTGAACTTTTTGTTGATCACTTATCCTGCGATCGAATACAGAGATTAACGCTAACCAGAGCAGGAGGTGCTGGATGATCGCATCGGTGCAGGGCTGCTGAGGCCGTGACGGTCACATATGGAACATGATGTGATATGCCGCCCTTTTATTTTGTTATTCTATAATCCGCACTCGCCAGCACCTCCTCAGCGCCTGATTATTTTTCATGTGGTATGTCTTGGTCTTGAGCTGGCTCAGCGCACGAACTTCGACAGCCAGGCGCCGTATGTTGTGGTGTAACTGTAGGGTCAGTTAATTATTACAGCAATTCTCCTATAGAACGCTGCACTTTGATCAGAGTCTTGTAGTTGCTTTAGCGCCTGCTTACAATATCTGTGTGTCGATGTCGCGCACTTCCCCGGGGAGCCTTCTAAGCGCTGGTACCCCTCAATCACCCACCTTCTGGCTGTGGAAAGTACCACCTTGTAGCACACAGCGTAGTTTCTGTGGGCAGCACCTGCAGGCATCAGCGTTGGGCAGATCTGGGAAATGCAGGTCTGTCAGGGGTAGCGCGACGATCCCATCCTACGGCTGAATGAGTGCAGACCCGCGGCGCATATCAAACAGACATCGCATCTGGAGCTGCCATCTTGGCTGCCTCATTGTTCGTCGTTATTTTCAAAATCTACTCACGGCCTTGTCCATCCTGCGCGGTCCACTCCACATTGCGATCCGCACACATAGCATACCATACTGACAGCGTTCGGGTCCAGGTCAGCTATATTTCAGGCGAGGTTTATCGCCGCATCATGTCCACGTCTGGCAGCATTTTCAAAGTCCGCCGCACCGTGAAGCGAACTATCGGGTGATCTCCTGATCGACAAGGCATCAGCCGGTCAGAGTTACATCAGTGTGCTCCACATATCTTTCGAATCTCCTGCCTCAGCACATCTATGGTTGGTATATCCGCCGCTTTTAACCAAATTGTCGGTCCGGCCGTCGGATAAGTTATTAAACTTTCTTTTCTGTGAGCCAAAGTCCAGCTTTCCAACTGCCCTCTCCTGATTGGGCAGCCTTTCCCAGGCTGAGCAAGAGGAGCTTGATGAGGTGTGAAGTGTCCTGTCAGAGTAGACAATGGATTTCCTGTGGGTGGAGCACTTTAGCTGCAGAAGCCAAAAGGCTGGACGGGGGTGGAGGAGCCAAACTGGTCTTCAAAGGGAGAATGACAGTTTGGGACAAGCGCAGACTGATCCCCACATCCTACACCCCCAGCCACACAGGAGCCTCTGTAATTAGATTAGTCAGGGAGTTGCAAGTGGTGTGTTAGTGAAACTTAGCCACACCAGTGTGTTGGCTTACCCAGACCTCACCTTAAAGGAGATACTTTCCCCTTGTTGGATTTTGAGAGAATGGTGCTTTCTGGGACAAGAATATGCCACACTTTGGAGGATGTCGTCATACACCTCTGGTGCATCCTGCTTTCTCGGGTGCCCCCTTGCTCGATGACCAGAAACTGTGAATAAATATGGGAGAGCTACATAGCTCCTCAGATCTGATGTCTGAAACTACAATGGAGAAGAAGGACTGTCCTTCAAGAATCTGTATCTACACCCAAATGACTGCATTCTGAAGGACTGCAACTGCAGCACAACCTTGTGTTACAGCCTTAAGGACTTTGCCTTGTTTCAAGAAGAATTAAGGAGTGGACTCCCTGCAAGCTACAGGTTAGCAGAGGTCACCTGCATCATGACCACCAAGAGTCCTCATCCTGGAGTGCGTCCAGTTGACTTTTAAGGATTTGGTTGGGCGCATTGTGTGAATTGTAGTCCATACATCCAAAAGACCATCTAGGAGATTCCAGACCCTTGGATTTGTGTTTTGGACACATTGAATGCTCAAGAGGAACTTCAGGAAGAAGTTCCAGAAGTTTGGTGAAGTTTGGGAACGTTTTGTCAGAAAGCTCAATGTTGAGAGTCAAGCCGGCTACCTTCAATCGTGACCCAGCCTGGATTTCAGGGTTGTTCCAATGTAAGTTCCTGAGCTCTAGACTTCCAGGATTTGACTGAGGCCACACAGAGAAGCAATTCGATAATGTTGCATCAAAATCTGCCTGCTGGAGGGGTCCGCTTGACTTTGAGAGAGAATTGTACAGAAACGTTTCTAAGTCCGAAGGTAAAATTTTGACTGAGGCCTCCTGCTTAATGTATCCGACCAGGGCTCTATTGCATTCAGCCTCAAACCTTGACTTTGTCCCAGTCAAGCGCAACCAGATGTCCCAAAGTGGTGCTACATGTTTTTAAGCACAAAAAAAGTGTATTCTTTAAAAATTCATATCTCTGGTTCCCTACATTGGATTTATGTCATGTTGGTGTCTGTCTGTTCATAAAAATACAATTTGTTTTTATAAACTGCAGTTGTATTTTTAATGTGTATTATGTCTTACTCATTTAGGGGCATATTATCAAGGACAGTGTTAAAATTATCGCCGGTTTAGCGGCAGAGAACTGCAGCTAAAGCGGCGATAATGGGCTTGATAGTATGCCCTGGAGAATTCCAATAGAAGCCCATGTTAACGCCAGAACATGGACTTCTATTGGAATTCTCAAGGGCATATTAACAAGCCCATTATCGCCGCTTTAGCTGCAGTTTTCTGCCGCTAAACCGGCGATAATTTTTAACGCCGTCCTTGATAATATGCCCCTTAATGTATTGGTGTTTTTAAATGCTTTACACACCTGTCATCTAAGTTAAGTCTGCCTGCTCGTTGCCAGCTACCTAGACCTGAGCAAGGGTAACATTTATTGAGACTCTAACTGAACCTTTTATTGTGTTTGTTGCCTTACTACTAGTGGTAAGTCATTACTTCTCACTACTAATAATCCACTTTGCAACAGGTTTTTATACAGGGACTTCTGAGTTGCATGCATTAATTATAAGTGTGATGATGTGATGTGTGCATAAGTGCAAGCATGATTCCTGGGCCACTTCTGGTGGTTTGGCACAATGATCTTTGGAGTATACATAAATATAAGCATTGTGGTGCTTTGGCCTAGGAATGCCTCAGGCAGTCCACGCATGAGACTATTTATGCCATAGAGCAAGAATACTGTAGCAGTAATAAGCACACATACGTCAGTGAATATTTACTTTTTTAATAAATTGACAATATATAATGAGCACGGACCTCGCCTTAAGGCAAAGGACCATTATGCACAGAGGTTGGAAGATGTTATGAAGAATGACCTAATTCCATTTAAAAATATGAGGAGTTTTGCATTCTCTTTAAAAAATATAAGGAATCTAGCTGAAAAACGCAAGAGAATATAGTGAGGAACATGTTTTCAGCTTTCTGTTAAAAACGAGCAAGGGCTGGCAAACTTTGTTCAGCTAAAAGAAGGACATTTGAAGATTTATATCACAAAAAAAAAAGAAAATGCCTGGTCTAGATGGTGCACGGAGAAATATTTAAAACTAAAAAGGCAAAAACAAACATTTGCAAAATACATTCTAAAAAGTAACAAACATAAATGATATAAAAAAAAAAATGAAAAACATCACTTTGCATCAAAGTTAGGCACCGAAAACAAACAGTGCTCAGAAACATACAAAAAATACACGGTATTCGTAAAAATTCGTCTTCAGCATTGTTAACTAAATAAAAACATCAAATAAGTTCATAATATAGGTTTCTGAATAAACAAAATGTAAAAAAATGGTCATAACGTCAAGTAGACTTTTCAGCTCCAGCACATGAGTACCTATCAAGATAAATAAGGGAAAAGTAGGCTGTTACACAATGGGGCAATGATATACTAAGAGGCGTGGAGAGTTTCACTGAAACTGCTACACACCAATGTAATTAATTAACAAGAAATACTAAATATCTTAGACAGTAGATGTCCTAAAGAGCAAAAATATATGGAAGCAAAATAATGGGGTGAGGAAGATTTTTCAGCATGTGCACAAGACTGCTTAGCAACATAAGTGATGGGAAACGCAGATGGAGGGTGAAGGGTGGGGCACAGGCAGTGGCATAGCAAGAGGGGCGGTCCCCCCCCCGGTTACACCAGTTTTGGGAGTGGTGGCCTCTCCCTGCCCGCTCTTACTTGCGGCCATGCGGGGCGGCTGTCGCGGGACTCACCAGCACACCCGCAGCTCTTCATGCAGCCACCAGGCGGCAAGCCCAGTGACCGCCACAGGCGGCACAACAGCTAGCTACACCACTGGGAATAGGGCCAGACTCAGAAGTCGTGCCAAGTTTTCCAGGTCCATAGGTGATTTGCTGCTCGAGTCCAGGTTTTTCCTTTGAATTTTGGGGCTTGTAGTCTTGTTTATTCCATTATAAAACAGAAGTATAAGTCTCAGAATTCAAAGGAAAAAATCTGTGGTTTCGGACTAGGACTCTGATGTAGCAATTGTTTGTGACCATAATTATGGATTCACCAGTTACTAACTACCAAATTAGGCTGGAAACTAATTCTCAAAGGGGCACCAGTTGAACCCACTCTGCTTTTGGAATCAATATATTATGAGGAATTTGCAAGCATACACTATTTTCTTAGCGAAACAAGCACCCTTGCATCCAAAATGGACTGGGGAGGGGTTGCATTTTGCACTAAGGAGATTTCACCAAATGCAGCACAACATGCTCAGCAACTGCCAGAAGTTTCTCTATCACACTTAGGGGCTGATTTATGAGGCTGTTTGTGTCACTTTTGCACCACGCAACATAGTGCAAGAGTGACGCAAACCTTAAGACAGATTTTTGAAACCACACAAGGCCACTGTGCATAGCTCTGAGTGGCTCCAAAAACACAACTTAGCACAAATCACTGTGTTGCATTATTCTGCCCTGGGAAGGTGTTCCAGGGGAATTGCGTGGTTTTTTCCCTTGATTTTAGACTCATTCTAAGAGTTACAAAACCTTGTAAATCTCGGAATTTGCCAAAATCTTACACCTTTCCAAGGAAGGCGTAACAACTCTTTCTATGTGTGCTGCATCCTGCAGCACACTAGCAAGAAGAATATGCCCCTAAGGATTGTTCTTGTTCAGAAAGGTGTTCTTTCCAGCACAAAAACATTCCTGCATGCAACGCAGGCACGCTTGTACCATGGTGCAAGAGTGTCCGCGCTGGCGCTAGGCCGGCAAAAGGACGCTGGCAGTGGAAAGAACAGGAATATGGCATATTGCCTTAAATATGGTGCATTCCTGCCCTTTCCCTGTCACAGAGTGCAGACAGTAATGTGACTTGCAGTGCTGCACTGCGTGACTCCCCATAAATAGGGCCTTTTGCTGTTTTTATGCTCTTGCGGCAGGATTTTTGTGCCAACTTACTAACATAGTTTTCGGTAACCACATTAAAAGAGTAATACAAAATGTACTGAAATTACCCCAATACTATAGTTGAATTAAAGTTTAGCCCCTGCCTAATAAGCATCCAGGGGCAGATTTACAAGGAAAGTGACTTAGCGTGATGCCGCAAGCCATTTGGCTGCGCCGCACTGAGTCACTTTCAAAGCACAGGGATGTGACATATTTACAACAATATGTCGCAACTTAGTGCTTCCCCCTGCGCTACTGCACAAACTGCAGCCATGCCCAATTGAGGTGATTTCCTCTTCCAATGCATGCTGTAGAATGCAGCACTCATTGAAAGAGGAAAAAATGGGGAGAAATTAAAACATTTCTCCTCATTGCACCTCGCTACACCACCCCTAGAGTGGCGTAGCATTCTGACAAATCTCCAGATTTACAAATGCTCATAAATCTGGAATTGCATCAGTGGACATGGGTGTTGCATGGGAACACCCACAGCAACACCCTTGTCACGCCCCTAACACGCAAAGTGCTGTGTGACAAGGGGCGATATTTACAAGCACTTGCA
This sequence comes from Triturus cristatus, assembly GCF_964204655.1. NCBI lineage: Eukaryota > Metazoa > Chordata > Amphibia > Caudata > Salamandridae > Triturus > Triturus cristatus. The sequence goes on along the minus strand of NC_140593.1, from coordinate 1,008,186,477 downwards.
AAGTCACCCTGCGTTGCTTTACCTGTGCTTGTAAATATCACACTGCAGGTTGCGCCCCCAGTGCGTCACGTAACGTGAAGCACCGGAGGTGCAAGGGGCTTGTAAATCTGCCCACCAGTTCTTTGTTTCTACAGTTCATCATTCACAGTTTCATTATATCCACTCTTCTGGCTCAGTACCCCAGGCCAGTGCATTACAGTCATGGTCATGGTAAGAGAACAGATATGTAAAGTGCTGTTCCTGATGAGTATTTTGCTCTTTTTGGAGATCATCAAAGGAATGTAAGAAGTCTGAAAGAAGTTTTTTTGACCAAATAGCATGAGTACATTTGCCATACCTGCCTCGCTGCAAGGGATCATCTTCTACTGGTGCTCTGCAACCTTCTACCCATATGAAGCCACCATGTGGATGCTACAATTAATAAAAGTGAAATTGCTCAACAGGACAAGTTATTTACCCTATATATACCTATTAATCCTATATATAATTTTGTAGTGGGAAAAAATCAACTCATAAAAATGTCTCATGACGTTTATTACACCTAAAAAAACCAACTGTCAAAGTCAAAACTATCAAAACATAGGGGCGGATTACGATAGCGGTCGCACTTACGTCCACCATCGTATCAGGGATGGAACCGCCAGAGAAGCTGTCGGCAGTCCCGCACCCCGAAAACAATGCGACCGCCTTCAAGGTAGTTGTAAAGTGTATTTTTTGTATTGTGGCATGTGCTGCTGGCTTCAGCACATGCCGCAGTCCACAACACGCACATTGTGCATATGCCTGCACTATGTGGAAGGCACCGTGCAGTGCATGCCACCTATATCCCAACACCAAGATCTAGAGGGAAAGGGGGCCTGCTATGGGCCTCCAATGTCCCTTACCACCAGCCTTTTCATGGCGAGTAATCCACCATGAAACGGCAGGCGGGGAGGGACATCCTAATCTCTAGGTCGGTGCCTGGCAGGCACCACCACCATTCTGAAGATCAGAGTGCCCTCCGATGGTCTAACTGGCGCCTTGAGCCTGTCGGTTCCGTGGTGATCAGACTCTCCAACCCTCACCCCTCCTCCCGCCATCCTAATGTGGTGGGCAGAAAACATGTTTAGGATGGCGGTGAGACCGCCACTGACAGGCTGTCAGGCTGACAGGTCCATTGTCTCACTTCAAATAGTTATCTCCACCAAAACAGTCACAATGTACATTGTCATGCACTCTGTATGTAAACATCTACAATGCATCAACATACATGTGACACACTGTTAACCTGCATCTCCCCTTTACAGTGCAGAGGGACAGTCAACATCTCCTCCAGAGCAGACCAGGCATCTCTTCAGTGATGATGAGGAGGACACCCTGGACATTTGCTCAGACACGGCTCATGGACAGCCTCCGCACCCCACCCCCAGGAGCAGTGCAGGCCAACTGCCTTGAGGTGACCCCTCCCCCTGCACAGACCACACAGCAGGAAGCACCCACCACCACAGCTGGCTCCCAGCACCTCACCGAAGAACACATGGTGTTCCAACGCCGTGTGTTAGACTGCCAGAAGGAGCTGGCTGAACATGTGCTGCTGGGGTTTGAAAACTGGATGCCATAGGTGGGTGTCTAAGTCCCATCAGGGACCACTTACAGTCCATTACAGACACCCACAGTCCATTCCATGCTCTACAACAATCCTTGGCTGTCCTTGCTGGACATATTACTTGGATTTATAGAACTGTCTAGTCAGACAGACCACAGAGATGACAGCATGGAGTTGGCACAGCTGCAGGGGACAATGGAGAACATGGAGGGGATGCAGGGTGGAAGGATGGCTGCCGCGGCTGAACACCAGCGAGATGTCGCTGGGATATTCCATGCCCTGCAGATCCTCATCATGGCATTGCTGCCACAGAGCCTGTCCCAGATGACTGCTGCAGGAACTTCGACACACATCTCCGCTCCCTGATGTGTCTGTGGCACACAGGGATGCATCCATTACACCTCCGTCCCCTGATGTGTCAGTGGCAGACAGTGATGCAGCCATAACACCACTACACACACCTGACGCAGAAGACATATCGGAGGACTAAGATGTGGATTGTTATGACTCTGTGTGCGGAATGTGGTTGTAGCATTCATCCCCGCCATATGGCCTGTTCCTGCTTGGTTCAGCCCTCTGCTTCATGCCCTCGCACAACCCATTCCACTGTCCCCCAAAGCACTCTGCGACATATTCCTTGACCCCGACATGGACTGCTATATCTGCTCTGGTTAGCAAGGACACAGCAATCAGGCTGCAGACTGAACTCTTCCTCTTCCGATTGACTAATCATTCAACTGAGGACTCTGGTTGGCCCTCCACTGGGCACCATGTAATGTGGGGTTTGCATGGCCATGTACTGCTCCTACTCTGACATTCCACAGAATGTGAATAAAACATTCCAAAACACACAGATGTGTCATGTCTAGGTTCAATCATATATAAAAGTATGGATGAATGTAGGGAGATCAATTACACAAAAATGTACACCCTGGGGAATTACATCAATGCGAATGGTTGACCCTGACCCACATGGCCAATTAGATGACTGTGAATGTGTGAACTAGCTGTGGCCTCATTGCTCATGAACAACAATCTCGCAACCACACATGGCAAGACGTTAAACACCATACTCACATTGCAGAAGACACGTAAGTGCACAGGTCTACCAGCAACTATCCCAACCACAATGCCTGACTCACAGAGGTGGAGCTGGCAATGGGGACTAACCCCTAAGTGCAATGTGTCAGTCTGTCCCTCCCTGTGTATGGACAATGCACATTGAGGCACCCGATTTGCCATTCTAATCAACACTCATCACAGTTGAACACTAGTGAAGTTGCGTAGACTTTATTGGCATGTGCGTGTCAGTACGTGCATGACAAGGGCCACAACATTTAGACAATGCTTCCAACACCAACAGGCAGCATAGGAACATGTAGAGGTGCAAGAAATGGGGAGGCAGAAATGAACATCAATCATTATGGATGGCAACGGTCTCAGCCCACCTTGCCTTGCTGGACGTGTCATGTGATGTTTGGCATATGCTCATTGCCCCGTGTCAGGGGATACGATTCACACCCCATGGGATCTGCATAGTGCTGTACCACTGTACTGCGCTAACTGTCTGCTCTGCTCAGAATGAGCAGGTGGAGGTGTCCGACAAGGTCACATGTAGAACTACATTGCCATGTGTGCACTGTCCCTCCAGCAGTATGTCAGATTTAGGAACGTTGCCAAGCGACACTGTGCAATTCTACCCATGGGACTGACTCACCTTGCACAGGTGTGGGTCAACACGCGTAGGTGCACTCACATGCATTCTGAGTCCAGGCGAAGGCAGCCATATCCAGTGTTGACTTGGTATATGTGACCACTTCTCCAAGATGCAACACTGTGTTGGTACCTGTGCTCTGGGTTACGATCAGTTGTGGCCGCAGGATCGTAGTCACTCGTCCATGAATGCGAGCGCAGTTTCATGTGCAATCAGTTCCAAGAGTACGTCGTTGTCGAGTTCAACGAACACAAGAGCGACCCAATCCATTAACTGGTCCGTTCACGCCAATCCTCAACACAGACCAATAGGGGAGCGCCTCGATGTGGTCACAGCACACGAGGACTTGTGCAGTCTCCCATGCCCAACTGCCAGCACATACGCCAGATATCAAGGCATCCCAAGCACGGTTATCACGTTTACACTCCTGGTCGTGGGCCAACAGGGAGCGCACACACAAGTCATAATCCAGTTCAGCTATCGTTGTGTTGGGTAGGCAGACATCCATGGGCCACTCGAATGTGCATGATCGACAGTGGAACCTGGGCTGGACGCAGGTGACGTAAGCAAGTCGGAAGGTCAGACGGTAGCTGATGTGCAACACTGCCAGTGGCAGTGCCCCCAACAGATGCAGCATTCGGTCACGGTACAGTCCCACGTGACAGGCTTTATGCATGTGCCCTGGATGTCCTGCCATTGCGTTTGTGGCTCTGGTAGTACCGGCACTCTTCTGACCTGCGGCGGTTATGTAGATGACATGCCACAGCTTGGGGCAATGAGTCGTATGTGTGTGCAACTTTTGGAAGTGTGAGTTTTTGTGCATGTAAGTGTCAAGGCATCCCATGCAGAAGTACCTCAAGCAAGGACTTATGTGTATGGGGTGTGGATACCTTGGTCTTTCATTGACGCTGTGTGTGGTGTGGGAGTCGTCAGCATCTGTAATATCTCTCTCAGGGGGTGCCAGCCGCAGGCCAGACCAAGGTCGGAGGAACAAATGTCCTTCCGTCTTATGTATTGTGACAATTGACCTTTCATCCCTAATGTTAGTCTGACTACTGCTTGCATTCTGAGAATGTGATGTGGCTTTTGTGCGGAAATTAATGCTGGGTCTTCGGCTCATGGTGCACCAATGGCGATACACACACAACAGTTGGCATGTATGAGGCAAGTGCCCGGGCGGCATGTACTATCTCTCTCCCTCTCCCTCTTTCTCTCTCTCCCTCTCTCCCTCTCTTCCTTTCACTCTCTCTCTCCCTCTCTCTTCTCTCTCTCTCTCTCTCTCTCTCTCTCTCCCTCTCTCTCTGTCCTTTGATGAGCTCATGACACACCTTCTCATCTTGAATTCTGTCTTGCTGGCTGTGACTTACAGATTGTCCATGGAAGACCCGCCATGACTCTTCCACATAGATGTTTTGAGTTAACTTTCGATCTAATATTTGGTTTGGAAATTCATAGATGAATGAATGATTCTCCTTTTTCTGGCCACACACAAATGTTAATTTTTGTGATTGTGCGAAATCAGGCGAATTGTATAGTTCATGATTTCGTAAAGTTGATGTGCAGTATCTTTGTCTGGGGGGGGTGCCCGGGGTAGGGCCCCGGTGGGTGTTGTGGCCCTCTTGGGGCTCCTAGCTGAATGATCAGTTGCTCCATGGCATCTGTTGCTCTTCAGGTGTGACTCTGGGCTGGGCTCCCTTTTCATGGTGCCGGTTGTCGTCCGACTTAATACCAGATAAGAGCAGGTGTTAAATCCCTGCTGCTAACGTGCCTTATCACATGTTTTGTGAACTTATCACCGATCTGGATGGTCGTTGAGAATGTTTCAAAGTGGTGTTGTTGCGGCTTTTTGCACGGGAATGCCTACTCTGCATCTCATTAGCGTTAGTTGCCGGTGTCATCTGTGGCGATGTTTTTGCGGCTGCTATCGCCAGAAAACTGGTGATATCCGCTGTTAGCACCAGCTTGTGAATGGTGCAATTAATTTATCGCCACTTTGGCAGCGATAAAGTGCCGCTAACTCGGCGATAGGTCCTTGAGAATATGCCCCATTATGTTTAAACTGGGAAATGACAAGTGTGAGATGTGCAGCATCTGTTCTCCTTTTCTGGTTTCCCAGATGTTTAATGTTAGCATCTTTCATCCTGTATGTGTCATTAGAAAGGTAGTTCAAAATCATAATGAACAGCAATGTGAGATAAAAGGTCATTCAAATGATTTCTGACTTTTTGCTTTATGCATTTTACACAAAATTTGATGGCATTAATCAATTATGTCACATGCTGTAATTGCAGGTGGCTTGGGTAAAAATTCTATTGTGGGAGCAATTGAACACTGTGAGAGGACACAACACAAGAGACTCATTTTCGTAACATATGTTTTATTGCGTTGTTTAGTGCAATTATACCCTCATGCCTATTTTGGATGCAAGTAAGCGTTTGTGTTCAAAAAAAGTGTAACAATGCTAGATTTACGTTTCACAAAATTTTTCATAATTTCACAGAAATTCACACACCCCAGGTTATAAGCATAAAATGGGCTTTTGACCAAGAAACACATGATTGGCAAATTAAATGGGGATCATGTGGTTCTAGCTATGCACAAGGGGCACTATAACAAATGTTTGTTCATCTGATAAACAGAAAGGACCAAAAAGGACTTGGGGCACTTGCATAGGCTTCACACTTCCCACTTCTACCACTACGAAGTAACATATAGAATTACAGATGGGAAACAGTGAATTTTGGGGATATTTTTCACAGAGAGGTTCTGAGTGACATCAAATATAAAACAAGAGCGAAGCTCGAGTTGTCTATGTCCTACAGAACTCTGAGGTGAAAAACACCCCTACAATTCACTTCTTACCCATCTATAATTTTATGTTATGTATGGCTCTAAAAATCACCTGACCCTGCTTTCAACTGCTGCACAGTAGCAGAAGAGTAATGGGTGAGCCATACAGTACATGGCCTATGTTATACATCCCTGACCCACAGTTTAAAAAAACACACCTGCCATACTTTACCAACTCCCACTACCGCTCCCTGTCTTCCCACCCTCTCCTGTAGCTGTTCTTTGGTCAAAACAGAAATGCAGTGTTCACCGAGAGGCCTGTCATCCTGGCTTGGAAGGCATTACATGACATCACAACAGTGGGTAACCAGTTTTGTAATCAACTATTGCTATGTCACAGCAGTGCCCTATGAGATTCAGAAACTGAAAACGTTAGAGGCTCTCTATGAGAGCCATACATAACAAACTCATCACATACATTTGAAGTGAAAAAGATTCTTCTGGCTTAGACCCCAAGTCTTTTCTTATGTACAGAATCTGGGAGTGAGAAGATAATTTTAAGCGAGCTCAGCCCATGCTCCAGGTCTATTTTTACATGCATCTTTATATTTCTCGCAGCTGGAAGAGGGTTGGCTGTAACCCATGGAGCTGCACTTGTGGAAGTCTAGGTCTGTGCAAGATAGGTCAGAATCCTTGCCTCCCTAGGAGGTAATATTTCTGCACTCTTTAAAAACCACACTTTGCCCCCTCCTCCAACAGCAGTGCTTACTGTCACATTGTTGATCACATCTGAATTTAATATGCTTTTAAAGCGGAATTCAGAGTTCTATATTTATAGGGTTCAGAAGTAGTATTTGTTTGGTTGAACGCTACATTTGGGTGCCGATTCCGATCCATTAAAAATATTCCCCGTACGAATCGTATCCGGATTTTTTTTACGTACGAATCGTACAAGTCCCGTACAAACTGGCAAGTACGATCCGTATGTTAAAAAATCCATGCGAATCGCATTGGGAAAATTCCCCGACACGTTCTCGGGTCGGAAAAAGTGTCCGACACGTCCCCGGACATTTTTACGTACGAATCGGGAAACTGAAGTCCGAGCACGCAAGTACGATCCGTCCCGTCCGTCCGAATGCACAACCGTATGTAAAAAACACCGTCCGGCGCGAACTCCCATGGCAAGCATGGAGACGTCCAAACATGTGCCCGCATACGTGCCGAACACCCCCCAGCCCACCCCCCCAAGTACGCGCCGTACCCCCAGCCCCCCCGTATGTGCCGTACCACCACCCCCCCATATGTACGGGGCGTACCCCCACCCCCCCGTAGGGTAGGTATGGGGCGTACCACCACCCCCCGTATGTACGGGGCGTACCACCACCCCCCGGGGGTACGGACCGTACATACGGGGGGTACGCCCCGTACATATGGGGGGGTGGTGGTACGCCCCGTGCCTACCCTACGGGGGGTGGGGGTATGCCCTGTACATACAGGGGGGTGGTGGTACGGCGCGAACATGGGGGTGATGCTGGGGTATGGTGCGGACGTGTAGGGATGGGGGTACGGTGCGTACCGGGCCCCCTTTTCATCGTGCATCGCGGCGAACTTAGCTTTTCCGGCACTTTTTGGGTCCCGTAAAAATTTTGCTGTGCAAAGTGCTGTGGGTACGAATCGTACTTGCTGATCCGTAAAACGCTGCCTGACTCCATGCGAATGTTGCGTACGCGGTGTCCCGGATCCGATTTGTATGTGTTTTTTTGCCGGTCGGTGTTTTTTACGATTCGTACGGACATGGTGTTTCTGTACGAATCGTACTTGCGGGTTTGTAAGGTGTTTTTCCCGGGTACGAGTCAGACGGAGAAAACGCTCCGTCCGATGGTTCGTACCCGGTTTTTCCAGGATCAGAATCGGCACCTAAATAGGGTAAGCACATTTGATTATCCAACCTGGGGCTCCGGGTTTTTATGGTATTTCTTTTTTTAGAAATTGTGATCTATTTATTTGTCTTTAGTTTAATTTGGATTTATCCATATTTACTTTGTGTTTTCTAAAAAAAAAAACTGAAACCAGTATATTTCTATCTTTATTTAATCGATCGGTCTATGGTGGTTTCCTGCAATATCCCGCAACATTTTGTTTACCTGCACTTCGCATCAGAGCAGCACTGGGGCACACACTTCTCCCTCCTGCCGCCGCCGCAGCAGCCACATTCCACCGCGGCTGCAGTGTGTAGGGGGGACTACAGCCCCCAAGCTCCTCAGCGGCGGAAGCCCACCACCGTCATCATCACGCCCGGAGGCGCATAAAATTGCGGACATCCCCGGCAGAGCGGGCGTCTAGGGTGGTTTCCTGCAATATCCCGCAACATTCTGTTTACCTGCACTTCGCATCAGAGCAGCACTGGGGCACACACTTCTCCCTCCTGCCGCCGCCGCAGCAGCCACATTCCACCGCGGCCGCAGTGTGTAGGGGGGACTACAGCCCCCAAGCTCCTCAGCGGCGGAAGCCCGCCACCGTCATCATCGCGCCCGGAGGCGCATAAAATTGCGGACATCCCCGGCAGAGCGGGCATCTATGGTGGTTTCCTGCAATATCCCGCAACATTCTGTTTACCTGCACTTCGCATCAGAGCAGCACTGGGGCACACACTTCTCCCTCCTGCCGCCGCCGCAGCAGCCACATTCCACCGCGGCCGCAGTGTGTAGGGGGGACTACAGCCCCCAAGCTCCTCAGCGGCGGAAGCCCGCCACCGTCATCATCGCGCCCGGAGGCGCATAAAATTGCGGACATCCCCCGCGACGCGGGACGCGCGCGCGGGTGGCGCCGGGCTAAGCCCGGGCAAAGGGTGGGCCGTCTGTGGCCGTCCGGGGCAGGCCGAGGCTGGGCTGGGGCCCCCCTCTAATCAGTGAGCGACGGTAAGTGGACATATACTAAAGCTATGGGTAAACGTGTAACACCCACCACTACTACCTCTCCCATTGCTCCGGCACCTAGAAGCCTCAATACGATTACATTATCCTTTGAGAACATGTTGGAGAACGCTGTTAACAGGGTAAACAAAGAGATTGAAAACAGAGAGGAGACTCTCTATGGGCTATACACCTCCACATCAACCATCGTCCGGGGGCTCACAGGAAAATGGGCTTGCGGCCCCTCTCCCACTATCACCAATTGTAACAATTAATAAGCCATCATATCCTGAAACCATACCCGAGGCCCCCGTCACCACCGATGCCGTGATCGCTATCCTTGACTCCCAGCAAAGTCCTAATGCTGTAAACAACATCAATTCAGCGGCCACACTGGCAAAGACTGTGGGGGAGAAAAGAAAGAGGGGTCCCGGAAAACCATTTTGATGTAAGAGGAAAAAGCCCCCTTGCAACAAACTCCAACCGACGCCGATGAGTATGTGGTCACGAGGCACGGCAGAATTCAGTAGGGTACCTGTTATCCGCACCGTGCAACTAGCAACTGGCACCTTAGACCTTACCACAGCGGAAGTTGCTTGTACCTCTGCCTTCACCCAAACTGAGTCTGCAATGAGGGATGACCTACAAGGAAGGCCGAATGGAAACTTAATTGATACCATAGTGGACTCCACCTTCAATCGATTGAAGGATTTAATGGATAAACAATTCAATGCCATTTTTAAAAGATTTGATAGACTGGAGAGCCTGGTGAAAAAAGAGGAAACAAAGAGAAAAGGGACTTTAACCATAGAACAAGTCAGGGGTGACAAGCTACTAAAAGATCTGGAAGCTATTAATAAAGGAATTGCAGAGGGAAATAGCAGTAGTGCACCGTCTGGCTTAACTAGTGTATGTAACAAATGCATCGGGGGGCAAATTCAAATTCATCATCAACTAAACCCCCGCTTAGCACCGTGGCTAGTATGCCGTTATTACAAAAAGTACATACTGTGAACAGCCCCCTTGGCAATTTGGTACCCCCCTCTGCAGCACCAACTATAGCACCTATGTTAGGCCCTGTGAAAACTGCCTCTGAGTCAATTAGCAGACCCAACACCCTCTCACAGGCGAATAAATGTGCAGAAGTTACTCTCCATTTGCCCCCAGAAGCCTGCCCTTACGTTATAATATTAGCCGGCGTACCCTCCCTTAGACATGACCAAATTGAGGCCTGGGATCAGCTCAAAAATAAATGTATTGATTGGTTGTGCAAACATAAGGGTGCAGGGTGGGAGATTGCTAATAATATTTTAATGGTACGTAGGGTGGCCTGGGTGGGACCTTCTATTAAAAACATTATGGGAGATTGCATAGTTGTGTCTTTAAGGTCTCCCTCACTGGCGAAATGGCTGTTGATCGCTCCATTTGATCCGTTCTTTAGCCTTACAAATATTACCTTAGTACCACTGGGTTTCTTTTATAGACCTCAACCGAGGTCATATAATACTGTTACCCAGATACCACAGACATCCAATAGGTTTAGCATCTTATCAGATCTAGAGAACCAGGATTGACCAATATATAGACTCGTTAGTGTCGAAACAGAACAATCGAGTCCTTTGCAGGACAACTTAGACACAGCCAAATGCAGTTCCATTGAAAACTCCCAAGAATTATGCCAGGAAGAACCATTATTGGTCACTCCTCCTGTGACCATTATATCAAGATCCAACGAACAAAACCTGAACATACTTAGCTGGAACATTGCAGGCTTAAAAAACAAAATGACCATAAAAGAATGGGTTAATATGGTTAGTCGATTTGATATTCTGATGTTTCAAGAAACTTGGTGCACTAGTGGTTTATTACTCGAAGGATTTGCCTGCCATAATAAAATTTCACCCACTCCTGATTTTGGCAGACCAAGTGGGGGCCTATCTTTATGGATAAAGATCACTGAAGGTATCATCATAAAACCCATAGAGACCAATGATGATAATGTCCAGGCCCTGATTTACACGCATGGGATCACGTTTTGTCTAATAATTTTTTATAATAATGATTTTACATCACTGCCTAATAAAAATTTTAATAAGTTATTTGAATTCATTGATAACTTGGCGGATGAAGACAAATACGGTAGACTAGACGGTATTTGTTTGGGGGGGGATTTTAATGCCCACCTGTATAATAGTACAGACATATCTGCTTTAAGACGTGTCAGGAAAATACCCTGTAGAAGAGGCGAAGAACTGTCTAATTATCTATCTACTCACGATCTGGTTAATGTAATGGCAAAAGCTGGACATTATCCAGACAACCGTATATTACCAACCTATAGAGGCCGTGGTTGTTCATCCACCATTGATTATATCTTCATCTCATCCTCCCTTGAGAATTTTTTAGTAAAGGCCGAAGTTTTAGGCACTAGTTACAGCGACCATAACCCAATTTTAACCATTATTAGATTCTTTAATAAACTAAGGAAACAAAAAGAAATAGGGGCAAAAGATCTGACACTATCTACTGACAAGTTGAAAGTGATTTGGAAAGGTATAGATAACAAAGTTTTATTGGCTCGTATCTTAAAATCTCATCGATCACTTATAGAGACATGCCTGTCTAGCACATGTACTGGAACTGACATAATCCAGGCCTTTACCAAGTTATGTGCTGGAATTAAACGAGAAATCTCCAAACCTGTTACGATCCAGGGCAAGAACCCCTGATGGTTTGACGGCACCTGCTCCAGGGCCAATAGGGCCCTACGCGATGCACTAAAAGCCGAACCAAGGGACATGGCATTAGTAAAACTTTTGAGAGAGCGCTACAAGAAAGCAACTAAATTACGCGCAGAGGTGGTGTTAAAAGAACGGTGGGACTCCCTTGCCTGCGCTGCTGCCCTTAAAGATGTAATGGGGTTCTGGAGAGAGGTGAAAGCGATGCGATCCACAGGATCAAACATCACTCCCCTAAATTGTAACATACCAAGCAACACATGGGAGGAGCATTTTTCAAAAATATACTCAGCTAAAACAGTAAGCATCGATAGTTTCCCCATACCCTTCAACATGATTATATTATTATCTGAAGTTGAAGATGCAATACATGAAAGCATAGGGAATAAAGCTCCAGGCCCAGACGGCTTGTCAATTGACCTTATCAAATCTGAACCTGATTTTTGGTCCCCTCTTTTATGCAATGTTTTTAATAACTTGGCCAATACTTCAATCCCAAAAACCTGGTCCACGAGCAAAATAGTGCCCATTTTTAAGAAAGGGACAGATCTAACCCTAGCTGTTACCGCCCAATATCTTTGATTAACAACTCCTTGAAGATATTGGGCAGGGTTGTTTTTAACAAAATCAGAATTGGGCAGAAGAAAATCAAATCTTAAATTGCTGTCAGCTGGGTTTTAGGAGTCACGTTGGAACTGTTGAACAGTGCCTAAATCTGAACCTAATATTGGGAAAATACACTGTAGCAAAAAAGGTACCTTTATATTTGGGTTTTATGGATTTAACTTCGCCCTTCGACTTTGTTAACCGTTGACGTTTATGGGAGATTCTTTTAAATTATGGGTTGGACAATGCACTTGTGCACTTTTTGGCATATTTGCACAGAGACCTGAAAGCGCGGGTGAGGATCAATAATGAAGGAGAGGTCTCCAGGGATATTTCAATTGGCAGCGAGGTCAGACAAGGGTGTGTTCTGGCCCCCCTGCTTTTTATCCTTTATATTAATGAATTGAACAACTCCCTGATTGAATTGACCAGTGATGTACCGAAAATTAATGGTCAACTATACCCCGCACTTTTATATGCAGACGATGCGGTCCTTATGGGCCGCACACCTAAAATATTACGCATTTTAATCTCAGGTTTTGTTTCTTTTATGGCAGAGCTGGGACTTTGTACTAATTTTAATAAATCTTTTATAATGTCATGTGGACCTAAAAAGTACTGCATAAAGAGCATAAGGACTGGAGGCGACCTTTTAAAAAGCACCAGCACTTTCCCCTACCTGGGTCTAGTCTTCTCTGACACAGGCTCATGGCGATCGCATGTAGCTAGAGGCAGAAATAAACTTGGCACGGCAATTAATTCTATAATTAGCCTGTGACAGCCCAGAAAGGCAGAAGTGGTGATCCCATTACTGCAGATCTATTGAACCCAGTGTCTGCCTACCGCTACCTATGGTGCCGAAGTGTGGGGGCACGTAGACTGCAGTGGCATACAAATGGAGGAAAACAGATTCTGTAGAAGGGTACTTGGGGCACAAATTTCATCACCCACCTTCATATGCCATAAAGAACTGAGCCTACACTATGTGGAGGATTTTATCAAATCTCGTCATGCCTTATTTTGGTTAAAGTTATGGCGAAATCCTGCTGCAACTCTAACCCAACAAATCATTACAGATTGCCTTAGCTGTGATAGGGGTAAATACATACCTTGGCTTAGTGCTGTACATAGAAGCTTAGCCAGCATTCACTTAGAACATACTTTTTTTCTTCCCTCTGCTGCCGAAAACATAAACTTAAAAGCAGCGAGGGGCGCACTATATGATTTATATCGTGAAGACAGAGAAAAGGCCGAGCTTCGTAAGCCATCAATCATTAGATATACTCCTATCCTGAGGACATCAGGTAACAACTATCTTAAGCCACAAGAGTATCTAAGGAAAAACATAGGGAGATGGAATAGGAGCTTACTCTTCCGTCTTAGGGACAATAGCGTAAAATATCTACTCTGCTTTCCGATTGGTTTTAACAAAAATTTGGAGGAGACTTTTTGTCCATGTGGTGATGGTTGCAAACAAACAATGCCACACTTCTTGTTCTCCTGCAAATTTTATGTAAGGTACACAAAACAATATTTAATCCCGTATTTTAAGGCAAACGAGATGTCTAATCATAAATTGGCGTATCAAGAAATATTGCAATTGGGTTGCGAGGACATGATCTACCGTGTAAGCTCCTTTCTACGAGCAGCGGTTAAATCTCGAGCCTCTATGAATGCCCTTTGAAACATGTTATTAATTTGTAATGTTTTTATCTGATTATGCTTATTTATGATGTGTCTATCTTGTTCATAGTTGGATGTTATAAATTGCCTATTTGCACTATGATTAATGTTTACATTTTTGCGATCTTTGCACAGCAATGCTGGCGGCACTTGTATGGTCTAAATAAGGCAAACCTATTGCCTATTTGCACTTATCATTACAGCTACATACCAGGCATATGCTACTCAATAGACTGTAATACATGTGATAAGCCCGTTTTTCACATAGGTGTATGTTCACAAATTGTCCATTTTGCACAGTGTTTAAAGCTTACATTTTGCGTTTTTGCACAGTAATGCTGCTGGTCTCTGTATGAATTATTGGTTAATTTATTCATTTTTAAATTGCATTTACAACTTGCATGTTGGCTCTATGATATTTAATTTTACAAGTTTATCATCAGATCTTATTTTTAACTATTTTTATGCCTGAGAGAAGATTGTATGCTATATGTACATTAGAAGTGATGTTGTACTTTTATGGATATATATTATATCCGAATAAAGATAATTGAATTGAATTAAATTGAATTGAATTAATCGATTAATGTACACTTGCAGTCGGATGCCTCATGGTTTTTAGTGCTAATGTAATGTAAAGCAATATTTAATGCATCACACATATGCAATTTACTCATAGTCATTAGCATTTTAGTACACCTGCACATCTGTAAACTGGGTAAAGCTACGTTAGGAAAACGTGCCCCTATGTTTTTTTACATCCATGCGTGTTAGTATACACAACTGGCAGCACAGCAGCCTAGGAGCCTAACTATCAGCTTTTTATTCTCAAGAAGGAAATACTTTTCTAATAACTTTTTGGGTAAATTTTGCATTCATCACAACAGTGTTGTGAGTAGGGATGAGGCAATGGGGAGTGTGTATGCTGTGAAAATAGACCAATAGGTGTTGTGGTTTTATGCTATTTTAGAGCACAGGTATGCATGGTTTAGGAGGTGAAGCTACCTGCATGTCTCCAGTTGACTCCCCAGCTTTTGGTGGAGTGAGCAAACTGTCTAGAGGAAGTGGAGCAGTTTTGCTTTACCTAGATATGGGGACTGCCTGTGTGGATCTGGGTACAGGCATGCATATATACTTGCAGGAAAGCTCAGTGAGCCGAATGCTGGATACTGAAACATTCGGTGATCTGCAGCTCACAATATTGAATCCTGGCAAAGCTGACTAGGCATTCATCCATCCTGGGTAAAGCGCGTGCCATTGAACTGGGTAATAGTAAGAGCTGTTACTGGAAATGCATGTGAAGTATGAAGTGATAAAAAACATTATTATGACTAGATGTGATTGATTAGGTACATAAGCCCAGTGCTTGAAGTTTGTTTCACTCAGTTTAAAAATGTCTTCAGTCAGATCATGAGAAGTTCGATCCACACTTGATATTGGGCTTTTCACAGGGACCCATCCCTGTTGCAGGGCTCCACATGAGAACCCCCAATAGGACTCTCAAGCAGATGTAGCTGAGGAAGCAAAACATTCAAGGCATTTACAGTGGTGGCTGGTAGGGAACTGGGGTGGCGGTGTGGGGGAGAAAAAATACAAAATATACAAAAAAGATCACTTACCTCTTCCGCCGACTCTACTCGTCATCTCTCAGCTTCTCTTCCTGACTTCGAGTCTGCAAGAAGCAAGAAGCACACAGGCTCCCCTAAGCCAATCACAACATTGCTCTAAGCACCATAGTTTGGTGCTCAGAGGAGAACAGGGAGCCTGTGCATGTTCTCCACCCAGGCTGTGTATTACAGCCCAGTGGAAAACATGCAAAGTGCGCATGACTGTTTGGCCAGTCCAAGCCGGCCAAACTGGCATGCACACTTATTGAGCACAAACCCTGCGCCACCAGCACCACTCTGCCCTAACACAGCCCCGTATCTACGAAAAAGAAAATGATAATAATGTTATTATTATCATTTTATTTTTCCCTTTTCCACTGCTCTGAGAACAGTGGGGTGGCACTTCTCTGCCTTAGCAAAGCGGCTGTCCCTGGACATTTATTTTACATGTCCATTGCCCAAATCCCACAACTATCTCAAAAAACATTAGGGTGTTCTAATGTGGGTAAAGTGGTTATGTTCTTTGGTTCAGGGAGTGTTTAGTGCCTGGGATATGAAGCATCCAGATTCTGAATAAACCATATTGTTTTGGGAGTGATGTTGTATTCCCTTTCTCTGGCAAGATACACTAAGGGCAAGAGAGAAGCTCACAATGACTGCATTTCTAGTACAGGTATGGTAGAATGAGTGACTTGAACTTACTCCAGATGATTTAAGTGCTTGCACTTACTCCAAGGGTTTCAAGGAAGCTAAGTCCCCTAAAATGAGTCCCTTATCCCACTGTTAATATGGCCGCTCGTTGCACTTTGGCTGCCGGACATCTGGGAGCTGGTTATTCTCCCTGCTTGGGACTTCAGAGCCTAAAGGACGCTGCACTTGGGGAGGTCGCTGATTTCCATCGCTGACCCGGGACTGCGAGGACCAGGGTGCTTGCTGATGCCTGGACCCAGCACACCTGTGTCCTCTTCCCGGCCCCTCCCCATCTTCTACTTTACTTCTCGCGGCCCCCGCTTCGCGGGAGCCGCTCGTTGCACTTTGGCTGCCGGACATCTGGGAGCTGGTTATTCTCCCTGCTTGGGACTTCAGAGCCTAAAGGACGCTGCACTTGGGGAGGTCGCTGATTTCCATCGCTGACCCGGGACTGCGAGGACCAGGGTGCTCGCTGCTGCCTGGACCCAGCACACCTGTGTCCTCTTCCCGGCCCCTCCCCCATCTTCTACTTTACTTCTCGCGGCCCCCGCTTCGCGGGAGCCGCTCGTTGCACTTTGGCTGCCGGACATCTGGGAGCTGGTTATTCTCCCTGCTTGGGACTTCAGAGCCTAAAGGACGCTGCACTTGGGGAGGTCGCTGATTTCCATCGCTGACCCGGGACTGCGAGGACCAGGGTGCTTGCTGCTGCCTGGACCCAGCACACCTGTGTCCTCTTCCCGGCCCCTCCCCCATCTTCTACTTTACTTCTCGCGGCCCCCGCTTCGCGGGAGCCGCTCGTTGCACTTTGGCTGCCGGACATCTGGGAGCTGGTTATTCTCCCTGCTTGGGACTTCAGAGCCTAAAGGACGCTGCACTTGGGGAGGTCGCTGATTTCCATCGCTGACCCGGGACTGCGAGGACCAGGGTGCTCGCTGCTGCCTGGACCCAGCACACCTGTGTCCTCTTCCCGGCCCCTCCCCCATCTTCTACTTTACTTCTCGCGGCCCCCGCTTCGCGGGAGCCGCTCGTTGCACTTTGGCTGCCGGACATCTGGGAGCTGGTTATTCTCCCTGCTTGGGACTTCAGAGCCTAAAGGACGCTGCACTTGGGGAGGTCGCTGATTTCCATCGCTGACCTGGGACTGCGAGGACCAGGGTGCTTGCTGCTGCCTGGACCCAGCACACCTGTGTCCTCTTCCCAGCCCCTCCCCCTTTCCCTACAACAGAACAGCATAAGTGCCCCGCCCCTACGCGCCAGCGGAACGCGCCCGGAGCGAAGACCGGGCAAAGAGCGGGCCGTTTGAGGCCGTTAGAGGACGGGAGAGGCCGGGCCCGGGCCGCCCCCTCTGATCCCCCCCCTGGATTATTGTTGGACCTAGAGGGTTATCATCGGCACGTCCCTGCTAAGATGTCAACAAGAGAAACAAGGAGCAAAAGTGCCATGGCTGTCGCACCCACGTCAAAGGGAACATTGGACAATTATTTTGTGAAAGCCGGGTCACTGTTAATCGAGGACATTACGCTCCTGGGGAGGCGAATATCCCAAGAACTGGACTGGGTGCGGAGATCGTCTATGGGCCCCTTGGCCCAGGCAAAATCTCCTGTGGTAAGCCCTGAACTTATTGTGTTGGACACAGGGGAGGATGGTATGAATAATCTCTCTGGGTCGCTGGATATATCAAATTGCATTTCCCAGCTAAGTAGGAAGGATCCTAGCGATTGTGCAGATCTTAGCATGTTAACCCTCCCGCCTGCTCAACCCCACCCCATACTTACTGTAGAAGCCACGCCAGACGCCGATAATGCCAACTCCAGAGTCACTAAAGCTAATAAGCGAAAGGGGATTAGAGAAGGAGCCATCCCCAAAATGACTGGAGGGCCCAAGACTAAGGGCGTGCGAAAGCCAAATACCATAAAACCTTGCACGAACCCAATATCAAATAGTTCCGCTTTGAACAGTAGGGAAAAGTTGCCACTAGATAGAGCTGGGGTCATGTGTTCTAATCTATCAGGGGAGACAAGTAACCAACCTGAGTTAAATTTATTAGAGCCTACTGAGGAGGATATCACCCTTGCAGATATAGGTGTCCTCATAAGAAACCTTCTCAGCCCACTGGAAGAAAGGCTAATAAAAATTGAAGCTAGGCTACTGGTCATAGAAAAATCTACAATCCAACTAGCTGATAGCTTGAAAATAGCCAACAACGGTGGAACAAAGGTTCCCGATAGGGTAACAATAAGAGGACCCTCACAGCTTACAAATCGGGCTAAAAGCACCACACATATAGTGCAGCAGGCAACACCCATTTCGTCCACAAACACCAACACTTATTCGAGGGCAGACGCTCCAAAAAAACATGTCGATCAGCCGAATCACCTATCTTCCCCTCCAATTAGGGCAGACCAAATTGGGCAAAGTAAGCTCGCCCCTATTAATTCACTGAATAATGTGGAATCAGTAGCAGAGGGTGCGAGCAGGCTAAACCCTGGACCAATAAACCTCCCCCCAGAGGCAGCTCCATATACTGTTGTCCTGGCAGGGGTACCAGAATTGAATGTCACCTCTAAAGAATCTACCGCTTCCCTCAAGAATAAGGTGATTAATTGGCTATGTACTTATAGACCGCTCCCTGAAGGTATATCAAGCCCCGTTCTCATGGTACGAAGGGTCCCGTGGTTGGGCAGTTTAACTAAATCTATAAATGGTGACTGCGTTATAGTCAATTTTAAAGACCACAGGACAGTCCGGTATATTTGTGGATGGATCGATAAGGAAGAGGGGACTACTATTCAGTCTTTACCCCTCTCCTTTTTTTACCCCCCTCCAGCATATGATAGAGAGGATGAGATCTGGGGGGCTCAGATACAAAGACCGGTCGGGTGGGGAGACTCTAAAAAAAGTGGAGCCATTTATCACCCTAGAAGCCAGCACCAAGGGTATCCAGAAACTAATGTACATCACTCACATTCGGAGAGAATAGATGGGGGACCACCAAGAGGATGGAGAGCACAACCCAACTTTCGAAGAGAGGAGTCAGCCCATTTTATCCCCAATATGGCTGAGGAGGGATGGGAAACCTGCTATAGGAGAGGCAGCAACTGGGGCGTAGGCGAGCAAAATCACTTTTCCTGGAGACCCCCCCAGCAATTCCATCTTCCAATGCAGAATAGATATAGCATGCTAGATATGGTTGATTGACTGCCTATAGACGCAGGCGGAAAGTCTAACTCCGTACCATGGGAGACTGTGGATGAAACCAGTCAGGAAATAGAGCCGCCCAACCCCCTGGAACATCATGTGCCCTTGAGCAATCCCATTAGCAACACATTCCACTATGTGGGGGAAGATACAAGCACCCCCTTGCCACACATAAAGTTCACGACCAGTGACAAAGGGAACGTTTGCACTCATACCACCACTCTGAGTGATTGGCCCCTCTCACTAAAAATGCTATCATGGAATGTTGCGGGTTTGGGAAATAAGTCTGATTGCCAGGAATGGATTGAATATATTGATTCCAAAGACCTATGCATGTTCCAGGAAACTTGGGAGAGAGAGGAACATGCGAGGCAGGGCTTTGCAGTATTCTCTATTCCCGTGAAATGGGGGGAAGGGGGCGTCCATCAGGTGGTCTTGAAATTTGGGTCGCAGTCCACCTGGGATGCAAAGCTACGCACTTTCCAGTGGAATCAGATGACATACTTGTGGTACTGCTGGAATGGTCTCATTGCTGCAGACTAGCGGTGGTGAATGTTTACTCGAGACCGGTTGCCACCTCGCAGGAATCCCCTACTATCGATAAACTTGCAGATCTTCTGGCTGAATTGCCCAAGGGGTTCCCCTTTGTAGTGGGCGGGGATTTGAATTCCCACTACGAACCCCTACCAGGTCTTTTAGATGGGGCTTGCCTAGAGGAAGAGGCAAGATGGCGAGTACCTCCGATAGAATCCATTCCGCCAAAAGCTTGGAGCCCACTGGCAGTGCAGATTACTGCCCTAACTCTGAGACATGGAGTTAGGGCTTGTAACGGGCGAGTTAAATCTGATATCCTGAGCAAACCCACATTTAATCGGAAGGGCAGGGAATCAAGACTAGATTATATTCTAGTGCAATTATCCTCATGGTCGCAAGTCATTGATTTTAGGGTCACTGATAGAGAAGACAGCGACCACAATGCCCTAGAACTGGTCTTTTTCCTCCCTGGTCGGGCCTGCGGGGAAGTAGAATTGCATAAGACATACCCTGACCTGGTTCTTGAAAACAATAGGAGAAGAATCAAGTGGGAAAAAATAGCTACAAGTGCAGACAAACTCCCCCGGCTTTACAATAGCCTTATTCCAACTTTAGATAATATGGCGCTGTTACATAATGAATCTAGTATAGGGGTTAACAATAAGCAAATCTGGCTGCTTCATGAAGAACTTGTAAAGACCCTATCCGTAGATCTACTTAACAATGGCCCAAGGAGGGGAGGTGGAAAGAAACAGTGCACTTGGTACAACGCGGTGTGCCGTAGTGCAAGGAGGGATCTCTTGATGAGCATCAAGAACCGCAATAGCAGGTTGGAGATTCAAACCAAGAGACGTGAATATAAGAAGTTAATTACTAACGCCAAGATTGAATGGGATCAGAACAAATGGGAAGAACTTGCTAGCTCCCTAGTCTCCATGGACTCACGGAAGTTCTGGAGAATTGTTAACACAGGCTCTGAGGAACTTGGCTCGGCAATAGAGCCAAATATTTCTTCCACGACCTGGCAGGAGCATTTTCAGTCTCTATACACAGAGGTGCCAGGCCAGGGGAGCTGCACCACCATCCCGTCGGCCCATAATTGCAAGGAAGGGGACCCATTCACCATAAGGGAAGTCCGGCTTGCTATAACAGGCCTGTCAACTGGAAAGGCACCCGGCTTGGATGGCCTTCCAGGTGACCTTTTTAAGCAAGAGCCAGATATATGGGCCCCTTATTTCCTGGTGTTATTCAATGCGATTCTAAAGGGTATGGAGGTGCCCAGTACTTGGCTGGGCGCAGAGGTGGTTCCGATTTTTAAGAAGGGCTCGCCTCTGCTCCCATCCAACTACAGTCCCATCAGCCTGATAGATGTGTCGCAAAAACTCTTCGGAAGGCTTATTCTAGACCGTCTGCAGAATTGGATAGAGGAGACCGCCATTATGAGCCCCTACCAGGCCGGGTTCAGAAGGGGGGTATCCACTACGGACCAAATCTTCCGCCTTAATCTTATCTATTGGAGGACGGCACTTTTGGAGGGGGGCAGCCTGTACACGGTATTCGTGGATTTGCGGGTTGCCTTCGACTTGGTGCCTAGATCCAAACTTTGGAAAGTCCTGGGCGATATGGGAATTCCGCTAGACATCCTGGCTATATTGATCAAATTACACCAGGACAATTTCGCGCAGGTCAGGTGTGGCCGGATGGGGGGCTTAACCGAAAGATTCCCCGTTGACAGGGGGGTGAGGCAGGGATGTGTGCTTGCACCCACCCTGTTCTGCCTCTTTGTCAATGGGGTAATCGCCCATTTGTCCAGGTTAAAAGACATCGACGCTCCCAAATTGGATGGCAGCAGGGTGCCTGCTATAATGTTTGCAGATGACACCCTGCTGCTCTCCAAATCCCCCATGGGAATTCAACGGATAGTGGACGGGTTCCTGAAGTTCTGTACTGAGAGGGGTCTTGAAATCAACGCCTCCAAGACAAAATTTATGATCTTGAACCCTACACCTTCAACACGACCAAACCCTCTCCTAGGCGTGGTGCGGTTGGAGAGGGTTTCCACATTCGAATATTTGGGGGTAACCCTGAATGAGAAAATGACATGGGGGACCCATTCGATTAAGGCAAACTTGAAACTATCGCAGAAGGCGGGGGGAATTCTAAGAATGGTGGGTAAATCTATATATCGTCCACTAGGCCCCATGATACAGATTTATAAATCCCAAGCTCGGGGCTCAGTCGTATACGGGGCGGAACTTTGGGGCCATGTTTCTGCAAAAAATCTAACAACTACCGAGAATAAATTTCTCAGGCAGCTAGTGGCCCTCCCCTCGAGTACCCCACTGTTTCCCCTGAGATTGGATCTAGGTCTAAGGCCAATTTCCGAGGAGTTAGGTTTGAAGCCTTTAGCCTTCTGGCGAAGAGTATGGAGTAGCCAGGATCTTGGTGATTACAGAAGAGAGCTCCAAGAGTTTATGGCTTTGCCAAATACTTGCAAAATCCCCTGGTTAAAATATATAAGGAGTACATGCGAAAGCCTAGGTCTCTCCGAACTATGGACCGACCCTGCCAACTCATGCAAGAAGATATCTCGAAAGGCACTTTCACAACTCTATTATCAGTTGAAGCTGACTACTGATATAGATAACACACGGGTGGGATCACTGACTAACATATTTTTACAACTGAAAGATTCCTACCAAGTGAAAAGTGTATTGGATGGCATGGGTCCTGTGCTGGCAAGAAAACTATATTTACAATGGAGATACGGCTCTCTACCTTTGAGGGCCTTTACTAGTTCTTGGTCCAGGCCCTCAATGGTAGAGCAGTGTCCTGCCTGCGCATATTCTTGTGAGAGTGACCTACATGTGGTTCTTTTTTGTAAAGCCTACCAAAGAGCGAGGAGATACTGGCTTCTGCCTATTCTTAAAAACATGGACTTTAGAAAATATCTGCCCGCGTTCAGAATCCTTAAAACAGACTTATCACCTCCGATTGTTTTTGCACTAGCAAAGTATTTAATGGCTATGTGGCATGTTCGATCGCGCATTTTAAAAGTGGGGGCCACTGTTTAAAGTTTTAATAAATTGGAGTATCCTTTTTATGACTTCTTAATGTTTTAAATCATGAAATTTTAGAAAGTTATTGAATAACTGTATTTGCTTAAAACATTCTTAACTTTCGACTTTCTTTTTTTTTTTTTTTTTTAAATATGTACTGTACTTTTATCTTTGATGGTCTAAATGACCGAGAATAAAGATTATTGAATTGAATTGAAATAATATGGTACATATCTGCTAGAATGCTTACAAATATCTTGGAACACAACAAGGTGAGTTTGATATTAACTGTGTTTAGAGAGTTTACTTGTTACCTTTTGACACAACGTAGCAGCATAGAATTGTGTTGGCAGAAAGGCACTGTCAAGGACTGGATACTGAGTAGGCCTTTTAAGTTTTCTTATTGGTTACTCGAGGAAAGGGCAATTCCTTCTCATAGCCATGACACCACTATGCATAGAACAGTTCCTGCAAAAGGTGTCAAGGATCTCCTTAAGAGGGTCCCAGGGAGACAATTGGCCCACAAACTCAGTGGTCAACATCTCGCTACAACTGCTTTAAGTTTTTTTTAGGACGAAACTGAGATTTACAAGTTTCCATTGTATCCACAGCAATCACAACATATACCAGATGGTTTGAGCGCTCATGAGACGAAAGGCAACATATTTGGTGGCTACAGAAAGTTTAATGTTGTGACCAGCTGACTCATCCTATGAAAACTATCTTACCTGACACATACTGACATATGCTTATATATGTGAGCAGGGCATACCTTCAGAGTGCTACCGGGGTACAGTGAGCTGAAAACATGAGATCTGATTGGCTGGCTGCAACATGAAGGGAAAATTACAATTGCCATTTTATGATGCAGAGACTAAGAGCCCCAATACTATGGGGGTCCCACTGCCATCCAACCCTGCAGGACCGCTCACTACATTATGATGGCGGGCAGATGGAGGGCGAGCGGAGAGACCAACCACCACAGATCTGATGAACTCATGGCCCATAGTGCAGCGATATGTCAGATGTTTATTTCTTGTACTGTGGCTTGTGCTGCAGCCCGCAGCACACACCACAATACAAAGTATACACATTGCGACCGCCTTGAAGGTGGTCGCATTGTAATGCGAACAGTGGGACTGCCGACTACTAGTCAGGCGGTCCAGCTTCTACCACGGTCCTGGTTGGTTGTAAAACGTCCGACCGCCATCGTAATGAGGCCCTCGTTCCTGTATTGCAGAAAACAAATAAAAATAAGGAGTATGGGGTACCATGAGCCTGCGGCCCTATTGGGTGGGTCCCAGAGGAACACCTACATTGAGTCAAATTAAAAAGAAACTTTTTTGCTGTGCCGCAGTTCTGTGGCATCACCGAGGGGCTAATAATGGCCCAATGTAACTATAACTCATGCCCTTTCCATGCACTGCTTATTGCCTCACATAATACATCACTCATGAAATAATTTATGACAATTTTGATAACAACAATGTGATATCTCAACATCTGAAACAACATCATTGATGAGACCCCTGTGCATGGAGGGGGCTCAAGTTGTAGTTACTTCAGTTAACTGTAACTGGCGAATTTCACAACATTTTCACCTAACTCTAATATAACTTTTTTGGTGTTTGGACAAAATATTGACCTAAAAATATCGGTAGACTGAAATATCGGAAATTATATATCGTGACACACAAATATTAAGATTCACAAATATCATTGACATAAATAGCATTTTTTGAGGTAAGTAATGTCGACTTAAATAATATCAATGTTTTTTATTATCATTTTCAATAATGTAGTGGTTAAAAATATAATTCTATGTTAATTTGAATGTGGTTTAGTTGATGTATTAAATTTATTTGACACTACTGTTTATATAAATGCTATGATTTTAAAAATATATAACTTGAAATTTTAAGTGATTTACAATTTTTTATTTAACTTTTAATAGAGATTTATAATTTTGCAGTGGGTTGTTGGTTTTATAGGGGTTCAGAATGGGAAGCCACAGGATTTCCGAGAATATTTTGCAACGCGAAGGAGAAAGGGAGATGAGAGAGACGTTTCTCTCTCTGGGACACCGCATTGCAAGTAAACTAATTTGTGCCTAGCAGCGAAGGGCACTGTGCCCGTGATATATTTTGAACACTGTTTGCACTTTAATTGACATTCATCACCAAGATATCGATTTTTACACTATGGTGCATTCTGGGGCCTGCAGTATTTCACTATGGGCCACATGACCACTAGGAGGCTACAAATGACACTCACCTGTGAACAAGGCGAGGTCGCCGAAACCGGTCAGGAATCTGAAATGAGTGTTTTGATGCTGCTGAGCACTTGACAAATACAAGTCATCTTGCAAGCAAATCGGAGTTGGGCTCTTTTCTTTGATGCTTGATGATATATATATATATATATTCACTGAAAAAACCATAGGTTTCAGACATGTTATAGTTAGCGGAAATTTTACTGATAAAAAACCAATGAAATTCCCCCGTTATAGTTAGTGCAGGCAACTAGAACTCACGCGACCGCAATCTTCTGCTGATGCTAATACTGTATTTAGACACTTATTTGCCCATGTCTTCTTCCATACATTTTTAGCTATACATATATTACAAATATTTTTTTTTTCTTAAAGACACATATGTCATCAGCAGAAGATTGCGGTCGCGTGAGTTATAGTTGCCTGCACTAACTATAACGGGGGAATTTCATTGGTTTTTTATCAGTAAAATTTCCGCTAACTATAACATGTCTGAAACCTATGGTTTTTTCAGTGAATTTGCAAGGTTTTTTAAATGCTAATTCCTAACTATAACGTGTGTGAAACCTATGGTTTTTTCAGTGAATTTGTACGGTTTTTTAAATGCTAAGTTACTTTACGCCATTCGTGGCGTGCAAGCCCACTTAACGCAGTTCGTTCCGTGCGCGCACGGTGCGCTTCGCGAACCGTGCGCGCACAGTGAGCACGCGGTGCGCTTCGCGCACCGCGCGCCCACTTTACGCAGTTAGTGCCGTACACGCAAGGTGGGCACGCAGTGCGCTACGCGCACCGCGTGCCCACGTTACGCACCGTGCGCACATGGAGGACATATTATGCGCTTCCTTGTGATAGGTAATCTGTTAAATTTAATTTGTAAGTGATGACAATAATATGCCATGCACAGAGAGTGTTTTTTTTTTAATTAAAATTTTTAGCGTAAGCGCACCGTACGCGTACGGTAAGCGTAATCGGCGAAATTTTCAAAAAATAAAAATTTACCGTTTTTGGCCTTGGGGGATCTTTGAGGACTCAACTAACATGGCTATGTGCATGGGCGCTGTCTAAACAGCCCCTTTATATGTTTTTTTGCCTTTGTTTACAGCCCCCCCCTCAGAGTGCGAGAGAGAAAATGGCGGCCGCCGCTTCCTGGTTTCGACCGATTCGAATGTTTACTTAGATGTAACAGCCAATCAGAATCGCGCTCGCGCACACCACCGTACGCGTACGGTAAGCTTACGGTAAGCGTACCGTAAGCTGGCTCAGATATATATATTGATTTAAAGGCTATTTTCTCAGAATCTACTGAACAGATTTACACCAAACCTACAAAAGGCACTTCCTTGACCTGAGGACTACCTCTCTGCCAAATTTCTAGTAATTCTGTTCAGCCGTTCGGGCTGTAGCCCTGTCTAAAGGTCCTATGGAAAAATGCATGGGAAAAACGCGTTTTGGGACCCCCCTTTTATCTCAGCCCCCGCTTGACGAATCCCCCCGAGACTTTCAGGGTAGGAGCGGAGCGTAGCGCCCCACCTATTTTGAGAAATTCGCGAGGATTCGTCGACCGGCGCCAAAGTTATTCAAAATAGAATGTTGCGGATTTCCTATGGAAACAGGGTCCTAACTATAACTACCTACTGGCGACCGCCAGTAGGTAATATATATATATATATATATATATATATATATATATATATATATATAGAGAGAGAGAGATATATATAGATATATATATATATATATATGTGCTCTCAGGAAAAATCAGAATCCACGAAGAAAGCCGTGGATTCTGATTTTTCCTGAGAGCACACACAGTGTTCGATTTTTGGTTGGATTTATTGCCAGTATGCTCTGCCGGCGAGTGTGCCACTTCTGAAGGGTCCCTGTGTTTCCGGAAAAGGAGCCTACTTCGGAGGAATATATATATATATAATTTTTATACTAAGAGTTTGATATTTTTTCTACATTCATGGTGTTACTTATATATTTCATACTCTCGAAGTAAAGTATTTTTCATACTCTTGCTTAGACTGCAGTAGGAATAGTAAAATTAACCTCTTCAGAATTCAACTCTTTCACTACTGTTGCACTGTTTGGGGTGGGAATAGTAAATGTCAATCCTTTAATATCCAACACTTCCCTAATGTTTCACAGACTGGAGTGGGAATAGCCTAGAGGTGCGATGGCAGTGTGGTGGAGCATGGCCTCTGACCACCTCTCAGCAATTCTGCAGTGGGTCTTACTGGAGGTAACAGGAGGTCTTGCTGGCCCCTAAGGACCCTCAGCTCCCAAGGGGACTTCATCCCCCAAGGAGCAGCGTGCCAGGAGGTGCGATTGCAGAGTGGTGCAGAAAGGGGGTCGGGCCTCCGGCATCGTGCCGGTAGCATTTTCTTTTTTCTTTTTTTTTTTAAATATAAAGGAAGGGGGCCATGTGGCCCCCCCCCATTCCCTTGGCCGTATTTGGCCCCAGGAACCTCATCCCCTGGGGCGAGGTATTTTTAGAATGGGGAGGGGGACCAGGTGGCTCCCCTTTCCTGGGCCAATTTTGCCCCCGGGGACTCCATCTCCCGGGGCCTGACCCTTATTTAAAAACAATGATAAAACAGGGGGGAGGGTCCATGCAGCCCCCCTCCCTGGCCAAATTTGACCCCAGGATCCCCATCCCCCGGGGCCTGGCTACAATACTGGGTGGTTATCTATCAGAAATGGGGGTAATGAATCACATATGGTTCATTTCTCTCCTTTGTTATAGATAACCAGTACCTCTTTTAAGATGAATGAACCTTTGCTTCTTCCTCCCTCCACTTTTTTGATCTGTACACAATGCTGGGTACCCTGGTCCCACCCAGGGCACCCGGTCATTTTCGTTGGGGACAGTGGGGGAGCCTGAAGGCCCCCGTGGTACTTGCTGGGTCCCTGCACCCTGAGGGAGCCAACGTTGCTTTTGGACGAGGGGGCTGCTGAACATGCAGCTCCCTCTGTCCAAAAACAATTATGTTCCGCTTCGTGCAAGCAGGAGCATTTTACATGCTCTCGCTTGCACAAAGCGGAGCCGAGTTTGCTGTGGCTTGGCATGAACAGCAGTCCCTAGAGCCATCATCGGGCTCCAGCAGGGAGGCTGCACGCCCCCCTCCAATGTTTGATTTAGCCCCAGGAAGGTGGCGATCCCCGGGGGTGCACTCAATGCAAAGGCTGCAGGGGGTCTGCACCATGCCCCCCATGCAGTTTGCAAATTAAATCCCCAAGGAGGTGGCAGCCCCCAGGGCTGCTGGGGTCCATGAAGCCCCCCACATTTGTTGAGCTTAAAGCCCTGGGGAGGTGGTGGTTTTTGAGGCTGGGGGGCCAAGAGACCTAGGGAGTCAGTGTGTTTCTACCCTGCCCCCTTTTATTTTGTTTCACATTTTTTGTGGGACTCAGTTCAACTGAGTTCCAAGATGGCTGCCAACACTTCCTCGTTGAAGTGTTTGCAGGCAATAAAATTTCAGTAGTATTTCAGAAGGGTTTTGGGCTACCAGATATCTATTTTTTTTACTTAAACATCTCTGAAACTGCTGAACAGATTTACACCAAATCACAAAAAGACCACTTTCTGGACCAACATTTAGCTTTCTGCCGAATTTGGTGTAATTCGTGCTGTAGTCGTGTTCAAAAGTGGAAAATCCCCATAGACATAACATGGGTCCCCGTTTCACGGATCAACCCGAAACTTTCAACACAGCAGCTGAACTGAAAAGGGGAAGTCTTTTTTTTTATTTTGTGAAGATTCGTCATGCAATGCCAAAGCTTTTCGGCAAAACAAAAAACTATTTTCCTATGGAATCTTTGGTCCAAACTATACGTTATAGTTAGGAATTAGCATTTAAAAAACCTTAGAAATTCACTGAAAAAACCATAGGTTTCAGGGGCGTTATAGTAGGCTGGACTTTTCACTCGTACAAAACCATTGAAATTCCCCCGTTATAGTTAGTTCAGCTAACTACAACTTGCGCGCCCGCAATGCACTGCTGATGACGTCACATATTACATCACTCATGACATGGTCAGTGACATCACTCATGACATCACTGATGACATCTCAAATGACATCACTGATGACATCATCCAGTGAATGTGTGTTTTTCTGAAAATTACATATGTTTTATATATGTATATCTCAAGGTCGATGGAAGAAGAAATGGGTATATAAGTGTCTAAATGGATGATTTGTTTTTGAAAAATTGATTGTATAACTGACTGATTAAGTGTATCTTAGTGAATACATGGCTTAGTGAGTAATGTTTAAATATGTAAATATCTGTATCAGTCTCTCACTTTGTGTATAAGTGGCTGCATGGGTTGGTGAGTAGCTACATGAGTGTCTATATAGGTTATTAGTTGTTTTTTTGAGTATCAGTATGAGTGTCTGAGTGTCTGTATGGTTCGGTGGGGGGTATTACGTAGTGCATAGGTGCATGAATGAGTGACTCACTGTTTGTATGTGTTGAAGACAGCATGTGTGCAGGACTGTATGGGTGAATGAGTGTGCGCATGGGTGTGTTAGTGAGTGAATGACTGTCTCAATAGTGTCTTTATGAGTAACTACATATGTTTTAAACTAGTATATGTGACTATTGGTGTATATAAGTGAGTATATGTGAGAGTGAGAGATTGAAAGAGTTCCTGTATGAATAAGTATGTGTTTCTATAAGTGATTGTTTGAAAGACTAAGTATGTGTAAGTTTCTGTAGAAGTAAGTGTGGTGGTGTGTGTATAACTGTATATGAAAGTAAATGGATGTTTGATTCTTTATTAGCATGAGTGACTATGTGTGTGAGTAACTCTATGGATGAGTGGCATTGTGTAACAGGAGTATAGGTGTATGGGTACATATGATGAGTGAGTACATGTATGAGTGACTGTATAGGACTGTTGGTGAATGAGTGGATGTGTATGTAGATCTTAGAATTACTGAATAGGTTGTTGTAACTGATATTAGTATGTCCATTGTTTTAAAAATGTTAGTTTCTATTTTTGAATGTGTGTATCAAAGGTTATTTTAGGGGGAGAGGAGGTCTGCCACTCTATCTCAAGGATGATGTCATCAGTGATGTCATTTGAGATGTCATCAGTGATGTCATGAGTGATGTCACTGACCATGTCATGAGTGATGTAATATGTGACGTCATCAGCAGTGCATTGCGGGCGCGCAAGTTATAGTTAGCTGAACTATCTATAACAGGGGAATTTCAATGGTTTTGTACGAGTGAAAAGTCCAGCTAACTATAACGCCCCTGAAACCTATGGTTTTTTCGGTGAATGTCTAAGGTTTTTTAAATGCTAATTCCTAACTATAACGTGCCTGAAACCTATGGTTTTTTCAGTGAATTTCAAAGGTTTTTTAAATGCTAATTTCTAACTATGCCTACAGAGATAGGACATGAGAAGAAAGAAGAAAAAATGCACAGAAAGAAAAAAAAGAAGTGCAGAAAGAAGCAACAGAAGTCCTCAAAGACAAAGAAAAGTGCAGGAAGAAGGATAACGTGCAGAAAGAACAAACAGAAGAGCAGAAAGAAGCCTTGTTGCAAAATCATCCTGTACCCTCAACTTTTTCAGACGGATACTGGTGGTAACTGTGTCTGATTAACCAGTATTAGAGCCAGTGCTATGTTAAAAGACACTCAGAATACAGTGAAAACACCTACATACACAAGGGAACACTATGCATTGGAGTCCCCCTGTGATCAGCATGACCTCCTCTGTAAGCCCCTAGTATATAATAGGGCAGGGGATTAAAACTACCTCTTAAAACGCGCCACAGGGCGTGTTTGCACACGTCACCTCAGGCCCCGTCCCCTCACTTCCCCACTGTGTAAACACGCCCTGTGGCCGTTTTAAGTTGGGAGATTAAGTCCCCTTGAATCCTGAGGGTCCCTAGGGTCCAACTAGACCACTAGGTACCTCCAGTAAGCGCCACAGAGCTGTGTTGCAGAGAGATGTACAAAGGGGCACGGCCTAGACCACCTCTCTGCAACGCAGTGCAGTGGCGCTTACTGGAAGCACCTGGAGGGCTAGTTGGCCCCCAGGGTCCCTCAGAATCGAAGGGGAATTATTTCCCCAACTTAAAACGCGCCACAGGGCTTGTTTGCACACGTTAACTCAGGCCCCGTCCCCTCCCTTCACCACTGTGTAAACACGCCCTGTGGCTGTTTTTAGCTGGGAGATTAAGTTCATTTGAATCCTGAGGGTCCCTAGGGTCCAACTAGCCCACTAGGTACCTCTAGTAAGCGCCACAGAGCTGCGTTGCAGAGAGGTGTGAAAAGTGGCACGGCCTGGACCACCTCTCTACAATGCAGCTCAATGGCGCTTACTGGAAGCACCTAGTGGGCTAGTTAGCCCCCAGGGGCCCTCAGGATTGAAGGGGAATTATTTCCCCAACATAAAACGCGCCATAGGGCGTGTCTGCACACGTCACCTCAGGCCCCGTCCCCTCCCTTCCCCACTGTGTAAACACGCCCTGTGGCCGTTTTAAGTTGGGAGATTAAGTCCCCTTGAATCCTGAGGATCCCTAGGGGCAAAATAGCCCACTAGGTACGTCCAGTAAGCGTCATTGCAGAGAGCTGTAAAAAGGGGCACGGCCTGCACCACCTCTCTGCAACGCAGAGCAGTGGCGCGTACTGGAAGCACCTGGTGGGCTAGTTAGCGCCCAGGGTCCCTCAGGATTGAAAGAGAATTATTTCCCCAACTTAAAATGCGCCACAGGGCATGTTTGCGCACGGCACCTCAGGCCCCGTCCCCTCCCTTCACCACAGTGTAAACGTGCCCTGTGGCCGTTCTAAGTTGAGAGATTAAGGGGCATATTAATAATGTGGCGATAACAAATTATCGCCGCTTTTGCGGCCGTTTTCGGCCGAAAAGCGGCGATAATTTTATCGCCTTATCAGCAAAGACACGCTATCACGTGCTTTGCTGATTTTGCTCCCATTTCCAGCACGCCTAACTTTGCATTGCTAATGAGATGCAAAGTAGGCGTGTCTGTGGAAACAACATGGGTAAATATCACGAAGGCAGCTTCGTGATATTTACAATGTGGGGAAGCGATTATTTAAATCGCGCTAAATATGCCTTAACGCAAGAATTTAACGTCTGTTAAATTCCTGACTAAGGCATACTTAACATGGGGGGTGGATTGTGTGGCTAAGACCACAGGCCCCTATTATCAAGGGTATCGCCGTTTTCCATGGAACATCGCTGGAAAACCAGCGATGTTCCATGGAAAACATCGCTATTGCTAGGATAATTATCGCCATTGTGCTGAGCGTTGTTAATACAGCGCTAGCATGGCGATAATTATCTGCGATAGCCGGCCTTAAACATTTTAACGCTAAGAGCGGCCAGCGATAATTATCGCTGGCCGTTGATGATATGCTCCTAAGTCCCCTTGAATCCTAAGGGTCCCTAGGGTCAAACTAGCCCACTAGGTAACTCCAGTAAGCGCCACAGAGCTGCGTTGCATAGAGGTGTAAAAAGGGGCGTGGCCTCAGAACACCTGTCTGCAACGCAGCTCCCTGGCGCATACTGGAGATACCTGTGGGGCTAGTTGGCCCTCAGGGACCCTCAGTATTGAAGGGGAATTAATTCCCCAACTTACAATTGGCCAGGGGGCGTGTTTGCAGAGTGCTGCAAGGAGGGGGCGTGGCCTCCGGCGCTATGCCGGTCTTTCATTTATTTTATTTTTTTAAGAAGGAGGGCTGTGTGGCCCCCCTTTTTCTAATTTACTGGCCCTGGGGACCCCATCCCCCAGGGCCTGCATCCTAATTTTTTTTGTAGAAAAAAATTAATTTGGCCCTCCCAAGGCCTTAATCGGCCCCGGGGACCTCAACCCTCGGGTCATGGCCTTTTTAAAAAAAAATTCTTTAGGAGGGGGCTGCGTTTCCCCCCTCCTCAGGCCACTTATGGCCCCGGGGACCCCATCCCCCGGGGCCAGCTTTTTTTAAAAAAAAAAACATATATTTATATAAACACCTAGGACATGCTGGACTAGCCGTATGTACCTATCACCATGACGATTTGCGTGATATTCATTAAAAGGCGACTATGCATAGAATGAATCCACATGGCATGTATTTACACCGCTAGTGAAGCTCTGACGTGTCTGACGCCCTACCGTGCCTAATCCCGGCGCCCCCGCCGGTGGGTACTCTCCAAGTAGACACCCTTGTCGTTTATTTATACAAACATGGGTAGCTATTGACGGGTACATTTAATATACACGCACACCAAGCCATTCAAAGGGGATTCAACAAAAATTCGACCAAACTATGCAAGAAACCCCCCTCACGGTTGATAAAACACACATCCACCGCCGGATGTGTAATACTTTTTATTTTACTCTCTGGAAAGGAGACGAACCTCACTTGAGCGTCACAGCGTGCTCCTGGCTGAGCCCAATGCTGTGTTACACCCACCAGTGCCTGCCGAGTGCCTCACACCTCTGTGTTGTATTCCACCAGCTAGTGTGTATGCTATGACACTCTCTAGTCCATGTGCACTGTAACACCACCCCGTGAATGTCATGCCACACTTGCCTTCGCACGGGTTATATTGCCCCATCTAACGTGCCTTCCTCGATGCCTATGTTATAACGCACAGCGCTATGCCATACATATTACAATCTGGGATCCATATCTTTGTCACAGTGCATATGCAACGTTACACTCCCCAGCCCATATTTTATATTACAACTTTAGAGACTAGTTAGGTTACACAACACTGCCCTGTGCATATTACACTCCAAGGCGCATATCGCATAGCACGTGCTAGTGCCTGTGCTATCTCGCGCTCTCCAATGAATCTGTCATTGCGCAAAATGTATTGCATATTATATTTCACGCTCCGGTTCATCTTATATCACACTTTTTGGTGCATAGTTTACACCATATACTATATCTAGTTTTCATTTTCAATCGTGCTCTCAGGACTATGTTCTATATAACACTGCGTCCACCTACCATTTTCACGGGCATTACATTTTGCGATGGGGAGTGGAGGGTCGGGGGGTGTTTCTGCCTAGTGAGCCCGGAGTCACAGTCACAAACGTCCTCTTCTTCCTGAATAAAAGTGAGATTATGCTTCATACTTGTTCATATTTTAAGTAGTTCGCACAAACACACGTTTTAAAAACAATAAAGTTCCTAATACCGCCTTCTCTGAACAGTTAGCTTGCTGCCCCATCCCCCTCCTCCCTATCCTCTGTTGTGTGAATCCATGGACTAGCCTCCTCCCTCCTGCCATGCATGGTCTGATGTGCTGCCACTGCCCTCCATTTAGCATGATGTACCAGTCCACTCCTCCTGCCCTCCATTGCCCAATTCTATGGCCAATCATTGACCTCCTTCTTAGCCTCTGTGCTTAGCTTGCTGCCCCTATTCTCCTTTCCCCTGCCCTCCGATGTCTTTGTGCATGCCCCTGCTCCATCCTTTTTGCCCACCATGTTCCATGGACCTGCCACTCCTATCTACTCTGAGTGTTCTGTTGAGCTGCCACTCCCCTCCCACCTGCCTAGCATTGTCAGATGACTGTAACCTCTCCCTGCCACCTCCACCCTGCCTGACCACATGCCGTGCCCCTATCCCCTTCCTCCTGTCCTCCATGGTCCATTTTACTGCCACACCCTTCTGCCCTCCCTGGTCTGTTGTGCTGCAACTGCTCCTCCTGCCTGCCCCGTGCGGTCTGTTGTGAGGCCCCCTCCCCTGAAATTTCTTGTCTGTGCACAGGTCCTGACCCTCCCTTCTATCCTCCATCGTCCTTTCTGCATGCCCCTGCACCCTCCTTCTTGCCCATCATAGCCATTGTGCTGCCACTAACCCTCCCACTTGCCATGCTTCTGTGCTGTCAGTTAGCTGCCCCTGACCCCCTCCCACCTTCTCTCCATGGTCTGTGTGTATGCCATCACAGTCTCACTGTTGCTCTTCATGGTTTGTCTTGCTTCTTGTGCCCATCCTGCCTGACCTCCATGGCTATCTTGCTGCTCCTGCCCTGCCCCCTTGCCCCCAGCCCTCTGTTTACATGTGCAGACCCCTACTCCCTCCCTCCTGGCTTGTCTGTTCCATTGTAATGCCCCTGATCTGTCCCTCTTGCCCTTTATGGTCTGTTATGCTGCAGCTTTCTCTCCTGTCTGTCCATTATGGTCAGCTAGCTACCATTGCCTCTTGCCCCTCTCTTGTTCTCTGTTGTCCATGTGCATGGTCCTGTCCCCTCCCTATTGCTTTCTATGGATTGTTGTGCTGCACTCCCGTCCCGCATGCCCTGTGTGGTGTATTGTGCTGCTGCAAACCCTGATGCCTGCCCTGCAGTGTCAGTTTGGTGCACCTCTCCATGTCCCTCCTGTCCTCTGTTATCCAAGTCCATGTCCCTACCCCATTTCCTTCCATGATCCAATGTACCATACATGCGAACATTTTGAACTTGGTAAGAGGGAGATTTTGAAAGAAACTGGGGTATTGATTTTCCCCTTTGAGTTACATTGAAAAAGAGGAGATTGTAGACAGGAGACAGATCAAATAAAGCCCATTTGAGCTTAAAAACATTGGACGTTTCCTGGCTGAATCGGGTCTGTTGGCATGTATGGTTGTGCTACCATTGCCTCTTCCTTCTGCCCACAATGGTCTATTACATTGCCACAGCCTCTCTTGCAAGTCCTGTATTGTTGGTTTGTTGCCCCTGCCCCCCTTTCCGCTGCCCTCCATAGTCTGTTGTGCTGCCACGGCCCTTCCTGCCTGCTCAGTGTGGTTAAATTGTTGTCTTTGCACCCTCCTACCTGCCTTCAATTTTCAGAGTCCGTGCCCCTGGCCTCTGCCTCTCAACAGTATCCTAATGAACAACTAGATTGCTAACATTCTATATTTATTACAAAAGTGTGGAACGCCTGACGTCATCTTGATGTAAACAATAGAAATTACATATATGAGAGGGTCTTATTGGCATCAAAATTATGGTTAGTGCTCTAAAAGACTAAAATAAGGACATATTTTCTGAGTTTTCAAATAGCGGCAAAGCACTTTTAAATCATTTGTTATCTTTATGTTTTTTTATCCAGCTGACCACTTGATTAAATGTTGCACTTAGGGGAGAGGATGTGGTCTTACTTCCAGAACTGTAGACTTTGCAACTGGGGAACCAGGTTGGAGTTTCTGCTTCAGCTCGACATTCTGTGATTCTGGTCAAATCACTTAGTCTCCCCATGTCTACAACCAAAATGAATTTGTTCTTGTGTGATGTAACCAATGCTCATGTAAAGCACTCCAATACCTGACAAGTCTGCACTATATAACACTGCAAAAACACAAAATAATAAGTGTTTTGCACTCTTCTGTCATTGGGCTATATTTGGGCTACATCTGGGTGATTTTGGGCTACATTTGGGCTCTTTTGTCTCCGGTGGCCATCTTGGGAGATTTATTTGTTATGAAGTTTCCTAATTTCCTCATGTACTGCAGTCTCCTCAGTAGGAAATGCTTTCAGTTTTTTACTTTGATTCCATCATGAAGGTATTCAGATATGTCACACATTTGCCATAAATTCTGAATGTTAGCACTCTAGTTGCTCATTAGATCACTGTAGTAAAACTACTGCTCACCATGGAAGTCTGCTCCTGGTATTAAAAGTGCATGTTTCAGTCTGCATGTCAGAATGTTTTAATGAAATAGAAGAGGATTTGAGAAGTCACTCAAAATGTGCCCTCATTTTCTTTCTTCAGCATTAATCATCATTTCTATGGCAAAATGAACCCCCTCATTGTGTTCCTTTTTAAATTAAATGTTTTAAGTGTTACCAGTTTATTCCAATCAAGATGGCTTCAGGTGTGCCATACTTTTGTCATAATGAAGACAGTAAGCGCTCTAGTCGTTTTTAAGAACACTCTGGGACATTCTGTCATTGGGCTATACTTGGGCTACATCTGGGGGATATTTGGGCTACATTTGGGCTCTTTTGTCTCTGGTGGCCATCTTGGGAGACTTTTTTGTTATGAAGTTTCCTAATTTCCTCATTTACTGCAGTCTCCTCAGTAGGAAATACTTTCAGTGTTTTACTTTGATTCCATCAAGAAGGCATTCAGATGTGTCACACATTTGCCATAAATTCAGAATGTTAGCACTCTTTTTGCTCATTAGATTACTGTAGTAAAGCTACTGCTCACCAGGGGAAACTGCTGCTGGTATTGAAAGTGCATGTTTCAGTCTGCATGTCAGAATTTTTTAATGAAATAGAAGAGGATTTGAGAAGTCACTCAAAATGTGCCCTCATTTTTCTTTCTGCAGCACTAATCATACTTTTTATGGAAAAATGAACCCCCTCATTTTGTTCCTTTTTAAATTAAATGTTTTAAGAGTTACCACTTTAATCCAAGCAAGATGACTTCAGGTGTGCCATACGTTTATCATAAGTAGGACTGTTAGCGCTCTAGTTGTTCTTTGGAACACTCTGGGAAGCTGCAGTAGAACACAAAGGAATCAACTGACAGTCTCTGCCCTTGTTGGATGTACATGTTTTACTGAGAATGTCAGACTTCATTCTCACATGACTGAGAAAGATAATGTGAATTTACAGAAAATAAGCTCTCAGTTTAACTTATAGATCACCTTCCAAACCTCTGTGGGAAAAGCATGAGAAAATATTTTTCTCTCAATCATGATATCCCAGCAGAAGGCTTTTTCACATGTTGAAATCACCTTAGAACATACCACAATTCCTAAAATGAGTATGGTACCATCAACAAATGATTTATAATGTAACTAAAGTCTTAAAACCTTCTATTAACTGCAATGCTTTTTAATGAGGTGCTATCATGTATATTGGTCCCAAGATGGCTGCCAACACTTCTTGGATGAAGTGCTGACAGCCAATCAGATCTCAGGATGAGATGTGTGGTTAGGCTCCGCCCACATATATATATGATTTTACTTTTGATTTTCTCAGGAACTACTGAACAGATTGACACCAGACCTGCAAAAGGCACATCCCTGACATGAGGACTACCTCTCTGCCAAATTTCAAGTAATTCTGTTCAGCCGTTCGGGCTGTACCTTGGACTAAAGGTCCTTATAGAAAAATGCATGGGAAAAACGCGTTTTGGGACCCCCCTTTTTTCTCGGCCCCCGCTTGACGAATCACCCTGAGACTTTCAGGGTAGGAGCGGAGCGGCGCGCCTCACCTATTTTGAAAATTTTGCGAGGATTTGTCAACCGGCGCCAAAGCTATTCCAAATAGAATGTTGCGGATTTCCTATGGAAACACGGTCCTAACTATAACTATCTACTGGCGACCGCCAGTAGATAATATATATATATATATATATATATATATATATATATATATATATATATATATATATATTACCTACTGGCGGTCGCCAGTAGGTAGTTATAGTTAGGACCACGTTTCCATAGGAAAACCTCAACATTCTATTTTGAATAACTTTGGCGCCGGTCGACGAATCCTCGCGAATTTCTCAAAATAGGTGGGGCGCTACGCTCCGCTCCTACCCTGAAAGTCTCGGGGGGATCCGTCAAGCGGGGGCTGAGATAAAAGGGGGGTCCCAAAACGCGTTTTTCCCATTCATTTTTCCATAGGACCTTTAGAACGAGCTACAGCCCGAACGGCTGAACAGAATTACTCAAAATTTGGCAGAGAGGTAGTCCCTAGGTCAAGGAAGTGCCTTTTGTAGGTTTGGTGTAAATCTGTTCAGTAGATTCTGAGAAAATAGCCTTTAAATCAATATATATATCTGAGCCCGCTTACGGTACGCTTACCGTACGCTACGGTAAGCGTACGGTGGCGTGCGCGAGCGCGATTCTGATTGGCTCTTAGATCTTAGTAAACATTCGAATCGGCAGAAACCAGGAAGCGGCGGCCGCCATTTTGTGTATTTCACTCAGAAAAAAAAGAGTGAAAACAAGGAAAGGGGGCAATGAGGAGAGTTACAGACCCCCTTACATTTGTGAGGGGGTCAAAGAAGGACTGTAAAGTACAAAGAAAACATTTATTGATTTTAAAAAAAATCACGGGGTACGCGTACGGTAAGCTTACGGTAAGCGTACGGTAGAAAAAAAAAAAAAAAAAAATGAAAATCAGATTTAAGTGTTTAGATATTAGGGGCCTCTAAAAAGAGCCGTTGTGTTTATGAAATGATTTTTTAGTGGTACCTACAAGTAAGTACCGATGCAGAGTCTAAGGTTCAAGAGGAAGACTCTGTTCCCTTCATCATTGAAACGCAAGTTGTTGTGGTAAATGGCACCCATACCATAGTCACGGAGGAAAGCAGAAACAGATTTGTTGACGTGCTTTCTTGCTTTGTCATCGCACCGCGTGCCCACCGTGCGTGCACGGCACTAACTGCGTAAAGTGGGCGCGCGGTGCGCGAAGCGCACCGCGTGCTCACTGTGCGCGCACGGTGCGCGAAGCGCACCGTGCGCGCACGGAACGAACTGCGTTAAGTGGGCGCGCACGCCACGAATGGCGTAAAGTAACTTAGCATTTAAAAAACCGTACAAATTCACTGAAAAAACCATAGGTTTCACACACGTTATAGTTAGGAATTAGCATTTAAAAAACCTTGCAAATTCACTGAAAAAACCATAGGTTTCACACATGTTATAGTTAGCGGAAATTTTACTGATAAAAAACCAATGAAATTCCCCCGTTATAGTTAGTGCAGGCAACTATAACTCACGCGACCGCAATCTTCTGCTGAAGACATATGTGTCTTTATGAAAAAAAAATATTTGTAATCTATGTATAGCTAAAAATTTATGGAAGAAGACATGGGCAAATAAGTGTCTAAATACAGTATTAGCATCAGCAGAGGATTGCGGTCGCGTGAGTTATAGTTGCCTGCACTAACTATAACGGGGGAATTTCATTGGTTTTTTATCAGTAAAATTTCCGCTAACTATAACATGTGTGAAACCTATGGTTTTTTCAGTGAATATATATATACATAGATATAAATATGTATATATATATTTATATATATATATATATATATATATATATATATATATATATATATATATATATATATATATATGAGTAAAGTTCAATCCACGATAGGAAAGAGGCGGCACTCCGTCCTGGTGTTCAAGGTATGTTTAATTGCTCACAAACAACAACGCGTTTCAGCTGCAAAACGGCCTTTGTCAAGTTGCCTGTGCGTTCCACAATGCCAATTTTTTAAACAAACAACGTCATGATAAACATGGAAAAAATACTCTGTGAATCTCATATGTAATTCATCAATTCAGAAATGAATTAGTTTACAATTTTTAAACATCCTAATCATGGATTGAGGAGAAATAAAAAGTAGAAGGAAATCAAAATTGAGAGAAAATCAATAACAGTTAATGCTTTTTTCTGCTTTGAGTGAAATCATTTCATGAAAATAGAAGAGAGACGGTAGCCCATCATAACAACATTTTTTTCTCTCAAACAATCATACACAAATTTTTGCCCAAAGATAAAAGACTAATCAAATGTATGATT
The DNA here is from genome assembly GCF_964204655.1 of Triturus cristatus. Lineage (NCBI taxonomy): Eukaryota > Metazoa > Chordata > Amphibia > Caudata > Salamandridae > Triturus > Triturus cristatus. The sequence goes on along the minus strand of NC_140593.1, from coordinate 1,008,145,576 downwards.
AAAGTAGCATAGTACCGTAAACAAGATTTCTCCATTCAAGATAGCATTGAGGACACGCTGAGTTGCTAAATGCAAATTAGTGAGGTGTGTAATGCAAGAGAGAGAGGACTAGTATGCGGGGAAGGTATCGGTTGTGTATATACTTTTTTTCATATCAGGTCTCATTGTTAATCCGTGAAAGGACAATGGTAAATACAAAGTCCATTGACCCAAAAATGGGATGTAGAGGGAATACAAGGAATCACCCTAAAATTTAGGACAAGTGCCCAATGATCTACTATCACAGAGACCAATTAAGGTCACAATGAGCATATCAGAAAATTCTTAAAAATATATCAACCACAGATCAATATCTGTACCAACCTAACCACGTGACTAGTCACAATCATGTGCGTATATTTCCCAAAAATAATATAAAATGTGAAAAATTATATATAAATCAGTATATATACAAGGTACAAAATATCTTATTGTATCTATCATTAAGTCACAGAAAAAATATGATAGAAAAAAGGAAAAAATATACACAAAGGACATATACTGGGTTGCAGAAAGTCTAGTTTAGATTAATGACCAATGTGAGTATTGAGTTCCTCTTCCCTGTTCAATCCCTACGGTGCCCTGGTGTTTAGGTCTATTATGTATCTTGATTCCAAGATACGTTGATGTTTCCCTCTGTCCCCGTACATATGAGACAGGCAACTTGACATAGGCCGTTTTGCGGCTGAAACGCGTTGTTGTTTGTGAGCGATTAAACATACCTTGAACACCAGGACGGAGTGCTGCCTCTTTCCTATTGTGGATTGAACTTTACTCATATTTGTGGTTGCCGCTACCACGGCAGGCACCGACGCTAATGTGCAGGCGTGCGGCGTTCAGCGGAAATACTTCTTTATATATATATATATATATTCACTGAAAAAACCATAGGTTTCACACATGTTATAGTTAGCGGAAATTTTACTGATAAAAAACCAATGAAATTCCCCTGTTATAGTTAGTGCAGGCAACTATAACTCACGCGACCGCAATCCTCTGCTGATGCTAATACTGTATTTAGACACTTATTTGCCCAGGTCTTCTTCCATAAATTTTTAGCTATACATATATTACAAATATTTTTTTTTCATAAAGACACATATGTCATCAGCAGAAGATTGCGGTCGCGTGAGTTATAGTTGCCTGCACTAACTATAACGGGGGAATCTCATTGGTTTTTTATCAGTAAAATTTCCGCTAACTATAACATGTGTGAAACCTATGGTTTTTTCAGTGATATATATATATATATATATATATATATATATATATATATATATATATATATGTATAAATATAAATATACATATATACATATATGTTTTCCTGAGACACATCTTTGACCCCTCATGGGAAAAATATTATTTCTTAATGACAATGGATGCATTCTCATTATATACCAGCATATTGCGCACTAATGGCTCGAGAGCTGGTAAACACTTTTTAAGGTCTCAACTTTTGACACTTCATAAGCACACTCAAGTTATTCTGGAAATGAATGAACATTGTTTAAATATTAATTCATTTTAAGATTAACAATAAGGCGCCGATTCCGATGTCGGATGGACTCAGGTCCGTCTGACATCGGTCAGGAGCCGTAACCGACTGACCTGCTGTCGTCGGTTACGCCCCTACTAGTACGATGCGACCGAACAGGGTTCGGTCGCACTCGTATACAACACAATACAAGCATGCATTCCGAGTGGAATGCATGCCTGCATCATGGAAAGCAGGGGTGCAGTTCATTCCTGCACCCTGTAGGCGGCACCTCAAGGTACCTGCCACCAGGTGCAGGGATCCACAGAGGGGCACCATAGGTGCCACCAGGCCACCATACGGCAGCCTCGCACCCATGGGGGCCCTTCTGGGGGCCCCCAAAGACAGTTTCTGACTGCCTTTTAGTGCCGGAAGAACCGTCATGAAAAGGCAGTGAAAAACTGCCATTGTAATCCCTCGGTCGCAAAGAGGCGGCCGGGGGAGTACTGAGAGATTTCCGGCCGCCGGACGGTCTCTCCGAGCCTGTCGCCCGCAATCCGAAAATCTATGTTGGATTCCTTTCCGACCGAGCCCATCAGAATGGCTCGGTCAGAAAGGAATACGGCTGACACGATCCGAATCGGTCAGAAGGGGTCCGACCGTCGGTCGGAGCCCTTCCGACCGAAATCGGAATCGGCCCCTAAGTGGCACCAACAAAAGCATGGGACTGCCATGGGCACCTGCTTTTCCCCCAGCTATGTGGATATGCATGTAGGCTGTTGGGAGGAGCAGGTGATCCATGGTGGAGGTATGGAACACTTGCCACATTGTGTTGTGGTTGGGATTTATAGAATATCAATTTGTAACATGGATAGGTTTGAAATCTGAAGCTGAGGTATTTGTAAACATCATTTATCAAAATGACTTGAACCTGCATTTTTTCAGCACCATAAGTAGTGAAACTGTAGGATTTTGGGATGTCAAAGTAGCCATTATTGAAAACCAAATTCAGACTAGTATGTACCTATGGAAGGAAATAGGCTTTTACAAGCAAAGAGTTCCCATCGTATTCCTCTTAAGAAGAGCATACCCTATGGAGAGCACCTTAGATCCAAGGGGATTAGCAGTATAGAGTTTAGCTATTTAGAATCTAAGGAGGATAATTTAAACAGATTCAAGTGAGAGGCTATAAAGAAGATACACTTGAATGAGCTGCCAATAGAGTTGAAACTATGAAATGTGAGGACATCTTATGAGCAATACTTGAAACACAAAAGAAATCAACTAAGAATAGCAATACCATGTGGTTCATAACAACATATAGTAAGGAACAAGAGACAATAAGACACATTTTACAATCACACTGGTCTACATTAAAAACAGATCCAGTGATAGGCAAGGAACTCAACAAGAGACCATTGATGATATGTGAAAGACCAATATCCATGAGGGATAGGCTGGTATAGAGTGCATTTAAAGCAGTATGAGTGCTGGCTAAAAATGCACCAGATGCCCCAAATATAAAGCATGTTGACATAGAAAAAGTATTAAGACACGTTATAACTTACATACCAACACAGTTAAACAAATCTGACAACATTATGGGTGTAAAAATGATAATGTGATATACATGTTGATCTGCCCAAGTAAGAAACAATAGATTGGGAGCACTAAATTACCTGTGAATAAAAGAATACTGCAACATTTACAGAGCAAATGACAATCGGGATCAATCATGAACTGTAGCCCAACACTTCTGGAAGATCCATAAGGTGATATGGTACATAGGGTGATAAGGTTAATCTAGAATACCTTCCCTACTGTTGTACTGACTGGTGTGGGAATAGTCATTTTTACCCCTCCACTATCCACACTTTTCCTAATGTTGCACTCACTGGATTGGGAACAGTAATTTTACTCCACCGCTATCCAACACATAGGTGCCGAAACCGATCCGGGTCGGAAAGCACTCCAACTGAGCTGGATCTGGAGTGTTTTCCGACCAAGCCGGAGTCCTGCAGTCCGACCGAGCGAGTACGATGCGGCCGTATGCTGCCAGACTCGTTTCGGTCGGACTCCCATTGAAGTCAAAGCGAGCCGGTCGTACAACGCGTACATGGGCTCCCACTGACTGAATGGGTAGGTCTCACGCAAGGGCGCCCCCTACAGTGGGTACGCGTCGGTGCCATCTGCACCGTACATGCCTGTGTTGGGGGGACCCTTGTGTCTCCCCCTGTGTCCGAGTCGTAGAGCTGCGGGTAACAGGGGGTCCGATGTGGACCCTCAAAGGCAACCACCCGGACGTTTTGCGAGTCGGACACTCCGGCTTACACAGGCTGTCCGACGCGTGCATCGTACTGGCTCGGTCGTAAATCGCATCCATTGCACGCCACGGTTAGCTTCTGACCAAGACGTACGGAGCGGTTCGGACCCGGAAACAACTCGGTCGGTGAATTCCATGTAGCTCGCATCGTACTTGCTCGCTCGTACAGCTGTACAAGTCGGGCGGAAAACATGCGTTCGGCTCATAGTTTTTCCGGCCGCATCGCGTTCGGGTGCCCTTCCGACCCAGATCGGAATCGGCCCCTTACTCTACTGTTGCACTCACTGGAGTGGAAATAGTAATTTTTACCCCTTTGCTATCCAACACTTTCCCTACTGTTACATTCACTGGAGTGGGAATAGTAGTTTTTACCGCTCCGCTATCCAACACTTTCCCTACTGTTGCACTCACTGGAGTGAGTAATTTAAGTTAGAAGATTTTTAAATAGTTTAATGTTTTAATTTATAATCGAAATTATTTTCTTAAATTAGAATTTATGTTTGTGGTATATATCTATCTATCTCTATCTCTATCTATAGCTACATCTATATCTATATCTATATCTATATCTATATCTATATATATATATATATATTCACTGAAAAAACCATAGGTTTCAGGCCTGATATAGTTAGGAATTAGGATTTAAAAAACCTTAGAAATTCACTGAAAAAACAATAGGTTTTAGGGGTGTTATATCTAGCTGGACATTTCACTCGAACAAAACCATTGAAATTCCTCCGATATAGTTAGTTGTACTAACTAAATCTCGCGCGCCCGCAATCCACTGCTGATGATGTCACATATTACATCATTAATGACATGGTCAGTGACATCACTGATGACATCTCAAATGACTTAACTGATGATGTCACTGATGACATCATCCAGTGAATGTGGTTTGGTTTGTTATTTAAATATGTATTATATATCCAGCAATTTGCATTGAAGAATGAGTGGATATATAAATATAAATACCTGAATGGAGGATTTAGTAGCAGTGTGATTGACTGTTTACTTGACTAATTTATAGTGTCTCACTAAATATATTGGATAGTGACTAAACTGTGTGAATATCTGTATCACTTTGTCAGTTGTTTTGTAAACTGCTGCACTAGTTGGTTACTAGCTACGAGAAAGTCTATATTATTTATTGATTAGATAACTGAGTATTTGTATGGGAGAGTGAATGTGTGTGTGGTTCGGTGGGGGGTGTGTGACTGCCCAAAGATGTGTGAATAGTTGATTCAGTAGGTATATGAAGTTAAAACTACATGTTATAACAGTTGTTTGGGTGAGTGAATATCTTTATGGGTGTGGCGATGAGCAAATATATGTCTCAATGGTACATGTCCAACAAACTAGAAAAATAAAAGCCTGTGTATGTGTTAGTTGTTGTATATAAATAAGTATACATAAGACTCAGTGATTGTATGAGTGACTGTATGGATAACTGTATACTTGTAATAGTGTTTTTATAACACACTAAGTATGAGTTATTATCTATATGAATAGATGAAGTGGTGTTTTTATAAGTGTGTAGCTAAGTAAAAGTAAGTATGATCCATTGTTTGCATATGTGAGTAGGATGACTTCATAAGTGATTAGGATGTGTGCTGGTGTGTAATGTCGATGTAGGTGTATAAGTATATTTGATAGTGTTCTATTGATCATTGACAGCATGTATGAGTGAATCTATAGGTAAGTGATTACATGTGTGTATAGATCTAGGAATCACTGAGTGGGTGTTTAGAAACTTGTATTGGTGTGTCAATGGTTTTAAATCTGGCACTCTGTATTTTACAGTGAGTGATGAAAGTTTATATTAGTGTATGATGAGGTGTATCTGATGGTCACGTGGATGATGTCATCAGTGATGTCATTTGAAATGTCATCAGTGATGTCACTGACCATGTCATGAATGATGTAATATGTGACATAATCAGCAGTGGATTGCGGGCGCGCGAGATGTAGTTAGTACAACTAGCTATATCAGAGGAATTTCAATGGTTTTGTTCGAGGGAAATGCCCAACTAGCTATAACACCATAAAACCTATTGCTTTTTCAGTGAATTTCTAAGGTTTTTTAAATGCTAATTCCTAACTATATCAGGCCTGAAACCTATGGTTTTTTCAGTGAATTTCAAAGGTTTTTTAAATGCTAATTCCTAAATAAATCAGGCCTGAAATCTATGGTTTTTCAGTGAATTTCAAAGGTTTTGTAAATGACAATTCTTACTGTATTAATTGTTATACTGATTATTTTGATACTGATTTGCTACATTTTGTAAACTGTTTATTTTTAGATATTTTATTTTTTCAATTACATTATACATTACAATACAAAATATACTTTCTCAGAATGAATTACTTTAGTTTAAATACTTTGCAAATAGGCAAACAGTTGTTGCAATGGCCAACACAATTTCAAACACAATGCAACATTGAGCTCAATGTGAATTTCTAGTCAAATGCAAATAGTTACTTTATGGATTACTTCTCTAACCAGAGGACTGGATCCTAAATTCAGTCCTTGGACATCTCCTGTAAACAGTTGAGTAAAAGCCTTTTGGTTACAGTAGTGATTTTTAAGGAATATTATTGTATTTTAAAAGTTGACACTTAAAACATTTTTCACATAGAATCACCAATGTTATCCTATGACAGAAAATTCACTTAGCAGGTAAGTAGTGTTATCGTTACTTTTTCTTACTCAGTGGTGGATCCTGGATCCAGCACTGGCCAATCTCCTGTAAATAGGTTGAAAGAATGTGTTTAAGTCATAAAGACGAATTTTTTAGGAATATTTTTAGTTTGTGAAAATAGTCACTTGGAAACTTTTCTGGTGAAAACCACACAATGGATTCCTATCGAAGGAAATACAAGTTACTAGTAAGTACGCTTACAATTACTTTTCAGGGTCAGTGCTGGGCTAAAAGATGCAGCCCTGGGTTCTCTCCTGATAACAGGTGAGTAAATCGGAATTCGTAGTTCGGCTGATTTTAGAGGAATATTTGTAAGTTTCAAAAATGGACACTTAGAAACTTTTCTGGTGAAAACCACACAATGGATTCCTATGGAAGGAAATACAAGTTACTGGTAAGTACGCTTAGAATTAATTTTCAGGGTCAGTGCTGGGCCAACAGATGCAGCCCTGGGTTCTCTCCTGATAACAGGTGAGTAAATTGGAATTCGTAGTTCGGCTGATTTTAGAGGAATATTTGTACGTTTCAAAAATGGACACTTAAAAACTTTTCTGGTGAAAACCACACAATGGATTCCTATGGAAGGAAATACAAATTACTAGTAAGTACGCTTAGAATTACTTTTCAGGGTCAGTGCTGGGCTAAAAGATGCAGCCCTGGGTTCTCTCCTGATAACAGGTGAGTAAATCGGAATTCGAAGTTCGGCTGATTTTAGAGGAATATTTGTAAGTTTCAAAAATGGACACAGAAACTTTTCTGGTGAAACCACACAATGGATTCCTATGGAAGGAAATACAAGTTACTGGTAAGTACGCTTAGAATTACTTTTCAGGGTCAGCGCTGGGCTAAAAGATGCAGCCCTGGGTTCTCTTCTGATAACAGGTGAGTAAATCGGAATTCGTAGTTCTGCTGATTTTAGAGGAGTATTTGTACAGTTCAAAAATGGACACTTAGAACCTTTTCTGGTGAAAACCACATAATGGATTCCTATCGAAGGAAATACAAATTACTAGTAAGTACGCTTAGAATTACTTTTCAGGGTCAGTGCTGGGCTAAAAGATGCAGCACTGGGTTCTCTCCTGATAACAGGTGAGTAAAACGGAATTCGTAGTTCGGCTGATTTTAGAGGAATATTTGTACAATGGTGAAGGAAGGGGTTGGGGCCTGAGGTGACGTGTGCAAACATGCCCTGTGGCGCATTTTAAGTTGGGGAATTAATTCCTCTTCAATCCAGAGGTCCCCTGGGGGCCAACTAGCCCACCAGATACCTCCAGTATGCGCCAGGGAGCTGCATTGCAGAGAGGTGTTCAGAGGCAACGCCCCTTTTTACAACACTCTGCAAAGCAGCTCCGTGGCGCTTACTGGAGGTACCTGGTGGGCTAGTTGGCCCCTAGGGGACCTCTGGATTGAAGAAGAATTAGTTCCCCAACTTAAAACGCGCTGCGAGCCCCCCACCCATTTTCAAGAAGCCCCGGGGTGGCGGTCCCCGGGGGCCAATTACCAAAGAAGCGCGGGAGCCCCGCGCTTCTTTTTTTTTATTTTTAGACAAAATTCGCACTGGGTGCGTGAATCTCGCCGATTTTTTTTTTTTTTTAAAGATGCTTTTTTTGGCCCTGAGCAGGCCTAGGGGGTCAGGGTGTTTCTACCCTGTCCCATTTTTGCGTTTTTCGCGTTTATTTTATAGGTTTCTTGTGCCTCGGTTCTACAGAGACACAAGATGGCTGCCAACACTTCCTGATCTGGAGTGTTGACAGCCAATTAGAATACAGCTCGTGCACGGCAGGGTGCGCGCTGGGTGCGGGGAGGGTGCGCGGATCCTCAGAGGCCATAGATATATCTATGAATTTACTTTTGATTTTCTCAGGAACTACTGAACGGATTTACACCATTTAAGCAAAAGCCACGATTCTGAACTGAGCAGTTCGGGCTGTAGCTGCGTCAAAAGGTCCTCTGGGAAAATGCACGGGGAAAACGCGTTTTGGGACCCCCCTTTTTTCTTGGCCCCCGCTCGATGAATCACCGTGAAATTTTCAGGATAGGAGCGGACCAGAGCTGGCCAAAGGTTTGGAAAATTTTGCGAAGATTCGTCAGTCGGCGCCAACGTTATTCCATATAGAATGTTGCGGATTTCCTATGGAAAATAGGTCCTAACTATATCTACCTACTGGCGACCGCCGGTAGGTAATATATATATATATATATATATATATATTTGGATTTGCGTGGTTTCTATTTTCCGTTGATACGGATTGTTTGGAGACTGCAAGTGTGGGATATATCTATATATATATTATATATATATATATATATATATATATATATATATATATATATATATATATATATATATATATATATATATATATATATATATATATATATGTATATACATATATATCACCTACTGGCGGTTGCCAGTAGGTAGTTATAGTTAGGCCCTAGTTTCCATAGGAAAAGCGTTTTTTGATTTGCCAATATCTTTGGCGCCGGTTTCGGAATCTTTGCAAAATTTTCAAAACTAATGGCCTGCTCCAGTCATCTCCAGTCTTGAAAGTTTGGGGGTGATTCATCAAGTGGGGGCCGAGAAAAAAGAGGGGTCCCTAAACTCGTTTTCTCCATGTTAATTTCCATAGGAAATTTTGGAACAGGCTACAGCCCGAACACCAAATTTGGCAAAACGGTAGCTCTTGGTTCAGAAAGTGACTTTTTTTAAAAAGTGTAAATCCGTTCAGTAGTTCCAGAGAAATTGAAAAAATAAAAATATTGCTATCTGAGCACCGAGGAGGACTCGCGACTCCTCCCGAGCACGAGCTGATTTCTGATTGGCTGCCAACACTCCAAACCAGGAAGTGTTGGCAGCCATCTTGTGACTTGGTAACCGAGTCACAAGAAATCAGTAGGAAAAAACGTGGACAACAAGAAAAGGGGGCAGAGTAGAAACACCCTGACCCCCTAGGCCTGCTCAAGGGGTCCCACAAGGACCGCCAGCGCCCAAAAAGCATTTTTTTTTAAAATGGCTGAATTCATGATGGGTGTGCGAATCTGGCCGATTCTTTTTTTTTAAAACGAAGCCCGGGCTCCCGCGCTTCTTAATACTTAAGCCCCCAGGTGGGCCTGGTCCTGGGGGAAATTTAAAATTCTGGTGTGGGGATCCCCCACAGCCCCGGGGCCTGCCATCTCCCCGGGGCTATTCTCATAATGTGTGGAGGCACACGGCATCCCCGCTGTCCCAGGGACCGCCACCTCCCCGGGGCTTTCCTCATAATGTGCAGGGGCAACGCAGCCCCCACAGCCCCTGAGGACTGCCACCTCCTCAGGGCTTGTTTTCCAAAAAAAGCATGGGGGGCTTCCCTCCTGGAGCCCTTGATGGCCCTGGGGATCCCCACCCCCAAGGCCGGCTCCTCCAAAGTCCCAGGGTGCTTACCCCCAAGATATTGCTATTTGCTATGGCAGGGCAGGAGCACAGCTCCTGCCCTGTCATAGCAAACTCTGCTTTACTTTTTGGAGGCAAGAGCAGGAAACCTGCTCTTGCTTCCAAGAAGCAAAGCAGAATTGCTTTTGGGCAAGGGGAGCTGCATGTTATCAGCTCCCCTAGACCAAAAGTAATGCCGGCTCCCGCAGAGGGCAGGGAGCCGGCAGGGACTGTAAGGGCATTGGGGCTCCCCCCACGGTCCCCAACATGAGGCCAGGACCCGGAGGATGGGGTCCCTGGGGCTAGAAGTGGCCAAGGGAAGGGGAGCCCATGACCCCTTCCTAATTGAAAAAATAAATAAAAAATAATAATAAAAAAAGATCGAGGCACAGTCCCTCGGGATGGGGTCCCCAGGGCCATATTTGCCTCTGGAGGGGGCCACCTTGCCCCCCTCCAAAACAGAAGAAAAGAACAAGGCTGGGCAGGCCCCAGGGGATGGGGTCCCCGGGGCCAGAAGTAGCCCAGGGAAGGGGAGCCATGCGGCCCCCTCCCATAAAAGAAAAAAAGGGAAAAAAAAGAAAAACGAGACCGGCAACTCGCTGGAGGCCTCGCCCCCTCCATGCATGACTCTGCAAATGCGCCCCTAGCACGTTCTAAGTTGGGGGATTAAGTCCCCTTCATTCCTGAGGGTCCCTGGGGGCCAACTAGCCCACCAGGTACCTCCAGTAAGCCCCACACAGTGGGATTGCTGAGAGGTGGTGCGAGGCCACATTCCTTTTTACACCACTCTGCAAACTCTCCTCTTGGCGCATTGCTGGTGGGGCAATGATGTCTTCTTGTGTCCTGAGGACCTCAGGACACAAGTGGACTTTATCCCCCGACCAGCAGTGCACCAGGAGGCACGTTTGCAGAGTGGTGTAAAAAGGGTGCATGGCCTCAGACCACTCTGAGCAATCCAGCTGTATGGGGCTTACTGGAGGTAACAGGAGGGCTAGTTGGCCCCCAGGGACCCTCAGGAATGAAGGTGATTTAATACCTCAACTTATAACGCGCCAGGAGGCGCATTTGCAGAGTGGTGGGGAAAGGGGGCGTGGCCTTTGTCCACCTCTCAAAAGTCCCACTGTGTGGAGCTTACTAGAGGTAAGAGGTAGGCTAGTTGGCCCCTACAGGACCCCCAGCAGTGAAGGGGATGTCAATCCCCATCCAAGAGAATGCCAGGGAGCCTGTTTGCAGAGTGGTGGGCAAAGGGGGCCTGGCCTGCTATGAGAACTTAGCAATCCTGCTGTGTGGGACTTACTGGAGGTAATAGGAGGGGTAGTTATCCCACAAAGATGTCCTTGGGGACCAACTACCCCTCCTGTTACCTCCAGTAAGTCCCACGCAGTGGGATTGATAAAACGTCTTCGGATGCCATACCCCCCTTTCTCCACCACTCTGCAAACACACCTCCTGGCAGACTACGGAATGGGGGATGAAGTCCAATTTACTCCTGAGGGACTTTGGGGGCCAAGAAACCCTCCTGATACCTCCTGTAAGTCATACGCAGCGGAATTCCTGAGCGCTGGTCAGAAGCCAAGCACCCTTTCTCCACCACTCCGCAAACGTGACTACTAGTTAAAGAAGTATTTGCAAGGTAATAGGTTTCGCATTTACGAGAATTAGAGCTATTGGCATAGTAAATGTAATCGTTTTTTACTAATGTTTTTGGGAGTGGAGTGGATGTACGTTGTGTGTAGTGGAATTATGTGGTATGTTGTAACCCTGGGCGCGACACTACGCTTCGCCCACGTAGTGTACGTAGCGCTGCCTGCTTCGCAGTTTTCGAAGTAGGCGAAGCAAGCAGCGCCTACGTACACTACGTGGGCGAAGCGTAGATGCCTGCCGCCCACCACCCGCCTCCGGCCCGCCGTACTTTTAAAAGGTAAAATAAATTTGTAATAAAGCAAATTAGGCACTTACCTGACGCGCGGCGTCTCCCGGGGCTCCCTCTTCCTGTTTTTCAATTTTCCTGACAAATGCGCATGCGCGGACGCCAGCGCATGCGCATTTCTTGCAAGAAATGCGCATGCGCGGGCGTCCGCGCATGCGCATTTGTCAGGAAAATTGAAAAACAGGAAGAGGGAGCCCCGGGAGACGCCGCGCGTCAGGTAAGTGCCTTTAATTTGCTTTATTACAAATTCATTTTATCTTTTAAAAGTAGGGTGGGTGGGTGGCGGGTGGCGCGTAGTGGGGCTACGCGAAGCGCGTAGTGTGCGTAGATTTGGGCACACTACGTGCTGCTTCACGTAGCCCCACTACGCCCACTACGCCCACCCTTAGTATGTTGTCCAGTGAAATTATGTGGATATAAAGTATGTGGTATTTAGTGTATAGGAATTATGTAGAGTGGGATTTTGTGTAATGGAGAGTAAATATGTGGTATGGTAGTCTGTGTTGTGGAGTGGTAACCTTATGTTTAGTCTTCCTCATTTTCATAGAAGCTCAACTATGAACTCAGTGAGACAAAAAAAAGGAATCACTGAGTAGCAGGCAGAGGTATGAGCAGGGCCACTGGAATTATGCGACTGTTTGGCTGCACCGACTTTCGCACAATTGCACAATTATACATTTTTTGCATTAGCCACATAATTCATCATCTGCTCCCTAATCTGCAGATTTGAACAAAAAAAGCCTTGTTTCTAGCTCAAATGGCTCAAACAGCTCAAATGTTACCAGAAATGCAGCAACAAGTGTCACAGCGTGGTGGAAGGCCCTTTGCAAACCAAGAATGGTCACCTATTACTTATTGCTAAATGTGGGTGTTAAATTTGTACAACCAGTGAGGAAGCCACTCTTGCTTCCTTCTGCGCCTCTCTTGCCTCTTTCTGCATTTCTGTTGCTTCTTTATGCACATTTATTTCTCTTTCTGCACTTCTCTTGCCTCTTTCTCCAAATCTCTTCTACTTTCTGTACCTCACTCCCCTCTTTCTGCACCTCTGTTGCCTCTTTCTGTTCCTCATTTGCTTCTTTCTGTACCCCTCTTGCCTCTTTCTGCACCCTTCTTGCCTCTTTCAGCACCTCTCTTGCCTTTTTCTGTACCCTTCTTACATCTTTTTGCACCCCTCTTGCCTCTCTCTCTGTCCCTCTTCCCTCGTTCTGCACTTCTGTTGCTTCTTCCTGTTCTTATCTTGCTTCTTTCTGCACCTCTCTTGCCTCTTTCTGCACCTCACTTGCTTCATTCTGTACCACTTTTGCCTGTTTCTGACCCCCTCTTCCCTCTTTGTGCAACTCTCTTGCCTCTTTCTACAACTCTTTCTTCTTTCTGCACCACTCTTGTCTCTTTCTGTACCTCTGCTCCTTCTTTCTTCACCTATCTTGTCTCTTCCTGCACCCTTCGTGCCTCTTTCAGCACCTCTGTTGCTTCTTTTGGCAGTTTTCTTCCTCTTTCTGCACCCCTCCTGCCTCTTTCTGTACCTCTCTTGCCTCTTTCTGCACCTCACCTACCCCTTTCTGCACCCCTCTTGCCTCTTTCTGCACCTCTGTTGGTTCTTTCTGCAGTGCTCTGGCTTCTTCTTGCACCTCTGTTCCAAATTTCTGCATCCCTCTTGCCTTTTTCTGCACCCCTCTTCCCTCTTTCTGCACCTCACTGGCATCAGTCTGCCCACCTGTTCCCTCTTTCTGCACCCCTTTTGCCTGTTTCTGTAACTCTCTTGCCTATATCTGCAGTTCTCATGCCGCCTTCTGCACCTCACTTGTTTCTTTTTGCACCTCTGTTGGTTATTTTGCACTGCTCTTGCTTCTTTCTGCACCTCTCTCGCAAATGTCTGCACCCCTCTTGTTTTTCTGCACCTCTTTTACCTGTTTATGCACCTCTCTTGCCTCTGTCCGCACCTTTGTTCCCTCTTTCTGTACCTCTTTTGCCTTTTTCTGCAAGTTTATTTCATGTTTCTGCAGTTCTCTTGCCTCCTTCTGCACCCCTGTTGCTTTGTCCTGCATTTTCCATGCTTCTTTCTGCACCTGCCTTGCTTCTTTCTGCACCCCTGTTGTCTCTTTCTGCACTCGTCTTCCCTCTTTCTGTATCTTTCTTGCCTGTTTCAGCATCTCACGTGCCCCTTTCTGCACTTTTCTTGCTTCTTTCTACACCTCTGTTGCTTCTTTCAGCAATTCTCTTGCCTCCTTCTGCACTTTTCTTGCCTGTTTCTGTACCTCTCTTGCCTCTTTCTGCACTCCTCTTGCCTCTTTCTGCATACGTTGCTTCATTCTGCACTTTCCATGCTTCTTTCTGCACCTGCCTTGCTTCTTTCAGAACCCCTGTTTTCTCTTTATGTACCTCTTTTGCATGTTTCTGCAAATCTCTTGCCCCTTTCTGCAGTTCTCTTGCCTCCTTCTCCACCTCTGTTGCTTCTTTTTGCACTTCTCTTGCCTTTGTCTGCACCCCTGTTGCTTCATTCTGCACTTTCCATGCTTATTTATGCATCTGTCTTGCTTCTTTCTGCACTTGTCTCTTGCCTCTTTCTGTACATTTCGTGCCCTTTTCTGCATCTCACTTGCCTCATTCTGCACTTTTCTTGCTTCTTTCCACACCTGTGCTGCTTCTTTCAGCAATTCTCTTGCCTCTTTGTGCACTTCTCTTGCCTGTTTCTGCATCCCTCTTGCCTCTTATTGGATCCTTCTTCCCTCTTTGTGCAACTCTCTTGCCTCTTTCTCCACCTCTCTTCCCTCTTTCTGCACAACTCTTGCCTCTTGTTGTACCTCTGTTACTTCTTTCAGCACTTCTCTTGCCTCTTTCTGCACCCTTCTTGCCTCTCTCAGCACCTCTTTTGCTTTTCTGCACTTCTCTTAGTTCTTTTTGCACTATTCCTTCTTTCTGAATCCCTCTTGCCTCTTTGAGCACCTCTTTTGCTACTTTCTGCACTCCTCTCTCCTCTTTCTGTACCCCTCGAGCCTCTTTCTGCACCTCTGATGCTTCTTTCTGTACCTCTTTTGCTTCTTTCTGCAGCTGCCTCACCTCTTTCAGCACCTCTTGCTTTTTTCTGCAGATCTTTTGCCTCTTTCTGCACCTCACATGCCTGTTGCTGCACCTCTGTTGCTTACTTCTGCAGATCTCTTGCCTTTTTCTGCACCCCTCTTTTCTCTTTCTGTACCTCTCTTGCCTCTTTCTGCACCCCTGTTCCCTCTTTCTGTACCTCTCTTGCCTCTTTCTGTACCTCTGTTAGGTCTTTCTGCACTTATCTTGCTCTTTCTGCACCCTCCGTGCCTCTTTCAGCACCTCTGTTACTTCTTTCTGCACTTCTCCTCCTTCTTTCTGTACCTCTCTTGCTTCTTTCTGCACCAAACTTGCCTCTTTCAGCACCTCTGTTGCTTTTTTCCGCAGATCTCTTGCCTCTTTCTGCTCCTCACTTGCCTCTTTCAGCACCTCTATTTCTTTTTTCTGCAGATCTCTTGCCTCTTTCTGCACCCCTCTTTTCTCTTTCTAAACATATCTTGCCTCTTTCTGCACCCCTTTTGCCTCTTTCTGCACCTCTGTTGCTTCTTTTTGCACCTTGCTTGCCTCTTTTGCACTTCTCTTGCTTCTTTCTACACCTCTGTTGCTTCTTTCAGCAACTCTCTTGCTTCTTTCTACAGATCTCTTCCTTCTTTCCACACCCCTCCTGCCTCTTTCTGTACCTCTCTTGTCTCTTTGTGCACCTCTCCTAACTCTTTCTGTACCCCTCTTGCCTCTTTTTGCATCTCTGTTGGTTCTTTCTTAACTGCTCTTACTTCTTTCTGCACCTCACTTGCCTCTTTTTGCACTTCTCTTGGTTCTTTCTACACCTCTCTTCCATCTTTCTGTACCTCTGCTGCCTCTTTCTGCACTTCACTTGCTTCTTTCTGCACCTCTCTTGCCTCTTTCTGCACCTCTGTTGCTTCTTCCTGCACCCTTCCTGCCTCTTTCTGCACCCCTCTTCCCTCTTTGTGCACCTCTCCTACCTTTTTCTGCACCCCTCTTGTCTCTTTGTGCACCTATGTTGGTTCTTTCTATGCTGCTCTAGCTTCTTTCTACACCTCACTTGCCTCCTTCTGTACTTCTCTTGCTTCTTTCTACAGCTCTGTTGCTTCTTTCAGCAATTCTCTTGCCTCTTTCTCCACCTCTCGTCCCTCTTTCTGCACCCCTCCTGCCTCTTTATGTACCTCTCTTGCCTTTTTCTGCACCTCTCTTGCCTCTTTCTGTACTTTACTTGCTACTTTCTGTACCTCTCTTGCCTCTTTTGGCACTTCTGTTCCTTATTTCTGCACTTCACTTGCCTCTTTCTGCACCTCACATGCCTCCTTCTGCACTTCTCTTGCTGTTTTCTACAGCTTTGTTGCTTCTTTCAGCAATTCTCTTACCTCTTTCTGCACTTCTCTTCCTTCTTTCTGTACCCCTCCTGCCTCTTTCTGTACCTCTCTTGCCTCTTTCTGTACTCCACTTGCTTCTTTCTGCACCTCTGAGTTAGAGATAGTTTTAATCCCCCTGTCATATTATGTACTAGGGCCTTACAGGGGAGGCCATGCCAATCACAAGGTTACCCCACCCCATAGTTTATCCTAGTGTATGTAGGTGTTTTTACCGTATTCTAAGTGTCTTTCAGCATAGCACTGGCTCTAGGCCTGGTGAGTCAGAGTCAGTTACCACCAGTACCAGTCAGCAAAAAGTTGGGGGCACTGGATGACTTTGCAACAAAGCCTCTTTCTGCACCTCTGTTGGTTCTTTCTGCATATCTCTTGTTTCTTTCTGCACTTTTCTTCGTCTTTCTGGACTTCTGTTGCCTCTTTCTGAATTTCTCTTGCTTCTTTCTGCACCTTTCTTCCTCTTTCTGCACATCTCCTACCTCTGTAGGCATAGTTAGAAATAAGCATTTAAAATACCTTTGCAATTCACTGAAAGAAACATAGATTTCAGGGACATTATAGTTAGAAATTAGCATTTAAAAAACCTTTGAAATTCACTGAAAAAACGATAAGTTTCAGGGACGTTATAGTTAGTTGGACATTTCACTAATACAAAGCCAGAGAAATGTGGCCGTTATACTTAGTTGAGCTAAGTATAACTCGCGCCCCACAATGCACTGTTAATGACATCACATGTTACATCACTCATGACATGGTCAGTGACATCATTGATGACATCACTGGTGACATCTCAAATGATATGACTGATGACATCATCCATGTGATCCTCGGATGCACCTCCTCACAGCCTAATATATCCTTTGATACACCTACTCTAAAATACAGACTGCCATTCTCTAAATCATATGCAAAAACAACAATTGATGGACAGAATGCAGAACAATGTCATACATTCACCCCAGTACAGAGATCTGGGCCTAAATCCATCGTTTTTTTGCTCACCATGCCATTCCAGTTTGAACCCAGCCATATGCAAATCAGTCTTGACCCTGTGCCCCATGGGAACAGTCCAGCCCAAACTGCCAAGCCAGGTCCTCCCTGGACTGGAAACAAGCATCCTAGGACCGGTTTCGGGCTTTCAGCCCTCGTCAGCCAGGATAGCTTGATTCCAGTGGCATGGAGAGCAAGGGACTCACGTCTGAGCATACCCTTCCCACTCGGGGTGACAAATGCAAAAACAACAATTGATGGACAGAATGCAGAACAATGTCATACATTCACCCCAGTACAGAGATCTGGGCCTAAATCCATCGTTTTTTTGCTCACCATGCCATTCCAGTTTGAACCCAGCCATATGCAAATCAGTCTTGACCCTGTGCCCCATGGGAACAGTCCAGCCCAAACTGCCAAGCCAGGTCCTCCCTGGACTGGAAACAAGCATCCTAGGACCGGTTTCGGGCTTTCAGCCCTCGTCAGCCAGGATAGCTTGATTCCAGTGGCATGGAGAGCAAGGGACTCACGTCTGAGCATACCCTTCCCACTCGGGGTGACAAATGCAAAAACAACAATTGATGGACAGAATGCAGAACAATGTCATACATTCACCCCAGTACAGAGATCTGGGCCTAAATCCATCGTTTTTTTGCTCACCATGCCATTCCAGTTTGAACCCAGCCATATGCAAATCAGTCTTGACCCTGTGCCCCATGGGAACAGTCCAGCCCAAACTGCCAAGCCAGGTCCTCCCTGGACTGGAAACAAGCATCCTAGGACCGGTTTCGGGCTTTCAGCCCTCGTCAGCCAGGATAGCTTGATTCCAGTGGCATGGAGAGCAAGGGACTCACGTCTGAGCATACCCTTCCCACTCGGGGTGACAAATGCGAAAACAACAATTGATGGACAGAATGCAGAACAATGTCATACATTCACCCCAGTACAGAGATCTGGGCCTAAATCCATCGTTTTTTTGCTCACCATGCCATTCCAGTTTGAACCCAGCCATATGCAAATCAGTCTTGACCCTGTGCCCCATGGGAACAGTCCAGCCCAAACTGCCAAGCCAGGTCCTCCCTGGACTGGAAACAAGCATCCTAGGACCGGTTTCGGGCTTTCAGCCCTCGTCAGCCAGGATAGCTTGATTCCAGTGGCATGGAGAGCAAGGGACTCACGTCTGAGCATACCCTTCCCACTCGGGGTGACAAATGCAAAAACAACAATTGATGGACAGAATGCAGAACAATGTCATACATTCACCCCAGTACAGAGATCTGGGCCTAAATCCATCGTTTTTTTGCTCACCATGCCATTCCAGTTTGAACCCAGCCATATGCAAATCAGTCTTGACCCTGTGCCCCATGGGAACAGTCCAGCCCAAACTGCCAAGCCAGGTCCTCCCTGGACTGGAAACAAGCATCCTAGGACCGGTTTCGGGCTTTCAGCCCTCGTCAGCCAGGATAGCTTGATTCCAGTGGCATGGAGAGCAAGGGACTCACGTCTGAGCATACCCTTCCCACTCAGGGTGACAAATGCAAAAACAACAATTGATGGACAGAATGCAGAACAATGTCATACATTCACCCCAGTACAGAGATCTGGGCCTAAATCCATCGTTTTTTTGCTCACCATGCCATTCCAGTTTGAACCCAGCCATATGCAAATCAGTCTTGACCCTGTGCCCCATGGGAACAGTCCAGCCCAAACTGCCAAGCCAGGTCCTCCCTGGACTGGAAACAAGCATCCTAGGACCGGTTTCGGGCTTTCAGCCCTCGTCAGCCAGGATAGCTTGATTCCAGTGGCATGGAGAGCAAGGGACTCACGTCTGAGCATACCCTTCCCACTCGGGGTGACAAATGCAAAAACAACAATTGATGGACAGAATGCAGAACAATGTCATACATTCACCCCAGTACAGAGATCTGGGCCTAAATCCATCGTTTTTTTGCTCACCATGCCATTCCAGTTTGAACCCAGCCATATGCAAATCAGTCTTGACCCTGTGCCCCATGGGAACAGTCCAGCCCAAACTGCCAAGCCAGGTCCTCCCTGGACTGGAAACAAGCATCCTAGGACCGGTTTCGGGCTTTCAGCCCTCGTCAGCCAGGATAGCTTGATTCCAGTGGCATGGAGAGCAAGGGACTCACGTCTGAGCATACCCTTCCCACTCGGGGTGACAAATGCAAAAACAACAATTGATGGACAGAATGCAGAACAATGTCATACATTCACCCCAGTACAGAGATCTGGGCCTAAATCCATCGTTTTTTTGCTCACCATGCCATTCCAGTTTGAACCCAGCCATATGCAAATCAGTCTTGACCCTGTGCCCCATGGGAACAGTCCAGCCCAAACTGCCAAGCCAGGTCCTCCCTGGACTGGAAACAAGCATCCTAGGACCGGTTTCGGGCTTTCAGCCCTCGTCAGCCAGGATAGCTTGATTCCAGTGGCATGGAGAGCAAGGGACTCACGTCTGAGCATACCCTTCCCACTCGGGGTGACAAATGCAAAAACAACAATTGATGGACAGAATGCAGAACAATGTCATACATTCACCCCAGTACAGAGATCTGGGCCTAAATCCATCGTTTTTTTGCTCACCATGCCATTCCAGTTTGAACCCAGCCATATGCAAATCAGTCTTGACCCTGTGCCCCATGGGAACAGTCCAGCCCAAACTGCCAAGCCAGGTCCTCAGGGACATTATAGTTAGAAATTAACATTTAAAAAACCTTTGAAATTCATTGAAAAAAACATAGGTTTCAGGGATGTTATAGTTAGAAATTAGCATTTAAAAAACCTTAGAAAGTCACTGAAAAAACGATAAGTTTCAGGGACGTTATAGTTAGTTGGACATTTCACTAATACAAAGCCAGAGAAATGTGGCCGTTATACTTAGTTGAGCTAAGTATAACTCGCGCCCCGCAATGCACTGTTAATGACATCACATGTTACATCACTCATGACATGGTCAGTGACATCATTGATGACATCACTGGTGACATCTCAAATGATATGACTGATGACATCATCCATGTGATCCTCGGATGCACCTCCTCACAGCCTAATATATCCTTTGATACACCTACTTTAAAATACAGACTGCCATTCTCTAAATCATAGACACACCAATACCAGTTACTACATAACCACTCACTGATTCCTAGGTCTACACACACATCCACTCACTCACCCATACAGTCACTCATACATGCTGTCACTCTTCTATACAGCCACTATCATGTGCACTCATGCACCTATACAGACACTCACACACCGCCACTCACCCATAGATTTACTTACACAGCTGGTCATGCAAAGAATCAATCACACTCCCATTTACTCACCTATACAGTTAAACACACGCCACCTCACTTATTTACACAGATACTAACACATACTTACTCTCTCATACAATCACAGACACAAGCACACACTCATCCAGACAGCCACTCTCACAATCATTCTCTCTCACATATAGTCATTTATATACTCCAACACTCAAATATACTGCCTTTCACGTATGTGGTTATTCACACATGTACCACTGAGACATCCATTCACTCACCAACACAGCCGTACACACACTCACACACCCATACAGACCCTCAAAGAGGCACTCTTGAACCCATAAACCCAGTGATTCACCCACTCACACATCCATACAGTGAGTCACACCCACCCCACCCTCCCACACAGACACTCAGTCACCCATGCAGATACTCAGACAAGCAATCAATAGCCCATATAGACACTCATGTAGCTACTCACCAACCCATGCAACCACTTACATACCAACAGACAGACTAATACAGACATTCACACAGTTTAGTCACTAACCCATGCATTCAGTAAGACACGTTTAATCACTCACTTATACAGTTAGTCACACACCTACTAAATCATCCATCCAGACAGTCATACACCCACTCATTCTTCAATACTCCTTGACCTTTATTTATATTAAACATATTTAAACTTTACAGAGACATGCAGTCACTGGTTGATGTCATCAGTGATGTCATCAGTGATGTCATTTGAGATGTCATCAGTGATGTCATCAGTGATGTCCCTGACCATGTCATGAGTGATGTAATATGTGATGTCATCAGCAGTACATTGCGGGGGCAGGAGTTATAGTTAGCTCAAATAACTATAACGGCTGAATTTCTCTGGTTTTGTACGAGTGAAATGTCCAACTAACTATAACGTCCCTGAAACCTGTGGTTTTTCACTGAATTTCTAAGGTTTTTTAAATGATAATTTCTAACTATCATGTCCCTGAAACCTATGGTTTTTTTCACTGAATATGTATATATATATATATATATTTGTACATTTCTAAATAATTAAAAAAATTATAAAATTGATAGTTTATTAATTGTTTTAAAGTAAATATATACAAATTATTATGTTTTTGTGTTTAACTTTCGTTAATTAAGTTATTCGATTATATTTTTTTAACATTTATACTTCATTTGTTATAATAATTCTTTTATTTAACATATTTAATATTTATTATTTTATTTTATATATATAAAATTAGATATTTTGTACAGCTATATTTTTTACATCAATACTTTTTTTCAATATTTTTGTACTTACCTGTTTAAGTATAGGGATTCGATATTTTGCATTCTATATTTTTTCCTCGATTTTTTTACTTCTATATTTTTTTGCTCGATATTTTGTCAGTGAACCCTTGCTCCTTGCTGCTGGTACCTTTATGTCCTCGGAAGGCTTGTTTGGCTTACAAACAGAGGTAATGAATTGCTTTGCGAGGTGTGTCAATTTTTTGATCAGATCTTCTGAACCATGTTGGTGGCATTGTTGCTCATTTTTATTATACAAGATGTACAAAAGGAGGCTCAAAATTACTAGCATTTATATAATTGCCATTGCAAAGGTGGACCCTCCTTAGCACAATGATCTGCCAATTTCTTTCGCGGTTTCTTAGTAAGTTGTCCATTAAATTTTCAATTATCACTGGTACTTATTTTTGTCACCATGATATGGTGTTCTCAGATAATTTCACCTTTAGGTGCTTTCAATATCTTTTTAGAAGAGATCTGTCTTGTGCGTTTCCCTATTTTCATGCTTTAATCATCAGCAAGGACGCTATGCCACTTCCCCATAAACCGTGACTTGAAGGGGAAGAGTAGTTCAGCAATTTCACCAGACAATATGTCTTATCCAGCAGGTAATTTATCGATTGCTAAGTGTGAACGCTGAAATAAATTTAAACATCTCCATTTGACCCGCCCTACCCCATTTAATATATTATAAAACACCGTAAATTCTTTCTTTTTATTTCTCAATTATGTATTTGCATGAGCCACCATTTGTGAATAATCCCTGTTGACTGTCACACGAGTGCTTTAAGGGCGTGATTAGAAAGTCCCCAGTAATTACAATTTAAGTAGGTAACAAAAGATTCAGGGTGCATTGGGATTACAAGATCTGCAGTAATTCCAACGATCTTTGGTGTTTCATACTTAGGACTGGTGGAAGGAATACGGAATTACTGATGCAATTGGAACTGGAATTACTCTTTCCCTTTGCAATTCCTAGTTTCTAAGAGACCCTTAAGTTGCAACTGGTAAAAACTAGTGATACCCCCAATATTGGTAACGGGGACATCATAATGAGGTCCTATAAAGGTTTGCTACCACTGAGCCTGTGGGCATGTTTGCACTGCTAGAGTCTTTCGTTGAATTGTGAGGAGTTTTGCTGATACAGCATATTGCCAATTATTAGCGGGCTGGCATTAAGCTTGATTACTTCATTTACGTCACATTGGCTGGTTCTGAAAAATGGAAACTGCCTGGAAGTGGTTCATATAAATCAAAGCTCATAAATATGCATCTAAATTGGAGCGTGTTCCACACAAATCCTGTTCCACGACAGACAAATTTTGTTGTTGCGTCTCATCAGTTCTTTGTCATCAGCCCTAAGAAGCAGAACAAAATGTAACCACTATGGAAATAAGTGACTGAAGTCATGTAAGACCACCATCCTTCACACTAGGCACTGCGTCCATACCACAAATCCTAGTAGCTACTAACAGAGCTGGCCTATCTCTCTGAGATGAACCAGAGCACATCATTATTACCGCCTTAGGTGTGGTGAATACCATCCTATGTCGGTTATTAATTTCCTGAGACAAACATGGCCTGAGTCCTTTTAGTTTATTGATCTTGCTGGCACGAAAATCTATACCAAATTCTAACTCACAGGTTGCTACAACATCGGGGACAGGGAGCGGTGTAGTCCGGATACAGACTTTGGTGCTCTGCAGGTGGAAGCGTCCCCTTAGTTGGGAAAACATTCTCATAAAAAGGAAAGACAAAGATTTTCTTTTCAATGCTTTGTATAGAAATTGATTGGCAAATTACAGAAAACGTACCAGCACAACATATAAATAATAGATACAAAAACTGAGTAGAGCTCTAAATGAAACCCCAAATATATTCACCTTCTAAGACAGGAAATAGGCTGTCTCTTTTACAAGAAAAATTCACAATTTTATATAGGGGCTTTAGACAAAGAGGTTCATGCATTCGATGGTTATACACAATTCTCATGGTTTGACCAATATGAACATGTTAGAAGAGACATTTTACTACTGAATATATTTTAATCTTCTCAACAGGAGATTGCCCTATTCTGACACACTTAGCTGTACAATTGAGCTGATACATTGTTAATATGCACTGGGACAGTAAGATCTGCCATTATTTC
Source organism: Triturus cristatus (assembly GCF_964204655.1). Lineage (NCBI taxonomy): Eukaryota > Metazoa > Chordata > Amphibia > Caudata > Salamandridae > Triturus > Triturus cristatus. The sequence goes on along the minus strand of NC_140593.1, from coordinate 1,008,121,536 downwards.
AGAGCATCAAGGAAATTTCTCTGAGAACATTTTCTGCATATTCAAGCTCAAAAAGTAAAGTAAACAAGTTTTGTTTAGAAACAGAATCAACAACAATCATCATGTGATATCCTGAAACGTTGAGGTAAGATTTAGGACAGTGTAAACACAAGCAAATGTTAGCACAAGCTAAAATCGCAGTTCTCTTTTTAGTAACAGTAAATCAACGCTAACTACCTCATTAACCAAATTCGTTATTATTAGGCCTGGGCAGTAAATTCCGTTCCGCTCCCGGAATCTGCGGAATTTGGGTAATTTCGCGTTCTGCGGAGAACGCGAAATTGCCCAAAATTCTGCTTTCCGCGACTTCGCGAAATTTTTTGCTTGTTCGCGTTCTCAAAATGCGTGTTCGCGAGATATTTCTCCCCGAGCACGCAAACAGGGATTGTGAACAGGAAAAAAGCATCGCGAACAAGCAATTCCGCATGTTCGCGGAATTTCTGCGTGTTCGCGGAGATTTTTTTACCGTTTCGCGGAGATTTGCGTAACGCGATTACGCAAATTCCGCCCACCCCTAGTATTATAACACATCAGTCATCAACTTTGGATCCTTCTGGTTAGTTTCTCCTAGATCTTTCAAGGTGTCATAAAGCTCGCTTTGCATTTCTTCAACCTTGACATTGAGTCTCTTCTGCTTTCTTCCTCTAGTTGCTGACAGCATCTTATACCCGCAATTCATTCCCTTCAATGATGAAATTCCTTAACAAAATTTCAAGATGAGCACACCTGCAATTCAGTTAGTATGATCAAAAGAGGTGTTAATAGCATCTTTAAAATTCCTCCTCCTACACTACCTAACCATACCTAACCATTCTCCTATCTTAACAAATCACTTACCAATGGAGCTGAAAAATTACCCTATTCCTTCCCAGGCACCTGTTTCTTCAAGGTAATGTTAATAATATAGCTGCCAAGCTGTTTATCTATACAAGGAAAATATGGACAACATTCTCAAGCATGAATGACTTTGCAAACTCTGCCTTCCTTCACGAGGAGGAAGTCCAACGCAAGGCAATTTTGCATAATCATAGCTCGCATAGCAAGCAATTATTTCAACACTCCTGCAGTGTTAGTTGCAAATCGATCAACTAAAGTGGACAGTTTTCTAATCATATCATCATTCAATGCTATGCTTATAGAGGATATAAGTGCTCCAAAAATATCACTAAGAATCTGGTTAAAGCTTTGCTTACTTCGCCTAACATATTTCTCAAATGGAAAATCTAACTCATTAGTATAATATATCTGGGGGAACTAATGCGGCATAGCAGCTACCTACCCAATTGTGCTGTTGTATGAAAATAAGCCAATTTACCCCATGTATAGTATATACCTTTAATGCTAACTTTTAGATTAGAAAGAGTTTTCCCTTTCACTAAATAATTATGTTCAGGATCACTTCATCTCAGCCCTTCAACTGTCTCATTTCCCTCTGGCTGTCGTATCATGCACAATGTTCCCTTCTTGGTGACTTCAATGCTTAACCTACGGGCAGTTCCTTTGAAATCTCTTCACCTTTGCGAATAATATTCTCTGCACTTATCTTATCTTCACATTTTTCTCCATCTATTCATATACTTTCATTCAACTCATCACAAATACCCTTTAATTGTTGTTAATTATGCAGGTTACGTCATGCAAGCTATGATTAGCAGTGTTCATGTTTGTCACAGGGGTAAAGACTTTCATCATACACTCATACTTATCCGTTGATTTTGAAACTTTGGGTCTCATTTACTAGGCCATTGCGCCACCAGTGCGTCACATTTTTTGATGCACTGGCAGCGCAGTGTGCCTGCCCATATTTACATGGCTATGTTAAGTCACCCTGTGTGACTTTTCATGGCCTTGAAATATGGGCGCCTTTCACGCATTACTCTGCGTGAAAGAGGAATTCCATGGGTGTTGCTGTGGGTGTTTCCAAGCAACATCCATGGAACCTGACACATTCCTAGATTTACAAAGTTTTGTAAAGCTAGGAATGTGTCAAAATCCTATGCCTGCACAGGAGAGGCGCAGGAGTGACGTAACAAGGAGAAATACTTTTATTTTTCCTAGTTTTTACCTCTTTCTATGCATAGAAAGAGGAAAATTCCATCAATCATTGTTTTTTGTGCAGGAAGGTGTCCCTTCCTACACAAAAACAATAATCCCGCAACACAAGCACCCATGCAATATGACACAACATTGCCTGCGCTGACGCATGGCAGCCAATTGTGCACCAGCGCAGGTGAAAGCTCACGGATGCTTTGTATTGTTGTTAATATGACACATCCCTGTGCTTTTAAAATGACGCAGCTCGGCGCAGCAAAATGGCTTGCGGTGCCGCGCTGTTTCATTTTCTGTAAATGAGGCCCTTTGTGAGGCAAGAAATGTGTTTAGTAGCCCATAGACACAAGCTTTTTTCACTGACAAAGGGTAAAACCATTTAAAGATTCATCAAAGTCACAGTAAAACAATTTAATGGTGTTCTGGTGGTAAAAGAGATTCAAGAAGACAGAGCAGGAGAAAGGGTAAGACAAAAGTAGGTGAAAGTAAGCTACTCCTTCACCTGATGAAGCTGGAAGATAAGAACAAACATAGCAATCCTCAACCTCCATGAAGTTTACACATTTAGACAACATTTGATAATACACATTGTTTCATAGACACATAATGTTGTGGGCGATGTGAAACCATACTCTCCGGCAAAAGAGGTCTGGTTATAGAGGCAAAGGTGAAATTGTTTGGAACATGAGAGCTATCCCCTCCCATCACATAAAAATCCAACAGCCATCCAAACATAGAAACTTATGTGGCAACATCCAAATTTACGTCTACAATTTTGCAGTGTGACTGCACCATGTTCATATCGAATCAGATAAAGGAACCTTTAATAAATAATTAGTCCTTTAGGTGCTATCCTAGTGTCTCTACCCTATCTCGAAAGCTACCAGGAAATTTATTCTGCATCAGCTGGAGGCCTAAGGAGCTCTAACCATTACCCTAGCTCTCTATTTGTGCTTTTTACGTTTTGTCAGTTGTTGGCGTACAGGATCTTTGTCAGCATGAGTCCTTTTAGTCTCAAGGAGGCTCATATGACTCTGTCAAGCAGTCATCTGAGTCAAACTTGATTTTGGCGAGTAACATTTAGTCTGGACCTGAATACCTTTGATTTACCAGTCTTTTCTTCTTAGGTCGCTTAATATTGGTCGACTCCAAGTTAAGATATTGAATATCAATCTGGTCTAATTGTTCCTGATCTTCTAGACGTCAGATACATAAGTTCTATTTTTCTTTTTCTTTTTTCTTTTTTCTCCCCCTCTTTCTGTTTTGTCATCCCCGCTAGGTATCTTTGAGCCTTGGGTAGATCTACAAAGTCGAGATACGCACCACACATTAGGCAATCTAGCCCTGTGGTCACACCCAAGTCCCCTCACACTTACCTGGGTTACCAACTCTATTCCGGAACCCAACTCTTATCGTGCACAACTATCACATCAGCTAGGTCCTGAAGAAACGCCACTGATCTTACAGACTAACTAGGCGTGAAACATGTCGACCTTTTATTAGTTACATGGGCACATTGAGTCCTACAGTAACTCACCAACCTTCTGGTTTTTAATCTACCAGGGGTATCGCACTATTAAAATATTTTCTTTGTAAACCGCTGCCTCTCTCTTCTTCATTCTTCTCTAGTTTTCTATTCTACTCTTATTTTTTTTCTATCCCCCTCATTGAGCATGTGAGTTTCTTCACCTCCAACTCGGAGCAATGTCCTCAATGATTTAACAGTACTTTGTGAAGCACGGACATTGGACCTGTATAGGGTCCTGGTCCCCCCTCTTTTTTGTTGACTTAGTATTAGCACGGCGGCCCAGCCGAGGGACCCTCTAACTCTTTAACACCCTCCCTTTCCTTCCACACCACACATTTGAACATGACCACCTCCAATATGTGGGATAACCTAGGCCTCGCCTATGGCGAAGACATTGTCTCTGAAATCCTAAAGACACCATCACTACCGGACACGGATGGGAACATGGCAGGTACTAGTCTCCAAGGAGATTGGAATTCACTGGCCTCCCTCAAAAAAACACAAGTCAAGGTGGCATTACATGGCCAGATAATGACCGAATACCTCAGAGCTAACGCAGCCCCTAACGGACTGATTGTCCCCACTGCACCACACATCTTCCTTGATGATCCGGTGTTCAAGGGAGAATGGAGCCAGATCACGTGGAAATGTACCCGTGACTGGCTCATTCTTATTATCAGTACAGCTAAACGCCTCTCAGAAGCATTGATCATCAAGATCAAGATCTCTGAAGACGGTCTGAAAACGGGTATCGATATATCATCATTCAAATCCCGCCTAGCGGAGATTAACAACGAGATGAACGAACACCGCGAGTACCTGCTTCAACAGAAAATTATCAAACTGCGGAAGGATGTGAAGAAATTTGATAGAGAAAAAACTTACCCATATATCAAGGACGATTACCAGACTACAGACAACGATGTACTCTCTGACGACGGCTCCATGACATCTAACAGCTCAGGGCAATTGGCCTACAGTAACTCGAGCGACAGGAGCTGGGGCAGAAACCAGAATAAATCTGGCCTACTCCCTCCGCCACCACCAATAGCGCCCCCAATGTATGGATTCCACCACACACCGTACCTGCCCCAAGGCCCCATGTGGTACCCAGCGTTCACAGGACCACAACCAGGGTATCCACAGCCTGACTACCCACAACCCTTCTTCCCAAACCCGCCACCTCCTTTTCAGTACAGAGGCAAGGGGCGAGACAGAGGGAAAAGAAGAGGTCAGAAGCAAGTGCAGTGGCAAGACGCTGGACAACAACAACAACAACAATGACAAACCCGGAGCATGACACACCCAAGACCCTAGTTGTCAACCTTTCCAAAAAAGTGCTGAGTGAAGAAGAGACCTCAGCCCTGGAACTCAGACTTGGCTTTGTCCCCACACCTAAGGAGGACAAATTCAGAATGAACCAGGAACTTCACCTACTATTCAGAAAGATACAACTTCAAGCTTTCTTCCTAGGGAAACCCATCCCGGAAAAACAAGACTCAGGACTCAGACTCCCGTCAAAATTCACCCCCACCACCGCTATGGTCCCCAGTGAGATCCTAACCTTCAAGAAGGCAGTACTAAATGAGACCACCCGTCTGGTGCAGGGCACTACCTTTAACAACCTATCAAGCAGGCTACGCAAGGCTTTGGATTCACTTAGAGAGGACGAAGCCATCATTATCAAACCAGCGGACTAAGGGGGCGCCACAGTACTCCTGGACATTGATGACTACGAGGCCGAATGTGACAAACAACTCAACAACACCAGATACTATTGAAAACTGAATGAAGACCCGATGAAGGCACTTTCCAAACGGATCCGTATTTTGGTGAACGAGGCAAACACAGAGGGCTGGATCTCCCCTCAGGAGGCGGCTTTCTTAATCAATGATGATCCTAAGATACCATACTTCTACGTCCTTCCAAAGATACATAAAGGAGTGACCCCACCGCCAGGGTGACCGATAGTATCTGGGATCAACTCTCTCCTGGAACCCCTGAGTCAATTCAGCGACCACTTCCTTCGCCCGTTGGTACAGACCACCACCACATACCTCAAGGATACACAAGATGTGCTAAACTTAATAGAGGTAGTCAATGAGGAAAATACTGAACCCATTGACCTACTTCTAACGCTGGATGTAGAAGCCCTCTACACGAATATTCCCCAGGATGCCACCATCGAGGTCGTGGGAGACTTACTACAAGAAGCCGACCTCCAATCTAACACTCCAGTGGACTTCATCATTGACCTAATCACCATAGCCTTGAAACAGAATTTCTTCATGTACAAACGTCTATTTTCCACCAGATACAAGGTACCAGCATGGGCAGCACCTTTGCGCCGAGTCTGGCAGGACTGTATATGGCATCTTTTGAGAGCAGAAACTTCTTCTCTGATGACAATCTGTACAAAATGAACCTGATCACATGGAAGAGGTACATAGACGATGTCCTGATACAATGGAAAGGACCAAAAACCACCTGTGATGCCTTCCTGGAATGGATCAATGAACTCAATCCACACCTCCGGTTTACCGGGACAGTAAGCGAATCAACCATCCCATTCCAGGACCTGAAGATCATCCTGGAAGAGGGCGCGCTCAGGACGACACTACACAGGAAATCCACAGACTGCAACAGCCTCTTAGACTTCAAGAGCCACCATCCCAAAGCCTTACGGGAAAACCTCCCGTATGGACAGTTTCTGCGGATACGATGCAACTGCACGACCATCCAAGATTTTGACACCGAGGCTAACCATCTTGAGAAGAATCTCCTGAACAGACACTACCCTAAGAGGGTCATGGAAAATGCAAGGAAACGAGCCAAGAACAACCATAGACAATCCCTTCTCGAAACCAGAGTAAGAGAACCTAGTAAAACCATCACGCGTGTCACCACATTCACACCGCTATCCAATAGACTGAAAAACATCATCAAGCGTAATTGGCAGATCCTCAACACAGACACACTGGACATGGAACAACCCCGGTTTGCTTTTAAAAAGATATCTAATCTACGAGACACCCTGATAAACACACGCCCATTGAACAAGAAAACGAACTCGCAGTCTGGAATCTACCACCAGTCACAGGGCATTATCCGTGTGGCAACTGTCACTCCTGCTCCACCACAACTCAGACAAAGAAACTGACCTTTGACGATTTCACTTGGGAGCAACGGGGGCACTCCAATTGTAACACATGCCCGTGCGGCCTCAGATACATCGGCATGACCTCACGTCCAATCAAGACACGGATAAGCGAACACAAGAGCACCATACGACGAGGCAGGACAGCTACCAAACTGACTAATCACTATTTAGAGGTTGGCCACAACTGTGAACAATTGGCGTGGACAATATTGGAATCCAGACCCTTTTGGAACACACAATCCCTCCTGCGACAGGAACAACGCTAGGTGTTCCGATTACACAACCAGACAAGAGGACTCAATGATGTCAATGATGAGATACCCTGGGTAGAGCTGTAACACTGTGCGCACTGAGAACCAATAACCAAGAGCTAGCTACCCTACACCTATACATGAAGTAACCATACCCCATATTATGAATAGCAGCTCGCTATACTTTTAGCCAGAATTTGATCCGCCCAAGACATCTCCAACAGCTGTTCCCTAAAGACAAACACACGAGGGGCATATCATTAGCCATGACCCTCACGAAACATACGCACTATGTGTGCTTTTCTGGCAACCTGGCTGTATAGGAGCACCGCTGAGATACTGGGACATAAGACTTATATATATCATACGGTTTATCCCAGATATCCACTATACACCTCACTAGAATCAGCATTTATACATGGGATTACTGCTTCATTATACCACTCTTGCACTGTATACACCACGCTCAGGCTCACCGCATTAATGCCCCACCTAGATGGGATTATTAGTCGGCACATCAAGGACTACTACACCCTACATGCATGCATGGGAATGTCAGACCCCCGGGGCATGCGCACACACGATAGAGACACTGCTCCCTGCACATGCGCGCAACGCCACGGCCATGACTGAGCGCCGCACGTACATGAAACAGGAAGCAGAAGACGCCTCACAAACAGTTACTTATACAGAACGCAGAGACACAGAAAACACTTTTTGCAGACAGCCGCTGGCAGAGGGTAGGTGCTTAATGAGCCGGCACCCGACGCAACCGTAAGTAATATCCACTGTCCCGGTAGGGATCTGCAAGGAATATTCTCCATAGTAACAGTCAGCATCTATCTGCTTAAATACGCTTGGGTGTCATTCTCTGTAACGTTCTCCCCTGTGGGCTCTCTTTTCTTTAGCAAATAGGGTGCGGGCAGCCAACGGACAAGCCTTGGGAGTTCTCTCCCATACACACAAGGGTAAGCAGGGCTATGCCCGCCACTTGATCTCAGCCGCACTGTCGTTAGCGTACTTTGAAAAATACTGGGCCATAACTATTTATTAGAATGTCTTTTTAATAGGTGTTTCTAGTACTGGTTGCGTGCCGCACCCACGGAGTCTGCCCTTATCCTCGATTCCTCCAGGGGTGTAGCGCGCACCAGACAGAACACCGGACTGTTCGCCTTGGTTCTCTTGCCCCTCACAGCAATGACTACCGGGGGCTAGACGGGGGACCACGGACGCTGTTCATACAACTGGTTCACCGTTGATGACATCACGCCCTGTGGTACCTTTGTACGCCTTACCTGGTGCTCGACTGCATCATTGTTGTGTCGCAGCAATATATATGTAACTTTATCACTCTGTTCAAATGTTCTCTAGTCACATTATGTTGTTCTGGACACTACCTCATGTGATGCACCAAGGTTAATGGACAGCTTTGCCATGTGACGTCAGACACATAAGTTCTATTTTTCTTTTTCTTTTTTCTTTTTTCTCCTCCTCTTTCTGTTTTGTCATCCCTGCTAGGTATCTTTGAACCTTGTGTAGATCTACAAAGTCGAGATACACACCACACATTAGGCAATCTAGCCCTGTGGTCACACCCAAGTCCCCTCACACTTACCTGGGTTACCAACTCTATTCCGGAACCCAACTCTTATCGTGCACAACTATCACATCAGCTAGGTCCTAAAGAAACGCCACTGATCTTACAGACTAACTAGGCGTGAAACATGTCGACCTTTTATTAGTTACACGGGCACATTGAGCCCTACAGTAACTCACCAACCTTCTGGTTTTTAATCTACCAGGGGTACCGCAATATTAAAATATTTCCATTGGACACCCCTAGGTATTTGTATTCACTCACTACTGCACGCACTCCACTACCATTTACCTGACTCCACCCCACACACCCGCACTCACCTAACAGCTTTTCTCTTTAAAAGATCTCCGCGCAAGTGGCCCTTCGGGGGACAGTCGGGCATTGCAGCGCCGGCCCGACAAGGAGCAAAAGCCCGATGATGAAGCATGACATCCTTCGGGGTGTGCGAGGGCATTTAAGAGGCAAGACTTGGCCCTCCCCTTCGGGACTGGATCCTTGATACCGGGGAAAAACCTCTGCCTCTCTCTTTTTCATTCTTCTCTAGTTTTCTATTCCACTCTTAATCTTTCTATCCCCCCCGTTGAGCAGGTGAGTTTCTCCACCTCCAACTCGGAACATTGTCCTCAATGATTTAACGGTACTTTGTGGAGCATGGACATTGGACCTGAATAGGCTTCTGGTCCCCCCTCTTTTATGTTGACTTACCCCTTCTTCACTGCCATTTCCCTAGCTAAGGTGCCTTCAGGAGAAACCTTCTCTTCTTTTTTTGCATCATTCTCTCTTTTACACAACAAATTACCCTTTATACCAATCGCAAGCAGTCCTGGTTCAAACTTTCACTTTTCTCACACCAACAATAACTCTAATTCCATCCACCAATCCCAGCGTGCCTCCATCAAAGATCTCCCTATCAGTGCGGTTTCGCCATTCAACGCTGCAGTACTGCCCTGACGCAACACTCCAGTTACTTCTGAAGTCTCTTTTTAATCTTTGCTCCATTTGCCTGCTTTGACTGAACAAACAAAAGTTTTTTAAAGATCGAGAATTGTACCTATTCTCACACTATGTGAACTCTCAAACAGCGAGAGTTAGTACTCAGCATGCCCACTCCCTGTGCACTAAGGAAAGAATCACCACTGAGGTATGTTAATCAAACCCCGAGTATTTTGCAATTTGCAAAATTGGCACTTTGTAAAAATACCTCAAATTTTACAAAAGTGGATGCAAAATATGTAAAAAAAATACCTGCAGTTCGCCCTCTCTTTACTGGCTTTGTGCTGCCACTGAGCCATTAAAGGGAGGGTGAGCAACAGGCAGGCAGCAGAGGTGATAAATTCCTCTGTTGCCTGCCTTTGAAATGCACCTTGCCCCCTCCTGGGCAATTAGCCTGCAGGCCGCCTCAAACCTTTGTGTGCCTCATGTGGACCCTGGAGACCATTTGAAAGCACAAGTCTGCAGTATTTTTTTGGCTGGCTCATATTTTGACCACTGCAAAAATACAGCGATTTTGGGCCGCAAATTTTGCTTTTTTGGCCGCAAAATTTGCCACCCAAAGCTGCAAAATCCTGGGGGTTCTGGTTAATACACTCACACAAGAAAATTACGTTTCTAATTTGACGTATCGGATGGCGCCTCACAGTACACCTCTCCTTGCCTTCAAGTGTACCGATTTAGTATTCATCTTGAGGTACCTCTTGCCAAAAGTTAAAATCATCATCAGAAGCACAATAATTATAACTTCAACGAATACAAAAATAAGAGCCAGACTAAATTTGTCCTCAATTATCATACACTGCACTCCTTATTCTCTATGCTTACTACATCTCCCAGCATACACTGCACCACTTACTTCATTCCCTCATTTTGCATGCAGTCACTATTAATACTCATGTTGTTATTTTTCTGTCAGCTGCCTCTCATCTCTCTGGAACCAGAAACGGATTGGAATTGGTTGAGGGAAAACCATTTAAACCATTAAGGCACCATACTTGGTTCTGGTCTACCGCCAATTAGTTTTAGGTTATAAGTCGGCTCCAAACGGAACCATTACCTCTGCTACCAGATCTGTCAGCATAGAAATATATATCAAATTCTAACTCATAGGATGTTCCAACATCTAGGACCAGGAGCGGTGTAGTCCCAATATGGACTTTGGTGCTCCCTGACTGGAACCTTCTCTTTAGCTAGGAAAACATTCTCATAAGAATGACAAACAAAGATTCTCTTTTCAAAACTTTACATAAGAATTGATTGGGATATTACAGGTACGCTGATTGTCGTACTTTAGAATTTGGGACCGCGTAGGAGGCAAGGCCCTACCCCTGTCTATCTCGGTAATGGTGAACCGCGAATGGTTAATGCGGTATGTACGAGTGCTTTGTGTAACGCTTTAGCTATGGATGCACTGTGTATACGCTATTCCACATCACTACGTGGGTTCCATTTTGTATCGGTGGCCATCTTATGGTTGCCCTCACATAGACAATATGGCATGAAGCGAGTACGGGTCTTTCTGAGCACATGTGCCTTTCCTTGACTTCTCTGTGACCTGGGCAGCTTGGCTCCGCTGCCCCGGGTCAAACTGGTCTCACGAGTTCCCGTCCTCTGGCCACCTGTGATTAGCATCAGGGCTTGACACACCATAAAGTCTTTTCATCCTACACAAGCCTCCAGCTAATCTCTTTCTCATCTGACTGTTCCTGCTTTATGGCTTGTTTCCCAAAACAGGAGATGCTCATGTTTATTGGGGCCTGTCGATATCTGATGTGGGATCTGAGCCTTGCTGGGTAAATAATTACGGGCTTGTTTAACTGGAATGTGGGATGGTTATCATGACTCTGCTTTTTCGTTTGTAATGTATACCATTATATGGCCATATCGTAAAACCTAGGAATGTACGCCTGAGGCAGGATATTTTGTATTTAAGGAGAAGCCCGTTTCTGTGATTTTTAGCAGTCTCCTGAGAACATACACGCTGTTGTACTTCTAGGATACCTGTAATTGGTCTGCAGCCAATAAATGAATCTTTGACTTCACCCAGAAGACTCTGTGTTTCTGTAGGTCTGGAACAGGGAGAACCCAGAAGTCATAGGGTGTGTGCCCCTGCACCGCTGGGTCTAAAATACCCAGTACTTCAGTTTGGCGCCCAACTCGGGACGATTTCAGCGGTACCAGTCCAAGCCAGAGGTTCGTGAGGAGCTTCGTGTGGAAATTCCGGAGGAAGGCCGCCACTTCATCGACCCCTGCATGTCGACGTGGTCCGAAAGTCTTTTCTGCGAGGTTCTCCGCGTCCCAACGGCTACAGAGGACTGCTGCCCTGATTAATCGACCTGTTTTGGACCCTTGACGAGTTTTGATAGAGTGAAACAATCGAGAGAGTCTTCTGGTGACGCCATCGATCATCAATATTCAGTTAAGTATACGTGGAGCGTCTCCCATTTGTTTGGTATCCCTCGGGATCGTTTTGATTTGGAAATTTGGAGTTTGCAAACGCCAAAGCCAGAGGACTCGTGTATTCACGAGACTATCGTAATCGATAATCCTTTGACGTTTGGATCTAGACTAGTGAGCGAAGATGCCTGGTTCTAGAATATTCGGTAGATTGTTTTGTTTGGGTTGTGGAAGAGATTTCCAGCTGGAGGAATCATGTCCGGTTCCTCCGGTTGGAACTCCAACTTATGAGCTCTATGTAAAACATGGCGTAGGTCCCATTGCATATAACGAAGTATGGATCCACTACACCAGAAAAGACGGTGTTTTAAAATGGCCCCAAAATGGTAGTTTCGATACCGATATTTTAGATAATTTGGAAATTAAATTGTTTAAAAAGAAAGCCCGGCCGGCGATGTTTGATTCTTTCCGCTTATGGCGGAAGGAAGCCAAACAGAAGGAAATTAAGCTAGCGAAAAAGAATAAGAGAGAGAAAGGTATGACGGTAATACAAGCAGCCGTACGATTCAAGGACAATGAGGAGGAACAGATGAATGAGCGATGGCACAGACAGCATAAGTTAGGGATCGACAAATGTTACCCAGCTTTACCACACTAAGCAGAATGAGTCTGAAGAAAAGGAGAAAGATCCCCTGATGTCGCATTTGTTGAGTTCGCCACCCCCGTATGCTCAAAATGCCACGGCGCCTCCACAGCTTGTGAATATGCTACCTCCAGTTAATATACTGCAAGCCTTGCCGCTACCGCCAGCCGCTTCGCAGCCGGCTCCTATCCCTATAGCGCAGCCCTCTCAAGGGCCGCCAGTTGTGTTTCCAACTACCCCCACGCTTCCTGCGACTTCGTCTAATTCAGCAGCTGCCTTCCCTGACACTCTTCCTTGCACCACTCCAGTACCTGTTTCTACATCCTCTTTTCTCCCCTCCGTTTATCTCCCTGTTTTTGCCTCAACTTCTCCTTCAGCGCGACAGCGTTTAGCTAATGTGGTTACTACGTTAATGTCGCCTCTCTTTGAATCATCTGGTGCGACTCCTGGCTTACAGCGTAAGCAATTGCGCAGTCAATTGCCTAACCCCGATGAGAAAAAGGTAATAGATCGCATGGCGCGTAGATGGATTGTTTTCCCTTCACTATATGATGTGGAATCAGTTGTCAACGTTTTCCACCAATGGGATGCCCCAAAACAGAGGTATGTCTTTGAGAAAATGTGCGAAATTCTCTGTGAGGAATTGGATGATAGTGGTAAAGACCCAAGCCCGCAGGAGTTGTGCTGAGTGAGATTTGATTTTGGAACTGGCACCATTGTGGATCGCGATGTAGATAAAGCAGTTGCGGTTGTATTATCCTTCAGAAATGCTGATTGTCAACAGTCATTGTTTGAACCTGATGTCCCTGTGGGAAAAAGGGTAAAAGCACGCCAATATCCGATGCGTGAGGTTCCCCCAGTTTGGAGACCTGCTGATCCAAATGCTAATCCACCTGTCTTAGCGCATTTTCAGCGTATTTGGGTACATGTTCCATGGAAAAGATCTGAGGTGTTAGCACTTAAGCAGACATTGCCTGATCCCCGTAAAAACCCTACCGGTTATTATAAGGAGTTGTCACAAACTGCAGAATCCTGTGTAATGAATCTGGCTGACATAGATATGCTGTTTGGGAATGTGGTTCCACAGCCTTTGTGGGGATCCATTCGTAATACGGATTATGCTGCGGAACTAGGGGACACATGGGCTAACATCATAGCTGCTGACGCTAGACAGATTGGTGGCGCAAAACCAGAGCCTTTAATAGCAGAACTCCCTGGTAGAATCATCACGTATATGAAGACAATAATGCCCGCAATGCGCGTAAATTGGGATAAGCTATCTGCATGCAAGCAGAAGAAAGATGAGACAGTGTCAGACTTCTTTACCAGGTTTGAAGAAACGTTTATTGACCACAGTGGGCAAGATATGAGTACTGAGGGTGGCCAACGGTTATTTGTGGATAAATTTGTGCAGAATTTACTTCCTGACCTGTGTAAAAAGTTAAAAGATTCAGAAAGTTCTTGGGCTGTTTCCTCTTCAGCGCAAATACTGGCTACAGCACAGTATTATGAAAACAGAGATAAAGACGAAAAAGATAGAACAGAAAAGAAAACGAAAGAACTAAAAACAAAGGTCCTTTTACAGCAGGCCTATCCGCCACGTGGAGGTCAGAATAATTACAGGCAACCCCAAGGTGTCTATCACCAACCCCAACAATTTCAGAACAATCAGCAAATGAATGGGTATTATCAACCACGTGTCCCTGTAGGTCCCAACCAATGTTCATACTGCAAAGAGGAAGGTCATTTCAAATATAGTTGCCCTAAATTGATGCAGCGTAACGGTAATATGTATGGCGCAAGAGGGAGGGGTGGTCAGCCCGCTCCTAGAGGCAGAGGGCGTGGAAATGTTCCCCAGAACGCGCGTCATCTTCCGCCTCAAAATACCATCAATAGCTTTGATCAGCAAGCCAACGCGACTAGTAATACAGCTCAGTACTACAATAATGATTATTATGCAGAGGACGGCGATGCAGAAAATAATGATTACTAGGACAGCCGTAGACAGAGAGAGGGAGTTGTTTCAGTGCCAGTAAATCAGAGCGGACCGTATGTTGAGGTGACCACAGCAAATGTAACGGAGCCCTTTCTGCTAGACACTGGTGCTGCAAAGAGTTCAATCATGCATTCAAAACTCCCTGGCGCACCTTTGTCCGGCGATATAAATGTTTCAGTAGGTTTTTCTGGCGCCCCAGTTAGAAACCCGATTTCTAGTCCCATGTCACTTTCTATTGGGCCTTGCGAGCTGAAAGCACCCCTGATCCTAACAACAGGTTGTGGTGAAAATTTGCTAGGTTTAGATTTGTTAAAAAGATTGCATGCTACACTGTATTGTTCACCGTCAGGAGTACAACTTACATTAGGTAGGAAAGTGATTTCCCCGATGTACTTGTCTAAAGATACAATGCCGCCTGAATTGTCATCCCTTCCGGATGTCCTTTGGGCTACTGGTCCCAATGATGTGGGCCTCTTGGAGATACCGCCATACGTGGTAACTTTAAAGGCTAATGTCAGACTGCCACGTATTCCCCAGTATAAGATCTCTAATGAAGGCCAGAAAGCATTGTTAGACATTGTCAGCAACTTGATTAATAAGGGTGTAATTGAAGAGACAAGAGGCAACGTTTGCAATAGTCCGATTTTGCCTGTCTTAAAACGAACGGACCCTTCACAGCCACCTGTTTACAGATTCGTGATTGATCTTAGAGAGGTTAATAAGATTGTTGTGCCACAGTTTCCAGTTGTCCCTGATATAACTGCCTTATTAACGATGATTCCAGCCTCTGCTGCATGGTTTTCAGTGATAGATTTAAAGAATGCTTTCTTTAGCATCCCAATTGCAGAGGAGAGCAGAGACATTTTTGGCTTCAGTCTGGGAGGCCGAAGCTTCCGCTTCAAACGCGCTCCCCAGGGCTACTGTGGAAGTCCGTCAATATACAGTCAAGCTTTGAAAGCGCAGCTTGATGCACTTGTTTTACCTAGCGGCGCTATACTTATTCAGTACGTCGACGATTTACTGATCGCCGCGGATACTGAAAAGATTTGCAAAAACGCTACTTTGTCATTGTTGCGTCATTTGTCTGCCTTCCATCACAAAGTGTCTCTCTCAAAGCTGCAATATTGTCGACAAGAAGTGACCTACTTAGGTCATCTCTTGTCGAAGGAGGGAAGGAAGCTGACCCCAGAAAGAATTCAAGCCATTGCACAGTTGAGTGTGCCAAGAACACAGAGAAAAGTGCGTGCTTTCTTGGGCATTACCTCATACTGTAGGCACTGGATCCCAAATTTTTCCTTGTTGGCAAAACCTTTGTTAGCATTAACATGCAAAGACACACCGAATCCTATTCCATGGTCTGAGGAGTGCCAGAAAGTTTTGTGGAATTGCGCAATGCATTATGTTCAGCTCCTGTGTTGGGTACCCCTGACTACAGCAAGCCTTTTACATTGTATGTTCACGAGAAAGATGGTTGTGCGTTATCAGTGTTAACACAGCCTTTTGGCGACAGATCGCGCCCATGCGCATATTTTTCATCTACCTTGGACCCTGTAGCGAGGGCATTGCCAAGCTGTCTGAGAGCGACAGCTGCTGCAGCTATGTCTATCCGACAATCTGCTGGTCTGGTAATGGACAACACATTGATCGTTATGGTTCCACATGCTGTAGACACATTATTAAACAGGACCAAGACACAACACCTGACTAGTGCGCGATTATCAGGCCATGAGCTCACACTGTTAGCAAATCAGATGCACATAAAGAGATGCAACACGCTGAATCCAGCTACGTTATTGCCAAATCCAACAGACCTAGATGAGACCGAGCAGCATGACTGTCTGTTTAGGACAGAAGAAGAGACGGAAGGGAGAGTAGATCTAAAAGATACTCCCCTGACTGAGTGTGATGGTACTTTATGGGTGGATGGTTCGTGTTTCAAGCTCCCTAATGGTGACACGACTGCTGCATATGCTATCACAACTTTACACACAGTTGTGGAAACTGCACGAGTGCCGCATAATTCGGCCCAAGCAGCAGAATTAATCGCCCTCACAAGAGCATGCGTGTTGTCTGAAGGAATGAGAGTGAATATATATACTGATAGCCAGTACGCCTTTGGCGTGGCTCATAGTTTTGGACGACTGTGGAAAGAACGTGGGTTCCTGACGTCGCATGGAGCTAAAATTCAGAATGGCAAGTTCGTGAATGATCTCCTTGAGTCACTGACCCTACCGTTGCAAGTTGCGATCATGAAGTGCAGTGCGCACAGGAAAGTCACCGATGATGTTGGACGTGGGAATGCGTTTGCTGATGAGATCGCGAAAGAAACAGCACAGAATGTAAAGACTGGAATGTATGTTGCAGGCCCGCAAGATGGGTTGATGATGTTGGGATGTGTGAAAACACGATAGAGAGCGTGAAGTCCCTTCAAGCTGAAGCCACAGAGAAAGAATTAAGCAAGTGGAGAGAAAGTGTGGGTAAGTTGGATGAGAATAGTTGTTGGATTGATTTGACAGATCATAGGCGATGGTTGTTGCCTGATGCATATGTGCTTCTAGTAGTTACGATGGCACATGGAATGGCACACATCAGTACGAAAGGAATTTGTAAGTTGTTGGCTCCAGTATGGCAGAATGCTGGGATTCCCAAGTGCGCAGAGAATGTGGTCAAGAATTGCATGGTATGCTTGCAATATAACCCTGGTAGGGGAACCCCAACTCCAGCTGGTCATTTTGCACCCCCATCATATCCATTTGAAGTTTTGCAGCTGGACTTTATCCACATGGAAAGGTGCAACAACCTGAAATATGTATTGGTGGTTGTCTGCGCTTTTTCAAAATGGGTAGAGGCCTATCCTCTAAAGGATAACACTGCCCTATCCACAGCCAAAGCCCTTGTGAAAGAATTCTTCCCTGGGTTTGGAATGCCAAGAATGGTGTGGTGTGATAATGGAAGTGAGTTTGTGGGTAAAGTGATGAAGAATGTGTGTGAGGGGCTAGGTATTAAACAAAAGTTTCACGCTGCAAATCACCCCCAATCAGCTGGATTGGTAGAACGCTACAACGGCGCTCTAAAACTTAAACTGGCCAAAATTCAGGCGAGCACCGGTCTTAAATGGCCTGACGCTCTGCCTTTAGCACTTCTGTCCACCAGAATGACCGTACACTCACGAGTGGGACTTAGTCCTTATGAAGTGGTTTTCGGCCGCCCGGCCAACGTATGGGGTGTACCAAGGCCTACGAAATTCAGTGAGATCGAGCATCCAGTACTACTCGATTACTTGTATGATTTGACTGTTAAACTACGTGTTTTACATCAACAGGTGCATGATACTCTTCCCCAAGCTTCTGAAACTCCTGGACACCCTATCGACCCTGGCACATGGGTGCTGATTAGAAATTTCCAGCGCAAGAGCAACGACGAGCCTCGGTGGATCGGCCCCCACCTTGTACTTTTGTCAACGAGATCAGCGGTTCGAGTGAAAGGGAGAAAGAATTGGGTCCATGGCACCCACTGCAAGGTAGTCCCCTTGCCCCTGCCATATGACCAGTGGGTCCAGGAGGGTATCGCCGACTCCGAAACAGACATTGTACCTCGTTTTGTACCATTCAGTGACGCACGCATAAGAGACACAGCTTCAGACCAAGAGAGTAACGAAATTTTACAAGAAGCTGTGCAACCGTCAAATCGATTGGACACTACGGAGCCTGAACTTTTGTTCCAGGATCGAACAGCACCTGGCCGTCTCCGCTATAATTTGAGACCAAGGCCTATGGACAAATAAAGATTTCCCTACTATTCTTTTTCCCCCTTTTTGACATTATAAGCTCTCCCATCTGAAGGACTTTCTTGATTTTTGTTTTTCGAACCACCATCCGGGTTCAGCCGCAGGGTCGCGGTGCCAAGACTTTGGGGTACAGGCCGAAGACGTTAGGTCAACGGTTCTGGTTGGTCTAGGGCGTTTCCCTGGACTGACAGGCGTACTCCTTAGCAGAAGAAACTCATCCGCCGCGAGCGGCCCGATTAGAGGATGGAGTTTTTTAAGATGGAGAGACCCGTTGAGGAAATGAACTTTAAAGCAAGGATGTGTAAAATTGTAAAGAGTAAATGTTTTGTATTTTTGTGCCTATTTATACTATGTAGTATAATAATGTTCATTGTTGGATTTGTATTTTTCTCCTCTCAAAAGCCCATTGCACCCACTGTACAGCCTATACCTCTTTCTACTGCCTCCTCACACTCTTTTCACCCTCTGCCTGAACACGAACAAACCAGACGATCAGAGTTTGTAAATAACTCGTTTATTCAACTCTTGCACCAGCACCAACTAGTAATGAATACAACCAATTGCTGGGTGTGTGGGTTAATGCCACATACCATTAATAAGGGTATTCCCTATCTGGTGCTGCCATTTAGTCACAATGGATCGTCATGGGCATTCCAGACCATGTTTCTCTATGCTCTAGATACGTACTCCCCTCGACAACCGCGTTCCATCAGACATATCACCAATAATAAGGCCTTAATGAAAGGAGTTGCCGATATGAGCAGAGATATCGATGCATACTCGTCCATACCCAAGGAGGAATTGAGACCTTATGTAGGATGGAACGCAACGGGGTATAGTATTAGTCTGGGTGAAAGACAGCGGAAAATCTCATCCCCCAATCTGGGTCGTACCCCACATAGGTCGGTTCTGCTTACAAGGTAATGGTCAGAATCCTAGAGCTCAACTGGGGGAAAGTGACTGTACTGAAACGTACACTTTCCCATCACAGTTTTCTCCTGCGTTTTTGGCTGCCAAGGGCACATATTTCATCTGCAAAGATCGAGCATATACATGGTTGCCCCCTGATTTCTCGGGCACATGTTATATTGCGAACTTGCTACCGCCAACATTTACTGCTGCCCCTGACTATCACAAGACCAGAGTTGTGAGGGGCGTAATTAGTAAGGAGGATACTGCCGGTCAGGAAGCGGGAGACTTCTTCTTGGGTTTCCTGCCGTTTTGGGGACCTATGGTAAATAGTAGGAACCTGAGACAACTGACTCGTGTGGTTGAATCCACTGTCAATATAACGGCTGGTGCCCTTGGTAATTTGACCGCTGAGCTCCAAGCGGATCGCCTTATGACTTTGCAGAACCGCATGGTTCTAGACGTTATACTTGCAGACCGTGGTGGGGTATGTAAGGTTATCCAATCCAGTTGTTGCATTTTCATACCAGATAACGCTCCAACAGTATATCAAGCCATCTCCAAACTGCACAAAATATCTGAATCCATACACGTGGATAAAGGAGATTGGTCACTGGTGGGGTGGTTCTGGGAAATGATATCTGCCTGGGGTTGGAAAGTTCTGATGGTCATTGGAATGATCTTAGCGATTCTTTTCCTGTTCTGTCTGTGTATACAGTGTGCTCCTGCGATATGTGGCCTCTGTGCTACATTATGTGTAAGGAAACCTGTATCGAGGGACGAGCTAAGTAATAGGATGATGCTACAGCAATATCTCCATGACTTCGTGAACATTGACCTAGACTCGGATTGAGATGAGTATAGTGATTGCCTATGTAAGGGCAAAAGGAGGGTCTGTCGTACTTTAGAATTTGGGACCGCGTAGGAGGCAAGGCCCTACCCCTCTCTATCTCAGTAATGGTGAACCGCAAATGGTTAATGCGGTATGTACGAGTGCTTTGTGTAACGCTTTAGCTATGGATGCACTGTGTATACGCTATTCCACATCACTACGTGGGTTCCATTTTGTATCGGTGGCCATCTTATGGTTGCCCTCACATAGACAATATGGCATGAAGCGAGTACGGGTCTTTCTGAGCACATGTGCCTTTCCTTGACTTCTCTGTGACCTGGGCAGCTTGGCTCCGCTGCCCCGGGTCAAACTGGTCTCACGAGTTCCCGTCCTCTGGCCACCTGTGATTAGCATCAGGGCTTGACACACCATAAAGTCTTTTCATCCTACACAAGCCTCCAGCTAATCTCTTTCTCATCTGACTGTTCCTGCTTTATGGCTTGTTTCCAAAAACAGGAGATGCTCATGTTTATTGGGGCCTGTCGATATCTGATGTGGGATCTGAGCCTTGCTGGGTAAATAATTACGGGCTTGTTTAACTGGAATGTGGGATGGTCATCATGACTCTGCTTTTTCGTTTGTAATGTATACCATTATATGGCCATATCGTAAAACCTAGGAATGTACGCCTGAGGCAGGATATTTTGTATTTAAGGAGAAGCCCGTTTCTGTGATTTTTAGCAGTCTCCTGAGAACATACACGCTGTTGTACTTCTAGGATACCTGTAATTGGTCTGCAGCCAATAAATGAATCTTTGACTTCACCCAGAAGACTCGGTGTTTCTGTAGGTAACAGGGAGAACCCAGAAGTCATAGGGTGTGTGCCCCTGCACCGCTGGGTCTAAAATACCCAGTACTTCATGATCAGGTTAGCAGCAAAACATAAATCATAACAACGAAGATCTCAGTACTGTTCTTAATTAATTCTAGCATAGATTCACCTTCTAAGATAGGGACTATGGGGTCTCTTTTACTAGCAAAATCTACGCTCTTATATAGGGCTTAGATAAAGAGGTTCATATGATCAATGGGGATGCATGATTCTCATGGCTTGGACCAATAGGGAACATCTTACCAGAAACATTTTGCTATTAAATACATTCGAAGATTTGCTCAACATAAGGGTACTTTAAGATTCACCCATTTTCACAGTCTTAGCTGCACAATTGAGCTGATACATTGTTTACATAGCCTGGGACAGGAAGGACTATCCTTGATGCAGGGCAACGAGGAAAGTTCTCTGAGAACATATTCTATGTTGTCAAGCAAAAGCAGACACGATTTTTTTAGAAACAGACTCAATTACAGTCCTCACGTTATATCTTGTGACACTAAGGCAAGATGGAGGACAGTGTAAACAAAGCCAATGTTAGCTAAGCTCACATTGTAGTGCTTCTTTTATTAACAGAAAATCAACCCTCACAATCTCAAGTGCAATACAGTGAAGTGATTAGTGACCACAAAGTAGGAATTTTACCATTTGGTTCTCAGTAAGTTGTCTCACAACCAACCTTAGTGCTACCACTCTGCCTTGAAAGCATATTTATACACTTTTATGTGCATAATCACAAAAGTTCAAACTAAGAGAATACTAAGACAATGAACTGGTAATACGAAATAGTTTTTTGAATACTTTCTATCTGGTAATGAATTTGTAGAAAATGTGGATATAGAATACATAATGGGTAACTATATAATATGGTCAAATATTGCCTTCAGAAGGGTCTGATGACAATATTAAAGGAAGACAGTCGAAGGCTGAGTTAGCGAAAATGGCAATATAGAAACATAATATATAAATAGCAGCTTTTTGACTTCTTTAAGTTCCCTGAACTTGAAGAAGATACCTCTATCCTTTGTGACAAAAGGGAAAAATATTTCTTCATGTTATCTATATCACAAACATAAGAGGAAGAGAGATCAGGGGAGGTGATATGAAACATATAGCATGTGGAATCATGAAAGTCCAAAAAGCACCTCAAGTTCCAAAGAATTTAATGCAATTCCCCCTGTTACCCAACAAACATTTCTCTTCAGTCTTGAATCATGCTGGGTGGATTTTTTTGGTTCCAGTACACTGAAGTGAAGCCCGGCACAAACCTGTCATTTTGAAATCATCTACTTCCACCTTTAATGGGGTGAAAAGGAGTTGGTTTTCTGGCAGTAATATTGTAGTGAATTACGTACTGCTGCCAAATGATCATGCACACTCCTGTGCCTTCCTGTCATGGCTTAGGGCCTTATTATGAGTTGTTCAGTCTTTGAGTGGGCCACCACATCAGCACCCTGCTACAAGACTGCCAAACCCATACAGTGACCACCCGACAGCAGCTGACCTATGGCAGTGCTGTGCTAAAGCTGATATGTCAACATTAGCAAGGTACAGCAATGGAAACACATGGCACGTTCCTGCACGGCATGGGCTATTAAGTCCAGGCCCTGCAGGAACTGGGAGTGCATGCAGACAGGGGGGCACATCATGTGCCCCTCTGCATGCATCCCCTGGTGCAGAGGCAACAGCAGGCCATGTAGGGCCCCCTTAGCTTCCTCACCTACACACTTTTCATGGTGGTCGCACAGCCATAAAAACGGTGGAAGTGAGGAAACTAGTACTATGCTTGGCGGTGCTGCAGCAGCACTGCCAGCATTTTACCAGCCTCACCCCACTGCAAGACCATCAGGGATCGTGGATCCCTAGCAGAATCAGTTGAAATATGGTGGGTGACTAAATAATAGGGGAGGGGGGACAAGGAGCTAAATAAAGGTCCGGTGACTCATGCTCCAGAGTGTTACGACTAAATCCCAATTGAGTCACTGTTCCTATGTAGAGAAAAGTAGAGAGACTATGGTCGTCCTAATACTGTGGTTATTGGGGACAATGTATCCTGATGTTGGTGCCCTCACACACCCCAAAGGATTTCATGCTTCCTCATTGGGCAATGCTCCTCGTCGGGCTGGTGCTGCAATGCCCTATGCGTCCCCCGAAGGGTCACTTTGTCGGAGATCTTTTCAGGATAAAGCTGTTTGGGTGCGTGGTGGTGAGTGGCAGTGAAGTCCTAGAGTAAAGTCTAAAAGATGACTGGAGGGGTGGCTTAACAATTTATTAGAGAGAATGTCCCTCTGTGATCAGTAAAAAACAGAAGGTTGTGCTGCTCAGAGGGAGGTAATGGCCCTCAGTAGCTAGAGAAATGGAGCTTGCCCCTAATGGACATGTTTGGTGGTCAAAATGTTTCGCGCTACCTATTGGTCTCAGGAGGAAATCCCAAGCGCTTCTTCAGGACCGAAACGGGTGCAGTGTTAGAGAGGTATTAGGGAGTGGCCTATATATATTAATCTAGTGCCACTTGGAATAGGTAGAGTATACTGGAATGACAGAAAAAGGGAGAGGGAGAGAAGTTAAATGTAGTTAATGCACCCATACCCTCTGTTAAGGGTGGTCCTTAAAAACAAACGTGAGCCTGGGTTTCCATTGCTGAGCCAGGTGCACGTAGTATATGATCAGTGACAGTGAATGTCCAAAAAATGGGTCAATTATGGGCTATGGACATATAGTGGCATTACAAGAGAACAAACATATATTTGTGCTCAGGGCACAGTGTCAATTTGTTAAAAGGACACATAAAATACATAGGTGCTGATTCCGATCCTGGAAAAACCGGGTACGAATCGTCGGACGGAGCGTTTTCTCCGTCCGACTCGTACCCGGGAAAAATACCTTACAAACATGCAAGTACGATTCGTACGGAAACACCATTTTCGTACGAATCGTAAAAAAAACCGACCGGCAAAAAAATACATACAAATCGGATCCGGGACACCGCGTACGCGACATTCGCACGGAGTCAGGCAGCATTTTATGGATCAGCAAGTACGATTCGTACCCACAGCACTTCGCACGGCAAAATTTTTACGGGACCCAAAAAGTGCCGGAAAAGCTAAGTACGCCGCGATGCACGACGAAAAGGGGGCCCGGTACGCACCGTACCCCCATCCCTACACGTCTGCACCGTACCCCCAGCCCCCCATACGTCTGAAGCGTACCCACAGCCCACCCCCATAGGTACGCGCCATACCCCCAGCCCACCCCCGTAGGTACGGAGCGTACCCCCACCCCCGTAGGTACAGAGCGTACCCCCACCCCCGTAGGTACGGAGCATACCCCCACCCCCGTAGGTACGGAGCGTACCCTCACCCCCGTAGGTACGGAGCGTACCCCCACCCCCGTAGGTACAGTGCGGACCCCCACCCCCATAGGTACGGTGCGGGGGTCCGCACCGTACCTATGGGGGTGGGGGTATATGGCGCGTACCTACGGGGGTGGGCTGGGGGTACGGCGCGTACATGGGGGGGTGGGCTGGGGGTACAGCGCGTACCTACGGGGGTGGGCTGGGGGTACGGCGCGTATGCGGGCACATGTTTGGACGTCTCCATGATTGCTATGGGAGTTCGCACCGTACGGTGTTTTTTCCATACGGTTGTGCATTCGGACGGACGGGACGGATCGTACCTGCGCGCTCGGACTTCAGTTTGCCGATTCGTACGTAAAACTGTCCGGGGACGTGTCGGATACTTTTTCCGACCCGAGGACGTGTCGGGGAATTTTCCCAATGTGATTTGTATGGATTTTTTTACATACGAATCGTACTTGCCAGTTTGTACGGGACTTGTACGATTCGTACGTAAAAAAATCCGGATACGATTCGTACGGGGAATATTTTTAACGGATCGGAATCAGCACCATAGTAGTTATGAAAAGCACTTAATGACTGCCAAGGTTGGTAGGTTAGATCACAATCTTATTCTAGGTAACACCATTGATGGCAAACCTCAGATCACTCTGTACACTTAAGCGTTGCATTTATCGTTTTAGCGCTTACCTATATAGTAAGAGGGAAGTAACCATTATTTGTTAAGTTGCTCTGTTGTATTGGACTTCAGTTTGGGATTTTCAACATTGTTGTAGGCTCAATAAAACCAACCACGCTAGATTGAAGTGCCACAGTCTGTTGCCTATTATGGACTACCCATCACTCTTTGCATTCATATAGAGTTGAATGCACTGGGGAGAGGAGCTTGAGCTACGCATTATCGGCATAATGTGGGCTTACGTTGTTCCTGTTCTTTATCTACTGTGGAGACCTACATATGATGATACCCACATCTGACATAATGCGGACGTGGCATTATGATGGCAATTCTTTGCAAACTGGAGGTAGATCCTGGCAGAATGTGAGCACACAGGGCATGTTTGAGCCACCAAATGTACAATGCATGACATTTCATGATGTATCAATTATTGACATTTTGTTTACATTCACTACATAGTACCCACTGCTCCGTAAAGGTTGCACTGTCGTAATGCTGGTAATTGCATATTATAGCAATATAGACACGATTGTTTGCACCCTTATACAATCCTGGCACTTTAAAATATTGGTTATTCTTGGCACTTTAGTAACATTATCACCTCCATGGTGCCTAGTCCTCCAAGGTCGGTGAAATCTGCATCCATCCTTGCGCTCACTCACTCATTTATCCAGCTATTCTTCCACGCACTCACTTATTCAACTACTTCCTTGCACTCATCCATTCAACTGAACAAGGAATCACACACGTATCCATTAATTGTCCATGCATTCAATTTGTTTATTATTGGGGCTGATTGGTTTTTTGTGCACGCGGTTCACCCTGTGAAGAAGTGCTGAATGCATGGCACTCCCGCGTCTCATACTAATGACGTATGCTACTAAGAGCCAAGCCTGCCAAATTAAACTCTCTAGATCCAAACAGCGTTTTCTTACGTTTAACTCGCGAATTAGTATTGACATTTAGAATCACAGGGTCTGAATTGTCTTCTAATCTCAATTTACTTGAAGGTGGCTAAATAAATACAAGTTTTCATTTTCTCCGTGTCTTTAACAGCAGCCTTTCTTTCATGTCTATTGCATAATTCCGTCCCTCCAGAAGGTGTAAAGCGCGCTCTAAATATAGAACGCAGCAGGACTGGTAAAGTGCTTCCTCCTGGGTTCCGTTGTTGGTCGGTACGACGTGAACTCTGTGTGCATAGTTTGTAGCGTGGAGCAGCACGGGTTCAATTCCAGCAACGTTCATTCAAATGATGAGCATCACGCTTGTGTGAGTTTATGGTGAAATAAAATACAACGTTAATCCCTGGTGCTTCGCATGCATGCCACGGTCTTCACAAACGAAACTCATGCTGCAGCGTTGCAAAATTCCTGTACGTCTGGCTGCATTCGTGAAGATAATTGCTGGTTAAGCTCTCCCAGATATCTGGTGCTCGTATTTTCAACATGCTTTATCACCTCTTTGAGTTTATTGGTCTTTTGAGTCCATTTTTGTAGGAGGCATTCTGAATAAGTTGGTAAACCACCCCCCCATACCATGGTCGTGTCTGTTTAAGCATTTTCAGCCGTAATGGAAAGGAGCTTATATTAACAAGATATTGCAGGAGTGGGTACTTGTACGTCTCTGTTGCCCAGTCGCCCGCCCATCCGTTTTTGGGCCTCCGTGTTTGGAGCACATATAGACAATACACAGCAGGTAGTACTTTTACGTCTCTGCTGCCCGTTGCCACACCCATCCTTTTCTTGTTCTCCGTGCTTGGAACATATATAGACAAGATATTGCAGGAAGCACTTTTACATCTCTGCCGCCCAGTTGCCACCCATCCTTCTTTTGCCTTCCGTGCTTGGAGCATAGATAGACAAGACATTATGAGAAGTACTTTTACACCTCTTTTGCCCAGCTGCATGCCCATCCTTTTTTTGGCGTGTGTGCCTGGAGCATATATAGACCAGACATTGCAGGGAGAACTTATATGTCTCTTTTGCCCAGTTGCCCACCCTTCCACCGAAGAACGCCTCCTAGACTCCCTCGGCACCACCACTCCGCCAATTCTTACAGACGATGACACAGCAGCGCGCAACCACCACCGATGGATCTCCAACTGCCCCGACACCGAGGCACCCCCATCAAGAACCGCACTGCGTCAGTACCTGCCTAATGTTGTGCATTCCTGCCCTGTAGTTTTGTCGCAGGGCAGCGCAGCAACATTGCTTGCAGTGCGGTCCAGCAACCAAACCTGCTGAAATGAGGCCCCAAGTGTTATCTCTAGTTTTTAAAACCAGCTACATTCTGGTCTTAAAAAACTGCCTCTAACTGCAGTTAGAGGTAGTTTTTTTGGTCTCCACACTTCAAGAATTCCCTTGTAAATATCGCAAAGTGGGGTTAGCGGCCGTTTTTGCACGCGAATGCCTCCCTTGCATGTCATGATCGCTAACAGCAGTGGCGATCTTTAAAATGGACGTTTTCGCCAGAAAACTGCCGCTAACAGAGGTTAGCGACAGCTTGTACATACAGCGATAAAAATAGTGCCACTAAACTGTCGGGAAAGTGCTGCTAAAGCAGCGTTAGCTCCATGTACATATGCCCCTATGTACTTTGCAGCCTGACTTCAATCCACGTCTCGCCTGGTTGACAGCTACACTTTATGCATACTATCCAGACAGCCATCACACAGGAGGGACTTGGCGCATCTGCATACTGAATAGTCTTCCTGGGCTTGGGGGGAGGAAGGGGGGAGCACTTAGATTACATAGTCTGTGTCCTGCCGTCACAAAAAGGACTTGTTTACCCCCTACTGTACATCTTGAGCCAGGGCAGGGATTGAAAGAGGGTGTTGTGCACTTGTAAAGTTTCTTTTGAAGTGCCCCTAGATCTAAGGCATTTTTAGTATAAGTACAGGGACTCTGACCCATGTTTTGTGAGCACTTTTAGAACTAGGATTGGACCTCTGTCAGAAGGACTCCCTGCGCTGCACATAGGACTCAACCAGAATACTTTTCTGTTGTTGCCCTGCTGCCCTCTACTGGCTGGTTGGCCTAAAGGACTCACTGGATTGCTTTTCTGCTGTTGCCCTGCTGCCAGCTGCTCCCTGACTCTGGGATATATTCACAAGAAAGTGCGATAACTACTGCAAGAGTAGCTTATGCAACTCTCAACATCGCAGCCCATCGCAAGACAATAACTCTGTGTCAACGTGGAATTCACAACAAGGCGGTACCATGAGATAGTCTGCCTAAACCGCGGACAATGTCCGCGATACAACCACCTCGATGGAGATAAAAACACAAACCACAACACTAAAAAAACTGCGATGGGCCAAAGCGCAATGAGGAAATCAGCGATAAGCAGCGCCAGGCCTGCAACACACACCTGGCAGGCGGGAAAAATCACCCTAAAAGTAGAAAAAACAACCAAACACAAACTGACCAACACCCAAGCACCATGAAGGCAGCCGGAGCAGGTGCGGAGGACGAGCACAACACCACAAGCACCCCGGACGACCAGCCCGGGTCCTCGGGGACAGGGAAGGGCAAGGACAAGAAGAAGAGGAAGACGAAGTTCAGTCCGCAGGCGAACGGAATCATAGTCACGGAGGTGATGGAACACCATCAACAACTGTTTGTCACCTCCAACGTGTCACTGGGCAATAAAACTGGAATATGGTGGGACATCGTGGACAAGGTCAATGCCGTCGGAGAGCACAAGAGGACAATGGACGAGGTCAAGAGGCGATGGAATGACATCAAGTGGAAGACCAAGGTGAAACTCGCAGCCAACCAAAAGGCAGCAATGCAGACTTTAGGTGGGGGCCCAGTGCCACAGCTCGTGCTGGATGACATGGAGGAGCTGGTGTTGACAGTCATCAGTGTGGATACTATGGCCGGAGTCTGGGGACCGGACACTGCTCGACAGGACACAACACAACCGAAACAGGGTGAGTGACCACCAGGTACTGGGGGGATGGGTAGAGATGGCCACGATGGCACACATGCACAATCAAGCAGAGCACAGTGCGCACCCTCAATGACTCTGGGTCATCGCCTAGATCTATAGACTGTCACAATGTACAATGCCATTCTGTCTGAATGTCAACATGTACCATGCAGCTACATACATGTGGACACATTGTAATACACCATCTCCGCTTCACATTGCAGGGCCACTGTCAATACCCCCTGCAGAGCAGTCCCAGTGACTCTTCACTGATGACGATGAGGACAACCCCAACATCGACGCACAAGCCCTCCTAGACATCATTGACATCATCCGCGACTCACTTCCAGGATCAGGGCTGACCAGCTGCATCGAGGAGACCCCATCCACCACCCAAACCACCCAGCAGGAGACACCCACGGCCCCAGCAGTCTCCCAAGACCCCCAGGAACAACACACGGCCTTCCAACGCCGTGTGCTGGAGGCCCAGAGGGAGACGGCTGAGCAGGTGCGGGTGGGGTTCGACCTCATGGCCACCAAACTGGACGCCATTCATGGGTGTCTAGGCCCGCTCCATGTTCTCCAATGAGCCCTGACTGACATCGCTGGAGTTCTGACGTGGAGAGAAGAACACCTGTCCGCTCAGAGGGGCACCAGCGATACCAGCCGTGAGCTGGCACACATGCGGAGGCTCATGGAGGACATGGTGCGTATGGAGGCGGAAAGGATGGCAGCCACCGCTGCACATCAGCGAAATGTAGCTGGGTTCTACCATGCCCTGCTGATCATCATTGTTGGACTTGGCCCTTTTTACAGTGTCATCCTTGAACTTTTTGCCTTCCTCCTATATTTTTTCTGACCAGTTGTTGGCTTTTTTATGACTCTGGGCACTTTACCACTGCTGATCAGTACTAAAGTGCATATGCTCTCCCTATTGTAAATTATTGTACAAATTAATGATTCCATGTTTGGTTGGTTGGGTTTACCTGTCAGACCCTAGTACAGTGCACCAGGAGTGCCCAGGGCTTGTAAATCCAAATGCTGCTGGTGGGCTTGCAGCACTGGTTGTGCCACCCACAGAAGCAGCCTGTAAAAGTGTGTCTAAGGACTGCCATTGCAGAGCCTGCGTGTAGTCTGGTACTGTCATGCTGACTGGGCAAGTGCACCCACTTGCCAGTCCCTAAACCTTCCCTTTTCTTCATATCAGACACCCCTATGGTAGGCCCAAGGGCAGGGTGCATTGTAAGGATAAGGTAGAACATGCCCTGGTGTGTGTGGCATGTTCTAATAGTGAATTACAGCCATTTTCGTTTTTCACTATTGCAAGGCTACCTGTTCTCCATAGGCCAGAATGGGCAGTTTGGTTATTACATTTTATAATCCTAACTGACTCAGAGAACATGGTAGAAATTCGAATTTAGTATGCCTGAACTCAGGATGATAAAGAAGATCTTCACGTCTTTATTTCTTGCACCAAAAACTTCATCGCATCAACATCGTTGCAACACTTTCGTTGCCCTGCGTGTCGCATCTAAAAGGTACATTGACTTAAAGTGTCGTATCTAAGAACTTAAGAGAACTAAGCAAAATTCTACCATCTAAAGTAACAGTATTGTGTGTTTTTGTCGTTTAATGGTCTTGTGGCAAATCTATATAAAGAATACTTATTTTTTATATAAAACCTGTGTGGTGTCCATCTGTAGTGTTGTCGCTTGGTTACTGTATGTGTTCACAAATGCTTTACACACTGCCTCTGAGATAAGCCTGTCTGCTCGTGCCAAGCTACCAAGGGGGTGAGCAGGGGTTATTTTAGGAGTGTACCCCCTTACCCTGACTAGAGGAGAGGGTCCCTATTTGTCACAAGTGCATACCTGTGCCAACTAGAGGCCCCCAAGTCTAACAATTATAATGGCATTGCTGCCGCAAGGAGTGGTGCAGATGAATGCTGCTGCCCCCACACCATCCACATCTCTGTCCCCTGGTGTGCCATTGCCTCACAGTGCGGCAGACATATCCACTCCGGCACCTGATGTGTCAGTGGCACACAGTGCCTTAGCCGGTACTGCAACACCCACAGGTGGGGCAGAGCACACATCCGGGGATGAGGACGTGGGTGGGTTTGTGATCAGGAGGCACTAGCATTAATTTCCACCACGTGGCCTGTTCCTGCTTGGTGCCGCACATGGCCTCATGACCTTCCACTGACCCCCGATACACTCCGATGCACTCACCTTGGACAGTGACATGGACTGCCATATCCTGTTTGGTAACCAATGACATGGCGACCAGACTGCGGACTGTACCCTTCCTCTTCCGCAGTACTTGTCATCCCCGGATGGACTCTGGCTGGCCCTCCACGGGCCCATATTGTGTAGTGTGTTCGGCACTGCCCTGTACCGCTCCAGCTGCAGAACTGCACTGGATGTGCAATAAATATCCAGTGACGTACTGCTGTGTCATGCCTTTCATCATTCATGTATGAATCCGTGGAAGAATGTAGGGACAGTGATTTCCCTTGTGTCAATGATGCATCCTGTGGGATGCCAGTCAGAGGGTGCTACATTGCATATTGTGTATCGGGTCCTGTGAACACTACAACAGGGACACACGCATCAGTCACTTCCATGTCCGGACATGGACTGAACCACGCACAGAGCCCACGAGTCATTGTTGCAAGCCCTGCGCTGGTCCGGCGTACAGCAGGCCATACCACTCTGCTTACGCTCCGTGGGGGGCCCCTCCTTGCTACCCATCGCAGGCGTACTCGCTGGTGGTGTGCAGGTCTAGTTGTCAGCATGTCACAGCCACTCCCTGAGGGCAGATTTGCACTCACACCACACCCATTCGGCACAGGCGTCACAGGCCATGTGACTCCGCCAACATAAGGGGCAGACAACGTCACATTCCCCTCTGCCGGTGGTGACTGGATGACGGACGCTCCACGGTTCTCAATCATAAAGGGCCCATGAGTTGTTGCACACAGGGTTAGTGGCACCCGAGGCCTTGCGGCCCTCATGGGCCTACCACCACGTGGCGCTGACTGGTGTTGCACAGGGTTAGTGGCACCCGGAGCATTGAGGCCGGCACAGGCACCCCGCCACCGGACGGTGACTTAGGGTGCGCTGAGTTAGTGGAACCTTAAGCTGCTGAGCGAGTGTGCAGCCTGCGATGATGGCCCGTCCCGGCGGTCCGGACAGCTTAGGTAATGTGTGCCCTGCTGGACCGCAGTGTAGGCCAGAGCCAGCGGACAGCACGGGCCTACCGCCACGTGGTGTTGCTTCCGGGATCCCACAGTTAGTGGCACCTATTGGGCTGGGCGGGTGTGCAGCCTGCAATGATACCAGGTGCACTGCTATGTCCTATGCCATGGAGTAATCAAGACCCAGCACCAAACGTGAGACCTGGTGGCCTGCGGATCGGGGCTGCATGGTTTGGAGGGTGCCATGTCTGCGGGCTTGTGGCTTGTAGCGGCACGTGGTGGGACCTCCTGTCTACACGCCGGTGGCGGAAGGTGAGCAGTAAGGCCTGGGTGTGCATGGGCAGGCATGCTCCGATGGGCGGTGGGAGGGGCTGGGGTGCCTCTGCCTGGGTGGGCAGGCAGGCGATGTTGTCTTGTGCAAGTGTGTGTTCTGTGCCAATCATGTATCAGGACTCTGTTTCAGATGACGGCTCTGTCTCAGATGTGTAACCTGGTGTACTGCTATACATACCGGCAAGTGGTTGGAGACACACTGGTGGCAGCAGGTGAGCAGTGTGGCCTGGGTGCGCAGGGGCGGCACTCTCTATCTCTCTCTCTCTCCCTCTCTTCTTCTCTCTCTCTCTCTCCCTCTCTTCTTCTCTCTCCCTCTCCCCCTCTCTTCTTCTCTCTCTCTCTCTCCCTCTCTTCTTCTCTCTTCTATCTCCCCCTCTCTTTCTCTCTCTCTCCTTCGCACTCTCTCTGTCCTTTGATGTGTGCAGGACACTCCTTCTCATCATTATTTTTGTCTTGCCGGCTGTGACCTACGGATTGTCCCGAGGGGAGCCGCCATGTGTCTTCATTTCGTTTCAGTGTTAATTTTAATAAAGTTTCATTTGTTGCTTTGAAAGTGAATGTGTGATGCTCATTTTTGTGAAGACACATGCATGTCATCAGTTGTGATTGTGCGACATCAAGCGGATTATTTTGTACATGTTTAGGTGTAGCTGATGTGGCATGTCTTTGGTCGGGGTGCCGGGGACAGGGGGGTCCTGGGGGTGGTGGCGACGGGTGTTGTTGCCCTTTCGGCCTACGGCCTGCATGTTCAGTTGCCCGGGTGCATCAGTTGTTCTTCAGGTGTGGGTCTGGGCTGGGCTCCCTTTTGTGGTGAAGGCTGTGGTCCGACTTTGCACCAGGTCAGAGCAGGTGTTATTTTCCTGCTGCTAATGCGCCTTATCACCTGTTTTGTGTTCTTATCTCAGTTCTGGCTGGTCATTGTGAATGTTGTGGAGTGGTGTTGTTGCAGCTTTTGGCACGGGAACACCTACTCTGCATCTCATTAGTGATAGTTGCGGGGGTCGTATGTGGCGATGTTTTTTGCGACTGCTATTGTGGGTACACTGGTGCTGTGGACTGTAAACACCAGCTTGTGATTGGGGCAATAAGTTTATCGCAATTTTGGCTGCAATAATGTACCGTTAACTCAGCGATAGATCCTTGTGAATATACTCCTCTGTTTTGCTGAAAGATTGTTGGACTGTTAGGAGGTATTGAAATTTAGGCTGACTGCCTTATGTGCTGGCCTCCTGCCCTGCTCTTGTGACTCAGTGCTTTCCAGGGCTCGGTGGTTGGTCTCCCTGTGCCTGCACCCACCCATGTTCCAGCGCATGATGAGCACCTGCATTACAGCCTGTGTGGAGAAAGTGCCCAGGACTCCATTCCCTGGTTAAGCGTCGAACCTGGATGCTCAAAACCAATCACAATGCTACATTGCAGCGTTGTGATTGGTCTGGGGAGCCTGGCTGTTCTTCCTGGCTTCCTGTTCGAGTCTCTCAAGGAGAGCAGGAGTAGAGACGCGGCACGCGGTCGTAAGGTAAGTGTATATATTTTTTTCTTTTTCTTTTTGCACTGCACAACCTCGCACCCCTGTGCCAACCTGGACCCCCGTCCAACCCCACTACCTGCGAGTCATGCCGGCTGCCACGTCCATGGTCTGCTCTGTGTCTTAGCTACCAAGGGGGTGAACACAGGTTATTTTTTGTTTTTAACTTACTTGCCCTGACTAGAGTAGTGGGATCTCCCTGGCTTAGGTGCAAACCCTAGTCAACCCTAAACCCCATTTCTAACAGACATCAGTCAGAGTTGCTTGTTACTACTGGAACCAGGCGCAAAGAGATTTGTGTGCGAATTAGGCACCAGCACAGGATTTTGGCAACTTAATTTCATTAAGGTATTACCAGGAATAATTTGTGTTGGACTTGGCCCTTCTGGCAGGTTCACCCCTGAACTTTTTTTCTTTTTACTGATGACTTGGTGTGGTAATTGTTTGGTCTCTGCGCACTTTCCCTGTGTCCCAGGGTAAAGTGCGTGCGTGCTGAGTGCATGTGGTGAGATTGGCCTGCCCTCCCATAGGAATGCATGGGGAATGTATGTGTCCCTAGTAGTTCCTGATGCGTGGGGTGTGCAGGCCCGAGTTTGGTATGTGCGGACTCGTGGGAGTGAATGCTGCGCGATGATGTGTGCGGCGTGCATGTACCTAGTGTGGAAGTGCCACTTCTAGAAGTGGGCACTTCTGTGTGCAGTGTGTCTGTCGCGTGATTGGCTGGTCGTGTCATGTGACGGGCTAGGGATTCCCCAGAGTCAGGATGAGTCACCCAGTGGTGAATGGGGAGATCAGCAGCTAGATGGGTGGGAGGAGTACACCTGGGTCCTGAATAGGACAGGGTTTTCCACACACAATGCTGGCCCCGCCCCCTGTGGTGCGACTGACGACCCTAGCCCTGCCACTGAATAGAGTGAGGGGCTGAGCACATCAAGGGTGCTCCCCAACCAGCTGCGACTGGTTTTCCCCCTCACCCTGAACCCAGAACAAAGGGTTTGCCTGTATAAAAATGGGGCTGTGTCCCCACAGAAACTGTTCTCTGCCAGGATCGTACCTGAGGGGGGCTGCTGCTGCTGCTGCTGGACCAGAGGACCGCCACTTGGACTACCTCCCTGCCTGGAGGCCCAGTGAGCTGGCTCTGGGTCCAGCCTTGCCCCCCACCCCTGCCCTGCTGCATGCAGGGAAGAACATTGCTGGACTTTGGTACTTTCCTGCTCCCCAAAGCACCTGGGAGCGCTTTAATTTGCCAAAGCGCTGGGAGCGCTTTATTTGTCCCTCAAGCGCCTGGAAGCGCTTGTAATTGCCTTTTAGCGCTCAGAGCGCTTTATTTCTCAAAGCCGGTGCCCACCCGGCGTTTGCCCCGTCTGAACAGATTCTGAAGTCCCCTGGCAGGTGCCCACCCTGCCAGGGACATTGCCGTGGTCATTGGCGGGTGCCCACCCCGCTTGTTTGTCTTAATTTCACGGCGGGTGCCCACCCCGCCGTATATTTCATATCGCGAGGGAGCCTACCCCTCTTATTGCCGAGAGAAGTCACCGCCGCGGCCGGGCTCGAAGGAAGTCAGGCAGGCCGGGGGCGGGACTCCGGGACAACAGGAAGTGGGAGGGCGGGAGCCTACCCCGCCTCCCTCCGAAGACTCGCGACTGTTTGGTTGGGCCCCGGAGCAGGCAGGAGCCTACCCTGCGCCCCGGTGCCCTCGCCGGAGAAGAGAAGCGGACGTGTGGCAGCTTCCCCTGCAGGGCTCCCGTGAGTGGTGAGAGCCCTGCAAGGTCCAGCGGAGCAGCGCGCCAAGGAGAGAAGCGGAGAGCCTCCCGCCGTCACCGGAGACACCAGCGCAGCCTCCGATTCAGCCGGTGAGTGGAGAGGAAGGAAAGGGGGCCCGCCTTTGGTACCTAAGCCCCGAGGGGCCCGCGCTCCCGTAGCTGGTGCCTGCTTTGGGGCACATTGACGGCTCTCGCAGCTGCCCCACTTGTCAGAGGGCAGCTGCGCCCCGTGAGCAAAATTTGGATTCCCCTTCCTGAGTCCGCAAACGGGACTCCAACCCGGGGGCAGTATTCTTCTCAAGCCCCGTGAGGCTCCAACAGACGGGGGCATTTCCTGGTGATTAGAGCGGCCCCGGAAGGCAGCGGGCCGCTCCAACGTGAACGGGGCACATTATTGTTCAGAGCCAGCGAGGCTCAAGGGGCATATTATTAAGAGCCTGCGAGGCTCAAGGGGCACAATATTGATTCAGAGCCCAGACAGGCTCCAACGACTGCCATAAGTGTCCTAAGGGCCCCGAGGTGCCCAGGCCCCAGTCCCTACAGCTGCCCAGCACTTCGTGGGCAGCTGCAACGCTTAGGTTGTGCCTTGTGCGCCGGGCTTGCGCAGCCTGCGCAGTCGCGCCCTGACATTCTTGTATATTGGGTATTTCTGCATCCTGAGAGGCCAGTTGGCCTGCGGACAGTTATCTGGTGTTGTGCCCTCCCCTAGGGCGCTTGGTGATTTTTATATATGTACTTTTGCGCCTGCGCAATGTCTTTATGATATTCTCCTTCCTAAACTGTGTTTATGCATTGGAGATTGTTTTACTAGTAGTAATTATACTAGTGTGTTCTTGTTTCCTTTCCTGCACCTCTGAATGTGTTTATGCGTCATGTGCTTTACACCTCTAAATGTATTTTATGCATCCGGTGTTTATGTGCTTAGACCCCTACAGGTAGAGTGATACTTAGGTGGTTATTTTTCCCCTAGTACAGGTGGTACTAGTGAGGTCCTAGTTCCCTGCGTGGTATTCCTAAAGGTGGTTAGGGTTGCGTAGGTGGTACGTTCTGATACCAGTAGTTACTGGTTGTGTGCTACATGTTCTATTTTTAGTGCTACAGTGATTGTGTGCTATGTTCTCAAATATTATTCCTACGTTCTAAGTGCTATTCCTACAAAGTGCTAATTCCTGACAGTGGTCCATGTGGCCCTGTCCCCTGTATATATAATCCCTTGTAAATTCTGCCCGTGCCTGTTGGCACATTGTAAAGTGTGTGTTTTTATCTAATGTGTTGTGTATAATACAAAGGTTATTTTTATATAATACCTTGTGTGGAGTTTCCTTTGTGGTGGGCCTTGGGTGTTGTTGCTGGGTGCGCGCGCAAACGCTTTACACATCGCCTCAGGGATAAGCCTGTCTGCTCGTGCCAAGCTACCAAGGGGGTGAGCAGGGGTTATCTTTGGCGTGTAACTTCCTTGCCCTGACTAGAGTGGTGGTTTCTGCCTGACTTTGGCGCAAGCCTTAGCCAACCAGAAATCCCATTTCTAACATTGGTGATCAGCGGTGGGATTTGGACTTGCGTTTGCGCTGTACCACAGCGGCAACTGGCCGCACTACAAAACTCTGCATTTAGATAAATCACATGGTATAGGGATTATTGTTTTGAAATTGTTTTTAATTGTCATTTCCTTGGAAATGTGTTTTTGTGCACTGTGAGTTAGGTGTCCCTAGCTCGGGAGGGTAGATCATCCCCCTTAGTGCATTGTGTTTTCTGGATTCACCAGAGGGTGGGATCCAGTGGTGGCAGCGTAATAGTGTCCTGTACATTTGTCCCCCGCCCTGCGCCCAGAGTTGGTACCTGTGTCACGTGGTGGTCAGGTTGAGGAATCAGGGGTGGTAGAAACTGCCTTACCAGTCCGAGGGGAGGGTTGTGTGTGGATGAGTGGTGAGTGGCACTAGGCAAGTGAGTGTGAGTTCTCTGGGTTAGAGAGCTTGCTGAATCTTTTTGTGAATTGTGTACTCCTGTTAAACTCAGACCCCTAGGTTCCCTGTGTGATCTTTTCTCTAGAACGTCTGCCAGAATGGAGCCTGCTTTTGATCTCAGTGATCTAGTTTATTACAGTATGCAGGAGTTGGAAAGGTTCTGTAGAGAAAGAAACATAGGGGTGAGAGAGTCAGACACTGTGTACGAATTGAGGAACTACATGATTGGATGGCAAGCAGATGAATGGAAACGTGAGCGCAGTGAGGAAGAAAGGGCCCGGGCCTCACACCTGGAGGGTGGTGGGTCTGTGGGGAGCCCTGAAGACTCAGAAGAAGATGACAGTACCTGGACGCCAGTAGAGAGTGAGGACCCCGTAGGTAGGGAGTCCCTTGCTGGGTCCAGCGTAGAAGATAGCGCCTCATCCCTTGCCCTGTCCCCTGAGCGCAGTGGTAGTTTTCTGGATTCCCCAGTGAGGGTGGAGTCCAGGGGGGGCAGCAATATAAAGTGCAGTATAGAGAGTCCCAGTCCCAGTTCCCCGAGTGTGGTACCTTGTTCCCGAGAGGAGGAATGTAGGTTGAAGTTCAGGGGCAGTAAGAAGCTGTCTCACCAGTCTTGGGAGGAGGCTGTGGAGGAATGTCATGATGCCCTGGTGGACTGGTTGGTGTTTAACCCGGAGCAGGATTTGGATGGAGTACTAAATATGATTATCAAGGAGCAGATGCTCAGTAGTTGTTCTCCAGGGTTGCGCCAACACCTGTTGAGGTATAACTCTTTTTGTCCATTTGAACTTGCAGAGGAAGCAGACCGCTGGGAAAGGGCCAGAGGTTCTCTAGTGTCATTAGTGAGTGATTCCAACAATAGTGGGTCAGAGATCCTCTAGCCCAGCGTGGTGGAGGAGGCTCAGTGTAGCCCAGCTAGGTCCCAGGATAGCGAGGAGGGTGTAGGGGCTCACTGCCTGGCTCAGTGGAGCAGGAGTGAGGGGGTGACTGAGGGTCCCCAGACGCCCGAAACCCTGCCTCAGGACTTGGATGGTTTCATGAGGGAACACCAAGTTGGGGACCTAGGCTGTCCTGTTAGTCCACTTGAGGAAGATCTCTTAGTGAGTGGAGGACCTGGAGCACCTGTAACCAGGGCTCCTGTGGTTCTGGAGTCTGGCGGTACCGCTCCGGTAGGGAGGGTACAGGAGTCCAGCGTGAGTGATTGGGGGATGAGTTCCCCAGTGGGAGAGCCGGTGGGTCAGGGACTTCCCAGTTTGGCTAGGTTCCCGTGTAGTGACCAGGGTGACACCACTTCTGTTCTGGGAGATCAGCGCCAGACAGACAGTCGCTCGACATATGTGTCATTTGATAGCCTCAGGGGGATGGAGTGGAGATCCCCAGAAGTCCTGGAGTGCCAGGCAATTATTCCACCAAAGGTTCTAGGCCGGAGGTTGGAAGGCCAGGTTCGGGATCAGCCTGACCTGAAGGGTGGGACGTCTGTAATCAGCGTCCCGACCAGTTCTTCTTCCAGAGGTACCACCCCAGTTGGTAGGGAGCAGGGTTCTGGAAGGGGGTGCAGAGGGTGGGAGAGCCCACCTCTGCCCCGGTACAACCTGAGGGGTTAAACCCTGGGTTGGAATGGCGTTCTAGGTGTACCCCTCGCCAGAGGAGGAGGAACCCTAGGAGAAGAGGTAGGGGGAGGAGAGCCTTCCCTGAGACTCCTGGTCCGCCTGAGGGTGTAGACCCTAGGCTGGAGAACCAGTGGCAGTCTAGTCCTGTCTTTCAGAGAGGAAGAGTGGAGAATGGCCGCTATGTGCCAGGGGTTACTACCCCCCACTCTGTGGTTAGGCAAAGACCAGTGGCACCTGGGTGGCCTAGGGCCTGGTCTTGGCCGCGGACAGCTTGGGAGTACCAGTGGGGTAGCCCAGTTGGTCCAGACAGTGGTGTTAGAAAGAATTCCATGGGTTCACCGTGGCGTAGAACCGGAGGGTGTCCCTGCAGTTGCGGGCCCGCGTCCGTGTTCTATCGCCCCAAGCAGGGAAGTCCATCACGGTGGTGATTGGGCTGCCCTGCGTTTTGGCTGGAAGGGGGTTGTGTTGGACTTGGCCCTTCTGGCAGGTTCACCCCTGAACTTTTTTTCTTTTTACTGATGACTTGGTGTGGTAATTGTTTGGTCTCTGCGCACTTTCCCTGTGTCCCAGGGTAAAGTGCGTGCGTGCTGAGTGCATGTGGTGAGATAGGCCTGCCCTCCCATAGGAATGCATGGGGAATGTATGTGTCCCTAGTAGTTCCTGATGCGTGGGGTGTGCAGGCCCGAGTTTGGTATGTGCGGACTCGTGGGAGTGAATGCTGCGCGATGATGTGTGCGGCGTGCATGTACCTAGTGTGGAAGTGCCACTTCTAGAAGTGGGCACTTCTGTGTGCAGTGTGTCTGTCGCGTGATTGGCTGGTCGTGTCATGTGACGGGCTAGGGATTCCCCAGAGTCAGGATGAGTCACCCAGTGGTGAATGGGGAGATCAGCAGCTAGATGGGTGGGAGGAGTACACCTGGGTCCTGAATAGGACAGGGTTTTCCACACACAATGCTGGCCCCGCCCCCTGTGGTGCGACTGACGACCCTAGCCCTGCCACTGAATAGAGTGAGGGGCTGAGCACATCAAGGGTGCTCCCCAACCAGCTGCGACTGGTTTTCCCCCTCACCCTGAACCCAGAACAAAGGGTTTGCCTGTATAAAAATGGGGCTGTGTCCCCACAGAAACTGTTCTCTGCCAGGATCTTACCTGAGGGGGGCTGCTGCTGCTGCTGCTGGACCAGAGGACCGCCACTTGGACTACCTCCCTGCCTGGAGGCCCAGTGAGCTGGCTCTGGGTCCAGCCTTGCCCCCCACCCCTGCCCTGCTGCATGCAGGGAAGAACATTGCTGGACTTTGGTACTTTCCTGCTCCCCAAAGCACCTGGGAGCGCTTTAATTTGCCAAAGCGCTGGGAGCGCTTTATTTGTCCCTCAAGCGCCTGGAAGCGCTTGTAATTGCCTTTTAGCGCTCAGAGCGCTTTATTTCTCAAAGCCGGTGCCCACCCGGCGTTTGCCCCGTCTGAACAGATTCTG
This sequence comes from Triturus cristatus, assembly GCF_964204655.1. Taxonomy (NCBI): domain Eukaryota; kingdom Metazoa; phylum Chordata; class Amphibia; order Caudata; family Salamandridae; genus Triturus; species Triturus cristatus. The sequence continues at coordinate 1,008,080,629 of NC_140593.1, read as the reverse complement.
AAGTCCCCTGGCAGGTGCCCACCCTGCCAGGGACATTGCCGTGGTCATTGGCGGGTGCCCACCCCGCTTGCTTGTCTTAATTTCACGGCGGGTGCCCACCCCGCCGTATATTTCATATCGCGAGGGAGCCTACCCCTCTTATTGCCGAGAGAAGTCACCGCCGCGGCCGGGCTCGAAGGAAGTCAGGCAGGCCGGGGGCGGGACTCCGGGACAACAGGAAGTGGGAGGGCGGGAGCCTACCCCGCCTCCCTCCGAAGACTCGCGACTGTTTGGTTGGGCCCCGGAGCAGGCAGGAGCCTACCCTGCGCCCCGGTGCCCTCGCCGGAGAAGAGAAGCGGACGTGTGGCAGCTTCCCCTGCAGGGCTACCGTGAGTGGTGAGAGCCCTGCAAGGTCCAGCGGAGCAGCGCGCCAAGGAGAGAAGCGGAGAGCCTCCCGCCGTCACCGGAGACACCAGCGCAGCCTCCGATTCAGCCGGTGAGTGGAGAGGAAGGAAAGGGGGCCCGCCTTTGGTACCTAAGCCCCGAGGGGCCCGCGCTCCCGTAGCTGGTGCCTGCTTTGGGGCACATTGACGGCTCTCGCAGCTGCCCCACTTGTCAGAGGGCAGCTGCGCCCCGTGAGCAAAATTTGGATTCCCCTTCCTGAGTCCGCAAACGGGACTCCAACCCGGGGGCAGTATTCTTCTCAAGCCCCGTGAGGCTCCAACAGACGGGGGCATTTCCTGGTGATTAGAGCGGCCCCGGAAGGCAGCGGGCCGCTCCAACGTGAACGGGGCACATTATTGTTCAGAGCCAGCGAGGCTCAAGGGGCATATTATTAAGAGCCTGCGAGGCTCAAGGGGCACAATATTGATTCAGAGCCCAGACAGGCTCCAACAACTGCCATAAGTGTCCTAAGGGCCCCGAGGTGCCCAGGCCCCAGTCCCTACAGCTGCCCAGCACTTCGTGGGCAGCTGCAACGCTTAGGTTGTGCCTTGTGCGCCGGGCTTGCGCAGCCTGCGCAGTCGCGCCCTGACATTCTTGTATATTGGGTATTTCTGCATCCTGAGAGGCCAGTTGGCCTGCGGACAGTTATCTGGTGTTGTGCCCTCCCCTAGGGCGCTTGGTGATTTTTATATATGTACTTTTGCGCCTGCGCAATGTCTTTATGATATTCTCCTTCCTAAACTGTGTTTATGCATTGGAGATTGTTTTACTAGTAGTAATTATACTAGTGTGTTCTTGTTTCCTTTCCTGCACCTCTGAATGTGTTTATGCGTCATGTGCTTTACACCTCTAAATGTATTTTATGCATCCGGTGTTTATGTGCTTAGACCCCTACAGGTAGAGTGATACTTAGGTGGTTGTTTTTCCCCTAGTACAGGTGGTACTAGTGAGGTCCTAGTTCCCTGCGTGGTATTCCTAAAGGTGGTTAGGGTTGCGTAGGTGGTACGTTCTGATACCAGTAGTTACTGGTTGTGTGCTACATGTACTATTTTTAGTGCTACAGTGATTGTGTGCTATGTTCTCAAATATTATTCCTACGTTCTAAGTGCTATTCCTACAAAGTGCTAATTCCTGACAGTGGTCCATGTGGCCCTGTCCCCTGTATATATAATCCCTTGTAAATTCTGCCCGTGCCTGTTGGCACATTGTAAAGTGTGTGTTTTTATCTAATGTGTTGTGTATAATACAAAGGTTATTTTTATATAATACCTTGTGTGGAGTTTCCTTTGTGGTGGGCCTTGGGTGTTGTTGCTGGGTGCGCGCGCAAACGCTTTACACATCGCCTCAGGGAGAAGCCTGTCTGCTCGTGCCAAGCTACCAAGGGGGTGAGCAGGGGTTATCTTTGGCGTGTAACTTCCTTGCCCTGACTAGAGTGGTGGTTTCTGCCTGACTTTGGCGCAAGCCTTAGCCAACCAGAAATCCCATTTCTAACAATTTGCATATCTTAAACATTTGGAAAAGCGATTACCAATCCCGAATTACTGTTTTTTCACTATTCCTTATATCGTGCTAGGCAATACTAGGTTATTCCTCACACGCTGCCAAGTATAATAATGTTCCTCTACAGCATTTCCTAAAGGGATACAATTACTACTCTAACTTCACCACATACTTAAATAAGAGCAGATTTTGGACAGAAACGAGCATTCAAATCAACTATTCTAAATCCCACTATATCTTTACTTCAGACTAGGAGCTGGACAGTAACTACACCCAAATTAACAATTCTAACTCCGCTGAATACTTACCTAAGGGCAGTTGCTGGACAGTTAATAAGGGGCAAGATAACTTTTCTATCTACACAGGGTATTTACCTCAGGGCAGGTGTTGGATAGTGACTAGGGGGCAAAATTATTATTCTAACTACATCAGGAACTTACCCAAGGGTAGGTGCTGGAAAGTGACTAGGGGGCAAAATTACTATTCTAACTCCACTAGGCACCTACCTCAGGGCAGGTGCTGGACAGTGACAAAGAGGCAAAATTACTATTCTAACTCCAGTAGGAAGTTACCTTAGGGCAGGTGCTGAACAGTGACTATAGAGCAAAATTACTATTTTAACTCCACCAAGTGCTTACCTCAGGGCAGTTTCTGGACAGTGACTAGGGGGCAAAATTACTATTCTAACTTTACTGGAATTTACCTCAGGGCAGGTGATGGACAGTGACTAAGGGGAAAAATAACTATTCTGACTCCACCGCCTACTTACCTCAGGGAAGATTCTGGACAGTGACTCAGAGGGAAAATTTACTATTCTAACTCTACCAAGTACTTACCTCAGGGCAGGTTCTGGACAGTGAGTAGGGGTCAAAATTACTATTCGTACTCAACCAGTACTTATCTCAGGGTAAGTGCTGGACAATGACTAAGGGGCAAAATTGCTATTCTAACTCCACCAGGAACTTACCTCAGGGCACATGCTGGACAGTGATTAAGCGACAAAATTATTATTCTATCTCTGCAGAACCTTTTCTCATGAATGACAATGAAAATCATCAAAAAAGAATACTAATATTTAGCACAAACATTAACCTTTTAACACTTGAAAATTGTGAAATTTGACCTATGGATGGTACTTTTAAATAAACATCACATCCCTTCCCCCAAAATTCTCACTATTCATGCTAACATAAATAACAAAACTGTCCCATCAGTATATAGTTTACTCCCTGATAAGCAATCCTCAAAATACACTTAATTATTAACAGTTATAAAATCCAAAACACTAAATAAAAGTGTGGGACACCCCCGCGCCGCACGGCCACCAGCTGCTGCGTGTGCCCCTCAGCCTTGTCCCTGCCGCGCTGCCTGCCTCGCCGCCGGCTGACTCCGTTGCCGATTGTTTTGCCTTTGTTTCTCTCGCCATTTGTGCTTGTCATCTGTATTCCCTGCCCGTGTTTGAGTTTCTTTTTCCCTTGTTTTGTTCGCCATTTGTGCTTAATAAAGTATATTTGCCTGTTTATCTGTCCAGCTTGTGTCCTTCCTGTTAGCCCGCCTACATCGCCGCCTTCCCTCCCCGCTCCCCGCTTCCCGCCACCACCGCAAGCCCCGCCCCTTTTTTCATTCTGTTCCCGCCCCGCTCCCGCCTCCCAGCTGCTCCGCCCACCCGCGCACTTGGCCTTTATATGGCAACCGTGCGACACAGGTAAGTGTGACCCACTTGTGGGACACCCCCGCGCCGCACGGCCACCAGCTGCTGCGTGTGCCCCTCAGCCTTGTCCCTGCCGCGCTGCCTGCCTCGCCGCCGGCTGACTCCGTTGCCGATTGTTTTGCCTTTGTTTCTCTCGCCATTTGTGCTTGTCATCTGTATTCCCTGCCCGTGTTTGAGTTTCTTTTTCCCTTGTTTTGTTCGCCATTTGTGCTTAATAAAGTATATTTGCCTGTTTATCTGTCCAGCTTGTGTCCTTCCTGTTAGCCCGCCTACATCGCCGCCTTCCCTCCCCGCTCCCCGCTTCCCGCCACCACCGCAAGCCCCGCCCCTTTTTTCATTCTGTTCCCGCCCCGCTCCCGCCTCCCAGCTGCTCCGCCCACCCGCGCACTTCGCCTTTATATGGCGACCGTGCGAACGCGCAGCGGTCACGCGCAGCGGGCGCGCCGATTGTGCGCCGAAGGCGCGCCAAAGGTAAGCCCGTCTGCGCCCGTCCGCGACCGGATCGCGACCAGCGCCAGGACCCCTGGCCCCCGATGCCGCCGACCGACCCGCCTGACGTACTCCGCCGCCACCCTCATCGCTCTCAACTCTGGCCGACTCCCAGAATGCCATCAAGCCACACCACGACGCACCCACGGACCTTTCAGCTGCCACGCCTGCAAATTCACCTGCATCCGGACCTGCCGCACACCAGCCCCCGCCAAGTCGAACAGCAGCAGCACCCACCTCAAGTGCATCCTGCTCAACACCCGCTCCGTCCACAGACACGCCATCGAACTCTGGAACCTCCTAGACGCCACAGCCCCTGACGTTGCCTTCCTCACAGAGACCTGGATGAACGCCTCATCAGCTCCCGACATCGCCATCGCTATCCCAGAGGGCTACAAGATCGTCCGGAGGGACCGCAACGCCAACCAGATGGGAGGAGGCATCGCCATCATCCACAAGAACACCATCCGTCTCACGACCAGCACCGAGAACACCCTGACCACTGCCGAACACCTGCATTTCCAGATCCACACCAACCCGAACACCACCCTCAGAGGCACCCTGATCTACCGACCCCCTGGACCACGCACGCAATTCAGCGAGCACATCGCCGACTTCGTCAGCCCGCATGCCCTCCCCTCCGCTGACTACATCCTCCTGGGGGACCTCAACTTCCACCTGGAGAACAACAACGACCGCAACACCAGCACCCTGCTGGACAACCTCGCCAACCTGGGACTCAAGCAACTGGTGTCCACCCCCACCCACCTCGCCGGACACACACTCGACGCAGTCTTCTCTTCCAGCACAGACATCGACTTCAGCCACGCCACAGAGCTCCAATGGACGGACCACAGCTGCATCCACTTCACCTTCAAGAGAACGACGACCCACCACCACCAACAACAGGCCGCCCGCAGAAGCTGGAACAAGATCACAGCAGACCAGCTCGCCACCTCCCTGAGCCAGCACCCTCCTGCCAGCTCAGCGAACCCCAGCCAGGCCGCCGTCAACCTCACGAAGTGGATCAGCATCTGCGCGGACGAGCTCGCCCCGCTGAGGACCCGCCCAGCAGACCCGGAAGCAAGAAAGCCCCATGGTTCACCGACGAACTCAAGAGCTCCAAGAAGAACTGCCGAGCCCTCGAGAAAGTCTGGAGAAGGGAACCTACACCGGACAACAGGACCTCCTTCAAGCTTGCCACCCGGAAGCACCACCAGCTTATCCGCGCCGCCAAGAAAACAGCATTCAAGGAACGGTTGGACAACAACGCACACAACTGCAAGGAACTCTTCAACATCGTGAAAGAGCTCTCCAACCCCAGCGCAGGAAACAACGACATCACCCCATCACAAGACCTCTGCAACTCCCTCGCTTCATACTTCCACAACAAGATCACGGACATACACAACAGCTTCAACAACCAACCAACGCACACCATGACCGAACAATCACCCCCCACCACCACCCTCCACGCCTGGACCCCGATCAGCACCGAAGACACCATCCGCACGATGAACTCCATCCACTCCGGATCACCGACCGACCCCTGCCCTCACCACGTTTTCAACAAGGCCGACGCTGTCATCGCACCCCACCTGCGAGACATCATCAACACATCATTCAACACCGCCACCTTCCCTGAGAGCTGGAAACATGCCGAACTCAGCGCCTTACTCAAGAAACCAACAGCGGACCCCACCGAACTCAAGAACTACCGCCCCATCTCGCTCCTCCCGTTTCCAGCCAAAGTCATCGAGAAGACCGTCAACAAGCAGATGGCCGCCTTCCTCGAGACAAACGGATCCCTCGACCCCTCACAGTCCGGCTTCCGAGCCAATCACAGCACCGAGACCGCCCTCATCGCCGCCACCGATGACATCCGAGCCCTGATGGACAATGGAGAAACAGCGGCCCTCATCCTCCTAGACCTCTCCGCGGCTTTCGACACGGTCTGCCACCGCACCCTAGTACAGCGCCTCAGTAACATCGGAATCCAGGACAAGGCGCTGGAATGGATCATCTCCTTCCTCGACGGAAGGACACAGAGAGTCCGCCTACCACCATACAAATCAGAAGCCTCCGAAGTCATCTGCGGCGTCCCTCAAGGATCATCTCTGAGCCCCACCCTCTTCAACGTCTACATGAGCCCCCTCGCGGCCATCATACGCAAACACAACCTCAGCATTATCTCCTACGCCGACGACACCCAGCTGATCCTCTCCCTGACCAACGACCCCGCCTCCGCCAGAGCCAACCTGCACGAAGGGATGAAAGAGGTAGCCGAGTGGATGACGACCAGCCGCCTGAAACTGAACTCTGACAAGACGGAGGTCCTCATCCTGGGCTCTTCCCCCTCCGCCTGGGACGACTCCTGGTGGCCTCCAGCCCTGGGCACCGCACCCAAACCAACAGACCATGCACGCAACCTGGGCTTCATCCTGGACTCCTCCCTCTCCATGACCAGGCAAGTCAACAACGTCTCCTCGGCGTGCTTCAACATCCTACGCATGCTACGGAAGATCTTCCGGTGGATCCCCACCGAGACCAGGAAGACCGTCACCCAGGCCCTCGTCACCAGCCGACTGGACTACGGCAACGCCCTCTACGCCGGTACCACCGCCAAGCTCCAGAAGAGACTCCAGCGGATCCAGAACGCCTCGGCCAGACTCATCCTCGACATCCCACGAACCAGCCACATCACCGGACACCTGAGAGACCTTCACTGGCTCCCCGTCAACAAAAGAATCACCTTCCGCCTCCTCACCCACGCACACAAAGCCCTACACGACCAAGGCCCGAGCTACCTCAACAGCCGGATCAACTTCTACGCTCCCAAACGCCACCTCCGATCAGCCAACCACGCCCTCGCCGCCGTCCCCCGCATCCGAAGAGCGACTACAGGAGGAAGGTCCTTCTCCTACCTGTCCGCCAAGACCTGGAACTCCCTCCCGACCGACCTGCGCCTGACCCAAGACCACCTCTCCTTCAGGAAGAAGCTGAAGACCTGGCTGTTCGAGCAGTAGCGGCACCCCCCCCCCCAGCGCCTTGAGACCCTACGGGTATGTAGCGCGCTCTATAAGTGTCACTGATTGATTGATTGATTGATAGAAAAGTAATAATTGACTTTGAATTATCAATGATTAGTACAAATACAAATGTTTACCCTAGCACCATATTGGCGTGAAATTAAAAAATAATCCTTAGTTGAGAATTACTTATCAAACAGTAAACTTCATTTTGAAATTAAAAAACAACCTGCCTTATGCTTAGTACCTCCTGACAGTGTAGACGAGTTCTACACAACAATTTCTGAATCACATTATTTTACACAGAATGAAGAGAAATTGGCACCAGTACTAGATCATTTTGAAGAGACATGGATTTGCCATCTAAACAGGTCGGGTCACGGAGGAAGCCAAGTTTTCCCATTAAATGGTGGAACTGTTACACAACCTGTTTAGAGGGAGGTGCAAAGACTAACAATGCCATTAAGGGACGGCAAAATTCCTTTAGTAAATCAATTGGCAAACTTTACCCAAACGTATAAAACTTTTGGGAAATTTTGAAGAAGGAACCTTTAGGGTTAATACAATGCCGTTCAGATCTACTGCCTGACCACCGTGGCAGCAGTTCGCTTCCAATCGCCGAGGCCGTGGCTTCTCCCCCTGCTGTATTATGGTGTATGCAAGCTGAATAACTGACAACGGCAGTCAGAGTTGACTCTGCATGGATCACAGCAGTCAGAAAGGATGCCAATAAGGATTCCGCCATGGTTGTGGTTCCACCACATTGATACATCTGATTCCTTGGCAGTTCCATGTCGTGTGTTAGACCACATCACAAGACCACTGAGGTACTGCTACAGAAAAGCACCCCAACACTACCCATTGTATGCGTAGAGAAAACTACACTGCTGTCAATTGGCAAAGTGGACACACCTACTATTCAAACTATAAAACACACCCCATCCCAGACCATATTCCTTTGCCACCACCCTTCAGCACAGCAGGACTGACCATTTCTTTTGCTTCAGAGCGCCAGCCCTTTCCACACATTCACACTCAACACACCTTTGTTGCACCATTCACTGCCTATATTTTGTTAATTTTATTTCTGTAAACCCCTTTTCGTTCTCTGTCACTCTCGCTCACTGTAATTCACACAATGTCACGGAAAACAAATCCATGTTTTTCGGACGAGTTGTCAGTGATGGTGGATGAAATCACTAAAGTAGAGCCACAGATTTATGGTGTCCAAGTCCAACAAACTACTGTCATTATGACGAATCAGACGTCAACAAAGTGAACGCTGCAGCTACCCCCCTGTGCTCAAAGGAGGATATCAGGAAGAGGTAGCATGATCTGAAGACCAGCTCAAAGCCCTGGCAAACAGGCACCGCCTGCCTGCCCAGAAGCTGGCGGTGGTCCTCCTGAGCAACCATTACAACTAAAAGCCTGGGAGGAGAAGGTACACGCAATCCTGCATTTGGCAGGCTTTATAGGAATACCTGGGGGACTGGAGTCTGGTAAGTAACACTTTAACAGCTCTCACAATATATCAATGTTCCCTTCGCACACATCACAGTTCTTGCCATAGTGTTGTACATCTATTGGTCCAATATCTTGTAGGCAAAGTATATGAGATGTGTAAATGACAGTGACAATCAGTAGCCCTGCACATAAGATCACAAGTATCAATAGCAATTATATTTTCACATGTGAGAATTCTGTCTGTAAGTGCATTACCATGAAATCATCATCCCAGGAACAATATTATGCGCTTTTATACAATAGTCTGGATTATCAGAATTGCATGTAGGTAACAGGTATGTAACACAAACCAGTTTTTCAAGTGTTATGAATTAGTATATTGAAAGGACTACAGTTACCAGCAGGCCCTGTACTACTAACTCTGAACAAGCGGCACCTGTGTTGTTTCTCCATACTCACTTGTCAGCCATGTCACTATTGAGGTTCACATCATATCAATGGAACGACTTCTCATGTGAGAAGGGTTGTTTGAAGTGACTTCAGCTACCATCAGTTCCTTTACTTAAACCTCTGTACAGGAGGCCACTGTGTTGTCTCCCCATTCTCACTTGACAGCCATGTCACTACTGAGGTTCACCTAACAGGCAGTCAGTAAGGATCAAGTGGGGGGTAGTGTTTGAAATGACTACAACTAACATTAGACACTCTACTTCTAACTCAAAACAGGAGGCACCTGTGTTGTTTCACCATACTCACTTGTCAGCCATTCCACTATTGAGGTACACCTCATATCAAGGGAGCCATTTATCATTAGGGGGAAAGTGTTTGAAATGACTGCAACTACCATCAGGCACTCTACTTCTAACTCTGAAAAGAGGCACCTATGCTGTTACTCCATACTCACTTGTCAACCATGTCACTATAAATGGTGAGGTGATATGGACTGAGCACTGTACACACAATGCTCCACTCACATACATGTCTGCCTGCTTAGCCTGAACTCTCCCTGTCCCCCAGAGCAGGAAATAATGAGTCCATTAATGGGGCCAGGGGCCCATGACTCATCAAGGGACAGTTACTCTAATCCTGTTGTGGGTTCTATGCAAGAGCTTGGCAGCATCCTGGTTTACATAGCTGGGGCCTTTGCTGTTGGAGCAACAGGGCTTCTGTGGCATGCTTCCACCATCCGGGAAAGTGTTGACTTGAAATGTATTTGAATGTATATACTGTAGGTTGAATACTTATTGCGGAACAGAAGAAGTTAGCCTGGAGATGGGAGTTGGGGATGTTATTATTCTTGTTACTGGCAAGCCAAAACTGTGTGCATAGATACAGAGGGGTAATCATGATGGGGGGCTGGGGGGGCGGACCTGGATTGGCTGGTGAGTGAGAGTATCTGGGAAACAAACATGGGGAATCCAATCATTGCAGACATAATAGAAACAACATACTGACATGGAATGTGTGGGCTATGGCCCCTCAATGTAGGTTTCACAATGTATGTGCATATTTCTGATGGCAGCCTATCCACATCGCATGCCTGCAGGGAACACATTTAGTGAGAATGAAAATACAGAAATTATCCAAGAGGTGGTGAGGGCAGGTTTATGTAACATTTTGCTCTTCGTTTGCTAAAAAGGTATTGGTGTGGATAGCACGAGGAGTTCAATTGAGTCTCGAACATGAACATGACTTGTAAGGAAATTATCCAAGAGGTGGTGAGGACAGATTTAGGTAACATCTTACTCTTCGTATGCTGAAGAGGTATTGGTGTGGATAGCACAAGGAGTTTAGTTGTGTCTCATAACATGAACGTGGACTCGTAAGGAAGACATGTTGTTCTAGAAAGAACCTTAGTCAGTGACCCTCTGAAAACCACAGCTATTTACGCCCCAAATGCAAATCATTCCACTCTTATTGACACCCTCTCCCTTAGTTTGTTTTGTGATCCACAGGTCCGATGAATATGGAGAGGGTATTTCAATTGTGTGTCCCTGACAAAGAGTTTGACAGGTCCACTCCTCTAATGCCTGAAGCATTGAGTTGCAAAGTTATGTGACCTTTACAGCAGTGGATGACATTTATGAAGGGGCATGACACATGGAGCCTAACACACCCACTCACACATGAATATTCATTCTACTCCTAAATCTATCATGAACACACTTGGTTAGACATATGGTTGTGCAACAAAACATTATGCTGAAAGATATTCAACATAGAATATTTGGCCTGAATTTTATTGGACCACCGTCCTTTGAATATGGGGTAGAGCATGGGGGAGGGAGTTGGCCCTGATACCAACATGGACATTGAGAACAGAGTCATTACTTGATGTTTCTTTCTGTGAAACTATAGGTGATTGTGAGAAGTTGGCCTGGTATATGATGTTCACTAGTTGAAGTGACCACCTTGTACCATGCCAAGCAACCCTTATGGTGTGGTTGTAAGTCAACCTTTTCGGACTAGCTGCCCTAGTGGTAGCGTAGGCTAAGCAGTCTTTGAGGCTAAACTCGTTAAAGCGTGTTAAGCAGGCTGTTTTACCATATGTAACCCCCCTTTATACCAATGAAAGGACACCACACAGATATATATTCAAAATATATATGTATTTATTACTCAAAGTATCCCCTAGACTCTTTATGAGCACAGGAGCACAAATCGTTAAACAAGAAAATATTACAATATACAGAAGTTGCACTTTATATGGATGGGCCCTGGTGGCCACTCAAACCATATACTAAAATAGTGGTATAAGTACCACGAACAGGAAAGGGAAAAGGCCTAGGGCCTCTAGAATCGCTGGGCCTACAAGGAGCTAACTTCAGTTAGTGACCAGGAGGTCCACGGGTCGCGTGTGCAGTGAGGAAAGTTACACGTGGGCTCCCATAGGTTTTCAATGGGTGCGTAAAAGTTCAAAAGTTACTGCTAGAAGGGTCTTCTGGATGGACTACGAACTTAAGACTTAAAACACCGACACTAGAGATGTTTCTCTACACTTGGGCACCGGAGTGCCAGCTTTACCTCACCCACAGAAAGCGGGTGCATAGGTCTCGAAGTGCGTCGGGTTTCGTCTATCGATTCAATGGAGCCTGATGACAAAGATGCTGCAGGCGGTCGGTCCAGAAGAGATGCGTTGGATCCAAGGGTGGATCGGAGTTGTAGAAGACCTGAAAGCTGAGGGGACAGTGTTCACAGTCACTAGCCAGTGACCGGCGTGGCACCAGGTATGTACCAGGCGATGTCGGGTGCAAACAGGTGGTTAGGTGTAGCTTGTCTCTGCAGCCACGTGGTCCCTGAAGGTTGACGACGTCCAGGAGTCGAGTCACGAGCTGTCCCACGCAGGCTCTCGCTGTCGGCGGTGTCGGCGACTCGAAAGAGGCAAACAAGCCTTGGCAAACGCAGGAGTCGTGGAAAGTAAAGAAAGCTGATTGTTCTGACCAGCAAGGTCAGAGGGGCTGCTCTTTTGGAGAGCAGCTGGGGCCAGTCTGGAGCAACCAGACCAGCATCGTAGATTTCAAGTTAGGTTGCCAAAATGGCCACTAGCCAACGGGCCAGGGACCGGGCAGGCGCGTCGAGATGCAAAGTGCAGAGGGGCCCCAAGCAGATCGTGGAGATGCTGGAGGGCTCACCTTTGGTGCAGATGCTGCTCGGGTGTTGGGCTTCTCAGGACCCAAAGCACAACTTGGAGGGAGCCTCTGTTGTCGCGCTTGCAGCTTGTCATCTGTCTTTCAAGATGGCTGGCTCCACGTGTCTCGGTGCCTCCACGGGTTCCTTCTTTTCAGGGACTGTGGATCCGGCGGTGACAGGTCTGGAGGTCCAGGTCTTGTCGGGCTCTGGGCTCGGGCTCTGGCGGGAGGCGGCGGCAAAGCAGACGTCGAATAGCTGGTTGGTGCTTGCGTTTGCAAGATGGTCACTCCCTGACCATAGGGGAGATTTCCTTCAGTCCTCTGTGCAGCAGAGCGTCGAAGTTCCCGTCTTCTTCTTGTGGTTAAGTTGATTCCAGGATGTCTCTAGTCTTAGGACACAGCTCCTACCTTTAAGCGGATTCTAGGGGCCGGACTACCTGCTAGGTCCCTCCCTAAGGGTGGGACCAGGAAGGGGGGTGGTTACACCCCCAATCCTTTGTCCAGCTTGCCCCAGGTCCGGGGATGGTGTGCCCCAGGACCGGTTTGAACTGGCATATGCACCGAGGCTCCTTGTGAGCCTCAGGCATGTCTGATTCCATTCAAGCCCTACCTGACAAATACACAAAATCCTGTCTGGGGTGGTGCTCGCACCTTCCCTGGCAGGAAACCCTTTGTCCACGTCTCCCAAGCTGGAAGGACTCCCAGCAGCAGGAGGGCAGACTTGTGTCTGTGGTGGCAGCATCCATTTTGTGGAGCTGAGGCTATGTCTGATTTTACCCGGGTTTCAGGTACTGTACATGTCGTGTCCCTCTAGAAGGGTGGAATGCTAACCCCGTCGCCAGAATTGGCGAGGGGTTAGTATTCCAATTCGTATGACACCTTACTCAACATGTTTTGATAAAGCCAAACCAAAGATAGCATTTAACCGCGAGGTTCATAATGCACTTAAGAGTATATGGTATGACGATATCTGGAAACGGTAGAAGGAAGTTGTTCTGACCACTGCAGACAGGCTCAGCCCATGCCAGAGCACCATCTCACATGGAACCAAGCACTCTGCCTTCAGGATTGTCAAGGCCTGCCATAGGAGTGACTTATAGGTTAACATGTGTCCCATTTAAGGTTAGGTATAGGTATACTACACATAAGTAAGAGGTGGTTACACCAATTTACCCCAGCTGAGTGATCAGCCAGTTGTGTCAAATTTGTTAGGCCAGGCCAGGGGTGGCACAATACATGCTTCAGCCCCTGGTAGGCCTTAGATACACCAATGCCCTGGGTACCTAGTGTACCCTGGTACAGGGGCTCACAGGGTGATCTAGTTCCAATGGGTTATGTACCTAGGGTACATGGAGTCCATGTTAAAGAGAGAGCAGACAGGCTGAGATCCTGAATGGCAGGATCTCAGGCCAACTAAGTCGAAAAACCAGCTAGACACTAGGCAAAAAATTGGGGGTAACCATAGTCAGATATCCACCTTCCTACACAACCCCCCCCCCCAAACGAAGGGAGATAAGGCTGTCCTTGACCAGGTAAGCCTCTATTGCCCAAGTGGCCATATAAGGAAGAACCAGCGCTGGCATGGTTACCCCCTGTCTCATGGTCCACTAAGCAATCTCTCACCCTAAGGGTATCATAGGGTCTCCACCATAGGGAATCTCTACCTTTGGTGTGTCTTTGCAAAGTAAAAGGCTGGTGTGGAGATGGAGTACTGAAGTGAGGGTCCTCAAAGTCAGGCCTCAGCTTCCTCCAATCATCCTCCACCATGGGTGCCTTTCTCTCTTTAGCTGAGTTGCACTGTGCTCTCAGGGTCAGCCTCTGGCTACCTAAAGCTGGAGGCTGGGTCCCTTTTGTGGGCTTACTGGAGGGACAGGTCAGGTTTGGGGCCCTAAGGTCCCATGTTTGCGTGTGCCCAACAGAATCCTCTGGGGGAGGTCCCTAACTACCTGTAAAGGAGATCCCTCAGGAATGTTTTTACCCATCACCTGGCTAGGGCTACTAGTCAGGCAATCCTCATTCTTTTGATGGGGGGGGTTCTTGTGGACAGGGGCACTCTTGGGGTCCACTGGCCTCCCTGACCTCTGCATCCCTAGGCTGACTGAGGCAGGGTAGAGAGAGGCAGGCTACCTGCACCAGACTGGGTCCCACCTTGGAAGGGGCCACTGACATCAGAGGCTCTGCCAGGCCAGGCCTGGCTACCTCTGGGGCAGTTCCTTCACAAGGGGTGAGGTCAGATCCCTGAGGAGGCTGACCTTTTCCTAATGTCTGGGGAGAGGGAGACTTTTCTTCCTCCCCACTACTCTCTGTTTGTGTGGAGTGATCCATAGTTTCAGGCTTCACTACACCTATGTCAGTCTGAGTATAGGCTGAGACCATTACAGCCTTGCCAACCTTTTCAGGGGGGCACTCAGTTTGTGTTTGAGCTGTGACTGTCACAGCTCTGCCAGTCTCTACAGGGAAGTCTGTCTGTGCCTGGGCTGTGGCTACCACCGCCCTTCCAACCTTTCCAGGGAGGAAATCTATTTGGACAGGGGTTGTGAATGGCACAACCCCACTACCCTCTTGTGAAAGGCCTACCATTTTAGAATGGGTGTCTTGTTCAACTCCAGCCCAAGCTGAGAGCTCTATGTCATTCCCCAGTAAGCAGTCTACATGCAAGGTTGGGGACACTGCCACTCTTTTAGGGCCAGTGACACCTCCCCAGCTGAGACATACTTCTGCCATGGGATGACTGTTCTGTTTGCCATCAATGTTAGTTACCTAGTAGGAGAAACCAGGCAAAAGCTGCTCAGAGGGACCTAGCCAATGGGCCACCATAGTGATGCTAGCTCCAGTGTCTCTGTAGGCCTCAGCTTGTGTACCATTGATGTGGGGCTCCTGTCTGTACCTACCCAAAGTGTTGGGACAGGCAGTGAAGTTGGCAAACCCCATGCCACCATCACAGACAAGAGTAGTTGCTGTAGGGGAATTGGCTAAGCCAGGGTCCCCCTGTGTTCCCCAAGTAAAACCACCCACATTTCTGGGGGCACTCCCACCACCTGGGGGATTACTGCTGACAGTAATAGGTGGTGTGACAGGAGTAATTGGAGGAACAGTTTTGTTTTTAGCCTTTGGGCAACTGCTGTCAGTTTTCCAATGCCCAGGAATTTTACATTCATGGCAGTAAGGCTTTTTAGCTGTGGTAGAGGAGGGAGCTTGGGACCCACCACCCTGTGGGGAGTTTTGGGGCCCTGAGGAAGATTTCTCTTTTGCTTTATCCCCACCCTTCTCTTGAGGCTTGGTGGTATCTTTCTTTTGGTCACCTCCCTGGTTTTTAGGCCTGATCCTGGTCCTGACCCATTTATCTGCCCTCTTTCCCAATTCTTGGGGAGAGGTCAAATCTGAGTCTACCAGGTGTTGATGGAGAAGCTGGTTTTGACAATTACTTAAAATCTGCTCTCTCATCATCAAATTGTACAATCCTGTATAATCAGACACCTTACTTCCCAGCAACCAACCCTCCAAAGCCTTAGTGGCACATTCCACATATTCAGACCAGTCCTGAGTCTGTGCCTTCTGGGTATCTCTGAACATTAACCTGTACTGTTCAGTGGTTAAGCTTAACCCATCAACTAGGACACTCTTCAGGGCTCTGTAGTTTCTGACATCCTCCTCCCTAACAGTGAGGAGTCTATCTCTGCCTCTTCCTTCAAAGGAGAGCCATAAGATTGCTGCCCACTGGTCTTCAGGAACCTGCTGCACTTTGCAGGCTCTCTCAAGAGCAGTCATCCATTTGTGGATGTCATCCCCACTTTTGTAGGGGGGCACAACCTTGGACAGGTTCCTATTATCAAAGATTCTATCTTTGTCCTTAGGGACAATGCTGCCACCAGTGGGTATAGACCCACTCTCTCTAGGTTGCCTAGCCTTGCTCAGTTTCTCTTCCATCAGGGCTACTTCTAGCTCCTGCTTCCTGATCCTCAGCTGGGCTTCCTGCATTCTGGCCTCGTGTTCCCTCCTCTGAGGGGTGGTCATCCTTCTTCTGGAGTGACCTTGAGAGCCTCTAGAGGCATGAGAAGCATTAGAGTCACCTGAGTGATTCCTCTGCCTCCCAAGCCCCTGGTTAAGTCCATTAGGGAGATCCAATGGGATGAACCCATTGTCAGTCCCCAGTAGCCTTAGGTTAGCTGGGCCACGTATAACACTTGGCACTGGGCTAGTTCTCCCTTCATCCCCACTACCTTCTGTATCAGTATCCTTATCACTTTCATCCTCTGTAGCATGATTCTCATCTAAGGGGTGACTATTGGAAAGGGGTACCTCAGTAGCATCTTCAGAAGGGGGCCTCCTGTTCCAGTCCCTAAGGGGCCTAACTGGGAGGCTTTCTTGAGAGCTCTCTGATCTTCATCAGCTTGTAAGAGTTCTCTGAGTTCAGCAGAGGTAGGGTTCTTGGGCTGTTTAAGGCCCCTGATATTTGCCAACTGCCTGAGCTCATTTTGATTTAGGGTAGCAAAGAGAGTTGGTGCTCTCTGGGGGTCACTCTCGACAGAGATGAGTACTTTGGACCCCTCTGCCCCCTCCATTGCTCTTAAGTGTGGGTGGATGTTGCAATCTACCTACACTTGGGTTTTCCTACTAAACCTATCTAGTAGTTGTAGTCAGGGTGTGCTACTCCCTTTGCTCTACAACAACTAAGTTCAGTAGAACTTAAGTATATCTAATCTTGTTTTATATGTACCTAAAGGTACCTGTATGATCTTTCAATTGGTAACAAAGAGATTACAGAGGTAAAACACAGCAAGCTCAAATCCCACCGCTGCCACCAATGTGAGAAGTTGGCCTGGTATATGATGTTCACTAGTTGAAGTGACCACCTTGTACCATGCCAAGCAACCCTTATGGTGTGGTTGTAAGTCAACCTTTTCGGACTAGCTGCCCTAGTGGTAGCGTAGGCTAAGCAGTCTTTGAGGCTAAACTCGTTAAAGCGTGTTAAGCAGGCTGTTTTACCATATGTAACCCCCCTTTATACCAATGAAAGGACACCACACAGATATATATTCAAAATATATATGTATTTATTACTGAAAGTATCCCCTAGACTCTTTATGAGCACAGGAGCACAAATCGTTAAACAAGAAAATATTACAATATACAGAAGTTGCACTTTATATGGATGGGCCCTGGTGGCCACTCAAACCATATACTAAAATAGTGGTATAAGTACCACGAACAGGAAAGGGAAAAGGCCTAGGGCCTCTAGAATCGCTGGGCCTACAAGGAGCTAACTTCAGTTAGTGACCAGGAGGTCCACGGGTCGCGTGTGCAGTGAGGAAAGTTACACGCGGGCTCCCATAGGTTTTCAATGGGTGCGTAAAAGTTCAAAAGTTACTGCTAGAAGGGTCTTCTGGATGGACTACGAACTTAAGACTTAAAACACCGACACTAGAGATGTTTCTCTACACTTGGGCACCGGAGTGCCAGCTTTACCTCACCCACAGGAAGAGGGTGCATAGGTCTCGAAGTGCGTCGGGTTTCGTCTATCGATTCAATGGAGCCTGATGACAAAGATGCTGCAGGCGGTCGGTCCAGAAGAGATGCGTTGGATCCAAGGGTGGATCGGAGTTGTAGAAGACCTGAAAGCAGAGGGGACAGTGTTCACAGTCACTAGCCAGTGACCGGCGTGGCACCAGGTAGGTACCAGGCGATGTCGGGTGCAAACAGGTGGTTAGGTGTAGCTTGTCTCTGCAGCCACGTGGTCCCTGAAGGTCGACGACGTCCAGGAGTCAAGTCACGAGCTGTCCCACGCAGGCTTTTGCTGTCGGCGGTGTCGGCGACTCGAAAGAGGCAAACAAACCTTGGCAAAGGCAGGAGTCATGGAAAGTAAAGAAAACTGATTGTTCTGACCAGCAAGGTCAGAGGGGCTGCTCTTTTGGAGAGCAGCTGGGGCCAGTCTGGAGCAACCAGACCAGCATCGTAGATTTCAAGTTAGGTCGCCAAAATGGCCACTAGCCAACGGGCCAGGGACCGGGCAGGCGCGTCGAGATGCAAAGTGCAGAGGGGCCCCACGCAGATCGTGGAGAGGCTGGAGGGCTCACCTTTGGTGCAGATGCTGCTCGGGTGTTGGGCTTCTCAGGACCCAAAGCACAACTTGGAGGGAGCCTCTGTTGTTGCGCTTGCAGCTTGTCGTCGGTCTTTTAAGATGGCTGGCTCCACGTGTCTCGGTGCCTCCACGGGTTCCTTCTTTTCAGGGACTGTGGATCGGGCGGTGAGAAGTCTGGAGGTCCAGGTCTTGTCAGCCTCTGGGCTCAGGCTCCGGCGGGAGGCGGCGGCAAAGCAGACGTCGAATAGCTGGTTGGTGCTTGAGTTAGCAAGATGGTCACTCCCTGACCATAGGGGAGATTTCCTTCAGTCCTCTGTGCAGCAGAGCGCCGAAGTTCCCGTCTTCTTCGTGTGGTTAAGTTGATTCCAGGATGTCTCTAGTCTTAGGACACAGCTCCTACCTTTAAGCGGATTCTAGGGGCCGGACTACCTGCTAGGTCCCTCCCTAAGGGTGGGACCAGGAAGGGGGGTGGTTACACCCCCAATCCTTTGTCCAGCTCGCCCCAGGTCCGGGGCTGGTGTGTCCCAGGACCGGTTTGAACTGGCATATGCACCGAGGCTCCTTGTGAGCCTCAGGCATGTCTGATTCCATTCAAGCCCTACCTGACCAATACACAAAATCCTGTCTGGGGTGGTGCTCGCACCACCCCTGGCAGGAAACCCTTTGTCCACGTCTCCCAAGCTGGAAGGAATCCCAGCAGCAGGAGGGCAGACTTGTGTCTGTGGTGGCAGCATCCATTTTGTGGAGCTGAGGCTATGTCTGATTTTACCCGGGTTTCAGGCACTGTACATGTCGTGTCCCTCTAGAAGGGTGGAATGCTAACCCCGTCGCCAGAATTGGCGAGGGGTTAGTATTCCAATTTGTATGACACCTTACTCGAGATGTTTTGATAAAGCCAAACCAAAGATAGCATTTAACCGCGAGGTTAATAATGCACTTAAGAGTATATGGTATGACGATATCTGGAAACGGTAGAAGTAAGTTGTTCCGACCACTGCAGACAGGCTCAGCCCATGCCAGAGCACCATCTCACATGGAACCAAGCACTCTGCCTTCAGGATTGTCAAGGTCTGCCATAGGAGTGACTTATAGGTTAACATGTGTCCCATTTAAGGTTAGGTATAGGTATACTACACCTAAGTAAGAGGTGGTTACACCAACTTACCCCAGCTGAGTGATCAGCCAGTTGTGTCAAATTTGTTAGGCCAGGCCAGGGGTGGCACAATACATGCTTCAGCCCCTGGTAGGCCTTAGATACACCAATGCCCTGGGTACCTAGTGTACCCTGGTACAGGGGCTCACAGGGTGATCTAGTTCCAATGGGTTATGTACCTAGGGTACATGGAGTCCATGTTAAAGAGAGAGCAGACAGGCTGAGATCCTGAATGGCAGGATCTCAGGACAACTAAGTCGAAAAACCAGCTAGACACTAGGCCAAAAATTGGGGGTAACCATATTCAGATATCCACCTTCCTACAGTGATATTGCACTATACTTTGCAAAACTTCAGGGATGGGTCACCTTTAAGGTGATTGCCTGCAGCCACTGCATAAAGAATGCATGGGAGCTTAGAACAAACCTGGACAGAGAAATCACGGAAGTGGAGAATAATTAAGGCTTATGGGCAATCTATTAGCAAGGCAAGGCAATAAACAGAGTCAACCTTAGGATGCAACACTGGGAATGTAATGACAGGTTGGGAAATTTGACTACAGGTAATAAACAACACGGCAGCATGGGGCTGAAGATAGGGCAGGCAGAATGCTGGTCTGGCTGCTGAAGACTGACATAGCAAGGAGTTCCTATTGCCACTATTAGAACCCCAAGTGGAGAGGTGGTCAACGCTGAGGAGGGCATTAATAAAACATTTGTGAGATACTACAGAAGTATATATATTGACTCTGGGCAGGCTGACTCGGCACGCATACAACCATACACCGATACACCCGGGCAGTCAATAACCAACGGATTGACCCCTACAATACCAAGAACTTGAAAAACCTTGGAGCAAAGAGAAGCTATACTGCACAAAAGTCCAAATGCTGAGAAATAAATTCATTCTGACTGATGGCTTGCACATTGAGTTCTATGACATGTATCAGAGACATGTGGCACAGAATTTATAAGCAGCATATGAGGAGGTCAGAAAAATAGGACATCTACCACACTCCAAAAGGGAGGTGCTGATTTGGTTCTGCCTAATAGGGGGGGATCTCTTAGATGTGATTTCCTAACAACCACTATCACTGCTCAAATTGGATTATATTATTCTGAGTAAGAATCTGGTGAATCGGCTGCTCCCTGTGGCCAAGTCAATAGTGCACCAAGATCAAAATGGATTATTCCCAGGTCGAAACAAATTTTTCAGCATCTGATAACCTCTGAGACTGATGGATGTAGCTGAAAGGGTGGTGACAGACATTTGGCTGCATCCCTAAACATTTCAAAAGCCTTTGATACTCTTGGTGGTCAGTATCTGATGGCAGTCCACAGGAGAATAGGGTGAGGCTCAGATTCATCAGCTGGGTGCAACCACTGTACACTAAACCAAGTCTAGAGTATGAACATAACAGACCATCTCAGCTAGATTAAGGTATACACAGAGGCAACAGACAAGAGTGTCCGTTATTCTGAATCATCCTCGTGTTGTTCATGAAGCCACTGGCATGTCTACTGAAGGCAAGCGCTCCTGAATGAGCCTTAGAAGCATGTGAAAGATGGCATGTGATATTGCCAATGCTGACGACAATCTAATTTACCTATGTGAACCAAAAGTTTCCAGGTTGACTTTGATGATCTTGTTGGATGAGTTTGGGGAATTATTAGGTTTGAGAATTACCTGGACCATATCTTGCTTGTATCCCTTTTGCCGTATTACGTAGGATTATGAGTTGGATCTTCACTCTGCCAGGTTTGAATGGAGGCCTTATGCATTCAAATACTTAGGGATACACACCGACCATAAAGAGAGGGATCTTATCAGTGGTGACCTGGGACGGGCTTTCTCATCGGCTTGGTGGTCACTGTCGTTTTGGGAAGGTCTTCCACTTTCCCCCATGGGACGTGAGGTGGTGGTAAAATTTTACTATTACCACAAGTTCTTTATTTCTTTCTTTGTGGCCTTACCAATCACCCTCAATAGGGGGTTCTTCACAGAATTTCATGGTATTCCTGCTGAGTTATCATGGTGAACAAGCAAAAAGAGGGTTATGCGTATGCAGAACAGAGCGATCACTGGCAGAGGGGGGTGCAAAACTACAGCATGTAGTTTACAGCTGCAATGTTCAACATGCTGGCTAGGAGATGCTCCTAATCCCGAAAGATCATACTGGTTACTAACCACAAGTAGGTGGGGAAGTTGTCCAGAGTAAACTTGATAAAGTAGCAAAATATTTTTAGAATGGTTTGCCTGTGTAAAGCGGCACTCCTGCCCTTATGAGCCCCCGCTGCCACTCTGGTTGTTTCATGAGATGAACGGCCAGGCGGGGCTACATGATAAAAAGGTGTGGATTGATATGGGGGGAAACTGACTAGTGATATACACAGATAGAGTTCTATACATGTTCCTCAAGGTAGGTAAGACATATGCAATGCTACAGGGACCGTTTCTCACATATAATACCTAGTACACCAACTGCTCCAAGGGTGAGGAAAAGTAAAGGTGGAGCATGTAGTGTTGAGGACACTTCAGTATTTGTTATCTCATGGAAACAGCAGAAAGGCAATCACCACACTATAGTCTGCGTTGTTCGCTCAACTCAACAGTGTGGTTTAGAGTTTAAATATAAGTGGGCAAGTAACATGAGCGACGATTTACCTGAGAAAAAGTGGGTAGCTGCATTGCAATATGTCAAGGGAGTATCAAGGAACCCAAGTTTCAGATACACTCAATTCAATTAGTTACATCAGACCTACCTTGCAGCCAGACACAAAAAATATCATGCTTAGGGGTGTTGAACTTTATCCTTTCTGCAGCGTCATCCCCTAACGTTTTGTCTTTTAATTTACCTGTAAGACCCCATGAAGAAGTGTTACATACACCCAGGGCTGTCGCACCAACGTTGGATTCACTAGGCATTCCGCCTGCTGTATTACAATGTTGGTGGTTTGCAGAATGAAAGACCGCAAGAGCACTGCCAACACTGACAGCCATTCGCTGACTGCCTTAATGGTGGTTGGGGTAAAGCAGCTATCATGGGGCGGTACAGAGAAGTTCACCACCATCCGAATTATGAATTGGCTTTCCGATGAGCTGACTGCGGTGGTGGGACCGCCTGCTTTGAGTCATCAGAATCAAAGGAATTGGGGTGCACACTCGCCTATTTCCTTGTCTTCCCTTCAGTCTCTGATGTGGATCCCTTTCTCCAGGGCCCCCTTCACAGCAGCATCTTGACCCTAAAGAAAACAACCCTGTTGTCACTGAAATCCAGATAAGTCGGATTTGTACTATTACCCATTGACTGGACTGGGCACATAAGGTCCAGACTCCAGAAATGGGAATGTACTGATAGTAGGGGTGTTTTTTCACATTTATCATGCATATCTGTGCAATGCAGTCAAAATATACACACCTGCATTCGACACATATGAAAAAATATACACTGCGGTCAGATACACTGCTGCTGGCCCATTAAGAACATTGTAATAAGGCAGGCGGTAGACAGCTGCCGCAGCCGTCTTCTTCAGACTGCTGCCGCCGCCGTTAAGCGGTAAGACCACCGAACTCCTAATCGGGCTTTAAGTTTGTGTTCGTTTTGTTGGTAGAAAGGTCTTTGTTTTAGTAAGTTATAGTTGTTTAATACCTCTGTGACAGGGACCTAGTGGCTGGTGCTTTCATTGTTTGAGTTCCAAAGCGAATTGGCTGTTAGTGGTGTATTCTACACTTAGCATAGATTTTTGGAGGTGTCACCATATACTTTGATTAAAGTGATAGTAACAGCATTGTATAGCTGTGTGGGGTATATTTTTAGAATTGTTAGAAGCATGGCTTGTTCAAAGTCTAAGATTATTTTTTGGGAGTCGTAGTTATTTGTTTGTTGTTTTAAATAATTTAGGATTTCATAGTAGGTACTGCTTTCTATGTTTAGTAGTAAAACATATATGAAAGGGATACTAGTGTTTTGATATTCACCATGTATGGTGTATATCTGAGTGAGTGGTTTGGGACACATTTTGAAGGTTCCATCCATCATCCAGGTTTGGCATTGGGTACATTTCATTAAACTGTTTGCTGTACAGAAATTTAGAAGTTGTTTTTCATTATTTAGATTGTCTTGTAAAAAGAAGGGTTCCTCATTATGTGTTATTTACAAATGGTCAGGTATGTGTATGTCTTGGTATATGCTATGGGCAGGTGGTGTATTGCTGGTGCCTTTTAAAGTGCATGCAATTAAGCGTTTTAAAGTGGGAATAGGTGGTAGCTGACCTTGTGTATGTATGATGGCTTTGGGTCGTATGTCTTTAATGATTTTGTTGTAGGTTCCTGGGAGCTAGAGCTCTTATGTCTTGTAAGATTTCTGTCACTTCTATTTCTGTCATATTTGGGGCACAGTTGTGCTCTTTTACATTCATTACAAAAGTATATTTTGTTGTTGCTTTCCCATAGCACATATTTGAATAATATTTAGTACATTTTCAGTTTATAGTTTCTGTTGATGTACTTTCTTGGCTGCAAGTGTAGCCCACATGATTAAATGATTGCTTTCCTTTCTGTGAAGTGATCAATTTGGCGGCTTCTAGCATTGTATCTATTAGTAGTTCAACAGTATAACTATATATTATAATTTAACTTTTGCATCTTTCTTATTAATATGTTAAAAAATGAAGTTACTTGTTATTTGTTTACTTGTATGTTGTGTTGAGATGTTTTGCGTGTTTTTAAAGCTTTTCTTCTTAGCTCATTATTATTTGTGCATACTTACTTTATTAAATATTCTTAGTGCTTTGTTATAGTTGATATTTTGTGGCAGTTTGTTCATTGGGAAATTTGTTTTTGTTTCTTTGAGATAGTCTATGTGAAAAGAAAAAAGTTACAGTGTGTTACTAATTATTTGTTAAATTATTTTTTTTAGTTTAAGAAATACATTTTTAGTTTAAATATAGGTATTACTTCCTTTAATATGCAGTTGTTGAGATTAACTTTTTTTTAAAATTATTTGTTATGAGAATCTGGCAGAGTTTCCTCCGCTTGCAGTGTTTACCATTTTTGGAGAAAGTGGTTGTTTTAATTAGTGTGCCTTTTATGTTGTTGGTTTAATTTTTTGTTTGATTTTATTGGTTAAAGTTGATTATAGTGTTATTTTATTGGTTGGTTTAGTATAGTTTGAATTGTTTTCATTAGTTGAGTTCTCGGTTGGTAAACACTAATTCATGTTTTATTTTTGTGGTATGATATAGAGTTTGTTTTACTTATATATGAATTTAATTTTTTATAAATATATATATAATAATTTATATTAATGTTTCCGTCTGTTGATATATTTATAGTTAATAATATAATAATTGTTTTGGTGTTTCTAATTGTATGTGTTTTAGGTGTATGATTTTTTGGGGTGTATGTTTAATTTTTGGTTAATGTAACATATTTTTATTTATTTATAGATGTTTAGTATTTCTTTGGGGTTTATTTGAAGTAATTGTTTTCTGTTGAAATTGGTTTTGGGGTGTATTTTTACAGGATTTATTAGTCATGTTGGTGACAATATTGTAATTGATATTGTGTGAATCGATACTTTATACATTATTTATAGGCAACAATATTTGTGTTTCCGATATTTTTGTTATTGATACATGTAAAAAAAATTTTTTTGTCAAAGATATTTGTGTGCTCGGTATTAGTGATTTTTATAGTTAGGTATACAGAGTCAATATCAATATTTTTGTTCTTAACCTCTTCAATGCCCGTGACGAGCTGGTCTCGTCATGGGCCGCGGTCGCGCTGTGCCCATGACGAGACCAGCTCGTCATAAACCCCGCCCGCTAATACAACGGCCGGCACAGGGCGGGGAAAGGGGCGGGCACTGAAGGGGTTAATAGTTCACTTCCGATATTTGTGTATATAGATATTTATTGGATTGATATTATGACATTGATTCATTTGTTATTTCTTGAAAGTCACAATTAATAAATATTTTAAAAAACGTATTGGGAGACTTTGAACAGGTGGATTCCATCACTCTCCTAAGAGAAATACATGACATCTAGGAATGAAGACTATTTTCCTTGGATTTTAATAGAGGTATGCTGTGATGGGAAATGGTACTATGGGTTGTTGGAACATGTTTGCAACTGGAAGGTCAAGGTGCTTACATCTATGGCAAAAGTGAGCATAAGTGTGGGTAACTTTGTAGTGTAAATTTATATATGTGGGTCTTAACCTAGTGCTTTCTCACTGCCTGGTTCCTAGCTGACATGTTTGTTGACTACTGTGTATGCCCATGTGTTGAAATCACCCATGTGGTTGTTTTATGCTAGCATTTCCTAACTGTGGTTCAGAGGGCCACTGGACATCCTCAGTGCTTACTGAGGGCGACAGTGATTGGTTAAACAGTTAAACAATATAAATAATATTGGAAGATATATAGAGTAAAATTATTTAAAAAGCAACATGTGAAATTTAATTTTTTTAATTGCAAGTGTGAAGGAATTTAAAATTTGAAGCTGAAAATTAAGTTGGTATTCATAGCATTATTCATGGGAGCAGTGTAAGTGCTGCAAGCAGAATGTAGTATGAACAGCCTCAATTAAAGCCCCAGTCTGAACCAACAAAAAATGAGCAGGCATTAGGAGCAAAACAGACAAAAAAGACTAAGGGTCTTATTATGAGTTTGGCAGTCTGTGGATCTCCATACAGGCAGTGGCGGTCAAACCGTCGCAAGCTCGGCGGGCCGACCGCTCTATTATGAGCTGTGCAGATTGAATTTGCGAAGACTGCTGCCAAATCGCTGACATTGCCAGCCAACTCCGATCGTGGCAGCCGTAGAATGAGCCTATGAGACCTTGGGAGACTCGAACCACCAGTGAAACCACTGGCCTAATTTCAAGTTGCTTTAGGGCCCGCGTGACTGTGGTGGTCTAACCACTGCATCTTAGATGGTGGAAGGGGAGGGATATAAGGCTGAGACTCACCTCTACTCATCTTCTACCATCATGGAGCCCATCAGACACGTCCTGCCGCTGCTCTACCTGCTCCACAATGTTTAAAACACACTCATACAGTCGTACAACTACTTGTGTTGCCATAGACTCCACTGCAAAAGGATGCCCAGCCATGGACCGAGCCAGGGAGTTGGGGTCCCTAAGTAATTTTCAAGTAAACAGGGACCCTGGCTTGGATTGCTTCAAAACAATAATCAAAAATACATCTGCAGGATGCCCTTCTAGGCCAAAACACTGGTACTGCATAGGCACACTGTACACAAATGGACATTTGTTAGCTAATAACATACACAGCCATAGGGATGTATGCATTATTTTGTGTTTCACAGCACCACCTCCTCAACAATATTGACAATAACTACCATGACGCCTTGTGGCTGGAACACTAACCAAGATGCTAGACTCCTTTTGCCACTTCTCACTGTTCTGCCATGTAACTACTGATCTTCTCTAGTCAGGTAGCTTGCCATTTCTCAAGTTCTGGGAAAATGACATTGAAGTGACTTCAATTACCATGAGGCCTTGCAATTGGAACTCTAACCAAGATCATAGGGCCTAGGAGTCCTAACTATACTAATTCTAAACTGAGAAAAATCCTAATTTTAAGACTCTCAGTATTCACAGAAGGCATTTAGGAGTTCTAAAGTTAGGACTCCTAACTTCTGTGAATACCGAAATGAGTAAGTGCCTTCTGTGAATACCAAAATGAGTAAATGCCCTCTGTGAATACCAAAATGGTAGTAAGTTTAGGATTTTGTCTTAAGTTAGTTCTGTGAATCGGACCCATAGACTCCTTTTGTCCCTTCTCACTTGTCTGCCATGTTACAACTGCTCTACACTCATCATGCAGCTTGCCATCTCTCAGCTGCTGGGAAAGTGACATTGAAAATCTACCACTATTACTATGAGGTCCTGTCACTGCATCTCCAACCAAGATGCTATAGTGAATGTGACACACTCCCATTGCACACACCCCAGGTCCTGTTTTAATGTCAAAGAAACATCTATCTGTATGGATGTGTCATTATACTGAAATACACTTTCTCTGCTACTCTCAGTTTTGTACTCTCACACATCTCCTTACATGAAAAGACAATGTCAGTTTATGGGATTACATAGAATTGGCATGATAACCCCTCTAAGGGCACAATAGAAACACTCTCTGCAGGATAGGTATGCCTCTATCAGGGGGAACTCTGAAAATCTGGGGCCCTGGGGCACAGTACATTTTGCACATGTCCGACAAACTCTATGTGCACTGGGCTGGGACCTGAAGTATATCAGGGGCAACCAATAGAGGAACCAAGTGCCATGCATGTGTAGGCAATTGGTAAGTGCAACCTATGAAAGCAAACACAGCTCTAACAGCATGTCTTACATGTCCAGGCAGAACTCCACAAAGGTATGCAAGTGGACTCCCTCCATGTGTGCATACACAAATATCTACCTTCAGCACATCAAACACATATCCAACCTACATCATAAGGAGAAGAACAACCTAAATGACATTTACAGGGGCCAAGCCAAACTGAAATACTTACCACATGCCAAGCCAACCAATGAAATGTCTGATCCATTTGGATGTCAATCCACAATCCACACAGACATCCATCCAACATTTCCCCTTGTCCTGTTTACCTCCAGCACTCGCTCCAAGGTCATATTACACTAACCACTTCAACTGGATCAGAACCAGGGATGACCCAAACACAACTGTACTCACACATCATTAACTATACAATAACATCAAATAAATAGGGACGTAATAGCAGGACTAATGTCTTCCAAACTGTGAATTTTTTAATGAATGGATTTAAAGCAATTCAAAAACAAAACAAAGGCCAATGGCCAGTCCATTCATTCTCAATAATCCACAGCACAATGCTGTGTCACCAACTTGCCCTTACTGACACTTCTAAGGAACCTCCTCAC
Organism: Triturus cristatus; assembly: GCF_964204655.1. Lineage (NCBI taxonomy): Eukaryota > Metazoa > Chordata > Amphibia > Caudata > Salamandridae > Triturus > Triturus cristatus. The sequence continues at coordinate 1,008,052,216 of NC_140593.1, read as the reverse complement.
AAAGGCGCATCCATTGGGCATAGAAGGCACCTCGAAGATGGTACTTAAGAAGGGGGGGCAGGGGTTCAGGAAGGGATGGGTTTGTCCTTGAGAGGGAGATTTTTGGGTTTGGCTACTTTTGGGCGGGGTTTAGCCTTAGGAGGTTTTTCTTTCTTTTTTGGTTTGGGTTCAGGGGGTGGGGGGCTGTTTTTCAGGGGTAGAGTGGGAAATGGAAGGGATGGGTTTGGGTGTGGGAGGAGTTTTGGAGACATTGGGAGGGGGTTGGTTTTCACAGGAGTAAGGGCAAGTGCAAACATAACAGATTCACAGGGAAAATGGGTAGGGTGTTCAGGATGGAATTCAGGCTGGGAGGAAGAGGTAGTGGAAGTGTGAGATGGGTCTGCTGTCTGCACTGTGAGTTGTGTTGGTGTCTGTTGTGTGGGTGACTGGGAGCATTTGGTTTTTTGGGTGGGAGAGATGTGGATGTGCTGGGTGTTGTGGAGGAATCTGTTGCTGTGGTGTTTGCAGAAATGGGTGTTGTGGAGGTGTCTGTGGCTGTTGGCATGATGTCTGAGGATATGGGTGTTGTTGCGGTGTCTGTGGCTGTTGGTGTGATGTCTGGGGATATGGATGCTGAAGAACAGTTTGTGGCTGTTTGTGCAGTGTCTGCATTAATGCTGGGTGTTGTGGAGGGGTCCTTGGGTGTGAGTGTGATGTCTGCCGATAGGGGTGAGTCTGTGGAGGGCTCTTTATGTGTTGCTGTGGTGCCTGGGGGTATGCTCGGGTGATAGTGGTGGTGAGTGTCTGCTGTGTGCATATATGTTCCAATTGTGTTTTTGTGCAGTGCTTGAGTCTGATGAAGTGTGTGCATACTTAGGTGTACATGTGCTTGGGATAGGAATGGGAAGAGGGAATGTGTATGGGAAATGGGCAGGAGGGGGGTGGAATGTTGGGATGGGTGGAGGGCTGTTGTGAGGGGGGAAGCCAGAGCCTGAAATCTCTGTAGGACAGACATGACAGTGTGAATGCTTTACAAGTAGGCAACCATCTGTGTCAGATGTCGCCTTGCTCCTGAATGGCATGCAGGACTGCAGTCAGACAAACAAAGATGCACCTCAGGAGTTCAATAGCCTCCTCACTCAGCACAACAAGGCTAAAAGGGGCAGGGGCTGTGGTGCTTGGAGTGAAGGAGACTGCCCCTTTCTTAGGGGAGCGGGAATGGCCAACTTGTGAGGGGAAAACAGGAAGGGTTCCGAAGGAACTGGGGGTGGTAGACAGGGATGAGAGTGGAACTGATCCTGTTGGGTCCACCACCACTCTGGAGTGTCCACCAAAGGATGACTAATATGATGATGAGCTTGAGCTGATGTCCCCTGGGTACACCTCACAGCCTCCTGGTCACTGGGTCCCACCGTGTCAGAGGTCTCATGTCCAGTACTGCCCTGACCAGCTGTGTCCCTTCTGATGTTGTTCCCTTTTCCTCTGCTTGCCCTGGATGTATCTGAAATGACAAATAACATGGGTTTATTGCAACTGTGTTTCCACACCGGACCATCACACATCCACTGAAAGCGTTTAAGAAGTCAATATATCACACCACCTTCATGCTTCACTCCATAGGCTTCAAGTTTAGCATGAGCACATGTATACATACTACTTGACCTGCAAACAGTTGGGTCCGCTCATGTCATAACTCTAGATAGGCCCAAATGCATTGATGGAATTCTCTACACTCCATCCTTATGTCCATACTAGGATGGCTGATCACCTTGCATACTTTGGCACTTGTTGCATACCATTGTAAAGAGACATTTCCAAATAGGATGGATTCACGCGTGAGATTTACACAATGCTTACACAAGGTCCAGAATCTAACAAATCTAACTATTACTCATAACACATCATGATGTCATGAAGGCCAAGTTGTACACCAATGTACCATCAATTAGTGTTGTGGAAGACATCATGTCACATGCAAATGCTCATTGCACTCTGAAGACGCATCGCATTCCAAATTAAACATTGAGGTCCAAACATTTGGAGGATAGATACTCTGAATTCACACAGCACAACAATCCATATACCCACATGGGCATCTCCAATCCTGCTTGGTACAGGTGATGACACCAGTCATAGATTGTATATCCATAAGCTAATACACCTTTGAAGGCTTTGGGTGTCCCTGAACATGACATGAAGATGTGTGATCACTAGAGTTCCAATTGGCAGGCACCACGCACCACTCTTTGGTATTGCATACTTAGATAGCCTTGTAAGGAGCAGTGCAGACTCTCACATAGGATCCCTCGGTTCTAGATCTCACTCCCTCATGCTTGGCACCAGTCAATGAATGAGTGCACTGAAAAATTATTGCAGATGAACCATCAACTGGCAAATGCACACTGGCCAACATGTAGGCACTAATCCTGATGGCACCAGTGATGTTTGCACTCTCACCTTACCGTATGAACAGTACTTACCAGTGGGAACTGTTGTACAGTCACAAAATGTACTATGAACTCTATGTCATGTCACATGCAATAGGGTCGCCATCACATGAAAGAAAGTAGTGAGGGTACATCACTCCTCACACAAGCAAGACAAGCTGCCTGTGTGGTACAATTGTCACCCAGATTTACTGACAACATGAGATGGTTTTTCACTTCACTCAGCCACGTGTCTGCTCAAAAGGAGAGAATAGGATGTGGACAGGACTCAGCTGTCATCTAACTAAGAAAGACAAGAGGCACAGCACAGCAGCATGCACCTACTACCACACTTACACTAGCAATGACTCATCCTGTATGTGACACATGGGCCACCAAAAATAAAGTTGGTGAAACACTCAAGGTTGGCAATATGACATGTATGACTCTGGCCAGAACTCACCCCTTGCCGCTGCTGTTGGGACCTCAACAGCCCATCAAGGTCCAGGTAGGCCACTGCTGGTATGCGGCCCATCAGGGAGGCTCAGGTGTACGTCCCTTCCACATTGGGAGGACTTCCCCAGTTGGACCTCCACAATCTTCGTGTCCAGCATCAAATGTCAACACAATACATGTGTCCATGTCACATGCTAAATACATCTAAAGCATGGATACGCACTTTTGTGGTCATCTGATGACTAATGTCAACCCTGTTCATGACCTACACTGACTGAGGCAGGCCACTAACATCATGTAGGCCAGTGTCATCCTACGTGGAATGTGATGTGAGGTACCGTGACACACAGCGCACCATTTGGACCTTCTGAAGGGTAAACTACCTTTGCTTGGCTGTCCAGACACCTTTAATGTCAGGCTAAATGCATTGATGCATATGGTCCATAGAGGCAAGTACCATAGTATACACAACATCCTAAGACTAAGGTCCCAAGGTAAGGGCTGGTATGTGTGACACTGAGAGTTAACTCTCTGGGGCTGTGTGGGCAAGTGGGCTACTTATATGAATATCCTAGTAATTCATAATGAGTTAGTGTTGTTTGTACTGCCACTACAGGACAACCATTTTGACATCTGAGGCACTGTAATAACGAGGACAATCAACATAACATTGTATGTTTAGCGTGATAGGGAATACTGTAGCCAAGCAGCTGATTCACATTTCTACATCTATTCAAAAGAAACCCACTATCTAGACTGTTCATGTCTTAGATGTGCAATAGTCCTGTACAGTGGAAGCAACACATTTAGAAAAGTGTCAACAGACTTGTGTGAGTAAGGGGACAGTCATTAGTGACAGATACTTTCTCCGGGGCACAAAAGAGATTCCCTCCCTGGTTGAAAGTAAGGCATTTCCTCTTACAGTGAAGGTTGCTGCACCTAAATACCCTGTCCTGGAGTATACTTATCCTGGATACGGAATGTCAGCTTTTTTGTGTCCAACCCTACTAAGATAGACTACATGTATCTCATAGGAATGCGGAGTGAGGGGTAGTCCTGTAGTCAAACAGTCAACCCCGGGTCTCTAAAAGCCGGGATATGTGGACCCTAATAGGTGTTTGAGCGGGGCTAGGATCCCTAATGACTGTTTGACTACAGGACTACCCCTCACTCTGCGTTCCTACGAGATACATGTAGTCTACCTTAGTAGGGTTGGACACAAAAAAGCTGACATTACGGATCCAGGATAAGTATACTCCAGGACCGGGTATTTAGGTGCAGCTACCTGCACTGTATAAGGAAGTTCCTTACTTTAAACCAGGGAGGGAATCTCTTTTGTGCCCTGAAGAAAGCCTAGGACCCACAGGAGCCATAGTCAATAGGCTGAAACAAGTTGGCAGTAACTCTAGGGCCATAGGACCATTAAATCCTCACAACCCCAATTATTTTTCTTCTTTGTAATATCCCCTTAAACTCTGCTATTAAAGAGATACCTGGAGCTTCCTTAGGATTTTGAATCTTTAAAACCCCCTGGCCTATTCATCTAAGTGCTCCCTGAGATATGGTCGAGCCCACCCTGACCTTTAGGAGTTAGGGTGAATCAAATGATGAAGTATGACACTACTAGAGTGTGTGAGGGTTATTTAACAAAAACGAATTGCTCCCACTCTCGCAATTAAACAAGTGATACATATCCAAAAGAGAATAGTGCCCAACATATTGTGGAATTTGGTGGGATACTTATGTGAGTGCTAGTATTATTTTGGGAGGACGCATCCCTCTGACTTCTCTTCCAGTACTGTGGAAGAACCTCTCTACACTTCCGGCTCAGATTACGGCCCCCCCCCCCTCGTCCTTCAGCCATATTTTGTAGTACATTACTCTGTGCATCAGATCTTCTGCCACAGTCACTCTGGACCCAGGCTAGGCCTTGGCCCTGACTGTGCACATATCAATTTCAGGCCTTGTTCTCTGCAGGTTGAGGCTACTTATCCCACATGAACCTCACATTTCCACCAAGTCAAGAAAGAAAAGTGAAACTTCTGCTCATTTTATATGTGAATATACAGGGCCCGATTCACAGAACTAACTTAAGACAAAATCCTAAACTTACTACCATTTTGGTATTCACAGAACACACTTACTGCTTTTGGTATTCACAGAATGCACTTACTACTTTTGGTATTCACAGAATGGATTTACGACTACTAACTTTACGTCCGCACTCGGGCCGGAAATTCCGGCCCGGAGGCGGAGCTTCCGGCCCGGAGGTGGGGCTTCTGGCCCGGAGGCGGAGCTTCCGGCCCAGAGGTGGAGATTTTGGCCATGGCTAAATCTCCGCCACTGGCCGGAATCCCCACCTCCGGGCCGGAATCCCCACCTCCGGGCCGGAAGCTCCGCCTCCGGCCCGGAAGCCCCGCCTCCAGCCCGGGAGCTCCGCCTCCGGGCCGGAATTTCCGGCCCGAGTGCAGACGTAAAGTTAGTAGTCGTAAATCCATTCTGTGAATACCAAAAGTAGTAAGTGCGTTCTGTGAATACCAAAAGTAGTAAGTGCATTCTGTGAATCCCAAAAGTAGTAAGTTTAGGATTTTGTCTTAAGTTAATTCTGTGAATCGGGCCCACAGTTGTTTAGCACTCTGAAGGGGTCTGCAACATACAGACATCTGTTTTACAAAGTAAGATGTGGGTTGAGTGATGTGTGGGATGGCACACTTGTCTAAGATCACGCTCAAATGCTTCTAACCGATTACAGAAATGGCTCATTGTGTGAAGCCTATACATAACAACACACATATACCATGATGTGGTTTGAGAACTCGTTGTAGCTACTATGAAATTGAGCCCTCCATTGAGATATGCCTGTAACACAAGTAGAAATCACTGTTATTACACATTTGAATGGTGGCCTTCCCTCCACAAACCTACTAAATAAAAAGGTACCCCCCTATATTATTTTAGGAAAGAAACCTTTAAACCGACCTATATCATTTATACAGATGGCCAGAAAAGCTCATATATCAAACATATCCCCAAAGTATCTTCTGAGACCAACATGAGTACATAGAACTGTATTTATTATTTATAAAAGTATTTTTATACCTTTTTTCTTTTTCAAAATTCATTGTTATAAATTGATATTAAACATAGACAAAACATACACCATAAATAACAATCCAATAATCACAATATTACAATACATTTTCTGAGCCTAGCTTCATAAATGGCTTAGTTTCTCAGTTGGGCAAATATGACTAAATATAACAAACAGTGAAATATCATAAAAAGATGATAAATACAAAAACAAAAGTGACAAATACCAAAATAACCCCACATTCATCCATCATACCTACAATCATACCTATCAACAAACTCATCCATCCTATCACACATACAACACTAAACAAGAATAACAGAACAGTTCAGAATATACGTGGGATCCAATTCGTCAGACTCGAGACACTGATGGTTTAACTATGTTGTGCGGATACGTCCCAACAAATTCTTGTCTTATGTGTGTCTCTGTCAGGATTCCCGTGTGCTAAAAATATAGGTTAACACACGTTTCGGTGGAACCTTAATAAAACCACCTTCATCAGGACTAGTTTTGAGTCGATTAATTCTCAAAAGAGTGGTCGGTGGGGTTAACCTGAAAAAATTAGACACATTTAATGGTGAAACCAACAGGTAATGGGGAATGAGAGAAATTAAATTTCATACACATTTGTAGTCCAAGTAATGCCCGCTAGCGAGAGGCCACTGTGATATTATCACAACCATCCAATGGGTGTGATAGTTATCTCATGCCTACTTGAAGTTAGATACCCTAACTGTCATGCTACATGACACAATAAAATTCCATTTTATATGCATTAGAATTGTCCAGATAGCCAAGTGAGACAAAGAAGAAGTGATTCAACAATTAGAGGTACAGCCAACAGAAAAGATAAGGACTTTACAAAGTAAGCCTGTGATGCAGGCAGGAATCTACAAGTATTGAGAAGTGCCAGATAGAAAAAGAAAGTTTGTGAGAATATTTTCACAAGTGATTATAGAAGTTACATAAGATATGATATATAAAATATAAACCTGATTGGGCCTATTTGTCTGCTAATAAATGGGCAAGCAGTTGGTAAGTTTACAAATAGGGCCTTGTCTATTATTGTAACTATACGATTTCAGCCTGTTTCTATCTGAAAAGGAAGAAAAGAACAAGGATCTGTAAATGGGTCTGTCCCTATGTTTAAAAATGTAATGTACTGATAAGCCCTACCATTAGAATTAAAGGGGCAATCTCACCTTAATGCACAGACTAGTCGCCTGCTGTCTTGTGTCCGTACTTTTAGCAGCTGTAGAAAGGCGCCATATATTTGACAGTCGAAAAAGGTTGCATGGTCATCCTGAGCTAAAAAGGAGAATGACAACACCCAAGTTCAATATAAAGAATGTATATTTATATGATAGAGATCATGGCTGTGACACAATATTTTTGAGAGAGCTCTGGAAACCACTTTTAGCCATCCTAGCCCGAGAGTTTCGGGAGCTCACATGCCCCAGATATCTCCGCCTCTTACGTCTCACCACATCTGACACTATGACTAAATAAGCTTTGCCACAACCCTTAATGCTACACTCCCAATACACTTCCCAACTTGCTGTGGACGTGATGGGGGGTATGGCGGGGGGAATGAATTGTTACCCTTAGTTATTTTTATGTTCTCTGCTTCAGTTTGCTCTAAAATGCCGTGCTACATGATTGGGCTCTGTGTAAAAGCAAAAGACACACAATTGATGGACGGAATGCAGAACAAATCAAAACATTCACCCCCAGTCAAGAGATCTGGGTTAAATTCATCATTCTTTTGCTCACCATGCCACCCCAGGTTAGGCCTGGCCATATGCAAATCAGTCTTGACCCTGTGCATCATGGGAATAGTCCAGCCCGAACTGCCAAGCCAGGTCCTCCCTGGACCGGAAACAAGCATCCTAGGACCGGTTTCGGGGTTTCACCCCTCTTCAGCCAGGATAGCTTGATTCCAGTGGAACAGTGAGCCCAGGACCCAGGTCTGGGCATACCTGGCGCACTTAGGGCGACAAAGCAAAAGACACACAATTGATGGAAGGAATGCAGAACAAATAAAAACATTCAGCCCCAGTAAAAAGTTCTGGGTTAAATCATCATTCTTTCGCTCACCATGCCACCCCAGTTTATCCCACGATTTGACGCTTTGCACGCGGCACTTTGATACACTGGCTGTATACCCAATAAAAAAGAGTTAAACCATAAAATAATAAAACAGATTTAAACCATAAAGTGCTATTCAAGTGGGTGGCGCAATCAATGCTGCAGACTCACTGGTAGACTTTTAGGCGCTGGCACAGGTGATGCCAGTTTACTAAGGACTTACAAGTAAATTAAAAATGCCAGTTGGGTATAAGCCAATTGGTTTAAGGAGAGATCACAAGCACTTTGGCACTGGTTAGCAGATTCCCGATGCCAGCAAAGACAAAGTCAGCACCTGGAGGGTGAAGGAAAAAAGTTTGGGTATGACCCTGCAGAAAAGGCTAAGTCCAACCAACTTTTATGCTGCAGAGGCTACACCGTCATCTCTGTCAAGAATTTCCTCTGTTAGCCATGGTAATTCAGGCCACACACCACCTCTCTACCAAATAATGAAGCCAATCTTGGCTGGCGGTGGTGGTTTGTCAACAGCTGAATGACCTCGCCTGGCCAATTGTACAGCCTTCTCTCCATATTGTTTTATTTTAGACAGCGCGAGCATGCTGCCAAGGAGAGGCCCAATCTGATAAGCAACTGTTCTACCGGGAACAAGCATTTCGCTCTCCTTTCTGGTTATTATGTTGTACCGTCTGTCAGTAGATTGATGGGCTATTGGCCAGAGCCCTCTATTGGCTTATTAGCTGCATCCAGGGCCCCCTGGTGCCTGTTGGAAAGCCTCCTTCGCATACTTGGCGGCGTCCTGTGTTTTGCTAGCAACGTAATCTCACAGTGTACACGCTCTTCAGCCCTTCTCATTTCTCTTGCCAAGGCAGAGACAGTGCTTTTAATTTTAATGTCACATTTCCTCCCCTCTCGGCTGAACAAGAAGGGTGTAAGTGCTGCAGGGCAGATAACGAGACCAGAGACTGCTCGGCTCCTGGCTTCAAGCACTGGCCCCTCCACCACCCCCACTTTGCTACAATCCAGTAAACTCTGGCCTCCCTCCTGCTCCTGTCACAGAAAATACAGATGCACTGATAAGGAATAACTGCAGCCTTTAGCCTGTCAAACCCCGAGATAACTCCTGAGAGTGCGTGTCTGCTAGACAGGAAGAGATATGTCAGCACTCAAAAGGGCTCCATATTTTGCAATGAAGAGAAAACAGTAGAGTGAAGGATGAATGGAGCAATGAGTAAGTAGATAGCAGAAATCCAGTTGCTTAGTAAAAGTTGGAAAGACAGTGGGGCATATTATCAAGCACAGCGTTATAATCCTGCCGCTAAAGCGGCGATAATGGGCTTGATAATATGCCGCAGAGAATTCCAATAGAAGCCCATGTTGACGGCGATAATTTTAACACTGTTTCTTGATAATATGCCCCAGTATGAGGAAAGAGGAGGTGAACGAGCAGAACAGTAGAAGTTGAAAGGAGACAAGTACTTGAAAAGTCAATAGATCTAATATCGGTGGAGCTTTACCCATTGCACACTCATGGCTGGCAATCTTGAAATGTTCCTTGTGTTATTCCAAGATGGCCGACAATGTGCGTACATCATGCCACGCTTTTTGCATGCCCTGAACTGAATGCATTGTGACAGAGGGCCCCATTTTTAATTTACCATTCTAGGCAGATGGTCATATAGAATGGTAAATTGAATTTTCACATTAAAAAATAACCGTTGTGGTCAGATCCCTGCAAAAACTAAATACATTTAAAAATTAGGTTCAACATGGGTTGCAGGATGGGGTTTGGTATGGGAGAGGGGCAAGGAGCACTGTGGAGCCTGGAAGGGAGAATGGGGAAAACAGGGGGCGAGAGCATGGAAATACTTGCAATCTGATGGAGTGTTGGCAAAGCTAATTGGTCAGGCTATTCGCAAAGCTGCATTGATGCAAGGTGCTAGCTAGCAGGTGCCCCATTAAAGTGAAATGCAAGGGCTTGTATAGTCTTTGACAATGTTATAGTACTTTATGTCACTCTCAATTCAGATTCTCCTGCTTGAAAAGTTTTTCACAAAACTGCAGTAAGCAAGCTTTTAGTAGAAATCCCTCCTGAGGCAGATGCTGTTGCTTGTAAAGTCTTTAACAGTGATGCAGTACCGCAAGGTGTTATATATGTCCCTCTCAAGTGACTCACAACTGCTTGAAAAGCCTACCACAAAACTAAAGTATTGTAAGGCATTATTAGATGTCCCTCTCGAATTAAATGCAAGTGCTATAACAGTTCTTTTCAAAGCTGCAGTAGAGCAAAGCTCTACAAGGTACCCCTCTAGAGTCTGAGGCACGATGGATTGGTTTCCCAGCCCCCATGACTGTTTTTCCCTTTCCTGTTTATTATCATACATAGTTATTTTACCTTTGTCATTATATGAGATAAGTTGTTATGAGACATGAAGTTGCCATATGAAATAAGCCATTATATGACATAAAGTTTATTATGTGAGATATATATATATATCTATATTATCTACTGGTGGACGCCAGTAGATAGTTACAGTTAGGACCTATTTTCCATAGGAAATCCGCAACATTCTATTCCCAATAAGTCTGGCGCCGGTTGATGAATCTTCGCGAAATTTTCCAAACTTTTGGCCAGCTCCGCTCTGCTCCTACCCTATACAAAAAAGAAACAGAGAACTCTAGGTAGTTCTCAAGTTTAGGTGGAAAGCAGCTCCTGTATAGAGCACTCTCAACACCAGCGACACTCTAGATCTGCTCACCTCAAATGTCTGCTTTTCTATCCAAGTCTTTAAGCATAGGATTAGCACAGTGCCATCCACACCCAGATAGAAAAGGACAAAGTCTTTTGCCATTCCTACTAGCACAGTGCTGTCCTTGCCGAGCTGTAAAATGACAAAAGCCATTTACCACTCCAGGCACAATATTACAGATTTGAATTGGTAAAATACCAACCAAACCAACCTGAAATGAGTAAAAGCAACCCATGACACAGTGTTTCGCTCTAATTAGAGCTCTTCAGAGAGGTATAGCTTTGTCCAGACACAAGGGAGCACCCAGTATAAGTCAAAGAAATACCCTTTCAGGCATAGGGTGATGAATAAATTATGCAAAATAGAAGCAGAGAACTCTGGGTAGTTCTCAAGTTTTGGTGGAAAGCAGCTCCTGTATAGAGCACTCTCAACACCAGCGACACTCTAGATTTGCTCACCTCAAATGTCTGCTTTTCTATCCAAGTCTTTAAGCATAGGATTAGCACAGTGCCATCCACGCCGAGATAGAAAAGGACAAAGTCTTTTACCATTCCTACAGCAAATATATATATACAGATATGTACTACATGTTTTCCTTTTTTTCTTTCCCTTCCTTCTTCTCTTCTCTTTTCTTCCCTTCTCTATCTTCTTTTGCTTTTCTTCCTTTTTCTCATTACAAAATACAAAAATGCAATTTCGTAAGTACAGAATTATGATATTATCTTAATAAGTTAATTGTACAACTTATCTCTACTTCTTTCAAATACTATTTCTTATAGTACTTCTTTATTTTTGCAATTATTCTATTTCATAACCTGAATTTTCATTTTAAACAAAAGGTAATTCTGTACGTTTGTAGTACACTTTAATAAAGCTTTTATTAAACAAAAAAAAAATGCTTAAACATATTTAAAAAACAACATATTAGACTTGGCCCATTTCTGCAAGGTCCTCCCCAAAACGTTTTACCTTCCCCCTTCTGTTTTCTGAACTTGTTTTTATCTTGTCTTTTATGAATCTGCACACTTCACCCCTGCTAACCAGTGCTAAAGTGCTTGTGCTCTCTCCTTTAAACATGTTAAAATTAGCTTATACTCATTTGGCACATTTAATTTACTTGTAAATACCCAGTAAAGTGCTACTACATGTACCCAGGGCCTGTAAATTAATGATACTAGTGGGCCTGCAGCACTCATTGTACCACCCACTTACATAGACTTTTTAACATGTCTCTGGCCTGCCATTGCAGCCTGTGTGTGCAGGTTTGAAAATTCCACACTTGCACATCATTAAGATTGTGCCTCAGCACACAAAGGATTTTACACCACTCTATTGTGCCACCAGACAAGCTGGGAACAGGGCAGGGAGGCAAGAAATTCCAAGCACATCTTGGGGTGAAAACATTTAGAATCTTCTCCTACTTTAAAGCTGGTACAAAGTATAAATATTGGACCCTTAGAACCAACCCTTCAATACACTCCTGGACTTTTGGATACTACAGAAGGAGGATGCCCTGCTGCCAACCTGCTCGAGGCTCTCCCTCTTGCTGAGAAGGACGACTGACCCTGAACCCTTCATTCCAGGCTGAAGAGGCTCCAAGGGTCTGCTGATTCATCTCCTGTTCTGAGCTACAGGGACATAAACTCCAGAGGCTCCCTTCATCTGCCCAGCTCACCTGTTGCTTGGATCTGCATCTGGACCTCCATGAGCCCTGCTGGTCTCTGCTGGAGTGAGTTCCTGATCCCCAAGAGGTGCACCTCAGATCCTGGACCCTTAGTGTGGCACCAGTTGAACTCCTCCTCAAAGAATAGGAGAAATCCTGAAGTTTTGAGCTATTTACGGTCATGAACGGGCATGTTCACGCCAAGATCTTGACACTCGTGCCAACCACCAATGTGATGCTCTGGTGAACCCAACTCTTCCTGCTTCAGCGACATCCAGCGACAACCAGCAATGCAAGATCTTAACTTTGCGCTATAGCTTCAAAAGCCTGCTGTGACCACCAAAGTGAATCTCCAGCAACAAACAAGTCCTCAGGGTCTTCGTACTACAGCGACAACCATCTGCGACAACCATCCACGATGCCTGGCATGCTCTTCGCGCTATAGCAACAACCATGCGCAACGCTCTCCTTGCCCCTCGCGGATCCCTCAACCGCAAATTGGACTCTTTGCACTAGACTTTTGAAGGTAACTCTTTTGGCTGGACTATCCTGGTCCTTGTGCGGCCCGCACTCCATCGCGGTTGGCCTGAACTTGTGAATTTCACTTGGGCTTGCAATCAAAATAGCCTGGAGTGGCGCTTTGTGCTTTTAGGCATCATACTTACCTTAAATCTTTTAAATTGCAAATCTCCAGTTCTAATAATTGGATTTTTTTTAAATAAACTTTATTGGTTTAACAGGATATCACATAGACAATACCAGACACAAGGAGTCCATCCCAAGTACCCTGACATTCTGTAGTCCCCATCAGCACTCATATAGGTATTACAAATATCAATGCATATGCAGTGATTAGAGATGAACCCAATAAAGGAAAATGCGAAAATAATATAAGGTCCTCAAGTAGAAAGATTGTGACAATCATTAAGAGTCCCATAAGATCATGAAAATCAACCTCACCTAAAATACACCAATACGAGAGGAAAGGCATAGTCTACAGTCTATGCAAGTTGCAGAGCCAATGCATAACAATTGAACCCCCCATCTGCTTTCATTTTGGGTCTGCACACTAAGTGGTATAGCGAAACGTTTTCAATTGGTCCATGGTTAACTGTGGGACTTTCACCCAGTACCTATATCCAGACCCCCCTCCAAACTCTTGCCTCTTGAACATGGAGATATTTAGCGTGCATGCTTCCCTCCAGATGTGGGCAAATCACATGGTTCCCATAACACAGACAACATAGGCAACCAGGCTGTCAGATCATCCTCAAGTTTATCGCCCCAATGAACGTTTTGCAACAACACCTCCTCCACAGTCGCCCACTCACACATATCTCTCACCCATCTCACATAAGTGGGGGTGACAGACTGAGCCAAGCTATGGCAATGCGCCTCTTCACCAGGACTATTCCAAGTAAGTCAAACTTCTTGCTTAATTTTTATTGCCCAGGAGATGGGAGTAGTCCTAACAGCACCTTTCGGATCTCCATCGGGACATTTCACCCCGAGGTTCCATTGAGATGATCCAGAATATCGTGCCAGTAAGAGGCTAGGGATGGGCAACTCCACACCATGTGCAGAAAGCCCACTATTGTGGCCTCGCATCGTGCACAGCCGCCTGGACGGGCGTTGTAAATAACATGTTGTGTCCACGGAGTGAGGTATGTCTGATGCACAAAACTGTATTGTAGGAGCTTAAAACGTGCATTTGAATTGACTGTTTGTACTGTCTTATGGGCCCTTACCCAGTAATTTTCTGACAGGGGTTACCCTAATAAAGGGTCCCACTTAATCTGGATAAGAAGCGCTGACGTGGCAGTTCGGCCGAGAAAGCCCGATATGGATGGGATATCAGCCAGCAGCCCAGGGACATTTCAAGCATAACTGTTAGAGTACTGGATTTGGGCAGCTCATCAAGAAAGGACAGTCACATACCACGAGCTGTGCTCAAGATTTTCATATACTGAAGATATTGCCCTGTGCCAAGAGAAAAAGTAGCTACGGCTTCCTCCCATGTAATGAAATGTTCATCAATATAGAGGTCTTCCATAAGTTCACACCCCGTCTCTCCAATGCTGTACCATAATGGATTTGGCAGTGCACAAGAAGGCCCATAATATCTGGTCCGTATTGAGCCCAACAAAGGACTCGTCAGACCACACCCTTCCACAACGCTGTCAACTGTTGGTTAATATAAGGGGCGAAGGAGGGAAAACGGGAGCCAGTCATCAGGAGGACAGGCAGAGGGATCCCCCGTGTGTGCCCAGAAAGAGTCATTTCTCCCAATTGCCTGCATCATCCAGCCAATGGATCGCATACTGCAGCTGAGCTGCTATATAATAAAGTTCCAGATGAGGAACTTCAAATCCTTCTTGACTCCACATACTCTGTAGGGTGGCAAGTCCAATTCGTCTACGTTTAGATCCCCAATATCAAGCGGTCAAGGATTCGAAAAAAATGGCTGGGGATAGCAGAAGATGGTACTCTGTAAGGCGTAGAGGCAGCACAAGAATATCATTTTCACTATAGCAATCCTGCACTCCCTCCACCACTCCCAATATTCAGTTCAAGGTACGTCAGAATATATGAGCCAAATGAACCCTAAGATAATGTACGTTAGCCAACACCCACGGAAATCCCACCCAGGGCAGCTTCAGCTGGCAGCCCCACCAGTTTCCTCAGTGGGAACAACTTAGATTTGTCTGGGTTGATACACAAGCCTTAGATTTCCAAAAAGGCATGCATCACCTTAAGCAGAATAGATGCTGAATATGTTGGCTGCCCAAGAAATACCAGGGTATCATTGGCATAAAGGAAAATCACATGATTGATCTCTCCTGAGGTTATACCTCACCGGCTCATCGTACATCGTAGGGTCTCCGCCAATGGCACCATGGCAATGATGAACAGGAACGGCAAGAGTGGGCATCCCTAGTGAGTACCCCGTTTCAGTCTAAAGGGCTCAGAGATCACTCGCACTGAATGCACCCTTGCATATGGAACAGAGTGCAGGAGATCCCACCGGATAAACCCAGGGCCCAAACCTATTATCCGAAGCACGGGCTGCAGGTATGTCCAATTCAGAGAATCGATTGCTTATTCTATCAAGGAGTGCTAAAGCAAAATCATCCGATAAGAGCTGCAGGCGTGGAATACATGGGCCGATCGTCGCATATTATGGATGGTACTGTCTTGGCCTGGTCCTGGGTCCGCATGACATTAGGGGTTAATGTCATGCGGGCCATGGACCAGGCCAAGAAAGTCATTTTAATTTTACCTAGGCTATGGAGTCGGGGTGCAGAGTTGTCCTGGCTGTCCATGGTGCTGAACAAAAGCAGTGGAGATGCTGATTTTACTGCTTACATGCTACTGCAAGAAATAGAATGCAAAAACCCAACAGATACACAGCTGTTAACGCTGAATGAAGGTTGCACGGTGTTCCTGTAGATGCAGTGTCAAGTGTGGGGGTTGGTTGCCAGGTTGGCGACAAGCAAGCCTTGGCAGCGGTAAACACATCGAAACGGTATTAGAACTTCCCTGGGTCCAGGGGAGTGCAGTAGCGCCCGTAAACTGTGTGGCAGGCAAGACTACAACTTTCAAAATTTACTGGACCTCCTGCATCTGGGTGAACCCACAGAGGGCCCGACAGTGATTCTTTTGATCCAGTGAGTGTTATTACCTGCAATTTGCATGCGACTAGTGCCACTAGTCCAGGGCAGTCTGAGGGTGCTCCTGGCTTCTACAGCATTCCTTCTCTTCAGGAGTGCCGAGTTTCAGCCAAGGACGAGGGTTGTTAACTCTGTTCTAAGTCTGTTGCCACAGGGACAAAGTATCATTCTATTACTTTGGTACTGTGGGCAAGTTCCTGTTATCGGCGACACGGGTCTCCTCTTGGTCCTTTCTTGATGCAAGTTGTTCAGATCTGAGGTTCTGATGTCAAGGGGACCCTTAATTCCGGGATTTAGGGATTTAGGGGTGTGGGAGCTAGTAGCCAATGTTCAGCTAGTCAGCCCCTGAGGTAAAGTAAAGTAAGGAAAATAAATGTATAGACCTTTCATAAGCAAGAAGGTATCTTGGCGCTAGCATCTGATAGTGAACTAACTGAATGGCTTAAAAATACAACACAGCCCAGTGGGGTGGAGAAAGTAAATCTTCTGCCACCCCACAGGGTATTGTTGAATTTAGGAATTGCCAGAGTTTTGGCTGAAGAGGACCAGTACATGCGCATAGGGGCATACCAGTAAGTAAGTAAGTAAGTGAGGGTTTTATATAGCACTCGATTGCCGAGGCATCTTGGCACTGTAGAAACATAGAAAGACGAGTGAGTCCATAGGTACAAGCTCCACTTCTATACCAGGAAGAGACAAGTTTTTAAAAGGCCACGGAATTTGGAACGAGTTCTAATATCGGCAGCCTGTTCCAGAATTTTTGAGCCAAGTATGAGAGGCATCTGCCACCCCATCTGGCTTTCCTCCATTTCAGAATTTAAACCAAGGCCTGATTAGCAGACCTTAATGAGTGCCCTGGACAATAGCATTGGAAAAAGTTGTGGTACGACAGAGGACCACCACCATACAGGGTTTTGTGGACCTGGCAAAGAGCCTTAAATTCAACACGCTGCTTGACAGGGAGTCAATGAAGGTTCCTAATGGCCACAGAAATATGATTGAATTTAGGAATGTTAAGTAATATCCGAGCAGCAGTATTCTGAAGGGATTGCAGCTTAGTCAGCTGTCGGTTATCAATCCCTAAACAAAGGGCGTTGCAATAATTGATGCGAGATAGTACAAGAGCAAACACAACAGTGTTCCTCAGCTCTATTGGAAGAAATGGTAGGATCTTCCGTAGGATTTTTAATATAAAATAGCATGCCGAGGAAACTTGGTTAATCTGAGCGGAGAAATTAAGCTGTGAGTCCCAGACTACACCCAGATTTCTCATCTTGTCCACTGGTGATGGACACTTTCCTGCCTCCGTTGGCCACCAGGCTGTATTCCATAGCGGAGGGTCATTGCCAAACTCCATGACTTCGGTCTTCAGTGTGTTCAGTTTCAAATAGTTGGTATGCATCCAATGTATGATGCGACCAAGACAGCTATGAAACCTTGCCAACGGCACATCACCAACAGAAAATATTGAAACTATGATTTGAGTGCCGTCGGCATAAGACACAAGAGAAAAACCAGAGTCTCTAACTAGATTTGCCAATGGCGTCACATAAATATTGAAAAGGGTGGGTGAAAGCGCCGACCCTTGTGGGACTCCACAGGGGAAATGAAATGTGTCCAATTTAAGATTGTCCCAGCAAACCTGATGTTCTCTATTTGCCAGGAAAGAAGAAAGAAGAGCCAGCACCTTATCCTTGATCCCACTTGCCTTCAGACGTTGCATGAAAATTAGATGGTTCACCATATCGAACACGGCTGACAGGTCAAGTAGGATCAGGATTGCTCTTCCACCACTATCAATTTGCATGCAAAGTTCTTCCGTGGCCACAACCAGCGCGGACTCTGTAGAATGGTCTGCAATGAAACCATGTTGTGAAGTGTCCAGAGTAATATTTGAAATAAGAAAGTCATTTAATTCCTGATTCTATAGCTCTTAACATCCCTTGGTTCCATGGAGGGCTTCTTTAAAATGGGCCTAATACAAGCTTTCTTCCATACTGTTGGAAAATCTCCAGATCCTACAATGGTGTTTAGAAAGGGGGTCAGAAGAGAGCTTCATGAATTATATTTGGTGGACAGAGGTCCTCTGGTGAGCCAGACTTGATGGGCAGTAAAAGATCATTTACCGAGTCCTGTGTAACTAGGGAAAAACTGGATAAATGATTAGGAGTAGCTGACCCCTCCTCGCTGTCATGAACGACTGGAATATGGGGGACGGAATGCAATCCCTCCAATTCGTTGTATATTGTTTGCACCTTTGACTGAAAGAACCCTGCAATTTGATCACATAAATTTTGATTGGGATAGAACAAGTCTCCTTGTTGAAGCTTGGATAGGGAGGTGACAGTCTTAAAGAGTTCTCTGGTAGAATTCTTTGCCTTCTCTATCTTGCCAGTGTAGAACTCTATTTTAGCTCTACAAATAGCTTCTTTATAGTCTGAAAGAGACTTATTATAGCTAAGCTTGCCTTCTGTAGTATAATGCAGCCTCCATTTGCGTTCAACGCGCCTGCATTTTGATTTCAGGTCTTTCATCTCCGCAGTATACCAAGGGGCAGTAGGTGTATGTCTACGTTGGGAAACTGATCTTAAAGGGGCTAGTTGGACTATTGCTTCTCTAATCCAATTGTCGTAATTAACTGCATCCAAATTTGAATTGAAGAAAAAGCAAGGGAACAGTATTAGTTAGCCTCTCAGTGAAAATCTACTGATTAAAATTATGCCATGATCGCGCAAAGTTTGTAGGTGGACGTTGTGCAGAGAAGAGAGGGGTGGTTTCAACCAAGAAATTAAAGATAATAGCTCTATGGTCTGTCCGAGTCAATGGCAGAATCTTATCAATCTGTATAGCAGGATAATTAGTAAAAATTCCATCCAAGGTGTGTAAAGCATTATGAGTGGGGCCAATCACTCATTGAGATAAGCCAAGGGCTTCAAATCTATCTAACAATGACAAGGTCATAGAATCAGTAAGCAATTCAAGATGAAAATTGAAGTCCCCGAGTACAGTAAAGAACGGAGAATCGGTACAGGACTCCATAAAATCAAAAAGACCTTGTAAGAATGGAAGTTTGGGGCCTGGTTGTCTGTAAAGAAGCAGACCAGTGGATTTTTCTCTTGAAATAGTAAGGCCAGAATTGTAGGGGGCTTTGTGGGCTACAAAGAGAGCTTTGAAACTGACCCTCTTCAGGATTGGAAGCTAATGTAGGTTATGAAGGGGTTGGGAGACCAACTTAAATTTGGCAATTTTTATAAAAAGGTGAGCTGCTAAAGTTTACTCCACAAGCATTGATGGATACCTATGCTGAGCACATTGCAGTAGTTGATCCTGGCTATGACTAAGGCAATAATGAACATCTTTTGAAGCTCCAGTGGAATAAAAAGAAAGATATTTTTCAGTGTTCTTGGAAGAAAAAAACATGAGGATGTGACCTGATTTATTTAGTCAGAAAAGGTTAGCTTTCCATCAAAAATGATGCTCAGGTTGTTGGCTTTTTTAACAGGAGAGGGCCTAGATCTTGAGACCACCAGGTAGAATCCAGAAAGACGTGCCATTTCCGATGAGAAGAACCTCGGTCTTGTCAGAATTTAATTTAAGGCAGTTATTTTTCATTCAACTAACAATCTATCTTGTGCATGTTATGAACTGTTTGGCTACCTCTATCCCGGTCCTGAAGAAGTGTCGCTTGACTTTGAAGCACATGACACGAAACATGTTGACCTGACTTAGTCCACCAATGGCTACTAGAATACCTTAATTATCATACGTAGCCTCACTGTTTTTAACAAAGTCCCATCCTTGACCATTTAATAAAGTGAACTAAAAAGGTTAGGGGCCTTTTTTAACAATCACAATCTACACCTTCACCAAACAATGTTTTTCTTATAGCCCCACACACCGCACTCACCATACGGCGTTCACAGATCAAAAGATCTCCGATAAAGATGCCACCAGGCCCGTCGGACATTGCAGCGCCGGTCCGACGAGGAGCGCCCAATGATGAAGCATGACACCCTAACAGGTGTGTGAGGGCATTACGATCTGGATTTGCAGATCCCCCCGGATACCATTTGTAATAGTGTAGTAGGTCATTGTAACCATCTACTCAGGCCCATAGAGAGGAACTGTTCCCCCTTTTTGATATTAATCTACCTCTATGACGTAACACGAGATTGAAACTATGATCTGTGTGTCGTTGGCATAGAAAATTACAGGGGTGGCTGGCATATGTTACAGATAGTGCATTTAACTGTGTAATACATGGTGCAGACACATTCAAGTTCGAGCAGTTTGCACTTCTCCTGCAGTCTGAAATGGCATTCCTGCAGTTAGTAGTTTGCTTGGGTCACCTACGGGGGGCACAAACCTGTGCTGCAGCCCTGGGGACCCCTTTATCATCTATGCCCTGGGTAACCCTGGTTCCATACATTAGGGATTTAGAGGTCTTTGCCATTTTGGGATTACCAACTCGAATGTATCAGTTTTGGGAGAGAGCACAGGAACTGGGGTCTGGATGGAGTCATAGCCATCAGCATTAGAAGCAATGGTCAATGGGTGACCATACAAAAAGGGCACTTTCCTAGATGTAGGGTTTCATCCCCTCAACCAGTTACCCAATTTCCTACACAGAAGCACTGTGGGATGCAATTAGAAGCCCCTGTTGGATAAGATGCAAGTGCTTTAAGACTTTTTTACAAGCTGAGGGCGTGCTTTTAACCATTTAATGTTGCTTTTCTAATGATTTGAGCATGTTTTTTATATGGCAAATAAATATAACAATCTGGTTTATGATGATAAGTCAATATTGCAGTTTTCAGTAAGTGTTTTGATTTCATTGGGAGATTCTGATGATAGCCTAATATACATAGATACTACCAGTCACTGGTCAATGCATAGTGAAGCTAGAAGCTTTTAACATGCCATATTAATTTTGGTGGATTTATGCATGTTCACCAGAAATTAGTATTTCTTAATAGTGTAGAAAATCAGTGGTTCAATTACCCTAATCCATAGCCTTACGCTATATGCTGTAGGGGAAAGAAGCAAAATATGAATAACAATAGAACAAACCAATGACCAATAAAGGTTGACTAAAAGTCCCTTTTCCTCTATGCGTTTATATTGTGATTTTTGGAGAAAACATGGGGATAGTAAGATATTTGCAAAGCTGCAGTACTGCGAGGTACAGCTAGATGTCTCTCTCAAGCCAGAAGCATCTGCTTGACAAGACTAGCACAAAGTTGTTGTACCACAAGGTGTTACTTGATGCATTCATGAGTCTGATGCCTGAGTGTTTTCACAAACATTATTAACTCAAGTAGTAAGTAGATGTCCCTCATGTCAGAAGGAACTGTTTGAAAAGTCTTTCAAAAAGCTGCAGTACCACTTGGCTTTACAGGGCTTCCCTCTAGGGCAAAAGCAAGTGCTTGAAGAACCATTAATAAGCTGAGAGGTTGTGTTCAAGCTATAAACTTGCATATACATTTTCCTAATAATTTGCACATGCTTTCTATAGGCCATATAAATGTGGCAAATCTGGGTTACATGCTTGTGCAAATTTGGACAAGAAACTTCCACGCTTTAAAACAAATATTTGAATGTAGCACAGAAGTGCTGAGAAGGAGACCATAAGCTGTGGAAGAACAGGCAATTTTATTGAGGCAGCCTGACCCATGACATATAAGGGCAGGACTTTCCAAAATGGTAATAACAAATTTACTTTGTTCAATAGAGAAGGAAATTTGAAGTCAGTTTAATAAGGATGGAAAAACTTTCAAGAATTGTAAGAATTATGAAACCCTCTAAACAATCTTAAACAGGGTTCTTGTTAATTAATACATCTTTTGGTGATGAGCTTAATCATATTTTTAATTTCAGCTAGACCTTTAGTAATTTCCTCTGATTTGAAAGGGGGAAAAACATTGGCCCTTAAATTTGGGAATACCTTAAACAATACTGAACACACATAATGGAACATAACACTGCTATTTACCTAGAGGTGAAACTAGAAATTTAGTATGGAATAGTGCAAACCAGACTATATTGAAAAGAAATGTCCCAAAAAATAGTTAATTGAATTCCTGTAGTAACTATCTTACTTGTAGAATGTACCATGGGGAACTGCTTCAGACATGTAAAAACTGCGTAATAATGAAATGTAGGAAAGAGATAAATATATCCTGAGTAACATATTTAAAGCCTGAGTTGATCTGGATCATGTATTAGTGAAAGCAAAGTGAGTAGGCCTGGGCCAAAATTTCGTTCCGTTCGCGGAAATTGCGATTATTTGGCATTTTTGCGTTCCGCGGAAAGCGCGAAAATGTCAAAATGTCCGCATTCCGCAGCTTAGCGATAATTTGTTTCTTGCTCGCGCTGTAAAATAATACATTCACGCGTGTGCGCGATCACCTTACCTAAATCCCGTTTTCCTGTTTTGCCGATCCGGTCGCGTTCTCCACGAGATGTTGGATTGTTGGTAGCCATTTGCGCTGTCTCGCGACAGTTCGCGCCCGCAGTAACGTCATGCGTCACGCGATCACGTCTTTCTTCTCGCGATCATGCACCGCGAGACAAGTGAAAACAAGATGGCCGCGCCCACGAGCAACCGCATGGGTAAGTTTGCGAGCCGCGACTATGCAGAAATTACCGCGAACGGGCGGGGAAAAAACTTCCGCATCTTCGCAATATTTCCGCGTGTGAATTTCGCAAATTCCGCCCAGCCCTAAAAGTGAGGAGAGATGAACTGCTGATACTTGAATAGGTAAAGGGAGACAAGATTCAGATGGAATCCTGAGAGCTAATATCATCTATAGCTGGGAGGCACACAAGATCATGGAAGTTGTACAGAAAATGTGGAAGTTATTAGATCATAGACATTATAATCTGAGCCATGTCATCTTTCAGGAAATCCAAGTCCTTGAAGAATTCTGTGGTACAAACACATCAACAAAGAGGTTACTGACACTTGGTGTCAGAACACAATGCACTTTTAGGCCACCATCCAGCGATGGCTGTGACCCATCTTTTGCAGAAACAGCATGCACTGTCTCGCCCCTGTATCCACTCTACCACCACTGGATATGAAAAAACGAAATGGTGTTGGGATGAACGCAGCGGGGTAGGGGTTTGGGAACAAACAATAAACTAAAACTATAAGTCAAAATAACAGGCTAACACAAATATCAAAATAATAATTGTGCTGAGCAGCTGTCTTCTTGGGAATCTCACAGGACCTGGATAATGCACAATGAGTATGAAATTGAATATCACGGATGGCAAGACAGTTCATCACCCAAAATGGAAACTGAAAACTTGCTACCTTACAGGAGAGACTCAGCAACTTCCTGAGGCCAGGACCAGGTTAAAGCACTTGGAATACGGGCACTTTTGTGTCAAGGCATGAAACAGCAGGCCGTTCTTGTGGTCACAATATAACATAATAATACATAACATAGGCCCAACACCCTTTACACATCACACTATAATACACACTGTACAGTTAATGCGCAATGAATTGATATGTGATCTCTATTCGCACGCAGTTAGAAATAAGCAACCAATAAACAGTGTTGTCATCACACAAGTAATGACCATTGTAAAATCACACATGTAATACATCATCACCAAGAGTCCAATGCTGGTGAATGTAATGTGCAGCCCAACGGGAGAATACAACACTCAAAGGGTGACGTCTGAAAGCAGCAACAAAGTTACAAAGTTGCCTGGGGCCAAAAGTTCATGGCCTGCTATGCAAGATTACTGACTGGGAAGAGCCCCACCCAGGACACGCGGCAGCCGGCGGCCTGAGTTTCATCAAGCGGTTCAAGTAAGTTCAAGAAGTACTTCTCGTTTCTCAAGTCATCAAATGCAGAGTTCCGGGAGGTAGGTGGATGAGTTGTGCTGCGTCTGGATTTCCTGATGCGAAGCACCGAACATTCGGGACCCAGGCTAGTTATAGCCTTGAGTCACGTATACCTAAGATGGCAGCCACGTCTTGCGAGACTTCAGGCGGGCCGCATGTAGACCTCCATCAAAGTTTTGTTTTCATCAGGGCTCCTGCTCATGGTGTGCGGCAAGGCCTGCGGGGCCTTAAAGCCCAATAATTCATGCTGCCTTAAAGATCCCCAAATACAGCCTGAAGGTTAAAATAAATAGCATTAGTCGATGTATGTACAAGCCTGGGCCAGCTAAGCCTTAACCCTGGACCTGGAGTGTTTGTGCGCTCTAAGCACTAATGCCTGTGTGCAAAATGCCAGAGCCTGAGAGGAGATGGCAAGATAGACGATGGCCAAGTGGCAAAGGCAACCAGTCTGCCACAGTACAAGCAAGCACCAAGCCACATGCGGAGTCCTGACACTTGGCTAGAGAAGAAGGAAGGCTATTTTACAATCCATGATGCTAGATATGTAAAAATAATCAAACTGTGAGTTCTTTTGTGATTGCAGTCAGTAAGGAAACCCTGATGATTGACAAACACATCACAGGCAGCACTCAGCACACTGCATGTGTATTATAGTGTCCATTCAAGAAGTGGCATTTTGGCAGAACTTTTTTTCCAGGCAAAAATGCATGTATCTAACAGAAATAACAAAAAAATGAAATCAGACATACCCAGTATCCCAACACTTTGAGAGGTTCCATGAAAGCACATGTGAGTTGTTTACACACTTTGGCATTGACATGGTGGATAATAATATCAGAGGTGGAAACAGAGAAGTGGAACTGAGACAATTGTAACCATGTTACTTCATGTATGCTACACACATGCATTCCAAGTGAGTTCATTACTGAAAATGAAATATTGGTACATTTGCATTAAAGGTTTCTCTGTCACTGAGCCCGTAAGTCAAAACCAACCTATACTTCTAGGGAAATCTTTATTATTAGGTGCTCTATATTATATTGACAAATTAATAACTATGCAGTGTAAGGCTTTGTTTTTTTTATTCACAAGTGTGCAGTGACATAATGAAATGGCCTGTGAATGGGTTAATGAACAGAAGAGTAAAGATAGAAGCAATGAAATGTAGTAGTTGAGAGCTGGTGCAGCTGCTCTTCTGTGATGACCTTGATAACCAATGTTTAGCTTTGTGGTAACAGCACAGGAGACATCATTTGGATATGCCCAAGAGGGCATCATTTTAAAGAATTATGACCACTTCGACTAAACTTCATAGTCCTTCACGCCTCCTCATATGAGCCCTGCCTGATAATAATTTTATGACCTTTTAGTCAAAATATCAATATCAATATTTCGTTGGCAATGTGCTTAGCTACCACGCAGTGGTCTACTGTTGATGATTAAAAATCAAATTATGAATTATACTTAACAATGTGATTAAGACCCTTTGTTTCCTCTTGTATACTATTATCAGGTTGCTGCTGTATTTTTTTCCCTTTTTATAATTTATATTAAGTAGGAAGTAAGTACAGTATACTATATACCTTGTTTTAGCAAATACCCTGCAGTTAAGGGTCAGAACACAGGGATTGCTCTTGTGGAATATGGCCCAGAACCTAGGTGTTTTAAACTAACCGGTGGAAGACTGTAGATGTTTTCATTTTTGGCCAAAGGCAAAGGTCAGTATTATCTGCTATACAAAATGTGCAATTATTATAAAAACTAGCAATAAAAAGATAAAATATGGGTAAAACAAATATACTTATACACTGGTAGCAGCAATATATGGTATTTACCCACATCAGGGACATGCCCAAGTTTTATGGGTCAAGTGCTTCTGAATCAGAGAACATCTAGTACCACATTATTTAACAAAAATCAAACAAACAGCACAAAAAATAGCATCAGGATAAAAAACAGCAATAAATATAAATACCTAAACTACGATAAAAGATGACATAAAATCAATACAGAAGAAAAACAATTCAGTGTTCGAAGATAAGTGATAAAATAGAGCTCATGGTCATTACACTGGTTTAATTTTAAAAATTGCATTGCGTTTATGCCAAACTGCCTCAAGAATTTTACTAACCGTTAAAACAGTTCTGAAAGAGAGATCAGTCTTTAAGATCCTTAGAGCTATTTGATAACGTGTAAACCCGCAGTTCACGACAAATAGGAATAATCCACATCCTGCGAGGGGAGGAGTACTTTGGGCAGAAGAATAATAAATGTGATTTGTTTTCGTCAACTGGATTACAAATTGAACAGATCAGTGTTAACTGGGCTATATTCCATTTGTGGGTAAATGATCTTACAGGTAGTATCCCCAGCCGAAACCGTATAAAAAGGCTTTTAGGAAAAGCGGAGGGTATGAAATGGGAGAGGTTTAAAATCAAGAAATGTATTGGTGGTGGGGGGAGGAGCCTAGCGCTTGACTAAGATGGCCGCGTGAGCTTAGAGCTCCCGAGACCCTCGCGCCCTCCGTCGACTATCCTGTCTCCAATCCTGATGGTATGCATGGCACCGTGTTGCTGAGTAGTCAGGGAGGCGATTGATGCTACCCACGGTCGGATCGCCCATCGGGAACCGGACTTACGACCGGCAGAAGATTGTGGCCTAACTCCCGGGGATGCCAGGGGCTTGAGTTGGCAGGATGCCCGACTCCTAGTTGATCAACAACGGCCTGGCGAGGTGTGAACTGTCGGACGGAGGTCCTCGCTCTTTCACTTTCGGTTTCGTTCCCTTTGTCTGCCCGGACACTGCAGAGCTCTGGGTGGCTTTATTACCCCAGGGACGCTCGGCGGGCTGCTCTGGCGGCATAGAGCGGACCTGCTCACTCCTTATTCCTCTCTTTGAGAGTGAACAGTCTTAACTGCCTGGAGCCCACTATGTCGGGCAAAGCAGAAGGGGATTGGCTGAAGACTAAGTCCACCAGGCGGGGAACGTATTCCCAAGTCAACAGTATGGATCGCTACGCCCTCCTGAAAACATCGCCGAGTGGGTCGAGCCAGGCGCCGGATGCCCAGAAGGAGGACTCGCCTGGGACACCGGAGCTCTCCCTCCAGGATGTCATGGGCGCGCTCGACGGGCTGCAGTCCTCGATGGGGAAACAGTTCGAGGCCCTGGCGCATAAGGTGGACGCCATCCTGGTAGATGTCAATCTGATCCGCTCGGATCTGGGCAAGACGAACGAACGCGTTAAGAACCTGGACCACAAGACCACGGGCCTCACTGATGATGTAGCGGATCTGCAGACCGAGGTTCGGAAGTTGAGGGCCGAGAGTGACCTCGCCGCCCGCCGGCTGGAGGACTTCGAGAGCCGGGCCAGGCGCAACAACGTGCGCGTCATCGGGGTCCCGGAGTCCTCGGATGAGGCCTCGGCGGACCTGCTGGTGGAGGATTTGGTCCTCAATCATCTGAAGCCTAAGGGCCTTGGAAAGTTTTTTGCGGTGGAAAGGGCCCATAGGGTGCCGGGCGGGCGGCCCAAGACGGGTGCCCCGCCGCGGCCGATTGTCGCCCGGCTCTTTCACTTTCGAGATCGGGACGCTATCCTGCAAGCTTCGAGGGTGACGGGCCCAGTCCCCTTCCAGAATGCGTCGGTGAATTTTTATCCGGACTTCACCCAGTAGGTGCAGAGACAGAGACAGAGCTTCCTGGGGGTGAAGCGGAGACTTCGGGAACTGGATCTGAAGTATGCCATGATTTTTCCTGCCAGACTACGGGTGGTGCATGAAGATCGGACATTCTTTTTTGACTCTCCTGTTATGGCCGACGAATGGCTGGACGCTTTGCCCAGGCGACGGACGGGGGACGACACAGCCGAGCATGGAGACAGTGGCCGAGATGGACAGGGTTGATATTTTAGAGCCGGCCTGACTTGATTTGACCATACTTGCAGAATCGAACGGAGTGCAGTAACTGTGGAGGGTTGCGGGAGGACGAGGGGTGCTCTTTTCCTCCCTTAGGGTACTTTTTGTAGATTTTTTGTTTTTGTAGGGCGACAGGCACACTGCAAGTTGGGGGGGCTTTGTAAGCAGCAGCAGGGGTGCAGGGTGGGGGGAGTTTTTGGGATTTTGAGTTTGTTGTTGGGGGGTTTATTTCTGCAAGGCATGATGATTATCCTCAGGGCTGTTCCATGGTGGCTCCTCGGGTGTGGGGTGGGCCTCTTTCCGTTTGAGGATGGGGGGTAGGGGCTTAAGTGTTATAAGCTGGAATGTTAACGGTTTGGGGATCGCATCAAGAGGGGGATTGTTTTGCAATTTTTGAAACGCTCAATGCCAGATGTTGTCCTGCTGCAGGAGACGCATCTCATAGGTAATACGTGCTATGCCCTGAATAGGAAGGGGTATACATTCATTGCACACTCGGGATTCTCTTCTGGGTCTAGGGGTGTGGGCATCCTCGTTAGAGCATCGTTGCCTTTTGAGGTGGACTCCACCATTGTTGATGATAGGGGGAGGTTTGTGGCGGTGGCGGGGCGGTGGGAAGGAAGGACTTTGGTTTTGGTTTCGGTTTATGTCCCGCCGGCCCTGCAGGCCTCCACATTTGCTGAACTGGGCAGGGCTTTGCTGACTCTCCCGGGGGGACTGCTGGTGGTGGGAGGGGATTTCAACGCTGTGGGCTCCGGACTGTTGGATAGATACCCGCCCAGGGACACAGGGGGGGCTCAGAAATGGCTTCCAGACTTCCTGGATACGTTTGGTCTGATAGACTGCTGGAGGCTCCGGCACCCCACACAGAGTCAATACACGTTTCACTCCGGGGCGCATGGTAGCCTCTCCAGGATTGATTACCTGCTCACTCTGGCCGCACATGCCTCGTTGATATCCGAGGCGAGGCACATGGCACGCGGCATCTCTGACCATTCGCCAGTGTGGATCCGGCTGGATCTAGATCGGGAGGGAGGAGGGAGGGTGGCCCCCATCAACCCATGGTATTTCCGAGACCCCAAGATGCGCAGCGCCCTGGTAAAGAAGGTAGATAATTACTTTAAGGACAATCTGGGAACCGTGGACTCGGCGGTGTCGCTGTGGGAAGCTTTTAAGACCGTCCTTCGGGGGGAAGCCCTCTCCCTGGTGGTGGCTGCCAAGAATCGGAGGGATGGCGAGGTGCGGCAGGTGGAGGAGGAGATCGCGGCCCTTGAGGGGGCTATGGAGGAGGAGGTTACAGAGTCCTCACTGCACGAGCTTTGCTTGAAGCAGGCGGAGTATAGGGACCTGGTGACGAACGCCGCTAAGACCCTTAGTAGGGAACAACAGGGCCGCCTATATGACGTTGGTGATAAGGCAGGGAAACTCCTGGCGTGGTTGGACAGGAAGGAACGGGTCAATAGAGTGGTGCCAGAGTTGACGGGAGAGCGGGGAGAGGCGATTGTGGAACCTGAGGGGATTGTGAAGTGTTTCGCGGAGTATTTTCGTAAGGTTTATTCCTCGGTGTCGGACAGGCCGCCTGAGGACTCGTCTGATCTCCTCCGTGATATCGAGTTGCCCTGCCTCTCTGACATAGATAGGGACGATTTGGATGGTGACATCACGGTTGACGAGGTGGCGGGGGCGATTCGCGCTTTAAACTCGGGTAAGGCCTCTGGACCGAATGGACTGCCGATCGACCTGTACAAACTGTTCCCGGATAGGGTCGCCCCTCACCTGCGCGCCATGTTTTTGGAGGCGCGGGGGGATGGGATCCTTCCGTTGGATCAGCGGCTGGCGTCGATCGTGGTCATACATAAAGAGGGTAAACCCCGAGATAGGTGCGCTTCCTATCGGCCCATTTCACTCCTCAACGCTGAGCCGAAAATTCTGGCCAAACTCCTGGCTACTCGTTTGATTAGGGTACTTGGCGATTTGGTACACCCGGATCAATCTGGCTTCATCCCGCACCGAAACACAGCATTAAATCTTAGGCGTCTACATGGCGTCATCGCCAGGGCGAGCACGCTGCGTGAACCGGCTATTGTGGCATCTCTTGATGCCACGATGGCCTTTGACACGGTGGAGTGGGCATACTTATGGGCCGTGCTGGCCAAGTTTGGTTTCGGTCGTGGCTTTGTGAGTTGGGTTCGGTTGCTGTACGAGGGGCCACTAGCGAATGTTGTGGTGAATGGTCGGGCATCTACTCCGTTTCAGCTTGGTAGGGGTACTCGGCAGGGTTGTCCCCTGTCGCCTCTGTTGTTCGCCCTCGCCCTTGAACCGTTGGCTGCGTGGATACGTTGGCACCCCGATATACGGGGCCTTCGGTGGTCGCCTGATCACGAGGACCGTATTTCACTTTATGCCGATGATATCCTACTGTATCTTGCCTCACCTAAGAAGTCACTTATAGTGGTCTGTGACGTACTCGCATCGTTCGGTAGGAATTCGGGGCTTGTGATTAACTGGGGCAAATCGTACTTGTACGTTCTTAGTGGCGAGGTCCCACCGATCCCTAGAACATGTTCGATACAGGTTGCCCAGCAGGGTTTCGTGTATTTGGGGATTTTGATATCCATGGATCCTGCTGTGCGCTATGAGAGGAATCTGCTCCCCCCCTTGGCGCGCTTGAGGCGAGATGTTGAAGGTTGGCGGAGGCTGCCGCTCTCCCTTGTTGGGCGTGCGGCCCTGTTCAAAATGATGTCTCTTCCCCGCTTCCTTTACGCCCTCCAGAACACCTTGGACTGGGTACCGGCCAAATACTTTCGGGAGGTCGAAGGCCTCCAACGGACGTTGCTGTGGGATGGGCGGCCGCGAATAGCTATTTCAAAGTTGACGCTCCCATGGTACGATGGGGGCATCGCGCTCCCAGACATCCGACGGTATTACTGGGCCACGCAGCTGAGTGCGATCAACCATGGGCTTTATGGCCCTGCCCTCAGCCCTGGATATGCCATGGATAGGTGGCTCCTGCGTGGCAGCAACTACTACAGGGCGTTGTATTCGCGGTCCTTAGACTCGTCCCTTTCGGGGCCCACAGGCGTGGCGGTGCGTGTATGGAAGATGGCGACTGACTCGTTGGGCTGGAAGGGTAGGCTCACCCTCGCTACCCCATTGTTTGAATCGGAAAGATTGGGAAGACTCTGGCATACGAAGGGCTTTGATAAGTGGGACCTGATAGGTATATCCAAGGTGGGAGATGTGCTGCATAAGGGGAGGGTGAAGTCCTTCGAGGAGTTGCAGACTGAGTATGAGTTAGGGCCCTCAGAGTATTTCAGGTATCTCCAGCTGCGTCACGCCCTCCGATCAGTCCTCGTTGAGGGTGAGAGGGTGCCGGAGTCCTCTCCCCTTGAGGACCGAGTCCTTGATGGTCATATGCCCGAGAGCACGATCTCGCATATATATAAGAAGTTGATTAACGTCCGGGCAGACATGCTTTTGGGGCTGAGAGAACAGTGGACTAGGGATGGCCTTGAGTTGGATAATGAGGACTGGCAGTCAGCGGTTTCTTCTCCTAAGGAGGTTGCGATCCCGTCGCGTCTGAGGCTGGTGCAGCTTAAAATACTGCACCGGGTGTACGTGACGGGGCCAAGACTGGTCCACATGGGATTCTCGGAGGACGGCCTGTGCAGAAGGGGATGTGGTATGGTGGGTACTTTCCTGCACATCATTTGGGAATGTAGTGCCATTGTGGAGTTCTGGAGGAGAGTCCATGCAGTTATGGGGGAGGTGACGGGCACTGCGGTACAGCCGGAGGCGCGGTGCTGCCTCCTGAACGTCTGGGGGCCCACTGACCTCGACGAGGCGCAGACCCAATGGGTGACTCTGGGTAACATGGTAGCAAAAAGGGATATCGCGCGATTGTGGGGCTCCTCGGGACCCCCTACACTGACTGCGTGGAAGGAGAACATGGACGGGAGCAGGTTTAGGGAGAAGACGGTCTACTGCTCTAGAGGTCGCCCCCGGAAGTGGCATGCCATCTGGGGGCGGTGGAACCAATACAGGGGGGGAATATGTCTTGCCCCGGATCTGGAACCTCCCGAGGAACAGCTTTCCCCCTGACCTACTTTCCAGCACAGTTGGGTTCTGGGAACCGCTTTGGGCCTCTGCTGTCCCCCCTCTTCCTCCGTACACAGTTTTGTAACTAGTAGACGAGTGGGGTCCTGCCTCCCCTGGGGGCTTTCGCCATGGGCTTTCAATGTCCTTGCCTTGCTGGGGTTTGTTGTGAGTTTTTTCACTATTTACCTAAAAATTGGACCTTTGCATTATTCTTTGAACTGTATTGAGGACACATCATTGTATCCAACTCTTAATGCTGCCGAACCTCCGGGCTGTCGGCTGAATAGCTGTGTCCTGAATTCTGAAATAAAGGTTTTCAAAAAAAAACAAAAAAAAAAAAAAAAAAGAAATGTATTGGTTAGAGATCCTACTGTGCTCCAGTATACCTACATTAATAAAATCCCAATAAGAGGTTTTAAGTCGGTGTATGTCAGTTTTCTTTAATTTGGTAGGATCAACCCAGAATCTATTGAGACCTAACTTTCCCATCCACCAGGACACATGTTTGATCCATGGAAGTGATCTAGCACCAGGTAGATTAAGAACTTCACTCAGAGAATCCCTATAATCAACAAGCTCTGGTGTACACCAGAGACGGACCCAATAAACCAATATTGTCAAGGTAACCAAATCAGTTAATCTTTTTGGTCCCAGTTCTAGGTACAATGGGATAAGGGGTGTCCTATGAGGGAGACATAATGCTTTCCTAGCAAAGCTATTTTCTACCAGTGCCAAGGGCTGAGCATTGACATAGCCCCAAACTTCAGCCCCTTGAGCCTTGGTGCGATAAATCACCAGAACTGGGGATACTACGTAGGACACTGTTCTCTTTTGCGGCCACAGAATGGCATTTGACCTGTGCTCGATAAGGAGTTTACTTTTCATAATCTGGTCTAGCCACGTAAAACTGTCCATGAATCGTACTCCTATATAATCAAAATTGTCAACCCTCTCAAGGATCTTATTGCCGACCCGAATAGTTGTCTTACCTTTCTTGGCCCCCTTACCCAATATCATAAATTTAGTTTTATTAACATTGAGCTTGAGACCCCTTTGATTGCAAAAGCCTAAGAATTTGCTTACCAGGGTCTGCAGACCCGTGGGAGACTGTAAAATGAGGAGTGAGTCGTCGGCGAAAAATAGGATCGGCACCTTCTTATTATTAAGCATTGGGGAGTCTTTTGCACAATTGTCCAGAAACGTGACTTCATCATCTAGATAGAGCGAAAACAAAGTAGGGGCAAGCACGCAGCCTTGCCTAACTCCCCATTCAATTGGAATGCGTTCTGTTAATTCATCACTCGGTCCCCAGCGTACTTGGGCATAATTATCCTTGTGTAACTTACTCAGTAAATGCATAAGGTCGCTGGGGGCACCTAAGTTGAGAAGGACCTGCCACAAATTGGAGCGGGGGATGAGGTCAAAGGCTGCTCTAAGATCTATAAATGTGACATACAGTGTACCCTGATGTAAAAGCACATTTTTCCAGTGCAATAGTGAAAATCTGAAAATATGATCTATAGTACTGATCTTTTTCTAAAACCGGGCTGAAAGGGAGAGAGAGGACTTGTTTTTCATCCATCCATTCCGTTAGTTTATTCAGGACTTACCGACTGAAATTTGTTGGGGCATTATCTAACAGGCTTATTGGTCTATATTTGGCTGGATTATTAGCATCTCCCTTTTTAAATATAGTTATTAGCTCGCCCCCCTCCATGAATCAGGGACAACTCCCCCGGCCGAGATGGCATTCGATAATAGGTTAAAATAGATTGACCAGATAAATGGCTCTGACTTAAAAAGATCACCCAGAATTTTATCAGGCCCAGGTGCCTTAGCTAATTTAAGAGTATGTATTGCACTATTCGTCTCGTCGAGAATAAACAAAATGGAAGTGTTAAGTGACTTTTGCTCTGAAGGAAGTATAGTTATATCTTCAGCTATATTAATCAAACTGGCTGAGTCATCAGGCTTTCTTAGTGAATATAGTGATGAAACATGGGCCACCCAGCTTTCAGGTGATATATTAAAGCTAGGGTACTTGACACTTTCATGGTTGTTTTGCGCTACTAGTTTCCAAAAGGATCTACTGTCCTTGGTCCTACTAGCTACAAGTAGGTCCTGCCAGAACTTATCTTTCCAATCTCTTTTAGCCTGTCTAAGTTGGGATTTATATAATCCTCTGGAACTACAAATGTTGCCTCTGTCAACCTAAATAATAGCAGATTTGAATGAGTTCTTTGTTGTTTTACATGCAGAGTCAAACCAAGCATTGTGTCTAGGATGTGTCATATTAATAACAGTCACCTCTTTGCTAAATATCTTTTGAAGTTCACCAAACAACTGGTTATGAACTAATAAGATAGGTATTCTAGTTGGGTCTATCCCTTCCATTGAGCAAAGGAGGCAACAAACTGTTTATAGAGTTCTGAATAGACTGCTGGGTTTGCCATAACTTTGGGCCATTTAACAGTACGACAGTTGTTAATTACTGGAGGTGCGGGGACAACAGTGTGCAGGGCAGCATACCGTTGTCCCAAGGGCTCTCCAGCAAATGTCACCTCAAGTGAGTTATGATCACTATCAGACTTTACATTAATTTTCATATCAGCTAGTAAGGGCCACATTCTCACATCAGTTAATACGTAATCAATTACACTGACACATATGCCTCTCTTAAATTTTGGTGCACGGCCGGGGTCAGAGATGGTACGACCACTAAGGGCTCTCAGCCCTCTACTAGTGACCAGCAAGACTAGTTGTAGTTAACAGGAAGAAATAGTTTTACTTGGAGGCGCTATGAGTTTTGGAATTCCCCAGTGCTCATCTTCCTCTGCTGTGATTTCTGTTAGAAAGGAGCAGGGTTCAAAGGGGATGTTGAAATCGCCAGCAAGTATAATTATCGTATCAGAGGATAAATCATCCAATATGGTATCTAATAATGCTAAAATAGTGGATATTTCAAGGTGCTTAACTAATCTAACATAGGGGGTCATTACGATGGCGGTCGGACTTTTGTCGGACCGCCATTGTTGCGGTAGTGGGACAGTCCGCCTACCAGGCGGCCGACTCACCTACCGCATTACGATGCGACCGCCACTGTGGCTGTCGCAGGCCTATCCCTAACATTGCGGTGAGGATGCAGTCAGCAGCCCCCACCGCAATGCCCAGAAAAAGGCACTTGCATATCCCTGCACTACGTGGCAGGCACCTTGCCTTGCCTTGCCGCTGCCAAAAGAACAGAGGAAAGGGATATCATAATCCCGCACTTAACCAACGATTCCCTCCGCCATCATAATCTGGCGGGGGGGGTGACAGCAGCACGATGGCGGTGGGCCTTCCGCCATCGTGATCAGGCCCCTAGATATTAAATATTGCCAGAGAGTGGCTAGAGGGTAGGGCAACTAGAGTCCCCATTAGGTCTGGGCAATCTATTTTCAAGTCAGTTAAGGCGCTAAAGCGCCCATACTTTAACAAAGTTAAAAGCCCTCCACTAGCTCTGCCAAAGTGCAATGCAGGTTTAGCATCTACACAAAGGGATGTATACCCATCTATATAGGGTCTCTCTGTAGCCCATGTCTCCTGTAGCAGACACACATCAAAACTCGTAATATACCTTAACCAGTCCTGGTCACATAATTTCAGATTTATACCTGCTAAATTCCAGGACAGTAGGTTTAAAAACAGGAGATTATCAGATCCATCAACTGTATTGGTGTTAAAGTTAAGCCCTGAGAGGCTTTGTGGTTGTAGACTATTACAGTCATCATAGTCATGTATTTCTAGTACACTTTAAGCCTCATCTTGCGAAGCATCCTTATCATTATTAATACCTGAAGGGGACACTTGTTCATCTTTTTTTTTTCTTTTTGCAGAGTTTTATATAGCGCAAACTTGACCGAAATCCAATCAGGTATCAGAGCGCTTTACATAGCACCAGTTACGTTACATGAGGACATACATTCATTTTTTTTGTTAGGCACGGGGAGATTAAGTGATTTGCCCAGAATCACAGGATGTTCAGTGTCATTACCGAGACTCGAACCCAGTTCCCCAGGTCCGCGGTCGAGCGCCCTAGCCGTTAGGCCAACTCCTCTCCCCTTCTACATGAATTTTACCACAAATAATCATTACATCCCCTGTTGCCTCGAATTTCATACCACCTGTACTGTAACTTGGACACATATGCCTTTTAAGTAGTCAATCTGGTGCATTCATGGGAGATAATAGGGCAGGAGATTAGAAGTAGTACCATTGGAGACATCAGTTGCGTGGGCAAAGCCTATTCGATCCCTCAATAGTGGGGACAATTATTTTAGTTGTATTCCTGTTTGGTTTTTCCCAGCACAATCACTGGTATGTAATTCAAAATTAATTAGATTTTCAACCAGCAAATTGGAACATAGGACAACATGAATGTGATCGTAATGTGTGGATGGAGTTGAGCGCCTTTTTGTGTAAGTACAACATCAGATCATATTATAGATAGGCAGTGCCGCTCGTGTCTTAACCAGTAGACCACCTTATTGATTAGTGCCTCAGTATCCTCCCTGGCACCTGTGTGCAGTTTGGGAACTCGTACAATGTATATGGACCTATTAGATTTCTGTTTTTCCCAAAATTGTTGGGGATCAGACTTCAGGGGAAAGCTCCTTGTAGGTGGATAGGTTGCAAAACCAATAGACATAGTATAAGGGGAAGAGACCCCATGATGCAGTGGTCTTCTGCTGGAAAGCTTACTCACTGTCATCTATTTAGTGACCCACTGGTGCAATAATGTGGGGGAGTTCGCAAGTACAGGTTCGGGAATCTTACCGGAAGGGAGATAAATCCCTATGCCGATTCTATTTTACAGACGCTGAATAAGTGTTGTTATTAAGGGAACTGGGATCAGTAAGGTTCTCAGTGCAACATTTCCCCGGACCCCTTAAAATGGAAAGAGGAGCCAACTCTGTATCCCTGGCCACCCCAGATGGAGGAGTCTTCTTAGTGTGTGACTTCCCAGAGCTCCTACAACTACAGCAGCAACTACACGCAAGTTTAGATTTACGAGTCAGTACATTCGCTGATAGTAACCCAAGTTGAATGCAAAGCTCATTCATTTTACTATACAAAAGTTCATTGTCCACTATATTGCTCATCGTAACTGAAAGTAAACTTTGCAATCTTGGCGAGGAAGCAGTCAGAGGAATGTCCTGTGATGTAGCTTCTGATGAATTAACTCCCATCGGTTCGTCCATAGATTGAATGGGATCAAATCAGTTGAAACAGGGAACATTCGGGATCACTGTAATGGTTGAAAATAAAGGGCATGGGGTCTTTTGAGAATGATCAACAGTGATAGTATCAACAGGCTGAGGTAGTGCAGGGTCCTGATCTAAAACAGGAGTAGGCCCAATAGCTTGGCCTTCCGATTCCATTGCTCATGGTGCACTCAATGTACAAGGGCTCTGAACCAAGGTTGAATCCAAAATAGGAGCCCTACAGGCACTTCATGCCCTGAACATAGCCGGAACTTTCGCCGTTCTGGTCTTATCTCTAGATTTATTTGATGTAAGCAGCTGCTCAACCTCACCAATTAATGTATCAATATCTGCTAATGTGGTTTGATCAAGAGTAGCAGCCCCTGTTCTGACCCCATGCTTAGCTGGACCTGATTTCTTTGATTTCTTTTTGTTGTGATCAAGGTTGGCAATGGCCTCTGCCTTGCACTTCCCCATTATTGAGCCCAGACAACCAGGACGGGTATAAAATTGGCACAGCCATAACACACAGTATCTTAAATAGTGCTACTCAATCCTTTTGCTGCAGTTGTCAGAAGGATGGCCCGGCCCAGCCTTCTCTGGTCTCTGACGGGCGCAGATGAGCCGGTCCTTGGACCGGGAGTGACCCTGGCATGGCCTGGGACCTCCCGTGCACGTTCAGCAATGTGGGAGCCCTTAGAAGATTTGAAACTGACGTTGGCGGCAGCAAGCCGCTCGGTAGGCTGGGACTCGT
Source organism: Triturus cristatus (assembly GCF_964204655.1). Taxonomy (NCBI): domain Eukaryota; kingdom Metazoa; phylum Chordata; class Amphibia; order Caudata; family Salamandridae; genus Triturus; species Triturus cristatus. Next base: position 1,008,014,225 of record NC_140593.1, on the reverse strand, counting down.
GGTCCTGTCCCCATGCTCCCAGGTAGGAAGACAGCAAAAAAGACTGGCGTCCCGTGCTGCTGGAGCCCTTAAAAGAGTTTAAAGTGCCTCCAGGCATGGAAACTGACGTTGGTGGCAGCAAGCCACTCGGGAGGCTGGGACTCGTGGTCCTGGTCCCCGTGATCCCAGACAGGAAGGCAGCAACATACACTTAGCTATATCATTGGTGCCATTTGACAAATTTTCACAAACTTTTCCAAAAGAAGTTTTAAGTTGAGTCTTGTTGTGCATGGAACGCTGTGAAAAAGTCGGGGTAAAAAAGTGTATTTCCCATGTTAACTTCCATAGAGATTTTAGACACACACACAGCCCGAACCACTGGATTGGATTACACCTAATTTGGCAAAAAGTTTGCTTTTTGTTATTTGATGTAAATCTATTCAGTAGTATTTGAGATATTAAAGGAGAAAGAAATGTGTATATCTGGGTGGAGCCTAAGCACAGATTTCATAGCGGGATCTGATTGGATGTCAGAACTTCAACCAGGAAGTGCTGGCAGCCATCTTGGAACCAATACACATGATCGCACCCCATTGACATGCATTTCAGTGAATGGCAGGTTTTGAGGGTTCACAAAATGGAGAACTTATAAAGGGTGATAACAGATTTTAATTAAAATATAAATCATTTGTTGATAACACCATACTAATTTTAGGAATTGTGGTGTGTTCTAAGGTGATTTTACCCTATGAAAGAGACTTCTGATTGCATGAATCATGTTTAGAGCTCCCGGTTTAATGGTATTTATTTTTTGGCCATTTCCGTCTGTATTTATCCATATTTATTTTTGGGGCATTTTATCTGTATTTATCCACATTTATTTTTCCCACAAGTAAAAGACGACGCTGCAGCTAGTATTTATCCACATTTATTTAAATTGACAAGAAGTGTATTTGTGAGGGGGTGGGGCAAATTTTACTATTTTCGTTGGTGCATTGAAAACAACTTTCTTGAGAAGCTATCACCAACAGGTGTGTGTGGGGGGGAGGCAGTTCATGGGACTTTATTTCTTGTTTACTTATTTAAAAATGTATCTATTTAAAAATTATATAGACCGGATAATTGTAATTTTAAGTTTGTTTTGCCATGTCGGCATAATATCCAACTTAATTAACTAAACTGAAACTGCATGCTCAATAAAACATTAATAAATCCTGCTGTAGTGTGGGGAAAAAAACTAGGGAAAACGTATTGGCTTTTCTAGGCAAAGTATATATGAGATAAATAATGTTATGTAATGGTGCGGTGTGCATTTGAGATGTAATACAGTCCTGCACTGCAATGCAAGTGATCTATAGGAGGTGGAATGATACAAAATAACAGCCTGTGGCCAGAGGTGAGAAGGAAATGGTCTTTTGTGAGCAGCCAGACCCCAGTCTGTCTAGATTTTAAATATTTGGTAACAATAGGTGTATAATAGGGGCACTGTTAAGCCGGGCCTAAAAAGAGCATATCTAGGCTTACTAACTGCATAATGTCTTCTGTACATAGGTAAGGGTGTCATAGCATAAGCACCTACAGGGATCAGCGTTCATACTTGGAACAAGTACTGAGAACAGAATGATAATGATAGCTAGGGGTGTCCTTCCCTCAGAACACCTCATCACAGTAGAAACAAGAGACTTTGGTACTAATCCCGGCTTCCCAACTAGGCCGTATTTCCATGCTCCTGGGCAAGTCACTTCGGCTCCATACCTTCCCTGACGAAACTCAGTTAATCTATTGTAAATGGCACTTAAAAAAAATCTTTTCCTTTTGGATAATTAAGATATGGGAACTGGAGTATGGAGGAAAATAACGCTATGTCTGTCATGATGTCACCGAACCTGTAACTAATTAAACATCTGTTTTTTCAAAACTCCCCATAAGGCTGAAAGCATGCTTCGCAGCACGTCTTAGGCATGGCGACCTTTCTCTTTCACAATACCTCCCCCCTACGTTGTGTGTGGCAGCCCGGGCTGAGACAGCTTCCCGAGCACACACAGCTGCACCCGAGTACTTCACAGGTCTTTAAAAGACCATTCGCTTGTTAACGAGGCTTTGTTTGAATACTGATAACACCAGAGGCGATTGCTCTGTGAGCAATCACCATACCATCCTGTTTTTCAACTCTCTGCTGGAGCATGGCAGCGCCGCAAAATGTGCTAGTGTTTTCCCGTTTTTACATATAAATACAGACAGAGGAACACTTGTTTTCCGTCTGTATTTATATGTAAAAATCTGTTTAAACGGAATACCGGGAGCCCTAATCATGTTTGAGAGAAAACAGTTTTCAATTGATTTCCCATAGAGGTTATGGAAAGTGCTCCCAAAAGCTGAAATGAGACCATATTTTCTCTAAATTCACATTGTATTTCTAAGCCATATGAGAATGATGTCTAACATTCTCAGTAAAACGTACTTCTAACAGGAGCAGCCTGTGAGTTGATTTCTTTGTGTTCTCCTGCGGGCTCACAGAGTGTTCTAAAGAACAACTAGAGTGCTAACAGTCTTACCTATGAGAAAAGTATGACACACCCAAAGCCATCTTCATTGAATCAAACTGGTAAAACTTAAAACATTACATTTAGAAAGGAACAAATTCAAGGGGTTCGTTTTGTCCTAGAAATTATGGTTAGTGCAGTAGAAAAAAATTAGGACACATTTCAAGTGAGTTCTCAAATATCTTCCTCTTCTATTTAATTAAAACATTCTGAAATGCAGACTGAAACATGCACTTTAAACAACAGTAACAGACTGGCAGTTCACTCTCTGTTGATTAGCAGCTTTACTACAACGTTCTAAAGAGCAACTAGTGTGCTAACATTCTGAATCTATGCCAAAAGTGTGGCAAATCTCAGCACCATCTTGATGGAATCAAAGTGGAAAACAGAATGCATTTTCTACTGAGCATTCTGCAGTAAATGAGGAAATTAGGAAGCTTCATAACAAATATGTCTCCCAAGATGGTAACCAGAGACAAAAAGAGCCCAAAGGCAGCACACATATCACCAAAATGTAGCCCAAGTACAGCCCATTGACAAAAGTGTGCAAAACACTTTAATTTTTGGGATTTGTTTTGCTGTTTTATATAGCGCAGACTAGACCCAAAGGTATTGGAGTGCTCTACATGAGCATGAGTTACATTACACAAGGACACATTCATTTTGTTTTTAGGCTTGGGGATATTCAGTGATTTGCCCAGAATCACAGGATGTCAAGCTGACGCAAGAACTCTTACCTGGCTCCCTATTTGCAAAGTCTGCAGCTGTGGCCATAACACCACATCCTGTCCCCTAAGTGTAACATATAATCAAGTGATCAACTGGATTAAAAAAACATAAAGATAGCAAATAATTCAAAAGTGCTTTGTTGCTATTTGAGAACTCTGAAAATATGTATATATATAACACCAAAACCTATAGGACATTTTTCTCCGATACTGACAGAGAAATCAAACAACACTTAACATGCAAAACTGAATACTGTGTGTATGTCCTTGAATGTGATTGCCATCTTAAATATGTTGGCAGCACAAAGTTGGCAGTCCATAAGCGAATTTTACAGCACTTAAGGGCAATAACCAATAAAGACCAGAACTATCCTGTCGCCAGACATTTTGAAACCACACATAATAGTGATCCTCGATTTCTCCACTTCTTCGCCATCGAGTCCATCCCAAAGAGAGGAGGGGACAGGGAAGCCACCCTACGTAGGCTTGAGACTAATTACATATTGGAGTTTAACTGCAAGTGGCCGGGTGGTTTAAATACAACAGAAGATTTACATACCCTGTTATAAAAACTATCAGGAAATACAGGGTATTACAATATAAAGTGCTAATCGCCCATCATTAATGCTCCAAGCACTAGCCCCCTTATCGGTGCAGATGGCGCCAACCAGCTCCCTTTCACAGTCAAACACCACTCTCGCCGGCGCGTTTCGAAAATATATTTTCTTCTTCCAGGGCTCGTGGTGAGGGAATAGGCACGTACCAGCAGCTGTCTCTCTTTATGCAAAATAAGCGCGCCCTCTGATGGGCTGCTCTGAATGAGTCCGCGCTAGGCATCCTGGAGGTTGCAGTGCCAGATGCATTTCAATCCGTGCGTGCATTATCTGTGGGTAAAAAAGAACGCGTCGGCGAGAGTGGTGTTTGACTGTGAAAGGGAGCTGGTTGGCGCCATCTGCACCGATAAGGGGGCTAGTGCTTGGAGCCCCGAGTTGATGTTCGAGTGCACCTCAAGCCTTTTGGACACAAGCTTGAGCATTGATATATATATATATATATTCATATATATATATATATTCACTGAAAAAACCATAGGTTTCACACATGTTATAGTTAGCGGAAATTTTACTGATAAAAAACCAGTGAAATTCCCCCGTTATAGTTAGTGCAGGCAACTATAACTCACGCGACCGCAATCCTCTGCTGATGCTAATACTGTATTTAGACACTTATTTGCCCATGTCTTCTTCCATAAATTTTTAGCTATACATATATTAGAAATATTTTTTTTTCATAAAGACACATATGTCATCAGCAGAAGATTGCGGTCGCGTGAGTTATAGTTGCCTGCACTAACTATAACGGGGGAATTTCACTGGTTTTTTATCAGTAAAATTTCCGCTAACTATAACATGTGTGAAACCTATGGTTTTTTCAGTGAATTTGCAAGGTTTTTTAAATGCTAATTCCTAACTATAACGTGTGTGAAACCTATGGTTTTTTCAGTGAATTTGTACGGTTTTTTAAATGCTAAGTTACTTTACGCCATTCGTGGCGTGCGCGCCCACTTAACGCAGTTTGTTCCGTGCGCGCCCGGTGCGCTTCGCGCACCGTGCGCGCACAGTAAGCACGCGGTGCGCTTTGCGCACCGCGCACCGCGCGCCCACTTTACGCAGTTAGTGCCGTGCACGCACGGCACGCACGGCCTGCGGCCACCAAAAGCACAGGGGGTGGGGAGAGTGTGAATAGTGTTTTTTTTATTACATTTTTTACCGTACGCGTACGGTAAGCGTAATCGGCGAAATTAGCGAAAAAATAAAAATTCAATTTTTGGCCTTGGGGGGTCTTTGGGGACTCCCTCAACATGGCTATGTGTGTGGGAGCTGTCTAAACAGCCCCTTTACATGTTTATTGGTTTTATTTAACAACCTAACTCTCAGTGCGAGAGATAAAATGGCGGCCGCCGCTTCCTGGTTTCGGCCGATTCGAATGTTTACTAAGATCTAAGAGCCAATCAGAAACGCGCTCGCGCACGCCACCGTACGCGTACGGTAAGCTTACGGTAAGCGTACCGTAAGCTGGCTCAGATATATATATTGATTTAAAGGCTATTTTCTCAAAATCTACTGAACAGATTTACACCAAACCTACAAAAGGCACTTCCTTGACCTGAGGACTACCTCTCTGCCAAATTTCTAGTAATTCTGTTCAGCCGTTCGGGCTGTAGCCCTGTCTAAAGGTCCTATGGAAAAATGCATGGGAAAAACGCGTTTTGGGACCCCCCTTTTATCTCAGCCCCCGCTTGACGAATCCCCCCGAGACTTTCAGGGTAGGAGCGGAGCGTAGCGCCCCACCTATTTTGAGAAATTCGCGAGGATTCGTCGACCGGCGCCAAAGTTATTCCAAATAGAATGTTGCGGTTTTCCTATGGAAAAGGGGTCCTAACTATAACTACCTACTGGCGACCGCCAGTAGGTAATATATATACATATATATATATATATTCAGTACAAACAGTTCTGAGATATCTACATTATCCAATTTATAAGCATAAATAGTAATACAGTGAGTCTTCTTTTTCCATTCCATTTTAGACGTTTATTCTCATTTTCTTTTGTAGTCAAAATTTACATTGGAGTGTCACACTAAAGCCAATACCCAGAAATGCCTATATATATACACATTTTAATGTTAAATATTAATGTACATTAATTTGATATATTTCTTTTAAATGTAGAACAAAATCAAAAAGCTACGGCACTCGTGCCTCAATTTTGAATGAAATATTTAATGATTCTTAATATACTAAATTAAAAAGATTCCTTTTCCAAAGTTTAAATTTTAAAAAATCCACCTTTGTAAAAAAATGATATCTAATAATGAATATTTAAACTGATGTAAAGAACTAACTAAAAGTAATTAGTCACATTTTAATAAAAGATGATTTAACATACATTTTTAAATTGAAAATGTTTATTAAACTATTTTAAAATTAAATAATACATATGTGTTTTTTAGGTAATTTGTTTGCCATTCAATTAGATTCATATGTTTTTAATAAGGCACAATAAATTATTTATTTAATACTATTTCCTCGAAGGTTCTATTTGAGATCTCTGCCTCCATTATTTTCAATTGAAGGATGCTGCAGTATCAGTGGCTGGTCGTGTTTGGTGCGCGATTTACTACTGCTTCTTTTTGGCAGTAGTAACTTACACTCTTAGATTTAACTCAACCATTGTAGTATGGGTTTATCACTCCCTATGTACAACGCTAAGTTAGCATAACCTCGTTGGCTGTTAGAAAGCCAGCTTGCTGCTTCTGCTGCTTTTGCACGCGACACTGTTGTTACATGTTATTCATTCGAGAACTGCTGACTCGACTTTGCTTCACATGAGAACCGTCTGTTGTTTAACATCCTTAACAGTGGGCAGTGACCTTGGTCTGCACACCGTGTAAAGAATGAGTCTTGGTCACTAGACGGTGCAGGTTGTTGTGTTCAGGTTGATCGTACCACTTCTTAGCCATAACATACATACAGCTGCCAATACCGGAAAGACGAGTCCTTTAATATTTCAGAGCAGCATGTTTTCTGTAGCATTCGAAACGCAGAGCTGTTGCAGGAGAGAGCCTAGCTGATCTTGTGATGTGATTCCACTAAGCTGATCTATAAGGTATGGGGTCCCCCATGCAAGCCTAAGAGACCTTCTATTAGTCTAATAATAACTTATTAGTTGCTAGAGAAAGGAGAGTGGTCGCTTTCCACTGTCATTATTATTATGATTGCTGCTTTCATTTTCTATGGTATTGTAACAATGCTGATGGTTCTGATCTTAACCATTTTTCTGCTTGTGTTAGCCAAAGTACTGCATCTTAGGATGCGAGGTTTATAAAATAAACTCTTTAAACTTTACTGTGTCTTTGTTATTCTGTTGTGGACTGATATATAGCTACCAACGGGTATTTCGGATTCCCACCACTCCTGAGAGTATCTAAGTCGCTTGTTCTGGGTTGTCTATACATTGGGACCGCCGAGCTAAATCTCGGATAACGAATGTGACACTAAGCTAGTCGGATAGGGGTTCTTGGTTCTGAGGGGAGTTTCTGGTACACCACAATTCTCTAAGGTCCTGGTTTCCTGCGCATAGTTCTGTGCATAAGCAGAATCCCTGCAACACCATCTGTTTTAGGGGGTGGAGATAATTAAGTCTACACTTTTGAATAACTTTACACTCGCAAATGGTGAACAGCCAGAAGAAGTGAAGATACTCTAAAGTGTAAAAGTAAAGTTAAGTCTATAAATTACTCCCAAGTGTAAATTACCTTTGCAAACAGCCCATAGGTTCGGCCATTATAAGACACCGGCTGCTGAGAAAAATACACTGTCCTTGGTTGGGAAAGGAGTAAAGCAGGCCCTTTGTGGGGATGCATATCAGGATGGCTATACAATGCCTCTGATAGCAGAAAGACATACTGCTATTAAGAACAATGTGCTATCCAAAGACTTAATTTAGCAACAGAGTTGAACTGTTAAAATATGCACTAACTGGCTGTGTCAGGGCAATTATAACTATCAGTCATCAAATAGCTCCAACTAACATCAAAAGCAGCGCTCACAAGCAACAGAGCAGAGACAACTATGGGGGACATCTGTGGCTGGGCAATACAAATACAGTGGCCTTGTATGATCACTGATAGCTCACTAGGCCGACTTGAGGGAAGCGTACAATGAATATCTGCTTATTGCAGAGTAGGTTGAATTATGCATGCAAAATTTGCAAATTATGCCAATTTAAAAATGCATAGCATTTTCCATTATGCAATTTTGAGACATATTCAGCTTCTAGAAGACTGATTTAAGCAGAACATTTCTAATATAGATATAAATTATGCTTGAGCCATTTTCCTGCTTGCAGATTCCACAAGTTTTGTATGCACTATATGCTATTGCATGAAAATCTACCATGAGATACCAGCAAAGCCAACGCTTACAATGGAAAAAATCTACTCTGGGATCCCATAAACTGGGGTTAAAGTTGTAACAGCACAGAGGGTGTAGAGTGATGATAGGTGTATTCATGAGGATCAGATTCTGACAGTGAGCTTATATATCTTTTTTTTTAACTTAGCATTAAAGAAACTGTCAAATAGAACAAATGTGAAAGAAAATATGTTCTGACTTACTTAGTCATAAACAGGTTGCATTTAAAATATTGTATGAGGTAAGGTACCTGCTGCAGAGATCTTCGTGTATCTTGCAAGTTCAGGGTATAATAGCATTAAGATAATTTTGAAGGTTGAGGTACTTGCCGAAGAGATTTGTGTGCAGTCCAATCACTGATTTAACTCATCATGCTATTTTATTTTTTATTTGCATGGCATTGTACGACCCATTTGGGAATCTCACTGCGAAGGAGTTGTCATCCCAGAAAGAGGTGGAGTTGCTGTAGAGCACGACCTCCGTGTTATTGCTGTTCACCTTAGATAATGCTTCCACTTCCAGTGGGACTCATCAAGCATGGTAGCATTGAAAGTCCTATGGGTGGGGCTATGTTTTTGGAAATTAACAAAACAGGTTTTGTATCATGTGGATAGGAAATGATGGCTTGTTTTCTGACAATACTTTCCAGAGGAGCCATGTAAATATTAAACAGAGTAGGGCTTAGAGGGGAGCCATGTCATACACCACATGGAAGGTGGGTAGGGTTGGATCGGTAGGGAACTAGTAGGATCCCGGAAAGAAAAGAGCTAAAACAGATTACACTGTCATGGAGGCGGTTAAGAAAGATGACGTGAAATGGTATCAAAAGCCGCAGACAGAGAAGGATGAGGGCTGCCAAAGATCCCTGATACACGACGCTGCAGATGTCATCGGGAGCAGTGATCAGAGCTCTCCCAGTGCTAAGGGCAGCTCTGCAGCCAGGTTGGGCCAGATCCAGCTAGGAGTTACCTTCATGATGGGACAATAACTGGGCATTGGCTGCTTTTTCAAGGCCCTTAGCTGGAAATGGAAGGAGAGATATCAGCCTCTAATTTGAAAACTGACAATTGGCATTGTGCTTTTTGAGTAGTGGGATAACGTTAGCAAGTTTCCATGCACTGGGGATCTCAGCAGACTAGAGAGGCTTCACATGACGAGGTGAGCGTACGGGCCATGATGTCCACACAGAGAGAGAAGATAAATTATGGATCAGGTGGAGACCCAGATTCGGTAGAGATTAGCAGTTTTTGTACCATCTCGGTGGTGATAGCAGTAAAATTGGAGAGAGAGCAACCCAAGGTGGAATGGGGAGGGCTTTCAAACAAAGGGATTTGGTCGACAGGGGTTGGAGGTGCACGGTTGGCATAGATCGTTTTGATCTTGCTAAGAAAAAAAACAAGAGTTTAGTGCAGAGGTCCAGAAATGGAAAGAAGACAGCCTTGGAGGCTAAGGGCTGAAATAACTCTTCAATAATGGCAAAGATCTCCCTAAAGGAGTTGGAACTGGGCCCATGCGATCCATATGGTGCGTTCGGCTGGCCTTTCTAATTTGCCACTGATAGTTGTTTAGAGCAGCTTTAGAAGTCTAAATCGTTACATGTGACTTTTCAGATGCATTCAAGCCCTCTAAACCAGGGCTTCATTACTCTAAGATTGTTGGAGTACCAGCTTGCAGAAGGACGTTTGAGAGAGGTAGAAAAGGTTTTATGGTGGGGGGAGCAATGGAGTCATTTGAGTGGGAGATCCATTAGCTGAAAGAAACAACTGAAAGGTTTAATGTGCTTGATCCAAAATGCAGAATGTGATATGCAGGTCTTAGACTAGTATTTTTGGCAGATAGCTCAGTGGGTTAGCGCTGCAGAGATTCTTGTGATGCTTGCAGGACACACAATGAGATGCATGCAAACTGCACGGCATAAGCTTAGACCAATAATGTTTTCTCTCAATCTTTTATTATTTTAAGCTTGCTAAAAAAGATTCCTATGGGAAGAAATAAACTCTTGTAAGAAGTGCTATATAATGGTTATTCGTGTAATTACTCTTATTCCTGTATAAAGAATCATCTGACATTCTCAGAGTGCATTCATAGCTTTTATATACAGGAATTGGAAAAGTGAAGCCTGCCTCTATTCCATAGTTTAACTCTTAAGCACCTATGAAGTGACAAGCTGAGTGTCTTTGTTTCCTCAATGGTCTTGGCATTAAGGTGTTAAGCTCTAGTTAGGTCCCAGCCAGGGTAAAATTCAAACTAAGGAAGTGCTGATTGTCCTTAAAATGATGCATTTGTGTTGGACCCTATAGAAACTAGAGTCCTCAATCGAGTTCTGCAGGTTGTTGTCCAAGGCAAAGCACACAAAGTGCGGGCACTGCTGCGTGTGTCCCGGTGTCCAAGAAATGCGCTGGGACAAAGTTATCACATATCACTAGGGCTGGCCCAGATCCAGGATCCGTCTAAATAATAGATGCCAGATTTGGAATCCAGCTAGATGCTCTGCTTTTCCGAGACCAAGCAAATCATCATCATCATTTGACTTTATATGGGTATAGAAAACCATAAAGTACACTTAACATCATAGATTTAAAAACATGGCAGAGTATACACATTTCAGTTAAGCAAAAAGCATTCAAAGAAAATTCTACTTTCAACCAACAGGAACAGAATAGGGCCTATCAACAAAACTCTATTATCTAACAGCTAATAATATACAAAAGCATAAAAGACACTTAAAATCACTTAAAAGATTCAGTAAACCTGTTTAAACATACAGTGCATGGTGTGTTAGGGTATTGATACCTCTTTTTCTGAGATGCCATATAGACTTTAAGTAGCTGGCAACCGAGTAAACGACACAGCTCCTAGTATCTGCCCTGCATATCCTCAAGGCATAGTGCCTTTCATCAAACTCAGGGAGGCGGCACAGATGGATAATCCAGCATGCATGCTGCTTGCTGTATGCATCACCGAAAAACAGTAGGGGCTCGCTTTTCTCCACTGTCTGACAACCCATGGGGGAAGAGATTGGAGGAGTTAACATTACTCCTCCAAGAGGAGGTAAAAGAAGCAGTTGGTAAAAACCCAATCTTAGTTTTATATAAAGAGACCTAGATAATGGCATATTAACAGAGTCCAGAAAATCTTCAAAATGGAACCAACATTTAAAAGACAGCTTCTGATCCGATAGACTGCCTGAGGGAACATCAGACATTTCAGAGCCAAGGACAACATCACCCCTAGATAGTCAAATTCTGTCACCCTATCCAATTTGGCTCCATCTAGATGTACATTCCCTTAAACTTTCTTGCTATGTGTTAATATCATATATTTTATTTTGTTTTAGACTGGTTTATTTCAAAGCCAGGGTCTTTACAAAATTCTTAAACTTCCCCAAAAGGCCGTTAAGACCCACCGCAGATTTGGATAAGAGAAGTGTATAGTCTGCGAATAGCAGGCTTGTTATTTTGGAGCCCGTAATTTTGGGAGAGTCATTCACACAATTCATTAAATAGAGTATACTTTCATTAATGAATAATAAAAATAATGTGGGATTAAGGACACACCCTTGCCGAACACCACATCCTATTGGAAAGTTCTCTATGGTTTTCTCACCTGGGCCCAATTTGACTCTGGCATAGTTATCGGTGTACAGATTCCGAATCAACATCAATATCCCTGAGGGAACGCTGATTTTTGTGAGGACCTCCCAAAGTTTTGCCCTTGGGACAAGGTCAAATGCTGCACGAAGATCAACAAAGGTGACAAAGTGTACCCCCCATTCCAGGTCTGCAACTTTCCACTTTAGGGTCAAAAACTGAAAAATCTGGTCCACAGTGCTAGTTTGGGAATGAAGCCAGGTTGGTAGTGGGATAGGGCATCATTGGATCTAAAGCAATCCCAAAGTCTTACCAAAAGTTTTTTATTGTATACTTTTTGGATGGTATTGATCAGGGATATGGGCCGGTAGTTGCTAGGCTCTTGCCTTGAACCCTTTTTTGAAATAGGTATTATTTCAGCCCCTGTCCTTGAGTTAGGGATAGGGGCACCCGCTGTGATTGCATTAGTCAGGATATTTATATAGGGAGCCCATATGCGAGGTTTGCACAGAACATGTCCGAGATGATCTCTTTAATGACAGGAGCTGTACCCTCTTTCTGGTCCTTCAATGCATTGAATAATTCATCGATGGTAAAGGACATTACCTCCTCTGTTATGGCCATTCTTGAGGAATGGGCATCTGGGTTATTTGGGGATGTTTTGGAGAGTTGCTCTGTATAGAGGGTTGTAAAGTGCTCCACCCAGTCAACCTCGTGGATGTGGCATTCAGGGAACACATAGTCTTTGCTGCCTTTGTTGGTAACCAGATGCCACAACAACCTAGCATCCCTCCCCTTAGCTGCTTCCAACAGATCCTCCAAAACCTTAGCTTCCCTCTGGGACTTACTGGATTTAATTTCTTGAGCATAATTCTATCAGGCTTGTTAAATATCTGACCTCTTATTGCTTTTTATGACTTCCATCGTGTCTGTTGTAGCCACCCTGCATTTTTTGTCAAACGGTTCTTGTGTTCTTTTTACTACCCTGCGAGGTTGGATTTACCTCTCAAAAAAAGGTTCCAGTTTCCCAAATAATGCTTCATGTGTGGCCAGTATCGGAAGGGGGTGCAGGCCTGATCTATACAATTGGTTAGTGCATTATGGACAGCACTATACATTTCTTTCAATGAAGCCTTGTTTCTTGCAATATCCACCCACTTTACTTTGAGCCTATTATTGCTCAGAGCCATGGTGTAAGAGGATGTTACCCCCATACTAGCGTTTTCCTCAATGTAGGTCCCTTTAGAGTAAGGTCAAGAGTAAAGTGATTCCGCTCCAGGCAATTAATGATCTCCATATCTACCAGGTCATGCCAGATCTTAAGGCCAAGTAGTATGTAACTGGAGCAGTCCCCCTCTTAAAGGTTGGCTTAGCAGTGAGATTTGATGCTGTACACTCATTGCAGACTATTAGACCAAAGGTGGCAGCAATATCTAAAATCTGAATGGCGGTTGCACTCATCTTGAAACTCTTTCTGGCTGGAGAGCAGGCGGGAACCCCCTAACAATCATCCTCTAACCAAAACAAATCTAGCAGGGGTTAGTAGTGCTCAAAACACCAGTTGAAATCACTGCAATGATCTTATGAATGCCTGATCTGTAGTCTTCTAGTACCATGTTGAGGATTGTGTCAGCTTGCGACAACTCACTAAAAGGAGATGACATGTACACATTCACCAAGAGCACGTGAGTACCCAGCTTTGGGGCAGTTTTATTGTGAGGAGGTGGGGGGGGATCAATGTTTATAACCTTAACCGAGCAGTCTAGGAAGGTTTTAAGCCATATGAGCAGACCACCCGACGGTCTACCTGCTATGGATGGGAGGGCATCAATACTAAATGTGGATTAGCCTTGCATGTAAGCTTGTAAACTGCCCAAGTTTCTTGGAAAATGCAGAGTTGATATCCCTCTAGAAAGAGGCCCCAATCAGCATCCAGCATCTTGGAATTAGTGCCAGCTATGTTCTAGCTCACAAGCCGGATACCCACAGGCCCACTAAAAGGGCTCATGGTTGCGGGACTGGCAGTACCTAAGCTGTTAGAGATGCTGTGGGTTTTGTTCAAATTACCAGATTTACAGACATCAGGAGAAGGAGGTGCAGCGAGTATGATGCCTTTTCCACACAGCACAGAGATCGAATGGCAGAGTGCAACAATCACGTGGAATAGGGGTGGGGAATCTAGTTGTAGTATTATGGGGGGTGATTTTAGCCCTACTCCCACCCCCCAAGAGGCAGCCATCAGTTGCTCCTTCTAAAAATCTATTGCTTTGATGACTATCCGGCACATCAAAGTGATTTGAGACTGGTATGTTGTAGATCCTACTCAAGCAGTATTGGTCATAGGAAATAACCTTGGTGGGGAGCAGACGCAAAAATAGCAGCCTCGGATGATCTTATCCTAAATAGTGGTTGGGTTTGGAAAAATATCCCAGAGGCAAAAGGGCAATATTCGACTCCCCTACCTGTCTGTGCACATCTTCAAATAAAAGCCTCTGAACCAAATAGGGATCTTTGAAGTTAAGATTGATACAATCCCCTGGATGGTCTACCCGGATCTGCCCAATCCACCCAACTCTGCGTGTTAGGAGAATGTTATGTGCCAGTGCCACCAGAAAGTTCTTGTATTTCTCAAGCCAGTTCAGACATTTGTTGGCCAGTTCCTTTTGCATCTGCCTCTGGTATTCTCACAATTTGGGGAATCCTGACAGAATTGTCACATAGGGGCAAGACGATGGAGGCAAGTTGCCGACTGGTGGCTTGTGACTGTGAGATGAGCAAGTTGACTCAAATTTCACCATGCTGCTTCTCTTCAAAACAGATTGTACCCCTTGTTAGCCCCCGACACTGGGCTGGCCTTTAAGTGTTGGGATTACCCTGGGTGTTAGAGAGCAAGCAGTTGGAGGGGAAAGAGGGGAAACACTGTTGTCATGGCTAGAGCCAAAGTTCATTCCAGATAGTGCAAGATTGATTAGGCCACCCCCTTCCCCCTCACCCCCATGGCTTGCTGGGAATTAAGCTGGGTATTCCGGGCATCTTTACAAACTTGCTCAATGTTTGCAAGGCATGCAAATAAAGGTGTGAGTTCCAAGCATAAGGTGGCCTTGAATTTTCAACTACCTCCACTGCCAGTTGAGCTGCCCAGCTTGGATAGGGATTAGGACCCATTTCGACAGTGACACAGGGTGGCTGGTTAGGAATGGGAGCTGTTTGTTCTGGACTACTCACTGCGTTTTGTTTTCTGGTTTTTGAGGTCCCACACTGTCAGCCTCAGAGGTATGGGGCCGAATTGATTCACCAGGCTGTGGATGTGTGATCCCATCTGCCCCACTGGACTCCACCTCAGAGGTGTCAATAACCCCCTCCCCAACTCTACCTTTGGATGACAATAGCAGAAGCTGCTTCCAAAAGATTGAACATTGCCTGAGGCATGCCTCCTGCATCCAGGGAGAGTCTCATCTCTGTCAGTTCAATTTCAGTGGACACCACCCCTATTTCCCTCTGCAGCATCCGGTCTATCAATGTGGTTTGGAGGAGAGGTGTGGTGGTAAGATAGTCACAAACACCAGCACACTTTCGTATCCCCATGTTGGCCGCAAAGGAGGGGGGAGACTAGGCTCGTCAAGGTACAAATAACTGGCCAAAATAGGGCAAAGATGTAAGGGAGAGAACAATCACAATGGTGACAGGACCAGCGGAACACGCCAGCAGTACAGCAAGCAGTGTTGCAATGAGCAAATTAATCAAGGTCCAAGTCGCCAACAGCAACACCCGCAATGTCGGTTGTCCACTTACCTCCACCCCAGGACATGCTGGAGCTGCCGCCTCAACCCATACAAAGAATGGTCTCTGAAAAACTAGTAGGCTGGTAGAAGGACTGTTAGAATAGGTAACAGCTAGGTTTGTAAGTCTCTATGGGAACCTCACACTTTCAAGCTGATCAAACTTGCTGGGGTTGTTTGGTTAGTAGGACCCCAAGGCTGCAGGACAGATTGTGTGCAGCTTGTAATCGCTAATGACCAGAAATACACTTGCACGGGGTCCAATGTGTCAACAGGGTACCACACTGCAGCCCAAAACACAACTCACCATGTAGCACAACCGCTACCTGCCATCCTAACTGCCTTGCTGTACACCTATACCTGCCCGTCTCCATGAGCAGATCAGGTACAGTGGCAGTGAACGTGGGACAGCAGCAGTGGTGAGGATATCTGGCACGACGGCAATTACTAGTATGCAGTAGCCCGTTTGCACTCTGTTATGATACGTGGTGGTGAAAGGGTCTGGAGAACAGGATCCGGGGCCAGGAAAACGGCAATGTTCGAAGTGTTCAAAGACGAAAAGCATGAAACAACAGCGGACCACAAATACTGCACCTCACTCCAAGTTTCAACAAATCAAGGTCCCGTGCACTACTTTTCTGGTACCTGCTGTTATTTGGTACCACTGTCCAGCAGAAACAATTTGAAATCACAAATTGAAGGTGCACCCGTGAAATAAATATAGTCCAAGGAAATCCAATAAGATGTTTTCAAATTATCTGTTTAATCCCTCCTTTACTATAAACCCATATATGTACAGATAACATCCAGCCAACGCGTTTCGTTCAAAACATCTCTTTTGAATTTCTCAGAGTTGTGAATAACATACAAAAAACACACAAATAAGACACTCTCAACTGGCACATCATTCACAACATTGCAAAAATAAATATAGAGACAGTACATCATGACGTCAAATTACTATATTGAGAGAAAAAGGACACGAGAACAGGAAACAGCTAAACCGGACATACGTAAAGTACACAGAGTACTGAAGGACAAAGCTCCTACTGAAGAAGTAATTGCAATTTAAGACCAAATAAAAGACATTAAGTTACATTTGCACACTCATTGCATGCCTATACATATTATTTGACCAAGAAGACGTTAATAATGTAGTATTGCCTCAGACACATAGGTAATGTGCTGGTTGCCACCAATGTTAAAGGTGTGATTCATCTGACACGGTAATATGCTTATACTGCTTAATACGCCAAAAATGTTTGAAAAAACAAATATCAAAACAGAGCTAGGTTAACACATACCTAATTTTTACCTCTAGAACTTAGTTTTTTGTCAAATATCTCAATACAACAAATAGTCATTCATAAAAGCCATGTTTGTCCCCAAACAAACAAAGCCAATGGCGACGACATACCCAGAACAATATATCGAAAAATTACTAAATGATGAAATGCAGTCAATGTGACCAACGCTGGCAACACGATATTCAAAGTATCCAGGTAAACTCCCCTAGAGCAGAGCAGGTACCAGAGACAAATAGAGGATGTTTTTTCGCATGTGTTTACAACGCATGCCATAACAACGCGGTTGTTACAATGACCGCGTTGTTATTTCGCATACCGTTACAACGCAAGTCGGAACAACGCCTTGCTTTCAGGGGCAACTGGATGTTGGAAGAGTATAATTTAATATTCAAACTCCAGTCTGTGCTGACACTAGGGAAGGTGTTGGATTTTAAATCCAACACCTTCTGCCCCCTTAACGCAAGTCATTGTTCTGAAAAACTAGCTCTCTTGGTACGTGTTAGTTTCTTTATTTCTTCCTTGCTTTCAGTGATTCTTTTCACATGGTACACTTTTGGTAATACTATTCCAAAATAGCAACTCCCGTACCAATGTGCAGGCAGCCTAAAATAGGTTTTATCCCCACACACGTAATAAACTCCAGGAAATACTGGCTCTGGTCTATCTTACAGTCCACATCCCCTGATAACTAAGAAATTATGTTCACATTCACTGAAACCAATAAATGCATTGCTATAGTCAGTCTTTACCCTATGGAGGCAGATCTTCCCTTTCTTTTCAAAATCCAGGGACATCGCAGCATGAGTCTTGCCAGCTGTGTAAATCTCCTCTTTCTCAGTCCATTGAGGAATCTGTGGTTTCTTTTCAGAAGTCTTTCTTTGGAAATCCTGTCTCTTCTGCTCCACTAAATTCAAAAATATATTTTCTTCGTGTAATGTACATGTTAAGTTGTGCTTGTGCGCTTCAGCTATATCTATTGTTTTCATTGTTAGGAAATATTCACCCATAAACTGAGCATCCTTAATACTAAGAACTGGGTTCCTACTCTTACAAATAGGAACCTCTGAAAAAATCACATCTACGTTAGAATATTAATACAGCAATTTTCCTGTTCTATAAAATAAACTCGACAAAATACTACATGAAATACCATATGTTAATGGTAAATGGTGATATACTACACCTCCTGCTACTGATGCTGGTAATTTCATACACACATAACAATCACTAACTTCCATAGTGTCTACATATTACACTAATAACTTTGTAAATACATTTAAAGCAATGTCATTGTTTGTCACAGTGTGGTGTAAGTCTAATTCATCTGGTGCTCCTAATGCTACGCTATCTCCTTTAATATTTTACTCATCTGATGCTTCTAATGCTACTCTATCTCCTTTAATGTTAGCTACCTTTTCATTAGTGTTTGTGTTATTTTTCTTTTCTGTCACCATCAAATGAGGGATGGCTACTGTTAATATTAACCAAATTATGAGTACTAAAGTTATACTACATATACATATTCTACAACATTTCTTTATACAATTTAGTTTTGGACTTCCGGCAACCCTATCATCACCCATTTTGGACTAAGAAGATTTCTCTTCTTTATTTTTGATTTGCCTATGGGATTTTTAATTCTGAGATTTTTCATGTGGGTCTCACTTCTTCGTCAATCTGTTCTGCAATTGTTTCTTCGTGACTTTCTTCATTTAAATCTAAATTCTCGAATTCTTCAAGAATCACATAAGTCCATTCAGGACCTTTGAACTTATTATTTAATATCCTCAGTCTTTGACTTCTCCAGTTGGGCCTACTAGTTGATTGCCCAGACTGGTAGTGACTTTGTTTACTTGTTCAGGTTCTTCACTTCTAGTTCTGAAGTGAGATATTAACCTTTTAACACCACCTGGCCAGTTATCACCTCTTCTGACCCTTTTTGCTTGTACTGCACTGTCACTTTCTTCGAGTATTTTTTTATTTTCATTAAGTTGTGGCACAATTTGAATATCTTCGTCTTCAGAACCCCTCTCTGTCTGTCCTTGTCCAGGGCTTATAACTGCGGCCTCAGCTGCCTGGACATGTTCTTCTTCCCTTTTCTGACCCTGTTCAGGTTTTATTTCAATTTGCTCTTTTTCTTCCACCTGAACTTATTCTTGTTCTCCTAACTTGTCCTGCTCAGGTCTTACTGCACTTTGGTTTTCTGCAGCCTGAACGTGTTCTTCTAGACCTATCTGTCCCTCCTCAGATCCGTGAACGTTTTCGTTCACCTCTGTATGAGTATATTTTTCTTTCCTTTTCTGATCCTGCTCAGGATCTCCAACAGCTTGATTTTCCCTTCCCTGAGCTTGTTCTTCTACACCTGGTTCTGCTTCTTGTCTTTACAATCCCTTTGAGTATGTCAACCACTGGTATCCAGTCATCCTGACTTGTGCTTGGTTGTTCTTGGTCAGCTACTTCAGGATCTGATATCCTAGATCCTTCAGCTGTACAACCTTTAGCGGCCTCAGCTGCATGAGTCAGTTGTGGTTCCCCTTCGTCAGGTGATGGTACTCTTTTAGTATGGCTTGCGTGAATGCAGTTAGGCAAACCTGCACATTTTACTGCTGTTATTGTAACCAATATAACCTGATGTGGTTTTTCCCACCTGGGTGCTAGGCATGACTCTCGAGTGTGATTCTTCACCACCACCCAGTCACCGGGATTCAGATCATGTGATTGAATCGGCTGCCTGGCAACTGCGTCCTCTCCAACCTGGTGAGAGACAGAACGCACTAGGTCAGCCAATCCTTTGCTATAGTCTAATACCAGATCATCAGATATATTCAACAGTTTATGTCCTGGTATACATGCTTGTCTCATAGCTCTTCCCATGAGAATTTCATGGGGACTCAATCCTTTATTTCTGTCAGGAATACTTCTGAGTCCCATCAGAACAAGAGGTAAAGCATCAGGCTACTCCAGCGGTGTGGAAGCACACACCTTTGCCAATCTTGCCTTTATTGTGCCATTCATTTGTTCTACCACTCCAGAAGCCTCTGGGCGATATGGACAGTGCAGTTTTTGTTCAATTTTAAATGCTTCACAGAATAATCAAATGATTTCATTATTAAAATGAGACCCTCTATCTGATTCCAAAGTTACTTGAAAACCAAATCATGGAATCAATTCCCTCAACAGTAGTTTGGCAACTGTTATGCTGTCATTTCTTCTACTAGGGTATGCCTCCACCCACTGTGAGAATAAGCACACTATGACAAGGACATACTTCAATCCCCTGCAGGGTGGTAATTGTATGAAGTCTACTTGCAACCTCACAAATGGTCCTTCTGCCTTTCCAATTCTTCCTCAATTGACCACTGTTTTCCTGCCTGGATTCATTTGTTGACAGATTAGACATCTCAGGCATAGACTCTCTGCAACATTCCTGAACCTTGGATTAAACCAATCCTGTCTGAAGAGTCTGATCATGGCGTCCCTACCTATGTGTGTGTCTCCATGATACATTCTGGCCATCTGTGAAAGCAGACAATCTGGCATTACTGGCCTGTCATCTAGATAAATCCACACATCATCCTCTGTCCTCCTCTGGCATCCTATCTTTATCCATTCTTCTCTTTCACTCACTTCCACCTCATCCTGTAGTTGTCTTACTTCTTCCCATGTTTCTATTCCTGAGAGTAGCATAAGTTGGCAGCTAATTCCACTTGTTTCAATTTTCTTGTTCATCGCCAATTTATTTCTGGCACAATTTTGGGCAACCTGGTCAGCATACCTATTACCAGCTGTCACATAGTCATCTCCTGACTGATGTGCAGCACACTTGACCACTGCCAGTTCTTTTGGCAATTGTATTGCTTCAAGCAGTTCTTTCACAAATTTTCCATTTTTAATTGGGGATCCTGATGAAGTCATGAAATACCTCTGCATCCAAAGCTGGCCAAAATCATGCACAACCGCGTAACCATTCTGGCTATCAGTAAAAATGGTTACTTTCCAATTTTTCCCAATTTTGCAGGCTTTATTCAAAGCTATCTATTCGGCTACTTGTGCAGATTTGACTCCGGGTAAATAGGATGCTTCAACTATTCCAGCCACTGTGCACACTGCGTAAGCAGCACTTAATCCTCCCTCTTCATGTCTTAAACACGAGCAAACTACAAATAGCTCTTGTTCAGCATTTTTCAGGGGCTATTCCTGAATGTGTGGACGGGGTTTACACAGTTCAGTCACATCCAAACAGTCATGCTCAACTTCATCTTTCACCTCCTGGCCTCGTACATCTGGCAATAAGGTAGCAGGGTTTAATACAGTACACCTGACTATCATCACATTTTCAGCCCCCAATATGATTCTTTCATACTTAGTCATCTGACTGGGAGTAAGGTACTGTGATTGAGTTCTTGTTAAAAGAATTTCGACTGAATGTGGGACATACACTTTTACAGGAAGACCCATCACAATAGATTCACTTTGTTCCAGACTCATACAAGTTGCAGCTTCTGCTTTCAAGCATCCAGGTAACGCTGATGCTACAGGATCCAAAGTAGCAGAGAAGTATGCGACTAGACATCTCATCAAACCATGTCTTTGTGTTAAAACTGAGAGCGCACAGCTTTCTCTCCCCAGCAGAATAGTGCAAACTCTTTTGTGTAGTCTGGCATGCCTAAGGCAGGGGCTTCACAAAAACAATTTTGTAACCTCACAAAGGCTTCCATGCTTTCATCATCCCATTCTATTGGATCCTTTGCTCGTTTTTTTGTCATTTGTATTAAGGGTTTGGCTAGTAGAGGAAACCCTACAATGCACTGTCTTCAGTATCTTACCACTCCAAGGAACATTCTAACCTCTGTCTGGGTTTGTGGTAACTGCATTTGTTTTATAATTTTTATTCTTTCAGGGGTCACTTTCCTCACTCCTCGTTCTATTTGATTTCCTAGATATCTGACTCCTGTCCTACAAAATTGCAATTTCTCTGGGGATACTTTATGTCCACCATCAGCCAAATGATTTAACAAAGCAATCAAATCAGTAACACAGTCATCTCTCATCTTTGATGCGACCAACAAGTCATCAATGTATTGGACTAGAACTGACTTTCTGGGCAGTACTAAGGTTTTTAAGCACTTTTTAAAAATGTGATTGAAAATGGAAGGACTTTCTGAATACCCTTGAGGAACTCGATTCCAAACTAAAATACGATCCTCAAACCTGAATGAAAAGAGATACTGGCTGTCTGGGTATAATGGAATGGAGAAAAAGGCTTGGCATAGATCAATTACAGTAAACCATCCTGCCTTCCATGGTATCTGATACAGAATTACTGCTGGATTGGGCACTACAGGGCAACAAGGCACGACAATCTTGTTAATCTTTCTTAAATCTTGAACTATCCTGTATTTCCCACTAGGTTTCTGAATGCCAATTATAGGTGAATTACTGGGACTGCTCATTAGCTCTTTCAGAATGCCTTGTTTAATCATTCAATCAATTTCTGCTGCAACACCAGCTTTGACTTCAGGACTCATTTTGTACTGTTGAGTGTTTGGAAAAACGGCACCTTCCTTCACAGTCACCTTCACTGGGTCTACATTTGCATTTAACCCTACTCCCTTCCCTGTAAAATCCCACACATCAGGATTTACGGCTGTTTTTAATTCATCTGGTAAATCGTTTTTTGTCATTAAGGAATACATCTCGTCTACCTCTGTGCCTTGTTTAGCTAACATGATTTTGTAGACTCCATCTTCATCGGGGGTCTGAATTGCAACACCGTCCGGTGTGCAAAATATGGTGCAATTCATTTAGCACAATAGGTCTCTTCCTAGTTAATTTACTTGACTGGAGTCATATACTACAAACTTGTGCATTTCCCTAAAATTGACAACACGCACCTTCATTGGTTTTGTAATAGATTTTCTAATCTGTTTATTTCAAACGCCCACTACTTGGATCGCTTCTCCCGAGAGGGGTAGATTTGGAATGTCTGCTGTTCTCACAGGTAGCACCAGTGTCCAACAAAAAGGTAATATCTTTTCCTTCTACTTTACCATCAATATATGAACCTGACTGATCTACAGGTAAGGATGCACCAAGTATGCACTCCTTTTCCTCCCCCCTCAGGCACCGTCATTGGTCATTGTCGTCAAGATAACTATTCTGTAAAAGAAATTGTGAAGTTACAGAATTTTTCTTACCACTTCCTCCTTGAAATCCGGTGTCCGCACTGTACTTGGCTCTGTTCACAAACTTTGGCATAGGGGCAGGTGGCAACTGGTGGCAACTGTCTCTGCTGATTTACAACCTGCTGAGGTTGACTCATTATCACCTCATTCTACATCTGTGGATTTAAATTTTGATTTGAGCCATTATTATTTTGAATATTTTTACACTTGTTTATCCAATGCCCCAATTTTCCGCACCCATGACATGGAAACTTCTTCTTTACCTCCTCTCTACTCATTCGTCCTCTTTGTTTTCCCCCATTATTTTCATTCTGGCCTTGTACTTTCCCTTGATTCCCTGTCTGATTGTTTAATTTAAGTTCTTGGTGTTCTGCTAATTTCGCTTGGGCCCACATTACCTTTTCTTCTTACATTTTTACGTCTATTATCAATGTCATCTCCGCAGTACTTGGCGTACTTGAGAATCTCATCGATCGGCTTTGCCTGCCAGCACAACATGTGCTGCTGAATCAGCTGGCAGATTTCTGGTCTTAACCCTGAGACAAAACGATACACAAAATGTCCCATATCCTTATCTCCGTTGTTCTCAAATTCACTATACTGCTTGAATACTTGCAGTAGACGCTCATAATAGGCATGTACAGTCTCATTTATGTCTTGTGTGGTCCTATCTATCTTTACCCAATCTGTTTCATTTGGAGAGATTTTCCCTTTCAAGAAAGTAATCACCTGGTGATATTTTTTCATTACCTCTTCTGAAGGGGCTCCTGTTTTCTTGTCTCTCGGGTACTCATCACTAGACCAATAAACTGTAATTTAGCATTCTGTCCATAAATCGGCAGGTACAACTATGTCAAATAGACCATCCAAATCCCTCAATAAAACCTTAGAAACTTTCACAAACCTTTCAACTTGCCGGTACCATTCAACTGGTTTTTCTCTTAACTTCGGGAAATCATTAGTAAATGACAAAATATCTTGTCTTGTCCATGGAACATGTACATATCCTCCTCCAGGAACTTCTCTCATTGGGCTCAATCTTTCTACCTTTCTGTTTCTTTCAATAAAAATTCTGAAGTGGTTCGATTTGCCTGTGCTTCCTCCTTTTTCCTCATCCATCTGGCTTTCCATTTGTCTAAATCTGCCCATTTTTGCAAAATGTTCAATTAATTACTTCATCTGTAATTTTCTCCCTGACACATTCATGTTTTCCAAATCCTTAGCACTAAATTCTGCTCTATATGGTTTCTGTAATACCTTTGATTTCCCTATCTCAATACCCATTTTGGAGGCTAGATCTGTCAGTTTCTCATACAATATCTTCGTGTTTCTAATAATACTTCTACAAATAAACAGCAATTCTTCCTCGCTGTAGTTATTTAATCGGTCCAATCCCATATTTCCAGCTATCATCTCTTCCAATTCCACTCTTAATTTGTAAATATCTCAAATCTTTAGCGACTGTTTCAGCTTATCTGTTCCCTGCGCCCATCTTTCTAATTCTTCTGGAGATACTATTGTGGCATTCTTAACTCATGTTGAAGTTTCTAGTCGTATTTCTTTTGAACAACTAGGTGTAACTCTTTTTGGGGTTTCATTTACCTGTCCTCTTATCGGTAAATTCATCAATGATATTACCGAATCGCACTCACTGAATTGATCATCAATTATTATATTTTCTTTTCTAAACTCAATTATAGGTGTGGTCATGACTGGTGGTTTAGGACAGATCGTTTTATCCCCATACAATGGAACAACCAGACCTATGGTCACTGGTATAGTCAGTGCTTCAGGGTGTGTATTCAATTGGGTTATTTTCTGTATTAGTTCTTCTCTATTTTTATCTATTGCTTCTCTTTTTTTCTCCTGAAGTACCCTTCCGTTCATTGGCTCATGTATGACTTGCGGAACCAAAGGTGTTCCCAAAACAGGGGCACTAGGAGTAGTTCTACTGGGTCCTTCTTGGTATGGTGGAGGGTTTTTCGTTAAAATGTCCTCCATGAACTCCTCTTCTGATTCCCCACAACCTGTCATTGTCAAATATCTGGTTTCCTCTGTACACTTGCCTCCCGACTGTTCCTCAGCCATTAGTACAGGATACAGTCCTTCTGTAACCGTTGCTTGTCTCCATTGTTTCATCTGGCTATCTCGTGATTCGCGCATTTGTCTAGGGAAAACTCCTCTGTAACTCCTACTACTTCTAGGTCTGTCGTGCTCAAATGCCTCAGTTTCCCATTCTTCTACAGCCTCATACTGTGTTAATCTAGGTCTGGGCTCTAATTCATTCATTTGCAATTTCAAATTATGTAGTATCCACCCATTTAAAGTGCCATTCTCTGGGAAAGCTAACACTCCATCACTTTTAGTATATTCTATCCAATTCTCTAACCATACACAGGTATGCTAACCTCTTTCCATCATCATAAATGATGCAGGCGTTTTCAGGGGAGGGATAAGAATTCCCTCTCTAGTCTTAATGGGTTTATCCTTCTTAAAATAATTTTTTATCTTCTGCATAAATGACATCTTTCTCTTTTCTCCATACATTTTAGGTGAAGATCTTTTTATATATTCGTCTCTAGCAAATCTTAAATATCTCCTGTCTAGGCGATTCCCTATTAGTGTTGGATCACATTTTCACATACAAACTCCACTGTACAATACTATTACAGCTTCTATTCTGACTCCCAATTAGATTCTCTCTTACACTTGAGGTCTTACCAATCCCAGCGCGGCTTCTATTCTTTCGACCAATCAAACTTGGGCTCACACTATGCGTCCAGAAAATACTAGCGCGGCCTTTCTGTGACGTCAGTATCACTCCTTAATACTAACCCCTCCTTTATAATTTCGAGTCAGTCAGAAAGCCCGCTGCTTCAACCAATCCCTCTATGACGTCAGTACAACTCCAGCAACTGACCCCTCCTTTACAAGGTAACACGAAAAACGTATTTTCTTACAATCTTCATACAAATTTAATGAATGACGACATAGAAACATTTGCTACTCTGTCTGCTCCACTAAACCAAAGAACAGTCGATTTCTTTTACTGCATGTAAACCTTCCCACTTACTCTACTCCTTTGGTATTACCCTTTCTAGGTGAAATAAGACCAAAGTTTCACCAGTGAACTCTTTTGCTATCAATCACTCTCACTTTTTATACGAAAAAATTATCCCTAAGTCAGCACTGCCAGCCCTGCATAGCTTTTCAGTGCTATTCCAACAGACGAGGAACTTCACCGCAGTGTGGCTTCCATTCACCACCTGCTATTCAATATTCCCGGGAATTTCCAGACAACATAAAACAAAATACAAACGAGTTTGTTAATACATAATCAATTACTCAAATGTCGGTCTTTATCACCTAACTAGTTAATAAAAAAACATAGCTCTGCTACCAGAAAAACTGCTCTAGCAGGTTACCAGCTAGAGATACTGACAAACCACATACTCACCTGGGCCCATAAACACACATTCACATAAGTTGGAAGAATACCTCTGGAGTCAATTTGTTGTGATATGCCTCTCAGTTAATTTACCTTAACATTTTCTAATAATATATTTTCTGAATCAAAAGGTACTTTCCTCTGGTCAATGGACCTTTTAGTTAAGCTAGTATAAGGTGAAATTACGTAAATTGAATATTTTAAATAACCACAGACTCGGGAAGAGTT
The DNA here is from genome assembly GCF_964204655.1 of Triturus cristatus. Classification (NCBI taxonomy): domain Eukaryota; kingdom Metazoa; phylum Chordata; class Amphibia; order Caudata; family Salamandridae; genus Triturus; species Triturus cristatus. The sequence goes on along the minus strand of NC_140593.1, from coordinate 1,007,987,460 downwards.
TAAATGTTTATCTAGTTAAATTCATGTGAGCCAAAGCAAAATACAATTCGTACTCAGTCTTCTCCAAGGAAGGAAAATCAATCTATCAATAAGTCAGTAAAATCATCTAAACAATATTATTACAATGACAGTACTTGGAGAGGAAAAAAAATAGAGAGGGCAGTACAATGACATACTACACAGAATTATAATTACCTTGAATGGTGTGGAAAACCAACCCCTTAGCCAAGGAGCTGGAAGGGTCCACTGGGACAGCTCAGGTGACAAATGTTGCAGGACAGGTTTCAGGGACAGGTTAGATGACCTCTTCTAGATCCAACTCCTGTGTCGCACCCCTCTCTGTCACTATCTTCCTCCTCAATAGTTCCACGTTCTTCTTCTAATTCTTTGCCTTATTTCCCTCCTCGATTCTTCCGCGATCTTTTTCTAATTCATTAGATTTTGGCTCTAAGTTCTGTAATTCTGTAAGCTCTCGGTCAGTATCCCGGTCTCTCAGCATCTCAGCAACATGAGCAGCTGCTGCTATCTAACTAACTAAGCTACCTCAATTATACCTTTCTAATGGCATGTACCCCCCTAAACGTTTCAAATTTATGAAACTCCTAATTCTGATTGGACAGGCAAGGGGGGAATGATCATCACACCATGCTAAGTTTTAACAATTTTCTAGTTCATTGTACAGTGGTCTCGCCACGTAATTTATTTTCCCAAGCTTTATTTCCCACCCGCATTTCAAATCTTTATCAATGAAAAGAATACATATAACAGTTGTCTTGTTCATCCTGCAGGATGTCCATCACTTTCCCAGAACATGTTGCGAACGCGGCCTTGTACGGGATCCAAGCATACCCTCATGGCTTCTGACTGGTTTTCACTGCGCCTGCATGAGGAGTCACGTGAAGTATAGACTTTAGCATCGCTCAGAGTCCAAAATACAAACTAATAGAGAGGTCAAAAGGAAACATGTTAAAATCAAAATAAAATTATTTCACTGTATACCACCTATCTCTACTCAAATCCCATTCACTTATAAAAGGTCTCCCTGCAGTAGCATTTAGTAAATAGCATGTTTTAATTTCAGCAAGGCAGATGCTTAGCATGTGAGCGTTCAAGCGGCAATTTCAGAAGCAAGTGCGCAGAAGCAGAAAATTCCCTCCAAGCTTTAGTCCGTCATCCTGTGTAGATGCAGTTGACGCATGCGCCGTGTAAATTCCCACATTAGCAGCCATTTTAAGTTTCACTCTGGTTACTTGTTAGTAAGACACATACGCAAGCTTTCTCTAAGCTAATTATGTGGAATGTGGTCATATTAGTCTTTACAAACATGATTAATACAGTGTTACGAGTTATTTGAGAGGATTGCTTCCGAGCAAGTCTCTTTTATAAGAGTCATTGCTCCATGAACGGCCTGCAACGTCAGTTAATCTGCTGAGGCACATGCAAAGTAGCTGCAATGCCTCTAGAGGCTGTTGGCCACACCTCACTGGGCCGGCGAATGCAGCCAGTGTACATGAATCAAGAGGAGGCTCCCAGCTCATGCCTCCACCCAGAACAGCTGAAACAAGGGAGGCCAATGCCCAATAAAGTACCTGCACAGCGTCACCAGAAGGGGTAGTGACAAGCATAGCTCCCCGTTCCCATGCTGCAACGGAGACCAGGTGGTACCAAAGAACCAGAAACTGACTTTCTCCCTCCCTGAAGAGGAGGAGACAATTGTGTGCCTCCTAGTAGCCACCACTGCAAGAAAGAACAGCAAGCACACAGGAAGCCAGCAGAGGGCACCCTAAAGAGACACTGCCACTGACATCATGAGGCAGAAGACTGACACTGCTCCCTACAGTAAGACAAGTAAGGAGCTGCCTGCCATCTATCCCACACACATACACAGGGCCACCAGCCCTCCCCAGAAACAAGAGGGAAGGAAAGGCCTAGCATGGCCTTAATGCTCAAATGACAGCATCTACACCCTATCTGCACTAGCACTGGCCGGTAGCGGGCCAAAGACTGTACAGGAAGCATTCTCCCCCACACGGCTGTAAGATTGAGTCACTCACAGACCCATTAAAGGCATGAGGGAGTCGCACTTTCCTTAGTGGCGAGCTGCCACCACCGCAAATGAAGAGACACATGTCGCCCATGGAGATCATGAGTTGCACCCGGAATACCTTGCCGAGGAGAAGAAAGGTCTGGAAGAGGCTGCAGACCGGACCCATCAAAGCACACCTGCCTCCACTGCCGCCAACAAAATGGCTGACACATATGCATGAAGACGCCTAGTCCTACAGACAGGACCGGACCTGCTAGTGGTCCAAGACAGGAGAAGATGCACAGTCCAAAGAGCGCAACGGATCTGGCGGGAGGTCCCAGTGAAAATAACTGACAACGCATGGCAGAACACCACATTGCAAGCAAGAACCGAGGAAAATAGAAAGTGTGACACCAAACCTGTCACACTTAAGGACCAGATAACCACAGATGAGAAAGAGCACAAGATCACAGGGTGAAGAGACCGAGGACTCATGCCACTACCGGAGAGTGCCCCCGCAGACACAAGCCAGCCACCGAGGTGGAGTGACATCCCTGGCGGCAGCACAGCAAGAGAACAAAACCTAAGTCTCTATCCCACACTTCCCTGTGTGACAGTCAGTTGCCAAGTATCAGCTGCTTGAGCAGATGGCATCTCTGCTTGAAACCGCACATGCCACTGGAGAAGAACAGCACCAGCAAAGACACCACGCTACATGGCTGCGAAGTCCCTCCTGTCATCCACACTCCAAGTCAGTCATTGCAAGGGTTGTCCAGGTCATCAAATGGCAATTACACAATCATTGCAGTGTGCATCAACCAATACAATGAAGGAGGAACTCATCACCAGGATGGCTCCTTACACCCACAAAGTACTAAGAGATCGAGGCAACCCTGGCAATGGAGAGACCAAGGAGGAACTCCTAATCCACAGAAGACCACAACAACTTCAGAGCCGCTCTGAGGGGAGAGCACGGACCTCCATCGATTCACAGAATCGTGCACGGTGCTCTTATCAAGGTGGCACTGGGAGTACAATTAGGACTATTTACTTGGGAAATACGACGCTATTATCACTGCTCCTCTCGAGACGGATATTTATTTACATAGACGGCGGTCACACTTTTGGAATTCATTCTCAACCTCACACATGCCCTGACGAAGTTCAATTTGAACGAAACGCATTGGCTGAGATTGTGGTTGGACAATTAAATTAAAATAAAGATTTTTTCGAGTACAAACAATTGACCACTTGGTGTGATGTATTAACAAGTAAATTGGTGGTGCACCGCTCCAAACCTCTTCTCAAAACTTCAGAGCCGCCACCAATGCTCACCACCAACTCATCAGGAAAACAAGGAAAAGAGCGAGTGAACACAGAATCTCCACACACGCGCACAACAGCAAAGAAATTTTCAGCATCATCTAGGAGTTTTCCCAACTCACCAGCGAGTCTACTGGCATTCCTCCCTCACAAGACCTTAGCAACAAACTTAGCACCTTCTTCCACCACAAAATCAAGAACATTTATGACAACTTCGATGAAGACAACCAACACCCGAACCCTCACCAGCCACCCCCGACAGCCTGAAGCCAATGATTGACAACTGGACAACCCTCACCACCAAAAACACACTGAAGACAATGAAGTCAATCCACCCCGGGGCCCCTACGGACCCCTGCCCCCACCACATCTTCAACAGAGCCACGAACACCATCGCACCTATGCTCTGCCACACCATCAACCGCTCCCTGGTGAACGCCTCGTTCCCCAACGACTGGAAACACACTGAGATCAACCCCCTCCTGAAGAAGCCCTCGGCGGACCCCACCAACCTCAAAAACTACAGACCCATCTCCCTTCTCCCGTTCCCAGTGAAAGTCATCAAGAAAGCCATCAATAGCCAACTCGCCATCTTCATCAAAGAGCACACTGTCCTCAACTCCTCCCAATCTGGCATCAGAAAAAAACCACAGCACAGAAATCGCCCTCCGAACTGCAACAGACGATATCTGCTCCCTACTGGACAAAGGAGAAACAGTAGCCCTCATCCTCCTCAACCTTTCAGTGGCCTTCGACACAGTCTCTCACCGCACCATAATACGCAGATTCCACAATGCAGGTATCTGGGAAAAGGCCCTTGACTGGATCCACTCCTTCCTCTCCAGCAGAACGCAATGGGTCAGACTCCCTCCTTTCCCCTCCGACCCTACACCAACCACCACGCTCTTCAACGTCTACATCGCTCCGCTTGCCACCATCGTCAGTACCCACCGACTCATCATTGTTTCATACGCAGACGACACCCAACTCATCCTCTCCCTATCCAATGAACCCAATACAGCCAAACACAACTTCCAAGAAGGCATGGAAGCTGTCGCCAAATGGATGAAAAGCAGCTACCTACAACTCAAGACCGACAAAACAGAAGTACTCATCAAGGGCCCAAACACCGACGCCTGGAACGACACCTGGTGGCCCCCCGCCCTCGGAAGACCACCCAGCCCCACGGACCACGCACGCAACCATTATATCATCCTGGAGCTCAAAATGGACAGCCAGATCAACTCCGTTGCATCTTCCTGCTTCCACACCCTCTGCCTAATACGTAAGACCTTCAAATGGATTCCCCTGAAGCACAGAAAGACTGTGACTCTCACCCTCATCACCAGAAGACTCGACTACGGCAACACACTCTACGCCGGAATAAACAAAAACCTCACCGCAAGCTACAAAACATCCAGAACGCCACCGCAAGACTGGTCTTCAACCTGCCAAGACACTGCCATATCTCCCAGTACCTGCGCACACTCCACTGGCTCCCCATCAAGACTAGAAACACCTTCAAGATTCTCACCCACGCACACAACGCCCTCCACGACACCGGACCATTATACCTGAACAGCCGACTCAAATTCCACGCACCCCTAAGAGCCCTATGATCAGCCCAGCTCTCCTACGCCGTGGTCCCTCGCACCAGAAAGACCAGATCGGGAGGACGCTCCTTCTCCTTCCTCGTGGCCAGAGCCTGGAACACCCTACCGCTCCACCTCAGACAGACAACATCACTCGCCATCTTCACAAGAAGCCTCAAGACCTGGCTCTTCGACAGACCCCCTCCTTGATGGACTGGAACCTGCACCCCCCATGCCTTGAGACCCTTATGGGTGAGTAGTCATGCTTAACAAACACCTGATTGATTGATTGATTGATCAAGTATCCAGAGACTGTCTGACACCCCATCTGCACCTGGGTCCTGTTGGCAAACACACCGACCATTGTGTCACCTACCATGGTGGTTGCATGAACAACTCAACCATGATTCTGTCAGTGAACCTGCCCGGACCCCAGGTGACCCACAAGCAGCCCTGCACAGTCAACGCGGTCCCATGGAAACCCAGTGAAAAGGGCCTCAAGGATATTCCTGCACAAAGGTATCCTAGTATGAGAGATGGTCTGGAAGCAGCTCCACTGGCAAGGTACAGAGAAGCACCGGGCATCAGAGGAAAATGTCTCACACATCGTCTACGCCATCCCAGTCCTGGCAATGATTCTTCATGGAGCCAGGATGCCCCAAGAGTATGCTCGGCAGTGGGACTCCATCGACGTTCATGATGCACCAAATCGAACTTATGAAACCAACTTAATCACAGCGAGAGCACACAGGACTGACTATCATTGCCTGAGTGGACACTGATCCAACTGACATGCTGTCAAAGGATCCAAACTTAGGGCCTACTTATGAGTTTCGCAGTCCATAGCATCGATGGACTTGTGGTGACAGCCCCTGGACTGCCAGACTGGGAGCCACCCACTGTATTACAACTACGGTGGTGGGACTGCCAAAGGACCACAGCAACCACCGGGGATCCCTGATCCTGAAGCAGCGCAAAGAAATGTGAGGCTGTAATATGCTTGCAGTGCAGCTGCGACACGACCAAGCATATTACGAGTTTCCTCACTGCGACCCTCTTCATGGCGGGCAGCCCACCATGAAAAGGGTTGTGGTGAGGGAACTAAGGGGGCCCTACAGGTCCCCTGTTGCCTCTTTGCATAGGGGTGCATGCAGGTGGGCATGTGGTGTGTCCCCTGTCTGTATGCACCCCCTGTTCCTGAAAGGAATGAAATGCACAACATTGTGCATTTCGGTCCGTGCAGGAATAGACTGTGGTGCTCCCACAGCAGTGCCTTTCTAAGGCTCTCCTATGAGCCTTGGAAAGGCACCACCGTAGGACCACTGCTGTAAGACAGCCCGACCTGTATTCTAGTTGGAATACGGTGGGTAAGCTGACTATGCGAGTTTGGCACTGGTGTGGCGGCCTGCTGCACCACTGCCAAGCTCATAATCAGGCCCTAACTCTACACAGTGTTTGTGCCCAGTAGTAGCTGGTTAAATTATGGATGCATGTGGAGATGCCTGGGTGCTTCCAAATCCACCTCTCCGCCACTGTCCTGCGAACTGTATCTTGAGACAAAGGTCCTAATTACATGTTTAGCGGTCCTTCGGACTGCCAAACCCATGGTGGTGATGCGGCCACTGCCCACCGGTGGTGCGACCTCACCATTTCGAGTTTGCAGTCGGAATGCCACAGGATCGCCGCAACTGCTGGGGATAATAGATCTGTGGAAGTGGCGCAGTGGTATGAGGCTGCAATATCCTGTGGTGCCGGTGTGGCACAGCCGAGCATATTACGAGTTGCCTCACTGTGACTGTTAGACCTGGCACCTTGGCGTGGGTCTCCCTTCCATTTTTTGCTGTTGCCTCATGTGTTTTTGCTGGTGTTAGATGCTTTGGGCACTGTGCCACTTCTATCCAGTGCCACAGTGCAAGTGCTCCCTATTGTAAATTGATGTATGGATTGGTGATTCCATGATTGGCTGGTTTGGTTTACCTGTCAGACCCTAGTACAGTGCACCAGGAGTGCCCAGGGCTGGTAATCCAAATGCTGCTAGTGGGCCTGCAGCACTGGTTGTGCCACCCACAGAAGCAGCCTGTTAACGTGTGTCTAAGGCTTGCCATTGCAGAGCCTGTGTGCAGTCTGGTACTGCCATGCTGACTGGGCAAGTGCACCCAATTGCCAGTCCTTAAACCTTCCCTTTTCTGCAAATTAGTCACTCCTATGGTAGGCCCAAGGGCAGGGTGCATTGTAAGTATAAGGTAGGACATTCCCTGGTGTGTGTGGCATGTCCTAATAGTGAATTACAGCCATTTTTGTTTTTTACTATTGCAAGGCTACCTGATCCCCATAGGCCAGAATGGGCAGTTTGATTGTTACATCTTATAATCCTAACTGACTCAGGGAACATGGTAGAAATTCGAGTTTAGTAGGCCTTAACTCAGAATGATAAAATACATCGTTTAGTGAAGTTGGTTTTAACATTCTGTGTTTGAAAATACCACTTTTAGAAAGTAGATATTTTCTTGTCTAACCATCCAAACCTGCCTCTGCTAGGTTGTGTATTCCTTGTCTGGAGTTTGAGTGACAAGGGCTGGAGGATTCCAGGAGGCAGGGTGAGTCAGTACAGGGCTGAATAGAGAGATCTGCATCTAGATGGGTGGGAGGGGTTGCACCTGGGACCTGAATAGGGCTGTGTCTTCCCTCCACAATGCTGGCTCCACCTCCTTTGGTGCGTCTGATGTCTCTGCCCTGCACTGTGAAAGGAAAAAAGGAGTCATGTAAACAGAGTGCTCCAGGACTGACCAGAACTGGTTTGGAGTAGGCAAAGGCCTCTCTTCCTTCAGAGAACAAAGAGAAACTGGGTATAAATATTGGGACCCAAATCCAAGAACTTTAGATCACTTTGGGAAACAAGAAGAAACCTTTGCTGAGGAGAGGAACCAGAGAGACTGTGGAGAGACTATCCCTAAGCTTGAGGGATTAGCCTGCAGTGGTTGCCTGACTGCCAGAGAGGCGAAAGGAACGTTGTGTACTTTATTCAACTTGTGAAGGATCTCCAAGGGCTTGAGAAATAGAGCTTGCCTCCTGCTGAAGTCTCAGGGACAACAGACTTCACCCACCAGCTCCCCAAGAGTTCTTTTGAAGTGCCTGCTGTTTTGCGAGGCTTTCTGAGGGACTGCGTGTCGCAAGGAGCTGGAAGCGCGACTCACGAGCGAGAAGCGTGTCGCCGCACTGCCGCTGTCGCTTCACAACGAGAAAGCGCCTCGCATCGCCGGAGAAAAGGATCGACGTCGCATCAGATGCCGCCGCATTACCGGGAAGCGGGTTACAGGGCCTGACGCGACCCAGAAGAACCGCTGAGTCATCGCAGGGACCCTGAAGCGCCTCGCATAGCCGTAGAAGAGGATCGACGTCGCAGCAGATGCCGCCGCATCACCGGGAAGCATGTTGCAGGGACTGTCGAGGCTCGCATTGTTGGCGAATCAACTCGCATCGCCGCAGAAGAGGAACGACGTCGCATCAGATACCGTCACATCATCGGGAAGCGTGTCGCAGGGCCTGTCGCGGCTCGCATCATTGCCGGAGCGTCCCGCACCATCGGAGAAGAGGATCGACGTCGCAGCAGACACCGCCGCATCACCGAGAAGCGTGTAACAGGGCCTGTCATGGTCTGCATCGTGTCACATCAAGAAAAACGCCATGTTTCTTTGCACCGGATCTGCATCGCATCACGGCGTTGCGTGCCGCATCGCCACGGAAGCGCAGTAAGAAACCGATGCATCCCGTCCCCTCATAGAGAAGAACTGACGCATCCCCTACGCAGCAGTAGGGACCCAACGCATCACCGTTCTTGCTTGTAAGGAACCAACGCATCACTTTCCCTGCAACACTTTCGTTGTATTGTGTTACGCATCTTAAGGTACATTGAACTCAAAGTGTCGCATTTTAACATCTAAAGAGAACTTATTTTTTATAAAAAACTTGTGTGGTGTCCATCTGTAGTGTTGTCACTTGGTTACTGTATGTGTTCATAAATGCTTTACACACTGCCTCTGAGATAAGCCTGTCTGCTCGTGCCAAGTTACCAAGGGGTTGAGCAGGGGTTATTTTAGGAGTGTACCCCCTTTCCCTGACTAGACGCAAGGGTCCCTATTTGTCAAAGGTACCTACCTCTGCCAACTAGAGACTCCCGAATCTAACAGTGACTCTATTCATGGCAGTGAGCCCAACATGGTGCATTTCTTCCCGATCCAGGAACCTGCTTCGGTGCACCCACGGTGCTGCATTTCTATGGCTCTTCTTTGAGCCTTAGAAAGGTACCGCTATGGGACCTCCACCGCAGGACCACTCACCAGGATTACACCTGTAATCTGGATGGTGGTCTGACTATGGGTTTGACATTCTCACAGCGGGGCTCTGGCTTGGCGGGCCTCTGCAAGATTGTCAAACATATTCAGGCACTAAGTGTTGTTTTTACCCATTCCCACAGGTTGGACTTTGCTTATTTTTCAATATAGATTGGGAGGAATGTAGTGTCCTGCTGGACACGTTCTAGTGTCTCATCAGGCACTAGTCTACCAGCCACTCCTTTGAGGGATGACCATACACTCCCCACACCCATCCAACAAAGGCATCACCGGTCAGGTGACCATGCCAATAAAAGAGCCTGAGTGCACGTTCTCAAGGCCAGTTCAGTAACTACACCCAATCTGTCTGTGTAAATCATTTTACAAAGTATGTGGGCCTAGAGACGACAACTTTAAAATGGTGATGAGGAGTTCTGGCCATATGCCCTGCCGCCTTGGAGGTGACCTCTGCAGTTAAGGAGGAGATCGGGATCCGTACTGCTGCTGTAGCCTGCACGAGGAAGTGGGCAGGTTGCCCCGAGAAGAGGGTGAACCTTGACTTTGCCCAGAAGGAGAGGACGGAGACTATCCATCCCCAACATCTTTTCTATCAGCCTGTAGAGTGACGGTGTGAAGCAGGCAGCACTATTGGCAGGATGCTGATTGAGAAGGTGCTGTGACCCCCCGAGACCTGGCGGTCCCACGGCATGCAACATCCCTGGCAGGAGAGGTGCCCATAACCTGCCCAAGAGGGCCTCCTTCTATTGCAAGAGGCGAGAGAAGCAATGCACTCCCAACAAGGCATGAGCAGGCACATAACCTCCAGCGAGGCACGTACCTTAGCCACGGCGAAGCATCAGCAGCCGCACCAATTCTCTAAGTGGCCGGCATGAGCCTTGCTTTGGCACGGTGCCTGAGATGGTCACTGCCACGAGAAAGGAGTGCCCCCCTGTTCATTACAGTAGGCAGTGAAAAGGCTGTCTTTCACGGGATAGTGGCAAGTGATGCCTGTGCCTCCTCCTCCTACAAAGGCACCAGGAAGCTGCCCCTCCTGCCTCCAACAAACAGAACAGAAAGAGGGAGCATCTTCCCAACAACAAGATAAAACTGTGGAGTGTGTGGTGCTGCCGGACATGTTCTAGTGTCTAAACAGACACTAGTCTACCAGCCACTCACTGGGCTGGTCACACCCACCCCACACCAATCCAACACAGGCATCACCAGTCAGGTGACTGCAAATAAAATAGACCGAGTGCACGTGCTTGTGGCCAGTTCAGTAACGACACCCACAGTGTCTGTGTTAATCATTTTAATAAGGGCTATATTCACAAGGATCTATCGCCGACTCAACTGCACTTTATCGCAGCCAAAGTTGTGATAAATGTATCGCCCCAATCACAAGCTGGTGTAAACATCCCACAGCACAAGTTTATCCGCGATAGCAGTCGCAAACAACATCGCAACAGATGACCCCCACAACTATGGCTAATGAGATGCAGAGTAGGCGTTCCCGTACCAAAAGCCGCGACAACACCACTCCACAACATTCACAACGAACAGCCAGAACTGCGATAAGAACAGAAAACAAGTGATAAGGTCAGTTAGCACCAGGAAAATAACACCTGCTCTGACCTGGTGCTAAGTCGGAACCACAGCCTGCACCACAAAAGGGAGCCCAGCCCACAGCCACATCTGAAGGGCAACAGATGCCATGGAGCCACTGGTCATGCGACCCGGACTACCAAGAGGGCCACAACACCCACTGCCACCATCCCAGGACACCATACAAGCCCCGGACCACCACAGAGGCAGCGCAGACAAAAACAGCGGACCCCCAGGAAACTCACCAGCCTCACATACCCAACACCTGACAATGTCATTGCCCACTACTGGCTCAAAAGGACAACCAGCGCACGCATCATGACCAACAACGCCCAACAGGCCGATGGCACCAACACAGAGGACAACCAACATCCCACCCCACACAAAGCTGCTGGCTGTGCTGCACCTGTTGGCCCTTGATACTCCCCAACCAACACAGGAGTCACACAGCCAGCCACATCCCAGTCCCTCACACCTGTCCTGGACATCACCATCAGCCTGGTACCCCAGTCCATATAAGTCCAACATAATTCGCAGGATCTGCTTGAGACCAAGCAAGGACCATACGCCTTAGCTGGATGCACGCATGTGTAGTGGGAAATCCACAGCACACATGTCCTACCTGTGCCCCCTGGTGACACAGCACACAATCACTGCAACAGAAAGCACGCGTCTCACATCAATGTGCAGGCAACAACTGAACACCTTGGAACCTCCACCAATGTCGCCTCCAAATTCCCCACCAGTGTGCATGATACCTTCATCCTTCGACAGTCCCATCAACACCCAGCGTTCCCAGGATGGCACCAAGGGAAATGCACAGTCCCTTGGCAAGTACAAAATGAACACCCCACTCACCTCAACTCCACAACCATGCAACTCACAACACTGGCAATGCACACAACACAAAATCACAACCAACTTGCAAAACAACTTGCCAACCCACCAGACATGACAGAACAACTCACAACGGTAACCTGGGCAAGCTGTGAACATGAACCATCAACAGCATGGCTCCTCAGCCACACGATAGCCGAATGTGGGGAGGGGTGGCAACCAGGCATGTGTGAAGGAGGCAGAGCCATGATGGGGAAAGTACACAATGCCAAGAGTGGCGGAGATGTGCTGGACAGACTGCAGCATGCAGAACACACCCATATCCATAAGACACACAATTGATGGACGGAATGCAGAGCAAATCAAAATATTCACCCCCAGTCAAGAGATCTGGGTTAAATCCATCATTCTTTTGCTCACCATGCCACCCCATTTTAGACCTGGTCACAAGCAAGTTAGCCAGAAACCGGTCCCAGGATGCTTGTTTCCGGTCCAGGGAAGACATGGCTTGGCAAATCGGGCTGGACTGTTCCCATGAGGCACAGTGTCAGACTGATTTGCATATGGCCATGTCTGAAATGGGGTGGTGGAGTGAGCTAAAGAATGATGATGGATTAATCACAGACCAGTTGACTGGGGGTGAGTGCTTGCAATGTTCAACACTCCGTCCATCATCCCCTTTGGTTTTGCTTTGTTCGCCCTAAGTTGGCAGGGTATGCCCAGACATGGGTCTCTTGCTCACTTCGCCACTGGATTCAAGCTAGCCTGGCTGATGACGGCTGATTAGCCAGAAACCGGTCCCAGGATACTTGTTTCCGGTCCAGGGAAGACATGGCTTGGCAGTTCGGGCTGGACTGTTCCCATAAGGCACAGGTTCAGACTGATTTGCATATGGCCATGTCTGAACTGGGGTGGCGGAGTAAGCTAAAGAATGATGATAGATTAAACCCAGATCAGTTGACTGGGGGTGAGGTGCTTGCATTGTTCAACACTCCGTCCATCATTCCCTTTGGTTTTGCTTTGTTCGCCCTAAGTTGGCAGGGTATGTCCAGACATGGGTCCCTTGCTCACTTTGCCACTGGATTCAAGCTAGCATGGCTGATGACGGCTGATTATCCAGAAACCGGTCCCAGGATGCTTGTTTCCGGTCCAGGGAAAACATGGCTTAGCAGTTCGGACTGGACTGTTCCCATGAGGCACAGGGTCAGACTGATTTGCATATGGCCATGTCTGAACTGGGGTGGCGGAGTGAACTAAAGAATGATAATGGATTAAACCCAGACCAGTTGACTGGGTGTGAGTGCTTGCAATGTTCAACACTCCGTCCATCATCCCCTTTGGTTTTACACCCATATCCATGGCGACATACACCGCTGGTGTATGGAGTGTATTGGATAGTGAATGCAATCATGTCACCCCAGCCAGTGGGAGAGTTTGTGGAAATGTAGCCTGTTACGTTCCCCCTGTAAACGTGAGTGGAGTGGGATGGCCTGGCGGACGCCAGGCCAGCATAGGGGTGTGAATAAAAGCACGTAGCCCAGGCGTGGTCCTCTTCCGGAATGCCCAACGTCTCTGCCAGGGCGGTGCCTCTCACCAGGCCACGAGGCCAATGCCATCCTCATGAGCGGAGTTGCCTGAGAACCTGTGCGACTGCTGTACCCTGACCCGCTGGACCCCGAAGCCGTCAGGCCCGCCCCTGCGCAGCCAGGCCACACTGATCACCTTCCGACACCAGCATGTGTCAAGGAGGGACCACCAAGTGCCTGCGCAAGCTCCAAACCCGAGAGCCGCGTCCTTGGCAGCCTCTCAGACCATCATGGCCTCCACGACACAGGCCCGCTGTAGTCCTTTCACGTTGACATACTCTACTGCTGCCTCCGGCCTACACCACGGTCATGCAGGTCACACATTTGGGACTGAGTCTTGATTACACGATGGCAGAGTACATATGTTCATTGCAGAGTTTACATCAGTGTACTCCCTTCAACGTGGTGCCACCAACTCTGTACATAGCATTACAACCACACGTGTCTGTGGGCCTATGCAGACTATTGCCCTCAGCCTACGCTGCGCACGAGTAGGTCACAGAATTGGAACTGAACATCAATTTTTCAAAGGCAGATTACATATCTTCGCACGCAAGGAGAGGCGTGGGAGGATGACGCGTTGCTGTCCGGAGGGAATAGGATCATCGTCACGGAGGTGATCGAACACTACTGACAACTGCCCTGTTGCCACTAACTCTTTGCATCACGAGCCAACAACAGGTGTGTGTGGTCCCCTGTTGCCTCCTGCCTTCGTCCTACACTACGGACAAGTAGGCCACACATTTGGAACTCTATATTGATCATACATTGTTCGTGTACGCATGAAAAGGAAGATTCTACTTCGCTGTACTCCCTTTGGTCAGGTGGCAGCAACCATGTGCATTGCATACCAATGACAGGGGGCTGTGGGCCCTTGCTGACCACTGCTCCTGGCCTACACTGCTGTCGGAAAGGTCACACACACCTTGAATTCAGCCTCGATTTATTTATGGAAGACTTTATGTCTTTTTACAGGCCTCATCGGAGACTGCATCCCCTTTCAGCCATGGTGCCAATATGTCTATTTCCCGAGACCCATGGTCCCTTTCTGGTTGAACTTTGGGGCCGACTGACCCCATGGACTTGGGGTTGTCGTCGCCATCATGGCGGTGATACTGACTTTGTGGCGTAAATGAGGCTGTGGCATTCCACTCCACCAATTGCTGCTTCCGGATAACATCAGACCTTTCGCTTCATGCCCTGGAGGACACCTTCCACTGTACTCCGCAACACTCCGCAACATACACCTCGGATATTGATGAGGACCCGCTCAGGTCGCATGGCCCATCTGAGTACACCGCAAGTCACCGTCCCGTGGCAGGGTGCCTGTGCCAGCCGCTGTGCATCTGGGTTCACTAACGGTGCTGGTCATGTCCGGGACCCCTTCTTCTGGGGTATTGGATGTCCTCTGAGGCGATGGCCTTAGTGTCATCAATGCCATGTGTCTGTGGCCTCTGTGCTGTCCGCTGCCTCCGGCCTCAACTGCGGTCCACCAGGGCTAACACATGATATCGACTCCTGACCGGCCCAGACGTCGCATCACGGCAGGAGGCACACGCCACCTCTGCCAGGACAACCTCCAACTGCCATCTGCTAGAGTCGAAACGGTGGTCCTGACAGACCTAAGGAGTTGCAAAACACCTGTTGTGGATGCCATCATCAGACTGATACCCTGCTCAGCACTCCAGGTGCCACTAACTCAGTGCATCACAAGCCATCATTGGTTACTGATTGTGTTTTGTGCTGTGGAGAGGCTGCGCAGCAATGTCATCTCAAGCAGTATGGGAGACCTGGGATGTTGTTGAGGAAGCTGATGCAGGTCTAACACACCCCACTGCATCTGCATCAGGAATATCTCGAAGGGTCACAATCCGAGACTTTTTCTTCACATGAGCGCGCTCATCTCTAGCGCCCCAAACACAGTGCACTGCAACTCACGGACACTTTTGTTTGCATGTTGTGTGTCCTCTGGACTTTCTCCTGCTCCCTCCATGATGCTCTGCAGTTGTCCTTGTAATTCTGGTGTTGTCTGTTCCCGTATTCATAGTGTTCACTGTTGTATTTGTTGCCAGCACCAACAACTCCCTGAGGGCTGGCTTGCACTCACCCCACACACATCCAGCACAGGCATCACTGTACATGTGGCCCTGCCGATAAAGGGGCCGGGCGCACCTGCCCGTAGCCAGTTCAACATGATATCTGCGTGTGTCCCTGTGGTCTTGTTGTATGCATGAGGGCCCTGGGCCCTACTACATTACATTGTACTGTGTACAGCGGATGCAGACATGTCACCGCAGCCAGAGCGTTGGAGCTTTGACATGTAGTTTTGTCGTCACCCACTCAATTCCTGAGGGGAGTGGGCAGGGCCGTCGTAGGCAGAGCCAACTTGGGTGTGTGAATGCTATTTGCGTGCCCCTGGGCGTGGTTCTGTACTATGAATGTGCATCTGCATGTGTCCCTATGGCTGTGTGGGTCTCCTTTGTGGGGTGTGGGTGGTCCCTGAAGTGTAATTGACACCAACGTATGTGATCTAGTTCGCCTTCCATGGGTTTGGACCCCACCCACGCCTGTTCGCCACCTCCTTTTGGCATGCTGACACATGGCAACGGGGTGCCATGTGTGGGTGGGTGAAGTGTCATAAGCCAGCTGTTCTTGCGGATGCTTCCTGCTGTGTGGTCTGTTGTAGGCTCTGTGTCCTCCTCTGAGTAGCTTGGCTGTCCGGGTCCTGGTGGTGGGTTGCATGGGATGTCCATGGTCTGTTGTAGGGTGTTGTTGTCAAAGGTGTGTTGGTCCTCTCCGGCATCACAGATGTGTAGTCTTCTGTGCTCGGCTGGAGATGTTCTGTGCCCCTCTGCAATGTGAAGGTGAGATGCATGTTGACATTGTGTCGACATGTATGTTTTCACATTGTTCTGGCCTTAATGCAGACTGCATGACAAATGACAATGTACATTGTGACTGTTTGTGAGGTGCTGAATTCTGCCACGGGACAGTGTACATTTGGACTACATGACAGATGTGAGGTCATATGCGTACATTTCCATTTCACAGTTTCCTGCTCTGTCAGATGTAGTAGACATGTTTCTGTGCATGTGCGGAGCCAGTTGTGTCCTCTGTTCTGCAGTATCGGCTATGCGCATTGTACCACGTTTCGTCAATGTGGGTGTGCTGTTCTTACTATGTGTGTGTGCTGCAGTGTGCCAAGGGGATCAGGGACATGATCCTGTGTAATTGTGGGTGTGCAGTGTGCTACGCCTCATTGTGCATGTATGCCATTGTGCCCATCTCCCCCCTTTCCCCCCAGTCCCTGTTGGTTACTCTCCCTGTTGATGTTGTGTCAGGTCCTCTTGAGCTGTGTCTGTACTCCCTACTTCTTGCACCGTCTCCACACTGATGAAAGTGGCCTCGGTTTCCTCCAGGTGCTTCTGTGGTTCAGGACGGCCACCTCCTGTCGCCATTGCTGCCTTCCTGTTGGCAGCGGGTTTGTGCGTGGTTTAGGTTGTCACGTCATGCTGGCGCCTCTTGGCCTCCAGGATTGGCCTCCTCGGCACTCCGACTGCATTCCAGGTGGACTGCTTGTGGGTCAGTTGCTGGTAGTGTTCTGTCACCTCTGTGACGCTGGTCTTGTTTTCCTGTGGTCTGCACCCCGTCTTCCTCTCCCTCTTCTCCATGGCCTTCCCCCAACCCTGTTGTTCTTTGCTGGTGGTCTGTGGGGGTTATGGGGTTCACGTTGGCCTCTGCTCTGGGTCAGGGTGCATCCATTATGCTACGTGCCATGGCTTTTTTCTGGTGTGTTGTTTCTGTGGTTTTTATGGTGCATTTTCCCGCCAGACACGTGGTATTTGCAGGCCTGTGGCTGGTTTTCGCTACTTTTTGTTCCGCAATTAGCCTCATCGCATTTTTTTTGCATTTGAATTTCGCAATTGGGTACGGCGTAATTTTCCCGCGATGGGCTGCGATGTTGAGAGTTGCGTTAGGCTACTCTTGTGGTAGTTATCACACGTTCTTGTGAATATATACCTAAGTATTACAGCTTTGTGCGATATGAAAGTGATCTGGGATGCATTTTAGGTGACTTTTTTAGTCTAAATATTAGAGTAGGTAACAAATTACTATTACAATTTAATTTCAGTGTTTTACATTTTGACTAGCTAAGCTTGGGAGAAGGTGCAAATTCGCAGAGCTAATTTAAAGTAAAAGTAGTATAATAACGCAAGTTACGCTAAACAACGTGCCACATTTGCGCTAGTGTTGTATGCCTCCCACACGTGTACACCAAAGATTTACATATACGGAGGAACCGCGTATGTCGAAGAACAGCACCGCCGCATTACCGGGAAGCGGGTTACAGGGCCTGACGCGACCCAGAAGAACCGCTGAGTCATCGCAGGGACCCTGAAGCGCCTCGCATAGCCGTAGAAGAGGATCGACGTCGCAGCAGATGCCGCCGCATCACCGGGAAGCATGTTGCAGGGACTGTCGAGGCTCACATTGTTGGCGAATCAACTCGCATCGCCGCAGAAGAGGAACGACGTCGCATCAGATACCGCCACATCACCGGGAAGCGTGTCGCAGGGCCTGTCGCGGCTCGCATCATTGCCGGAGCGTCCCGCACCATCGGAGAAGAGGATCGACGTCGCAGCAGACACCGCCGCATCACCGAGAAGCGTGGAACAGGGCCTGTCATGGTCTGCATCGTGTCACATCAAGAAAAACGCCATGTTTCTTTGCACCGGATCTGCATCGCATCACGGCGTTGCGTGCCGCATCGCCACGGAAGCGCAGTAAGAAACCGATGCATCCCGTCCCCTCATAGAGAAGAACTGACGCATCCCCTACGCAGCAGTAGGGACCCAACGCATCACCGTTCTTGCTTGTAAGGAACCAACGCATCACTTTCCCTGCAACACTTTCGTTGTATTGTTTTACGCATCTTAAGGTACATTGAACTCAAAGTGTCGCATTTTAACATCTAAAGAGAACTTATTTTTTATAAAAAACTTGTGTGGTGTCCATCTGTAGTGTTGTCACTTGGTTACTGTATGTGTTCACAAATGCTTTACACACTGCCTCTGAGATAAGCCTGTCTGCTCGTGCCAAGTTACCAAGGGGTTGAGCAGGGGTTATTTTAGGAGTGTACCCCCTTTCCCTGACTAGACGCAAGGGTCCCTATTTGTCAAAGGTACCTACCTCTGCCAACTAGAGACTCCCGAATCTAACAGTGACTCTATTCATGGCAGTGAGCCCAACATGGTGCATTTCTTCCCGATCCAGGAACCTGCTTCGGTGCACCCACGGTGCTGCATTTCTATGGCTCTTCTTTGAGCCTTAGAAAGGTACCGCTATGGGACCTCCACCGCAGGACCACTCACCAGGATTACACCTGTAATCTGGATGGTGGTCTGACTATGGGTTTGACATTCTCACAGCGGGGCTCTGGCTTGGCGGGCCTCTGCAAGATTGTCAAACATATTCAGGCACTAAGTGTTGTTTTTACCCATTCCCACAGGTTGGACTTTGCTTATTTTTCAATATAGATTGGGAGGAATGTAGTGTCCTGCTGGACACGTTCTAGTGTCTCATCAGGCACTAGTCTACCAGCCACTCCTTTGAGGGCTGACCATACACTCCCCACACCCATCCAACAAAGGCATCACCGGTCAGGTGACCATGCCAATAAAAGAGCCTGAGTGCACGTTCTCAAGGCCAGTTCAGTAACTACACCCAATCTGTCTGTGTAAATCATTTTACAAAGTATGTGGGCCTAGAGACGACAACTTTAAAATGGTGATGAGGAGTTCTGGCCATATGCCCTGCCGCCTTGGAGGTGACCTCTGCAGTTAAGGAGGAGATCGGGATCCGTACTGCTGCTGTAGCCTGCACGAGGAAGTGGGCAGGTTGCCCCGAGAAGAGGGTGAACCTTGACTTTGCCCAGAAGGAGAGGACGGAGACTATCCATCCCCAACATCTTTTCTATCAGCCTGTAGAGTGACGGTGTGAAGCAGGCAGCACTATTGGCAGGATGCTGATTGAGAAGGTGCTGTGACCCCCGAGACCTGGCGGTCCCACGGCATGCAACATCCCTGGCAGGAGAGGTGCCCATAACCTGCCCAAGAGGGCCTCCTTCTATTGCAAGAGGCGAGAGAAGCAATGCACTCCCAACAAGGCATGAGCAGGCACATAACCTCCAGCGAGGCACGTACCTTAGCCACGGCGAAGCATCAGCAGCCGCACCAATTCTCTAAGTGGCCGGCATGAGCCTTGCTTTGGCACGGTGCCTGAGATGGTCACTGCCACGAGAAAGGAGTGCCCCCCTGTTCATTACAGTAGGCAGTGAAAAGGCTGTCTTTCACGGGATAGTGGCAAGTGATGCCTGTGCCTCCTCCTCCTACAAAGGCACCAGGAAGCTGCCCCTCCTGCCTCCAACAAACAGAACAGAAAGAGGGAGCATCTTCCCAACAACAAGATAAAACTGTGGAGTGTGTGGTGCTGCCGGACATGTTCTAGTGTCTAAACAGACACTAGTCTACCAGCCACTCACTGGGCTGGTCACACCCACCCCACACCAATCCAACACAGGCATCACCAGTCAGGTGACTGCAAATAAAATAGACCGAGTGCACGTGCTTGTGGCCAGTTCAGTAACGACACCCACAGTGTCTGTGTTAATCATTTTAATAAGGGCTATATTCACAAGGATCTATCGCCGACTCAACTGCACTTTATCGCAGCCAAAGTTGTGATAAATGTATCGCCCCAATCACAAGCTGGTGTTAACATCCCACAGCACAAGTTTATCAGCGATAGCAGTCGCAAACAACATCGCAACAGATGACCCCCACAACTATGGCTAATGAGATGCAGAGTAGGCGTTCCCGTACCAAAAGCCGCGACAACACCACTCCACAACATTCACAACGAACAGCCAGAACTGCGATAAGAACACAAAACAAGTGATAAGGTCAGTTAGCACCAGGAAAATAACACCTGCTCTGACCTGGTGCTAAGTCGGAACCACAGCCTGCACCACAAAAGGGAGCCCAGCCCACAGCCACATCTGAAGGGCAACAGATGCCATGGAGCCACTGGTCATGCGACCCGGACTACCAAGAGGGCCACAACACCCACTGCCACCATCCCAGGACACCATACAAGCCCCGGACCACCACAGAGGCAGCGCAGACAAAAACAGCGGACCCCCAGGAAACTCACCAGCCTCACATACCCAACACCTGACAATGTCATTGCCCACTACTGGCTCAAAAGGACAACCAGCGCACGCATCATGACCAACAACGCCCAACAGGCCGATGGCACCAACACAGAGGACAACCAACATCCCACCCCACACAAAGCTGCTGGCTGTGCTGCACCTGTTGGCCCTTGATACTCCCCAACCAACACAGGAGTCACACAGCCAGCCACATCCCAGTCCCTCACACCTGTCCTGGACATCACCATCAGCCTGGTACCCCAGTCCATATAAGTCCAACATAATTCGCAGGATCTGCTTGAGACCAAGCAAGGACCATACGCCTTAGCTGGATGCACGCATGTGTAGTGGGCAATCCACAGCACACATGTCCTACCTGTCCCCCCTGGTGACACAGCACACAATCACTGCAACAGAAAGCACACGTCTCACATCAATGTGCAGGCAACAACTGAACACCTTGGAACCTCCACCAATGTCGCCTCCAAATTCCCCACCAGTGTGCATGATACCTTCATCCTTCGACAGTCCCATCAGCACCCAGCGTTCCCAGGATGGCACCAAGGGAAATGCACAGTCCCTTGGCAAGTTCAAAATGAACACCCCACTCACCTCAACTCCACAACCATGCAACTCACAACACTGGCAATGCACACAACACAAAATCACAACCAACTTGCAAAACAACTTGCCAACCCACCAGACATGACAGAACAACTCACAACAGTAACCTGGGCAAGCTGTGAACATGAACCATCAACAGCATGGCTCCTCAGCCACACGATAGCCGAATGTGGGGAGGGGTGGCAACCAGGCATGTGTGAAGGAGGCAGAGCCATGATGGGGAAAGTACACAATGCCAAGAGTGGCGGAGATGTGCTGGACAGACTGCAGCATGCAGAACACACCCATATCCATAAGACACACAATTGATGGACGGAATGCAGAGCAAATCAAAATATTCACCCCCAGTCAAGAGATCTGGGTTAAATCCATCATTCTTTTGCTCACCATGCCACCCCATTTTAGACCTGGTCACAAGCAAGTTAGCCAGAAACCGGTCCCAGGATGCTTGTTTCCGGTCCAGGGAAGACATGGCTTGGCAAATCGGGCTGGACTGTTCCCATGAGGCACAGTGTCAGACTGATTTGCATATGGCCATGTCTGAAATGGGGTGGTGGAGTGAGCTAAAGAATGATGATGGATTAAACACAGACCAGTTGACTGGGGGTGAGTGCTTGCAATGTTCAACACTCCGTCCATCATCCCCTTTGGTTTTGCTTTGTTCGCCCTAAGTTGGCAGGGTATGCCCAGACATGGGTCTCTTGCTCACTTCGCCACTGGATTCAAGCTAGCCTGGCTGATGACGGCTGATTAGCCAGAAACCGGTCCCAGGATACTTGTTTCCGGTCCAGGGAAGACATGGCTTGGCAGTTCGGGCTGGACTGTTCCCATAAGGCACAGGTTCAGACTGATTTGCATATGGCCATGTCTGAACTGGGGTGGCGGAGTAAGCTAAAGAATGATGATAGATTAAACCCAGATCAGTTGACTGGGGGTGAGGTGCTTGCATTGTTCAACACTCCGTCCATCATTCCCTTTGGTTTTGCTTTGTTCGCCCTAAGTTGGCAGGGTATGTCCAGACATGGGTCCCTTGCTCACTTTGCCACTGGATTCAAGCTAGCATGGCTGATGACGGCTGATTATCCAGAAACCGGTCCCAGGATGCTTGTTTCCGGTCCAGGGAAAACATGGCTTAGCAGTTCGGACTGGACTGTTCCCATGAGGCACAGGGTCAGACTGATTTGCATATGGCCATGTCTGAACTGGGGTGGCGGAGTGAACTAAAGAATGATAATGGATTAAACCCAGACCAGTTGACTGGGTGTGAGTGCTTGCAATGTTCAACACTCCGTCCATCATCCCCTTTGGTTTTACACCCATATCCATGGCGACATACACCGCTGGTGTATGGAGTGTATTGGATAGTGAATGCAATCATGTCACCCCAGCCAGTGGGAGAGTTTGTGGAAATGTAGCCTGTTACGTTCCCCCTGTAAACGTGAGTGGAGTGGGATGGCCTGGCGGACGCCAGGCCAGCATAGGGGTGTGAATAAAAGCACGTAGCCCAGGCGTGGTCCTCTTCCGGAATGCCCAACGTCTCTGCCAGGGCGGTGCCTCTCACCAGGCCACGAGGCCAATGCCATCCTCATGAGCGGAGTTGCCTGAGAACCTGTGCGACTGCTGTACCCTGACCCGCTGGACCCCGAAGCCGTCAGGCCCGCCCCTGCGCAGCCAGGCCACACTGATCACCTTCCGACACCAGCATGTGTCAAGGAGGGACCACCAAGTGCCTGCGCAAGCTCCAAACCCGAGAGCCGCGTCCTTGGCAGCCTCTCAGACCATCATGGCCTCCATGACACAGGCCCGCTGTAGTCCTTTCACGTTGACATACTCTACTGCTGCCTCCGGCCTACACCACGGTCATGCAGGTCACACATTTGGGACTGAGTCTTGATTACACGATGGCAGAGTACATATGTTCATTGCAGAGTTTACATCAGTGTACTCCCTTCAACGTGGTGCCACCAACTCTGTACATAGCATTACAACCACACGTGTCTGTGGGCCTATGCGGACTATTGCCCTCAGCCTACGCTGCGCACGAGTAGGTCACAGAATTGGAACTGAACATCAATTTTTCAAAGGCAGATTACATATCTTCGCTCGCAAGGAGAGGCGTGGGAGGATGACGCGTTGCTGTCCGGAGGGAATAGGATCATCGTCACGGAGGTGATCGAACACTACTGACAACTGCCCTGTTGCCACTAACTCTTTGCATCACGAGCCAACGACAGGTGTGTGTGGTCCCCTGTTGCCTCCCGCCTTCGTCCTACACTACGGACAAGTAGGCCACACATTTGGAACTCTATATTGATCATACATTGTCCGTGTACGCATGAAAAGGAAGATTCTACTTCGCTGTACTCCCTTTGGTCAGGTGGCAGCAACCATGTGCATTGCATACCAATGACAGGGGGCTGTGGGCCCTTGCTGACCACTGCTCCTGGCCTACACTGCTGTCGGAAAGGTCACACACACCTTGAATTCAGCCTCGATTTATTTATGGAAGACTTTATGTCTTTTTACAGGCCTCATCGGAGACTGCATCCCCTTTCAGCCATGGTGCCAATATGTCTATTTCCCGAGACCCATGGTCCCTTTCTGGTTGAACTTTGGGACGGACTGACCCCATGGACTTGGGGTTGTCGTCGCCATCATGGCGGTGATACTGACTTTGTGGCGTAAATGAGGCTGTGGCATTCCACTCCACCAATTGCTGCTTCCGGATAACATCAGACCTTTCGCTTCATGCCCTGGAGGACACCTTCCACTGTACTCCGCAACACTCCGCAACATACACCTCGGATATTGATGAGGACCCGCTCAGGTCGCATGGCCCATCTGAGTACACCGCAAGTCACCGTCCCGTGGCAGGGTGCCTGTGCCAGCCGCTGTGCATCTGGGTTCACTAACGGTGCTGGTCATGTCCGGGACCCCTTCTTCTGGGGTATTGGATGTCCTCTGAGGCGATGGCCTTAGTGTCATCAATGCCATGTGTCTGTGGCCTCTGTGCTGTCCGCTGCCTCCGGCCTCAACTGCGGTCCACCAGGGCTAACACATGATATCGACTCCTGACCGGCCCAGACGTCGCATCACCGCAGGAGGCACACGCCACCTCTGCCAGGACAACCTCCAACTGCCATCTGCTAGAGTCGAAACGGTGGTCCTGACCTAAGGAGTTGCAAAACACCTGTTGTGGATGCCATCATCAGACTGATACCCTGCTCAGCACTCCAGGTGCCACTAACTCAGTGCATCACAAGCCATCATTGGTTACTGATTGTGTTTTGTGCTGTGGAGAGGCTGCGCAGCAATGTCGTCTCAAGCAGTATGGGAGACCTGGGATGTTGTTGAGGAAGCTGATGCAGGTCTAACACACCCCACTGCATCTGCATCAGGAATATCTCGAAGGGTCACAATCCGAGACTTTTTCTTCACATGAGCGCGCTCATCTCTAGCGCCCCAAACACAGTGCACTGCAACTCACGGACACTTTTGTTTGCATGTTGTGTGTCCTCTGGACTTTCTCCTGCTCCCTCCATGATGCTCTGCAGTTGTCCTTGTAATTCTGGTGTTGTCTGTTCCCGTATTCATAGTGTTCACTGTTGTATTTGTTGCCAGCACCAACAACTCCCTGAGGGCTGGCTTGCACTCACCCCACACACATCCAGCACAGGCATCACTGTACATGTGGCCCTGCCGATAAAGGGGCCGGGCGCACCTGCCCGTAGCCAGTTCAACATGATATCTGCGTGTGTCCCTGTGGTCTTGTTGTATGCATGAGGGCCCTGGGCCCTACTACATTACATTGTACTGTGTACAGCGGATGCAGACATGTCACCGCAGCCAGAGCGTTGGAGCTTTGACATGTAGTTTTGTCGTCACCCACTCAATTCCTGAGGGGAGTGGGCAGGGCCGTCGTAGGCAGAGCCAACTTGGGTGTGTGAATGCTATTTGCGTGCCCCTGGGCGTGGTTCTGTACTATGAATGTGCATCTGCATGTGTCCCTATGGCTGTGTGGGTCTCCTTTGTGGGGTGTGGGTGGTCCCTGAAGTGTAATGGACACCAACGTATGTGATCTAGTTCGTCTTCCATGGGTTTGGACCCCACCCACGCCTGTTCGCCACCTCCTTTTGGCATGCTGACACATGGCAACGGGGTGCCATGTGTGGGTGGGTGAAGTGTCATAAGCCAGCTGTTCTTGCGGATGCTTCCTGCTGTGTGGTCTGTTGTAGGCTCTGTGTCCTCCTCTGAGTAGCTTGGCTGTCCGGGTCCTGGTGGTGGGTTGCATGGGATGTCCATGGTCTGTTGTAGGGTGTTGTTGTCAAAGGTGTGTTGGTCCTCTCCGGCATCACAGATGTGTAGTCTTCTGTGCTCGGCTGGAGATGTTCTGTGCCCCTCTGCAATGTGAAGGTGAGATGCATGTTGACATTGTGTCGACATGTATGTTTTCACATTGTTCTGGCCTTAATGCAGACTGCATGACAAATGACAATGTACATTGTGACTGTTTGTGAGGTGCTGAATTCTGCCACGGGACAGTGTACATTTGGACTACATGACAGATGTGAGGTCATATGCGTACATTTCCATTTCACAGTTTCCTGCTCTGTCAGATGTAGTAGACATGTTTCTGTGCATGTGCGGAGCCAGTTGTGTCCTCTGTTCTGCAGTATCGGCTATGCGCATTGTACCACGTTTCCTCAATGTGGGTGTGCTGTTCTTACTATGTGTGTGTGCTGCAGTGTGCCAAGGGGATCAGGGACATGATCCTGTGTAATTGTGGGTGTGCAGTGTGCTACGCCTCATTGTGCATGTATGCCATTGTGCCCATCTCCCCCCTTTCCCCCCAGTCCCTGTTGGTTACTCTCCCTGTTGATGTTGTGTCAGGTCCTCTTGAGCTGTGTCTGTACTCCCTACTTCTTGCACCGTCTCCACACTGATGAAAGTGGCCTCGGTTTCCTCCAGGTCCTTCTGTGGTTCAGGACGGCCACCTCCTGTCGCCATTGCTGCCTTCCTGTTGGCAGCGGGTTTGTGCGTGGTTTAGGTTGTCACGTCATGCTGGCGCCTCTTGGCCTCCAGGATTGGCCTCCTCGGCACTCCGACTGCATTCCAGGTGGACTGCTTGTGGGTCAGTTGCTGGTAGTGTTCTGTCACCTCTGTGACGCTGGTCTTGTTTTCCTGTGGTCTGCACCCCGTCTTCCTCTCCCTCTTCTCCATGGCCTTCCCCCAACCCTGTTGTTCTTTGCTGGTGGTCTGTGGGGGTTATGGGGTTCACGTTGGCCTCTGCTCTGGGTCAGGGTGCATCCATTATGCTACGTGCCATGGCTTTTTTCTGGTGTGTTGTTTCTGTGGTTTTTATGGTGCATTTTCCCGCCAGACACGTGGTATTTGCAGGCCTGTGGCTGGTTTTCGCTACTTTTTGTTCCGCAATTAGCCTCATCGCATTTTTTTTGCATTTGAATTTCGCATTTGGGTACGGTGTAATTTTCCCGCGATGGGCTGCGATGTTGAGAGTTGCGTTAGGCTACTCTTGTGGTAGTTATCACACGTTCTTGTGAATATATACCTAAGTATTACAGCTTTGTGCGATATGAAAGTGATCTGGGATGCATTTTAGGTGACTTTTTTAGTCTAAATATTAGAGTAGGTAACAAATTACTATTACAATTTCATTTCAGTGTTTTACATTTTGACTAGCTAAGCTTGGGAGAAGGTGCAAATTCGCAGAGCTAATTTAAAGTAAAAGTAGTATAATAACGCAAGTTACGCTAAACAACGTGCCACATTTGCGCTAGTGTTGTATGCCTCCCACGCGTGTACACCAAAGATTTACATATACGGAGGAACCGCGTATGTCGAAGAACAGCACCGAGAAACCATGGTTATATAAATGTAAATGTATGTGTCTTGCGCACTGCTGCCCTGAGGCGTCGTGGCGCTGTAGACCTCTGGGGAACCCGTCCTGGCTATCCCTGTGAGATGGTCCCTCCTGGATATCTCCAAGGTGAAACCAGGCATCCCCGGCGAATGTGGGGGACCGTTGTGGAGATGAGGCAAGCTAATGCCCAGAGTTGCCGAGTGTGATCCCTGGTTAGAGTAGGCACCGAGGCGAGATATATATGCTGACGAAGCTCTAGATTAATGAATTCTCGAACGTAAACCTTTGGATTTGCTGTTTAAATGCAGCTCGTCTACAGTATGTGTCACGGCCCACACGCTGAATAGTATTTTATTGCATAGTGATTGCATTTGTATAGCGCTTCAAAGCCGTATTCATTTCCTTCGCGGCTAGAAATCACGACTCGAAGAGCACGCCATCAGTTTATTTCTCTTTCAGCAAGTTTTACTTCAGTGCAGGCACAGTATCTGCCTATCTGGCTCTCTCTGCTCCCCTAAAGGCAAACGCGCCCTGTCTCAGAGATCCGGCGCCTGCTGTGCGGAAAGTATTCCTTCCGAGAGAGCGCGCGCTCACGCCTCATCACTTGACGTAGGCGCGGAAGAGATGGAAATGTTAGATCCCTCTGGAAGCGCACCATGGGGATGAAAGCTACCTGCGGGGTGGAACTTGGTCCCTAATCACGGCTTGTTACAGGGATTGCGTGGAACCGTTTGTTAGTTCCATATAAATTAGAAATTGCCTCTATACACGTTTACCTGAAGGAAACATTTTCTGTTTACCACTTGATTATCCGTATGGGCACCTGTCAAGCTTGTTAACCAAATTTATTTTTGGTATTTGCAGAGGTTCCTCATGCCACTCGCAAGCCGCGTCAGAGAGGTTGGCATACCAAAAGGAACTCTGTTTTGGAAGAGGTGACCACAATATCTCACCTGCAAGACATCGTCAAACCACCCGGAAGTAGCTGTAAGAGGTTTGAATATACATCTGCTTGCAGAATACACCAGGATGACGGATGCTATAACGCCAAGCGCTGCCTTCATGGCTCGAGAACCAGGTAGTTGCACCGATGTCCACAGAGGTGGTAAGGTAATGATGCCTCGGTTTAGAGGAAAATCAACAAAAAAAATAAATAATAAATTGTGTATTTCACTGAAACACAATAGTCAAGTTTCTAAAGTATAAGACATCAGCAGACACTAGATAACCAGGTGGAAGGCTTCCTGGAGCAGACCCTGGTGACAAACTGCTTCTCATTCTAATGTTCTGGTAAACCTAGCATCTTCATGTGGACAAGAGACCAGAGTCACAAGTCTTTCGACCAGTGCAACAGGTGAAAGTGATACATTGCTCACCAACAGTGCTAGACGTCTAGGATCTTGGGGAGCACCAGAGTGGTACTCCATTCAGCATGGGCGACAATCGTACCCATGACCAGGCCATGACTCAATTAAGAGAGGGTAGTAGCGGATTCTCCTTGTGCGGTTCGTTCAGGTACATCTTACCTGAACCCCAATGGGTTTACATCTGACGAGGACCTCCCAATCCCCCTGACTGAATGCAGAGCATGCTTGATTGTGGTAGGTACATTTGAGGTGATGTACCTATGTAGGGGGAAACCCATGTGTATGTGTAGCACCTAAAGTTGTAGGGTGAGCCATAGGGTTAATGGTAGCCAGAGTTAGATGTCTCTCCTTTTTCGGCATGGCCCTAGAGACACCGTGGACAAAATCTGAGGCCTGAAAACAATTGCTGGAGCGCACCTTGCGTAGAAAGAAATAATTAATACGCAGAAAGGGAAGGTAGCAATGTTATCTTCAAATTATTGGCATGGAGCTGAGGCCACCCAAAAGAATAATGCATGTGTGCCTGAATCCTGAATTTCCATGCCTGCTTCTGTGTTCGGTGATGGTGAAGGGCTAGTGTGCTTGAACATTGCATTTCCGCATACTGCTTCTGTGTTCGGTGATGGTGAAGGGCTAGTGTGCCTGAACCCTGCATTGTCGCATCCTGCTTCTGTGTTCGGTGATGGTGAAGGGCTAGTGTGGTTGAACATTGCATTTCCGCATACTGCTTCTGTGTTCGGTTATGGTGAAGGGCCAGTGTGCATGAACCCTGCATTGTCGCATCCTGCTAGTGTGCCTCAACCCTGTAGTGCAGCAGCCTGCTTCTGTGCTCAGTGATGGTGACGGGCCAGTGTGCCTGAATCCTGAATTTCCACATCTTGCTTCTGTGTTCGGTGATGGTGTAGGGCTAGTGTGCTTGAACATTGCATTTCCGCATACTGCTTCTGTGTTCGGTGATGGTGAAGGGTGGGTGTGCCTGAACCTAGCATTGCTCAATCTCACTTCTGAACCTGAGGACCGTGAGAGGTCCGTGCACCTGAACCTTGCTTCACTGCATCCTATAGTTGCCCCTTAAGACTGTAGAAGGCCGTTTATCTGAACCCTGCATTGTCGCATCCTGCTTCACTTCTCACTGATGGTGAAGGGCTAGTGTTCCTGAATCCTGCATTGCCACATCCTACTTTGGGGGTCAGTGATGGTGGAGGGCTAGTGTGCCTGAACCCTGCATTGCCGCATCCTACTTCGGTGCTCAGTGATGGTGGAGGGCTAGTGTGCCTGAACCCTGCATTGCCGCATCCTACTTTGGGGGTCAGTGATGGTGGAGGGCTAGTGTGCCTGAACCCTGCATTGCCGCATCCTACTTCGGTGCTCAGTGATGGTGGAGGGCTAGTGTGCCTGAACCCTGCATTGCCGCATCCTACTTCGGTGCTCAGTGATGGTGGAGGGCTAGTGTGCCTGAACCCTGCATTTTCACAGCCTGCTTATGTGCTTGGTGATGGTGAAGGGCTAGTGTGCTTGAACCTTGCATTTCCATAGCCTGATTCTGTGCTCGGTGATGGTGAAGGGCTACTGTGCCTGAACCCTGCATTGTCGCATCCTGCTTTGGTGCTCAGTGATGGTGAAGGAATGGTGAAGGGCTACTGTGCCTGAATACTCCATCGTTGCATCCTGCTTCAGTGGTGGTGAAGGGCTAGTGTGCCTGAACCCTGCATTGTCGCATCCTGCTAGTGTATCTAAACCCTGTAGTGCAGCATCCTGCTTCAGTGCTCAGTGACGGTGGAGGGCTTGTGTCCCTGAATCCTGAATTTCCATGCCTGCTTCTGTGCTCGGTGATGGTGAAGGGCTAGTGTGCTTGAACCTTGCATTTCCGCATCCTGCTTCAGTGCTCAGTGATGATGAAGGAAGGGTGCGCCTGAACACTCCATTGCCGCATCCTGATTCTGTGTTCAGTGATGGTGAAGGGCTAGTGTGCTTGAACCTTGCATTGCCGCATCCTGATTCTGTGTTCAGTGATGATGAAGGAAGGGTGTGCTTGAACCTTGCATTGCCGCATCCTGCTTCAGTGCTCAGTGATGATGAAGGAAGGGTGTGCTTGAACCTTGCATTGCCGCATCCTGCTTCAGTGCTCAGTGATGATGAAGGAAGGGTGCGCCTGAACACTCCATTGCCGCATCCTGATTCTGTGTTCAGTGATGGTGAAGGGCTAGTGTGCTTGAACCTTGCATTGCCGCATCCTGATTCTGTGTTCAGTGATGATGAAGGAAGGGTGTGCTTGAACCTTGCATTGCCGCATCCTGCTTCAGTGCTCAGTGATGATGAAGGAAGGGTGTGCTTGAACCTTGCATTGCCGCATCCTGCTTCAGTGCTCAGTGATGATGAAGGAAGGGTGCGCCTGAACACTCCATTGCCGCATCCTGATTCTGTGTTCAGTGATGGTGAAGGGCTAGTGTGCTTGAACCTTGCATTGCCGCATCCTGCTTCTGTGCTCAGTGATGATGAAGGAAGGGTGCACCTGAACACTCCATTGCCGCATCCTGATTCTGTGTTCAGTGATGATGAAGGAAGGGTGTGCTTGAACCTTGCATTGCCGCATCCTGCTTCAGTGCTCAGTGATGATGAAGGAAGGGTGCGCCTGAACACTCCATTGCCGCATCCTGATTCTGTGTTCAGTGATGGTGAAGGGCTAGTGTGCTTGAACCTTGCATTGCCGCATCCTGCTTCAGTGCTCAGTGATGGTGAAGGAAGGGTGTGCCTGAACACGCCATTGCCGCATCCTGATTCTGTGCTCGGTGATGGTGAAGGGCTAGTGTGCTTGAACCTTGCATTGCCGCATCCTGCTTCAGTGCTCGGTGATGGTGAAGGGCTAGTGTGCTTGAACCTAGCATTTCCACATCCTGCTTCTGTGCTCGGTGATGGTGAAGGGCTAGTGTGCTTGACCCTTGCATTTCCGCATCCTGCCTCTGTGTTCGGTGATGGTGAAGGGCTGGTGAAGGTCTTGTCTGCCTGAACACTCCATCGTTGCATCCTGCTTCTGTGCTCAGTGATGGTGAGGGGCCAGTGTGCCTGGACCATGAATTGCCGCATCCTGCTTCTGTGTTCAGTGATGGTGAAGGGCTAGTGTGCTTGAACCTTGCATTTCCGCATCCTGCTTCTGTGCTCGGTGATGGTGAAGGGCCAGTGTGCCTGGACCATGAATTGCTGCATCCTGCATCTGTGTTTGGTGATGGTGAAGGGC
The DNA here is from genome assembly GCF_964204655.1 of Triturus cristatus. NCBI lineage: Eukaryota > Metazoa > Chordata > Amphibia > Caudata > Salamandridae > Triturus > Triturus cristatus. The sequence continues at coordinate 1,007,955,843 of NC_140593.1, read as the reverse complement.
TAGTGTGCTTGAACCTTGCATTGCCGCATCCTGCTTCAGTGCTCAGTGATGGTGAAGGAAGGGTGTGCCTGAACACTCCATTGCCGCATCCTGATTCTGTGTTCGGTGAGGGTGAAGAACTGGTGTGCCTGGCACTCCATTGTTGCATCCTGCTTCGGTGCCCGGTGACCCTTAGAAGCTTTGCCCAAGATGATAAGTCTTTGTGCCTGAACCCTCCATTACCATATTCTGCCCAATGATTGTGGGTGGCTTGGGCACCAGATTCATGCATCGCTGCACAACCTCTTTAAGCAGCTGACAACTGTGCAGTGCCCATGTGCCCGATCTTCAAGCACCGCATCATTTCTTCAGGCAACTAATGATTGAGCATAGCTCATGTGTCCAGACTTTAATGAACCACGTCATTTCTTCAATTGAGTGTTGCACCTGGGAGGCTGTGCACTTATAACCTGCAGGCGCTGCTCTCTGTTCCCTCCATCTATGGATGCCTGGGTCCTTTGGCAGGCTTGTATATTGACTATGTCTTTGCCTGTCCCCACAGGACTCGGAACTGTGACTATTGAAACCTGCGCCTCGAGGATATGGAACAGGTTGGTGAAGCACTAGTTTCCTGGTGAGCTGGCGAATACTTTATTCAGTGGAAGTACAAATATGAAGGGACAATTTACAGATAACTAAAAAACCCTACATTCCTCCTAGAGATTTTGCAAGAAGAGACATGCGCAGGCTACCATTGAGTGCAGTGTGCTGAAGAAGCCGGAGACTTGGCAGCAAGGGGAGTCTTTACCATTGAACCTAATACTGCTCCAAGGCTTGACACGAGCAACTGCAGGACTGGCACAGGGGGCTGAGAAGAAAACCCTGGCCCAGAGTTACTAAAATGTCATGCATCGCAGCAAGACAACTTGCTGCACTGCGTCAAGTGGATCAGGCATATTTACTGAGATATGGAGCATTCCCGCTCTCTCCCTACGCTGGCGCACGGGGTGCTAGCGAGCGTCAACACTGGCCCCCGTGTACAATGGCGTAAGGGGGGCCTGCGTTACAGGCAGGATTGTTGTTGGGAGGAAGGGACGACTTCCTGCACAAAACAATCCTCAGAAGCATTTTCCTTAGAATGATGAAATAATGAGGAGAAATACACATATTTTTCCTCGTACCCCCCTGCTGGGAAGGCATAGGATTTTGACGCATTTACAGATTTACTAATATTAGTAAATCTTGGGATGTGCCAAAATCTATGGGTGGGTGCATTAGAGCACCCACACTCCACCCATGATCCGCCTTCCCAAATCAGAGTAATGCAAGGCAAAGATTTACTCTGCCTTGCATTACTCTGGATTTACTCAACCATGCAAGGTGCTTAGTAAATATCACTTAAGCCCTGCATTGCCTTGCGCTGCCTTCTGTGAATCCAGCCCCCTGTGTGTGAATGCCTTGGCATGACGGATTGAGAAAAATGCAGAGTGGCATGGTTGGGGTGGCAGCTTCAGGAAGGCAGAATGGTCACGTGCATGCCAGTCAACTGATCTGATGCCATAAGTGTGACTTTCACCTAATTCTTTTTTTCCAATCATTTTTTAAGTTATATTTATTGGTTTTTTTTAACAGAACAATTGGGATTTGTCACCGACAGCGTCTCGGAGTGAAGAATAAGCACTAGTATAAACCAGACATTGTGTACTTAGTAATTCGCTTCCCTTTTCCAATCGGGTTTAAACCCCACTAACCTCCTTTTCACCCTTAACAGCTCTGAAGCTTATTATGTCCTGTACAGCTAGACTCATTCCTCTATACGGTTCAGTTTTTTCAATTATGAGTACTAAGCATGATGGAACTTGTAGGCCCATTCTTGCAACAGGGGAAGTAAAACAGAATGTCCCCGAGACTTTGGGGTTGTCAGTTGCTGAAAACGAGGACTGTGTAATAGTGACACTTATGATGTGGGACTAATCGACAGAAATTGATGTGCCCCCCCCACCATAGCTGTTAGGGAATGGGAGACACGCCAGGTTTTCAGGATATCCTCAATCAATCAGGGGTTTGTAAAGCGCGCTACTCACCCGTGAGAGTCTCAAGGCGCTTGGCGGGGGGGAAGCGGCTCTGGATCTGTCAAAGAGCCAGGTCTTGAGGTCCTTCCTGAAGGTGAGCAGGGTCGGGGAGCATCTGATGTTCACAGGGAGCTCATTCCAGGTCTTAGCTGTGATGTAGGAGAAAGCTTTCCCTCCGGTTCTGTTCCTGCGGATGCGGGGGACTTCTGCCAGGGCGAGGTCGCGGAGTAGTGGTTCCTCTCGGGTACGTGGAAGCATACTCTATCGTTGAGGTATTTGGGTCCGATGTTGTTGAGGGACTTGTAGGTATGGGTGAGGAGTTTAAAGGTGACCCTCTTCTCGACGGGGAGCCAGTGGAGGCCTCGTAGGTGTTGGGTCATGTGCTCGTGACGTGGTGTCCCGAGGCCGAGTCTGGCTGCGGCGTTCTGCATGGTTTGGAGTTTGTGTAGAAGATTCCTGTTGATTCTGGCATAGAGGGCGTTGCCGTAGTCCAGTCTGCTGGTTATGAGTGCGTGGGTGATGGTTCTTCTGCAGTCGGGGGGATCCATTTGAAGGTCTTACGGAGGATGCGAAGGCAGTTTAAATTAAATTTATGTGCAGTGCATCTGAACAGAAATAATTTCAATAGTTTGCAGTTATCATAAAAACCTATAGTGGATCTAGTCACTGACCTCATTTAGGGGTAACCAGGGGCAGGAGATGTAACCCTGGCGCTGCCTTTGCTAACCCTCGCCTCAAGTCCATGAAGCCAGAAACAAGAACAGGAACCAAGGCTCTAGCCGCTCTGTTACTTTCTTTAGCCAATAGCAACACAGCAGCAAAATGGCTACTGCTGAGTGGCTGAGAGAGGGACAAGGGGTCAACACTTTGATCTGTGAGGGCCCTCCCTTGACCTCTGCTGTGTTCATGATTTGAGTTGACATCACTGGACCTGGGTTGGACAGTCGTTTGGCAGGAGAACATTCTGTTAGGCCCCTCTCCGACTCTTTGTGCCCCACCACCCCCCACATACCCACGCATTTCTAATTTGAAGCATACAGGGACATCTTAAGGATCTTAGGGGCCCTTTGCCAAACGTATTTTTGGGGCCCCTGTTTGGAACAGCTTTGAATTTATAATACAATTTCAGCTTTTTCATGTTGTCTTTGATTAGGTCACTGACACTGCACGGGCCACTAGTCCAAATTCTAAATGTGTTTCCATCTAATATACAGGGATAGTGATGTGTTTTTTCAACATTGCACTATAGCTGCAGCTCACTAATATTATGGCAAATAATCTCTGTGAGTCAATGTCATTTCTCAAATGTGAGGTCCTGTTTCGATCTAAAAGGACATTTTTTGTATGGATGTTGCATGATGTTGAAACAAACTCAACATATCTCTGCATGATGATGTCTATAAAAGACACCCACTCATTGCCTTTGTTAAAAATAAACTAAAAGAAAGGCGTCCTGTCAGCGCAGTGTGCTTTTCTGAACCCTTACCGTGGTCCGACAGCGTGGTGTAGAGTTTGCTGTCTTTGGCGCTCCCTCCCTCCCGCTGCTGCGCTTCTCATCGCGTGGCCGCTGTGCGGAGTAGGAGGGGGACAGGACTACAGTTCCCAGCCTCCCCGGCCCCAACATCCCTGAAGCTGTGCCAGGAGGCGCTTTAAAAATTGAAATCACTCCCGGTGGAGCGGGCGTCCTGTCAGCGCAGTGTGCTTTTCTGAACCCTTACCGTGGTCCGACAGCGTGGTGTAGAGTTTGCTGTCTTTGGCGCTCCCTCCCTCCCGCTGCCACGCTTCTCATCGCGTGGCCGCTGTGCGGAGTAGGAGGGGGACAGGACTACAGTTCCCAGTCTCCCCGGCCCCAACATCCCGGAAGCTGCGCCAGGAGGCGCTTTAAAAATTGAAATCACTTCCGGTGGAGCGGGCGTCCTGTCAGCGCAGTGTGCTTTTCTGAACCCTTATCGTGGTCCGACAGCGTGGTGTAGAGTTTGCTGTCTTTGGCGCTCCCTCCCTCCCGCTGCCGCGCTTCTCATCGCGTGGCCGCTGTGCGGAGTAGGAGGGGGACAGGACTACAGTTCCCAGCCTCCCCGGCCCCAACATCCCGGAAGCTGCGCCAGGAGGCGCTTTAAAAATTGAAATCACTCCCCGCATCGCGGTCTCGCGCGCGGTCTCAGCCGGGCTAAGCCCGGGCCCTCTGTGGCCCTCAGAGGCCAGAAGGAGGTCGGGCTGGGCCTACTCTCTTGACTCTGGACTCTTGGCGGTACTGCAGCGATTGCGAGATAGACACTATTTGATGCTGCATTGGTTCAAGTAGGTTTTGTGTGTTTTGCTTAGTTACTGTTAGACACGTACCTTAGGGGGACTGTGAATTAACAGCTATATCCTCATGACTAGTAAATCGAATAAGGGTACTCTTGATGGTTACGTATGGAAAGTTAATTCTGGAGCTGATAAAGAAGCGACTTTAGCCGAAATAAGGGCGAGACGACGTAGCTCTATAGAGCATATAAAAAGCTTGTCTCACACTGCCAACGTGCCCCACGAAGTTATTCTATCTGATAATAGTGCCCTTTCTTGTCATGACTCTATATCAAGTTCGGACACTACCATTATGTCACCACCCCCTGGTAATCCAACCATGTACGAACCGTGTAAAGACCTGTTTTCCACTACCATATCTCGTCCCACTGAGGCAACCTGCCACTCAGCTGCATTGAATAACTTACAACTAGTGGCACCCCCGTCTCAAACTACTATTTCTCCAGGGGTACCTAATTTAGTAGGCCCGTTACCTAAGAAAAGGAGAAAGTTGGATTTAGTAGTTCGCAAGAATAAAGGGAATTATATAGCCTGTAATAAACCCAATCTGGCTCACACTGGTACTGGCCCCGTTCATGATTCTACTGACATGCCCTCTCCTGGTACCTCGTTATCTTGCTCTATAAATGACATTAAATTAGCGGAATTAATGGGCAATATAGAGAAAATGTTTAAAACTCATTTGCTACCCATTGTCGACAGCCTACAAACAATTGAAATTAGGCTGGCGAAAGTTGAATCTTTAATGGGTAACAAAAGAGTCACATCTCCGAGTCCTGCGAAGTTAACAGGACAGTCTTCTACTGTGTCTGTCCCTCAGGTATCATCTCCTATCTTACCTTCACTCCAGACAGTACGACAGGGTGAGAGTAGTGTGATTAACCCGACAAATAATTGCGCAGCGAGAACCACTACTTCTATGTCAACCCAGTCAAAAAAGGACATTTTATGTCAGGAAGGGACTATTCCATCAACTGGGGTTGTCAATTCTGACAGAAAGAGTCGATGCCCGGCTCTAATGGCAAAGATGCACGAATCTCTTTCTGTCAACATTCCACCAGAAGCTGTCCCTCTTGCAGTGGTGCTTGCTGGTGTCCCTATTTTGAAAGGCGAGGTTATAGAGGGATACTCTCAATTAAAAAATAAGGTTATTCACTGGTTAGGACAAAATCGTCCCCTTCCATCCTACATCAACGGAGAAATTTAACATGTCAGGCGTTTACCATGGTTGGGCAACACACCCTTATTTTTTTCCTAGACCTAGGTTAGTTTCCACCTTCAATTCTGGGGCCTCAATAAGGGCTCAACCAAATGTATCGATCCCGATGAGAAATCGATTTGAGGTGCTAGCTAACCTCGAAGAGGTAGATTGACTTGATAATAATCAGGTCATGTCAATAAGAGCTGCTGAGCCTGCTGAGCCACAGTCTGATCTTTTCCCTCTTAGCAATATGACACCAAACCATGAAAAGGAGGTAATTATAGATATTTGTTCTAAACAAACCTATGATCCTCTACCACCTGATACCTGCCCCAATAATGCACAGGGAACCAGGGGGAGTTTATTGTCTTGGAGTATTGCTGGCCTGAATTCCAAATTGGAATCAGAAGATTGGATTGGTTTTGTTAATAATCATGACCTTTGTATTTTCCAGGAGACATGGTCATGTGAACCTTGTTTTGTTCAGGGATTTTTGAACTACTCTGTGCCGGCTTCCAAGGGTCTTAGGGGCAGACCCATGGGAGGACTAACAATATGGGTTCGCCAGTGTCTTAAGCTGGTTATTAAAGTTATTGACACTAAGAACCAAGATATCCAACTGATCAGACTGGCAACAGATAAATCAGGCATACTGGACATTTACAATGTTTACGTCCGGAGTAATAAGGGGAGAAGGTCTGATACCTTAGGTGCTTTAAGCAGTTTAATAGATACTAACTCTTCAAATAACAATATCATTATTGCGGGTGACCTTAATAGAACATTCGAACCCCTATTGAATAACGATGACTTATTTGATGATGAAGAGGATCGACAATGGGGTGTTCCTAAATTAGAACTTTCACCAGTTCTGCGATGGACGGTAGATATTATAGCCCTAAACACTTTATGTTATGAAAAGGGCCTCAGAGCTTTAAATGGCAGGACTATTGGCGACAGAAATGGGTCAAGCACATTTGACAATGGCCGGCATAACTCCAGAATTGACTATGTGATCTGTAGTCTAAAATGATGGCCCTCGATCTGTGATATGGAGGTTGTGAAGAGGATAGAGAGCGATCACAATCCTTTGTGTGTCACTCATAAATGGTGGCTTTATACCACCTTATCGTCTTGCCTCTTTGTGACTGCCCCTCCCCGGGCCGTCCCCACAAATGACATGCGGAGATTAAAGTGGGAAACGGTAGCTATTAACCACCAGGCCATTGCAGAGATTAATTCTCGGGTGGACACTGCAATATCGGATATAAAACTCTTTAATTCACTTGGGACTGGCTTAGGTGAGGTTGAAGGTTTACACAATTCTCTCTTTTGTAAAATTAAGGAGTATTTCTTCAAACCTGTAAAAAATAAAGTTAATAGAGTTCCTAAGCCAGCTAACTGGTATAACGAACAATGCAGAAAATCACGATTACCCCTGGGCGAAGCTATCAAGTGGGGGAAATCTATTCTAATTCAAGCCGCTAGAAAGAATTATAAAATAAGTATATCTAAGGCTAAAAAAGATTGGGATGAACATCACTGGTCTGAGCTAAAGGCAGCCAGTGACAGCAGGGACTCCCGGTTATTTTGGCATATTGTTAGATGGGTAAAACGGGTTTTCCAGGGTCCCCAAATAACAATGTGCCTGAAGAGGAATGGATAAAAATTTTCAAAAACCAGTATGCTGCCCCAAATAATAATAATGATAGCACTGCCGAGGAGCTCAGGTTAGACCTTCCCAAAGTGAATCTCTTCGATATAGATGAAATTATGTCGGCCCTGAACACGGTTGCCCGTGGCCGTGCGCCTGGTCTCGACGGTGTCCCAGCAGATTTATTTGTAAATGATAAGGACCGTTGGTGCCAGTATATTCTTCTCCTTATTAACGCTATTGCCCTGGGTGCTACGGTCCCAAAATCTTGGCAGGGTGCAGTCATTATTCCTATTTTCAAGAAAGGCGATCGATCCCTGCCAGGCAATTATAGGCCAATAAGCCTTATTGACACCATTCAGAAGGTCGTGGGACGCGTGATCGTCAATAGGCTCCTGGAATGGGTGGATGAGACCTATGCTCTCTCACAATTCCAGGCTGGCTTCCGACGGTCCACAAGTACGGTGGACCAGGCATTCCGCTTCACTCTAATACAATGGAAGACGGTGACGCTGGGCAAAGGAAGCTTGTATGCTGCCTTTGTCGATCTACAGGCCGCATTTGACCTCGTTCCCCGTTCCAAGCTCTGGCTGGTTTTAAATAAGCAGGGGCTTCCTAGCGACTTATTGTCTTTGATTATGAGATTGCACGAATCTAACTATGCCAGAATCCAGTGGGGAGGACACGGTTCGGTAACCACGGACTTTCCTGTTGAAAGGGGAGTGCGGCAGGGATGCTCGATGGCTCCTGTTCTTTTCACCCTATATATTAATGATGTTGTAGCCCGCATGACCTCTGCTCAAGTGGACGCCCCTCTTTTAGCTGGAATTAAAATTCCCATTTTAATGTTTGCTGATGACACGCTCATCCTATCTAAAACTCCGAGTGGACTCCAGCGTGCCTTATCCATCTTTGACCAATTCTGTAGGGAATATGGATTAGAAATTAACACTGCCAAAACAAAGTTAATGACATTCAATCCTCACTGTAGCTTTAAATCAAAAATTATTTTGAATGATCGCCCGCTGGAAGTAGTGAACACCTTCACGTACTTGGGCATGCATATCTCTACCGAGCAAAATTGGCGGCATCACACTGATATAGCTACACTTAGGCATAGACAATTGGCAGGTGCTATTTCCTCAGAGCATAGAAAATCATTGACCAAACCTATAAAACCGGTCTTACAGGTGTACGAAGCTAAAGCTATAGGCTCCGCCTTATATGGTGCAGAGCTCTGGGGCTTTGAGAAGGTTGCTGCTCTTCAAATTTCAGAAAATAAATTTTTAAGGGCAATAACAGGCCTACCTAAAAGTACCCCATTGTTGCCTCTTAAATATGACTTGGGCAGAAAAGCAATCTCAGACTTGGTACAACTGCGCCCTATTTTGTATTGGCGCAGGATATGGACAACTCCTGCCCTTTCTCACTATGTAGATGGTTTTCTAGATATTATAAGGTCAGATGCTTTCCATAAAATAGAATGGTTAAAGGCACTTAGGACATCTTTGTGTAAACTTGGTTTGCGCACACTTTGGGATGACCCGGCGGGAGCAAGCTTTCCGTCTAAAATCACCTTAAAGAACATATATTGGGAGTCGGCTGCTAGACGGAACTGGAGCAGCTTGTGTGCTGGTTCCATGACTGCAGACTTTATGGAGGTCAAGATGTATCCCTGTCTGGAACCATATTGGGATATCATAACGAGGCCCCTGGAAAGAAAGCTCCTTTTCCAATTGAGAGTAGGCGCTCTTCCCCTCAAATCTTTGACATCTAAGTGGGCAGGGGGTTCGTGTGATGGATGTCCTGCTTGTGGTGCAGACAGGGAGACTATTGGACACTTTTTATTTGTCTGCAGGTCTTACGCGGCCCCAAGGCGTTACTGGTTGTCTCCGATGTGCAAAAATTTAGGAACAACTAGTGGCACTGTGGCCCTGCGTATAATACGTACTAATACTTTGCCATGGATCACAGTAGCCACTGCAAAATATTTAGGCTGGGCGTGGACAATCAGACAGAGATTGCTAGTCACTTGACTACTCTCGTGATCTAGGAGAGACTGCTAGTCTTTTGATTATTCTCTCTTATGTTTTATCTTTTTTAAAACCTTTTTTTAACTCTTTACCGTCGAAGAACGACATGTTATGGTCATGTACAAGATATATGTATGCTTTGTATATACTGATCTCAATTTAATTCCTTTTTATCCATGTATGAATTTTTTTATTGTAAAATGTTCCTGCTTTTATGAATAATATTCGAATAAAGCATACTTTGACTGACTGACTGACTAAAAGAAAGTGGTATTTAAAACAATCTGTCTTTAAGAATCATTGAAGGTCATCGGGGCAGGACTGTGTGGACAACAGAGCTGAATCTATCAACCCCTCCCTTAAAAGGCTGGGGCCCTGGGCCAGAGCCCACTTTGCCCATGCCTTAAAACGAATCTGGAAGCATGTCTCCCACAGAAAGAGCTCAGTGCCAATCACATAGAACATAATGTATGAGACGGAAATGGACAAGGGGTGGCTTTTTTGAAGGATGAAATGTCAAGGGCAGGCTTGAGGCCTCTCTGTCTCCCCAATGTCTGATGGTCATGGCAGGGCAGGACAAAGTCACTAATTTTACCTCTTCATATATTCAAGAGGATCTGTCCTGAATGTCATGAAATATTCACTTATCCGGCGTAGACAGCAAGCTTCTTGCACTCATTAAATGACTATTAGCAGCCAAGAGTCGCTTCCCAGTCCCAGAATGGAGGCGGGGACGACGCACGCTTGTTGAGCCACTCTCTAAATAGCAGGAACTCTGCTTTTAATGAGCATTCCATAGTTAGCAATAATTGAGAAAATGTAATAGGATTGAAACGTCTCGAGCTCCGCCGCTAATTGCACCTCAATTAAATTGGTATTTTCTCATGATGGCTTGCTGACTCCTTTCTGCCTACATGGAGCTCGGCGCCAGCAGCATGTGATGATTAGCAGCGGTGACAGGAGAGGGGGCGGACACTTCCGGGCAATGGATGCCAGTGTTAGCAAGAGGTCTGAAGACGATCTCGAGAAAGAGAGTGTCTCACTGCCACTGGACTTGCCTGAAATGTCATCTTTGAGTGTGCATTGGCGACAGGCGCGCAACACCCATTGGGCTCACCGGGCTTCAGCCCCCCCCCCCCGTCATGTGTGTCAGCCCGGCTGAGACAGCCTTACGGGCTGGCGTCCATCTAATTGCAGCCGAGTACTTCACAGGTCTTTAAAAGACCATTTACTCTTTAATGAGGCTTTTGTAGTGTTTTCACCCCTTCTTACAGCCACTCTGCCTATGGCTGGAAGACTCAGCCCCCCCCCCCGAAATTTGGCTCTAGTTGCCCGCCTGATCGGCGATAATATTATTCGAGTTGTGTTCTTTCGTTCTAACCTCAAAGGTTCTGTTGTTGTAACATAAGTTGTTTTTGCAAAGCGCGAGTTCAGGCCACAGCACTGCATAGCCGGCGTTTCTTGCTACCCTACTCAATAGAGTACTCCCCCGCAATGGAGGTTGAAGGTCTCAGTGGACCCAGTGGTTAATTTGTAAAAGAATAAGTGCCAGGGTTCTCGTCACGGAGCAGCTTGCACCAGCCCATTTCTCCTGTTTGCACCGCCTAAAACAGAACCATGAAAGTGGAAGAGGATGTGGCATAATGGCCAGAGTTACCGATTTCAGAGCAGGGGTACCAGGTGCGAGTCTTGGTGATGGGTCAACATCCTGTTATTAGGGGTGAATCACTTAATCTCCCTGTGAATGTGTCCTTAACTGGTGTTCATGAAAAGTGCTGGTGTCGAAGAGTAAGTGCCGGTGTTGAGCACCGGAAATCACCTGCTCAAATTAAGCACATAGTGGACCTTTTATGAGTCAAAACAGTGATTATGAGGTCAAAACTGATTTTAGGAGTGGAGGCATTTTTCCATTGCACCACCCGACCTGGCTCGGCAGACATATTCACTGCTTTGCTTAAAATGCTTCATATATTGGAAGGAAATGATTGTTATTTACACTTGCCAGGTTTTTGCACAGGATTCTAACACCAGCAGCTTCCTGACAGGTCTTACCTATTCAGTCAGCTTGATTCCCTTCACCTCTTACACTGTCAACCTAATTTGCGGAGTTCCACAAGGATCCTCACTCAGCCCCACTCACTTTAACACCTACATGATCTCACTCTCCAGAATCATCCACGCCCACAGTATCAACACGATATCCTTCACTGATGACACCAAGTACGCATTCTTCTTCTCCAATTCGATGACAAACACCTGGACCAATTTCTCCGCCTGCATGACTGACGTTCCCAGATGAATGAAAACCAACTGCCTCCAGCTCAAAACAGACAAAACTGAAGGAGTATTCTTCAGCAAAGACACCTTAATCTGGGACTCCACCTCGTGTCCTGCCGAACTCAGACCCACACTCCTCCCGGCAACCCACAAACAGACCCACGGATTGGTAATCAACAAAAAACTAACCATGACTGGCCAAGTGTGTAGACGATTCTCTCTCCTCTGTCAGCAAGTCTCTGTCACCTCTCTCCCAGACAGTCTAACAGCTGGTGCCCCAGGCTGGATGAGGAGGACCTTGATTCAAGGCTCTGCCATATAGTGGCTGAAACTTTGGCAGCCTCTATTTGCCTAGGGCCCAACAGTCCTCATGCATTTCACTTGAACAGTGTTCTGGTTTGGGGGTCTTCAGCTCTGAGGATGCTGATCAAGATACCAAATATGTTGGTAAGTAGCTGATCCTAGGTGTCATGCCCAGTATCCGTGAAAACATGGTGTTACCTGCTTCAGTGGCACAAGGCTGCTCTTCTGTTGCGGTGCTGCAATAGCGACAGCATGATGTTGTTTTGAGGCAGTGGAAGGGCCCTGAGCACATCAACCTGTCTACATTTAGGGCCTGTCTGGACCCCATTAAATACATGGAGATGCCCTCCTCATTTTCAATGTTTATACTCTTACTGGTGGCCACCTTGGTGTGGTGTTCTTCTGTGGCATCCTGAAGGACCCTGTAGTGTTCTGCTGGACACATTCTAGTGTTCTGCCTGTTTGCACCCCACAGCACACACCCACCCATGACAGGCATCACAGGTCAGGTGACCCTGCAAATAAAAGGGGCCAGGCGCACGTGCCCTGGGCCAGTTCCAGTACCCTACTACAACGTGCTAGTGTGGTCATTTGCTTAGCATGTGGGCCTAGGGCCCAAGACGCAGCAATGGCGAAGAGTGGGTCTGACCCCGTGTGCATACCGGTTGCTTCTCTGTCCTGCCTCGAAGAGAAATGTGGCTTGTGGCACCCCACTCCTATATGCGTGTGAGGCACGACCCTGCGTTTGCCACCCGGCTCACATTTGGCCAGGGAAAGAAGCAAAGGGGGAAGTTGTGCGACATCACCGAGTGACCCCCCCCTTCACATCCAGCTAGCACCGACAGAGGAGGACATAGCTGGCTGGTATTCAAGACGAGCCTGGCCTGTGGCTACGTTTCACAGTAAGCACCAGCACAGTCAAACAATTATGTGGTGGCTCGACCAGGGTAGTGACGGAAGGAGAGCATCAGAGTGACAACCCCCATAGCAGCCGCAAACCCTGCCCCTCTCGCAATCAAGCTGCCCTAACACACACGCAAACTCCAGTGGGGCCTGCATGCATGCCCCATTACAGAAGCTGCCATTAAAACATTAAAAAAAAGAAAAACACGCAAGTCCAACACCGGCATCTCGAGCGAGTATCAAGGCCTGCAGTCTAAGGAAAGACTCCCGCGGCCTGACACAAGAGTAGTCTTCTGTCCATAGAGAACCATGGCAAGCAATTAGTGTAAAGCAATCCAGGTCGGAATAGACTGCCTCCAGAAAGGAAGGCCGGTCCCACCACCCAGAAGAAGAAGGCCCAGTGCACCTCAACAGCCCTGCCTCTGATGGGCCCTAGGCCTCGCCTACCCTCAGTGAAAAGCAAAGTGCAGGGGGAAGGCATTTCCCACAGCTCCCACACCCTCCCTGCATCGCATGCATCGAGTCATCAGCATCAACCCGCCGGCAAGGTAAAGGACCCCCTAGCATGAGCACAATGAGCCCCTGCATCAGCACTTCTAATATAATCAGAGCTCGGTTGGCGGTATCAGTGAAGAGAGCCACGGCCTCCTCACAAGGTGTCTGCAGCGCCCCTAGTCGTGGCCTGCCACACCGCACCCTCACCAGCGACTGAAGGAAAGTGCTCGGTACCCTCAGTACAAGACTGCCGTGGTGGACATGCCTGCAGCGGAAGACAGCGCAGTGCTCCCTTAACAGAGGGCGCTACCTAGGAGGTAAGGGAAGCCAATGTAAGCTGCTATACTGCACGCCAGCCTTGGCAGGAGATCCAGCAGTGCCCCATGACCACGCTTCAGGTAATGAACTACCCCCACATTGACTCACCAGCTACAAATGGGGGCATCTACAGCCCTCCATCCCTCTCGCTAAATGGAGACATAGGCTGTAAAGGACAGCCAAGACAAGCACTGAGTGCACCCTTCGCCCAATGAGGAGCCTGGATACCTCTAGCAGCATAACAGCAGCCATGCTTACAGGCACAAAGAAAATACATAAGCGTTCATGCCAATCACCTGCCACCCACATAGAGAGACTGCCCATGAGAGTAATACATGCCCCCTAGTGGCCACCTGCTGGCAGTGGAACAAGAGGACTAGTTGCACCCAGGTGACCTGCAAAAGAAAGGCACATTCGAAGCCTGTAGAGTCCCTGCCCCTAGGATGCAACAACATGTGGAAGAGAGCTCTACACACCCCCTGTAGACTGCCTAAGGGGATGGAGGAAAGAAACTGTGAACCCTTGCTAAATGAGTGCAAAGAAGCCCAAAGCTGCCCCAGCCTGGAAAAGCATCAAGAGGCCAAGAGCAGCAAAACCTATGAAGGAAGCAAGCCCCACGAAAAGCACAAGAAGGGAGTGCACTGAGCACACAACCCCATGTGGCTGTCTGACACTACTGCAAGCAAGAAAGAAGAACAAGTACTTCGAGCGCCAGAAGAGGGCGCCCATGAAGGAGAACCAAGAGTGCGAAGTCTGAGGTGCACCGACACATACACCCAGAAAAGCGACAGCACAGTCTGGCGCTCAGGAGATAGAGGCACCTCCACAGAAAAGAAGCAATGCTGAAAGTAGCAAGGAGAGCATCCACATCTCCACTGTTCCAGCGATGCCCCGCAGTGGGCTGAAGACAGCATAGTGTCCTCCCTCACACTGCCTCAAGACAGAGTTGCCAGTGACCCTAGGCAAGCAAGAGGAGAGTTGCACACTCCACGTGGCAAGCTGCCACCGCAACATGTGCTCCAAGGACACGTAGCACGTGGCCGTACGCTACATTCACACCGCAAGCAAAGAGCATGTCACTCGAAGTGACCAATCCACACAGCATGCATGAACAGAGGCAGGTGCCACGATTGCGCAGCCTTGAGGCGCAAGCATTATGCCCTCGAGCAAAGCGGTAACCGGACATTCTAGCAGAGGAGCACTCAAAAACCCCTGAGAGGGGAAGGGGCCTGCAAGAGGTCCTCAAAGAGAAGAAGCACATCCTACCAATAGGACAGACCTGTGACAGGTCAGCAGCAAAATAAAGACAGTCCTAAGAACTGGACATGACCAGTGAGATGTCCATGTGGCTCAAGCAGGAGACATGTGGCAGGACACCACACCCGAGTGAGGAACCCCGTTGGAAGAAGGAGAAGAGAGTGACAGGACACCATGCCGCGAAGAAGGTAAGCAGAGTGGCATGACACCACAGGGCAAACAACCACCACAGGCACGCAAGAAGGAAAGGAGAAGAGGGACAGGACAGAGGACTCATGCCAGCACTGGAGAAGGTGTTCATCAGCACAAGCCAGCCACCGGGGTGCAGAGATGTCACTGGAGATAGCGTCGCGGGAGGAGCAACCCTAAGCTGCTAGGAAGCGCGATCTGCATCCAGGCCCCACGCTTCACAGTGCGACTTTCTACTCATCTGTCACCGGCTGCTTGACATCGATGGCACCACATCTAGCAAGTGGATCTGCCAGAAAACAACCGTAAGTGGGCACGAAGTCCCTCCAGTCCTCCCTCCACGAGGTCACCGAGAGCAAGACATCACCGTCTGTTGCCCAACTGAAAAAAAATTCTCGTATCCGTCATACAGGTGCATCATCACCAAGAACATCTGAGGAGCATCGCACCACCAGAGTATATCCAAACACTCAAGACATACAGAGTTAAATGTGGCTAGCCACCCAGGAACCTTCTGTGTACCCCTGTAAACGTGAAGCCTGCGGAAGAAAAACATACCCGACCATTAGACTATCCACCTTTAGAGTTACACAAGGCTTGGCCAAGACCCTGTGGGAGTTCTGGAGTGACCCCTCAGTGCAGCCTACAAAATGTCCGCACTGCCCACTCGGTCAAGTGGCAATCCAGGGGCAAAGGCCTCAACAGAGTTCCTGTGAGAGGGGAATCCAATTCGGAGAGATGAGTCGGCAGCAGCTCCACGACTGGCACTGGGAAGCATGGAGGTCGCAGATGGAGACTGGTCACCCAAGGACCATCTAAGAAAGGCATAGAACCGGAGTCCTGACAGCAAGAGCACACAGACTGAGACACCACCCTCTGTGGTTACATGAGAAATTTGGCTGTGGTCCTGTTGGCAGTTCCTCAACGACGCCTTCGCGTGGCCCACATGAGGCCTGCACAGTCCACACGATCCCATGGCAGCCCGGCAGAAAGGCCCTCCAGGAAACTCCTGTGAGAGGGGAGTCCAGACAGGAGAGGCAAGTCTGAAGTTGCTCGGCTATCGGGACCTGGAAAGCATCATCGCCTCCAAGGAAGACCATCATCTATCAAGATCATCCACAGTATTTGCAGGTTTGCTGTCCACCGGAGCACGAGCTCCTGCAAGATCTTCAAAGTAGAGTTCACCATCGCTCCAGATGCACCGCTATTTTAACTTTGCAATTAGACTCCAACACCGTGAGACCAGGTTGGTCTGAACTTTATCGCCGAGGCAGACCAAAGATTACTGACAATGTGGTCCAGAGCTCCAGTACCATCCAGCAGATGGCCTGAAGAGACTCGTTGGTGCTGTGTAATGTTGTTTGTTTTTCTTCATAGGTTGGACTTTTCGTTGTTTCTTTTTCACTAAAGTTTGGGAAGAATTTAGTGTCCTGTTGGACACATTCTAGTGTTCTGCCTGTTTGCACCCCACACCATACACCCACCCATCACAGGCGTCACTAGTCAGGTGACCCTGCAAATAAAAGGGGCTGGGTGCACGTGCCCTGGGCCAGTTTCCATACCCAACTACAATGTGCTAGTGTGGTCATTTGCTTAGCATGTGGGCCAAAGGCCCAAGACGCTACAGACCCTTTAGATAAAAAAGTAAATTCCTCTATGAAGAAGGCATACTGTGGGTCTCATCTGGTATTACGAGGCATGATCTATAGCGTTAATGCTTTCTTATGGAGGAGAAGGGCTTGGAATGTTATGCTCTGTTTGTATTCATGGATCATCAGTTGGTGTTCCTTTTCAACATTTGCATTCATCTAGTTAGGTGTACTACCTTGGCTGGGGATTGTTGCTGTAACTTTCTTTTGAGGGAATGGCATGCAGGCATTTCCCAGAAGTCCACAGCTTTGAAGTTGCTGTTTGTTGGGACTTGGCTGTTGTCAAACTGGAGGCTAAATTGTGTTTTAAGTCTCAGAAGTCCTTGATTTGCCCTCAGTGGCCCTAGTCTTGCTGGTTGGAGTTAATCTTCTGCACTTTACTGAAACCTGGAGCAGTCCACACCCGATGTCTCGGCCTTGCAAGTAGTCAGGGTCAGTTATCACACTGAATTTTCTGCCCCTCCTCTAGACTCAAGTGTCACTTCTATGCCTTTGCTATGGTTCAGCAGCACCAAGCTTTTTTTAATGTAAGCAGTGCCATGCTTGAAAAAACAAAGTGAGCGAATAAAACCAACATATTTTTAAAGGCCTGGTGCACATAAAACACGCTACTTCCTTTAAATAATCCACAGAGAAAGAGTTCTTAAAGCACTTCAAATGTACATATTGTTAATATTTTACCTTTTTATTTCATTTTTCTCTGCCCACATCCTGAAACTTTTTAGGTCGAGCCAAGAGTCAGCAGGCAAGCTCTGCTCTGGTGAAGATTTGCTGTAGTTCAGTACATGAGGGAAGCCCCGCCCACTCCCCCACCTATATTTTTCATTGGCTTGTGTCTTTGTCCTTCGTAAATGCTGCCTTCAGATTCGTTTATAGGCTTGTTAGTCCCTCCTTTTTACGGCCATGTTCTCATTTGTATCCTCCCATGGCTACTGGCCCCTTTACTTCGAGTGTTACACCGTACGTGTTATTTAGACTGTGAGCACTATTATCTTTAAAGAGATTCTCCTACTGCCTTTTCTAATCCCCTCTCCCTCCCATTGTCCGTGCCTTTTAAAAACCAAAACAGAAATAAAAGGCATTATAATTTACAGTGCCAATAGCTCAAACTCATGTAAATGCGAGACCTATTGCACTGCAAATGCTTCTTAGTTGAGTCATTGTTCCTTTCTGAAAGACACTCTTACCAGGGAGAGGGAACCTTTTGCACAGGGATCTAAAACACTCACTGTGGCACTTTGCTTCCATCACATTCAACCCAGTGACCTGCTGCATGTGTCTTGGGAATACCAAATGGACCTCTGAACTCCATGGCCTGCTGTGCCTTGTACAGAAGGTGAGCTGTGAGGAAAGCTCGGGTACAGGGGCTGACTGCAGAGGAGGTACATAGCAGAGTCATTGTGTCAGGCTGCTGGGTGTTTTAATACATGCTTACATATGCTCATATGTGCGCTGATCAATCCCAAATCTGAAGGGCGATACTGCAAAATGAGATGATCTTTTTAAAGAGATGTGCTGTGAGCATCCAGCTCCTGTAAGCAGCTCTCATGGAGCAGGCAACTTGCATTTCCTCTGGATCTAATTGATATATACGCACACTACTTCACTTGTAAAATATAAATATTAATGCGTGTGTGTGTGTATATATATGACATCATCCAGTGACTGTGTGTTTCTGTAAAATTTAAATATGTTTTATATATATGCCAAGCTGTATTGAAGAATCAGTGGGTGAATAAGTGTCTGGATGAAGGATTTACGAGGTGTGTGACTGATTGTATAAGTGACTGATTAAACGTGTCTTACTGAATGCATGCATTAGTGACTAAACTGTGTGAATGTCTGTATCAGTGTCTCTGTTGTTGTGTAAGCTAGTACGTGGGTTAGTCAGTAGCTGCATGACAGTTTATATGGGTTATTGACTGTTTGCCTGAGTATTTGTAGTGGTGTCTGAGTGTGTGTGTGGGTGGGTTGGAGGTGTGTGACTCTGTGCATAGATGTGTGACTAGTTGATTCACTGTGTGCATGGGTTCAAGACTGCATGTGGAAACAGCTCTATGACAGGGTGAGTGTGTGTATGGGTGTGTTCGTGAGTGAATGGAGATCTCAGAGGTACGTGTAAGTAGCTACATATGTAAAAGGCAGTTTATGTGAGTGATGGTGTATATAAATAACTATATGTGACAGTGAGCAATTACGAAAGTGGCTGTATGGATGAGTGTGTACTTGTATCACTGATTATATAAGAGAGTAAGTATGCACTACTATCTGTATGAATTAGTAAGGTGGTGTGTGTATAACTGTATAGGTGAGTAAATGGGAGTGTGATTGATTCTTTACATGACTATCTAGGTCTGTGAGTAACTTCATGGATGAGTGGCGGTATGTGACTGTTTGAATAGGTGTATGAATGTATATGATAGTGTTGTATTGAGGAGTGACTGAATGTATAAGGGATTGTATGGGTGAATAAGTGGATGTGGGTGTAGACCTAAGAATCAGTGAGTGGGTATGTAGTAACTGGTATTGGTGTCTCTCTGGTTTCAAAATTGGTAGCCTGTATTTTAGAATGGGTGTATCAAAGGTTATATTAGGGTGTGAGGAGGTGCATCGGATTATCACGTGGATGATGTCATCAGTGATGTCATCAGTGATGTCACTGACCATTCCAAGAATGATGTAAATGGGACATCATGAGCAGTGCATTGCGGGGGCGCGAGTTATAGTTAGCTGAACTAACTATAACGATGGAATTTCTGAAACCTCTGTTTTTTCAGTGAGTTTCTAAGGTTTTTTAAATGCTAATTTCTAACTACAATGTCCCTATAACCTATAATGTTTTTTAAGGAAATTTTAAAAAGACGTGTATAATTTTTATAGTGAAAACTAACTTATAATTATGGCTCCTGGTTTTATGGTATTTATTTTTTGGTATTTACCCATATATATTTTGGATTTTGTGTAAAAATGAATCTGAAATGAGTATATTTCCACATTTATTTGTCTGATAAATATGCACTCATGCCTGAAGGACTGACCGTTTTCAGTCATATATGCACTCTCAGGTGATAAAATATGCACAACCTTGATATTAAAATGTGCATGTTTTCTTTTACGAACATATATATTGTTGTTTAAGGCTCTTTACTAAAATTCTTTTATTGTTTGAAACCTTTTACTTTTAGAACAACAGACCTATTGGCCTGGTAGTCATGATTAACAGCATTTAGAAACGCTCAAAAAATAACCCAATTTCCGTTTTTATCCACATTTTAAAATAAATACAGAGAGGAAAATAAATAGTTTTTTGTCTGTATTTATCTGTAAAAATCAGTAAAAACGGAAAACAGGAAGCCCTGCTTCAAATTTAACAATGTTTACAACTTAATTAGCAGTAATTAACCCCCCGCATAAGCAGTAGTGCCGGTAGATGGAGGTGGGTCGTTGTGGCCGAGGGTATGGGTCTGACTCCTGGTTATGGGATATGTGATGTTTCATGTGGATGTGTCTGTTGTCTGATGGGGGTGATTGCCGTGGGGCTGACCCCCCGCGGCCCCCCCCCACAAATTGGAGGGGGATCTTGCCTGTCCATTTGGTTCCCCCCTTTCGGGCTGCGTGGACCGGTCTCTTCCCTTCCCTTACCGGGGGCTGGGGGGGATTGGCCTCTGCGCTGGCCCGCCCTTCCCCTTCCTCCTTCCCCCCCCCCGGGATATGCTGGGAGTCCCCCCCAAACTAAGATTGTTTTCTTTGTGGCATAGTTGGGTATGGAGGGTGGGTTCCGGGTGGGAGGTGGGGTAATGGGTCAGTTGAGCGGACAACGCTCCCCTTGGGCACAATAGGTCGGAGGCTAGGAATGTAATGCTCAACACTGTGATAAACTGGTGGCCTCCTTAGTTGTATTACGACATTCTTGATAAGCTCCGTAGACAACGCCACGATTGGCACAGATGGCGCACAATGCCTGCACTGTATCCTGAGCTCTCTGTATAACTAAAATGCTCAATGTAATGTGTACTATGATGTACCCACTTGAAAATCCCAATAAAGTTTTTAAAAAATAAATAAAAAAAATTTGCAGTAATTAACATCTAAGTGTAGTAAAAGTGTGACGCACCACCTATAATACCTGACTTCGAACAACAGTGTTCACAGTTCGATTCCCGGCTCAAGCAGCATGTTAGCCCACCACTATCTCACTGTGGGCAACACCTTGCTTAATCTTCCCAACGTCCCTAAGTGCCAGCACACCTTTCCGGGGGTAGCTGTACGCTTTACAAATGCTGGCATTTTTTTAATTTAACAGCATAGTGATGACAAATATTAGCACGTATTTGTTTTTCTTCTATTGTGAACGATATTGTTTTTTATGTCTTCTATTTAGATGTTTTTAATCATGAGAATGCAAATGACACAGTTCGCCGGGTAACAGTTTTTAAACTCTCCAACGTATGTACATATTAAGGACCTTATACGTGTTACGATGGAAATCGAAACCTTTAAGGCTTCACATTTTGTAACTTTTCCCAACACGTGCACAAGTTAAACAGTTAAAACGTGAGCACGTGTAAACTATAAAACGTGACATCTTAATAGGCAGAGCAGCATCTTCCTTCCATAGACTACTCAATAACCAAAAAGTATATAAACCACACCTGTTGTTCGATTAGTTCAGTTTTCGCGAGTTATTTTTCCGTGTCCATTCTGTGATGCAGGTTCCCTTTTCTAGTGCCAGATTCTTGTTTTGGGGCAACAAAACATATTACGGAGTTGTAAGTTGTTTTATTACGGCATAGTAGATATTTATAATATGTAGCTATTTGTCAATATTTAAACATTTATATCTAGAAAAAAGTGTTATTGCATGATTTTGCCTTTTTTTCTGTAACGTCAGCAGCTTGTTCTCAGAAACAGACAGATTACAGCAAACTTTTCTCCTTTTCTGGCTCCTTTCAGCTTATATATTGTGACTTTCGATATTATAATATTGACACTGTACTTCACTTCAGAGGTGTTGGTGATCCGTCGGTGCAAACCCTAAAGATTTATAATTAACGTCACCAGCTTCCAGTTGTTAGTCTGTTTTCCCCTGGGGATCATATACTGTCAATATATATATTATAATATGAACAGTCATAATGACTTCAGAGGAGTTATGACCCATCGCCACAAAGATCAAACATTTAGAAGTTCCGGAGAAAAGAAGCTCTGAAAATATTCACCGCTCGAAACTATTTCGTTATTGATCTTCTGTTGTATTCATAACTTTATTTTCCTTTTCTTTTTACAGTAACAATGGTGTCACTCGTTATATTGTAATAGACTGTCCTATTGTTACAGAAGAGGAATTGGAGATTTGCCGGCGCCATTTGAAATACAGCTTACTATGCTTTATAACATACTTGATCAGATATTTTTTCAGTGAGCATATTTTACGAAAGTGCTGTCTAAAAAAATATAACTTTCATACATACTTTCTTACTTTAAACATTTGATAAACCCTACATTTCTTGAATGTTATTTTCTAATTTCTATTTTTCTCAGTTGCGGTTCCTATTCACCTTCTCCCTATAGAATATATAAGACCAGTATATGTATATTATAATAGTACTATCCTATGTATTCTTAAATGAGTACGTGATTTGTTAGCGGAACAGTGTGCGACCTCTAAGCACTACGACAGAACATTCCCGAATTCTACAAAATACAAACTTGAAAAATGATAATTCATACATTCTATGTAATATGAAGTCATTTGTGATAAACAGTTTTTTACTTATTCTTCTGACCTCAGATATCTGAAGAAAGTTCATTTGTAATTGCTAAATAAAAACTGTTTCAAACCTAAACAGAAATTTTTGATGCGCAATCACACCTCCCCGTCAGAAAAGTTAACACCACATTATAAGTAAATTGTGCTCCTGGGAAGTATCCCACCCGCAAACTTAATAAAAAGAAGACCGCAACACACTCTGTTATTTTTCCTTCATGATTTGCACACCCCACAGCAATTATATAAATGGTCATTAAAATATATAAAAAACTATTTTTATGTTCACAATCCCTCTCCACCACCTTGTGACCACTGCACAGAGTTAATAGTGTTCCTACCATCCCCTCTACTACTTTGTTTTCATGTACTCCTTTGGAAGTGCGCCACAAAATGGCTGACAACAGTGAACCATTCCCACCCAATAAGGAGCAAACTTGTACTCGGAACATTTTAGCCAATAAAATGTCCATGTTGTTCCGCAGAAGAGGAGGGAATGGCTGCCAACACTTCTACTTTTAATGCTTCACAGCCAATGAACATTAAGCTTGGGAAGGTCCCGCTTGGAACACGTTTCCCAATGAGATGTCCCTAATACTCCGCGGAGGGGGAAGAAACCGCTGACAACACTTCTACTTTCAATGGTTTACAGCCAATCAACATTAAGCTTGGGAAAGTCCTCCTTGGAACACGTCAGCCAATCAGATGTCCCTCCTAGTCCGCAGAGGGGAAGTGAATGGCTGCCAACACTCCTACTTTCAATAGTTCGCAACCAATCAACATGAAGCTCTGGAAGCTCCTCCTTAGAACACGTCAGCCAATCAGATGTCCCTCCTACTCCGCGGAGGAGAAGGGAATACGTAGCAACACTTCTACTTTCAATAGTTCGCAACCAATCAACATTAAGCTCTGGAAGGTCCTCCTTACAACATGTGAGGCAATTAGATGTCCTTGCTACTCGGCGGAGGGGAAGTGAAACACTTCTAATTTCGATGGTTCGCAGCCAATGAACATTAAGCTTGTTGTTAGAACACCACAGCCAATTAAACGTTAATTTTGTCCCACGCACAGATACAGAACACGCACTCCTACATATGAATACATTTCCTGTAACAAAATGACTCTATCCGTGATAAAAGTGAACACTGCATAATAAGTAAACATTATTCCGCATTATATTAAAGGAAGGCTGCAATACGGCGCATTGTTGTTTTCCCGATATGATTTCCACAGCCTACTGACTCCCCCTCCCAACATAAGTGAAGCCCCAGGACTGCAGGGGCCCCAGCAAACCCCCGCTTTTATTTTTTTTAAAAATACCCCCGGGACCTAGCCCACCCAGGTGCCTCATTAAAATAAAATGTGAGAACCAGCAACCCCAGCGCGAATTGCGCCGCTTAAATAAAATGCTTTTTTTGGCCCTTTGGGTCCTTCTGGGACCCCCTAAGAAGGCCTAGGGGGTCAGGGTGTTTCTTCCCTGCCCCCTTCTCTTGTTTTATATCTTTGTTTCTCAGTTTTCTGGCGACTCGCTTCTACCGATTCACAAGATGGCTGCCAACACTTCCTGGTTTGGAGTGTTGGCATCCAATCACAGGGAAGCTCATGCTCGGGACTTAGGCTCCACCCAGATATCGAAACTTTTAATTTTCAATTTTCTCAGCAAATACTGAATGGATTTACACCATTTAAAAAGAAAGTCGCTTTCCAAGCACTGCCTTTCTGCCAAATTTGGGGTAATTCCGTTCAGTAGTTTCGGCTGTAGCCTTGCACGAAGTTTCCTATGGGAAATTGATTTTTTCACTCTTATTTTTTCAATTTCTCAAAAACTACTGAACGGATTGACACCATTTTAAAAAAATGGTCGCTTTCTGAACCAAGCTCTACCTTTCTGCCAAATTTGGGGTAATTCCGTTCAGCAGTTCGGGCTGTAGCTCGTCGCAAAATTTCCTACGGAAATTAACATGGGGAAAACAGTTTTGGGACCCCCCTTTTTTCTCAGACCCCGCTTGACGAATCACCCCCAAACTTTCAGGATAGGAGCCGACTTGGATAGACTTTTTTTTGAAGAATTTCGAAAAGATTCGTCAAACGACGCCAAAGTTATTAGCAAATCAAAAAATGCTTTTCCTATGGAAACTAGGTTGTAACTATAACAACCTACTGGCGACCACCAGTATATATACATATATATATATATATATATATATATATATATATATATATATATATATATATATATATATATATATATATATATATATATATATATATATATATATATATATATATATATATACAGGTGCCCAAAATTATCCTTAAGCAGCCACCGCCTGACGAGGCCCACTGTCTCCATTGTCCCCGTCCAATACCGGTTGTGTTGTAGTTAGCAAAATTGCACCAAACAATTACTTTTCTTCAAGTAGAGGGTTGAGATGATTATTCCTTTAAGAATGTATTTTAAAACATTATGTCAAATAGTACATTTTAAAATACAATTTTCTCTTAGATTTACTGAAAGGACATACATGACACATTTCAGTACTTTCATGCATGAAAAGCAAACTCAAGATGAGAAATCAAGTTAAACAATGTCAGGTTTAAGCAAGCCAAGTGTGTAGTGATTATAGATTGGGTAGAGATGAGCGAGTTGCTATTTCATGTCTAGGGTGATAGTGCATGATCTTTAAGAGACATCATTCCACAATGAAAAGGCCAATAATTGGGTCCAACAAGAGTGAAAGCGTGCAGCCCACCTCTATCCTGACTTGCAGCGTAAAACTGGTACACAAGCATTGAGATTGTGAATGTCCCCCCCCCTTTGCTAATAAACGTAGGCCCTTCTTTATGAAAAAATGAGCCATATTTACAAAGTGACACCTCTAGGGACATGCGTCACTTTGTAGACCCCTTCTCTACATTATAACTGAGTCAGGCATGATGTATGCAGGGTGCGCGTTCCCCCAGAAAAAAGTCTCATAGAAGTGACGCCGTGAAATCTATGAGATTTCACTACGCCACTTGTACGAGTTCACTGCGCCAAATCCTTACATCTGCTGCACAGCAGGCATAAGGACTGACGCAGGCCCTTTTACATGGCATTCACCCATGTGCAATTACGCATTGCTGGAGTTGCATCTGTTTTGGACACACTCCAGCATGCATCATTACTGCGCCACCAGATACTTCAGGATTCCTGATGTAGCTGGTCAATCCTTGCGACATGGAGCTCTGTACTGTAAATACGGCGCATCCAAGGTGTCGCAAGGAGGGCACAATGAAAAGTGCTTTTAACCAGCGATACACACCTTTTCGTAAATTTCGTTATTTGCCTTATTTTAACCCGCACTTGCACTTTAACTCGTTTTTAGCCTGACTTTGATAACATTTTAAATCCAGTGTTTCGCGCACTCTGCGCTTGTATTTACATGCTGGGAACCCCATTGTCCTCCTCGAAGCGCCATCGCACCCATTGCAGACGATTAGGTACTGCTTGGGGTTGACGACTTTGGGCGCCATCTTGAGTGAGACGAGGAGCTGGCGAGCGGTCTAGTGCTCGGCCCCTCCCGCCCCACAGGCATAAATGGTTCCTTGGCATCGGAGGCGCAGCGGACGAGCGCAGCGGGCGCGCCAGTTCCGTGCCTAGGGCCAGTCATGCTGCCGGTTTCCATTCCACTCAAAGGCATTCCTGGTCTAGATCCCAGCTGATGGCCTTGAACAAGGGAGCCTGCATTCCCCAGGCACGGTGCAATTTGACTTCGCTTAACCGTTCTCACTTTAAATGTAAGCAATGCACTTTTTCTTTCTCGATTAATAAATCAATCCCTCCTTCCCCTACAACTACCCCTCCCACTCCGATACGACCCTACACGGCCGGCTTACTGAACTGCCGCTCTCTTCTGTGTCACTCAAGTGACATATGGCTGCTGCTCTCTGTGACGTCCTGGGATTTACTTTTTCTCACAGAGACGTGGATCAAGGACTCTTCTAGTCCAGATATTGCCCTGGCCACACCCCCGGGCTATCGCCTAATGGGTATTAGCCGCGAGGGAGGAAAGTCTGGTGGTGGAATTGCTGTTATTTTACAGAATCATCTAACTATCACCTCTAGGAAAATCCCCAATTTAGAGCCACTCTATTTTTCCATCTCAGATGCCTCCACTGCCATATTTTCAGGTGCCCTGGTACACTGCCCCCCTTGCACCCCCCAGCCTGCAATTGCCTCATTACTGGCGGCCATCGCAGATCTCTCCCTTAAACACCCTCACTTCACTGTACTAGGTGATTTTAATCATCACATTGATGTACATGATTGTACACGTGCCAAAAATCTTTTAGACTCCATGCAAGGTTTGAATCTAACCCAATGGGTCAATGGTCCTACACACTCTGCAGGACACACCCTTGATTTAATTTTCTCCAATTGGCTTGACCTTAATGTTCTCCCCCCATGCCCCTCACGTGGTCTGACCACTACTTGATTCCGTTTGAAGTATTTACTCCCAGACCGCCTAAGATGAAATCTACCATCAGAGAACAGTGCAGAAAGTGGCATGAAGTCACTTGTACGGCCCTGGAGCAAATGTTTAGGAGCAGTCCTGATCCTCTCGATGCTGATCTTAATGTAGTAGTATCTACTTTAATTAAAGATCTCTCTGCTGCCATTGAGCAAATTGCCCCTATGCAGAACCTTTCCTCTTTACGATCTAAACCCTCAGCCCCATGGTTCTCAATGATACTACGGGAAAATAGAAGTAAATGCAAAAAACTGGAGCGTATATGGCGCCGATCATACGATCCGGTGGCCAAAGCCCTTTACAGATCAGCTCTCAAAGAGTTTCATAAACTCAAACGCATTGTCATGAAACAGTACTTTACGGATAAAATTAAAAGAGCAGAAAATTCCACCAAGGCCCTCTTTAACATTGTTAAGGAGTTCGCAAACCCCTCTGCTTTGGCATGCCCTGTCACCCCTAGCCAATTGCTTAGCGATGGCCTGTCTGACTTCTTTTATGAGAAAATCGTGAACATCACGGCAACTATTCAACAGATTCCCATAGCAGTTACTTCAGTCCATGACACCACTTGTGCTGAAGTATTTACCTCATTTAAACCTCTGTCTGAAGATTACGCCTTGTCCTTGTTTCTAAAATGTAAATCCGGATCCCCGCTCGATCCAGCCCCGGCTCAGATTCTGAATGAAATAGCTCCGCTACTGATTAAACCTCTGTTAGAAATCTGGAACTCCTCCCTGCAATCGGGCCTCTTTCCCTCTTTGTGGAAACATGCGCTGTTGTTACCAATCTTGAAAAAAACGAGTGCTGACCCATTATGTTTTAGTAACTACAGGCCCATCTCACTTCTCCCTAAGCCAGCAAAAGTGTTAGAGAAGGTGGTACAAGAGCAATTGTCCGAATACCTAGAAACTAACCACCTGCTTCATGACACCCAATCAGGATTCAGGCCGAACTTTAGCACTGAATCTGCCCTGCTGGAAGCGACTGAGTCAATTCGCGAATGTGTGGACAGGGGAGAGAGGAGGCCATGCTGGTCCTCCTCGACCTATCCGCAGTATCCTACACCATCTCCCATGACATTTTGCTAAATCGCCTTCAGGAGGTGGGTATTGGAGGGATCCCGCTGGCCTGGGTGAAATCATTTCTGACAGGCAGATTCCAACAGGTCGCCCTTGGCCCCTTTGTTTCCACGGAGAAACCATTAATATGGGGGGCTCCGCAGGGATCTGCCCTGAGCCCCCTCCTATTCAATGTGTACCTGATGCCGTTGGCGAAGGTGGTCGAATCTTAGGGCGTCAGAGTGATCTTTTACGCTGATGATACTCAGCTTGTGTTTTCATTTAAGGATCACTCTGAAAGCTCTTTGGCTAATTTTCGCCACTGCCTGGTAAACATCGCCTCTTGGATGTCCATCAACAACTTAATATTGAATGCTGATAAAACGGAGGTCCTATTTTTTAACCAGAAATCTTCCATCCCTCCCAACATCTGGTGGCCATCTGAACTTAATCCTCCCCCGGCGCCAGTTCAAGCTGCCCGTAATTTAGGCTTCCAATTTGACACAGCTCTTTCCTGCAAAACCCAAATTAATAAAGTCTCATCATCCTGCTTTGGAAAACTCCGAATGATTAAAAAAATCATACCTTTTTTGCCTCTTGAGTCCCGCAGAACAGTAGTTCATGCCTTAATAACGTCCCACCTGGACTACGCAAACAGTCTGTACGTTGGGGCCCCAGCGTACCTCATCAATCGTCTGCAAACAGTGCAGAATTCAGCTGCCAGGCTGATCTGTAACATTCCTTATCGCCACTCGATTTCACCTTATCTGGCCAAACTGCACTGGTTACTAGTGAGATATCGCATTCAGTTTAAGGCTCTAGTCCTCGCCTTCAGAGCTCTCAATGGCCGAGGACCAGCATACCTAATGCATAGACTCAGGCTGACTCATGCGACGCGGGATCTGAGATCCAACCATCTTCGCCTTATGTTCTGCCCACGATTCCGTCTGGCACGTACGGGTGGCAGGGCTTTTGCCGTGGCCACCTCCAGATCGTGGAATCTTCTATCGGTGGAACTCAGATTTTTGACATCAGAGCCTTTGTTTCGAAGGAAACTGAAGACCTGGCTCTTCTCTCGCACCTAGCCTCATCGATCCTCTTCAGTTCACCCTCCCGGACCTTTTTATTCTCTTGTTGTCAGCGCCGGGACACCCCGTTGGGGGTAGCTGAGCGCTTTCAAATTTCTAAATAATAATAATAATAATTCATGTCCTGCTCCAGTACGGAGCTTCACCATTTCTCAAAGTGTGCACTTAAGGAGGCTGTTTCTCAGTTAAGCATTTGACACACACATGACGATGCCAATATTGAGCCAATTCTGTTCAGGTCAAATGAAAACACCAGTGCTCAGTAACAGAAATGTACCACTTACATGAAACCATCAACAATGAACTGCAGACATATACAGAATTAATTACTATGCTGTTGTATAGGGGATTGAGAAATATATGAACTTCAAGTTACCATGCCAATGCTTAGCTAAAGAAGACTCTCACCACTCACACATGGCAGGTTGTGTATTATTTACATGACAATCAGTAATAACAACAATGGCCACACAGATGTAGAGCTACACACAAGCATCGCTCTAATATTGAAAAATAAGCTGCAAAAGGCAGCTAATATACAATGCTAACACCAAAGTAGTCAGCCACAAACATGGTGTATGAGCGTTTAGTGCCATATGTGCTGAATCAATGGCATAGGTATTAGTGCAACACGTGCATTTGCATTAAGGTTTGTAGGGCTCGCCACACCCCACAAAGCCCCAATCAGTAGCATAGCTGGGGGTACTGCCCCTGGAAGCATTGGTTTTGGGGGTGGCGGAGGTGAGCAAGGTGCATCTGTTGACTACCACCATCCCCTGCCCCCGAGAACAAGTCATCCATCAGCTGCGAGGCCCCCATCCCCACTTAACAAGTCCTCGCCCCCCCCGCTCTTACCTGCACCGAGCAGCAAACTTAGTGTCCGCCCCAGGTGGCAGTAGGTCTAGCTATGCCACTGGCCCCAAATATGATTCACTTTTATTATTCAACCATGATGCTTGCGAAATGGTTCATTGCACCCTTGGTATGCCACTTCACAGGAAATGAACAGTTGTATACAACTTGGGATTATGCATAGATTTACAGCATAGGAACTGCTGAGTCAGACAAACATCAATACAAACTTCTGCTCTCATCCACAGGGATATGAATGCATTAAGCTGCACAAACCGTCTCTTTTGACACACTCTGCAACACGGATAGCCATGTACAAATCATTTACTTTTTCAGACACATGATGCTGTCAAACATAAGCTGCTCAATCATGCACTAATAAGACATAATATATAAGCAAACTGCAAGAAACATAGATGGCTGCAGCTCATACTCATCTGCACACATTGATCTTATACACCACTAGATGTAGAAACATTCCAGTCACATAGCCAGGTGTACCACTACTACAGACACCTAAGTTGCACATTGCCATGCACCAGGGGACGTATTATATATATGATGCACTTTCCCTGTTTGCACCACACTGCACTTTTCACAATGTGCGCCATGCCCAAACAGGGAAAGTGCACTCTATTATGCAGAACGATCTGCCTCCAGGGAAGCTTCGAACTCTGCTGCCCTGGGGGCAGTGCATCCAAGTGAAATACGGAGCAGCTGCTTCAAAGTTGCTCTGAGTTTCACAGTGCAGGCTGCCACCTGCCTGCACTTTCGAGAGGGGGGAGGGATCCCCTTGCAGGCGGGTACAGTGAGTGACTGCATCTGCCTGCAGGAGGATGTCTAGGGGAGTCTATGGGACCCCGTCTGCACCCTCCCAGAGTGCTGCCTTTAGGAAGCTCACTGAAAGTGTGCCACCTTTTTGTGGCATGCTATCAGTGCACCTTGTAAAGGCATGTCTGACTCTGCATCCATGTTGGTAACATATCACCAGACAAAAAGGCAAAGTGATTCCCTCATTTGCATGGGGCCATGCCCCCATGTAAATGAGGGGCATGGGGGCCCTCTGATGGTAGTGCTGGAGCTACCTCTGTGCCAGCATTATCAGTATTACAGAAGGGGATGCACATGCATCTGCAGGTCTTCTGTAATACCATTGTGCCATGGGGGCGCACACAGCAGGTGCGCATGCTTGTTGTGCCGCTGGGGCACAATCTATAATACAACCACTGGTGGTCTCTTCCCACACACAGTTCTGTTACATTCAGCCATGCACACTGCTCTGTTACACAAAAATGCATGCTAAACATTCAGTCTTGCACACAATTTACTGTGAGACAAAAGAGCCCCCACTTTCTCCCACTTGTACAAAATTATTCAGAACTGTCTTACTGGTATGACTTGGAATTGTGGCATCTTTATGATCACATGCATTCACAGCATGTTTTCGAGTATGTGCTTTGCAACCATGTTTTGGAACAGGGCATCAGAAATCTTTTGGTGTATGCTTACCCTTGCATATTTTTTGTAGGTGCATGGCAAGTATGTCATGGTGGAAATTCAATAACAGCATACATTTATTCTGTATATAAACCAACCATGGCATTTTGCTTGTTCATGAACAATCCTCCCCTGCACGCAGACACTCTTGCACTTGTTAACTTAGCGCCATCGCAGGGGGAAATGCAAGGCTGCACCACATTCTTTTTAAAATGGTGCAGCCTTGCATTTCAGAAGTGGTGGAGCGCGGCGTTATGCCAAGGAGGCGAACGCCGTGCTCCACCACTTCCTTGTGCATATCCCCCCTAGTTTCAATTGTGGCTTCCAAGCTTGACCAAACAGTGTGATCCTAGACAACTACTTTTCTTCCTTGTGCCTCCGTTTCCATGATCACCACATCTGAGAGCACTTTCAAATACTTCAATTCAGAATGCATCTGTACAGCAACCTGTCTTGTGTACGGTGTAAAAGACCATAATGTTGCTCCATCTTACACTCAAAGGCTTATATAGGAGAAGCAAGACAACTGACTAGTCTCTTTAGTCATTAATACAACTATCACAGCATCAAGATTGCAGTTCAGTGATTCTAATAAAGGGCACTCAGTTCAGTGATATGATCTAAGGTGCTAAAGTGAAGATAAACATTTTAATTAAAAGTTTGTCTCTCAGCTATAAATAAAGTGGCATTTACAGACACTTTTAGCAGGACATGAGGACCAGGATGAGCTAAAAGATGTTCTCCTCAGCCTCCATGTCACTGCTTTTCAAGACAGGGTGCAACAAAGAAGGGGCTGCTCAGAATTATGGCACCTGGCAGTCACCACCTTACTGACACTGCCCTGAGGGTGCTGGTAGCGAGGCAGGAGATACTTTAATGCTGGGCATGTTGTTTGAAGTCTCACGCATATGGACTCCCACTTCCTACACCCAGTCAACTGTGAGTGTGGCGTGGAAGAGTGGGAATGGCCTGTTTCATAGTGATGGTTACAATTACAAGGACTCACCCTGCAATACATGGTGCACATGCTAACAGCTATGCCATTAGCATGTTTCTCAATCACCCTCCCAACTCCCATCTGAGGCTGATGAACATGCCCTGTGAAGCATGGACTGATACCTATATTCCTAGGGAATACGCCCACTGGGGCAATATTCAAGTGGCAAAACATGTTGATGGAAAAGTGAAATAGTGTTCATTGCTCGGCCCTCCTGTTTTAAAAATTTGGTAGGGAGACACAAGTAAACAAAATTTCAGCTCACCCACAAACAATTTTAAAATAGGTTTGACAGTCTAACAAAGGGAGAACATAAATGTTGACACCTAAAATGGGGAACCCATTACCAGGAGACTTACAACCAGTGAATTGTAGTACTCTTGAATGCTGCCCAGGGCAAGATATGTAACCCACTTGGGGGTATATTATCAAGAAGCGGCGTTAACATTATCGCCGCTTTAGCGGCAGAAAACTGCCGCTAAAGCGGCGATAATGGGCTTGATAATATGCCCTTGTGAATTCCCATAGAAGCCCATGCAATGGTGTCAACATGGGCTTCTATGGGAATTCTCAAGGGCATATTATCAAGCCCATTATTGCCGCTTTAGGGGCAGTTTTCTGCCGCTAAAGCGGCGATAATTTTAACGCCGTGCTTGATAATATGCCCCTAAAGAAGCCTACCTCAATAGGTAGGTGAGTACATGAATGCGTGTTAATTCTATGAGATGTTTGTCCATTTCCTACAGGAGTTTTGTACTTCTCCGTATGTTGATAGAAAGAGTACAATAGTCCTTAACTCCTCTCACTCCCTCGTTATTGTGTTAACTGTCTGTTGTGAATTTGTTTGAGAATTGTATTTTGTTACCTCTGCTACAGACAACTGTCCTTACTTTTTTACTTGTGTTATGGAAGGTTGGGCTGCTGCTTTACAGATTTACCTTCAATGCTCAGAATAAAACTTTATAGAACACAACGGAAAAAATTATTCATTTTGTCAATGCTTGTTTTGGTGCATGGTGTAAGTGAAAGAGTGAACCCTCACAAAATATGTGCACAGTTTACTTTTGGAATTACGTATCAAACAAGCAATTTTTTTAAATAGAGTAGTCAATTTTGTAAAGCTTTTAAAACACAGCTGACAAGTCAACTTTGTAAAATTTGAAAACCTTGTTGGCGAGCAGCCAATCCTGGTATTTTAGCCAGCAGCGCATTGTATGTTGGGGTTTTGAGTCCATGGTGAAACTGTTAAATGCAAAACTACAAGCCCCATGACATTGGATGAAAAAAAAAAAAAGATTATGGTATCACAATTCTTAGCGTCAAAGCACAGAATTGAGCAAATGAAAAGTAAATTTAGTTCCTGGCTCCCTGCTTTTTTTCTTGCAGGCAGTCACAGGTTAAAGGGCCCAGTTGGTGAGAGGGCAGAGTTAGCTTTTCAGATGTAAATGCCAGCAACACCCTGCTAAAGGATTAATGTAAATGTTACATAGAAATCCTGCAAAAGGCGTCATATACCACAATAATGTGAGAAGCAGCAGTTAGATGTGCCTAGAGATGCACAGAAAGGGAAAATAATGTCCTTTTACCGCTGTTTCTGAATGCTTTCTTGTAATAGAACTTAGGGGCATATTTACAAGCCCCTATCACCACCACAGCTTAACGTGGCTTAACGGTGCCTTTTATATAAGGCAGCCTTTCACGCTACACTTAGTGTGAAAGGGGCGGGCAATGGGTGTTGTGGTTTTTGTTCCACCGCAACACCCATTGATCTTGATGCTGCCCCCTATTTACAAGAGCAGCGTAAATAGGAGGCAGAGCCAAAATTAAGACCAGGGAAAACTTGGTCTTAAACAGGCGAAATGAGGAGAAATGCTGTATTTCTCCTCGTTTTTGCTGTTTCCATGTGTGCCACTTTGTGCACACAAGACGTCAATGATTGTATATGTGCAGGAAGGTCCCCCTTCCTGCACATAAACAATCATTTAAAAAAAATTAAGCAGAAAGGAGGAGCCTAGCGCGCAACCAAGATGGCCGCGTAGGTGCGAGGCTCCCGAGGACCTCCGCGACCTCCTATATCTATCCTGTCTTTCTCCTGATTTGGTTGAGGGGACTTGATTGGTGACACTGAGCTGAGGTGGTGCCCGTTTTCCATTTTGGAATTGGACCCTGGGAACCGTGATGGGCATCGCTTGAAGTTTGCGGCCCGCTTTCACTTCTGACCCCGGACTCGAGTTGAGGGGCGATCCGGTGGCAAAGTGAACAACAACGGCACGACGGACCTGGAGGGGCGCGCACCCCACACTTTCACTTTCGCTTTTGAGCCAACTCGCCATCATCGTTTGCGAGGTCTCGGCGCTTCCGCGAGATGTGGTGGTTGGCCTGCTGGGGACACTGCCTATTTTGCCGGGACCCGGTCTATCTTTCTGGGGCGACCGCTGGGGTCTTCGGTATTGACTGTTCGCCTGCCGCTCCTGGCCTCGTGGGACACAAACTGCAGTGGGATGGCGACGAAGCAAGATGGAGAGAGGCTGAAGGCCAAGTCGACCCGACGCGGGGCCTCTACCCAGGCTAACGTCATGGACCGCTACACCTTGCCGAGGGGGTCTCCTGGCGGGTCGCATAAGTCTCCGGAGCGGCCCGCGGATGCCCCGGATTTGCCATTGGACCTGACCCTGCAGGATATCATGGGCGCCATAGAGGAGGTGAAGGCCACGGTGGGCCAACAGCTCGACACCTTGTCGCAAAAACTCGACGCGGTCCTGATTGATGTCAACCTCGTCAGGGCCGATCTCTCGAAAACAAATGAGAGGGTTGACTCTTTGGCCCTTACAGCGTCGAGCCTGACGACTGATGTGGCTGCTCTCCAAGCGGAGATGCGCCGGCTCCAGCAGGCCAGTACTCTCACTGATAGGCGACTGGAGGACTCCGAGAGTAGGGCCCGGATGAATAATGTTCGCATTATCGGAGTGCCTGAGGGGTTGGAAGATTCGGCTACGGATCTTTATGTGGAGGATCTGATCTCCAACCGACTGAAGCCTAGGGGACTGAGCAACTTCTTCGCGGTGGAGAGGGCCCACAGGGTTCCTGGTGGCAGGCCGAAGGTCGGAGCTCCCCCGCGGCCTCTCATTGCACGTATCTTTAACTTTCGGGACAGAGATGCGATCCTGCAGGCTTCTAGAGTGCAAGGGCCGCTTAAGCTAGAGAATGCCGAGGTGAATTTCTATCCTGATTTTACACAGGCGGTCCAGAAGCAGAGACTGGGATTCATGGGCGTCAAACGGCGGCTACGACAGATGAACATAAAGTATGCCATGCTTTTCCCGGCCAAGCTGCGGGTGGAGTTCGAGGGCCGCTCTCATTTCTTTGACCGTCCGGAGACGGTGGGGGACTGGCTGGACACTTTGCCGAGGACACATGATCGAGAGGGGACAAGGGCCGCGAGTGGCGAGTGCCCACTGGACCGGGCCTAGTGTGTTGACATTGGCACTACCTTTGAGGGTGCCAACTTTTTATTGGGCTCAGGGTTTACTTGACTATGTTCCTTTTTTCCCCCCTGCTTGGAGGTAGTGGTGAGTCTAAAGGGGGTTCTCTTTCCTCCTCCAGGGGGTCTTTTTTGTAGTTTAGTTTATGCAAGGGCGACAGGCACACTGCAAGTTGGGGGGGCTGTTTGGGCTCACGCAGGGGTGCAGGGAGGGGGGAGTTTTTCTTTGTATGTTGGGTTGGGGTTGGGTTTTGTTTCTTTGTACCACAAGGCAGGAGTATTGTCGTCCTATGATCCATGTGCCTTCCGGGAGGGGGCTGATTGGTGCTGGCTGTGATGGGGGGTAGGGGACTGAGACTTCTTTCTTGGAATGTCAACGGACTGGGGGACAGGATAAAGCGTGGGGTGGTCCTGCAGTTCTTAAAACGGATCTCTCCCGACATCGTGTTCTTGCAGGAAACACACCTCATTGGTAATTCCTTCCGTGCCATGAATAGGCGGGGCTTTCGCCTCTTGGCTCACTCGGGCTTCACTTCTATCTCAAGGGGTGTGGGCATACTGGTTAGAACCTCTCTTCCATTGGAGGTTGATGAGGTGCTCCATGATGACAGGGGGCGATACACGGCACTGGTGGGCAGATGGGAGGGCAAAGTGATTGTGCTGGTATCTTTATATGTCCCGCCGGGTTTGCAGATGACTACTTTTGCGGACCTGGGGCGCCTTCTCCTTGGGCTGCCGGAGGGGGTGCTAGTGGTGGGAGGGGATTTTAATGCAGTGGTTTCTGGAGCCGAGGATCGTTACCCTCCGCGGGACCTCCCCCGGGCCCAAACCTGGTTAGCTGGCCTTTTGGACACCCTGGGTTTAGTGGATTGTTGGCGGCTAAAACATCCTGCACAGACACAGTACACTTTTCACTCGGGGGCCCATGGTAGCCTCTCGAGACTTGATTATGTTCTAATGCCATCGGCCCAGGCGGGGAGGATCGGGGAGGTGCGACATCTTGCCCGGGGAATTTCGGATCACTCCCCCCTTTTGTTACACTTTGATATTGTCCTGGGTGCGGAGGGGAGGGTGGCCCCGATCAACTCCTGTTACCTGCGTAATCCCACTATTCGTGCAGGTCTGATTAAATCTCTTGAGCACTACTTTAAAGACAATGTGGGCTCGGTGTCATCTGCTGTTTCCCTGTGGGAGGCTTTCAAAACGGTACTCCGGGGAGAGGCCCTATCCCTCATCTCTAACTCCAAGAGGAGCGAGCGGGAGGAGGTGGTTCGTATTGAGTCTGAGATCTCTGAGCTGGAGGGTGAATTGGATGGTGGTGTTACGGAAGACAAATTGCATGTTCTTGGCCTCAAACAAGCGGATTACAAGGCTCTGGTCACTGAAGCTGCCAAGAGTATGAGTAGGGAGCAACAGGGGCGTCTGTATGATATGGGTGACAAGGCTGGGAAGCTAATCGCGTGGCTGGACAAAAAGGAGAGAGCGAGTCGTGTGGTGCCGCAGGTTCAGAGAGTGGATGGTGTGTGTGTTACTGATCCCGTAGAAATTGTTGACTGTTTCGCGGAGCATTTCCGCGGGGTGTACTCTCCGGTCTCCGATCGCTCGGAGGAGGATTCCCGCGTCATGCTCAGGGACATTGTGTTGCCGTCCCTTTCGGACGATGATAAATTGTTGATGGATGCGCCCCCGACGTCTGAGGAGATCGCCCTAGCCATACGTTCAGTTGCCTCCGGCAAGGCTATGGGTCCTAATGGCCTCCCCATCGAATTGTATAAGCTGCGTCCGGACACGTTAGCGCCTCACCTTCGCGACATGTTTATCGCGGCCCGTGCAGCGGGTTCCCTCCCGCTGGACCAACGTCTTGCCACCATCGTGGTTATTCATAAAGAGGGGAAGCCGCGGGATCAGGTCACGTCCTACAGGCCCATATCGCTTCTGAATGCGGAACCCAAAATCCTCGCCAAGGTGTTGGCTACTCGATTGGCTAGTGTGGTCTGTGATCTGATACATCAGGCTCGCGAGGGTTCCCTTTATACGTGAGCCGGCCATTTTGGCGTCCTTGGACGCAACTATGGCTTTTGATACGCTGGAGTGGCCGTATATTTGGGCAGCGCTGGAAAAGTTTGGGTTTGGCCCGGGATTCATTGGTTGGGTGAAATTGCTGTATTGTAGACCGTTGGCTCAGGTAGTGGTAAACGGTAGAGTGTCGGCTCCCTTTGAATTGGGCAGGGGCACGCGTCAGGGTTGTCCGCTATCCCCTCTCCTCTTTGCGCTCTCTTTAGAGCCCCTGGCGGAATGGTTGCGATGGCACCCTTCGATTCGTGGACTCCGATGGACTCCGGAATATGAGGATCGTGTCTCTCTCTATGCGGACGATATTCTTTTGTACCTTGCCTCCCCCCGTGAATCGCTGATTGTGTTGGTGGATGTACTACGCTCCTTTGGCTGTAACTCTGGTTTGGTCATTAACTGGGCTAAGTCCTGCGTATATGTCCTCTCTGGGGAGGCCCCCATCCTTCCGCGGGGTTGCCCTATTCAGGTTGCCCAGCAGGGCTTTAAGTATTTGGGTATTTTTGTCACTCTGGATCCAGTGGCCCGGTATACGCAGAATCTACTCCCCCCTCTCCAGCGTTTGAAGACGGATGTGACGCGTTGGCGGCGGTTGCCGCTTTCGCCGCTTGGCCGGGCGGCGCTGTTTAAAATGATGTCGCTACCGCGGTTTTTATATGCCTTACAAAACACGATGGATGTCGTGCCTGCTAGTTTTTTTCGGGGGGTTGAGGGTCTCCAGCGCCGATTGTTTTGGGATGGGAGGCCGCGGATTTCTCTCGCCAAGCTAACGCTCCCATGGTATGACGGGGGGGTCGCTCTCCCTGACATCAAACGTTATTATTGGGCCTCCCAGCTGGCGGCGATAAACCACGGGCTCTATGGGCCGGCCCTTAACCCGGCCTTTGAGATGGACAAACTGTTATTGCCGGGCGGCGACTACAATCGTGCGCTCTATTCCAGGTCGATTGACGCGCGCTTGACAGGCCCGACACGAGTTGCGATACGGGTGTGGCATGCGGCAAGCGCGGCGATGGGGTGGAGGGATCGGTTGACCCGGGCGACGCCAATATATGCCTCCGAGCGGTTGGGTTGTTTCTGGTCGACGAAGGGCTTTGAGAAGTGGGACATGATTGGCATCAGCAGAGTAGGTGATCTCTGGACGAAAGAGGGATTTAAAACGTTTGATGTGCTGAAAGCTGAGTACCAGTTACACGATAGGGAGTACTTCCGATATGTACAGGTTCGGCACGCGTTACGTTCTGTATTCCCGGAGGTCGCGTCTATCCCGGTGTGTTCCCCATTGGAAGATAGAGTGCTAGACGGGTACGTGCCGGATAGCACTATCTCACTGATTTACAAGAAGCTAATTAACGATCGATCGGGGTTGTTAACCGCCCTTCGTGATGCATGGGTTGCTGATGTACTGGAGCTGGATGACGAGGATTGGGTGTCGGCGGTGGCATCCCCGAAAGAGGTGGCCATACCGGCCCGCCTTCGTTTCGTCCAGCTTAAGATACTTCATAGAGTGTACGTCACGGGACCTGGCCTGATGCGTATGGGTTATGCGGTGGATGGGATGTGTAAGCGTGGGTGTGGTACGACAGGGACTTTACTCCATGTTCTGTGGGAATGTCCGGAGGTGACTCGGTTCTGGCGTGGTGTGCATGCTGTATTGCAAGCAGTCACGCATGTTGCGATGTTCCCAGAGGCGAGGAGGTGTCTGTTGAATGTATGGGAGCCGACTGATTACACGGTGGCGCAAATGTGGTGGGTGACATTGGGATATATGGTGGCCAAGCGTGACATTGCACGTTTGTGGGGCTCCCAGAGGCCGCCCACGGTTTCGGCCTGGAAGGAAAATATGGACTGGTGCATGTTTCGAGAGAAGACGGTGTATGTGGCGAGAGGCAAGCCTGGGAAATGGGAAAAGGTGTGGGGTCCCTGGAACTCCTATCGCGGAGGAATTTGCACCCCGCCCCTCGTGCGGGATTTGGATGAGGCCTTGTCTCTTTAGTCTGCGCATTCCTGTGATCCTGTTCTACTGTGATAACCTTGTCTCTACCACCTGCCCTCCTCCCCCCTTCTTTTACTGTACTCCTATGGGTCCCTCCCTGCTGTGGGGAGCACATTTTGCTACTTAGATTTTTGCTGCCTTGTGGGTTTGTTTGTTGATTGTTTTTCTTTATCATTTTAAAATGAAACCGCTATCTGTGATGTCGCGACCTCTCAAAGCCGCCAGCGACACTACTCTGAAACCTGGTCATATTGTCGGCAT
Source organism: Triturus cristatus (assembly GCF_964204655.1). Lineage (NCBI taxonomy): Eukaryota > Metazoa > Chordata > Amphibia > Caudata > Salamandridae > Triturus > Triturus cristatus. Next base: position 1,007,915,625 of record NC_140593.1, on the reverse strand, counting down.
CTTTTTGCCTATATTTGAGTGGCTATGATTATGTTGTTTGTTGGCGGCCGGCCTGGAGGTTGTAGGCCCGTGTCTGTATATCTTTGAAATTTGTAATAAAGGTTTCAAAAAAAAAATAAATAATAATTAAGCAGCACACATAAAAGTTACAAAACTGCATTTAAGGAGGACCTACCTGCACATAAACAATCTGCTCGCTGTTCTGCCTTTTCTGCTTGTATTTCTGGCCACTGTTTTGCCTTTTTTCTGCTAGTTATTTCTGCCCTCTGCTTTGGCCTCCCTGCTCATTTCTTTGCCCTCTATTTTACCTCTTCTGCTCATTTGTATGTCCTCTGTTTTGCCCTATTCTGCTCTGTTTTGCCTTTCTGCTAATTTTTCTCCGCTTCTACCCTCTGTTTTGCCTTTTCTGCTCGTTTGTTTGCCCTGTTTTGCCTTTTCTTTTTTTTTTTTCTTTTTTTTTGTAAAACCTTTACTGCACACAAGAATCAATACAAACATGGGCCTACAACCACCAGGGCTGTTTTGCCTTTTCTGCTCGTTTTTCTGCTCGCTGTTTTGCCTTTTCTGCTAGTTTTACTGCCCTCTGGTTTGCCTTTTCAGATCATTTTCTGCCCTCTATTTTGCCTTTTTCTGCTCAAGTTTTCTGCTCTCTGCTTTACCATTCCTTCTTGTTTTTCTGCCCCCTGTTTTGCCTCTTTTGCTCATTTTTCTGCCCTCCGTCTGCCTTTACTGCTTGTTTTTCTGCCTTCGTTTTGTCTTCACAGCTCATTTTTCTGCCTTGCGTTTTGCCTTTTCTGCCCTCTGTTTTGTCTTCCAGCTCATTTTTCTGCCCAGCGTTTAGCCTTATCTGCTCATTTTTCTTCCCTCCGTTTTGCCCTCTTATACTGCTTTGCCTTTTATGATTGTTTTACGCTCTCTGTTTTGCCTTTCCTGCTCATTTTTCTGACCTCTGTTTTGCCTTTTTTCTTGTTTTTCTGTACTGCGTTTTGCCTTTCCTGCTTATTTTTCAGCCCTCTATTTCGCCCTCGTCTGCTTTGTTTAGCGTTTCTGGCTTGTTTTCTGCGCTGTTTTACCTTTTCTGGTCGTTTTCTTCTCCCTGTTTTGCCTTTCCTGCTCATTTTTCCAACCGCTGTTTTTCCTTTTTTGATTGTTTTTCTGTCCTGCAATGTTGCCTTTCCTGCTCATTTTTCTGCCCTCTATTAAACCTCGTCTGCTTAGTTTTGCCTTTTTGGATTGTTTTCTGCTCTCTGTTTTGCCTTTCTTGTTGGTTTTCTGTCCACTGTTGTGCCTTTTCTGCTAGTTTTTCTGCCCTCTGCTTTGCTTTTTCTTCTTTATTTTCTGCCCTCTATTTTGCCCCTTCTGCTCTGTTTTTCCTTTTCTGCCCATTTTCTGACCTCGGTTTTGCCTTTTCTGCTCATTTTCTGCCCTCTGTTTTACTTTTCCTTTCTGTTTTTCTGCACTCTGTTTGACCTCTTCTGCTAGTTGCATTTATTTCTAATTTTCTGCTATCCATTTTGCCTTCACGGCTCATTTTCTGTCCTCTGTTTTGCCATCTTCTTCTCTGCTTTGCCTTTCCTGCTAGTTTTTCTGCCCTTTGTTTTGCCTTTTCTGCTCATTATTTGCTATTTTTTTTCCCTCTGTTTTACCTTTCTGCGCATTTCTCTGCCCTCTGTTTTGCCCTCTTCTGCTCTGTTTTGCCTATTTCTGCTCATATTTCTGACATCTGTTCTGCATTTTCCGTTTTTTTTTTGCCCCATCTGCCCTCTGTTTTGCTTTTCTGCTTGTTTTTTCTGCCCTCTGTTTTCCCTTCCCTGCTCATTTCTTTGCCCTCTATTTTGCCTCTTCTGCTCATTTTTATGTCCTCTGTTTTGCCCTATTCTTCTCTGTTTTGCCTTTCTGCTAATTTTTTTCCGCTTCTGCCCTCTGTTTTGCCTTTTTCTGCTCGTTTGTTTGCCCTGTTTTGCCTTTTCTGCTAGTTTTTCTGCCCTCTAGTTTGCCTTTCCAGCTCATTTATCTGCCCTGCGTTTTGCCTTTCTGCTCATTTTCTGCACTCTGTTTTGCCCTCTTCTGCTATGTTTTGCATTTTCGGCTTGTTTGTATGCCCTCTGTTTTGCCTTTACTGCTCATTTTTCTACTCTCTGTTTTCTCCTTTCTGTTCATATTTGTGCCCTTTGTTGTGCCTTTTTCTGGTTGCTTACTGCTCTTTGTTGTACCTTTCTTGCTTGTTTACCTACCCTCAGTTTTGCCTTTCTGCTTGTTTTTCTGCCCTCCGTTTGCTTCTTTCTGCTAGTTCTTCTGCCCTCTGCTTTGCTTTTTCTTCTTTATTTTCTGCCCTCTATTTTGCCCCTTCTGCTCTGTTTTTCCTTTTCTGCCCATTTTCTGCCCTCGGTTTTGCCTTTTCTGCTTATTTTTCTGCCCTCTGTTTTACTTTTCCTTTCTGTTTTTCTGCACTCTGTTTGACCTCTTCTGCTAGTTGCATTTATTTCTAATTTTCTGCTATCCATTTTGCCTTCACGGCTCATTTTTCTGTCCTCTATTTTGCAATCTTCTTCTCTGCTTTGCCTTTCCTGCTAGTTTTTCTGCCCTTTGTTTTGCCTTTTCTGCTCATTATTTGCTAGTTTTTTTGCCCTCTGTTTTACCTTTCTGCGCATTTCTCTGCCCTCTGTTTTGCCCTCTTCTGCTCTGTTTTGCCTATTTCTGCTCATATTTCTGCCCTCTGTTCTGCATTTTCCGCTTTTTTTTTGCCCCATATGCCCTCTGTTTTGCTTTTTCTGCTTGTTTTTCTGCCCACTGTTTTGCCTTTTTTCTGCTAGTTTTTTCTGCCCTCTGTTTTCCCTTCCCTGCTCATTTCTTTGCCCTCTATTTTGCCTCTTCTGCTCATTTTTATGTCCTCTGTTTTGCCCTATTCTTCTCTGTTTTGCCTTTTCTGCTAATTTTTCTGCCCTCTGCTTTACCTTTCCTTCTTGAGTTTTTTGCCCCCTGTTTTGCCACTTTTGCTCTTTTTTTCTGCCGTTTGGTTTGCCTTTACTCGTTGTTTTTCTGCCGTACGTTTTGCCTTCACTGCTCTTTTTTCTGTTCTCTGTTTTGCCTTTTCTGATCGTTTTTCTTCAGTTCTTCGCTCTGTTTTGCCTTTCCCGATCTTTTTTCTGTCCTCTGTTTTGCCTTTTCTGCTTGTTTGTCTGCTAGGTTTTCTGCCTTTTGTTTTGCCTTTTCAGCTTGTTTTTCCACCTTTCATTTTGCCCTCTACTGCTCTGTTTTGCCTTTTCAGCTCATTTTTCTCCCCTCCTGCTCTCAGTTTTGCAATTTCTGCTCGTTTTCTGCCCTGTTTTGCCTTTTCTGCAGGTTTCTGCTCTCTGTTTAGCCTTCTTCTGTACGTTTTTTGCTCGTTGTTATGCTTTTAGCTGCTAATTTTTCTGCCCTCTGTTTTGCCTTTGAAGCTCATTTTTCTGCCTTGTGTTGTGCCTTTACTGCTCATTTTTATGCCCTCTGTTTTTCCCTCTTCTGCTCTGTTTTGCCCTCTTCTGCTATGTTTTGCCTTTTCAGCTTGTTTTTATGCCCTCTGTTTTGCCTTTTCTGCTTGTTTTTCGGCTCTCTGTTTTCTCTTTTCTGCTCATTTTTGTGCCTTCTGTTTTGCCTTTTCATGATTGTTTTTCTGCTCTCTGTTGTGGCCTTCCTTCTTTTTTCTACCCTCAGTTTTGCCTCTTCTGCTCATTTTCTGCCCTCTATCTGTTTCTTTCTGCTTATTTTTCTGCCCACTGTTTTGCCCTTGTCTGCTCTGTTTTGCCTTTTCTTCAAATTTTTCTGCTCTCTGCTTTACCATTCGTTTTTGTTTTTCTGCCCTCTGTTTTGCCTCTTTTGCTAATTTTTCTGCCCTCCGTCTGCCTTTACTGCTTGTTTTTCTGCGTTTGTTTTGCCTTCACACCTCATTTTTCTACCCTGCGTTTTGCCTTTTCTGCTCTCTGTTTTGCCTTCCAGCTCATTTTTCTGCCCCGTGTTTAGCCTTTCTGCTTATTTTTCTTCCCTCGGTTTTGTCCTCTTCTGCTGTTTTGCCTTTTCTGATGGTATTCCGCTCTCTGTTTTGCCTTTCCTGCTCATTTTTCTGACCTCTGTTTTTCCTTTTTTGCTTGTTTTTCTGTCCTGCGTTTTGCCTTTCCTGCTTATTTTTCTGCCCTCTTTTTCGCCCTCGTCTGCTTGTTTAGCCTTTCTGGCTTGTGTTCTGCTCTCTGTTTTGCCTTTTCTGCTCATTTTCTGCGCTCTGTTTTGCCTTTTCTGCATGTTTTTCTTCTCCCTGTTTTGCCTTTCCTGCTCATTTTTCAAACTGCTGTTTTGCATTTTTTGATTGTTTTTCTGTCCTGTATTTTGCCTTTCCTGCTCATTTTTCTGCCCTCTATTTAACCTCGTCTGCTTTGTTGTGCCTTTTTGGATTGTTTTCTGCTCTCTGTTTTGCCTTTCTTGTTCATTTTTCTGTCCCCTGTTGTGCCTTTCCTGCTAGTTTTTCTGCCCTCTACTTTGCTTTTTCTTCTTTATTTTCTGCTCTCTGTTTTGCCCCCTTCTGCTCTGCTTTTCCTTTCTGCTCATTTTTCTGCCCTCTGTTTTGCCTTTTCTGCTTCTTTTTCTGCCCTCTGTTTTACGTTTCCTTTCTGTTTTTCTGCCCTCTGTGTGTCCTCTTCTGCTAGTTGCATTTATTGCAAATTTTTTGCTATCCATTTTGCCTTCACTGCTCATTTTTCGGTCCTCTGTTTTGCCATCTTCTTCTCTGCTTTGCCTTTCCTGCTAGTTTTTCTGCCCTCTGTTTTGCCTTCTCAGCTCATTTTTTGCTAGGTTTTTGCACTCTGTTTTACCTTCCTGCTAATTTCTCTGCCCTCTGTTTTGCCCTCTTCTGCTCTGTTTTGCCTATTTCTGCTCATATTTCTGCCCTCTGTTCTGCCTTTTCCACTTTTTTTTGCCCCATCTGCCTTCTGTTTTGCTTTTTCTGCCCTCTGTTTTGCTTTTTTATGCATGTTTTCCTGCTCTCTCTTTTGCCTTTCCTGCTCATTCTTCTGCCCTCTGTTTTGCCTTTTCCACTTGATTTCTTCCCTACTGTCCTCTGTTTTGCCTTTTTCTGCTTTTTTTTTCTGCCCTTTGTTTTGCCTTTCCTGCTTGTTTTTCTGTTCTCTGTTTAGTTTTCTGCTTGTTTTTTTGCCCTCTGTTTTGCCCTTTTTCTGCTTGTCTTCCTGCCCCATGTTTTGCCTTTCCAGCTCATTTTTATGCCCTGCATTTTGCCTTTTCTGTTCATTTTTCTGTCCCTTGTTTTGCCCTCTTCTGTTGTTTTGCCTTTTCAGCTTGTTTTTCTGCCCTCTGTTTTGCCTTTTCTTCTAATGTTTCTGCTCTCTGTTTTGCATTTTCTCCTTGTGTTTTTGCCCTTCATTTTGGTTTATTCTGCTTGTTTTTCTGCCCTCTGTGTGGCCCTCTTCTGTTGTGTCTTTTTTTCTCATTTTTCTGCCCTGTTTTGCCTATTTCAGCTAATTTTTCTGCCCTCTGTTTTACCTTTGCGTCTTGTTTTTCTGCCCTCTGTTTTGCCACTTCTGCTTGTTTTTCTGCCCTCCATTTTGCCTCCATTGCTCATTATTCTGCCATCTGTTTTGCATTCACAGTTTGCCTTTCTGTCCTCTGTTTTTCCCTCTTCTGCTCTGTTTTTCTATTGCTGCTCATTTTTTTCCTCTTTTGCCATCTGTTTTTCCTTTCCTGCTTGTTTTTGTGCCCTCTGTTTTGCTCTTTCTGCTCATTTTTCTATTAGTTTTACTGCCCTCTGTTTTGCCTTTCCTGCTCATTTTTCTGCCCTCTATTTTGCCTTTCCAGCTAATTTCTCTGCACTCCATTTTGCCTTTCTGCTCGTTGTTCTGTCCTCTGTTTTGCCCTCTCCTTCTCTGTTTTGCCTTTTTCGGCTAATGTTTTTTGCCCTATGTTTTGCCTTTTCCGCTAATTTTCTGCTCTCTGGTTTGCCTTTTCTGCTCATTTTTCTGACCTCCGATTTACTCTTTTCTGTCCTCCGATTTGCTCTGTTCTGCCCTCTGTTTAGCCTTCTACTCTCTATTTTACATTTCTGCTCATTTTTTCTGCCCTTTAGTTTGCTTTCTGCTCATTTTTTGCCCTCTGTTTTGCCTTTCATCTTTGTTTTTCTCCCCCCGTTTTGTCTCTTCTCCTTGTTATTGTTTTTCTGCCCTGATTTTTGCCTTGCTGCTCATTTTTCTGCCCTCTGTTTTGGCGTTCGTGCAAATTTTTTTGCTAGTTTTACTGCCCTCTGTTTTGTCTTTTCTGCTCGTTTTTATTCCCTCTATTTTGCCTTCCCAGCTCTGTTTTGCCTTTTGTGCAATGGGGGCGGGTAGCCATGTGGCCCCTCTCCCTGGATCATCTTCTGCCCCCAGGGACACCATGCCCTGGGGCACGGTCATGTCTACCTGGGTGGCCTGGCACCACTCAGTGTGCCTTGATGGGGACCCCAGGGGGACCTTAATGTCCCAACAGTCCAAGCTGGCTCCCTGCATCCTGAGGGAGCCGGCATTGCTCCTGTATGCAGGTAGCTGCTAAATATGCAGCTTCCTGCATGTGGGAGTAATTATTTTATCTGTTTCCCTGCCCACATGACAGTGTGCAGGAAAAGACATGAAAACTCTGCTTCCAGAAAACGGGAGCAGTTTGACAGCTCCGCTTGCTTGGAGCGGAGTAGTGTTTGCTCTTACTTGGCGCAAGCTGTCACACCTCCTGGCAAGCAAAAGCAAACTGCTGTCTCCTGAGGGTGGGCACCTCGGGGATAGCAGGAGCCAGCCATCGGGGTGGGAGTCCCGAGGACCATTAATTGCTCCAGACAGGGGCCGTGCATCCCCCCTCCATTAAAATAGCATGGCCGGTCCTGGGAAGGTGGTGGTCCTTGAGGCAGTATGTGGTCCAGAAGCAGGCTGTGCAGCTCCCTCCCATATGTATTTGGCCCCGGTGAGGTGGTGGTCTCCAGGGGTTCCTCCGGGCCCCTATTAGTATTAATTGAGACCCGGGAGGTGGTGGTCCCTGGGGCATATGTAAGCACCAGGAGGGTGGATATGTGAACCCCCTTCTTGTTTTAAATGAAGCCCCGGGGAGATGCCGGTCCTCTGCATGACTTTTGGCACAAAATTTCCCTTGGAGACCCCAGCACCAGACCTACGGGGTCAGGGTATTCCTACGCTGCCTGCTTGTCTTTATTTTTTATGTTTTTGTTTGGGACTTGGCTGAGTCCGAGTCCCAAGATGGCTGCCAACACTTCCTGGTTGAATTGTTTGCAGCCAATCAGATCTCTGCACGATATCGAGAGAATTTGCGGAGGGCGTTGCATCCCGATATATGCAAATTTGTTTTTTTTAATAACTATAAAACTACTGAATGGATTTACACCAAAAACACTCTTTCTAGACCAAGAACTAGCATTCTGTCAAATTTGGTGTAATTACATCTAGCATCTTTGGTGGATATATATCGCTCCTGCTATCACTTCTCGAATTACCTTTAAACAAATCGAAGGAGACACCAATGCAGTTACTTATTTTGGCTTTATTCGCCATCTGCCATAATGCATTTTGGCTGTGCAAGCGGCCTTGGTCACATGACATGCACACATTGTGTCATTTTTGTAAAATGTTTGCTCTTCGTGGACAGAGAAGTAAGACTATCATTTGTTGATGTTACATCGGCATTCAAAATACCGGTAACATTTTCTTCAACAATTTATTCAAAGGTAATTAATGTTCTGTATATACAATACTTTGTCTTCTTTTGGTCGTTAAATTTTACACTTTAATCCAATATTAAAACCCACCCTATGTGCATTGTTCCAACCCATCCCATGATGTTACTTATTGCTGTAGGCTAGTGCCATAATTGTGTACAGCCTATGATTCTCTAAAAATGGAGATGTTGTTACTCAATAATAGTTTATTGTCATGATGGATACACACCATTTTTTCTTATTAACAGTTACCTCCCCTCTATGCCCAACTGAAATTTCATGGTTTGTACTCCCACTGCATTTTTAACTGACTCATGATTACTGTATAATCATATCCGGTGTTGAATTTTTACTACTTTACATTGATAGGGATTAAGATGGCTGCCGGGTGAGGAGCTCCGGCCGGGAGCTCCTCTGACTGGGAACTGACTCTGCCATTTGCACCGGGTCACCCCTCCCTCTCCTACCTCCTTATCCACGGTGGATCTTGTACCTGCACTCGGTGCCTTCCTTTCCCCCTGGACTTTTCCGGCTGGCCTGCTACACAGCCTCTCAGTGTCCCGAGTGAGCGCCCACGGAGCCTTTGCCATTCATAGCCGCTGGCTCGGCGGTGAAGCCTCACTGCTGTGGAGTTTGAGCGGGTGGCTCTCCCTCCTCTGATTGCCACCCTCCTCCGGGATTTTTCCTTTTTTTTCCCCTTGTTCCGCGCACTCTGGGTGCCATCGAGTTTGACGGGCCGATGGGGAATGCAAGAATGATGACGCCGACGGCTTCCCTGGTTGCAAGATCCGATGACCTAATATGGCAGAGTTGGTCATTCTAAAAACTGAGGGATCTTGCCGAGCATTGGATATGCGATCTTATGGCCGACCACACACTCGACGAGGTACTTTGCGTCTTTTTCTCATCTTTTTTGGGGCTTTTGCGGTGTGTGCTTGGGGAGTGCTGCCTGATTATAAAATGGCGGCCACACGCATATCGCAGAGCTTCTTTTACCGGTTTCGCGCTTCGATAGAATGCCAGCGAAGTGGTAACAAAGCGTAAAAAGTGTTGGTTGCGGTTGAGGAAGAATTATGTCAACGGGGTTTGATGTGGACTCGTGACGACCCCCAATGGAGCTGTGCCTGACTCTAAAATGGCGGCTAACTTAGACGAAGCGATCAGCATTATTTATTCGATCTGCTTTTAGCGTCTTTGTAAGAGCGCGAGTATTGAGGGTAGCAACACTTGCATTTCCTGAAGTGCGCTCATTGTGTATACTGCATAGCTGTTTTTGCTCCCGCATTGTTTTTTGTCCTCACGCTGAGCTTATAAGGGCCAGTTCAAGGCCCCCCCCCCCCCCCCCAAGACTCAACATCTTGTTCTGCTCTCTGCGGACCTTGCCCGGAATGAACCTGTGACGCACTCCAGATTTGCAGCCCGACATCCATCATCTGGACTCAACCTTCATGTTTTCCACTCTCGGCAACTTTGCCCTTGTCCAAAGCACTCCTACTCCTCTTGTTGGGGATAGATCCAGTCTCTTGGCCCTGGAGTCTCAGAGACCCCTCTGAGAGAGTCCACAGTGACAAGGGTGACACTCCTAGTGGCGGACTGGGACTGATCCCCTTACAATGGGAACCGTCTTCTACCCTGCCGGACGTCAGACACTGCGTCCCTGCTGGGTTTTCCCTCCCTCTCCCCCACCTCTTCCTTCCCTCATACCTCAGAGTGTGCCCGTGACCAAAGCACTCCTCTCCCCTTGTTGGGGATGGTTCCTGCATTCTTATGCCATGGAGTCTCACTGCTGAGAGAGTCCACCGTGAATTTGGGAATCACACAAAACTGAGGACTGAAAAATGATCTCTGCCCCACCCTACCGGACGTTAAAAAAAACAGTTACTCTCCTTGTTCACCACGCTGTTTCCCCTACCCCCTACACCTCCGCTTCCCTCCTTCATCCTTTGGCTACCTCTCCTTTCCCTTCCTCTCTCCCCTGAATTCCTCTCCACCTGCTTGCTTTGTCTATCCTTTTGCCTATGCTCCGTTAAATTCTCCCTCCCCTCACCCTTTTACTTTACCCCTTACCCCACTACATGCCATTTTTTGAAAAAATGTAACTTGTAACTGTTGTGCCTGATGTAACAATGTAGAATTTGTAGGATACGCAACTCTCCTCACGTAAAGCGCTCATAATTCATAGTACTCTTTCTTTCTTTGTCTACTTCCTTTGCTCCTATCCCCTCTCCCCTGAATCTCTCCCCTTGCCTGCTACACTGCCTAACCCCCTGTCCTTTGTGCCCTTTGACTAAGCACTCCTTCTCCCCTTGTTGGGGAAAGATCCAATATTTATACTCTGGAGTCTCATCGAACCAACTGAGAGAGTCCACAGCGCCAGGGGAGCCACTCACAGGTGAGGTATGGTATGGCCCCCTTGCCAAAGCACTCCCTCTCCCCTTTTTGGGGTAGGATCCAGTATGTAGGCCTTGGAGTCTCAGAGACCCCTCTGAGAGAGTCCACTGTGTAAAGGGAGCCTCTTGCAACAGAGATGGGGAAATGAATCCACTTCCCCTGGGATCACAGCTTACTGGACTTTGGACGCAGCTATGACTCGTCTACCGGTTTGTGTCCCTGTCACCCCCCTCCTCTTTCCATGCTGTGTCTCTCACCCTCCCCTCCTCTTGCCCTCATTCATTCTCTGTCTACTTCCCCTGCTCCTACCACCCCACTGAATCTCTCCCCTTGCCTGCTTTTTCCCTTAAGTATATGTCTTTATTGTTTGTTTCGACCTTACATATAACTATGTTGCCATGCTCTAATAACTGTGTAACCTTTATAACGATGTAACCTGCAACTGTGGTTTGATACTCATGTAAAGCGCTCTGATACCGCCGCGTCTAGCCAGCGGTATATAAAACCTTTAAAATAAATAAATAAATAAATATCTACTGGCAAGTGCCTTAGTGGTCTTCCCATCATTACTAATTCATCATTGATCCTGTCACTGCATGGCTTCTCTCCTATCAGAGCCACACTTGTTCACACTTATCCACTCTTTACTAATTTGGAGTTTATCCCTTGTGGGTTATTAGACATGTGAGCCTATCTATTCATGGGAATCAATTAATCTAATGCTGTTAATTTCTCTTCCTGCATGTAGTCCCTTTCTTTTATCTGCCAGATATTTTTTTGTACATGCTTTCATTGTGCCATATTGCTGAATGTATTGGTTGTTTAACTGAAATCATGTATATATCTCAAACTATGAAAAGAAAAGAAGAAAAAAATACAATAAGAAAGAGAGAAAAGTCAAGTTGTGAAGAAGGACAAGATTTGAGGGTTATATCATATTGTGCTTCCCCCCTACCCATAACTGTCCTATCATCTTCCTCTCTTTAGAGACTTGAATGTAACTCTTCATCTTAGTTTAAACTGTTGGGTATTTTACAATCTAAATTGATGAAGCACCTCATTGCCAGTTCTCTCAACAATTTAGTGTGGCCATCCCCTCTTTTACTGGTGGGTACCGCATCAATCAGGAAATACTTGATATGTTTGGAGTCTTTCAGATGAAACATTTCACAGTGGCATGCCACCAGATATCTGTGATCATTATTTGTGATCACCCTCGTGTGCTGGTATAGTCTATTATGGACCAGCAATGTAGTACTCCCTACAGATCTTAAATTACATGTGCAAGTCAAAATGTACACAGCAAATTCTGTTGTACAGTTATAGGCTCCCGTGATTTTCATTGCTCTTGTGTTGAAAGCTGTCAGATATGTTGTGGTGTTATATATATATGTGTGTGTGTAGGTATGTTAGGGCAAGGGTATTTTTAGGGTTTAGGGTGGGTATAGGTTTTTAGGAGTTGAATTATTTTGGGTGGCAAGGGTACATTTAGGGTGTAGGCTGGGTTTGGGTCTTGGGTGGCAAGAGTACTTTTAGGATTTAGGGAGGGTATGGGTTTTTAGGTGGCAAGGGTATTTTTAGGGTTAAGGATGCTTATGGGTTTAGGGGTTGTGGGTTAATAAGACAATAAATGTACATATATATAATATATTTTATATATATATATATATATATATATATATATATATATATATATATATATATATATATATATATATATATATATATATATATATATATATATATATATATATTCACTGAAAAAACCATGGGTTTCACACACGTTATAGTTAGGAATTAGCATTTAAAAAACCTTAGAAATTCAATGAAAAAACCAAAGGTTTCACACATGTTATAGTTAGCTGGACATTTCACTCGTAAAAAACCATTGAAATTCCCCCGTTATAGTTAGTTCAGCTAACTATAACTCGCGCGCCCGCAATGCACTACTGATGACGTCACATATTACATCCCTCATGACATGGTCAGTGACATCACTCATGACATCACTGATGACATCTCAAATGACATCACTGATGACATCATCCTTGTGATAGAGTGGTAGACCTCCTCTCACCCTAATATAACCTTTGATACACACATTTAAAAATAGAGACTGAAATTTTCAAAAAAATGGACATACAAATAACAGTTACAACAACCTATTCAGTAATTCTAAGATCCACATACACATCCACTCATCCACCAACAATCCTATACAGTCACTCATACATGTACTCACACATCATATGTACTCATACACCTAAACATCCTGTAACACAATGCCACTCATTCATAGAGTTACTCACACATAGTCACTCATGCTAATAAAGAATCAAACATCCATTTACCTGCATATACAGTTATACACACACCACCACACTTACTTTTACAGAAACTTACACATACTTAGTCTTTTAAACAATCACTTATAGAAACACATACTTATTCATACAGGCACTCTTCCAATCTCTCACTCGCACATATACTTACTTATATACACCAATAGTCATATATACTAGTTTAAAAAATATGTAGTTACTCATAAAGACACTATTGAGACAGTCATTCACTCACTAACACACCCATACACACACTCATCCACCCATACGGTCCTACACACATGCTGTCTTCAACACATACAAACAGTGAGTCACTCATTCATGCACCTATGCACTACATAATAACCCCCACCGAACCATGAAGACACTCAGACACTCATACTGATACTCAAAAAACCAACTAATAACCTATATAGACACTCATGTAGCTACTCACCAACCCATGCAGCCACTTATATACAAAGTGAGAGACTGATACAGGTATTTACACATTTAAACATTACTCACTTAGCCATGTATTCATAAAGATACAGTTAATCAGTCAGTTACACAATCAATTTTTAAAAAACAAATCATCAATTTAGACACTTATATACTCATTTATTCGTCCATCGACCTTGAGATATACATATATTAAACTTTTTTAATTTTCAGAAAAACACACATTCACTGGAAGATGTCATCAGTGATGTCATTTGAGATGTCATCAGTGATGTCATGAGTGATGTCACTGACCATGTCATGAGTGATGTAATATGTGACGTCATCAGTAGTGCATTGCGGGCGCGCGAGTTATAGTTAGCTGAACTAACTATAACGGGGGAATTTCAATGGTTTTTTACGAGTGAAATGTCCAGCTAACTATAACATGTGTGAAACCTTTGGTTTTTTCATTGAATTTCTAAGGTTTTTTAAATGCTAATTCCTAACTATAACGTGTGTGAAACCCATGGTTTTTTCAGTGAATTTCAAAGGTTTTTTAAATGCTAATTCCTAACTATAACGTGTGTGAAACCCATGGTTTTTTCAGTGAATTTGCAAGGTTTTTTAAATGCTAATTTTTTTTTTTTTCTTCTTTTTTTTTTTTTACATATTTTTATTTTAATTTTCTATCCTTTTTTAAAGACTATGGTTAAATTTTTAAAATTCTACAATATGTTTTTATTTTACATTTTTTATAAAATAAACAGGTAAAATGTATTAGCAATACATTTTTTCCTTTTTTTTAAATTTTTTTTTAGTGCGCGTACGGTAAGCTTACGGTAAGCGTACGGTTTACGCAATGTCCGTAATTTATCTACGCTGTTTGCGTATAGTTACGCAATTTGCGTAGCCGCGCGTACTCCGCGTGGGGCGCGTACGCGTGTACACTACACGCGCACGTTACGCGGAAGTGTTGGGGAGTGACTGTTATGCGCATGCGCGTGAGCGCGTGTCTTTTTTACGCGCATGCGTACTTTTGCCGTAAGCGCACCGTAAGCGTACGGTGGGTCATGTGATCATGAAACACAACTTTTGATTGGTTGAAACTACTTTCAGTTCTAGAACTCTCCTACACCACACCCATTCCCCTCATTTCTGCTTGTGATCCCTTAGGAGAAGGAGCTGGGTTGTCTTTGTGATACGATGGCAGAACAGCAGAGCTCTTCTGAGAGTGAGGCTAGCAGCACTACCTTGAGGCAGAGAGCGAGGAAACAAAAGACCTCTTACGTATGGGAGTATTTTACTTTTCCAGAAGGCCAGCAAAAGGTAAATGCACCCTTAGTGACTTGTAAGCTGTGTAAGCGTGTACTTTCAAGAGGGAATCCTGACAGGAAGTATTCCTTTGGGAATCACACCATGATGAGACACCTTAAGGATGTACACAGAAGGACACATGCTCGACTTACTGAAGGTAACCCTTGAGTAAATCAACCAAGCACATCCACAGCAGCTCAGCCTGGACCATCATCTGCAGGGCCGAGTCCTTCTTCTGCAGGTCAGGTGAGCCCTTCATCTGTGGGGGGAGCATCTCCTTTTTCTGGTCCTCTGGAAATTAACCCTCGGTTTGCGAGGGTTGAAGTACGGTGCGCCACTTGTCATGATCTAATTAGTTATAGGGAGACCAGTATTTCCCTAGTGAACTGTAAAATAGATCAGCACACTTGTCGTACCGTCTAATATTCCCAATCTTTCTTTCCTCTGTCCCTGCATGAACACAACGGCTCTTTTAAGAGCCAACCTTACCTTTCATCTATTTTTATATATGTTTTTAAAAACTTTTTTTTTTTTTTTTTTACCGTACGTGTACGGTACGCGTAATTTTTTTTTTTTTTTTTAAAAACACTAAAAATCAATTATCACATTACAAGGTCCTTGAGAGACTACAATTAAAAACTGAAAATGTGATTGTAGGGAAGTGGAAAAAAGGGACCATGATATTATTGACTTACCATACCCACTCAAAAAAAGATTTATTCATTTAAAATTTTTTTTAATTGCTTTAAAAATGGTTCTAGTTTTCGAAAATTTTCTATCTCAATCTGAAAAAAAAGAAAAAAGTATTAATATTTGATAAAACATTTTATAATACAGTACACATATTTACATATTTTTCAAAAAATATTTTTGCCTTTTTTTTGCTGTTTTCAGAAAATATTGCATTTCACTATAAATTGTGAAAGCAATTGCATTCATCATTTAACAGCAGGCAAAAAAAAAATTAACAATCTCAAAGATTGTTTTAAAAAAGCCCACAATCTCTTTTTGCATAAACATAACTTTATAGAAATGCATAATATTCTTAAAAAATATCATCTAATATCAATACTTATTTCTTTAAAATACCGTCTGATATTTTTGTTTCAGAAGTATAATCACAATAATATATCTCAAATAACTCCACAATACATCGGGTTCCATTTCCTTTAGGCCAAATAGTAATTTTAAAATTCTTTTTTTGTTAAATTTCCTATGGTAAACCAATAAAAATCTAAAGTTTAAATTGTACAGATGTCACCGATTCTCTGTAACATTTTGGTTTCCGAAAGATTAATTAATAATTAAATAAGTCCACAATAGAATTGTTTACCTTTCCGCATGGCCAAATAGTAATTTTAAAAATCTTTTTTGAAAGAATTTCCAATGGCAATCCAATAACATTCCAAAATTTAAATTGTGCAGATGTTACCGATTTTTTCTAAATTTTTAGTTTTCCAAAGTTTCCTTAAAAAATGGAAAAATTCCACATTACAATTGGTTACCTTTCCATTAGGCCAAATGATAATTTGTTAAATCTTTTTATTTGTAAATTCCAAATGGTAATCCAATAAAATGGTAAAATTGTTTTGTCCAGATGTTGCCAAATCTCTCTAAAATTTAGGTTTCAGGAAGATTAGATAGGAATTTGCTAAATCAAAAGGCAAACGTTGCTTAAAAATCAATTGGGAATCATTACACAGTGTCCAGCCTTTTTCACATTTAAGATAAACTGTGTAATGACCAGAAGTTACAGTAGGTCCATCATGGAAAATTATTGCAACTGTTACAAAAGTTTTTCCTGAAATTGATAATTGCTGTCCTGTAAACTTCTTTATTAAAGTATCCAATTTTGAACCATCAGCTCTACATCGTTGCATCATTAAAATTACATACTGTCTGTATTCCTTTAAAATTAATGTTGAAAACATGTCAGATTTACACTCACCGCATTGCATGCTATGATTAGCATCTTTAACTAATTTAGCAAAAGTGACTGTTTTACTCTCTGGCAATGTTAAATAAATAAACCTTTCAGAATCAACATTAGAGCCACATATATTATACCAGTTTTCACAACTATGTTCCCATTTATAAGAGAGACCAAATAAATTTTCAATGGGAACCCCTTCTTCTTCCAGTACCTGAAGAAAATAAATCAAGAATTCCTGTGCGTCTTGCTGTACATTTTGAGAAAACTGTGTTCGTCCTGAACATACATCTAAAACTTTTCTAATTTCAGTAGCACTTTCTATTTGAGTTTTATCATTACTCAGCTTTTCAAAAAGGAGACTCAGCACAGAACAGAATATTTTTCCCTGATTTACTATTATCTGCTCTTGCAAACTTTCCAGATAAAATGCAACATTCAGCACTACATTAGCGTAGCAGTTGACACCAGAGCTATTTTCAAAATAACATCCTACAACCTGTTCTTCATTTTCCTTATTCTTTTTGCTTGCAATTACATCACTCCTCTTTTTTTTCCTCCTCTCTACATCTTCATTACAGATATTCTCATTTCTCCTTTTACGAGAAACTACACGTTTCTCCAACACAGGATACTGACCTAAATGAGGAGCATAGCTTCTTCTTAATCTATTATACTCCTTTACACAATTTGTATCAGCACTAACTTTTGAATCATCAAAGTCTATCATGAATAAACCTGATAATGTTTTCACTCGTGACAAAGCAACATATGCCATACCTTCTTTGAACACAGTTGAACCAATGTTCACAAATGCACAATCTACAGTCAATCCTTGAGACTTGTGAATAGTTACAGCATATGCTAGCGAAAACGGAAACTGCTTCCTACGTACATATAAGTCTTTCACAAGCATGAAACGAACTGAACAACGACAAATGTCTTTAACTTCTTCTATCTGATCAAATTTTATTTTTAAACATTCAATTCCATCTTTTTTCTGATAATTAATAAAACCCACAACTCTTCCCATAGCTCCATTAACTAAACCTTTTTCAACATCCAAATTTCTCCTTAAAAATACTCTACAGTTCATGCAAACATATAGATTTTTTTCTAATCCAGCTGTTTTGGAAATGTTCTTCTCTAGTGAATCCAATTTATTTTTCAGTGTGCCTGTTAATGTGACAGTAATTCTTCCATCCTCAATTTTGTCCACTGCTTCCAATTTCCTGATATCTTCCTTTTCCAATTTCAAAAGCTCCTCATTGAATATTGAGCATTCACGTAGAGTTGGCATTAAGCAGATGACACTTTTGTTTTCTGCAATGTTCTTGTATATCTTCTCTGCAACTATTTCTTCCTTTGGAAATAAATTATGTAGCAGCCGACTCTGTAATGCTTTTTTACCAGCTTCAGTGAGTAGTCCAATTCTGATATCTTTCAGAATACTTCCATATTCTTCATCGTTTGCTTGCCTCATATTAGTAGTAAGTTCCTTGTACTCAAAGAAGGACCAAATATTTGTATTACCGATGCTTCCCAATGACTTCTTCGTGTCTTCATGTGTCACAGTATTAAACACTGGTTGTCCTTTAACTGGAGTAAGTTGCAAAAGATCTCCAAAAACTATGACGCGTTTTCCTCCAAATAACACGTCATAGTCTGTCTTCAGAATTTGCTGCATTCTTAAATGCACAAAGGCAAGCATTAAGTTTGATACCATGCTCACCTCATCAATAATGAGAACTTGCATCTTCTTCAATACTCTTGAAACTTCCAAGCATGCTTCTCCAGTTAGCTTGTTGTATTGTATTTTGTTCTCATGCTCCACTGGTAACATTAGCAAACGATGTAAAGTGATTCCTTTTATGTTATATGCTGCTAACCCAGTTGGAGCAGTAACCACACAAGACAAAGTAGAATCCGTTTTTTGCTGTAGGTAGCTTCTGATGACTTTTATTAGGAAACATTTTCCAGTTCCAGCTTGTCCGCTTACATACATCCTGATTGGATGAAATGATGTGCATGAGCACTCTTTTTTTTCATGTAGAAATCCGTGATCAATTTTTTTTCTGATCTCTTCATAAATTTGTTGCTGCTCTTCGTTCAGTTGTCTTTCCAAATTTTGTAAGTCTATAAATTCTCCTTGAGCTTGATTCATAGCCGTTTCCACTTCATTCATGGCTATTGATGCTTCATTTTCAACGATTGGTTGTCCTAGGGGATCTTGACTGAGTGTTCCTGAACTTTGGCTGTCCTGAGAACTGTCTCTAGCTATTTCTGCTGCAATTGTAGTTTCCTGTTCAATTTCTTCATTTAACATTTGCAGATAAGTTGTGAATGTATTGCATTGTATGCTGTCTTTGCAAGCATTAAAAGAATCTTCATAGCTTTGAAATTCTCCCAGTAGTTCATCCTCTGTACGCCATGGTTTAAACAGCTGTAAAAGAGCCAAGTAGTAAAATTCTTTTTTGTCAGTAGTGTCGCAACTCAGCTTCTGGTGAGTTATCAAACTTCCTTTTGTTTGCTTCACCAAACATCCTTCCTCACCAATGACTTTATTTTTTCCATTGTTGATGTCTTCTGCGGCTTTCCGTGAATAAATGTAGTTCTGCAGCACTTCATAGAGACACATGTTCTCCAGATGATGACTTCTCTTGGGATAATATGTGTCCAACATGTTTGATTTCAAAATATCTGTACTTTCTGGGTCATTCTCGGCCAAATATTCAATTTCTCCAACAGATTTCAGTACCCGATTTCTCATTGCTGCAAGGCCTAAACTTGCCCAAATTATTCTTCTTGATTTCGAGTAGAGACTTGCAGAAGATAACCTATCTGAACATTCGTAGGATCCAATTTCTCGATGCGATAACATCTTCAAACTGAAACTGTACAGCTTCTTACTGACAGTTTTCTCGTGAGAAATCTCTTCCCACATTTCCTTCAATTCTGTTTTTTCTGATTTCGTAATGTAAGACGTTACATATCGAGCAACAGCAATGGAATTGTCAGCTACATACTGTATATCCATGTTAGCGTTCGACATGGATAAAATCACTGGGTTGTAGTCATTTAAATTTTTTGATTCTTCTTTTCTTTTAAGGTTGTAGGTATTCTTAGGTGATTTTCTTGTGATAGTATGTCTCACAGATGACATAAAACTGTTAACTCTTCCATTTGAAAGAACAGGTCTAGGAAATCCAAATCGACATTTAGTGTAGTATTTATCTTTGCTCTTGTATTTCCGTCGACAGTATTTTCCACACCGATGACTTTGGAAACGTAAAACTTGCTCCTTTAACTTTTTCTCTTCTGTGCTTTTTGGTATAGCACATGTTGCATATTCTTCAATGTAAGATAACACTGCTTCATCAGTATCTGTTCCAAACTTTGGGGCATCCTTGATCCACAACAGCATATGAATATGAGGAGCACCTCTTGCCTGGTACTCTTTTCTCCAAAAGAAATCCACTACTTCTCCTAGAGGTGGATTTTTTTTATTGCAGATGAAGGACATCATAGCCTCAAATCTATGATTGAAATATCTGCAAACATTAACCGGATCCAATGAGCACAGTTCTCCTGCTGTCTTGTATTCGATGTTTTTAATGTTTGAATTTGCCTCTCGTAGAAAATCCAGTAAATCATCCCAAGCGTACTCCGCACAGCTTAGGGTAACGAACCATGTTGGTGTTCCTAAATTCCGTAACATGCATTTTAATTCACCATGGCGTCGGTACCAATATTCATTTGTCCCACGCTGACAAGCCATCAGATTGATCAGTTGTGTTTCCAAATGATCATCTCGGTGCTGCACTTTCTCCATAAAATCCTTAGCAGACACATTTTGCAAATGTACTCCACTTTTTAAAATGTGATTTACTGCATAAGACAATGCAGACAAGTCGCTTTCAAATAAAAGATGGAACAAATAAGGAATACTTTGTCGAAATCTGGGATCTTCAGCATATAGTCTTGTAGTCCGATACTCAGAAGCTGGAATCTGTTCCGGACGTTCATCGTATCGTCCTCCTTTTCCTTTAGGAAACAGCTGGGGAAAACATCGAGCTTCCAAGCTCTCCTCCCATACACTCACGGGAGTTCCTTTTGCTTTCTTCATCTGAAATAGATCAATATTGTCTCCCATAACTTCTTTTGAATGAAGAGGATGTATGCTAAAATGTTCATAAATTTCTTCTTCCTTTGACTTGTCCACTTTTTCAATTTGTCCAGTTGGTGTTTCTGTGTCTTCTTGTAAATCTTCTTCTTCTTCTTCTTCTATATAAATTGATTCATACCATTTGTTATTCCTTTTCAAATACAAATTTGCTCTTTGTACTTTCCGTACATCTACCAGCTCCTGCCAAATCTTCTTATTCTTTGTAGGTACACCATTAACCAGAATAATTAATGGTTCAGTTTCCAAAGTATCCGCATCAATAGTTTCCATATTTTTTTTCAAATCCAAGGGCAAATACACCACTCTACCTTTTAAACCTCTCAGTAAATCTGAAGGAGGTAATTTACCAGTTTTGGGCTCCATACGTACTATGGTCTGGAACGGATGAACACATTGAATGAGTATAGACTCATATGTATTTAATTCAGAAAGTTCAGCAGGAATAGCATCCAATTCTAAATTATTATGTACAGCTCTGGTCGGCATTCTATTTTCCTCTAACTTGTTGTAACAGTATTTACAAATACGCTGAACTTCACCCAATTCAAAACAATTTTCAAGAAATATATATGTGGCAAAATCCTTCCACTTATAATTATCTTCATTTTCACTCTTTCTGTAGAGATCAACATACCTGGTTTGTTTTCTATAATGAGTTCTGCGGCAACAAATACAAGTAATATTTGGTCTTTCATTAGAGATTATTGCAAATTTTGTTATGTGATCATTAAATGTCTTACTTACAGAGGGTTCTACATTCTCTTCCACTTCTTCCTCATTTACTGTGTCCTTCTCTGCACTGTTTTGTTCAGGACCAAAGTAACAAAACTGAATTTCATCAACAACCTTCTCTACATCTGATACCGTTCCACGGAACAGAGCCCTATTCAATTCATCTAACTTTATTGCTGGACTTTTAGCAAAATACAACCGTCTCACAAACTTTCTCATTTCAGTATGATGAACAGCCAGCATCCTAAAATGATGGAAAACACTATTACACACTTTTCTAGATAGACAAGCCAGAGAATGACCCTGCAAACCAGTATTCTCTCTCACTCTGCATGGATCCAAACTTTGAAGCACCTTAATCTTCTGTTTTACACTTTTTTTACTATATTCTCTTAGAAACTCACGAAATTTATCAATAGATTCCTGACGCACAGTGCAAATACTACTACAATTCCAAGTGTACACTGGGGCTTTAGGACGTCTCCCCATAGCCTCATCCGCCATCACTTGTACCTCATCTCTTGGAACCATTATCTCCTTCTCCATTATGCAACCATTTTTCACTTCATAAGCACGACCTCTGGTGTCAACTGCATGCAGCAAACTATTACTTTGAAAATAACTCTCTTCATTAAAAAAAGGTTCACTACTTGAACTATGCATCCATTTTCCTAAAAACACTTTAGAAAAGTTTGTTCTGTTCACTACTCTTTTCCTTTTGCTATGTGATTTCAGTACATTAACCATTTTGTCTAATGTACGCATCCTATTCAAAATTAAAATGAATAGTTTCCTTTTTAATTCTAATGCCTTTGCTGCAATTGCTTCAATTTCTTTTTTTCTCTTATAAAACTTAGCCTTTTGCTTATATTTCTTCACATCCTTTATCAAATTGGACATAACTCTTCTCTGAAACATTTTTCTACGTATCTCTTTAAACGCTGTTTTTCTGTTTAAGTTAATCTTTTTAGTTGCAGAAGGTATATTTGCATTAACTAAATTCTCAATTTTTTCCTGTCCTTTTCGATTGAAATCATTCTTTCCAGTACAGACATTTTGTACATTTTTCCTTTTTTTGAATATGTTCTTTAGAAAATTTTTTGTCTGCTTCCCAGAAGATTTTTTCTTTTTCCCAACATGAGCATCTTCAACTAACTTAGGTCCTCCAGTTGTCTTCAAATATAGGTTTTTTTTGTGGTCTTTTTTTACTCTGGATTTTGTAGGCATCTTAAATTTTGTTCACTGCTCTTCAGCAATACCTGAAAAAAACTAAAAAAAAATTCCTTTATTTTATTTAAATATATTACTACATTTGTTTTCACATTAGTCACAAAACTAAATTTCTTTGCCAATTTGAAAGCACACTTACTACTCTTTTTTTTGGCAAGTGATAATCACTTTTACAGACTGACACATTATGAATCCACTTTTCAGATTTTTTAAAAAGCACATGTCCAAACTGCTTTTTCAGACCAGCACCATTTGTAACCTGGGTGACTGCCTACACTCCAGCAAGGGCAACCAGCCTTAGTGATGCTGAATGTATTTGCATTACTGACTGAAACCTCAAACCCCACTCGCTTGTGAATACTGTGCATGATTCCACATGGTAAGCAGCTGGGTGTGTGCTAAGAGTCTGCTTCTGCACCAAAAAATGGCTCCCCCTTTCCATCTAATGCAACTGTGAAATCACCAGAGCAATACGCAATAAATCTCTGCCTGTAATTCCTATTTGCACACAGAGTCATGTTTTCACATTAGTCACAAAACGAAATTTCTTTGCCAATTTGAAAGCACACTTACTGCTCTTTTTTTTGGCAAGTGATAATCACTTTTACAGACTGACACATTATGAATCCACTTTTCAGATTTTTTAAAAAGCACATGTCCAAACTGCTTTTTCAGACCATCACCATTTGTAACCTGGGTGACTGCCTACACTCCAGCAAGGGCAACCAGCCTTAGTGATGCTGAATGTATTTGCATTACTGACTGAAACCTCAAACCCCACTCGCTTGTGAATACTGTGCATGATTCCACATGGTAAGCAGCTGGGTGTGTGCTAAGAGTCTGCTTCTGCACCAAAAAATGGCTCCCCCTTTCCTTCTAATGCAACTGTGAAATCACCAGAGCAATACGCAATAAATCTCTGCCTGTAATTCCTATTTGCACACAGAGTCATGTTTTCACATTAGTCACAAAACGAAATTTCTTTGCCAATTTGAAAGCACACTTACTGCTCTTTTTTTTGGCAAGTGATAAACACTTTTACAGACTGACACATTATGAATCCACTTTTCAGATTTTTTAAAAAGCACATGTCCAAACTGCTTTTTCAGACCAGCACCATTTGTAACCTGGGTGACTGCCTACACTCCAGCAAGGGCAAACAGCCTTAGTGATGCTGAATGTATTTGCATTACTGACTGAAACCTCAAACCCCACTCGCTTGTGAATACTGTCCATGATTCCACATGGTAAGCAGCTGGGTGTGTGCTAAGAGTCTGCTTCTGCACCAAAAAATGGCTCCCCCTTTCCTTCTAATGCAACTGTGAAATCACCAGAGCAATACGCAATAAATCTCTGCCTGTAATTCCTATTTGCACACAGAGTCATGTTTTCACATTAGTCACAAAACGAAATTTCTTTGCCAATTTGAAAGCACACTTACTGCTCTTTTTTTTGGCAAGTGATAAACACTTTTACAGACTGACACATTATGAATCCACTTTTCAGATTTTTTAAAAAGCACATGTCCAAACTGTTTTTTCAGACCATCACCATTTGTAACCTGGGTGACTGCCTACACTCCAGCAAGGGCAACCAGCCTTAGTGATGCTGAATGTATTTGCATTACTGACTGAAACCTCAAACCCCACTCGCTTGTGAATACTGTGCATGATTCCACATGGTAAGCAGCTGGGTGTGTGCTAAGAGTCTGCTTCTGCACCAAAAAATGGCTCCCCCTTTCCTTCTAATGCAACTGTGAAATCACCAGAGCAATACGCAATAAATCTCTGCCTGTAATTCCTATTTGCACACAGAGTCATGTTTTCACATTAGTCACAAAACGAAATTTCTTTGCCAATTTGAAAGCACACTTACTGCTCTTTTTTTTGGCAAGTGATAAACACTTTTACAGACTGACACATTATGAATCCACTTTTCAGATTTTTTAAAAAGCACATGTCCAAACTGCTTTTTCAGACCAGCACCATTTGTAACCTGGGTGACTGCCTACACTCCAGCAAGGGCAACCAGCCTTAGTGATGCTGAATGTATTTGCATTACTGACTGAAACCTCAAACCCCACTCGCTTGTGAAAACTGTCCATGATTCCACATGGTAAGCAGCTGGGTGTGTGCTAAGAGTCTGCTTCTGCACCAAAAAATGGCTCCCCCTTTCCTTCTAATGCAACTGTGAAATCACCAGAGCAATACGCAATAAATCTCTGCCTGTAATTCCTATTTGCACACAGAGTCATGTTTTCACATTAGTCACAAAACGAAATTTCTTTGCCAATTTGAAAGCACACTTACTGCTCTTTTTTTTGGCAAGTGATAAACACTTTTACAGACTGACACATTATGAATCCACTTTTCAGATTTTTTAAAAAGCACATATCCAAACTGCTTTTTCAGACCAGCACCATTTGTAACCTGGGTGACTGCCTACACTCCAGCAAGGGCAACCAGCCTTAGTGATGCTGAATGTATTTGCATTACTGACTGAAACCTCAAACCCCACTCGCTTGTGAATACTGTGCATGATTCCACATGGTAAGCAGCTGGGTGTGTGCTAAGAGTCTGCTTCTGCACCAAAAAATGGCTCCCCCTTTCCATCTAATGCAACTGTGAAATCACCAGAGCAATACGCAATAAATCTCTGCCTGTAATTCCTATTTGCACACAGAGTCATGTTTTCACTTTAGTCACAAAACGAAATTTCTTTGCCAATTTGAAAGCACACTTACTGCTCTTTTTTTTGGCAAGTGATAATCACTTTTACAGACTGACACATTATGAATCCACTTTTCAGATTTTTTAAAAAGCACATGTCCAAACTGCTTTTTCAGACCAGCACCATTTGTAACCTGGGTGACTGCCTACACTCCAGCAAGGGCAACCAGCCTTAGTGATGCTGAATGTATATGCATTACTGACTGAAACCTCAAACCCCACTCGCTTGTGAATACTGTGCATGATTCCACATGGTAAGCAGCTGGCTGTGTGCTAAGAGTCTGCTTCTGCACCAAAAAATGGCTCCCCCTTTCCATCTAATGCAACTGTGAAATCACCAGAGCAATACGCAATAAATCTCTGCCTGTAATTCCTATTTGCACACAGAGTCATGTTTTCACATTAGGCCCTTAAACGAAATTTCTTTGCCAATTTGAAAGCACACTTACTGCTCTTTTTTTTGGCAAGTGATAAACACTTTTACAGACTGACACATTATGAATCCACTTTTCAGATTTTTTAAAAAGCACATGTCCAAACTGCTTTTTCAGACCAGCACCATTTGTAACCTGGGTGACTGCCTACACTCCAGCAAGGGCAAACAGCCTTAGTGATGCTGAATGTGTTTGCATTACTGACTGAAACCTCAAACCCCACTCGCTTGTGAATACTGTGCATGATTCCACATGGTAAGCAGCTGGGTGTGTGCTGAGAGTCTGCTTCTGCACCAAAAAATGGCTCCCCCTTTCCATCTAATGCAACTGTGAAATCACCAGAGCAATACGCAATAAATCTCTGCCTGTAATTCCTATTTGCACACAGAGTCATGTTTTCACATTAGTCACAAAACGAAATTTCTTTGCCAATTTGAAAGCACACTTACTGCTCTTTTTTTTGGCAAGTGATAAACACTTTTACAGACTGACACATTATGAATCCACTTTTCAGATTTTTTAAAAAGCACATGTCCAAACTGCTTTTTCAGACCAGCACCATTTGTAGCCTGGGTGACTGCCTACACTCCAGCAAGGGCAACCAGCCTTAGTGATGCTGAATGTATTTGCATTACTGACTGAAACCTCAAACCCCACTCGCTTGTGAATACTGTGCATGATTCCACATGGTAAGCAGCTGGCTGTGTGCTAAGAGTCTGCTTCTGCACCAAAAAATGGCTCCCCCTTTCCATCTAATGCAACTGTGAAATCACCAGAGCAATACGCAATAAATCTCTGCCTGTAATTCCTATTTGCACACAGAGTCATGTTTTCACATTAGTCACAAAACGAAATTTCTTTGCCAATTTGAAAGCACACTTACTGCTCTTTTTTTTGGCAAGTGATAAACACTTTTACAGACTGACACATTATGAATCCACTTTTCAGATTTTTTAAAAAGCACATATCCAAACTGCTTTTTCAGACCAGCACCATTTGTAACCTGGGTGACTGCCTACACTCCAGCAAGGGCAACCAGCCTTAGTGATGCTGAATGTATTTGCATTACTGACTGAAACCTCAAACCCCACTCGCTTGTGAATACTGTGCATGATTCCACATGGTAAGCAGCTGGGTGTGTGCTAAGAGTCTGCTTCTGCACCAAAAAATGGCTCCCCCTTTCCATCTAATGCAACTGTGAAATCACCAGAGCAATACACAATAAATCTCTGCCTGTAATTCCTATTTGCACACAGAGTCATGTTTTTACATTAGTCACAAAACGAAATTTCTTTGCCAATTTAAAAGCACACTTACTGCTCTTTTTTTTGGCAAGTGATAAACACTTTTACAGACTGACACATTATGAATCCACTTTTCAGATTTTTTAAAAAGCACATGTCCAAACTGCTTTTTCAGACCAGCACCATTTGTAACCTGGGTGACTGCCTACACTCCAGCAAGGGCAACCAGCCTTAGTGATGCTGAATGTATTTGCATTACTGACTGAAACCTCAAACCCCACTCACTTGTGAATACTGTGCATGATTCCACATGGTAAGCAGCTGGGTGTGTGCTAAGAGTCTGCTTCTGCACCAAAAAATGGCTCCCCCTTTCCATCTAATGCAACTGTGAAATCACCAGAGCAATACGCAATATATCTCTGGCTGTAATTCCTATTTGCACACAGAGTCATGTTTTCACATTAGGCCCTTAAACGAAATTTCTTTGCCAATTTGAAAGCACACTTACTGCTCTTTTTTTTGGCAAGTGATAAACACTTTTACAGACTGACACATTATGAATCCACTTTTCAGATTTTTTAAAAAGCACATGTCCAAACTGCTTTTTCAGACCAGCACCATTTGTAACCTGGGTGACTGCCTACACTCCAGCAAGGGCAAACAGCCTTAGTGATGCTGAATGTATTTGCATTACTGACTGAAACCTCAAACCCCACTCGCTTGTGAATACTGTCCATGATTCCACATGGTAAGCAGCTGGGTGTGTGCTAAGAGTCTGCTTCTGCACCAAAAAATGGCTCCCCCTTTCCTTCTAATGCAACTGTGAA
Organism: Triturus cristatus; assembly: GCF_964204655.1. Lineage (NCBI taxonomy): Eukaryota > Metazoa > Chordata > Amphibia > Caudata > Salamandridae > Triturus > Triturus cristatus. Next base: position 1,007,888,108 of record NC_140593.1, on the reverse strand, counting down.
ATCACCAGAGCAATACGCAATAAATCTCTGCCTGTAATTCCTATTTGCACACAGAGTCATGTTTTCACATTAGTCACAAAACGAAATTTCTTTGCCAATTTGAAAGCACACTTACTGCTCTTTTTTTTGGCAAGTGATAATCACTTTTCCAGACTGACACATTATGAATCCACTTTTCAGATTTTTTAAAAAGCACATGTCCAAACTGCTTTTTCAGACCATCACCATTTGTAACCTGGGTGACTGCCTACACTCCAGCAAGGGCAACCAGCCTTAGTGATGCTGAATGTATTTGCATTACTGACTGAAACCTCAAACCCCACTCGCTTGTGAATACTGTGCATGATTCCACATGGTAAGCAGCTGGCTGTGTGCTAAGAGTCTGCTTCTGCACCAAAAAATGGCTCCCCCTTTCCATCTAATGCAACTGTGAAATCACCAGAGCAATACGCAATATATCTCTGCCTGTAATTCCTATTTGCACACAGAGTCATGTTTTCACATTAGTCACAAAACGAAATTTCTTTGCCAATTTGAAAGCACACTTACTGCTCTTTTTTTTGGCAAGTGATAAACACTTTTACAGACTGACACATTATGAATCCACTTTTCAGATTTTTTAAAAAGCACATATCCAAACTGCTTTTTCAGACCAGCACCATTTGTAACCTGGGTGACTGCCTACACTCCAGCAAGGGCAACCAGCCTTAGTGATGCTGAATGTATTTGCATTACTGACTGAAACCTCAAACCCCACTCGCTTGTGAATACTGTGCATGATTCCACATGGTAAGCAGCTGGGTGTGTGCTAAGAGTCTGCTTCTGCCCAAAAAATGGCTCCCCCTTTCCTTCTAATGCAACTGTGAAATCACCAGAGCAATACGCAATAAATCTCTGCCTGTAATTCCTATTTGCACAGAGAGTCATGTTTTCACATTAGTCACAAAACGAAATTTCTTTGCCAATTTGAAAGCACACTTACTGCTCTTTTTTTTGGCAAGTGATAAACACTTTTACAGACTGACACATTATGAATCAACTTTTCAGATTTTTTAAAAAGCACATGTCCAAACTGCTTTTTCAGACCAGCACCATTTGTAACCTGGGTGACTGCCTACACTCCAGCAAGGGCAAACAGCCTTAGTGATGCTGAATGTATTTGCATTACTGACTGAAACCTCAAACCCCACTCGCTTGTGAATACAGTCCATGATTCCACATGGTAAGCAGCTGGGTGTGTGCTAAGAGTCTGCTTCTGCACCAAAAAATGGCTCCCCCTTTCCTTCTAACGCAACTGTGAAATCACCAGAGCAATACGCAATAAATCTCTGCCTGTAATTCCTATTTGCACACAGAGTCATGTTTTCACATTAGTCACAAAACGAAATTTCTTTGCCAATTTGAAAGCACACTTACTGCTCTTTTTTTGGCAAGTGATAAACACTTTTACAGACTGACACATTATGAATCCACTTTTCAGATTTTTTAAAAAGCACATGTCCAAACTGTTTTTTCAGACCATCACCATTTGTAACCTGGGTGACTGCCTACACTCCAGCAAGGGCAACCAGCCTTAGTGATGCTGAATGTATTTGCATTACTGACTGAAACCTCAAACCCCACTCGCTTGTGAATACTGTGCATGATTCCACATGGTAAGCAGCTGGGTGTGTGCTAAGAGTCTGCTTCTGCACCAAAAAATGGCTCCCCCTTTCCTTCTAATGCAACTGTGAAATCACCAGAGCAATACGCAATAAATCTCTGCCTGTAATTCCTATTTGCACACAGAGTCATGTTTTCACATTAGTCACAAAACGAAATTTCTTTGCCAATTTGAAAGCACACTTACTGCTCTTTTTTTTGGCAAGTGATAAACACTTTTACAGACTGACACATTATGAATCCACTTTTCAGATTTTTTAAAAAGCACATGTCCAAACTGCTTTTTCAGACCAGCACCATTTGTAACCTGGGTGACTGCCTACACTCCAGCAAGGGCAAACAGCCTTAGTGATGCTGAATGTATTTGCATTACTGAGTCCAACCTCAAACCCCACTCGCTTGTGAATACTGTGCATGATTCCACATGGTAAGCAGCTGGGTGTGTGCTAAGAGTCTGCTTCTGCACCAAAAAATGGCTCCCCCTTTCCTTCTAATGCAACTGTGAAATCACCAGAGCAATACGCAATAAATCTCTGCCTGTAATTCCTATTTGCACACAGAGTCATGTTTTCACATTAGTCACAAAACGAAATTTCTTTGCCAATTTGAAAGCACACTTACTGCTCTTTTTTTTGGCAAGTGATAAACACTTTTACAGACTGACACATTATGAATCCACTTTTCAGATTTTTTAAAAAGCACATGTCCAAACTGCTTTTTCAGACCAGCACCATTTGTAACCTGGGTGACTGCCTACACTCCAGCAAGGGCAAACAGCCTTAGTGATGCTGAATGTATTTGCATTACTGACTGAAACCTCAAACCCCACTCGCTTGTGAATACTGTCCATGATTCCACATGGTAAGCAGCTGGGTGTGTGCTAAGAGTCTGCTTCTGCACCAAAAAATGGCTCCCCCTTTCCATCTAATGTAACTGTGAAATCACCAGAGCAATACGCAATAAATCTCTGCCTGTAATTCCTATTTGCACACAGAGTCATGTTTTCACATTAGGCCCTTAAACGAAATTTCTTTGCCAATTTGAAAGCACACTTACTGCTCTTTTTTTTGGCAAGTGATAAACACTTTTACAGACTGACACATTATGAATCCTCTTTTCAGATTTTTTAAAAAGCACATGTCCAAACTGCTTTTTCAGACCAGCACCATTTGTAACCTGGGTGACTGCCTACACTCCAGCAAGGGCAACCAGCCTTAGTGATGCTGAATGTATTTGAATTACTGACTGAAACCTCAAACCCCACTCGCTTGTGAATACTGTGCATGATTCCACATGGTAAGCAGCTGGCTGTGTGCTAAGAGTCTGCTTCTGCACCAAAAAATGGCTCCCCCTTTCCATCTAATGCAACTGTGAAATCACCAGAGCAATACGCAATATATCTCTGGCTGTAATTCCTATTTGCGCACAGAGTCATGTTTTCACATTAGGCCCTTAAACGAAATTTCTTTGCCAATTTGAAAGCACACTTACTGCTCTTTTTTTTGGCAAGTGATAAACACTTTTACAGACTGACACATTATGAATCCACTTTTCAGATTTTTTAAAAAGCACATGTCCAAACTGCTTTTTCAGACCAGCACCATTTGTAACCTGGGTGACTGCCTACACTCCAGCAAGGGCAACCAGCCTTAGTGATGCTGAATGTATTTGCATTACTGACTGAAACCTCAAACCCCATTCGCTTGTGAATACTGTGCATGATTCCACATGGTAAGCAGCTGGGTGTGTGCTAAGAGTCTGCTTCTGCACCAAAAAATGGCTCCCCCTTTCCATCTAATGCAACTGTGAAATCACCAGAGCAATACGCAATAAATCTCTGCCTGTAATTCCTATTTGCACACAGAGTCATGTTTTCACATTAGTCACAAAACGAAATTTCTTTGCCAATTTGAAAGCACACTTACTGCTCTTTTTTTTTGCAAGTGATAAACATTTTTACAGACTGACACATTATGAATCCACTTTTCAGATTTTTTAAAAAGCACATGTCCAAACTGCTTTTTCAGACCAGCACCATTTGTAACCTGGGTGACTGCCTACACTCCAGCAAGGGCAACCAGCCTTAGTGATGCTGAATGTATTTGCATTACTGACTGAAACCTCAAACCCCACTCGCTTGTGAATACTGTGCATGATTCCACATGGTAAGCAGCTGGGTGTGTGCTAAGAGTCTGCTTCTGCACCAAAAAATGTCTCCCCCTTTCCATCTAATGCAACTGTGAAATCACCAGAGCAATACGCAATAAATCTCTGCCTGTAATTCCTATTTGCACACAGAGTCATGTTTTCACATTAGTCACAAAACGAAATTTCTTTGCCAATTTAAAAGCACACTTACTGCTCTTTTTTTTGGCAAGTGATAAACACTTTTACAGACTGACACATTATGAATCCACTTTTCAGATTTTTTAAAAAGCACATGTCCAAACTGCTTTTTCAGACCAGCACCATTTGTAACCTGGGTGACTGCCTACACTCCAGCAAGGGCAACCAGCCTTAGTGATGCTGAATGTATTTGCATTACTGACTGAAACCTCAAACCCCACTTGCTTGTGAATACTGTGCATGATTCCACATAGTAAGCAGCTGGGTGTGTGCTAAGAGTCTGCTTCTGCACCAAAAAATGGCTCCCCCTTTCCATCTAATGCAACTGTGAAATCACCAGAGCAATACGCAATAAATCTCTGCCTATAATTCCTCTTTGCACACAGAGTCATGTTTTCACATTAGTCACAAAACGAAATTTCTTTGCCAATTTGAAAGCACACTTACTGCTCTTTTTTTTGGCAAGTGATAAACACTTTTACAGACTGACACATTATGAATCCACTTTTCAGATTTTTTAAAAAGCACATGTCCAAACTGCTTTTTCAGACCAGCACCATTTGTAACCTGGGTGACTGCCTACACTCCAGCAAGGGCAACCAGCCTTAGTGATGCTGAATGTATTTGCATTACTGAGTCCAACCTCAAACCCTTAAACTATTCTTTTTGTATACCAGTACACCTTAATTTATTGTGAAAACATAGTCCATATTATTTTACTTGTTCCTCACATTTAAATTTCTCCCAAAACAGAAAATAATAAACACAACTTCAACAAAAAGAATTGCATTTCTATTATTCATTTCTTAATTTACCACATACATCCCCTCTCAAACTCTAAACTCACCTTTAAAATTAGTTAGTTGTGAAAGAAATGTGGCACTCAAACAGCAGATTATCAGAGCCAGGATCTCTGTTCTTTACACCTCTCTCCTCTCAGCAGAACCAGATAATGGCAAACTTTCCCTCTCTTTTTCCACATATATACATGTTAATTTCAAATCTCAGTGCTTCCCCCTTTTTTTCAAATGTAATCACACATTTCTATTGGTTGAAAACCAACCCTTTTCCAAAAGTACCCTTCCCCCAACTTGACTTCTGCCTAGTACCCTTCCCCCAACTTGACTTCTGCCTGCTACCATAGCAACAGCTCATGGAACACTGCTGTGTGGAGTTAGGTCAGAAGTTCGCCAAACAATGTTTCAATTCCACAGAGCAAGAGTGCTTGACTTTTCAAACCTAACAGCAAATCCATAGTACTGTTCTTTGGTAACACATTTTTCTGTACCAATACAAAACATGCTTCTATTAATTTACACATACAGCCTAGTTTTTATTCTAGAATGGTATGAAACAGCCAATCAGTTCTTTTTTTTATGAAAAAAAATATGTATGCCTCCATTTCCAAACTGTCTTTCATTTCTTTTTACCATTCTACTGAATTACACCTCCTGAGTGCATCCAGTTCTCCTTTGAAGATGTTCACAGTGTGGATTGTAGGGCACAGCTATGTCTTCTGGAGTGAAAAGTTTGCAGAGAAAACAGGTATGGTGAGAGACCTTGCTTTGCCAAATGTAGACATTAAATGGATTGGTCAGAGAGGGCTAAAGTGGCACCAATTGATGCCATTGGTGAAATCCTTCATGCAAAACCAACACCCTGACCTCATAATAGTGCACTGCGGTGGCAATGACCTAGGCACTTTGACTGGGGTAGGTCTGGAAATGCTTATGAAGGACACCTTTGCACAACTGTTTTCACTTTTCCTTAAAACTGCCTTTGTGTTTTCTAACATATGCCAAAGGCAAAAATGGAACTGGTCCAATCATTTCTGTCCGCAGATTGACAAAGCAAGAAAGCACGTCAACAAATCTGTTTCTGCTTTCCTCCGTGACTATGGTATGGGTTCCATTTACCACAACAACTTGCGTTACGACATGCAAGACATTTATAGAGGAGATGGTGTGCACTTCAATGATGAAGGGAACAGAGTCTTCCTCTTGAACCTTAGACTCTGCATCGGTACTTACTTGTAGGTACCACTTAAAAATCACTTCATAAACACAACAGCTCTTTTTAGAGCCCCCTAATATCTAAACACTTAAATCTGCATTTCATTTCTTTTTTTATTTAATTTTTTTACCGTACGCTTACCGTACGCGTACCCCGTGATTTTTTTTTAAATCAATAAATGTTTTCTTTGTACTTTTCTGTCCTTCTTTGACCCCCTTACAAATGTTAGGGGGTCTGTAACTCTCCTCCTTGCCCCCTTTTCTTGTTATCACTCTTTTTTTTCTGAGTGAAACACACGAAATGGCGGCCGCCGCTTCCTGGTTTCGACCGATTCGAATGTTTACTAAGATCTAAGAGCCAATCAGAATCGCGCTCGCGCACGCCACCGTACGCGTACGGTAAGCGTACCGTAAGCGCACCGTAAGCTGGCTCAGATATATATATTGATTTAAAGGCTATTTTCTCAGAATCTACTGAATACTAATACGGCTCCCAGCATAGCTACCACTGATTTCCAAAAGAGTCGGAGCACCATGCAGTCCAAGACCGTGTGGAGGAAGTCAGACACTGCATTCCTGCATCAGAGGCAGTGGGGGTCTGTAGTTTGTGTATGCGCCATAGGTGCTGGGGGTCAGGTAGATTCGGTGTAAGTATTTGAATTGTATGAGGAAGAAGTGTATTACCATTGATCCCTCCCTCTACCTCATAAGGATAGTGGCCATTCCATGTCCTCCAAGGTGCCCAAGTCAGCCTTCCATTGTTCCTGTAGGTGCCGGACGGAGTATGGTGTATTCAGCACAAGGGATTTGTAGAGTATGGAGAGTCAGCTCTTGGGAGGGAGGGGGCACCATGATTGTGTGCTCCAGAGGGCTGAACTCTAGGAGTTCTATAAGTAGAGTAAGGTAGTGTCGGAGTGCATGTGATGTTGCAGATATTGAAAGAACTGCGTGCATTCAAGGCTAAATTCCACCTGGGGATCTGCAAATGATCTGACGTCCGTGTCATATGCCACGTGGCCCAATGTGGTGATGCCTAAGGTGTCCCATCTGCGGAAGCCCAGTAGGAATGTGGCCCCTGTTAATAGTGTGTCATGCCATAGGGAGGTTACCTCTCATCCCATGCCATTTAGGGCAGGCCTCCAAAAATTATTTTTGTATATTTTGTACATGCATGCATACCTCAAGTACATTTTTCATGTAGATGTCTGTCTGTATAAGTTAAGTCCAAATTTCATGCACATGAGTGCTAAATCCTTTGAACAGGTATTTAAATGACCATTTTAAGGCAGACATTTGCCCGATACAGTGTTCTTGCATCTCCCAGGTAAGGGCGACTCCTCCTTTGGAGCGGAAGAGCGTCGCCCCACTTAAAATCCCCCAAAATCTCTGAAAAATAAAATAGTAATTTATTACCATTTGAATTTTCTTCCCCGTCCCAAACAGAGCATCAGGACATGGGCAGGGCCACCGCTGAGTGACAGCAGCATGTCACTCAGCAGGGAGGAGGGTGGTCTGGCAAAGCACTGTTTAATGTGCGCATGTTTTTTGGCCAGACATCTTGCGATGGCCAGCCACACATGCGCACTTTAAACATCTCTAATTCAGCTGTCTTAAGACAGCTGGGTTAGAGCAAGCCAAAGCCTCCAGAGCGCTGTGGAGCACTGAGTGAGACCGCTGCCTCCAATCAGGGCGCTGCTCTCATGCAGCATGAGAGCAGCGCCCTGATTGGTCAAGGGAGTTGCTGCTTCCAGTTCTGGTGGTAAAAAGAGGACCGGAGCGGAGGACATCACATTCTGGTAAGTTTTTATTATTTTTTATTTTGGGCCCCCCGTAGATGCCAGCCACCACTGCTCCCAGGACTTTTGTAGGTGAGGCCATTCCTCGTGTACTATTTTCATGCAGACAACGGCCTAACACGAAATTTGTGTACTTTTTATGATAGTTATGTATGTTAAACATGAAAATAATATTGAATTTTCTGCATTTCTAGGGTACATCCATGAGTGCCATCTTGCACTGCTATGTGAGCAAAGCAACCAAAATATATGAGCAAAAAATCCCCAAAAAGCACCTCTAACAATTAAATCTCCTGCTGCTTCTCTCTTTTCAATAGTTTTAATTAATAAGCACTGCACTCCACAGGACCCCTGGGGACTGCAGGCTCCTTCATTTTCAGCTAGGCAGGACACCAGCTTAATGCTCTGCTGTTCTCTGACTCTTCCCTCACATATTACTGCTTTGTCGAAGCATTTGCTTCAGGATAATGCAGAGGGAATCATTGACATGGTAACCCGGTTCATTCCTCATAATCACTGCAGTGCAGCAGCTACAGAGAGTAATAAACCATGCTGCCCCCAAAGGAGTTATAGTGCATCTGAACAATACCGGCTCCTAATTGGGTCGAGGCAGAGTTATTTCATAAGATTTTGTAATTATATGTGTATTGAGTATTATACAAAGAAACTGCTACTGTAAGTGCCCTTGCCCAGTAAAGGTCAGGATGTTTCCCTTACTGCAGTGACCTTGATAAATTGCCAAGGGTGTATAAAGAAGGAAGTTTATTACTTTCTGAACAGGAGACAATCTTGGACTAGGGATGGGGTGAAAATACAAGGGGAGAATTTTAATCTTAATCCTAGTCGATGTCTTAATTGTTTCTTTGTTTTTGGAATATGTGTCTGTACTTTTATGGATATGCACTTTTATCTGAATAAAGTTTATATTGATTGATTGATTGATTGACAAGGGGAGACGGTGAACCACTGAATCTGCGTGTGGGGTGTTTTGCTTTTCTGCCCTTTGCTGCACGGTTTAGCTGTGTTTTTATGTTAACCATCATGCTCGTGTGAGGGCACCCTCACCGGCCTAACAAAACCTACATGTAATCCATGAATAGGTTTTCTCGAGTCAAATTAACATCCCACAAGTCTTCACTGAGTTGTGGAGTCCCTCCGGGCTCCATTTTATCACTGTTGTTCTATAATTTATACTTATCGCCACCAGCCTAGCTAATCAAGGGGCAGATTTAGCAAACCTTCACGCAATACAGCGCAGAAAGCCGCCTTGCTGCTCTGCATGAAAGGGCAGGAATGTACCAGATTTAACATTATACAGCGCATTCCTGTCTTTTCCTTATGCTGGCGCACATTGTGCTCCCTAGTGCCAACACAGACACTGTTGCACCTTGGTGCAAGGGTGCTTGTGTTCTAGTCAGGATTGTGTTTGTGCAGGAAGGTGTCACTTCCTGCACAGAAACAATCCTCTGAGGCATTCTCCTCTTTCTATGTGTGCTTCAGAATTCAGCACACATAGAAAGAAGAAAAACAAGGAGAAATAAAGACACTTCTCCTTGTTACGCCTCTCTTGGGGGATGCATAGCATTTTGATGTGTTCTTAGATCTTCCAGTAATGGTAAATCAGGGAATGCACCATAATCCATTGGTGGATACGTGAGAACACCCAAGCTCCACCCATGGAACGTCTTCCTGGGGCAGAGTAACGCATCGCAACAATTTGTGCTGTGCTGTGTAAGTCTAGAATTATCCAGCCCCTCAAACCACGAAAGGTGGCCTTTCGTGGCTTGACAAATCTAACTTTAGCGTTGCATCGCCCTTGGCCTCATTGCACAGCTCAAGGGCGACGCAACACTATGATAAATTTCCCACTAATCTTTAGGTTTACAGTTTTGACTATGTGTGGGTGACAGACAGATAATAGATAGCTTTGTAAAGGGTGATCCTGAAGCGTCATTAAATCTGTCTAACTGATTAGAGAAAGTGCAATCCTGGATGAGTTTGAACTATCTAAAACAAAACAGCTCAAAAACTTATATTTTAGGCCAAATGAAACCCCTGACACCTCTGCCATCTACTTTTTGGCCAGTGGGTCTAGGACCTCCTCCTATATCAGTGCAAATAGTTCAGAACTTGGGTGTTAAAAGTGACTCTACACCAACTCCATCAGAACAAGTATGCATGGCAATTAAAACCTGCCTATAACAACTGCACTCACTTAAACGAGTGCGCCGTCTGCTTACCCCTTCTCAAAGGATCACTATTCAAAAAGTATTTGTGTTAGAATGCTTAGATCACTAGCCTGGGCTGGGCCTACCAGCTTATCTTATTAAAAAAAACTATAACTGAACCATAATTTCACAGCAAGTTTGGCTGCAAGGGGCAGCGCAGCTTCCACATTTCTCCTGTCTTGGCAAAGGTTCATTGGCTGCCAGTAAAGGAGAGAGTCCTGCTTAAATTCATCTGCTTAGTACATAAAGCGATATACTAACCAAGGGGCATATTATCAAGACAGGCGATAAAATTATCGCTGCTTTAGCGGCAGAAAATTGCCAATAAAACGGCGATACTGGGCTTGATAATATGCTCTACGGAATTCCAATTGAAGCTCAGGTTAGATGTCCTTCACATCTAACAAGGGCTTCAATTGGAATTCCATAGAGCATATTATCAAGCCCATTATCGCCGTTTTAGCGGCAGTTTTCTGCCGCTAAAGCGGCAATAATTTTATCGCCTGTCTTGATAATATGCCCCTAAGTTTTTCAGCCTTCAGATCTAGCTTTAAACTAAATTGTCCACACTCACTCTGAGATCAGCTTCCAAGATGAACCTGATAGTCCCCAAAGTTGATCTTAAAACAGTTGAGGTCAGTCTTTTCAGTAATTGCTTTTTTCGATGTCATGATTCCCCAGGGGATGGTAGATGTGCATTATCCGAAAAAAATAAATAAAGGTAAGCATGAATGAATGAATAGATGTATTACTTCAAACGTCAAATTCTCCAAGAGGTTTTGTCAAAGCCACAAATGAAAAAAAGCTGGGTGGAGTTGATAAAATCTCTGGTGAATGGAGGAGGCTATTGTTGGACGTGTCACCGTTTCCAGCAGGGGCTTAGCTTTCATTGGTGCAGCAGGTCAAGGGGCACTGGGACCCACAGACCTGAGGGGACAACTGAACCCTGATTATTGCTTTATTTTATTATTCAAACAGCAGTCTGGGTACCCACTGCCTTTCTTGCACCAAGGCCTATGACGCACTGGCTACGCTACTGGTTTCCAGCTGTTATCGTCACCCAGTTAATGGTCAGCATGAGTTGTCAGGCCCGGAATGGGGAATAACATGTGAGATCTGGAATTACAGGTTCCATCCCCGCATGACATCAATTCCAGGCAAAACAATTAATGAGGGCAGTAACTGGGGTGAAGATACTGACAGGAAAAGGCAGCAAAGGGTCCGGTTTCTACTCCTCCAGTGACAGGCTATCTTGGAATCGAAATCTTTTTTCATTTGTTGCTTTGAGAAAGCATTTAAGAGACTTAAGCAGGGAACTGGAATTATGAGGCAGGGACAGACCCAAATTATATGGTAGGGTTAAATAAATTATGCTGAAAGATAAGGCAAATTATGTGCCATAAAGTGGCACATTTTACAGCGGTACTATGCTAGAATGTTTTTATTTTTAAGCAAGTTAACACTATCTAGGCAATGGTTCACCTCATTGATATCAGTACCTAAATACAGCTGTCAGCAACTAAATGATGGGCTGCCAGGTGCAACAAAGGACGGCACTGTGCACCAAAGCCTGTTTTAGTAACTTTTGATTTCTCCGTTCTAGAAATATTTTTTGGGTGAAATTTTAAGTAAATACTGAAAGTGATGGACTATGTGGCAATCCTGATAAATCTATAATTATGCAGAAAAAGCAGTGGCTGCAGAATCACAAAATTCCAATGGCCTTACCCTTAGGGTAGTTGTAGCTGAAGTAATAAAGCCATTTATTAATTGATAGACTGTAAATAAGTTAGGCAATCTTTGGCTTTTAGCAGTAGAAAAATGTGTGCAAAAAGAATTATGTTTGCAGGGCGCATTTCAGCACGCAGTAAAATTTGGCATTATAGAGGGTGGTATCTCTAGAGGGGGTAACACTCAGCACAAGCAACAATATGTCCTGAAATGTTTAGGAACAGATCTAGATTAACTAGGCCTGTCAACAGGAGTCCGCTTGGTGGAGACTTAGCAGAACTAGATGGATTGATCTACTCTTGAACCTGAATCAGAAAACAATACCTATCCTGCTATTGATCTCCATTTGTTCACTAGTACTGAAATGGATCTGAGTATTGTCTAGGCAGAGATAATGTCTAATACAGAATCCTTCAATAAGTAAGTGTGAGAAATTGGGTTGTTGGTTGACTGGGGTGTGAGCCCTGGTCAAGCAATAGCCACAGTCCCTGCAGGGTGAACTTCAAAGAGTCACTAAAGTACCCTGTGCTTAACCCTGAGAAGGTTGGCATAAAAAGCATTCAGACTTGACTTAGAGGCAATGTGTAAAGAATTTATGCAGAATTTAAGCAGCAATAAAGCGAACATACAACGCAAGAAAAATCTGACTCCAACTTAGAAAAATAAAGTCAATTGTAATAAATAATTTGACACCAAAATGACAGAAATCCAATCAGTGGACTGGATTTACGAATAGATATGACGTTTTTAGTAAAAACTAGCACACAAATTTTCAAAGTGTCAATGGCAGGCATATTTTTGTGTGAGAACGGGTCAAAGTCGAAAAATATGGCCGACTGTGATGGAGTGCGGTTTGGATAAAAGAAGTGAATTGGCCACATTCGGTGCTTACCGTCGGACTTAGAAGAATTTTCCGGAAAAAAATTTGTCGAAGGTAAATTTCAAGTGAGCAAGGCTGCAGGTGGTGTCGAGATGGGAGCCTCTGGACGTAGCCGCAGTGAGGATTTCCTCGTTCGGACGTAGTCACTTTTTTGGAAGTTGAAAATCTCCACCGGGGCATGGCAAAAGGCTGTAGTCAAAGACAGTCCCAGGAAGTCAGACACCCTTTGGTGAAGGACCGCTGAACAGGATTTGATGCTACAGAGAATAGCGTGGCAGGAGCAGGTGCAAAGTCAGGCCGACCGGCAATGCACCTTGGGCAGACTGACAAGCAGATTGGTCCTGGTCTTCCCTTGATTCTCAGAGCAGTTTTAGCCCAAAAAATTCAAAATTAAAGTTTGGGATTTTGTCTTTCTGTGCACCTTTAGTACCAAAACCAAGGGTCCAGGACAGGTGGGACACCACTTGGAGGTTCAAGACTTACTCAGGCTGAGTCCAGCTGCGGGTCTGAGATGATTGTGACTCTGAAAAGGGTCCAACCCAGCCCCAGGAGTCACTCTGGCTTTCCTGGGTTCAGAGAAAGATGCAGTGCTCCAACAGAACGGCTGGTCTTTGCAGGTTCAAGGCAGGCTCCAGGCAACAAAGCAGTCCTTCCAGATACAGCAAAGCAGTTTTGCACAGTGCACAGAAGGTCATAGCAGCAGGCAGTTCCTTGAGACTCCTTCTATAGGTTCAGAAAGTGAACTGAAGAGTGGGTCTGAAGGCCATATTTTTATATCTGGCGCCTTCTTTGAAGATGGGAGAAGTTTCTAGAGGTTTCTCTTTGAAGTGCTTGGAATTTCCTGACTACCCTTCCCTGGCTTCAAGCTGGCTGCAATGACAATGTGGAGATGATAAGCTCTTTGTGTGAAGGCAGAAAACAGCCTATCCAGTTGCAAGTGGGGCTGTGCCCACCACCGCCCCATTTCCTGCCAGCAGATGACCCCTTGAGGCACACCCAATCCCTCAATTGTGTGACTGTCTGGGAGGAAATCACAAAGGCTAACATAAGTTATACCCAGTCATGTGACCCTGAAGGAGCTGCAGTCACCAAATGATAGGGCAGCAAAATTAAAATTTTCTAAAAGTAGCATTTTCAAAATTGTAATGGAAAATTTGACTTTACCATTAAAGAGAATTTTTCATTACAATTTCATAGATACCTACATTGAAATTCTTTGTCTTCGATCAAAAGTTAGCACTTATTAAATGTAATATGGCAACCCAATATTATCCTATGGGATAGATAGGCCTCACAGTAGTGAAAACTAATTTAGGAGTTTTTCACTACCAGGATATGTACAACTTGACAGTACATATCCAAACCTTTAATTACAATACACAGGGGTAGCTAATATCCAATAAAAGGGAGTTTAAGGCTTTGAAATGGGGTTATATTTACAAGTGGAATTGTCGTTTAAAACTGCATTCAGGCTGCAATGGATAGCCTGACACATGTTTCAAGGGGCTACTTAAGTGAGCGGCGCAATGAGTGCTGCAGGCCCACTAATAGCATTTATTTTACGGCCTTGGATATATGGTATACCACACTGCAAGGAGACTTACTAGTAAATTCAATATGCCAGTCTGGTGTAAACCACTTAAACCCTATTTAGGGGAGTGAACACAAGCACTTTAGAAAATGTTAGCAGTGGTAAAGTGCAGAGAGTCTTAAGGCCAACAAAAAAGAACTTCAGCAAAAAGTGGAGGGAAAAAGGCACAAAGTTTGGGGTGACCCTCCCAAGAGGGCCAGGTCAAACTGTAAAGGTATAAGTACTACATTTATTTTAATTAGAATAGAGCATAATGCAGATCCCACAATAGACTAATGTGATGTCATATGATAGTGAAGGGGTCTCCATTATTTCCTGTAACAAGAGCTACTTATATTCAATTAAATGTATCCTGATCTACTAATAATATTAGTGTATTAATAGTGACCATTCCAGACAAGGTTGCATCAGTAGCCAGTAGCCACCCTATACAAGATTATCAACAGTGATCACCTCATTGAATCAGGCAGGGATACTAACAGTAATGTAAAATAGGCTCTGTTATTTTGGAATGCCTTTATTTAGGTAATACATAACAGCTGTAGCATCAATTATTGTGGCACAAAGGTAATAATATTAGTAATAAGTCTCTCCAATGCAACATGAATTATCACTCAAATATCAGCTTTAAATCATTTTAAAAATTCATCCATTTTTCTTCAATCACATCTTATGAGGTGTGAAAATACACATTAATTCAATCAAGCAACAGCTTAAAGTTCAGTGGGCTGAGCTACACACATAGAGCTACTCACAGGTAGCTGGAGAGCTACCAGTAGCTCACACGCTACTCTTTGAAGAAGGCTGCGATGGTCATTGAAAGAGCCCAAGCAATCCAGGGTGATATCCAACTTTCAAGAACAATAGAGACCAACACAATGCCCCATGCTTCTCTACACAACTCACTTACTATGGAGGCAAAAAATCGAATGAAAGAAATGCAGCTCATTTACAATACTCTCTAACCTTTTCCAGCGCCTCGTTAATATTTTTATGGCTGGTTTCTACTTCACAATGTACAGAATCCAACATTAGATTTGGGTGGTCGGAAGCTGCACACTGACAATTCTTCCTAGGATTTTCTCAGAAAAAGAGTATCCATCTTTTGCTCCATAATAAGAGTGGACATCTGGGCCAGTATTTCATATAGGGGGCGCACTTACATTGTTTGCGGCACGACGCACCTTAAAGCAGGTGCAAACTTGGAAAGTGTACCCTATCAGGAAGAATGTGCTGCCTGCTGGGCAGCCGCGAACTCGTGCTGCCTTAAGGGACAGTGCATTCAAGAGAAGTATGGAGCAGCTGTTTTAAAGCTGCTCCCTGCTTCTCTGTGCAGGGGCAACCCGCCTGCACTTTTAAAAGGGATTTGAGATCCCCTTGTAGGCAGTTGCAGTGAGTGTCAGGGGGGCTATGGTGTCCTCTCACATTGTGATACTGGGATCTCAAACTTTTACGCCTCCAATGAGATGGGTAGAGGCATTCTGGACAGTTTGCAGTCATCCAGTTAGGTTTTATAATTACCCAGTTTGGTGATGATAACAATCCCTACTAAAATAGACCCTGGATGTTGAGGTGGGTATGCCTCCTCGATATTGAAAATAGAATATCTAGGTATACAGATAATGAGGACTTAATATGGAATTCAAAATATTTTGAAAGGGAAGTACACATTTTTTATATCTAAGTCCATATATATGTACCTTGATGATATATATATCTTCAAACTACATAGATTTGGAGGGAGGAATAGAAACTCAATACTACCTCTTTTTTTGTGCTTACATTTTGATATTTTGGTCTTCTTTTGTTCATACATTCTGTAGTGCAAACGTTGAGGTGGGCTTTGTGCTGTGTTGCTAAAATATTGCTTATTTCATCAGATCACTTACTTCGAAGTTCTACTTTTCTGTTTCCCAATTTAAAATTCGTTGCAGATGTACTCAAGATGATGCAACGCTCAGGTGCCTCTGGCCACATTGTATTCGGAGACGAGTCCCATTCTATGGAAAGCATTTAGAATCTGTTCAGAGTATAACATTGAAAACATTGATTTTCCTGGCTTTACGGGATGTCCTTGGTTGGTTCCTACCTGGTGGGTTGCTACAAACAAAATTGAAGTACCCCTTGCCTATTCTTGTTGTAAGATCCAACTATTGTCTGGCTGTAAACCGACTCACATTTGGGTTTAGTAAACATCACCAGACCGTAACCAGTTGGGACGGAAAGATCTTTGACGTTTTGTCATCTGTTTCCTCCTTTCAGCCAATCAAACGTGCTGGAATGCCGACCTCTGAGTGCAAGCACCAGCTCCCCCATCAGACATGATACATTTAGTTTTGATACTTGGGGCAGATTCAAAGACACAGTGGTCTCATGGATCCCATCAAATCAGGAAATAATCCTTGTCTGCACCCCGTGATTAACCCTTTGAAGCATTTTTGTTTTTTTGCAGCTATTCCATCAGCAAAGTTGCTCTGGCTCCGTCTTTGGGACCATCAAGGTGCAATGACAGGAACGTATACAGAGCAGCCATCTAATGCCAAGCTAGGGTGGTTGGAAGGGGTAACTTTGTGAAAGACTGCCGTGAAAAGTATTTGAAAGTATTGTGGCCTTTCATCAAAAGTTCAATGTCACTAACTAGCTTGGAAACACAAACCAGCCTACTATTATGAATAGATATGTGGGTACTGGCAATGTACATTGCTAGTACCCACTTGTGATGGACATTTGCTATGTTATGTTATGTTATAACAATTTGTATAGCACACTAATACCCGTGGGTGACTAGGCAACATTAGGTGCAATTTCCGCCGTGGCACATCTGGAGGCCGGGACAACCACTTTGGGGCAGTAACACCCAGTGCATAGCAAAAAATTCAAAATGTAGTGGAAAATCTACTGACAATGTGATTAAGGACAAGCATATGCCGACCTGGGGCCCTCTTAGGTAAAGTCACACTTTCCCTGTTTGTGCCTGGCGCTCCTTAAAACAGGTGCGCCACGTGCAAACGGGGAATGTGTGCCCTATTACATGGAATGCTCTGCACCCAGGTCAGTTGCGCACTCGCGCAGTCCTAGAGGCAGCGCAGTCATTTAAAAAACGGAGTGGCTGCTTTGAAGCTGCTCTGTGTTTCACAGTGCTGACGGCAACCCACCCGCACTGTTAAGTGGGATTAGAGATCCCAGTGCAGGCGGGTGCTGGGAGTGACTGCACCCGCCTGCAAGGGGATGTCTGGGGGGTCCATTGGATCCCTTTATCCCTCTACAGAGGGCAGTCATCAGGGACACACTGGCAGTGTTTAGGTGGCACACTGTCAGTACGCCTCCTGATAGCTTCTTTGCCTCTGTGCTTGCATCTATAATATGGAAAGGGCACAGACACAAATGAGGCAATGCCCCCTCCAAATAAAATTAGGGCAAGCCCTCTGAAGATAGCGCTGGAGCTTTATGTGCGCTAGCACTATCGGTATTACAGAAGGGGACGCACAAGCATCTGTGGCCCCTTTTGTAATACCAAAGTGATAGAGGGAGTGCGCAAAGCGGGTGCAAATGCCCGTTGCACCCGTAGGGCCCTTCCATAATATGGCTCTTGGTGAGTGAAAACTCTGCTGTCTTACCACTGTATCAGACTCAGACTATTCCTCATTTCCATTTCTCTCTCTCGCCGCCCTCTCTCTCTCTCTCTCTCTCTCTCTCTCGCCCCTCTCTGTCTTTCTCTCTCTCTGGCTCGCTCTCTCTCTCTCTGTCTTTTTTCAGGCAGAATTTTTGAAGTTTGTCTTGAGACATAGCTATCTGGATGACACCTCGGCATCATTTTCTTTACAAGCGTATGTAACAAGAAAAATAAAGGGAGAAAAGAGCGGGCTTTGTGTCTGCCCCCTTAGATAATTGACGTCCATGCATTTTTCATGTTTTGCCATTGTTTAGATGGGCTGTCCATGAAGTGCATGGTATTTTCAGTATCCCTATATATTCCTTTTGGTGTTAGGGACATGAACTAATCATGCTAATAACTTATCCCCCATAGTCCAAGATCTGTTTTACCAGGCTGTCATAATAGCTTCTTGACACAACAAGGCAGCCACAGTATATCTTCCCTCTATCATTTTCCTATAGATGGTGGAGGAAGTTAAATTCAGGCATACTTATATTATCAAGAATGTCACAACATGATGGAGTGTGCAGATATGCTGCCACTAAAAACTTTTGACAATGATTTTTGAAAAGCCATAAATACCTGTGCATATAGGCTTTCTGTAACCGCACCAGAAACTGACATTTTGTTTAAGTTTCACTGCTAAAGGTATGCTGTCATTTTGTTACCATAACAAAACTAAAGTCACATACATAGTATGTTTCTGAAAGTCTTAAGGCTTTATTCAAGGCCTTAACCACTTCTGTGCCCATGACGAGATAGTCTCGTCATGGAGCGCGGTTGCGCTGTGCCCATGACGAGACTATCTCGTCATGAACCCCGCCCGCTAATGAAACGCCCGGCACAGGGCGTGGAAAGGGCGGGGCACTGAAGAGGTTAAGCATTCATTGCTGAGATACTCAAGAAATCTAGAGTGACATAGGGCCAGACGTGCAAAGGGTTTTATCATTTGCAAGCCCTCCCAATCAGTAAATGAGAGGGTTTGTGAATGCTAAAACCCTTTTTCCTGTGTTCTAAATGCACTTAGCAATTCGGAACACTCTTTCTGAATCAGTCGGAGTGTTTAGAAATGGAAACTGATTCGGTATTTAGAAGCGGCATGTTGCACGCGTCATTTCCACATACCAAATCAGTATACAATGTAAAAATGTGTTTCATCCAAATTCCAGTCACAAAACATTGATATTTTACCAACACTTCAAAGGAGGCAGTAAGGCATTTACAAACAAGGGGACTCCTTCCTTTTTTGTGAATGTGAAAAAGTTTGTTTAAGAGGAGGTGAAGGTCCGCATTTAAAAAAAAAGTCTTCTTGATTTAAAAGCGATCAAAGACATGGTGGCCGTCTGATCCCGTTGATGCCAGCGAATTGTAGTGGGTGGCAATTTGCAACCTATCTCATTAATATTCATGCATAGGTTGAATTGTGACCCATGACTTGTTTTTTGTGAACCAACATATTAGCACATACGTGAGTTTTAAAAATACAGCACTACTCACAAAAATACTGGTCTCACATTTCTACCAGCATTTGGCGGCCAATCTGGCCCATAGTCATTACAGATCTACAGCAGGTTTTTATAACAAGAGGTGTGTGCAACCAGACTTTCAAAAACAATAATTGGTTCTCAGTTCGGTGTTCTGTCTAAAAAGCAAACATTGTTACCTCTGATTGAATTCTTTGAGTCCATCAAGTTTTACATAAATGGCTCATTTCAAATTTAGAAATCCAATGAAGTATTTATATTTCTTATTTCAATATGTCAAACTTTATCCATTTTATTTTATATATTTTTGCCTGCCCTATTTGACTTTGCTGTACCTCTTTCTGCCCTTACATATATGTACCTGTACCTTAACCTGAACATATGTTTAACTGCCCGCTCTTTGTCAGCATCATCTCTACCTTTACCTCTCCTTACTCACCTCTATCTCCCTGCAACCTCGTTTCTGATTGGTCCTGCACCCCTATCAGACTACAGCTCTCTCAACTTGTTCTTCTGCCAGCCACCACCTATTCTTCCCAAAAATATTTTACTGGTTGCACTTCTCTCTTCTTTGCACCTCATCTTAGTGGGATTTCTTGCTACCCACTTTCAGATCACCCACCCTTCACATCTAGCACCCATACCTCTCCCTGCCCATACCTCTCCTTGCCAGTTACTCTCCCTGCCCACCCCACGAACAGCATGCACTCGACCTGCATCTCTTTCTGACTGTCCAAATCTAGCTATCCAAATCCCTCCCATCTTTTCCCTTTCTGTTAGATCTGGGGGTCTCTAGTTGGCAGGGTAGGTACCACTGTCCAAGTAGGGACACTTGCTTCTAGTCAGGGAAAGGGGAATACACTGTTAAGATAACCCCTGCTCACCCTCTAGGTAGCTTGGCCTGAGCAGTCTAGGCTATCAAAGGCAATGTGTAAAGTATGTGTACCAACACTCACAGTAACACAGTGAAAACACCACAGATTTACTCCACACCAGTTTTAGAAAAATAAGGTATCTTTACTAAAAACTTCACAAGACCAAATACTACAGAAAAACCAACATACAATTAAAAAGGTTACTTTAAAGATAGTTCAAGAGTTTGCAGAAAGTACTCCAGGATGTAAAAATCAGTGTCCTGCACAATGCGACTTTCAATGCACAAAATGCGACACTCTCGTGCCCAACAGTACCTGTAGTTGCGCTAAGGTTCCCAAAAGCTATAACAATGAAGATGGCAAAGGCGATGCGATACTCCTGAGACCTTGAGGAGGCTTTGCAGCAGCCCTGCTTCATGCAGCAGAGGTGGATGCGCCGGCTCCGATCTGTAGGGGGAGGATGCGATGACTTTGGCTTTTGTTGCGTAGGTTTCATAGGGGGAAGCTTCACGCACAGGTACGATGCGACGGTCTTCGATGTGGCGCGATGCGCGGCGCAGCGCTGACTTCTGGCGCCGCAACCCTCGATGCGTCATGGGACGGGACTCTGCGTCGGCACACGCAGCGACTGGATACTTTCACGCACCGGCAGTGGTGCGGCCCGCAAACTGGTTCTGCGACGACCCTCGCAGCGTCAGCAATCTTCACGCACCGGGACGATGCCCGACGCACTCGGCGATGCGGGGACTCCGGGTGCTGCGATGACGCCGCGATGAAATTCTCCTCGCCCTCTCGCTCTTGCGACTCGCAACCGGATGATGCGCCTCTCAAATGGATGATGCGATGGGTACCAGTTACTCTTGTTCACGCTTCTGCTTTCCAGCTCCCAAACACAGCAAAACGACCTCCTGAGGCCCCAAGACTAGGCAAGCACTCCAAGGCAGGTCAGAACTCCCTCAGCAGAGTTCCAGGGGAGCTGGTGGTGAAGTCCTTTTGTTCCTGGGACTTCTTAACAGGGAGCCAGCTCTCCTCAGGCCCTTGGAGATCAGAATCAAAAGAAGGGGACACAGCAAAGTCCTTCCCCTCTCCTTGGCAGCAAAGCAAAACAGCAAGCAGGCAGTCTTCTCCTCTTCTGTTCCTTCCAGCTTTCTCCTTGGCAGAGGTTCCTTCTTAGTTCCACAGTGATCTAAAGTTTAGGTGTCTGGGGTCCTCTTCTTATACCCCTCCAAGTCTTTATCTCTCCTTGTTTCAGTGGGGGGATTCCCCTGCTCAAACCGGTTCCTGGGTGCGCTCTGCCCTGGAACACCTGGTTCCTTTCAGAGTGAGGGGCAGGGTCATTGGACGCTCAGCAGGAGGTGGAGCCTTCTTTGTGCTGGCAGAGGCAGAGTCCTCAACCTGGCCAGCAGGGGGTGGAGCCGGCATTGTGCTGCCAGAGGCAGCCCTACTCAAACCCAGGGGCTACTCCTCCCACCCATCTAGAGCAGATCTCCCTATTCACCCTGCTGCTGACTCATCCAGACTCCTGGAGCCACCTAGCCCACCACATGACACCAGTCAGCCAATCTGCACACAGGCACACAGGAAGATTAAACAGGAGAATAACTACCTTCTAAAAAGTGCTATTCTCACACAGTGAATTTAAAAACCATCTTTCTAAAAAGATGTATAATTAAATTCTGAACACAAAGATACCAAACTTGGATTTTCTAGCTTGCCTTTAGGGGAAGATAGGCATGTAAACAGGCTCCCCCATTCTGTCCTATGGGCAAGATAGCCTCTCAGCAGTGAAAAACGAAAATGGCTGTAATTCACTACCAGGGCATGTTACACACCTCAGTACATGCCCTACCTATCAGATACACTGCACCCAGCCCAGGGGGGTACCTAGGGCCGCCATAGAGATGCCTGACATGTACAGAAAGGGAAGGATAAGGCCTGGTCAGTGGTTGCACTGGCCAGGTCGACATGGCAGTCCTGGACTGCACATAGGCACTGCAAGCAGGCATAAGACATCATTTTAGTGCTACTCCTGTGGGTGGCACAATCAGTGCTGCAGCCCACTAGTAGCATTTGTACTACCAGCCCTGGCACTCTCAGTGCACTTTACTAGGGCCTTGCAGGTAGAACAAATATGCCAAACACGTATAGCCAATTACATCACAATTTCCCTAGGGAGCACTTGCACCTTGACACTGATCAGCAGTGGCAAAGTGCCCAAAGCATCTATACCAGTAAAAATGACATCCAGCATAGCATCAAAAAATACAGGAGGTAGAGGCTAAAAGTCAGGGGTAACCACGCAAAAAGATGCAAGGTCTAACACTTTCCTTGCACAAACTTCTCCCTTCCACCACCTCTCCCAGTCTGCGGTCAGCCTGCACCTAGGTTTGTCTGCACCTCTCTCAGAATGCTCCTCTCACAGCCCACACCTCTCATCCCTCTACCTTCCCCTGGCCACACATTTTACTTTACCTCTTGCTGCCCACGCGTCTCCATCTTTGCAGCTGTACCTGTTTCATACTCTCTCTCTCTCACATACATCTCGAGGTCCATAGCTCTCCCTGACCATACATCTTATTGCAACTACTTCTTCCTCCATCTCACACAGCCTCCACTTCTGTGTGTGCGTTATGTCGCTTCTCATACCTCTCTCTGCCATACTTGTATATGCCCCTACTTCCATCTGCACTGATCTCTGCCTGCCCACACCATATCTCACCCACATCTCTCCCAGCCTGTAACCAGCCCACACCAGATTTAAGTTACACCTCTCCCTGCTAGTACCTCTCTTTTACAATAACTCTCCCTGTAGATACAACTCCCAGCCTGCACTCAGTCTGCACTTCTCCCTGCCCTGGTGTATCTCTCCACAGCTCTCTCTGCTTGTTCCTCTCCTTATGTGTACCTGTCATGCCTACACTTCTCCCTGCCCCACCTCTTCATACCTGCAAGTCTTGCACCTTATACCTTTTCCAGTCTTAACCCCCGCCTGCATTCTGCTTCTTGCACCTCTACCAGTCCACATGTTTCCCTGCCTGTACCTCTCCCAGACAGTACCTCTCTCAACCAGTGGTCAAAGTGTATTGAATAAGTATAGGAACTGTGGTGTTCCACGCACATGAGGGAGGAATGATAGAGCATAGCATGGGAGGGTGATCAAAGGCATGGGTAAAAACTATATATTCTGTAACTTTTTTTGGTCTTTCACCTTCCAGTAACTGCATATAAAATGACGCACATCTTAAATGAAAAATAAATGCAAGTTAAGTTAATCATTGGGAAATGCACAAATGTATATTATGAAACCTCTATTGTTTAATGGACTGCATAGGTCTGTGTCTGTAACCAGAGAGCCACAGAATTAAACCCTGTTTGGTGCAGTGGAGAATAGCGACTTGTGTATATTTAGTGCTGCGAGGTCCCAGTCTGTCACATAAAGGACTCTGAATATGTAAGTCATTATTATAAACTTGCATTACACACAGTAGAAGCTAGGCTGTTATAAAATGCACAAAAAGGTTTAAGATAAATAGAGCTTCCAAAATATAGATTTTAATAATACCAAAACTAAACATAGTGCATATTTTTTATAACTGTTCTTTAAAAAGCACACATTTCACAGCTCAGCTGGTAACTCCCTTGCAGTACCACTCAAAAAGAATAAATCTGTGTTACCAGGAAGCTTCCAGTGATTCTATCAATTAAAGCCAATAGCGGCTCCTGAGCAGCCTTTACAATTGCAAATTAAAGATTTGCATACATTTCCATTTCTTTCAAGCAAGCATGCACCCTGGCAAGATGGCTTGTTTAGCTGTCTATGCCTCCTCGTTTCACAGCACTGGAGATTCCCGGCCTTACACTTCAGCTGAAGCATTTTAACTGTTGGATTTAATCCCTTCTGTGCTCATGACAGAACCATTCCGTCATGAGCACACTTGCAAAAAAACCCTCTGTTGTAAACAACAGAGGAATTTCCCTTTTATTTGCCTTGGGAGGTGGGGAAGAGCTTCCCTAACATCCTAAAGCATAGTTTTAGTTTTCTTTGCAATGACAATCGCGCGCATGGCGCGCTGTCATCATCAATACAACGAAAACGAAACTGAAACCTAGTTTCAGTTTCACAGTTTCGGTGCTCGTGGGGCTATCTCAGCCCCCGAGCACCGAAACACATGGGAGAGGTATCGTTGGAAAGGTTAGAATCTCCCCTTTCAAATGGTACCACTTCCTAGTGAATCCTGCTTGGGGATCGCCCTGGTCCCCAACCAGGGATCCACCCACTAACCACCAGGGAGGGGAGAGCGGCCCCTTGGGCAAGGGCCTTTTGCCTCCCCCATTTAATTTTGCCCCAGACTGTGTTTCTGCCCCGCCCCGGGGGCAGAAAGCACCCCAGATGCCAGAGATTTTTTTATAGGCCAGGGGTGGGGGCTGCCCAGAATTGGCATGACAATGCCCCCACCCTGCCCCCAGGGTGGTAGGACATTTGTGCTGGCACAGTGATCCCACACAAAATAGTGTGGAAAATGCATTTGTTCAGTAACATTTTAGGTTTTCAGGAGTTTCTGGGTAGGGAAACGGTGGGGGATACATGCAAGTCATACCTCCCTGGACTCCCCAGGGTATCTAGTTTTAAAAAATGTGTGGGTTTGGTAGGTTTCCCTAGCTGGCCACTGAGCCAGGTGACCCCACCATTACAAAAACAGGTGATTTTGTGATAGGTAATTTTGATGTGTCCATAATACGGTTATGGCCCTAGCCTGTCGCGGGTACTTGGCCCACCCACACGAGTGAGGTAGCATTTTAATCGGGAGACCTGGGGAAACGCTAGGTGGTAGGAAATTTGTGTCAGCCGGTAGTCCCACAACTTTCCCACACAGAATTTTTTCCTGGGATTCTGGGTTGGAAACCTTTGGGGGATCCACGCAAGTCACACCTCCCTAGACCACCGCGCTGTCTAGTTTTCAGAAATGTGTGGGTTTGGTAGGTTTCCCTAGATGGCTGCCAACCCTGGGACCAAAAACGCTGATGCCCCTATCTATCAGAAAACGACCTGGTTTTGCAAAGGGGGCACTTGCGTTTTTGGTCCCGCGCTTGCCGGCCATCTAGGAAAACCTACCAAACCCAGACATTTCTGCAAACTAGACACCAAGGGGAGTTCAGGGAGGTATGGCTTTTGTGGATCTCAAAATGTTTTCCTACCCAGAATCCCTTGCAAACCTCAAATTTAGCTAAAGAAATAACATTTTCTTTACATTTCTGGCTGAAATCACCACGTCGGCACGAATGTCCTACCACTCAGCATTCCCCTCAGTCTCCCGAGCAAAATAATGCCTCACTTGTGTGGGTGCACGCAGATTCCCAAACTTTCCATCATAGAAATGTGAGGAATTTTGTTTTTTTGTTTTTACAAGTTTGAGGTTTGCAAGGGATTCTGGGTAACAGAATTTGGTGAGAGCCAGACAAGTCACCCCATCCTGGATTTCCCTGGGTGTCTAGTTTTCGAAAATGTATAGGTTTTCTAGGTTTCCCTAGGTGCCGGCAGAGCTAGGGTTCAACATCTACAGCTAGGCACTTTGCAAAAAAGTGGTCAGTTTTCACTGTAAAAATGTGGTGTGTCCACGTTGCGTTTTGGGCCGTTTCCTGTCACGGGCACTAGGTCTACTCACACAAGTGAGGTACCATTTTTCTCAGAAGACTTTGGGGAATGCGAGGTGGGTGGAATTTTGTGGATCCATGCAGATTTCAGAACTTTCCATCACAGAAATGTGAGGAAAATGTGTTGTTTTAAAAAAAAAAAAATTGAGGTTTGCAAGGGATTCTGGGTAACAGAACCTGGTGAGAGCCAGACACGTCACCCCATCCTAGATTCCCCAGGGTGTCTAGTTTTCAAAAATGTTTAGGTTTTCTAGGTTTCCCTAGGTGCCGGCAGAGCTAGGGTACAAAATTCACAGCTAGGCACTTTGAAAAAATTGGTCCGTTTTCACTATAAAAAGTGGTGTGTCTACGTTGCGTTTTGGGCCATTTTCTGTTGCGGGCACTAGGCCTACCCACACAAGTGAGGTACCACTTTCCACGGAAGACTTTGGGGAATGTGGGGTGGCAGGAATTTTGTGGACCCACGCAGATTCCAGAACTTTCCATCACAGAAATATGAGGAAAAAGTGTTTTTGTTTACAATGTTTGAGGTTTGCAAGGGATTCTGGGAGAGGCACTTTGAAAAAAAGAGACTGTTTTCACTGTGAAAATGTGGATTGTTCATTTTGCGTTTTGGGCCATTTCCTGTCACAGGCACTAGGCCTACCCACACAAGTGAGGTACCATTTTTATAGGGAGACTCAGGGAAACCCAGAATTGTAGAGCAACTGTTATTACATATTGACATTCAATGCATTTCTGCCTTCCAAATGTAAGAAAATGTGTAAAGAAGTAGTCACTTTGAAAAATTTCCTATAATTCACATGCTAGTATGGGTACCTACAATTTTGGAGATGTGAAAATAGCTATTGTTCCTAAACTCTAGGTGTCTTTCATACCGATGTTTCAGTATTTATAGTTTCCCAAATGAATTGCCATATACCCTGTACACTATAAAAAACCATTGCAAGACGCTGATCAGTTATTTGCTCTGGGTTCCTCGGGTTCTTGGTAAACCTACGAGTCTTATATATCCCACAACCAGAAGGGTTCAGCGGATGTAACTGTATATTGTTTTAAAAAATCTGTCATACTTAGAAGAGTTACAGGTGAAAAAGTTGGCACAAATAGCTGTTTTTTTCAACTTATTTTCAATTTTTCCTATTCTCAATTGTTAGTTTCAATAAGAAACGCTCGAAGGATCTACACAAATTACCCCTTGCTGAATTCAGAATTGTGTCTACTTTTTAGAAATGTATAGCTTTTCATTATCCATTATTGCTTTATACCTATTTTTACCATTAACTGGAAGGAGGTTGAAAGCACAACAAATAGCAAAAATAGGCTATGTCCCTAAAAAGCCAAAACTCTGTAAAAAAGTTGGTTTTCTGGCAAAAGTCTATCAGTCCATGAAAGCTGGGAAGATGGCGATTTCAGCACCACAAGCATTTTGCTGATACCATTTGCAGGGAAAAAAAGAGACGCTTTCATCTGCAGCACTTTTTTCCCATTTTTCCAAAATATTTCTGGGTCCCCTCCAGGGAAATTAACAAACCCTTTAAAATCCCTATGATGTTAGAAGAAGAGGACACAAATTTGGCATGGATACCTTATGTGGTCAAAAAGTTACTGGGGCCTAAGCGCAAAATATCCCAAATAGCCAAAAAAAAGGCTTAGCACAGGGACGAATAGGCCTAGCAGTGAAGGGGTTAACAGTCCCAGGACAGTTGCCTTTCCATAAAATGCAGGGGAACTGTTTTTTTCTTAAATTAAAAAAGTATGGTCACGTCATGCTGCTCAGATCCCACCCACTGCGACCTCTGCTTTCAACCACACTTCTCCTCGATCCCGTACCACTCCCTGCTCACACCTCCTCTCCTTCAAACCTCTCCCTGCCTAAATCTCTCCTACATGGTACCTCTTCCTGTGCATGTCTTTTTCAACCAGGGCTTTAAGTGGAAGGCAACAACTATGGGAGCTCTCAAAGGGGCACGGCCTATGCAATTAAAGGCATGGCTTAAAAATATGTAAGGTAAACATCTGTGCTCCCCGTAGTGTGCTGCATAAAGATACTGGTATTTGCTGCATACAGATATATATATATACTACAACTAACATTACACGTACAAGAAGTCAGGGCTATTGGCTTTGCCAATGCTTGTTAGTTCCATAAGATATATAAGCAAGTATGGTCTTGTTGTATATAATATTGAAAATGCTTCAGTTCGGAATTAATGAGACTGTGAAAGAACTATAACGAGTCTCCCTGAAGTTAGGTCAAAGGTAGCAAAGGGTAGTACTGACAGGACCCGACCCACTTAAAGCCCTGATTCCAACCAACATCGCTTCTTGCTTGCACTTCAACCCTGCTCCTAGTCCTGCTTTCTCAGTCAAACCTCTCCTTGGGGCAGATTTACAAGGTCTGGCGCATCTCTGCAAATCAGCAAGGATGCGCCAGAACACTTGCGAACCGCAAAACCACCCGTGCGCCACCACTGATGCGCAGCATTTACAATGCGGCGCACCATGGCGCATGGATGGGCAGATGCGTGTTGCATCCCCGGCAGAAATGCGGCGCATTGCTGGAGTCGCGTCGCAAGCGCAATGCGGCTCCAGCAAGGCTCGGTGGTGCCCTATGCCTAACATGCTGCGTCAATCCTTACGCCTGCTTCAAGCAGGCGCTGGGTTTTGACACAGAATGGCCGTAAAAGTCACTCAGTGAAATCTTGTAGATTTCACTGCGTCACTTTTATGAGGCGTACCTGCGAGGGAACGCCCACCCTGCCCTGGAACGCCCACATGAAACCTGATGCAGGTTTCATGTGGCGCAGGGGTTTACAACGTGACGCATCTCCCTAGATGCGTCACGTTGTAAATACGGCGCAACATGGCGCATGATTTACGCCACCGCTGCGTCACAGAAGTGACGCAACGGCGTCATAAATGTGTCGCAAGGGGCTTGTAAATCTGCCCCCTTGTTTTTACTTGTTCCTAGCTGCCCTCTGCTTGTCCCACTTCTTTCCCTTCCTGTATCTGGAGACATACACTATTTACAACTCATTCAAAAAAAGTAAATACTTATGTCTTATATATAGACCTGTTTGCTTTGCGCATGCGCTTTAATGCCATGCTGGACAGTGGGTTCGCGGCTAGCGCAGGGATCCCAATGTCTACCCTTGCTGTCTCAGCAGATTATCCCTAGACACCGAACCTGGCGGTGATTTTACGCTGTTATATATAGATGCGCGTCTCGACTCTCTCTTAAACAAAAAGGCACTTATAACATTTGCATTCAAATGGAGGAAAGAATCCAGCAGCGATTCGATGGAACCGCTGGGTTAATCTGAGCGGCTCGAGCTAAAATATTCGGGAGACAAAATAAAGCCAGTGTGGAGAATATTACCCGAGCTATTACAGCAGAGGTAAAGTGCATTTCTATTACACGTGTGACTCAGTTTACATAATTTAATGAAGCGTTTTAGTACGTTTTACTTTTATGTTCTTTTTGACACTCTCCCCGACTCTGCCGGGGACAAAAACGCAATAACAAAGTGAGAATCCGTAGGGGATTCGAGATCCAGCTGAGAGATGATTCACACAGCAGCACTGACTGCGGGAGACGGAGTTCTCCACAATGTAGAATTCACGGCCCCTTGCTAACCTGTTGCAGACTCTTGGGGTACCACGAAACTGATCAAATTTCTCTGGTTTCAGCCTTCCCACTCTCATTCATGTGTAACTTACAGCCTGCAGGGTCACACCTTGCATGGCTGACCTGAGCCTTCATCCTTCAAACCTAATCTAACACACTGTGCTCTTGGACGTGTGATGTTTGTTAAATTGAGCTATCTCGATCAACACACACCAGAGAACAATGATGATTGTAAACAGAAAGCCCAAGACTGGGTGAAGGCAGTCCTGGTGATGTGGAGCGACATATCAGTTCTGTGGGCCTGTTTAGATCTTTTTGGCGGACTGACCATCACCGCGCTGCTGAGGCAGGCTCCAGTACTCTGTCGGGTTGACGGTGTACCACCCGCCGTATTTAGATGTATACGCGATATACAGAAGACCGCAGCGGTGATGGTCTTCCATGCTGGAGACCCACCCCCCATCACCGTCCCGACATTGGGATCCCGCCTAGCCCATTTGGAAGTTCCCATTGGGCTGGCAGTGTTCCTTCAGTAGAGTGAAGACGGGGGACGACGTGGTGGTGGGGGGAAAGCTAAGTGACCTTTTATCACTTAAGTATTTTATTTACATATGTTATGTAGCTGCTCATATGTGTCTGTAGGTTATGTGTAGTGACACCATGTTGTACATTCTTCACTGCACCCGCCAACATATTCACACCATGCAATGTATACCCGCCCACACCATGTACACTTACCTTTGAGTTGGAATCCTGTTTGGAGTCCCGCCTGCTGCAGCCCACCCCGCCAAAGGGGCGGGAAGCAAAGTCCTGGCGGGGTTTGCGGGACGGCGGCAGTCTTCTCACTCTTTGAACTCCAGCATCTAAATCGGGCGGGCGGACCTCCAGGTAGACAGGCGCAGGGCCGCTCTGGCCATAGCGGGCATGGGCATTTCCCTGGTAGGCCGCCAGGGTGGGGCCAGTTTTGGGCCCCTGGGGGCCATTTTTGTTACAGGGACTTTTTTGCACAATACCTGCAAAATCGGCCCCTGTAACAAAATCGGCCAAAACCGGCCCTGGCAAACAGCTCGGCCACAACCCTAACCCCTCGGGGGGCCGGCCGAGCACTTTGCCAGGGCCGGTTTTGGTTCCCAGTCCGGCCCTGGACAGGCATGAAGACCGCCAAAAAGCCCACTCCGTCGTGGTCCCGCCAGGATCTAAATCAGGTCCTAAATATTTAACCAAAACAGCATCCTGCAAAGTTTGCTAAACCAATCAGTAGCAGACATTGCAATGTGAACTTACTATTGGTTTTTTGGAAAAATTATGCTCTTCCATTCTTAAAGCGTTACAACAAACAAATGATGGACGGAATGCTGACAATGCATACATTCTCCCCCAGTCAAGAGATCTGGGTTAAATCCATCGTTCTTTTGCCCACTACACCACCCCAGTTTAGACATGGCCATATGCAAATCAGTCTTGACCCTGTGCCTCATGGGAACAGTCCAGCCCGAACTGCCAAGCCATGTCTTCCCTGGACCGGAATCAAGCATCCTAGGACCGGTTTCTGGCTATCAGCCGTCATCAGCCAGGATAGCTTGACTCCAGTGGCGTAGTCCTAGGAAGCTTGTTTCCGGTCCAGGGAAGACATAGCTTGGCAGTTCGGGCTGGACTGTTCCCATGAGGCACAGGGTCAGACTGATTTGCATATGGCCATGTCTGAACTGGGGTGGCAGAGTGGGCTAAAGAACAGTGATGGATTAACCCAGATCAGTTGACTGGGGGTGAGTGTTTGCAATGTTCAACACTCCGTCCATCATTTCCTTTGGTTTTTGCTTCCATTCTTAAAGGGCATGAAGATATAGATCCACAAATAATCTGCAAATTAGACAAAATACACAAAAGGTCCTAGCAGATTAACTCCTTGAAGCCCACCCAACACCGTTTTGACACCCAAACACCTCAAAAACTACTGAGAAAATTTACCACAAATCACTCAAAAGTTCTATTCTTAGTAAAGTACCCCTTTCATGAAAAGTGCAATTACATTCAGAGGTTTAAAATGGAAAAACAACTTTTTTATTTGGCTCTATAATACTTCTGTCCCTGCCCCCAAAGAGAAAGAACCTTAACATGCTGAAACCGACCTGGTCGGAAGTAGCATGCAAGTACCAAAGTTTGTGAATGTCACCAGATCCCCGGTATTGCAAAATAGGATAATATCACGCATGGTACAAATTACATAGTTTGTATATTGCATGTTTACATTGGGGCAGTTAGCCTGAAAAAGCTGTCTTCTTCAAAGTGCAGCTAACAATGGCCCCTGATTCCAATGAGAATGTTTCGACTTTGTTCACCTTTCTTAAACAGATTTTTAGTAGAGCAATGGGCAATGGTGACAGCCGATGAGTTTGATTAGTCTTTGACTAGAACTCTTACCGCATAATTATGTATTTACTGTATTTCCCATGTAATTTGCTGAATTATTTATGTATCAAATGGACAAAAATAATACTTTCAGAGAATGTACTGCCCAATTTTTATTTTTACTCTATAAGTTTGATAACCTTGCCACATAATTCACTTGTAAATGGCACATAATCCTAGTTGCTCTGACAATCTTTAAGCTCTGCAGAGTGGTTGGGACAGTGCCTCACGAAGAGGTTTTTGAGGTGCACCTTCCACTTTGTGACTGTGAGTTCTTGGCAGTAGAGTGACATGAAACCGGTGCATGCTTCCACAAATGACATTGACATAATTCCAGTTGCATTTTTTATTGCTACCCAAGTCCCATCGAGAGACATGGATGCAATTACCCTAGTGGGATTGTCTGCAAATGCGAGTGCAGGAAAGGAGATCTGTTCTCCATCTTTGCATTTTCCACCCACTTGGTAGAATATGCAACCATAATCTTGCCTCATTACTAACAACAGGTCAAGATTCTGCACATTTTACAGTCATTTTATACTGCAACGAATTTGCGCATTCGTCCTAGTGCAAAATGATGGTTGGAATGCAAAGTGACTGCTGTTTGTGAAGCGTAGACAGTGTGCCATGGGCCCTAGTGGAAGGAAAGAAATGGGCCCCTTTTCTGCTGTTTGAATAGTAAAATACAACCATAATCAGGATTCTGTGAGCCCCTCAGGCCCCTGAACCCCAGTGTCACTGCACATTGTACCGCAATGAAAGCTCCGCCCCTGTTTGAGCCCCGACATCAGCTCGTAGGACTGTTTTTTAAAGAATTATGATTTGTCAGTAGTTGAAACTTGCATCTCTATTCCTATATGCCCAGTGACGTTTTAAAGCATGGGCAAAGTGGGCTCTGGCCCAGGGTCCCAGCCATTCAGTGGGCCCTGATAGAGCCATCTCTGTTCTGCAGAGAGTCTTGCCCTGATGACCTTGAATAGTTCTTCAACCCATTGTTTTAAATACAATTTTTCTTTAGTTTATGTTTAATGTGGGTGATGTGTGAAAGTCTATGTACAAACAATTGGCAGAGAAAGTTTGTTTATGTTTCATGCAACATCCATAAAAAGATTCTTTCAGATCGAATTGGAACCTCACATATTTGAAATGGGAGGGTGTAACAGAGAATATTTACAGTAGCATTAGTGGACTGCTGTTGTGTTAAACTATTGAAAACTCAAGTCACTATCCCTAAATATTAGCCTTTACCTGTGCACTGTCAGTTACATGGCCAAAGAGGGCATGAAAGAGATGAAATTGTATCATAAAATCAAAGCTGTTCCGAACAGGGGCCCCCAAAATACGTTTGGCCCAGGGACCCCAAAATTCTTAAGATGTCCATGTATATGCCCATGTAGGGGCTCATTTACTATTATTTTATGCAATGGGAACTGGCTGCACTGCATGGCGTTAAAGAGAGAGATCTGAGCTGCTCCATATTCACAAAGATGTGGAGCCTTTCTGCTGGAGCACTGTGAGCTACCTGGCGCCAATGAAGGCACCCTTGCTACATAGTAAGGGTGCTTGCCTGACTGGTGGGAATTGTTTGTGCAGGAGGGGAAACCTTCTTGCACAAAAAAAAACCAAATGGGGATCTTCCAATTTCTATGTGTGATCCAGAATGCGTTACGCATTGAAAGAGGAAATAAGCAGGAGAAAAAAGTAAAATGATTTTTCTCCTCGTTATGACATCATCTAAGCAGAGTACTGGTCTGATGCAATTCCAGGTTTAACATTTTTTGTAAACCTTGAATTGCATCATATGGATGGGTGGATGCCCATGCTCTACCCGGGGAACCCCACCCAACTCTGAATATAATGCCCTGCTTTGCGTTACATTTCTTAACAAAGCCACATAAGACGGTGCAGATCGCCCCTTGAGTGGGTTTGTAAATCCGAATTAAGAAATTGGTCTGCCTTGCGCCACCATGCATGACAGGAGAACATAACTACTTTGATAGATCTGGCCCTTAGTATTTCTTCACATTGGTATGTCCAAAACAAGACTGCCACATGGGTATTTTAAAGCCCCTAGTGTTGTGGATGTGTTCTGAACAATGGAATTCTTACATAGTGCAGCACATTAACATCCCTTAAGGGAGAGGATGTGGCCTTACCATCAGAGCTGCCAACTCTGGAGCGGGGAACCAGGTTCGAACCTCAGCGTCTGATCAACATCCTGTGATTCTCGGCAAATCGCTTTAATCTCCCTGTGCCTACCAAAAATGAATGTGTCCTTGTGTAACTTAACAAAAGCGCTCCAATACCTGCGGGTCTGCATAACAAACAACCCTATGAACCATTTCTCTTTTGCATGTATTCTTTGTGCACAGCAATAAGACAGGATTTAGTTGATACAGAATGCTTGAAAATGCTGGTATTGTAAGTGGCATGGCAGCGGAAGACAGGTTAAGGCAAAGAGACCATGAACAACAATCCGAGCCTCAGCCGAACCCGGCTGATGGTGATCAGACTAGAGCACTGTGTGTCCCCTGACGTCAGCAGAGCCGATAGAGCGCTGACGCATGCGCGTAGAAAGACATAACCTGATCGCTTTTTCCGAATGCTTTAAAATAGCTTCTCCAGGGTATTACGCGCCAGGCAGTTGCTATAATATATTTCCGCACTGCAGGCCCCGCCATTTATCTTTGCAGTGAAGACAACAATAAGCAGGGTACATAGGAATGACAATTTTGTCTGCCATTTCTGTCCTGACCTAAAAGTGTTTATCACCGGGGAATGTGTCACACTTTTTCTCTCTCTCAATTTATCAATGTACCCTGAACTGCCTATTTTTGCTGTGTGGAGTAATAGCAAAAAGAGTTGAATGAGGAAATAAAAATTCAATGAGGCAGATTACTTGAAAACAGGCAGCCATTTTATGTTATGTTACGTTACGTTATGTTATGATATGTCATTTTATGGTATGGTATTTTATGTTATGTTACGTTATGTTATGATATGTCATTTTATGGTATGGTATTTTATGTTATGTTACGTTATGTTATGATATGTCATTTTATGGTATGGTATTTTATGTTATGTTACGTTATGTTATGTTATGATATGTCATTTTATGGTATGGTATTTTATGTTATGTTACGTTATGTTATGTTATGATATGTCATTTTATGGTATGGTATTTTATGTTATGTTACGTTACGTTATGTTATGATATGTCATTTTATGGTATGGTATTTTATGTTATGTTATGCTATGTTATGTGGATTTGTAAAGCACACTATCACTGGCAAGGGTATCATGACACTGAGCAGGTTGTGTGTGCCTAGCCATGCCTATGGTAGGTTGGTTCATTGAAAGGACAAGTCTTCAGCTTCTTGCGGAATTGAAGAAGAGAGGAGGAGGCTCTGTTGTGGAGTGGGAGGACGTTTCACATTTTAGGAGCGATGTAAGAGACTACCCATCCTGCTGAACTGGCTCTGTGTATGCATGAGATGTGTGCAAGTAGGAGTCCTGTGCAGAGATGTTTTAAGACATGGACAAAGCGGGCCCTGACCCAGGGCCCCAGCCTTTCAGGTGGGCCCCAGATAGAGCCAGCCCTGTTCTGCAGAGACTCTTGCCCTAGTGACATTGAGCAATTGTCAAACAGATTGGTTTAAATGTTATTTTTCTTTAATATATTTTAATGTGGGTGATGTAGTGGAGCCTATTACAGATAGTGTGCACATAGAAATGCTTATGTGTTTCAACACCATGCAATATCCATAAAGAAAATCTTTTAGATCAAAAGAGGATCTCACATATGAGAAATGGAAGGGGTCACAAATATTATTTGCAATTAATATTAGTTAGCTGCTGCTGTATTATAAAAGTAAAAAAACATCTCAGGAGGAGGAAGGTGTGTGCTATATGTGTTGATACTGTTTTTAAAAACTGAATTTGCGGCTAATTTGTATTTTACCTGAAATGCTGCCATTTTTAACAAACGTTACAACAAACAAATGATGGACGGAATGCTGACAATGCATACATTCTCCCCCAGTCAAGAGATCTGGGTTAAATCCATCGTTCTTTTGCCCACTACACCACCCCAGTTCAGACATGGCCATATGCAAATCAGTCTTGACCCTGTGCCTCATGGGAACAGTCCAGCCCGAACTGCCAAGCCATGTCTTCCCTGGACAGGAATCAAGCATCCTAGGACCGGTTTCTGGCTATCAGCCGTCATCAGCCAGGATAGCTTGACTCCAGTGGCGTAGTGAGCACGGGTCCCACGTCTGGGAATACCCATCCCACTTAGGGCGAAAAGCGTTACAACAAACAAATGATGGACGGAATGCTGACAATGCATACATTCTCCCCCAGTCAAGAGATCTGGGTTAAATCCATCGTTCTTTTGCCCACTACACCACCCCAGTTCAGACATGGCCATATGCAAATTAGTCTTGACCCTGTGCCTCATGGGAACAGTCCAGCCCGAACTGCCAAGCCATGTCTTCCCTGGACAGGAATCAAGCATCCTAGGACCGGTTTCTGGCTATCAGCCGTCATCAGCCAGGATAGTTTGACTCCAGTGGCGTAGTGAGCACGGGTCCCACGTCTGGGAATACCCATCCCACTTAGCGCGAAAAGCGTTACAACAAACAAATGATGGACGGAATGCTGACAATGCATACATTCTCCCCCAGTCAAGAGATCTGGGTTAAATCCATCGTTCTTTTGCCCACTACACCACCCCAGTTCAGACATGGCCATATGCAAATCAGTCTTGACCCTGTGCCTCATGGGAACAGTCCAGCCCGAACTGCCAAGCCATGTCTTCCCTGGACAGGAATCAAGCATCCTAGGACCGGTTTCTGGCTATCAGCCGTCATAAACCAGGATAGCTTGACTCCAGTGGCGTAGTGAGCACGGGTCCCACGTCTGGGAATACCCATCCCACTTAGCGCGAAAAGCGTTACAACAAACAAATGATGGACGGAATGCTGACAATGCATACATTCTCCCCCAGTCAAGAGATCTGGGTTAAATCCATCGTTCTTTTGCCCACTACACCACCCCAGTTCAGACATGGCCATATGCAAATCAGTCTTGACCCTGTGCCTCATGGGAACAGTCCAGCCCGAACTGCCAAGCCATGTCTTCCCTGGACAGGAATCAAGCATCCTAGGACCGGTTTCTGGCTATCAGCCGTCATAAACCAGGATAGCTTGACTCCAGTGGCGTAGTGAGCACGGGTCCCACGTCTGGGAATACCCATCCCACTTAGGGCGAAAAGCGTTACAACAAACAAATGATGGACGGAATGCTGACAATGCATACATTCTCCCCCAGTCAAGAGATCTGGGTTAAATCCATCGTTCTTTTGCCCACTACACCACCCCAGTTCAGACATGGCCATATGCAAATCAGTCTTGACCCTGTGCCTCATGGGAACAGTCCAGCCCGAACTGCCAAGCCATGTCTTCCCTGGACAGGAATCAAGCATCCTAGGACCGGTTTCTGGCTATCAGCCGTCATCAGCCAGGATAGCTTGACTCCAGTGGCGTAGTGAGCACGGGTCCCACGTCTGGGAATACCCATCCCACTTAGGGCGAAAAGCGTTACAACAAACAAATGATGGACGGAATGCTGACAATGCATACATTCTCCCCCAGTCAAGAGATCTGGGTTAAATCCATCGTTCTTTTGCCCACTACACCACCCCAGTTCAGACATGGCCATATGCAAATCAGTCTTGACCCTGTGCCTCATGGGAACAGTCCAGCCCGAACTGCCAAGCCATGTCTTCCCTGGACAGGAATCAAGCATCCTAGGACCGGTTTCTGGCTATCAGCCGTCATCAGCCAGGATAGCTTGACTCCAGTGGCGTAGTGAGCACGGGTCCCACGTCTGGGAATACCCATCCCACTTAGGGCGAAAAGCATTACAACAAACAAATGATGGACGGAATGCTGACAATGCATACATTCTCCCCCAGTCAAGAGATCTGGGTTAAATCCATCGTTCTTTTGCCCACTACACCACCCCAGTTCAGACATGGCCATATGCAAATCAGTCTTGACCCTGTGCCTCATGGGAACAGTCCAGCCCGAACTGCCAAGCCATGTCTTCCCTGGACAGGAATCAAGCATCCTAGGACCGGTTTCTGGCTATCAGCCGTCATCAGCCAGGATAGCTTGACTCCAGTGGCGTAGTGAGCACGGGTCCCACGTCTGGGAATACCCATCCCACTTAGGGCGAAAAGCGTTACAACAAACAAATGATGGACGGAATGCTGCCCGAAACCGGTCCTAGGATGCTTGTTTCCAGTCCAGGGAGGACCTGGCTTGGCAGTTCGGGCTGGACTGTTCCCATGGGGCACAGGGTCAAGACTGATTTGCATATGGCTGGGTTCAAACTGGAATGGCATGGTGAGCAAAAAAACGATGGATTTAGGCCCAGATTTCTGTACTGGGGTGAATGTATGACATTGTTCTGCATTCTGTCCATCAATTGTTGTTTTTGCATTTGTCACCCCGAGTGGGAAGGGTATGCTCAGACGTGAGTCCCTTGCTCTCCATGCCACTGGAATCAAGCTATCCTGGCTGACGAGGGCTGGAAGCCCGAAACCGGTCCTAGGATGCTTGTTTCCAGTCCAGGGAGGACCTGGCTTGGCAGTTCGGGCTGGACTGTTCCCATGGGGCACAGGGTCAAGACTGATTTGCATATGGCTGGGTTCAAACTGGAATGGCATGGTGAGCAAAAAAACGATGGATTTAGGCCCAGATCTCTGTACTGGGGTGAATGTATGACATTGTTCTGCATTCTGTCCATCAATTGTTGTTTTTGCATTTGTCACCCCGAGTGGAAAGGGTATGCTCAGACGTGAGTCCCTTGCTCTCCATGCCACTGGAATCAAGCTATCCTGGCTGACGAGGGCTGAAAGCCCGAAACCGGTCCTAGGATGCTTGTTTCCAGTCCAGGAGGACCTGGATTGGCAGTTCGGGCTGGACTGTTCCCATGGGGCACAGGGTCAAGACTGATTTGCATATGGCTGGGTTCAAACTGGAATGGCATGGTGAGCAAAAAAACGATGGATTTAGGCTCAGATCTCTGTACTGGGGTGAATGTAT
This sequence comes from Triturus cristatus, assembly GCF_964204655.1. Classification (NCBI taxonomy): domain Eukaryota; kingdom Metazoa; phylum Chordata; class Amphibia; order Caudata; family Salamandridae; genus Triturus; species Triturus cristatus. The sequence goes on along the minus strand of NC_140593.1, from coordinate 1,007,849,041 downwards.
GACATTGTTCTGCATTCTGTCCATCAATTGTTGTTTTTGCATTTGTCACCCGAGTGGGAAGGGTATGCTCAGACGTGAGTCCCTTGCTCTCCATGCCATTGGAATCAAGCTATCCTGGCTGACGAGGGCTGAAAGCCCGAAACCGGTCCTAGTATGCTTGTTTCCAGTCCAGGGAGGACCTGGCTTGGCAGTTCGGGCTGGACTGTTCCCATGGGGCACAGGGTCAAGACTGATTTGCATATGGCTGGGTTCAAACTGGAATGGCATGGTGAGCAAAAAAACGATGGATTTAGGCCCAGATCTCTGTACTGGGGTGAATGTATGACATTGTTCTGCATTCTGTCCATCAATTGTTGTTTTTGCATTTGTCACCCCGAGTGGGAAGGGTATGCTCAGACGTGAGTCCCTTGCTCTCCATGCCACTGGAATCAAGCTATCCTGGCTGACGAGGGCTGAAAGCCCGAAACCGGTCCTAGGATGCTTGTTTCCAGTCCAGGGAGGACCTGGCTTGGCAGTTCGGGCTGGACTGTTCCCATGGGGCACAGGGTCAAGACTGATTTGCATATGGCTGGGTTCAAACTGGAATGGCATGGTGAGCAAAAAAACGATGGATTTAGGCCCAGATCTCTGTACTGGGGTGAATGTATGACATTGTTCTGCATTCTGTCCATCAATTGTTGTTTTTGCATTTGTCACCCCGAGTGGGAAGGGTATGCTCAGACGTGAGTCCCTTGCTCTCCATGCCACTGGAATCAAGCTATCCTGGCTGACGAGGGCTGAAAGCCCGAAACCGGTCCTAGGATGCTTGTTTCCAGTCCAGGGAGGACCTGGCTTGGCAGTTCGGGCTGGACTGTTCCCATGGGGCACAGGGTCAAGACTGATTTGCATATGGCTGGGTTCAAACTGGAATGGCATGGTGAGCAAAAAAACGATGGATTTAGGCCCAGATCTCTGTACTGGGGTGAATGTATGACATTGTTCTGCATTCTGTCCATCAATTGTTGTTTTTGCATTTGTCACCCCGAGTGGGAAGGGTATGCTCAGACGTGAGTCCCTTGCTCTCCATGCCACTGGAATCAAGCTATCCTGGCTGACGAGGGCTGAAAGCCCGAAACCGGTCCTAGGATGCTTGTTTCCAGTCCAGGGAGGACCTGGCTTGGCAGTTCGGGCTGGACTGTTCCCATGGGGCACAGGGTCAAGACTGATTTGCATATGGCTGGGTTCAAACTGGAATGGCATGGTGAGCAAAAAAACGATGGATTTAGGCCCAGATCTCTGTACTGGGGTGAATGTATGACATTGTTCTGCATTCTGTCCATCAATTGTTGTTTTTGCATTTGTCACCCCGAGTGGGATGGGTATGCTCAGACGTGAGTCCCTTGCTCTCCATGCCACTGGAATCAAGCTATCCTGGCTGACGAGGGCTGAAAGCCCGAAACCGGTCCTAGGATGCTTGTTTCCAGTCCAGGGAGGACCTGGCTTGGCAGTTCGGGCTGGACTGTTCCCATGGGGCACAGGGTCAAGACTGATTTGCATATGGCTGGGTTCAAACTGGAATGGCATGGTGAGCAAAAAAACGATGGATTTAGGCCCAGATCTCTGTACTGGGGTGAATGTATGACATTGTTCTGCATTCTGTCCATCAATTGTTGTTTTTGCATTTGTCACCCCGAGTGGGAAGGGTATGCTCAGACGTGAGTCCCTTGCTCTCCATGCCACTGGAATCAAGCTATCCTGGCTGACGAGGGCTGAAAGCCCGAAACCGGTCCTAGGATGCTTGTTTCCAGTCCAGGGAGGACCTGGCTTGGCAGTTCGGGCTGGACTGTTCCCATGGGGCACAGGGTCAAGACTGATTTGCATATGGCTGGGTTCAAACTGGAATGGCATGGTGAGCAAAAAAACGATGGATTTAGGCCCAGATCTCTGTACTGGGGTGAATGTATGACATTGTTCTGCATTCTGTCCATCAATTGTTGTTTTTGCCATTTTTAACAAAGACACGCTAGTCTATTTTAAACGCTGAAGCTTTTCATAGCAGGAAGTGGTTTCTGGTAGACCGGCGGTGCCGTGCTCTGATTGGTCCATTCCCACCAATCAGAGGCGTACCTGGGAGGAGACTGTTGTGCTCTCAGGTACTAGATGCACGCCGCAGTGCATACGCGTGTAGCGGGCGCACTGCTAGCACACCGAGGGCGCGCCAAAGGCATGCCCGTCTGCACCCGTCTGTGCCTGGACGTCGCCAGGAGTCAGGAACTATGTCCATTTGCCCACCCAGAGGATTACCTACTCACGTGAGGTATGACACTCGGTACGCAGGGCTATGTCTAAGTGCTGGACCCATAATTGGTCTCCATCGAAGGGTGCAGGACACTGCGACCACTGTCATTTCAAGCCTCAACAACACCTAGACGCCTTATCAGGTGATCGGCAGACCCCAGCTATTATCGGCAGCATTAACTTCATTAGTTAAACACCACGCTGAAGTATATGATATACTGTCTGAACGCTCTTTTGACATTCTGTTCTTGAAAGAAACCTGGCTCTCACAAGACTCGGTGGCTATTCCAGCCCTGGCCCTGTCCCCAGGTTTGCTATGAAAAGCGTGAACAGAGAAACGGGGCTTGGTGGCGGCATTGCAGTACTAAATAAAGACTGCTATATGTGCAGTCTGAATCAGGCCTCCATTCAGGATTGCCATGTTTAAAGTAGCCTTAACTAACAATTTCATGCTCTCTGGATTGTTGATATACCACCGCCCCGGGGTCGTCCAAACTCTTCAAAGAAAGTCTTGTGAACACGGTTAGTAGCCTTGCATTGCAATCGGCTAATTTTACTATTTTAGGCAATTTGAATTTACGTTTGAAATTCGACAGTGACCCGGAAATATCCAACTTTCTTAATGACCTGACAGCCTGTCAATTAAATGTACTGGTCTCTGGGTCAACGCATGAGGCAGGGCACCTGCTTGATCCAGTACTATCTAACATCCTGCTTGCGGAGGCCCCTGTATCATCACCTATGACATGGACCGACCACTACTTAATATATTTCCCGCTGCACTTAACAGCCCCCAAATATCAGGGACATCGCAACGCTATATATAAACACCCCTGACAGAAACTAGATCACCCCACCATCAGAGACATTCTTGTCACCACTCAACCTACACCTGCCTCGGACATTGAGGGCGCTAGGGATAGCTTCGGAAAATGGATGAATCAGGCACTTGATAAGTGCATCCCAGTCAAATGGATCCATCCCAAGAAACTCACGTCTCATGAGTGGTTTGATGAGTCACTTGTAATTGCTAGGAAAAATTGCAAAACTCTAGAGCGCTGCTGGAAACGCTCCTACTGCCCTACGGCTAAATCAGAATATAAAGCCGCTAAAAAAATCTAACATAAACAGATCCGGAAAACCCGGGCCACATTTTTTGCCAATAAGATCACCACTACCAATAATCCCTCTAAAACCATCTTTTCTCTTTACAGGACATGGTGAAATCACCGACGCCCAATGAAAGCTCTATCACTTCTAATGATCAATGTGAGGTGCTGGCCACATAATTAATCAATAAAGTGGCGGACATCTATGATAGCTTTCACATGACATGTGAAGCCACAGATACACCGAGGGGAGAACTCACAGGGAATGGGGTCCACTCTCTGTCCTCCCTTCCTCCGATCACTATAGGTGGCCTTAAGGCGCTGATCGCCAAGATGAAATCAGGGTCCCTGATGACCCTCTTAAACCTGAATTGTTTGTTAAACACCAGGATTGCCTTCTTCCCAGTTGTTTGGATCTTATCAACCTCTGCCTCTCCAATGCTGTGATCCCTCAAGCTTGGAAACACGCCAAGGTTAATCCCCTATTGAAGAAGCCGTCTCTTGACGCTTCCAGACCAGAGAACTATTGCCCAATCTCTCTGCTACCTTTCCTGGCGAAGGTTACAGAATCCTTTGTGAACGGCCTTCTGATACAGAATCTGGAGTCCTACTCTGCACTGGATCCGTCTCAAAATGGCTTCTGTTCCAGGCATATCACTGAGTCAGCCCTATTAGCTGTAACAGAACAACTGAGAGCTTCCATGGATGCAGGCAATATGATGGTACTCGACCTGCTGGACCTCAGCGCCGCCTTTGATACGGTCTCACACTAAATCCTGATCCGTCGGTTGCAGGAGATCAGTATCAAGGGTAGTGCTCTTGACTGGTTTGTGTGCTTCCTGCGGAATAGGTCTTTTCAGGTTATCTCTCTGCCTTTACACTCACAGAGTCACCCTCTGTGCTGCGGGGTCCATCAGGGGTCAGCACTGAGCCCGACCCTGTTCAATATTTATGTTCGGCCATTGGCCCTGATGGCCAAAGCCCTTAACATATCTTTAGTATCATATGCGGATGATACGCAGCTAGTCTTCTCTTGCACTAAGGACCCCAGCCAGGATGCGGGCAAATCCCAGGAGGACCTGTCCGCCATAGCAGGCTGGATGGAGGCAAATTGTCTCCAGCTTAACGCGTCAAAAACGGAGATCTGCCTATTAGGCAAAGACTCCCATTTATGGGGAAACAGGTGGTGGTCTCTGGAGTTGGGTCCTCCTGTGCCAAAAACCACCGTAAAGAACCTTGGCATCAGGATGGACAGTGCTCTATCTTTTGAGGAACACGCCAAGACTGTGACAGGAACCTGTTTCGGCATTCTGCGTGGCCATAAACCTATTTTGGGCTTGTTCTACCCTCACACTCGCCGGCTGGTAGTTCAAGCCACGATTTTGGCCAGGCTGGACTATTGTAATAGTCTTTTGCTTGGAGCAAAAAAATCTGTGACCAATAGGCTCCAGCGCATCTTGAATGCGGCAGCCCGCACATTACTCGCTATACCGAAGCACAGTTCTACCTCTAGTGCATTGCACCATCTCCATTGGTTGCCTATTGAGCAGAGAATCCGGTTCAAAGCACTCTGTGCCACGCACAAAATACTGGCCGACGCCAGCCCTAAGATTCTCAGTAATCTATGTCTTCCATACATTCCCACCGGTGCTCTGCATTCTGCAGGCCACCACCTGCTGCAGGTGCCACGTTTCCACAGAGCGAGAACCGGGGGTCATTCATTTAAGGGACGCGCACCAACACTTTGGAACTCGCTGCCACTTTCCATCAGGAACATCCCCAATCACCTGGCCTTTAGAAGGGCAGTAAAGACCTGGCTGTTCCAGTAGCAGGAGCCTTGTATGCGCCCTCCCTCGGTACCTTAGCGCTGGGACGTCCCTTTGCTGAGACAGGTATGCGCTCCACAAATCGCCTAACATAACATAACATACCTATCCGTGCGTATTAAATGTAAACACATTTAGAATTTTGACAATGTGTAGTGCATTGTCAGTGACCTGGTCAAAGAGAGCGTGAATGAGCTGAAATTGGATGATAAATTCAAAGCTGTTCTGAACAGGGGCCCCCCAAAATACGCTTAGCCAAGGGCCCCCCAAATCCTTAAGATGTTCCTGTTCCTGTGGACGGACCCCAGAGACCATATATGGCAAGGCAAAGCAGGCACTTGCCCAGGGCCCAATCCCCAGGAAAGTAATCTTTCTCTCTCTTTATCTCACCATTATATATTTGTTTATCTCAAGCACTCTCCCTCCCTGTGCCTACCTCTTCCTCACTCTCTCTGTGTACCCAGGATAATCCTAAGGATTTTTGGGACATGGATCAGGACATATTTCAACTGTTTTTGAGTGGCTCACTTTCTGAATTCAGTATTGCTTGGCATCATGCCCTGTTGAAGTAGAAGAAAGTCTGTAATAAAATTCAAAGTTATTCTGAACAGGGGACCCCAAAATATGACTTAACCTGTGCCCCGAAAATCCATACAACACCACATGACACAAGTGGTTGTAAGGACATTTCTCGTGGTACACCAAATGCACATTTCCAGCAACATCCCATGAGACATATCATGATCGTCTGAGCGTCTGTTTTTTTATTGTGTGGGAGATGTCGAAAGTTTGAACATGTAACTCGGCATTTTTCCAAGTTAGTGTATGAACCTTAAGCAGAAGGAGGTGGAAACAATGAGCAGTGATTGCCTCTCTCTGTTTCTGGCTTGTTCTATCATGATATGGACTCATATGGTGGCTAATTACTGGAGGAGACGATCACATAGCAGCTCCGGAATTATTTATTGTCAATCTGGCTTCACTGCAGCCAGGAGTATGGAGATGAGGGCTATGCAAAACAGCACAAAGCATATCACGAAATGCGGAGCCTTGTTGCTTCTCAGCTAGGTTTGCGCTATTCAAGTGCCAACACACACAACTCTCACAAGAATTATTGGATTTGATCATATTGCATGTTTTTTCGAGCCACCCTCCTTCAAATCTGCTCATGCACACTGGTGTCACGAAACTTGAGGAGGCCCCCCTGCAAGGTACGTGGAGGGGCCCCCATCCGGACTCATTCAGGAGCTCACCAGCCAGAGTACTGTGCTGAGGGGCCCCCTAGAGGTTGGGGGACCCCTACACCGCGGGGGCTGCAGGGCCCGTGTTACGCCTCTGCTCATGCACAGCACCAGTCCTTCTCAGGTGCTTCTCCTCTTTTGCAGAACTCACTAGCGGCGTACTTCAGAATGAAGTCCCACTGATGTAATTCTGCAAACACCTAAAAATGCACTCCTTTCCTTTCCTTTCCTTTCCTTTCCTTTCCTTTCCTTTCCTTTCCTTTCCTTACCCTCGCACCATCTTTGTTTCTCAACTAATTTCTGCTTGCTTGTCCTTTGCTCTCTTGCACTCATTCCTCTTCCTTTACCTAAGCTTCTTTCTCCCAAGCTATCCCTTTGCCAGATCTTCCTTCTCCCATACACTCTCATACTCCCTGCTCTTTCTTAGCCCCTATCCATGTTGTTGTATTTAGTTATTACTGCACAACAGACCCAGAATGAATTTTCTGTTAGGTTACCTGCGAACATTCCTCTAGATTGTGTTCTCTCCAAGACCACTGCATCATTGGTGTTCTGTGTAAAGCGCTCTCATACCTCTTGTTGCCCATCACCATACATACCTGTTAAATAAATAAATATTTGTGTATAGACATCCATCTGAAATAAACTCTTACGCTTGGTATTCCCTCATGTGGGAAAGGCATGCACAATACCAGTTCAGCGTGTTGTACATCAAGTATGTGAAACAAAGTGAACTTTGTTATGGCAGCCCAGGTGCCAGGGTTCCGCATTCAGTTTCACAGATCCTACAAGACATTTTCTGATTTAGTCAAGTCATTCATGAGTAAAAAGTAACCCTGGGCGGAGTTTGCGGAGTACGCGGAACTCAGTGAAGTGCAAAGTAAACTCTGCTGTGCTACATGGAGTTCCGCAAGCAGCGGAGCACATTAGATAAATGCTGTTCGCTGTGATTTTAAGTGCCGGGTGTTTGTCCGCACTGTGCAATCATCGCAAATGGCACCATGAACAGTGCAAGCGGTCGCTGCTTCCTTTCTGCCGCTCAAGTAGATTTTTACTCGAGCGGCAGCTTTCTCAACGCAAATGGACAGTTTCTCAATGCGAGTGGTTGTGAGCATACGTGACCAGTCCCAATGAGAAATCTGACTGCCCGGGAGGTTCAATTTCCACGCTCGCGAACTTGATGTTGATGAGCAAGAGCGAGGAAAAAACTCCACAATCTCCGTGAGCAGAGCGGAGTTCACCGCCCAGGGTTAGTAAAAATTCCTAGTCAGCGCAAGCATGAAGAACATAGAAATTACAAGTGATATGCATAGCCCAGTAATTGTAGTTTGTGTGTGATTCTGCTTATAAAACAAAGTTACACATGGTGAACAGTGACTGAAATTATGGATATGCATGCAAAACTGCTTACAGTAAGGGCCTAGGGCCATATGTAGGAAAAACGTGTTTTGCGATTCTCAAATTGCGATTTTTAGGGAATCGCAATTAGAGAATCGCAAAATGCACTTGTTAGACCTGGCATCTTTGGCGTGGTTACCCCTGACTTTTTGCCTCTACCCCCTGTATTTTTGATGCTATGCCGGATTTCGTTTTTGCTGGTTTAGATGCTTTGGGCACTTTGCCACTGCTGATCAGTGTCAAAGTGCAAGTGCTCCCTAGGTAAATTGTTATATTGATTGGTTATCCATGATTGGTATATTTGTTTCACCTGTTAGCCCCTAGTAAAGTGCACTGAGCGTGCCAGGGCTGGTGATTCAAATGCTACTAGTGGGCTGCAGCACTGATTGTGCCACCCACAGGAGTAGCGCTAAAATGATGTCTTAGGCCTGCTTGCAGTGCCTATGTGCAGTCCAGGACTGCCATGTCGACCTGGCCAGTGCAACCACTGACCAGGCCTTATCCTTCCCTTTCTGTACATGTCAGGCATCCCTATGGTGGTCCTAGGTACCCCCCTGGGCTGGGTGCAGTGTATCTGAAAGGTAGGGCATGTACTGAGGTGTGTAGCATGCCCTGGTAGTGGATTACAGCCATTTTCGTTTTTCACTGCTGAGAGGCTATCTTGCCCATAGGATAGAATGGGGGAGGCTGTTTACATGCCTACCTTCCCATAAGGGCAAGATAGAAAATTTGAGTTTGGTATCTTTGTGTTCAGAATTTAATTATACATCTTTTTAGCAAGATGGTTTTTAAATTCACTGTGTGAGAATAGCACTTTTTAGAAAGTAGCTTTTCTCCTGTTTAACCTTCCTGTGTGCCTGTGTGCAGATTGGCTGACTGGTGTCATGTGATGGGCTAGGTGGCTCCAGGAGTCTGGATGAGTCAGCAGCAGGGTGAATAGGGAGATCTGCTGTATATGGGTGGGAGGAGTAGCCCCTGGGTTTGAGTAGGGCTGCCACTGCCAGCACAATGCTGGCTCCACCCCCTGCTGGTCAGGCTGAGGACTCTGCCTCTGCCAGCACAAAGAAGGCTCCACCTCCTGCTGAGCGTCTAACGACCCTGCCCCTCACTCTGAAAGGAACCAGGTGCTCCAGAGCAGAGCACACCCAGGAACCGGTTTGAGCAGGGGAATCCCCCCACTGAAACACAGAGAGACAAAGACTTGGAGGGGTATAAGAAGAGGACCCCAGACACCTAAACTTTAGATCACTTTGGAACTAAGGAGGAACCTCTGCCAAGGAGAAAGCTGAAAAGAACTGAAGAGGAGAAGACTGCCTGCTTGCTGTTTTGCTTTGCTGCCAAGGAGAAAGGAAGGACTTTGCTGTGTCCCCTTCTTTTGATTCTGATCTTCAAGGGCCTGAGAAGAGCTGGCTCCCTGTTAAGAAGTCCCAGGAACAAAAGGACTTCACCACCAGCTCCCCTGGAACTCTGCTGAAGGAGTTATGACCTGCCTTGGAGTGCTTGCCCAGTCTTGGGGCCTCAGGAGGTCGTTTTGCTGTGTTTGGGAGCTGGAAAGCAGAAGCGTGAAAAAGAGTAACTGATACCCAACGCATCATCCGATTGCGTGTCGCAAGAACGAGAGTGCGAGGAGAATTTCATCGTGGCGTCATCGCAGCACCCGGAGTCCCCGCATCGCCGAGTGCGTCGAGCATCGTCCGGTGCGAGAAGATTCCTGACGCTGCGAGGGTCATCGCAGAACCAGTTTGCGGGCCGCACCACTGCCGGTGCATGAAAGTATCCAGTCGCTGCATGTGTCGACGCAGAGTCCCGTCCCGTGACGCATCGAGGGTTGCGGCGGCAGAAGTCAACGCTGCGCACCGCGACGCATCGAAGGTTGCAGCGCCAGAAGTCCGCGCTGCGCCGCGCATCGCGCCGCACCGAAGATTGTCGCATCGTACCTGTGCGTGAAGCTTCCCCCTAAGAAACCTACGCAACGAAAGCCAAAGTCATCGCATCCTCCCCCTACCGATCGAAGCCGGCGCATCCACCTCTGCTGCGTGAAGCAGGGCTGCTGCAAAGCCTCCCCAAGATCTCAGGAGTATCGCATCGTCTTTGCCATCTTCCTTGTTATAGCTTTTGGGAACCTTATCGCAACTACAGGTACTGTTGGGCACGAGAGTGTCGCATTTTGTGCATTGAGAGTTGCATTGTGCAGGACCCTGACTTTTACATCCTGGAGTACTTTCTGCAAACTCTTGAACTATCCTTAAAGTAATCTTGTTAATTGTATGTTGGTTTTTCTGTAGTATTTGGTCTTGTGAAGTTTTTAGTAAAGATACCTTATTTTTCTAAAACTGGTGTGGAGTAAATCTGTGGTGTTTTCACTGTGTTACTGTGAGTGTGGGTACAAATACTTTACACATTGCCTTTGATAGCCTAGACTGCTCAGGCCAAGCTACCTAGAGGGTGAGCAGGGGTTATCTTTACAGTGTATCCCCCTTTCCCTGACTAGAAGCAAGGGTCCCTACTTGGACAGTGGTACCTACCCTGCCAACTAGAGACCCCCAGATCTAACAGCAATGTAGGTAGGATTAGCAAAATATTTTGCGAATCCCACCTATTCCTTATTTGCGAATCACAAATTGAGATTCGCAAATAAGGAATACCTTGCCATTCATTCCTATGGGCTAGAATGCCCATAGGAATGAATGGGAAGACATTCTCAATTTGCGATTCTCAATTAGAGAATCACAAATTGAGAATGCAATTTCAAGGTTGCAAGGGTGTCAATAGGACACCCTTTTGCACCCCTGAAATAAACATGCGTGCACATGTGGTGCACATACATGCGCTAAGGGCATGTATGATCGCCCCATGGCACTTTGAAAAATGCAAAAAAGTGCATTTTTCTAAGAAGTCGCAAATTACCACCAACCTGAAATTGGTGGTAATTTGCGATTCCTTAAGCCAAAATCGCACAATTGCTTGTGGGTTGTTGTTCGCTACATAGCACATTGCCCAAATTGCGATCGCAAATGCTGAAATTCTGCGAATTTCAGCATTTTCGATCGCAATTTGGCTTCCTACATATGGCCCCTAATTACGAGACTGGTATTCCATGGACAGCTAGACTAGTGGGCACATGGCTAAGGCGGTTCTCAGACCGCCCCATTATAATTTGGGCGGTCGGACTGCCATTGCCCCGCTGCTGCTGTCAGGGAACTGCCATTACTTGGCGGTGTTGCGGTGGCCAGGAGGCTGCAATATGCTTGGCGGGACGCATATTACAAGTTTCCTCTTCTCAACGATTTTCATGGTCGTTCCTCCTCCATGAAAACCAGGGTGGAGAGGAAACAAAGGGAGCCTTACAGGGCCACGGGGTGCATGTAGTGGGCATAACATGTGTCGCACTGTGTGCATGAACACCAGTTCCTGCACAGCTTGGACTTTTCAGTCCATGCCGTGCAGGTACTGTTTTTGGCGTTCCCCATGTGGTGCCCATTTTCTGGGCACTACCGTGGTAAAGTAAAAAAAAAAGCATGCCAGCCAAGAGAATCACTCGTAATCTGGCAGGCAGCACAACCAAAGGTTTGGTTGTACGTGGCAAGGTGGACCCGGCGCCACACCGCCAAACTTGTATTCAGACCCCTAGTGTTCGGAGGAGGTGGACAGCATTAACTATAGTAAACCTATTAGCACTGATTGTACCCCATGATTGACCTCAGTGTATTTCTGGACCTTCAGGAACAATTGAAGGGTGTTCTGTGACAAGCATTCATTCACATCTATTCCTTCTACAGATACAGAGGCAGCAGATTCAATTAGGCCTCTACAACATTTTTAATCACCAATAGAGCCCTACCGGGTTCAACTGTGTCAGCACTTTTACATACTGGGTCTCAGGTGCCAGTTCTGTCAGATGATATCCGGATACTACTTGAACTCCGCACAATCTCAAATGCTAAAGAGGTTGAGGCTCTAGCCAGGCTCCAACGTGTACATGAGGCACTAGCTGGCTGCACCTAAATGGAAAGAAGGAATATGTCTTTCATCTGCACTATCTAGACCCATATCTTCTTCAACTTAACAGCCGACTACATTTAGGTCATGCCACCCAATGGGTGAAAATAACTGATCAGTAATCTATTTTTGATCTTCTAAAGCTACCTGCCATTTTAACCCTAGCTTAAAACAGAAATGGAAAAGTACATATTGATATCTTTATAGCCAGTGTGTCCCCTTCCTCAGAAAAGGTTTAGTGAGCTGATGGTGGGCAGGCTGTGTTTTGTGAGTTCCCTAAACTGTGTGCTGACAAAATATTGTGTAAAAAATATTGTGAGACACAAATATTGATATGTCAAGAATCTCATGGGCCAGAATACAGAAAGTTAAATATATTGTTTTTTAAAATTACATTTAGCATAATACCATATTTAATTATTTATTTGAGTGTTATACATTTTTTGTTATTATTTATTATTTTATGTTTTGTTTTAGTTCTTTAAAATATATGTTAGCAATTTATTAATAATTTTGTACGTGTTACAAGGTTAATTGGTTGATTGTGTTAATCATTTAATCAGTTTTAATATTCTTGATATTGACTCTTATTTTATGTTCACATGCCTTTGTTCAATAAATAACATTATAATTGTATTCTATTTGTAAGTAATGTGTATTTTTATTATTTCTGTTATTTCTGTTATTTATGTTAGTTTTTGTGCAAGTTTAGGGTAATAAGGTGAAAGTATTTTAACTATATATATTTAAATGTATTAATTGATTTAATTTTTAAGTATTGTTTTATGTATACTTGTATATGGTCATTTCTGGTTTTAAATCAATTATAATGTTAAACATATATATATATATATTTTTTTATAGGAATACATGTTATGTTTTGTTTTTATTTTATGTATATGTAATTTATTTCCTCATGTTTTCGGTAAAGCTCATCATTTTCCCTATTCTTGCTTAGTCTGGAGAGTGAATACTAGTTCTCACCCCTCCAAAATCAAACACTTTCCCATCTGTTTCTTAAATTGGATTGGGAATAGTAAATCTAACCCCTCCAAAATCCAACACTTTCCATAATGTTGCTTGTGTTGGTGTGGGTATAGTATATCTGATATCTCCAAAGTCCAACAATTTTCTTATTTTCTCTACTGTTACTCAAATTGGAATGTCAGAAGTGAATTTTACCCCGGTAAGTCTAATATTTTTAAACAAAAGTTAGGTTGTTTTGATAAATGTTTGTTTTAATTCTAAAAGTTAGTTTATTTAAATATTAATATATTTATTATTCATAGTTAAATCATAATGTTATTTTTAAAATATGTTTATTGTTTTGCAGGTATTATGTTTTAATTGTATGCCTTCAAGTTATATATTTTTATATATTGTATACATTTATATTTTTATATGTAATATTATACTTAAAGTACATATATGTTTTACGATAATATATGTTCGATATACTTACCCGTTCTTTGATGATGTTGTGGTCTTCAATAGTTTTGTTAATATTTTTGACTTTATAGGAAATCAAGTCAATATTTGTGTTCTCAAATTTATTGAGGGATATTTTTGTTGCGTATATTTTTTGTGTGCAGTATGTTTTTTCTATATATTTTTCGTCTGTGATGTTTCTTCAGATACCAATAATATACAGCATATATATACAATGGCGTAGCTAGACCGTTTGCCGTCTGTGGTGGTCCCTGCGTTTGACGAATGGAAGAGCAGGGGGTGCTGCCGGTTTCTGCTTTCTCCTCCTCACGACGGGCACAAGTAAGAGTGGGGGGGTGAGGCCACCTCCCCAAAAAAACTCATGCCCTCCCTTGCTACCCCACTGCATACAAATGTAAACTCAGTGGAGTTTGCCCATGGTCAGAGTATGGGACAGAAAAAAGTAGATATTCAGAATTAGAGGCAATATCAGAAAATATGGCAGACTGCAGCAGGGCGTATTCTATCATCTATCCTGGCATTGTATGAAGCACAGAGACGCGAAAGATAAATAAAGTTAAATAATTATGTTTGCCGCTTTGCTTTGCGCATTCTGAGACAACAATACAGAAGCTGGAGGCAGTACACACCACGATGCCGTCTTTACTTATACAGATGGCTCAGACAGGTCCCTGCAGGTGAAATAAATGAATCCCAATATATTAAGTCTCAGATTCTTATCCCAGGGATATAAACATCTTCTTCCATCATTGCACGATTGCATCGGTTTCCTTGTGAATAAATCATGTTTACAACGCTGCGGTATTTTGTACAAAAAGTAAATACATAGAATTATGTTTTGGTAATTTGAGTTTAGGATAAGTTATTCCTGCTTAGAAGTATTTTCACTGGCAGTCATGCCTTGAAATGAAAGTATACGCATACATTTTAATTGTTGGTGAAGGTGTAATTGTGCTTATTACCTTCTGTTCTACTTTATTCAAGTTTAAAGGAAAGACTATGTCTTATTATTTCTTTAATATTTATTTGGTAGACTACCATTCATCAAGAATATTGTTTTCTGGGTATAAACAAGGGGTGTGCAAAATGATTTATGCCTGCTTTGCTGTTGACATTTTGTGGGCAAGACCCAGAGTTGGGACACTAATCCGAATCTGCCTTGAGGAGGAAACTTCTCTTGTGACGTTTTAGCAAACCAAACACAAGGAGATGAAGGATGGCGCGCTGAAACTTTTCAGACACTCACCCCCGGAACACAGATCTGGGTTGAATCTATCATCGTTCTTTAGCTCACTTCACCACGGGAGTTCAGACCCAGACATATGCAAATCAGTCTTGACCATGTGCCTCATAGGAACATTCCAGCGCACACTGCCAAGTCAGGTCATCCCTGGATCGGAAACAAGAATCCTGGGACCAGTTTTGGGGTAACACCCCTCATCAGCCAAGCTAGCTTTAATCAAGTGGCAAAGTGAGCAAGTTAAACCATGATTTCAAAGCTGCCAAGCCTTAGATGGCAGATGCCTTAAAAGTTGAAAGCCAGGAGGGGAGAATTAAGACTTCTCGAGAAGGTAGCTATGGTTGGCGACTGGATACCTGGCCTAAATGGCTGAGCCCCAAGCCCTGGCTTTATGTTTTTCCACTGAAGATTCTTTTAGCTAGTGGGTCTAGAAAAACCCCAAACCCCTGCTCGGTCTGGAGTCACCCTGCCCCTAGTGAGGAACGTGGATCTGGCTGGTGCTTGGAGCCTTGACCTTGAGGATAAAGCCCCAAGGTGAAAGCCATGGCTTCACCCGCCTCTCACTGGGATTCTTGGAGCTGATTGTCACAGAGGAGCCCTAATTTATTGCCAGTCTGGAGCCACCCTGCCTTAAATAGGGAAAGTGACCAGTGCCTGGATCCTGGGCCATGGAGGACCTGGGCACAGGTGCAAGTGCTGACTTCACCCACCTATCTGTGGAGATTGTTTGACCCACTACCAACCCAATCAGTGACTTCCAGCCCGTAGAAACAAGGGAGCCCTTGCGACAAAGTGGACCAGTGCTCGGAGCCGAGGGCCAGAAGACCCCAGCCTTGGGTCTCCTGGGGCTCTGACTGGCGTTCCGGTCACAGCATTCTACCTCAAAGAAGCAGGGAAACCCTCTCCTGGCCTGTGGAACCTTGTCCTGGCACTGTGAGACACTGCTAAAGAGCGTTTGGATCCCAGTTCCAGAGGACTTTATACATGGGCATGCTGGAGATCTGACTGGTCAGAGCTTCCCCCGCCTCCCCCAAGGAGATGAGCAGCCTTCCTGGGGCCTACCGAACCCTGTGTTGAGGACTTTGTGACAAGGTATGCCAGTGATTGGAGCCGAGACCCCCGAGGGACCTCCACTTCCAGGTCTTCTGGAGCACTGACCTGGGATCCG
The DNA here is from genome assembly GCF_964204655.1 of Triturus cristatus. Classification (NCBI taxonomy): domain Eukaryota; kingdom Metazoa; phylum Chordata; class Amphibia; order Caudata; family Salamandridae; genus Triturus; species Triturus cristatus. The sequence continues at coordinate 1,007,833,334 of NC_140593.1, read as the reverse complement.
CTCAGAGCTTTCCACTTGCAAGAAGAAGAGAATGGCCATATGGGAGGCTTGTATGGGGTTGTCAGGGCCTTTTATGTAGAGTAGGGAGAACAATCAGGTAAAAAGCAGATAATCATACCCTAATTTGGAGGAAGGCCACTAGCTTCTATTTCTATCTGTGCACACAGGGTGACAGAGGGGTAAGTTTGAGCAAATGCATGTTTCCTTACAGAGCCCCAGGTGGGTTTGTAGCTTTAAATGAACCCTCACTGGGACTTCAAGGGCAGCTTGGGTTTCTAAAAAAACTCTCGCAAGGCAATCACAAGTTTTCTTTATTGTTGGCTTGTTTGGATATTTTTCACCAAAATGTCACCAGTGATGTTGGTGCAATAACCTTTGCACACACATTGGCACGATAAATGTTGCGTTATCACAATTTGGTACCTCCCTAATGTTAACCTTGTCATTACTGGAGATGTGAATTATGCATGGTGTTTCATATATCTGGAGATAAAAAGACCACCAGATAACACGCGATTTCCTGACTCTGGTATCATGTTTAACAGCTGGAAGTTAAAAATAATAAGTTGCATCATCTATGTCTCTGGTGACCACACATAACCAACATCCTAGGGAGTGCCAACTGGTTCTCCTTTTTCCGTCAGTGGCATGTATCACTATTTTCAGGTGGTAATATTGTGTTCATCTGAAATCGTATCTCCATTTCGGTGATGGGGACAATTAACTGGAATTTAAAGAAGTCAATTTCGTATACCTCTTTCTGGAACAGTTTGAGTACATAGCTTCTGGAATCAATAAATCCAATGGAAATATGCGGAAGTATGCTACTGCATAGCTATAGTCTCGCCAAAGCATATATCTACCACTTCTCAGATCTGATACATTAGGGGCCCATATGTGCATAAGAAGCTCATATATAGAATGGGATAACCGATAAGATTTCAGAGTTTGATGCACGAAAGCTATTTCCATTTCTAAAGCCAGCATATCAAAGTACTAATTCATTAACACACAACTGAAATTCATATTTGTCATTACAAGTCATAATGCACATTTTGCAATCATTTGCGAGCCTCGCCCATTTCCGGAATCTCTCTCGATCCACACACCTCGTTCCCCTGCCCGTCATCGGAGCTACAATTTGTTTCTTTTCTGTCCTTTATTCTCTCTTCCTGGCGGGTCCACACTTTAAAACCTCTTCCAACCTGTGACGGACCAAATTGGGATGCATCTGTCTCCCTACAGGCTATGACTTGGGTTGAATGGATACAGTTTTTTCATAACGTGCCGTTCTTTTCTTATTGCTAACTATATTTCAAAGATGCCTTTTGACAGTGGGCCCAGAGTATTAAGAACAATAGTCAGAATATGGGGCACTTGCTTCATTCTAAATACGGGTCCCAAAGGGAAAGATTCGCAGAATGCCCCTTTACGACCGGTATTTTTGCATTTGGGATGCATCAACCCAAATGCAAATTCGCAATTTAAGTAATCGCAAAATTTGCCTAGAGGCCCATAGGAATTAATGGGAAGCTATTCCTTAACCCTTTCAGTGCTCATGACGGAATGGTTCCGTCATGAGCACAAGTGCTGCTGTGCTCATGACAGAACCATTCCGTCCTGAGCACATGCTCAGAGAATCCCTCTGCTGCAGGCAGCAGAGGGATTTCCCATTTTTTTCTGCCTGGGGAGGTGGGAAGAGCTCCCCCAACCTCCCCAGGCCTATTTTTAGTTTTTGTTGCAATGAAGATCACGCGCATGGCGCGCTATCGTCATTGAAACAAAAACGAAACTGAAATTTAGTTTCAGTTTCAGTGTTCGTGGGGCTATCTCGGCCCCCCGAGCACCAAAACACGTGGGAGAGGTATTGTTGGAAAGGGGAGAATCTCCCTTTTCCAATGGTACCCTTCCCTGCTTGGAGATCACCCCAGGATGGCGATACTCAAGCAGGGATCCACCCACTAGCACCAGGGAGGGGGGAGCGGCCCTTAGGGCAAGGGCCTTTGCTCCCCCCATGTTTTTGGGCCAAATTCAGTCCTGCTGCCCCCCCGGGGGCAGATGGGGCAGTAGCCCTATCTGCAGGAAGCCCACTAGAAGCCAGGGATTTCTTTTTACTACAAAATAGGGGTGGGGGCCGCCCAATATTTCCAAACCATAGCCCACACCCCCCATGCACAATTAGAGTCTTTCTGTCCCCCCCTGGGGGGCTGTTGGGGGCAGTAGCCCCCAATCTGCCCCCCCCCCCGGGGGGCAGAAAGCCCACTAGAAACCAGGGATTTTGTTTCTTTAATTGATGTTGGGGTGGGGGCTGCCCAAAAAAGTGCATGGCAATGCCCCAAACCCCCCAAGAAATGTCAATCTTTCTGCCCCCCCAGGGGGCAGACAGAGGCAGTAGCCCCCAATCTGCCCCCCGGGCAGCAGAAAGACCACTAGAAACCAGGGATTAATTTTCTTTATTGACTTTGGGGTGGGGTCTGCCCAAAAAGGGCATGGCAATGCCCCCACCCCCTCAGAAAAATGTCAGTCTTTCTGATGGGGCAGTAGCCGCCAATCTGCCCCCCCCCCCCGGGAGGGCAAAAAGCCTACTAGACGCCAGTGATTTTTGGGGGCAAATCTGAATTAGGATGGGGGCTGCCCAAAATGGGCATGTCAATGCCGCAATCCCTCCCACGTAAAAAATTATAGCCTTTCTGCCTCCCTGGGGGGCAGATGGGGGCATTAGCCCCCATCTGCCCCTCCGTGGGGGGCAAAAAGCCCACTAGACGCCAGGGATTTTTTGGGGACAAATTTGAATTAGGGTGGGGGCTGCCCAAAACAGGCATGCCCATGCCCCTACCCCCTCCCCTGCAAAAATTACAGCCTTTCTGCCCCCCTGGGAGACAGATGGGGCAGTAGCCCCCAATCTGCCCCCCCTGGGGGGGACAAAAAGCCCACTAGATGCCAGGGATTTTTTTGGGCAAATTTGAATTAGGGTGGGGGCTGCCCAAAACGGGCATGCCAATGCCCCCACCCTACCGCAAAACTACAACCTTCCTGCCCCCACTGGGGGGCATATGGGGCAGTAGCCCCCAATCTGCCTCCCGGGGGGGCAAAAAGCCCACTAGAAGCCAACGATTACGATGGCTTTTTGTATGCGTGGGGGTGGGGGCTGCCCAGAATGGGCATAACAATGCCCCCACCCCCTAAAAAAATAGCCACAGTGTTTATGCCCCCTTGGGGGTATATTAGGGAAACCACACCCCCGATACCCCCCCCAGGGCGGCAGAAAGCCGACTAGGCAAGGACTTGTTTTTAGCAATGTGCCTACCTGTGTATTTTGGGCCATAGCGCAGCCTGCACATAGGGAGACCCAGCAAACCTGTACATTTTTTAAAACTAGACACCCAGAGGAACCAGGGATGGGTTGACTTGACTGGCTCTCACCAGGTTCTGTTACCCAGAATCCCTTGCAAACCTAAAAATGTGTCCCAAAAAACATTTTCCTCACATTTCTGTGGTGGAAAGTCCTGGAATCTGCGTGGATCCACAAATTTCCACCCACCCCATGCTCCCCAAAGTCTTCAGAGAAAAATTGTACCTCACTTGTGTGGGTCGGCATAGTGCCTGCAACAGGAAACGCCTCAAAATGCAACGTGGACACATCACATTTTCACAGCGAGAACTGGCCCTTTTTTTGCAAAGTGCCTAGCTCTGCTGGCACCTAGGGAAACCTAGCAAACCTATACATTTTTTTAAACTAGACACCCAGCGGAATCCATGATGGGGTGACTTGACTGGCTCTCACCAGGTTCTGTTACCCAGAATCCCTTGCAAACCTAAATATTTGTATAAAAAACCCACAATTTCCTCACATTTCTGTGGTGGAAAGATTTGTAATCTGTGTGGATCCACAAAATTCAACCCACCCCGCGTTCCCCAAAGCCTTCCGAGAAAAAAGGTAACTGACTTGTGTGGGTAGGCCTAGTGCCCGCGACAGGCAAGGGCCCAAAACCTATTGAGGTGACATCAAAATGACCTATCACAAAACAACCTGGTTTTGCAAGGGGGGGTCCCATGAGTTTTTGGCCCCGGGCTCAGCGGTCATCTTGGGAAACCTACCAAACCCAAACATTTCTGAAAACTAGACACCCGGGGGAGCCCAGCGAGGTATGGCTTGCGTGGGTTACCCAACTTTTTCCTTCCCAGAATCCCCTGGAAACGTTGGGGGATCCACGCAAGCCATACCTCATTGGACTCTCCAGGGTGTTTAGTTTTCAGAAACGTGTGGATTTGGTAGGTTTCCCTGGATGGCGGCGAGCCCGGGGCCAAAAAACCAGGTGCCCCCCCCCAGAACCAGGTACTTTTGTTATAGGTAATTTTGAAGTCTCCACAATACGATTTGGGCCATTTTGTGTTTCAGCCACTTTGCCTATCCACACAAGGGAGGTACCATTTTTATCAGGAGACCTGGGGGAAGGCTGGGTAGGAGGACATTTGTGGATCCACGCAGATTCCAGAACTTTTCCACAGAAATTTGGGAAAAAATGATTTTTTCTGCTAAATGTGAGGTTTACAGGGGATTCTGGGTAGGAAAATGTTCGGGGACCCACGCAAGCCATACCTGGCTGGACTCCCCCGAGTGTCTAGTTTACAGAAATGTGTGGGTTTGGTAGGTTTCCCTAGATGGCCGCTAAGCCCGGGGCCAAAAACTCATGGGACCCCCCAAACAAAACCAGGTTGTTTTGTGATAGGTCATTTTGATGTCACCTCAATAGGTTTTGGGCCCTTGCCTGTCGCTAGTACTTGACCCACCCACGCGAGTGAGATATCATTTTCTCGGGAGACCTAGGAGAACGCTGGGTGGGAGGAAATTTTTGGATCCACGTAGATTCCAGAACTTTCCCACACAGAAATTTGAGAAAAAAGTGATTTTTTCAGCAAAATTTGAGGTCTGCAGGGGATTCTGGGTTGGAAAACGTTAGGGGGCCACGCAAGCCATACCTCGCTGGACTCCCCCGGGTGTCTAGTTTTCAGAAATGTGTGGGTTTGTTAGGTTTCCCTAGATGGCCGCCGAGCCCGGGGCCAAACACTCATGGGACCCTCCTTGCAAAACCAGCTTGTTTTGTGATAGGTCATTTTGATGTTGCCTCAATAGGTTTTGGGCCGTTTCCTGTTGCGGGCACTAGGCCTACCCACACAAGTGAGGCACCATTTTTCTTGGAAGATTTTGGGGAATGCGGGGTGGGTAGAAATTTGTGGATCCATGCAGATTGCAGAACTTTCCACCACAGAAATGTGAGGAAAATTTGTTTTTTTCCACAAACGTTTAGGTTTGCAAGGGATTCAGGGTAACAGAACCTGGAGAGAGCCAGTCAAGTCACCCCATCCTGGATTCCCCTGGGTGTCTAGTTTTCAAAAATGTATAGGTGTGCTAGGTTTCCCTAGGTGCCGGCAGAGCTATGGTTCAAAACCTACAGCTAGGCACTTTGCAAAAAAATGGTCAGTTTTCACTCTGAAAATATGGTGTGCCCACGTTGCGTTTTGGGAAGTTTCCTGTCGCGGGCACTAGGCATAACCACACAAGTGAGGTACCATTTTTCTCGGAAGACTTTGGGGAACGCGGGGTTGGTGAAAATTTGTGGATCCACGCAGAATCCAGAACTTTCGACCACAGACATATGAGGAAAATGTGTTTTTTTTGACAAATTGTTAGATTTGCAAGTGATTCTGGGTAAAAGAACCTGGTGAGAGCCAATCAAGTCACCCCATCTTGGATTTCCCCGGGTGTCTAGTTTAAAAAAATGTATAGGTTTGCTAGGTTTCCCTAGGTGCCGGCAGAGCTAGGGTTCAAAATCTACAGCTAGGCACTTTGGAAAAAAGGGTCAGTTTTCACTCTGAAAATGTGGTGTGTCCACGTTGCGTTTTGTGCCGTTTCCTGTTGCGGCACTAGGGCGACCCACACGAGTGAGGTACCATTTTTCTCGGAAGACTTTGGGGAACGCGGGGTGGGTGGATCCACGCAGATTCCAGAACTTTCCACCACAGACATATGAGGAAAATTAGTTTTTTTTGACAAATTGTTAGGTTTGCAAGGGATTCTGGGTAACAGAACCCAGTGAGAGCCAGTCAAGTCACCCCGTCCTGAATTCCTAAGGGTGTCTAGTTTTAAAAAATGTATAGGTTTAGTAGGTTTCCCCAGGTGCTGGTAGAGCTAGGGTTCAACATCTACAGCTAGGCACTTGGCAAAAAAAGGGTCAGTTTTCACTGTAAAAATAAAAGTGTGGGGCGTGGCCAAGATGGCGGGGTGAGCGGACGCTTCCTCCCGTAGCTCCTCCGGCCCGGCCAAGCTTGAGCCATTTTCTTATGCTTTTCTCCCCCCGCTGAGGCTCAGCGTGGAAGAGGAGCGTGGCGGAGCACCTGGTGCGCACGTTGTTGCCGTTTTGGTTCTGATCGCCTCGGGGGAAGCCCCCCAAAAGTCCGATCGAGCTCGAGGAGCGAAGGAGGGCCTGAGAGGCGGAGCGCATCGGAGTGCTGTCCGGGCGCCTCGGCTGGGCCTGGTGCTGAAAGTTGCGATCTGGAGGGAATCTGGCCCGTCGCTCGACGGAGGGTGAAGGAGCCCTGCGGGAGGGGACCCGACGGTGCGGAAGACTTCGGACGGGTGCTTTGGCACTCAGACCTGTGTCGACGACACTTCGCACTGTGTAGGCCCCTGTCCCTTGGCCGAAGTACGGCGGACTCTCTGTTGGGGTCGGACCATCTGGGCCCCTGCGTGTGACAGACTGAAACCGGCGGTGGAACCTATTTGATTGCTGTGCGTTTTGGTGGCCCCGATGATGTCGCCGGGCCTGGTCGCTCTGCCCTGCCTCGCCCGGCCGCCATCTTGTCCCCGTGGGATCAGTGGTGTTGGCCTTCACCGGAGCCCTTGCTGGTGGATGTATGTGACCGCCGCTGCTGCCGGGCTGACTTTTGGGGGGTTGTGCTGATGAGGAGCCCCCCACTGTAGCTTCCATTCCTGTCTCGGATGGGCACCCGCGGCTGGCGGTGACCGGGCTGGACCGCCATCTTGTCACCTGTGACGCAGCGACCCTGCTTGTGGGGGGACACCCACGTCGAGTGCTTGCCAGCAGCTGGGCATCCCTGGGGCGGCTGGACCAGTGCCCGACCGCAGTGCTTGCGATGTCTGGAAGAGGAGGCTCGAAGAAGGGGGACCGCACCCTGCTGGACATGCTTGGCAGGGCCCAGCAACTGCGGGACAGAACACAGCCTTCGCTGGGGACCTCCCGGGCCTCGGCGGACGTGACTGGGGGGGAGCCACCCGTCACGAGGACCTTTATGGAGGAACTGTTTAGCTCCCTCAGGGAGGACTTCCAGACACTGAAGCGGGAGGTGGCCAGCGAGGTCCGGGAAGTGCGCAGGGAAGTGGAGGGCCTTGGCGAGCGCGTTGAAACGGTGGAGACGGAGGCCCAACGCCGGGAGGAGGAGATAGTCCATCTTCAACAGGACGTTCTCCGCCTCCGGGAGCAGTGCGTTGAGCTCCAGGCCCACTCTGAGGACCTTGAGAACAGATCACGGAGGAACAACATTCGAGTGCGTGGTGTGCCGACTGCAGACGAGGGGTCCGATCTGGGGAGCTACCTGCGGGACCTGTTCCGAGAGATCCTGGGGGAAGCTGCGGACTTCCCCATTAGCATTGATAGGGCACATAGGGTTGGCCGGCAGCGCCAATCATCGGCACCTCCACCGGACATTCTGGCCTTCCTGCCCGATTTCCCGTTGAAGGAACGCATCATGACTGAGGCCCGCAGGAAACAGCCCCTGACTTTCCGGGAGCGGCCGGTGGCGCTTTACCAGGACCTCTCCGCCATCACGCTGCAGAAACGCAGGTCCTTCAGGATTGCCACTGACTTTTTGCGCGAGCACGAGACGCCGTACTCTTGGGGTCATCCCTTCCGCCTGATCTTCCGATGGAACGGGGTGCTACACCAGCTACGCTCCTTGCAGGACATTTGTGGAGTCCTGGGGCTTACGGCGGCGGAGGAGGAAGGAGCTACACCGTCGTGGAGGGCCTCGGAGAGACGGAGCCGGCGGAGGTCGGCGAGGCGACGATCAGCGGCCAGCGCAGGCCGTCCTGATTCCCCTACCATCAGGGCGGACATGGCCGACGCTTTGAGGGCGGCGGCCAGGGACTCGGCCGGCTCCACCGGCGTGGCCTTGACGGCCTAACACTCACTCTGGGGGGAGATGCCTTTAGCTTCTTTAAATGCTGGGTTCGGGGCGGGGGGGTCGGGGGGGAGCGGCTGAAGGTGAGTGGCTGGACGTCCACTTCGTTCCTTTCTACGGACTTGCCCGTTTTGGGGCTTGACTGGGACAATGGGGTGTTTGAGTTTGCGTTTGGCTAGTTGCCAGGGTTGTGTTTTGGGTGGGTGTAGGGGTTGTTCTGGGGTTGGGGAGGTCCCGTCCGACGTTGTCCATGCCCACGCTTGGTCTGTTATGGCTTGTCCTGCGCGGCTGCCCCGCGCGCCCCATCCGCTGAGCCCCTGCCCATTGCACGGCGCTCCCGATCCCCGAGAGGAATGTCGGCCCTAAAGGTAGTGACCCTTAATGTTCAGGGTCTGAACAACCCCGTGAAGCGCAGAGCGATCTTATCTTTGCTGGAGGGGACGCAGGCGGACATTTGCCTTTTACAGGAGACCCACTTATTGTCCCGGGATTGCCATAGGCTGCGCTCTGCTAAGTTCCCTACCCAGTTCTTCTCCTCGGCAGCGAACAAGACGGCGGTGGTAGCCATTCTTCTAGCGAGCTCCTTTAGGGGGGAGGTTTTGTATAAGTGTGCTGAACAGAAGGGGAGGCTTCTTGCGTATCGCATGCGCTTAGGAGGCATAGCGTTTACGGTTGGCTCCGTTTATAGCCCAAACGACCACCAAGAGCGTTTCCTAGACTCCGTGTTGGTGGATGTCACTGCTTCCCCCGACCGCCACGTCATTCTGGGGGGAGACCTTAATATTGTCTTCGATTCTGTGATGGACAGATCGGCGCAGCGCTTCCCGCAGACGGGGGAACTGTCCCAGGCTGTGAAGGCCCGGATTGCGGAAATGGACTTACACGACCTTTGGCGCTCCATGCACCCCACGGATAGGGACTACTCTTACTTTTCACACGCACATCAAACCTACTCACGGCTGGACTACCTTCTGGTGAGTGGACCGATGCATGCCGCTGCCACGGCGGCGGACATCGGGGTCCTGACCTTGTCTGACCATTCACCAGTCACTGGCGTTTTCCAGTGGCCGGCGGCCTCCCCCTCTCGGGGGGTGTGGCGCCTCCGGGATACCCTTTTACACAAAAAGTCTGTAGTGCAGCGCATTGGGGAGGTCATACAGGACTACCTAACTCACAATAGCAACACCGACACTTCGCAGGCGACACAGTGGGCGGCATTGAAGGCAGTCCTCCGGGGGGAATTTATCTCTATCTCCGCAGCCGAAAATAGGGAGCGGCAACGGAAGAGGGACGAGCTGACCGTTCAGGTCCGGGAGCTTGAGCAGGTCCACCGCCGTACGGGGGCGCCAAGGGTGTGGAGGCAGCTGAAGGCTGCGAGGAAGCTCCTGTCGGCATTGGATCTTGATAGGGCGGAGTATGCCGCCTTGCGCTTGAAACACGCCTTCTACACTGGGGGGGACAAATGTGGCAAGCTCCTAGCACACCGGCTCCGGGTCACGCAGCAGCGTGGCGTCGTGAGGGAACTGGTGGGCACGGACGGGGTGGTCGTCTCCGGGGACGCAGAGGTAGCGGAATCTTTCCGCGGCTTCTACGAGGCGCTGTATGCGGAGGAACCCTCCTCGCCACAGGACGCCGAAGGCTATTTGGAGTCGGTGACCCTTCCGGTGCTGGATCCGGCTCAGGCGGACCACCTGGAGCGGGATATCCATGTTGAGGAGGTGATTTCCGCTATCGCGCGGCTGAAGCATGGTAAGGCCCCGGGCCCGGACGGGTACACGTCTTTGTTTTATAAGACTTTTTGCACGGCTGTGGCCCCTGTCCTTACTCGGCTATTTAATTCCTTTTCCGAACCGGGAGCCATCCCACCGGATCTCCTGAGGGCGACGGTCGCGGTAATTCCGAAACCTGGGAAGGACCGGGCCCTCTGCGGTTCGTATCGACCCATCTTGCTCTTAAATGTCGACCTCAAGTTGTATACAGGGATTCTAGCATCCAGGCTGGGTCCACACCTCCCCGGATTGGTGGAGGCGGACCAGGCTGGCTTTGTACCCGGCAGACAGACGGTTGACAATACCAAGCGGGTGGCGCATGTTCTGGAGAAGGCCTCGCGGATCCCGGGGGAGCGGATGTTGCTGTCCGTCGACGCGGAGAAGGCCTTCGACAGAGTTCACTGGCCGTATCTCGAGCTGGTTCTCAAGAAATTGGGAATCGGGGATAAGTTCCGCACCATGGTATTCAACTGTTATAAGCATCCTTCAGCGTCGGTGCGGGTCAACGGGTGTAGCTCCGGTGGATTTGCCATCGAACGCGGCACAAGGCAGGGCTGCCCCCTCTCGCCGCTCTTGTTTGCCCTCTACATGGAGCCGTTTGCTCAGAGGATTCGCGATAACCCGGATGCGGTTGGGGTCCGGATGGGCCAGTATGTCCACACTGTCAGTCTCTACGCGGACGATGTCCTGTTGACCTTGGACGACCCTAGGAGGTCGCTGCCTGCTTGCCTCCAGGAACTAGACGCCTTTGCCTGTGTGGCCGGCTTCAAAATGAATATGAGCAAGTCGGTGGCGTTAGACGTGTCCCTGGCTGCGGACACCAGGAGGGATCTTCAGCGACTCTTCCCCATGCAGTGGTCCTCCTCCACGGTGCCATACCTGGGGATTCTGCTGGCGCCCACATTACCGGAGATGGTCACGGCTAACTATGCCTCCCTCAGCAGGAAGATCAAGGAGGAGCTTGGTCGCTGGAGCAAAGGCCTACTGTCCTGGCTGGGGCGAATCGCGGCGGTTAAGATGACGGTGCTGCCCCAGATACTGTATCTTTTCCGGGCCCTCCCTCTCCAGCCCCCGGTGGGCTGGATACGACAAATGCAGGCTGACATCTCCCGCTTTGTCTGGCAGGGCCGCAAGCCACGAATGAAGAGGGTCCTCTCCACGCTTGCTCCGGAGGCGGGGGGCCTCGGTATTCCGGACCTCCGTAAGTACTTTCAGGCGGCACAGCTGCGATATTTGGTGGAGTGGAGCAGGTGGGAGTCCGACAAACACTGGCTCTTTCAAGACCAGGCAGTGGCGGGCCGCACTTTACAAGAGGTTCCATTCTTGCGCCGCGCGCACCGCCCCCCTAATCTTTACGCTTCTTTTATTACGCGGGTCCCCCTGCGGGTGTGGGACGCAGTCTGTGAGGCTCGGGGCCTCACCACCTTCCCTTCGCCGTTCACACCCATAGCGGGCAACCCGGACTTCTCCCCAGGGATGGAGCCGGGAGTTTTCTCCCATTGGGTGCAGGCGGGCTGCAGGGCGCTCTTCCAGATCTATGGCCCGGAGGGAGTGATTCCGTTTCAGCAACTCCGCCAGGAGTTCGGCCTGACGGAGCTGGACAGATTGCGCTACATGCAGGTTCGGCATTGGGCCCTCCAGCCCCAGGTGCGTGCCACCGCTGCTCGTCAAATTACACCGTATGAGAGGTGGCTGGCTACCCGGACCTCCGACGCTAAGCTAATTACCGAACTGTACAAGTACCTACAACCCCCGCCGTTTCACTATTACAACCCGGGGAGGGAGCGCTGGCACAGGGAATTGGGTAGGACACTCAGCCACAAGGAATGGGACAAAATTGCGTATCGGGCGCGGCACTCTGCATATCACACGGGCCTTACGGAGACCTTCACTAAGGTGTCCACTTATTGGTATTACACCCCGGAGCGACTGTATGAAATGCATAAATACACTGACAAGGGGTGCTGGCGGGGCTGTGGGCAGGAGGGTACCCTCTCACACATTCTTTGGGATTGCCCCGTGCTGACCGCTTACTGGAAGGAAGTTTTGGACGAGGTGGATAAGCACTTTGAGATAGAGCTGCCGCGCTTCCCGGCGTATGTTCTGCTGGGCCTCCCCAATGACCTAATGTACCCACTGAAGTCCCGCAGGGGTAGGCAGATCGCGATTGCGCTGGGGTCTGCGGTCCAGAACATCCTTATCCACTGGCGCACCAACACTGTCCCCTCCATCACGGGTTGGTTGCATAGGCTTTGGCATGTGCTGGGAATGGAGAAGTTGTCGCTCACGGTGGCGGGGGAAATAGACCAATTTGAAGAGCTGTGGCAACCCTTTCTAGCGCTGCTGTCCACCGAATTCCGGGAGCTCACCTGTCCGAGGTATCTTAGGCTTCTCAGGCTGACGCCGCCGGTGATCCCGGCGGACTAGATCACATGTGAGACAGAGGCCTCGGGGGGGGGGGTGGGGGGGTGCTTCTTGGTGAGGACTAATCTGACGCGGGACCATAGGACGGGGGGGGGTGGGGTATTGTTTTTTCTTCCTTCCTTTCTTTACTGGGGGGATGGGGGATGGGGGGGGGGGTGGATTGTGCTTTGTCGAGTTGCTGCTGGCTTTCATTGCTCAGATTTGGGGTGTTGGATATGCACGCAGGGATTCTACAGTTTGCATTTCTAGCCTTTCATTTACTGTGCCTTTCCCCTGGCCCATCGAGCTATCCATCGCCAACCCTCTTGAGTTGCACCTTTTTTCTTTGATTGTATTAAATGTACCCTAACCTCCTCCCCCCCTCCCCCATGGTTTGTTTTGTTTCAATAAAAACGTTTTAAACATAAAAATAAAAGTGTGTCCACGTTGCGTTTTGAGCCGTTTCCTGTCGCCGGCACTAGGCCTACCCACACAAGTGAGGTACCATTGTTATCGTCAGACTTAGGGTAACACAGAATTGTAGAGAAACTGTTATTACCTTTTGACTTTTGATGCATTTCTGCCTTCCAAATGAAAGACAATGTGTAAAAAAGAAGTCATTTTGAAAAATGACCTATAATTCTCATGCTAGTATGGGTACTCACAATTTCGGAAATATGCAAATATCTACTGTTTCTAAACTCTATATTTTGTTCCTATTTCATAAATACATAGGTGTCTTTCATACCGATTTGTCCATGTATATATTTTCCCAAATGAATTGCTCTATACCCGAACATAATAAAAAAAATTGCAAGACGCTGCTCAGTTATTGGCTCAGGGATCGCCGGGGTCTTGGTGGACCTACAAGTCCTATATATCCCCACAACCAGAAAGGTTAGGCGGATGTAATGGTATATTCCTTTCAAACAGTTCTCATAATTTGAAGAAGTTACAGCTGAAAACATTGGCACAAATGGCTGCTTTTTTCAACTAATTTTCTATTTTGTCTATATTCAACTGTCTATAAAGAAACCTTGAAGGATCTACACAAATGACCCCTTGCTGAATTCAGAATTTAATCGACTTTTCAAAAATGTATAGCTTTCTAGGATCCATTATTGCTTTCATTCCCATTTCTACCATTAAATAAAAAATGTAATTAATTAAAATTAAAATTAAAAATTAAATCCACATTTGTAAAGCGCAAACAATCACCCGTAAGGGTCTCTAGGCGCTGGGGGCCGTTGTTAACTGGAAGAAGGTTAAAAGCACAAAAAATAGCAAAAATAGGCTATGTCCCAGAAAAATGCCAGAACAGTATAAAAAATGTTGGTTTTCTGACAAAAGTCTGCTTGTTCCTGAAAGCTGGGAAGAAGGTGATTTGAGCACCACAACCCCTTTTTTGATACCATTTGCAGGGAAAAAAACAGACGCGTTCATCTGTAGCCCTTTTTTTCCACATTTCCCCCAAAAACTAAATTTTGCTGTATTTTGGCTAATTTCTGAGTTCCCTCCAGGGTAATCCACAAACCCTGGGTACCTTTAGAATCCGCATGAAGTTGAAAGAAAAGGACGCAAATTTGGCGTGGATATCTTATGTGGTCAAAAAGTTACAGGGGCCTAAGCGCAAACTACCCCAAAAAGCCAAAAAACGGCTTAGCACAAGGGGGGGAAAGGCCTAGCAGCGAAGGGGTTAATTGCGATTCGCAATTTGCGAGTCGCGATTAAGGAATGTGTAGGAATTGTAATTTCGTTTTGCGATTCCTACATGCAAAAGGAATTGGGATTCCTAAATTACAATTCCTTAACAATCGCAATTTAGGAATCACAATTCCTTACTTTGATGCATGTGGCCCTAAAAGATTTATACTATTCAGCACAGAACTCTTCTTAGAACCTGTCCTACCTGAGTGAAGTGTCCCATTTAGGACTAGCTCTTCATTAACCTCAGCCTGTAGTCAACACAGAGCTAACTATAACTTGAGCCCCTGACATGCCCTGCTTATGACCTCACATATTACATCACTCATGACATGTACTATGACATCATTTATGACATTACAGATCTAATGCAGTATGAGGAAGGGGTTGAAATTCCCAGAGGTGCCTGTTCTCTTTCAATGAGATATTTTGCTTAGACCCAGAGGTTCGGAATGGGGAACCTCTAACCCATAAATAAAAAAAAAGAAGTTAGATTGGTGGACAGAGCTGTTAAAGAAGTTTGATGAACAATCTTCTATCCTAATGGATAGCTGATATGAATAGAGCACAAGACTTAGCAGGACAAAGTCCAATTTATTGATGCAAATGGTTTTGGTAGATCAAAGTGCAAAGCAAAGGAAGTGCAACCAAAACGTGTTTCTCCCATTATAGCTCGCGGGCCTGGGGCTTTTCCAAGATATAGGCATTGTAGAGGTCACTCAGGGGAAACATCAAGCAGTAAAGTCAATTGATAAACAGTAATCAAGGTCATCACAGTTATAGAAAGGAGGAGTCGCATACAATAATATTGCAGATAATACATGCAGATTCAATGGACCCAGTTGGTCCAGTCAAATATCCAAAGAGCTCAGGTTGAGCCACACATGGTGTATGCCATAAGGACATAGAGACGAGAAAGGGAAAAAAAGGTTGGGTAAAAAGATACAAAAATAAGTCGATTCAGTTTAGGCGCTTAACAATTGAAATGTGTTAGTAGTAATGCAGACACAGAGTGCTGGTGTCACAAAGCATTGTGCACTTTCATATCAATCTTTATGACTATATAGTAGTGCATATTGTGAGTTGGGAAGTATATTCATTATATCGTGCAGGATAGGGTATCAGTATATGATGTCATAAACACTTGTGCAGCTTAGAAGTAAAGTCAGCCCTGGGAACACCACCAATATGCATCAATAGGTATGGTCTGTATATTACCATATTGTCGCTAGTCTGATCCTACTTCAACTTTAAGCACAAATGGGTGCGTGTTTCCTAAAGAAAGTTATGTAATGCAATTATGAAGTGGCTGCATAAGGTATCTGTAATAAAATGTGAGGAGAATCAAGCCATACTTACAAATATCTTCACACCCTCATGTAAAGGGTTAGATGTTGCGGTTCTGAGCTGCCGCAAGGTCTAGAATAAAGTAAAAGAGTAAGGGTCAGTTGTGCCTAAGGCGCACTCGTTCAAGCGCATAACATCGAGAAAGTGGAGCTGGGCATAACAGCCACCAAAATTGCCCATACCTGCGGTGCAGTGTGTGATGGTGTGGTCTAGTGCGTTCATGTTGCTAGGGTCCCAGTGCGCGTATAGTAGAAGATGCTACTGAAATACCGGAGGGTTAAATAAAGGAAGTGACGTTTGACCGGAAACAGTCAAAAGACCATATATACACTAACATAATGGGAAGGCAGGCTACATCTCAAAGTGATGTAAATCATAATATAATTAAAGAAATAATGAGAAAGGAAGTGTATATTGTCAGGATAGTGGAGCGAGAATGGAGAACGTTCTGTATTTTGGAATTTATATAGTGTCAATGCATGACAGATTTACATAAACAATACTATGAGAGCCATCTTAATATCGTAGAACCGAATCCATTATGGTTGGATGACAAGTGGTGTAAGGTAGTTGTACACATCTAAATCTACAGTTAAGTAGTTAGGTATGTGACAGCCCTATATCTGGATATTGTGACACATAGTACATATACCAAATGATACATGACAGGATAAAATGCAAACAAGACAGTGAGTCCCATATTTAGAAGTTAGTATCCATCATAAAGTGAATAAGCTGGAAAAAAGAGTAAGAGAAATGATGTGAGAGGTCCTGAAAAGGTCAGGTGTGCAATCGGTAAAGAGCCATGTCGCGGACATGAATATGGCAGAGGGAATCCCCAGAATAGTGGTAGGGTTCCAGCCAGTGGATCATAACGCATCAGAGCGCTTTTAGGCATGTGAATACTAGTCCGTTTATTATTCTCCAAGAAGCCAATAATACACTTCAGCATCTCTATTCAGTCCTTTTTTGACAGATTGGTATCTGAGAATCAGTCTCCGCTCCCGGTTTCCGCCCCTAGGTAGTTTGGCAATAATCTCAATTCCTGCAAACGAAAAATGTCTTATTGTGAGGGTGGATGTTATGGAAATGTTCGGTGACCGGATGCCGAATCCTGAATTTGTGAATATTCCTATGGTGTTTCTGGATCCTAGTTCGAAGAGGTCTGATTGTGCTGCCAAGATATGGAAAGTTGCATGGACACAGAATAATGTAGATGGTAAATTTGGTGCTATAATCAATCCAGGTCCTAGTTTTGATTTTCTGTCCAGTCTGCAATGTGAAATTCTATAGTTTGTTCAGTTCTAGTTTGCAGATGTAACAGTTGTGACATGTTTGGAAGCCTGATGGTCTATCAAGAAATGTAGATTTTATGGTTCTTTTGTTGACAAAATCCGATCTGCACAGTAAGTTTCTTCTGTGCTTTCTTAAAGCCAATTTCTGGATACGTTTTGTCGCAATGCGAAATGCTCAGGTTCTGTGTCAGAAGATACCAATGTCATTGTAGGATTTTTCTAATATGGTGTCCAAGTCCAAGTGTTTTAAAAAAACAAAGGCTAGAGGCAGTGGAGTAGCTAGGCCTTTTGCCGCCTGCGGTGGCCGCATGTAAAGGCGGGGAAGGCCACTGCCCCCAAAACTCATGCCCCCCTGGGGGGAACGCCCCCACCCCCTCTTGCTATGCCACTGGATAGAGGCCCCAAAAACAGGAATGATCCACCACTATTGGTCAAAGCCCACTCCCCGGTTAACTGGCAAGCAGTGGTGTCATTGTTGAATGTTGACAGCAGGATAGAAACAACGCAGTCTTTCTATGATGGTTTTTAAAACATTTTTAGGATCCCAGCTGAGGGTTGTGTGGTTGTAGCATTCTGCAAAAATCAGCAGTGACTAAGGACTAACCCTAGTATTGCCAGAAATAAGATTTTGAAAGAGAGCGACCTGGGGAGAGTGGCAGGTCATTTTGATTCCATTCTTTTGGAGATGTTTTTGTGTTCCCACTTGGGTGTAGACCATAAGAAAGACCCAGAGCCACAATTTGTCTGCACCTAAAGATAAATCTGTCAATGAGGCTATTGATGGGTCACTTAGCTCAGCAAGTATACCTCGCTAGAGCAGGCAATTGCAATGCGCCAGGAGCTGGGACTTGGGACATTGCGAGCAAAGCTGATATAGAATTCACCTTTAGGCTCCTTCTGGTGCACCCTGAGGACTTTCATTTATTGGGTTTCCAATTACAGGAGGCTTTCTACTTTGACAAATGTATGCCTATTGGCTGTCCAGTCTCCTAAGCTTACTTCGAGGGGTTTAGCACCTTCTTGGAGTGGGTAGTGAGGCAGAGATCAGTGCACCAACGGGCCCTACATTGCTTGGATGATTCCCTGTTCCACAAATTAATTCCTGAGAATAGAACTGGATTTCAAGCGAGGCAGGGCTGGAAACAGCAACCATCCCTGGCAGATTGACGCCCGACCGGCCCTGGGATCGGGGGGGGGGGGGTGCCAGCAAGAAGCACTGCTCCAACTTTTATTACTAGGGATGATAACGGAGCACTGATGAAAAAACTGCCCCCACGGTCACAAAACCAACCCCCACCCCTCCGGCCCCTGAATTCAAGTCAGGTGTGTCTAGGCTCTCATAGGAGAAAGTCGGGTGTTCACGAGGGCATTGGGGGAATGTCTGGGAGCCGAGAAGGTTAAACTGCATGAGTTGCAGTTAGTGGTTCGACACTCTAATTTTGTGCTTTGTATCATACCCATGGGCAGTCCATTTTCCAAATCAATCATCCAGGCCATGTCTGGTCTCAAGTTGATTCACCACCATGCTAGGTTGTCAAGGGAGGTCCGCCAGGATATGAGAATGTGGGAAGCATTTTTTAGGGACATTAGTATGGCCAAGCCCCACCAAGAGCAATAAACAGTTAGGTCTGTTTACAGATTCTGCAGCCAGTGTGGGCTTTGGCACCATTTTGGGTACATCTTGGTGTGCTCAGCGATGGCCAGGAGACTGGGTGGCAGCTGGCTTGGTGGCAAATATTGGCTTCCTAGAGCTCTTCCCCATGTTGGTGGACCTCACAATATGGCCAGAGCAGTTCCGTAATCAATCAGTGGTATTCTGGTCAGACAACATGACTGTGGTGGAATGCATTAATCAGAAAGGGGCCACGTGTACGATGATCATGTGATTATTGAAGGAAATCATGCCAATATACTTGAGGCTGAATGGTAACGTTAAATCAAACATGTACCTGGCATTGTAAACAATGCAGCAGATGCTTTGTCTCATTTTAAGATGCAGGCTTTCAGGTACTATCACCCAGAAGCAGCAGAGTTCTCTTCACCTTTCCTGGATCATCTTTGGTGGCTTGGTGCCCCAGCAACCAAACCTCATGGTGGACATTGCTGTTTATCAATTTTTTATCTTTAGACTGTTGAATTAACATTTCAATAGGTAGCTTGAAATGTAATCTCTTATTTTCATCATTTAGGTTTATATGTATTCTTTTTGCTTTTCGTATTATTTCTGTCAAAAGTCTCCTTAAGGAAAGGAGATATGTTGTGACTTGAGTGTTGCCATACACCCTTTCCTTAGTTACACCTTCCCCGCTGCTCATACAGGATGAGTGCTGGAGTGCTTGGTGATGTAGTGGAATGCTGAATGCTTGGTGATGTCATGGAATGCATGGGTGTCTGGTGAGGTGCTGAGTGTCAGTTGGAGTGTGCAGGCGGAGCAGCAACGAGGCTGCTCCTGGTTGGAGCTACTTACCTGAAACTTACCATCTTGTTGACCTCTAACTAAGTCTAATAAACCCTCCTCTACAATCTACTCTATGGCTACCTGTACTTTTTTTACCATTACAACAGACATATTCCACATATTGCAGGTGTCAGGAAGGCAAAGGGGTGGGAGAACGGTTTTCGGCTGAGTCAGAAATTGCTTTCCTAGAAGCCCTGAGAGGGGAGAGTCTACCAGTATCCTATGCCAAGTGACATACTGTAGCAATTTCCTTCTTTGATAAGATGCTGGGATAAACTGATGGGACAAATGCTTTCCTGGTGCTCAAGGTGCTGAAAGTCTGGCAGCGGTTGGAGGGGTTCAGGCAAGGCTTCAGGCACCCCATAGACACAGTGAGACAGACAACTGTCATGGCTAGGCTTGATAGGGTGTACAGGTCACCTGATGACGTTCACCCGTTTAGGGCAGCTTTCTCCCAGGCATTTTATTGGGCATAAATTGTGGGGGAGCTGGTAGCAAAGAACAAAAAGACATGAATGGTGGCTTGCAGCTAGAGGATATTCAATGGTCAAATGGCTCCGGGCAGTCACCTTTACACGTTCCAAGACCGGTCAAACCGGTGGAGTCAAATCACATACTGTTTCTCCGAGCCCCAGGGAATGAGTGCTGCCCGCTGGGGAATCTGGAAGCCTTTATGGCTCATCGGGTACAAGGGACGATAGGTCCTTTGTTTGCACATGAGGATGGGATGACAATCACAAGGTTTCAATTTGCCAAGGTCCTCAGCAGCGCTCTGGTGTTGGCAGGTTTGGACCCTGCAGATTATAGCTCCCATTCATTTTGGATTTGTGCAGCTACCACTGCGGCAACCATGGAGCTGGCTGAGCAGGCAGTTCAAAGGATAGACGGGTAGAAGTCTGATTGCTAAAAGCACTACAACAAGTTAAACATGTTGTAAATGTGCCTTGCTTCTAATTTTCCATCCTTTTACTGTATTCTCCTGTCAACGCAGGTAGAGGACATGATTGGGTGATGTAGCCACTGGATACTACGTTGCCTCCTGCCACCGCAGGGGCAAGACGTGTCACAGATGTACTGGTGGTGGGCTACTCCTACATGAGGTGTACAAAGATCTTTTATTCTGCTGGTGATTAGACTTCGCGAGTAAGGGAGGCCGGTTATCAGGTGACCTTCCATGGACAAGTGGGATTACGCTTGGCCCTGTGGATAATGTTATTGGGCAGAAGGTTGCCCAGGCGGCTTCATCTTCCAGGTATTATAATTGTGCATCTAGGAGGCAACGTCTTGGAAGTAGGGTGAAGAGAATAAATTGAACTGATTGTCTCAGAAATGTGTTGGCTTTCTAAGAATTTCCCAGAGGCAATAAATGCATGGTCCAACATTGTCCCAAGGTTTAGGTGGAGAGGTGGTAAGTTGGTCAGGGCTCTCATCGAGTCGGTGAAATGGTTGAACCGGAACTTGGGTAAGTTGTTTAGGACAGCCTGTTTGTCAGCCATACTTAATGGATGCTTCAAAGGTGAGCAGTTTTTCTTGCAGGATGGAATACACTTGTCGAAAGAGGTAATGCAATGTTTCTTGATAATTTGCTGCCCTGGCTGTGCCAGCATGCCCAGTGCATGGGGGGACGGCAGATAGCAGGTGAACTATGATGGCCTGTGGCGAGTGTGGTCATAATTGGTGGGGACACTTTGGAGCCCTTTACGAAATTTTATACCAAATTAGCATTGGCATCACTGGACCCTTCAAAGGGTGCTGGCAGGAAGTTGAAAGGAGGTGCATGGTGTTTGGGGTGGTCGCTGACACACAGTCCTTACCTATCAACCACCCATGCTGGTGCCGTTGGCATGGGCTAGCACAAGCCCTTGGGGTGACAAAGAACTTGGGTGTAGGGGGTGCCTGCGGTAGGTATCTTAAGGGCAGCCGGGCCCCCTGCATAAAATCTCCCTGTACGGGAGAGGGAAGGTGGGGCCCTTTCTGAAGAAGGAACCCATCCTCTGAACAGGGGGGTGTAAGAGAAAGAGTCACAGAGCTAGTCATGATCTCACTCAGAACTGTTATGTTTTTTACTGGTTGCACAGGAACAGACTAGTTATGGTTAGGTGAGTCCCATGTACTAGAGTCTCTGTTAAGGCTAGGTCTCACTTGTAAGCAGGACTGCAATAATGTGGTTACTGTGCAAAATTATGATGACATTTTTTATGTGTGTTTAAAATAAATATGACCGAGGGTCATACAACCCCTAACCCAAAAATAAAATGGTCTCAGGGCATTGTTATTGACATTGAGGTTGTGGGGAATGGTAAGTATCCCATGAGACATCAGCGACTCCCTTGCCATATGAAAATCACAGGTGTGATTGAACCCACTTTATACCAGGGAGGCGGGGGGTTGGGATTATGGGCTGTGAGAGGGGGTTTCTAATTGTCGGCAAGGAATGCGCTTCTCAATTGTGCACATTTAAATAGACCGTGTATATATTCTGTCTTTATGACGTTGTTTTTTTAAAACCTATTTTTAGGAAATATGGAAGTTGGCAAGGGCTGTTGCAATAAGGCTTGTCGTCGAAATTGAATTTTTGGATGTAACATGTGCAGTGGGTAGGGTTTTATCAGAACTAAAGAGGGGTGGAGTATTTTAATTGTTTTGAATGTTTTACTTTTTAAATGTTATGCTAGAGTTTAACAAACCATTGGTTTAAATAAACTTATTTCTTCTACTATCTCAATTCTTGCACCAAAATTCAAATCTCATAAGGGAGCCCACACGTGTTAGATCATACTTGACTTTATCAAGGCTGCAGAAATATAGTCACAATAAATCAACATTCCTGGCATAGTGACAGTGAAAATCATAAGCTTTCTTGTCATACACCCATCACCGTGCATAAACAATAAGGGGTATATTTACAAAGAGTTCACGCAACATAGGGCAGCAAGAAAAGTTGCTATGCTGCGTTGCATGAATGATAGAGAGCAGTACTGTGGCATATTCACTTTAAAGTGGCAAAAGTTCTGCTCTCTCCCTGCGCTGGTGCTATTGTGGCTGCTATGCGCATGCACACTTGCACTATAGTGCAAGGGTGTCTGGGTTGTACCCAGCATACGTTTTATGCCCTTTCTGCACAAAAACTATGCTTTAAGGCATTTTTGCTCTTTGCATGTGTGCTTCTAAGCACAGCACAAATGCAAAGAAGAAACAAAGTGGAAAAATTAAAATATTTCTTCTAGCTATGCCTGCTTCAGGGAGGTGCAGTGTTTTGGTGCAAATCCATGGCATAAAAACCCATGAGGAGTTGCATAGGAACACTCATACATCGCCCCTGAAACCCACCCTCAACGCTGTGTTGCATTACTTTGGGTTACAAACCAATGTAAATTGTGATTTGCATTTGTTTTGTAAATCCCAGCAGTAGACTGCATCAGACTGCATTAAAAAAGTAATGCAAACTCTTTGTAAAGCTGGGCCTGAATGTGCCCACCACTCATCGTTGCATAAAGACAACTTCAGGGTGTTTTCTAACCATGGGCGGAGTTCGCAGAGTTCCGAATTGGAAAAAAACTATGCCTTGCTATACGGAGCTCCGCAAGCAGCGGGGTGCGATCGAAAAATGCTGTTCACGGTGATTTGGGTTGCTGGATGCTCGTCCACACTGTGCAATCATCACAAACGGCACCATGCACACCGCAAGCGGCCGTTGCTTTCCTTTCTGCCGTTCGAGTAGATTTTTACTTGAGCTGCAGCTTTCTCAATGCGAATGGACAGTTTCTCAATGCGAGCGGTCGTGAGCATACGCGACCACTCGAAATGAAAAATCTGACCCCCCTGCTTTGAGAAATCTCACCGGGAGGTGAACTTTCCTCGCTTGCGCTCGCCAACATGACATTGACGAACTCAAGCAAGGTAAAAATCTCCGCTCCGTGAAGCAGAGTTTTTGGGAACTCCGCGATCTCCGCGTAATGCGGAGTGCGGAAAACTTCACAAGCGGAGTGAAGTTCACCCCCTAGGGTTAGTGTTTTCCAAGTGGCACTACCCTTGAGATTTGCCCTGCTCTGGCACTGTCCTGCCATAACCCGTTGTGCCCTGAGGAGATTCTCATCCCTCCTCACCCTGGATACTCATGCCTTCTCAGAGCTGCTATGATGCTTGCTTATGTAAGCTCCAACAAATTTAGCCTGAGTCGCCATATGGTCTTGGTAAGCTCTTTCTACAGTGAGTGTCTAAATACATGAGTTTTCCACATTTTGCACATTGAAATATTACCAAGGATTTTTTTAATACAGTTTATGTATTTCCTACACCTAGGTTTGCTAGCCCTACAATGTATTTGACATTGCAGTCCTGACTAAGATCCCATTCAATTAACTTATCTGCCGGGGGTCAAAACATCAGCCTACTCCTTACTCCTGAATTGCCTAAATATCCTCTACAACATGTGTGTCGAAACCTAAACTTACATATCTGTGAGTACCACATTTGCACTTTGGATCCAAGTCATCATATAGGCAACCAGTAGGATTTTGACTTGTTTTTCAAGTCTTGTTTTTATCATGTGTGAGAGACATGAGTACTGCCCCATCACTTTATTTTGGTTAGTGGCATATTACAGCACTTTGAATCTTAGATGATTACATATCTTTGACTTATTTTTTATTTATTTTTTTAATATGGTCTAGCCTATACTTTATATTGTATCCCTATGATTGCATTTGATTATGTTCTTCAAAACCCATTTATAGGAGACCCTTCCTAGAGTTCTATATCAGAATTTTAAATTATTCTTGATTCATTGACTCCTTTGGAGCACTCAAGCAGACCCCTCTTTTCCAAGTAGAGCTACGTAGCAGCCACAAAGTCTATGCTCCTTGGTCAGAAGAGCAATTAACTGCTCTGTGCAGATATTTGTACAAAACATCCAGCCAATGTAAGCTTTTATGAGCCATTTAGTACATTTAGGGCCCAATCTACACACCATGCACCATTCGTTTAAATATAGGGTTTGCAAATGAAAGCATCTTTTTACAATGCACCAAAGGCATTCTGAAACGCAAAAGGTTTGGACACATTCTGAATTGCACATAAAAGGGGGCATGACAGAGATGTCTTTTTCCTCTTTGTGAGTTGCAAAAGGATGTAGCTATGGTTTGTGACCTAACCTGCAGTGGTGAACCTTTGATGTGTAATGGATTCCCTTTCAGTGGGGCAACTGATTCACAAGTGGAGATCTTTAAGGGACACTAGCTCTTTTAAGAAATGTTTTCCTGCTTGGAATGTGAATGCAGGAAGGCATGTCTGCTGTCCCCCACATGCCTCTGTTCTTGCATTTGCAAGGAGTCTCACAATGCTTCCTGCGAACTAATATTGATTAGGAAGGAGTTTTGCCACTTCCTGCGAATTGTCATTTTGCTATTAACATGATTAGTACATTAGTCGCTATTGGGAAGGGAATATTCTCTTCATGATATATGAGCATGTTCCCCTGACATGATTTCCTGAATGCATGTCTATCTGGTACCTACACACAATAATTGGAAAAGGAGGTTGTCACAGCAAAAGGTGCACCCTCAATCAAAAAGCACACAGAGTGTTTAAAAATTGCACTCACCCACTAATAGTGGCATGCTTCATCATTGGGTGTGCTACAACATCCCTGCACAGACCAACGCCTGGGGTGAAGTAAAAGGGTTTGAGGGGAGGCATACAAACATACAAGGGCGGGATCCACTGTGCTGTAGTTCCACATTCAAGGATTTCCCTGGTTCAGTATCCTACTTTCTGGAACCGGGTTGGGAGCGGGATATCCAAACAGTCGTCAAGGGACTGACGCCGCTTCCCCCTGCCGCTCGCTACCCTTCTTAGCAAAGAGGGAGAAATAAGGTCAGATTATGAATACAATATACACTCACTTGACAATTCCTGAAGAATAAGGTGTGAAAAAGTTGAGGTGAGAGATCTGAGTCCGGAGGAAGGCCGGTGGACCCATAGGGTGTAAAGAAAGGCACCTATAGGCCAAAACATGTAGACAAAGAGCAGATGAAGGGATAATGGGGTACTAATATCCCCGATTCATCTCTGGACATATTGGTTTTAACCCTATCCAGTGGGCCCGTCAATAAAGACTACTTAGGGACATCACTGAGGTAGTTTTAACTAATGTTTTTCTCCACGGTGGATCCCCTCCTTGTATGTTTGTACGCCTCCCCCTCGAACCCTTTTGCTCCATCCTAGGCATTGATCTGTGCAGGGATGTTGTAGCATGGCAAATGATGAAGAATGCCACTATTAGTGGGTGAGGGCAATTTTAAAACACGTTGGGCCATATTCTCAAGGAGCTATCGCCAAGTTAACGGCACTTTATCACCCTATTCACAAGCTGGTGCCAACAGCCCATAACACCAGTTTATCCGCGATAGCAGCTGCTAAAAACATCGCCACAGATGGCCCCGGCAACTATCGCTAATGAGATGCAGAGTAGGCGTTCCTGTGCAAAAAGCCGTGACAGACTGCTTACTGGAACCTCAAAATTTGCTTCAATTTCGAGCGCAATTAAAAAACTTCATTGGCTGCTTGTAAAAAACGAGTCCTTTTCAAAACTCTTTGTTTATTCTTCCAAGCCCTTCAGGACACAGGTCCAGTCCATCTGAAACAACAATTTCAGTGGTATGTGCCCAGAAGATCTTTACGCTCGTCAGGAGCAAAATTAACAGTAGTACCGACTATAAAAAGAGATAGATGGGGATGCAGAAGCTTTTCCGCTGGGGCAGCCAAGGCCTGGAATGAGCTCCCTTTCGGTTTGAGAAATTCTAAGGATATATTTGCATTCAGGAAGGCGTTGAAAACATGGCTGTTTTAATAATCTTTTGGCCGTAACCTTGAGTCAGGAGGACTGCAGCAAGTGCCAGGACACCTCAGGGTAACCGTGCGCTGTATAAGTTTTTCTAACATAACATAACTCCACAACATTCTCAACGACCAGCCACATCGGTGAAAAGACCACAAAACGTGTGATAATGCGCGTTAATAGCAGGAAACTAATACCTGCTCTGACCTGATGTAACGACAACCGGCAGCAGCCAAGGGAGCACAGCCCAAAGCCAAACATGAAGAACAACCGATGCCCTAAGCAACGGAACATGCAGCCCAGAGTCCCAATAGGGCAACAACACCCACTGCCACCACCCTTAGGACCACAACCCCCCTGAAACCCCCCCCCCGGACCACCACAGAGGCAGCACGGACAAAGATAGCAGACCCACAGGAAATGCACCAGCCTCACAGACTTAACACCAGAGGATGTCATTGCCCACTACAGGCTCAAAAGGACAACCATCCTACGATTCTTGACCATCATCGCTCAACAGGCCGACGGCACCAACACAGCGGACAACCAACATCCCACCCCACACAAAGCTGCTGGCTGTGCTTCACCTGTTGGCCTCTGGTACCCCCCAAACAACACCCGCCAGAGTCGGAGGAGTCTCACAGTCAGCCACATCCAAGTCCCTCACACCTGTCCTGGATGCCTTCATCTGCCTGATCCCCTGCTCAGCACTCCACGTGCCACTGACAGCCCATGGACTGCTACTGATTGAGTTTTGTGCTGTGGAGAGGTTGCACAGCAATGCCACCTCAGCCAGAGTGGGAGACCTGGGACGTTGATGAGGAAGTTGATGCAGGTGTAACACACCCCACGACATCTGCATCAGGACTAACCCGAAGGGACACAATCCTAGCAGTTTCTTCACATGAGCGCGCTCATCTCTAGTGCCCCAACCTCTGTGCGCTGCAACTCACGGACACATCTGTTTGAATGTTGGGTGACCGCTGTCCGTGCTCCTGCTCCCTCCATGTTGCTCAGCAGTTGACTCTGTTATGCAGGTGTTTTCTGTTTCCATTGCACTGGTGTCCACTGTTAAAGTTGTTGCCAGAACCAAGCACTCCGTGCGGGCTGGCTTATACTCACCCCACACACATCCAGCACTGGCGTCACTGTACATGTGGTCCTGCCAATAAAGGGGCCGGGCGCACGTGCCTGTAGCCAGTTCAACATGATATATGCGTGTGTCCCTGTGGTCTTGTTTTATGCATGAGGGCCCTGGGCCCTGCGTCATTACATTGTGCTGAGCTGAGTACAGTGGACGCACACATGTCACCGCAGGCAGCGGGTACGACCTTGGACATGTAGCTTTGTCATCAGGTACTCAATACATAAGAGGAGTGGACTGGGCCGTTGTACGGAGGACCAGCGTCAAGGTGTGAATGATGATTCCGTGGCTCTGGACGTGGTTCATTGCAGGACATGTGCACATGCATGTGTATCTGTCGCAGTGTGGGTTTCCTTTGTTGGGTCCCTGATGAGACTTGAAGACCCACGTATGTGATCTAGTTCGGCTTCTATGAGCTCTGAACCCACCCGCACCTATACGGCCATCTCGTTTTGGCATTCTGACAACTAGCATTGGAATGCGATGTGTGCCTCGGTGAAGTGTTAGGAACCGGCTGTGGTGGCGGGCGCTTCCTGCTGTGTGGTCCTTGCAGGGGCTGGGGTCTTCTCTATGTAGCTTGGCTGCCCTGCTCCTGGGTGGGTTGCCTGAGAAGTCCATGAGCTGTTGTAGGGTGTCGGTGTCGGAGGTGTGGTGGTCGTCTCTGGCATCACTGATGGGTTGTCTGGTCTGACCTGCTGGAGGTGTTTTTTGTCCCTCTGCAATGTGAAGGGGAGATGCATGTTGACATTTTGTTGCCATTAATGTTTGCGCATTGTTCTTTTTTACATGCACACTGTGTTACAATGTAAAAACCCACCTCTTTCTCGGTATCTATTCATAAATCTCTTTCTCCTTGCCTTTGCTTCTGCCTCTCGTTGATTAAAGTGAATAGCGCCAAGAAACCGTCCGGTGAATGTCGCGCTTTACAAATAATTTTTACATTACATTACATTACAATGTACATTGTGACTGTTTGGGCGGTGCTGGCAATTTGGGGGGGAGAGTGGACATTGTGACTACATGACGGATGTGAGGTTGTACCCATGCATATGCATCTCACAGTTCCCTGCTCTGTCCAATGTGATTGGCCTGTTTTTGCGCATGAGCAGACCTAGTTGTGTCCCCTGTTCTGCAGTGTTGGTGTTGCACTTTGTGCCACATTGTCATGGGAAGTGCTGTGATTGCTATGTGTGTGTGCTGCAGTGTGCCACGGGGATGAGGGACCTGATCCTGGGTCATTGTGGGTGTGCAGTGTGCTATACTTGATTGTACATGTGTGCCATTGTGCCCATCTCCCCGTCCCCCCAGTCCCTGTTCGTTATTCACCCTGTTGTTGTTGTGTCAGGTCCTCTCGAGCTGTGTCCGTACTCCCACCTCCTTGCACCGGCTCCACACTGATGACTGGTCTCCATTTCCTCCTGCTCCTCCTGTGGTGCAGGACTCCCACCTCCTGTCGCCATTGCTGCCTTAAAGTTGGCAGTGGGTTTGTGCCTGCTTTAGGGTTTCAGGTCATGCCAGCGCCTCTTGACCTCATCCATTGTCCTCCTCGACACTCCGGCTGTGTTCCAGGTAGTCTGATTGTGGGACAGTTGCTGGTAGTGTTCTGTCACCTCCGTGACGCTGGTCTTGTGTTGCTGTGGACTGCACCCCGTCTTCCTCTCCCTCTTCTCCCTGGCCTTCCCAGACCCAGTTGTATCTTGTTGGTGGTCTGTGGGGATATCGGGTTCGCGTTGGCCTCTGCGCTCGGTCAAGGTGCATCCATGGTGCTGCGCACTTTGGATTGTTTCTGGTGTGTTTTTCTTGTTCTGCTTTTATAGTGCATTTTCCCGCCGACGCATGGGATTTGCATGCCTGTGGCTGGTTTTCGCAGCTTTTTGTATCACGCTTGGCCTCATCGCAGCATTTTTTGCGTTCGTGTTTCGCATTTTTGCGGCGTGGCGTTGATTTTAACACAGCCATTTGACACGTTATCTGGTGACTATCGCATGGTACCACCGTGTTGAGAAAACTTGGTTAACACGGCATACATTTCCCACGATAGACTGCAATGTTGTAGGTTGCGTTAAGTTACTTTTGCGATGATTATCACATGTTCTTGAGAATATGCCCCGTTGTGTGCTTTTGATTGAGGGTGCTCCTTTTGAGGTGACAACCTACTTATTCTATTGTTGTGTGTGATAGGCTACATGAGTGCGAGGACAGAAAAGGAGAGTAACCTCGCTCCTCAATTTTGTGTGTTGAAATGTCTGTCTGGTATTTTGACTTTTGGCCCTCGTGTCACGCTAATCTAAGCATGTATGCAGAGACCTATCTTTGCCATGTGAGGTACTGTAACTATTCTGTGACCTGGAGTGGGGCACCACGTGAGCCCTCACAGTGTACAGATGACCACTGTCCCCATCTTGAGTATAACACATGAAGCGGTGGTGGTAGCAATTGTGTTTTTGGAACTGATAGAGTGACCAAACCTTTTTTATCGGTCAGCAAGAGTGAGGCCTACAGGCTCCTTTTGGGAAAAGTTCTGTAGCTATGTGAATGCCCTGGATCATGCGCTGGCAACCTGCATTTATGCCAACTGTATGTGTATTGTGCTTGTAGCACATGAGGACTAGTAGAACTCTGCATGTGAGTGGGTCTGAGTACTGAAGCCAGTGTAATCCATTTTAGGTGTCCCTGATATGGCATGGCACAAGATGGAGGATGAGGACAGTTTCCATTGCGTGCGGAAGTCTATTACCTACATTCCTGTTGCTGGGGGTGGAGATCGAGACACTGAAGTGAGGAGGATGAAATCAGGATTACCTTTAGAAACTCAATGAGGATTTTTGTCTACAAAGAATTGCTGATCTTCCAGAGCACTGCCATTTGGTTGATGGCAGGGGTGAAGGTTGGGATTTCAGTTTCTGCTTTGTTGGTGGAAGAAGTTTCTAAGTCATGTCTGTTCTTTAGTCTACTTCACAAAAAATCTACAAGAGGGTCTGAGGGGGACTAGTTTACAGACTACAATACCTTCAATCCCCAGAACATGTCAACATACACTAACAGAAGGTCTTAAGTCCAAAGAAAAACAAAACGCCGCATGATGCTATAATTGCTGCACCTCTCTTCAAAGAATTACTGCATCACTAGGCAAGGAGATTAAGAGTCCATCAGCCCACCCTTATTGGCGGAGCTTCGTCATATGAGACCCTAGGGGGTCAAAGTCAGGGCCCCTACACTCTCGAGCCACCCGGCTCTACTGGGTACCCGTCTCAATGATCCCCAAAGAGGAATATCTCCTGCCAAAGTGTGCAACAATATTTCAAAGAATACAAAAAATGCAGTGCGATAACGTGATAGTGCTCTAAAAATGACTACGTGGTCAACAAATATGTTTATTGTGAATTGACCAGGTGTCATATCTAAAAAACCAAATTAGTCGAAAAAATATATACGACTAATTCCTGACTTGGTCTCTCAAGGTCGACATGTTTCAGCCGATCTGGTTGTTTCACCCGGCTTTCTTCAGGACCTAATAGTAATGGTATCGAAGGCTACTGCAGGATAAATTTGGTAAAATGGTGTATATAACCAGTGCAACTCAAAATCAAAATATTGGTGATATAGTTATGTGGCCATTGCCACCCTACCAGACTAGCATTGTTTATGCTTTGTTTAGGTGTTGTCACCTCTTCTTCTTTCCTAAAAGAGAAGATAGTAGGGGTCAAAAATAGTTTTGTAGGGTTAGCACAGAAAAAACAGCATCAGCGACTAATGTTCAATAGTGCCCTTCTCATGCACTACATAATTTGAAGAATGGCCAACTTGTGGTCCATAATACAAGAACATTCTCTTAGAAAATAAGGGATTGTAACTCACCCAACGTTCTTTGGGAGAAAAGCCTCACCTCACCCGGCAGATTGCTCGGTGTAGGAGGCACCGCTCTGTTAAAAAGATAGGGACACAAGAGGACGGGTTGTATACACATATACCGGTGCTCAAAGGTCCCTACATAAAAGTTAACAAAATAAACCAATCAACTCTTGACTCTAACACACAAGCACCAGATAAATGGCAGAACAACTGTGCCATGCAAACGGTTTGACTTTTAGCCAGTTCTATTGCTAAACTTCATATACTATGGTCAAAGTGGAGGTTATAGATAGAGCCACCCTATGTAATCACATCAGTGTAGAAATACATCCCTCTGCTCACTAATCGGGATATAGAAGTAGAAGTGATGGTACCACCCTTTATTCATACCAAGTCAACATGCATCTTATTTACATCTAGGGATTTTTTAGTTAACCCATAATCAGACCCATGACTGTATCTGGTCATATATTTAAACTGTTCAAAGATAAACAACTACCTCGGTCAAGGCACACATTCCTAGGTGTCTTACCTATCCGTCGAGACCTCGAGCTGGACCCTGAGCAGTCTGGGAGGTGTCGACAGCAAGGTATGGACTCCTTAAATAGCCGCTCCGATCAGTCAGAACGGGCGCCAAAATGTCAGGTGTTGTTAATTGTACTTGCCGTGGATGTATCGTTAAGCAAGCGCATGCGTGGAAACGAAGTCGCCACTCTGAATGCGCATGCGCAGCCCCGAATGCACACTAGACACCGCGCATGCGCAGAGGCAATGCCGCTGATCAGAATGCGCATGTGTAGTACGATGTTCACGGACTACTCAATCGGACATCACAAAATCAAGGATTCCCATAGGTCCTGGCCCCCAGAGTGCCATGGTATTACCAAGCCTCGAAAACTGAAGTAATAAACACTGTACAAAGCGTGCGCCGTACTTAATGTTCATGACCAGATCTTATTGGCATATCTTTACTAATTGCAAGGGTTGATGAATACCTCTTACAGTGTATACACTGATGTACACGTGTTGCTTCATTCAAGGTCTCAAAGGGAGAGAAAACCAACCTGTCTGTCTCTCTAAGATCTAAATCTATAGTTACGCTACCTATACCAAACACAGCATGACATAACATTTCAAAGTCGAAACAAGAAGTGTGATAAAGAACAGGGAATCAATACCCATATTTAGCATGCAACCAAACTGCCTCCATAAAAGAGGAATGTGGCTGCCACTTCTACCCATTTGGTGAGAGAATAAGGTAGGACATGCCAATAGAGCTGTCTCGATCGTTGGATTGGTAAAATCATGGATATGAAACCAGGAGAGAGTTAAATGTATATATATGTATGCCCACCTCTCGGGGTGAGTAGAATTAATCTCAGAACAGGTTAAGTACCTCAGGAGATAATCCGGTTATATTTCCATGCCTGGGCCGACATATGGCGAAGTACCTGATGACAGTGTTGTCTTCCTTAATTACGAGGCTGTGTAACACGATATAATGTGGTATGAAGAAATAAAATCTATTTGCTGTGTGATCCTAGTGGGAGTAAATACAGTGGATGTCACCTGGATCAGGAAAGAGTAGAAATACTCGTGGTATATTGGGAAAAAACCAAAACTAGGTCTATTTCCATGCCTAGATCGATGTATGGACAAGTATCTGATAACAAAATAGCCCTCCAGAATTCATGGGGCTATGTAGCAAGATCTAGGATGGCATGAAGAAGTCAGGTCTACTTGCTATGTGATCCTTATTACTGCAAAGACAGAGGATGAAGGAACAGTGGAGATATTCGTGATGTATTGGGTAATGAAAAACATGCATCACACACCAACAAAGGGTGCGCATTCAGATGGATGTCCAGGGGATGCTATCATTAAGGCCATGTGTGTCCGTTTTCATTTTGAAAATCCATTTCTGTTCTCTCACGAACAGGAACTTCGAGGTGTCACTTATATGTTGAGGAATGAGTGGTCGTTCGAGCACAATCCATCTCATGTCGTCAGCTCTGTGATGTTTTTCCAGAAAGTGATCTGTAAGACATGTGGACTGTTTTTTACACCGGATCGTGCTCTTATGCTCACTGATTCGGAGCTTAATTTTCCTTGTCGTGTAACCGATGTAATGCAGAGAGCAAGGGCACGTGATCATATAGATCACGCTCTCTGAGTTACAGTTCGTGTGACTGTTCAGTATCCATGGACGATTCGTACCTATGTCAACAGAAGTGGTTTTGGAGGTCTGAGGGCAGACACTACATGACCCACACGGGTAGTGTCCCCGTACTGGTGGTAGTGACCACAACGTGTTGACACCATGTGTTTGTTCAGTCCGTGGTCGTGTGTGCACAAGACTGTTGCGCAAACTAGGACCCTTTCTAAAAGCAAACAGAGGAGACGGAATGTATTCAGCGGCCACATTCAAAATGTGCCAATGCTTCCGTATCATCTTCTGCAGTTTATTTGAGAGGGTGCAAAAGGTGGTTACAAAAGTGAGCCTCTCATTGGGGGTCCTCATAGTGCTGTTATCCAAAAGAGCATCCCGATGGTTATTGGATGCTCTTTTCCAAGCCTGACGCACTAGTCTTTTAGGGTACTGGCGTGACTGCAACTGGTGAGCCAGTACCTCTGCATGTTTGTGAAAAAGGTCCTTCGTGGAACAGTTCCGCCTGATACGCAGGAACTGGCCCACCGGAAGATTCTCTCTTAAGGCCCTCGGGTGATGACTGTCAAATGACAAGAGAGAATTTCTGGACATTGGTTTCTTGAACAGCTCACAGTGTAGCGAATTGCCAATGGGGAAAATTGAAATGTCAAGGAAAGACAGACGCTGTTGATCAAACTCTATCGTGAATTTCAGGAAGGTATTCTGCTCATTGAGCCAGGCATGAAAGGCCTGAATCTCATGGCTGGAGCCTCGCCAAACCACCAAAATATCGTCTATGTACCTCTTCCACAACACCAGATGTTTAAAAAAAGGGTTGTTGTGGTTCAGTACATGATGTTGTTCGAAAAGATGGACATAGAGGTTGGCGAGGCTCGGCGCAAAAACACTCCCCATCGAGGTACCAGAAATTTGTAAAAAGATCTGGTCCTCGAAGCGAAAAAAGTTTTCGGTCATCGCTATTCTTGCGCACTCCATAATGAAATGGACCGGAGTTATGCTATCCAGATCCCGCCCTTCCAGGAGCCTTCTGATGGATTCAAGGGTCTCCAGTTGCGGGATGCATGTGTAGAGAGATTCTACATCAAAACTTGCCAGAATGTCAGTTTCGGGATGGAACTCAATGTCTGGCAACAGCCTCAAAGCATCAGAGGTGTCCTTAAGATAGGTAGGCATTTCAGACACCATGGGCCGTAAAAAAACATCTACAAACTTGGAGAGGGGCTCAAGAAGTGATCCTATCCCCGAGATGATGGGACGTCCCGGAGGGGGTCTTTTACTTTTGTGTATTTTGGGGAGGCAGTAGAAATAGGGCATTACTGGATTACTTGTCACCAGAAATCGAGCCTCTTGCGACGTGATCCATCCTTCTGCCTCCCCTTCCTCAACCAGATGTTTGATCTCTAAAGTTAGCCTGGGTGTCGGGTCCATTTCCAGAATGCGATAGAATTTGTCATCTGTAAGTTGCCGAAGGCATTCTCTCCGGTAAGTGACAGTGTCCTGTAGGACAATGGCACCCCCCTTGTCCGCTGGCTTGATAATAACAGACTTGTCTGTACCAAGGTTTTGAAGAGCCACTCTATCCTTTCTGGAAAAATTGCAGAAACTTGTGGGCCGTGTGTCACATAATGCCATCATGTCAAACGTCACGGCTTTTTCAAAGGTGGAAACCTGAGACGGGACTTGGTGTGCCATGGGTGTGAAACTACTCTTGGGTCGTAACCCAGTATTCGTAGTATTGGTGTCTTCATAAGAGGAAGTGACATCGTCTGTCGATCTGTTCTTAAAAAAGAAATGCAGCCGGATTTTTCAGAAAAAATTTTCAAGCTCGCATCTCATAGTGAAAGGGTCACCTGTAAAAGTGGGCACAAAACCCAACCCTCTGTTGAGGACACTCAATTCACTCTCCGTCAAAATTCTCGAACTCAAATTGACTACGAGATCGTTCCTCAATTGTTGGTTGTGCTGTGGGTTTGCTGAAGATTGCCCCTGCTCCGAGTGTTCGGGAATGTGGGGTCTGATTGCCAATGAACAGTTGTTGTGCCTCTCCGTTTGCCCCTCGTTCGGCCTGGGCCTTGATCTAAAAAAGGCTGGTTAGGATAAAAATGGGGTTGTGGTGGAAAAGGTGGTACATGTGATGGAAAGGGAGGTTGGTAGCCCCAGGGTCCTGGTGGCCACCATTGGCCCTGGTTAGGATAGTAGCCCTGTGTCCCACGCCCCCTGTTGTATCCACGAGATCGGCCTCTGCCTCGCCCTCGGGGGAACCCATTGGGAGATGACTCTGAGTCAGTTGATCCCTGCTCTGATCCAGAGGAAGAGTAATTCGATCCATATCGTCTGCCCTTGTTGTTGAAGAGTGGGGCCACGTAGTTCTCATTGGTGTACGGGTAGATTTTCTCCCATGAGAAACGGGCTAAGTCCTTTTTGAACTTATCGATCTTGTTAATCAGGATGTTATCTCTATATTCCTTGTTGGTCTTATTGGCCTCGTCCATATTCTTTTTGTACAATGCAGCTGTAATAGTTGTTTTGATCTGTCCCTCCATTGTTTGTATTTCGATAAGGATCGCGTCCGCCTGGCGCTTAGCCGTGCTGATGATTAAAATCAGCCAGTCACGGGTACAGCGCCAGGCAATGAGCGACCAGTCTCGCATGAATTGCTTATCGGTGAGGAACAACCTAGGTGCGTTGGTGACTATTAAACCAGTCGGCGCACATTTGCCTCGCAAATATTCAGTCATACAAACAATGGAGGGACAGATCAAAACAACTATTACAGCTGCATTGTACAAAAAGAATATGGACGAGGCCAATAAGACCAACAAGGAATATAGAGATAACATCCTGATTAACAAGATCGATAAGTTCAAAAAGGACTTAGCCCGTTTCTCATGGGAGAAAATCTACCCGTACACCAATGAGAACTACGTGGCCCCACTCTTCAACAACAAGGGCAGACGATATGGATCGAAGTACTCTTCCTCTGGATCAGAGCAGGGATCAACTGACTCAGAGTCATCTCCCAATGGGTTCCCCCGAGGGCGAGGCAGAGGCCGATCTCGTGGATACAACAGGGGGCGTGGGACACAGGGCTACTATCCTAACCAGGGCCAATGGTGGCCACCAGGACCCTGGGGCTACCAACCTCCCTTTCCATCACATGTACCACCTTTTCCACCACAACCCCATTTTTATCCTAACCAGCATTTTTTAGATCAAGGCCCAGGCCGAACGAGGGGCAAACGGAGAGGCACAACAACTGTTCATTGGCAATCAGACCCCACATTCCCGAACACTCGGAGCAGGGGCAATCTTCAGCAAACCCACAGCACAACCAACAATTGAGGAACGATCTCGTAGTCAATTTGAGTTCGAGAATTTTGACGGAGAGTGAATTGAGTGTCCTCAACAGAGGGTTGGGTTTTGTGCCCACTTTTACAGGTGACCCTTTCACTATGAGATGCGAGCTTGAAAATTTTTTCTGAAAAATACGGCTGCATTTCTTTTTTAAGAACAGATCGACAGACGATGTCACTTCCTCTTATGAAGACACCAATACTACGAATACTGGGTTACGACCCAAGAGTAGTTTCACACCCATGGCACACCAAGTCCCGTCTCAGGTTTCCACCTTTGAAAAAGCCGTGACGTTTGACATGATGGCATTATGTGACACACGGCCCACAAGTTTCTGCAATTTTTCCAGAAAGGATAGAGTGGCTCTTCAAAACCTTGGTACAGACAAGTCCGTTATTATCAAGCCAGCGGACAAGGGGGGTGCCATTGTCCTACAGGACACTGTCACTTACCGGAGAGAATGCCTTCGGCAACTTACAGATGACAAATTCTATCGCATTCTGGAAATGGACCCGACACCCAGGCTAACTTTAGAGATCAAACATCTGGTTGAGGAAGGGGAGGCAGAAGGATGGCTCACGTCGCAAGAGGCTCGATTTCTGGTGACAAGTAATCCAGTAATGCCCTATTTCTACTGCCTCCCCAAAATACACAAAAGTAAAAGACCCCCTCCGGGACGTCCCATCATCTCGGGGATAGGATCACTTCTTGAGCCCGTCTCCAAGTTTGTAGATGTTTTTTTACGGCCCATGGTGTCTGAAATGCCTACCTATCTTAAGGACACCTCTGATGTTTTGAGGCTGTTGCCAGACATTGAGTTCCATCCCGAAACTGACATTCTGGCAAGTTTTGATGTAGAATCTCTCTACACATGCATCCCGCAACTGGAGACCCTTGAATCCATCAGAAGGCTCCTGGAAGGGCGGGATCTGGATAGCATAACTCCGGTCCATTTCATTATGGAGTGCGCAAGAATAGCGATGACCGAAAACTTTTTTCGCTTCGAGGACCAGATCTTTTTACAAATTTCTGGTACCTCGATGGGGAGTGTTTTTGCACCGAGCCTCGCCAACCTCTATGTCCATCTTTTCGACCAACATCATGTACTGAACCACAACAACCCTTTTTTTAAACATCTGGTGTTGTGGAAGAGGTACATAGACGATATTTTGGTGGTTTGGCGAGGCTCCAGCCATGAGATTCAGGCCTTTCATGCCTGGCTCAATGAGCAGAATACCTTCCTGAAATTCACGATAGAGTTTGATCAAAAGCGTCTGTCTTTCCTTGACATTTCAATTTTCCCCATTGGCAATTCGCTACACTGTGAGCTGTTCAAGAAACCAATGTCCAGAAATTCTCTCTTGTCATTTGACAGTCATCACCCGAGGGCCTTAAGAGAGAATCTTCCGGTGGGCCAGTTCCTGCGTATCAGGCGGAACTGTTCCACGAAGGACCTTTTTCACAAACATGCAGAGGTACTGGCTCACCAGTTGCAGTCACGCCAGTACCCTAAAAGACTAGTGCGTCAGGCTTGGAAAAGAGCATCCAATAACCATCGGGATGCTCTTTTGGATAACAGCACTATGAGGACCCCAATGAGAGGCTCACTTTTGTAACCACCTTTTGCACCCTCTCAAATAAACTGCAGAAGATGATACGGAAGCATTGGCACATTTTGAATGTGGCCGCTGAATACATTCCGTCTCCTCTGTTTGCTTTTAGAAAGGGTCCTAGTTTGCGCAACAGTCTTGTACACACACGACCACGGACTGAACAAACACATGGTGTCAACACGTTGTGGTCACTACCACCAGTACGGGGACACTACCCGTGTGGGTCATGTAGTGTCTGCCCTCAGACCTCCAAAACCACTTCTGTTGACATAGGTACAAATCGTCCATGGATACTGAACAGTCACACGAACTGTAACTCAGAGAGCGTGATCTATATGATCACGTGCCCTTGCTCTCTGCATTACATCGGTTACACGACAAGGAAAATTAAGCTCCGAATCAGTGAGCATAAGAGCACGATCCGGTGTAAAAAACAGTCCACATGTCTTACAGATCACTTTCTGGAAAAACATCACAGAGCTGACGACATGAGATGGATTGTGCTCGAACGACCACTCATTCCTCAACATATAAGTGACACCTCGAAGTTCCTGTTCGTGAGAGAACAGAAATGGATTTTCAAAATGAAAACGGACACACATGGCCTTAATGATAGCATCCCCTGGACATCCATCTGAATGCGCACCCTTTGTTGGTGTGTGATGCATGTTTTTCATTACCCAATACATCACGAATATCTCCACTGTTCCTTCATCCTCTGTCTTTGCAGTAATAAGGATCACATAGCAAGTAGACCTGACTTCTTCATGCCATCCTAGATCTTGCTACATAGCCCCATGAATTCTGGAGGGCTATTTTGTTATCAGATACTTGTCCATACATCGATCTAGGCATGGAAATAGACCTAGTTTTGGTTTTTTCCCAATATACCACGAGTATTTCTACTCTTTCCTGATCCAGGTGACATCCACTGTATTTACTCCCACTAGGATCACACAGCAAATAGATTTTATTTCTTCATACCACATTATATCGTGTTACACAGCCTCGTAATTAAGGAAGACAACACTGTCATCAGGTACTTCGCCATATGTCGGCCCAGGCATGGAAATATAACCGGATTATCTCCTGAGGTACTTAACCTGTTCTGAGATTAATTCTACTCACCCCGAGAGGTGGGCATACATATATATACATTTAACTCTCTCCTGGTTTCATATCCATGATTTTACCAATCCAACGATCGAGACAGCTCTATTGGCATGTCCTACCTTATTCTCTCACCAAATGGGTAGAAGTGGCAGCCACATTCCTCTTTTATGGAGGCAGTTTGGTTGCATGCTAAATATGGGTATTGATTCCCTGTTCTTTATCACACTTCTTGTTTCGACTTTGAAATGTTATGTCATGCTGTGTTTGGTATAGGTAGCGTAACTATAGATTTAGATCTTAGAGAGACAGACAGGTTGGTTTTCTCTCCCTTTGAGACCTTGAATGAAGCAACACGTGTACATCAGTGTATACACTGTAAGAGGTATTCATCAACCCTTGCAATTAGTAAAGATATGCCAATAAGATCTGGTCATGAACATTAAGTACGGCGCACGCTTTGTACAGTGTTTATTACTTCAGTTTTCGAGGCTTGGTAATACCATGGCACTCTGGGGGCCAGGACCTATGGGAATCCTTGATTTTGTGATGTCCGATTGAGTAGTCCGTGAACATCGTACTACACATGCGCATTCTGATCAGCGGCATTGCCTCTGCGCATGCGCGGTGTCTAGTGTGCATTCGGGGCTGCGCATGCGCATTCAGAGTGGCGACTTCGTTTCCACGCATGCGCTTGCTTAACGATACATCCACGGCAAGTACAATTAACAACACCTGACATTTTGGCGCCCGTTCTGACTGATCGGAGCGGCTATTTAAGGAGTCCATACCTTGCTGTCGACACCTCCCAGACTGCTCAGGGTCCAGCTCGAGGTCTCGACGGATAGGTAAGACACCTAGGAATGTGTGCCTTGACCGAGGTAGTTGTTTATCTTTGAACAGTTTAAATATATGACCAGATACAGTCATGGGTCTGATTATGGGTTAACTAAAAAATCCCTAGATGTAAATAAGATGCATGTTGACTTGGTATGAATAAAGGGTGGTACCATCACTTCTACTTCTATATCCCGATTAGTGAGCAGAGGGATGTATTTCTACACTGATGTGATTACATAGGGTGGCTCTATCTATAACCTCCACTTTGACCATAGTATATGAGGTTTAGCAATAGAACTGGCTAAAAGTCAAACCGTTTGCATGGCACAGTTGTTCTGCCATTTATCTGGTGCTTGTGTGTTAGAGTCAAGAGTTGATTGGTTTATTTTGTTAACTTTTATGTAGGGACCTTTGAGCACCGGTATATGTGTATACAACCCGTCCTCTTGTGTCCCTATCTTTTTAACAGAGCGGTGCCTCCTACACCGAGCAATCTGCCGGGTGAGGTGAGGCTTTTCTCCCAAAGAACGTTGGGTGAGTTACAATCCCTTATTTTCTAAGAGAATGTTCTTGTATTATGGACCACAAGTTGGCCATTCTTCAAATTATGTAGTGCATGAGAAGGGCACTATTGAACATTAGTCGCTGATGCTGTTTTTTCTGTGCTAACCCTACAAAACTATTTTTGACCCCTACTATCTTCTCTTTTAGGAAAGAAGAAGAGGTGACAACACCTAAACAAAGCATAAACAATGCTAGTCTGGTAGGGTGGCAATGGCCACATAACTATATCACCAATATTTTGATTTTGAGTTGCACTGGTTATATACACCATTTTACCAAATTTATCCTGCAGTAGCCTTCGATACCATTACTATTAGGTCCTGAAGAAAGCCGGGTGAAACAACCAGATCGGCTGAAACATGTCGACCTTGAGAGACCAAGTCAGGAATTAGTCGTATATATTTTTTCGACTAATTTGGTTTTTTAGATATGACACCTGGTCAATTCACAATAAACATATTTGTTGACCACGTAGTCATTTTTAGAGCACTATCACGTTATCGCACTGCATTTTTTGTATTCTTTGAAATATTGTTGCACACTTTGGCAGGAGATTTTCCTCTTTGGGGATCATTGACGGGTACCCAGTAGAGCCGGGTGGCTCGAGAGTGTAGGGGCCCTGACTTTGACCCCCTAGGGTCTCATATGACGAAGCTCCGCCAATAAGGGTGGGCTGATGGACTCTTAATCTCCTTGCCTAGTGATGCAGTAATTCTTTGAAGAGAGGTGCAGCAATTATAGCATCATGCGGCGTTTTGTTTTTCTTTGGACTTAAGACCTTCTGTTAGTGTATGTTGACATGTTCTTTAGTCTATCCTTGACTACTGCTTCAGATAGGCTTATGACAGCCATGTGCTGAAACCTCATACTTCATTGTGCCTGTGTATGTGTATAAAAGTGGTACACAGACCACTCCACTTTGTTCCAGTCCATGTCCTTCATGACCAAGAAAGGGAGTGTTCCGCAGACATATGAAAGAATACTACACCATCGGGAAGGTTTCTGCCTCACAGCCACTTTCCCAGAGGTGAGAGAACAGCGCCCGAAGTCTGCAGTATCTGCTGGAGGAGCTGAGGGTCTGCCTAGTGCATAGAAGCCTGCCTGACTGGTGAGAGATGGAAGGAGCCTGCCTGGCCCTGCTGGAAACTGTTTAGGAGGACACTTCCAGCATGGCCCCTAGGACCGAGCTACACTGCAAGAAAGCAGACTGCCTAATAGTGAAGCGAGACGTGGCTTCCTACTGCAGAGGGTCAATCTAGTCTCTGAGAAAGGTTTCTGGTGTGAAGTATTGCCGTTTTTGTGACTGAGCTGGCCCATCAAGCCAGCAACAGCAGTGGTGCCTGAGTCTCCCTGATAAGGTTTGCAATTACTGGGGTGACTGCGCAATCAAGTCTGTAACCTATGTGGTGACTGTGATGGATGAGGTGGTACCTGTACCTTCTTTGCATCTGGCTGAGTAGCCCAGTCAGGGCTAGATTAATTTCCAATCCTGGACAGGCAGCAGCAACTAGCCCTACACCTGCGTATTAGTTCCGGGGCCGCTCTTCACCGGTGATGTGATTTCCAGCATCCATGTTCAATGAGTCAAAAGGATCATGTAAATGAGCAAATAATGCAAAAAGAGCATGCCACTTCCAATTACACGTCTTTTTCTTACATGTATACTGTTGAATAAGACATGCTCAAAAGTGGTGGCACTGATGCTAAAAAAAAAATCCATGGTGTGTAATGCAGCATCTGCCTACACCAGCAGTTCCTATCTTTTGACTTGTGTAGACCCCACTGAATCACTATTGGAAGCCAGGGACCACTGTTGAAGAATTTCCACAAAGCAAACCTCAAAAAACATACATAAAAACACGGAAATAAACATGCATCAAACAAATACACAATCAATCAATCAATCAGGGAATTTTAAAGCACACTACTCACCCATGAGGGTCTCAAGGTGCTGGGGGGGGTGAGTGCAGCTCTGGGTTTAGCTGAAAAGCCTGGGCTTTAGGCTCTTCCTGAAGGTGTGCAGAGTGGGGGAGCATCTGTTGTCAACTGGGAGTGTGTTCTAGGCCTAGGCAGCAACGTAGGAGAATTCTCTTTCACCCGCTCTGGCTCTGCGGATGTGCGGGGTTTCTGCCAGGGCGAGATCGGCTGGGTGGAGGGTTTTTTTGGGTACATGGTAACAAACTCTGTCGTTGAGGTATTTGGGTCCGATGTTGTGGAGTGATTTGTAGGTGTGGGTGAGTATCTTGAAGGTTACTCTCTTCTTGACCGGGAGCCAGTGGAGGTCTTACCGGTGTTGGGTCATGTGCTCCTGTCGGGGGGTGCCGAGGATGAGTCAGGCCGCGCTGTTCTGAATGGTCTGGAGTCTGTGTAGTGGGATTTATTGATTCCAGTGTAGAGGGTGTTCCCCTAGTCCAGTCTGCTGGTTATGAGTGGGTGATGGTCTTTCTGGCTTCGGCGGGGATCCACTTGAAGGACTTGTGGAGGATGCGGAGGGAGTTGAAACAGGTGGAGGCAACGGCGTTGATCTGGTAAGTCATGGTGAGGGAGGAGTAGAGGATGATGCAGAGATTACAGGCATGGCCCGTAGGTGTGGGTGGGTTTCCGTGGACAAGTGGCCACCAGGTGTTGTCCCAAGCCATGGGGGATGGTTCGAGTACGAGGACTTCGGTCTTGTCCGAATTGAGCTTTAGGCAGCTGCTGCTCATCCAGGCTGCGACGTCCTTCATTCCTTGCTGGAAACTCAGTCT
Source organism: Triturus cristatus (assembly GCF_964204655.1). Taxonomy (NCBI): domain Eukaryota; kingdom Metazoa; phylum Chordata; class Amphibia; order Caudata; family Salamandridae; genus Triturus; species Triturus cristatus. The sequence goes on along the minus strand of NC_140593.1, from coordinate 1,007,789,927 downwards.
GCTTGCTTCAGGGTTCTTTGTGAGGGAGAGGATGAGCTGGGTGTCGTCTGCGTAGGATACTATGCTGAGTCCGTGCTGTCTGATGATGGTGGAGAGGGGGGCCATGTAGGTATTGAAGAGCGTGGGGCTGAGCGATGATCCCTGGGGTACTCTGCAGTTGATCTCTGTGGGTTCAGAGAGGAAGGAAGGGAGTCTGATTCTTTGGGTTCTGCCGGTGAGAAAGGAGCGGATCCAGTAAAGGGCAGTTCCCCTTATGCTGGCGTCGTGGAGTCTGGCTGCGAGAGTGTGGTGGGAGACGGTGTCGAAGGCTGCGGAGAAGTCTAGCAGGATGAGGGCTGCTGTGTGGCCCTGGTCGAGGAGTGCGCACATGTCATCGGTGGAGGCAAGGAGGGCAGTCTCTGTGCTGTGGTTACTCTGGAATCCAGACTGGGAAGAGTTAAGGATGTTGTTCTCTTCGATGAAAGTGGTAAGCTGGGCGTTGACGATTTTCTCAGTGACCTTGGCTGTGAAGGGGAGGAGAGAGGTGGGGCCGCAGTTCATCAAGTCTGTCGGGTTGGTAGAGGGTTTCTTGAGGAGGTGCATGACCTCAGCCTGCTTCCAGTCATCGGGAAGAAGGCCAGATTCAAAGGTGGTGTTGATGGTGTGGCGTAGTTCGGGCGCTATTATGGCGGCGGCTCTGTGGAAGATGTGCGGTGGGCAGGGGTCCACAGCGGCTCCTGAGTGTGGGCTCCTCATGGTTGTGGTGGTCTCTTCAGAGTTGACTGTGGTCCAGGTGGTTATGGTGGGCTGGCTGTCCTTGCTGTCCTTGGTGGAGGGGAGGGTGCTTCCTGGAGTATGCTCGCTGAAGTTGTCGTAGAGGGGTCTTGATCTTTTTGTGGAAGTAGGAGCTGAGCTTGTTGCAGAGGTCCTAGGAGGGTGTGACATCCGTGGCATCGCTGGGAGGTTTGGTGAATTGCTGGATGATGTTGAAGAGTTCCTTCGGGTTGCTGGAGTTGGTGAGGATTTTTTTCTGAATGAAGGTCCTCTTGGTGGCTCTTATGCATTGGGGGTATTCTGTCATGGTGTTCTTGTAGGTGGTCTGGTCTGTAGTGGTTTTGCTGTTTCTCCATCGTTTTTCAAGGCACCTACAAGAACATCTGGCTTCTTGGCGGTCGTTGGTGAACCTGGTGGGCTTCAGGGGGAGCTCTCTGTTGGGGCTGTGGAGGGGGGTGAGCTTGTCTGCGCAGCTGGAGATCCAGCAGTGAAGCTCCTTGGCTGCGGAGTTGGCATCGGTCATGGCAGAGAGTCCGATGTTAGCAAGATTGTCTAGGAGGATGGTGGAGTCATGGTCGCTGCGGTTTTCGAGGTGGAAGTTCAGGTCTCCGATGAGAGTGTAGTCCGTGGAGGCAATGGCCCTGGGTCCGGTGAGGTCGACTATGGAGGTGGGGAAAGGGGTGCGAGGACCGAGGGGGGTGTAGGCGAGGGTGCCTCAGAGCGTGGTTTTGGGGCTGGTCTGGATCTGGAAATGGAGGTGTTTGGTGTTGGAGAGGGAGTTGCTTGTGCTGGCGATGGAGAGTTAGAGGGAGCTTTTGTGTGCGATGGCGAGTCCTCCACCTATGCGGTGTGGGCGGTCCTTCCTCTGGATCTTGTATGTGTCGGGGATGGCGATGGCGATGTCTGGGGCAGAAGAGGCGTTGGTCCAGGTTTCCGTGAAGAAGGTGACGTCTGGCGAGAGGGTGTGGAGGAGGTCCCAAATCTCTACAGCGTGCGTGCAGGGAGCGCACGTTGAGGAGGATGCACTTTAGGGCTTCGGAGGTGTTGCCATTAGTTGTGGGGGCGGCATCCGTGGGGGTATGGTCGGAGGCAAAGGGCTGATAGCAGTGGCGGCAGGAGAACTGGCTGTGGGTGGTGTTTGGAGTGGCCCGCTGGCAGTTCTTGTTCTTCCCTGGGTGGAGTGCGAGGAGGGCAGCTGGGTCGTAGTGCTGAGTGTTCAGACATCCAAGGGTTCTGGCGCTGGTCATGTTCGGGTCGCGGACGGTTGCAGACGGGTTTGCCTCTGGCGTGCCAGCGGTACGGCCATACAGCGGCCGTCATTAAATAGAGAAGGGAGAGGGAGGCGCAGCTGGGAGGTGGGAATCGGCAGGGGGGAGGGGCCGCAGGGGCAGCAGCGGTGTGACAGGAGCAGGAAACAGACAGAAATGGGGCTGAAAACATTAACAAGACAGGCACCAAAATAGAGGGTAACAGTTACAAGGCACAGCAAATAAAGGGCAACAGTAACACTGTCAAAGAAAAACGGGCACAAGACATGCACAAAAAATGCATAAAGGGCAACAGTGACACAGGCAAAGAAAAATGGGCAGAACACAGCAGGCACAACGCGGTGGCTCCAACCCCTACCTGCACCAGGCACTGCACAGGGCAGCGGAGCTGCAGACGGAGAGGGCAGGTCTCTGGCCACAAACTATGAAATACTTTATTTAGTTCACAACAAAAAATAAAAATATCCAAATTGTAATATTAGCTAACTTTCTTTCTGAAAGAAAAAGCGATATGTTAGATTCTATCATATCACTCTTTTTTTGCTCCTAATGCATCGTCTATTTTTGTCAGTGCATACTGGCACTTCAACTCAAGCCAAAAAATATCTTAAGCAATTTTTGATTAACTTGAGCTACTTCCTTAGAACAAACTAAGAATACCGACTTAATTTTTAGCCTCCAATTGGGAACTTCTTCACACTTAGAGAGTTTTAAAAATTCAGTGTTTAATATTTTCCTTTTTTATGTGTCTGCAAATATTTGCTCCTCATGACTTTTCTTATGGTTACACATCATGGCCTTTCACATTAATACACATTTGCCTTAACGCCTTAGGCACTGAGACCAGTAACATGGAACTATTGTAGCTGAAGACTGGCTAAAATCTAGCCTACCTTAGGGGTGGGACTGGTCATGCATTGTTAAAGGTGTTTATATTCCAGAGTGGATAATTGTGAAGAAGTCAAGGGCTCTTAGTCCATTTATCTAAGTCTCTATAGCCTGGCAATCAGATGACCTTTATTGGTAGGACCTTGATTAGTACATCTCCAAGTCTGCGTAAAGAAGTAACACTGACCTAGTGTGGTCTGCAATAAGAAGCACCTGTTCAGTGTTACTTGGGGTTAGTGGGCATTGGGTCAACAAGGATTCATATTGAGGTTAGTTTGGAAGGTCTATTTCTATGGCCATTATTCTTAAATGAGGGCAATTCCTCCTTCTAAACATGGATGCCGATTTTAAGCATTATTTTGCGAGCCTGTGGAAGCCAGTCATGAATGACAAGAACAGCAGAGTCCACAAGTTGCTAAATTTGTCAAGAGCTGCAAGTGTAGCTATGATGTATTTGTTGGTGCTTCAAACCTATCATCACAGTTGCAGAAACTGTAACTGTTTACATAAGTGATACTGGAGCTTAACAATGACTGTGTGGCATTTACTTCCACACCCAGACTGACCTTTTATTCCATTGGCATTTGCCCAGTGGGCAGGAGCCACCGGAGGCTGGGTTTGAAAGCCAAGGGCTACTGCTGACTCTTCTGTCACTTTCCACAGCTCCCCCATGTCAGTTTCAGCAGGCAGAGCTTCGAGAGATGAGCGGGAGGAAGAGGAGGGATAAGGAGGTGAGAGAGATAGAAGACAGAAAGGAAAAACAGAGAACGGATGGATGGGGAGAAGAAGAGTGAGGAAAGAAAGGAGCATGGCTGGTTTGAGCATTTTTTGCCTGGGCTACTAATGGTTTCCAGTCTGGCCCTGTTTCCTTCCACTTGCACTCATTAGCTGCAGACAAGGGCGTGGGGGCTTGCATGGAGCTAGCAGATTGTTAGAGAGTGTTGCTTAACAGTTCTTCATAGGGCTGTGCAAAAGCAACCACTACTCAAAAACAATAAAAGTAGCATTCACCAATAAGTCAAAGTGAACCAATGTTTAAATGTTTCAGGGTTTAACTTAGAGGTTAAGGAGACACAATTATGTCAAGTTAACATCACTTAAATAACATTTAGTTGTAATCAGAAATCTCATCCAACATAAATGTGTCCATTCTGTGGAGATTCCAAAGCTACCCCTCTTGGGAAGAGAAGTGTGAGTCATAGGGATTAGCAATAAACAGATTGTTAACCAGGTTAAGTCAGATGCTCCTGTCAAAATAAGATCAATGGTGAATAATCATCAGTTCATTCTGGGTGATTCAAGTCCTGTTAATTTGTTGGGCAGAAATATGCTTTGCAAGATGAGCTGTAGGCTTTCCTGTCCATTGGGTGATGCCATAATTGAAACCCAAGATGAAGACTGGGGGCCTCATTTGTGGGGATTTGGCAGAGAGCAGCGCAGCTAGTTAACTTACTGCACTGGCCTGTGTTAAAGTGAAAGGGCCGGGATTTATCGTTTTTGTCTAATACAGTGCATTCCTGTCCTTTGCCCCAGCGCTGGAGCCATTTTGGCAACCTAGTGCCAATGCAGGCACCGTTGCACCATGGTGCAAGGGTACCTGAGTTGTCGGCAGGATTGTTTTGTGCAGGAAGGGGCACCCTCCTGCACATGGAAAAAGGAAAAAATAAGGAGTTGTAAAGTATTTCTCCCCATTGTGCCTCACCTAGGAAGGCGTTAGGTTTAGCGCATCCCCTGGCTTACATGGTTTTGTAAATCTGGGGAAACGTCAAAATCCATGGGTGTTGCGTGGGAGCACCCACCGCAACGTGCATGGAAAGCCTGGCTAACGCGGTGATTTGAACTCCTAATGTATGAGGTTGAAAGCGGACCGTAGGTCCACAACGACTACATATAAACAGTCTCCCCCAGGGTGATGTATTTCCAGTATATTAATTGAAGGTGAAACACCTAATCAATGCTGCCATTATCGATTTTTTGGAGCCAGCTTGCAAGGGAGTCAACAGGCCCACATCTTCCATCCACTCATGCAGTATATCCAACACAATTTGACTAAAAGGTTTCTGGGAACTGCTGATCAGGCTGTAAGCCTATAGTTGAAGGGAAGCAACCTTGTCCCTTTTTTGAAAATGAGAATTATCTCAGCCCCAACTCATGAAGGAGGCATACTAGTCGATGGGGTAAAAGAAGATCTTTACGGGTGAGGTTACTCTGTGAAGGTTCAAAACTCCCAGAAAAGATTTGTGGGTATTCACAAAGTGTTTTCTGCCCCATTCTCATGCGTTAAAAGATCAGAGATTTACTCCTATCAAGAGCAGGCAAAGGGGTTCACTGAAGGGTGGGTATTAAGAGAATATATGCTAAAAATTGGCAGATGTGGAGTCCCAAATCTTATTGATTTCCGTCTCATTTAGAGTGCAGAGTAAAATAGACTTGCCAAAGATAGAGATGTCAACAGCTCTGCAATTTGGAACTCCCTTACATTTTGGATCCTGAGCCAAGAGGACTGGAATCGCCTTATGTATCTCCATCACCATTCCCTTCGGCAACCTTTTTGTCCAGGTCTACCATGTAATACATGGTGGTCCATAGCAGATGACATTCAGAAGTGTCACTGATGAGCATAGGAAAAACTCCCAGCTATGTAGGATTAGCTATGTTATTGCTGAAGACAGACTGATGCTTTGGGATCTGTCTTCAAAAATTACATAAGTGAAGAGTCATCCGCCATGCTAGAAGGGAATAGCAAACTTGCTGTCAGAATTTTTTCTCATTGCAATGGCTTTCACCATAGAGCCACTCCAAGGGAAATATGGCTGCATACACGGTGGACTTTTTAAAATTCACCGGATCTGCCAAGGCTGATGTGGTGAAGGCACTCCCTCTTCCACATCAGCAACACAGCGTATGACCCACCAAACTTAAAATGACCTCGTAATTTTTTTTTCTGATTTGAAAGGGGGGATGATCACCATTAAAATAGCTGATGGTATATGGAAATGATTTTCTCCAGAAGCAAAGATATTTCCTCCAAGGAACAAAAAAAGGAGAAAAGGGGACAGCTCAGCAACTCAGTGAACTGGATACTATTTTGATGAGTTCTAAGAAACCAGTCACATAAATACAGTAAACCAAAAACCTACCACTAAAACTAGACATTAGTGACACCCTTATTTTTGAAAATGTTATTGCTCAGCAGGCTTGATCTAGCAAAATGTTGGTGTCCAATTAACAGGACTACTGGGGATATCCCTGTCATTAGATCAAGTACACTGTGCACGGTCCGGGAGTCAAGACACTGGTTAGGGACTTAACTAGCCTCATGTCTCTGACAGGGTACACCCACAACAATGCACCCTTGACATTCAGAGGGTGTGCATCTCAGAACTGTCTGGTCTATAGTACAAACTTTCAGTATGGTGGTCGCACCTAACTATCGTCAGACATCATATGAACCCATAGACTCTATTCCTGTAGGAACTAGGGGGCATATGAGCAAGGGCCGGCGATAATTACCGCTAAGCGCACTTAGCGCTAGGATAATTATCGCCGGTTATCGTGGAATTTTATCGCTGAGATAGCGTGCTATCAGCAACGCTTATCTCAAAAGTGATAAAATTCCTCGTGCTAGCAGCCAAAAGTGAGATTATCGCTGGAAATCCAGCAATAATCTCACACATTTTGGCGTTATCTTGCTGATAAGGCAGGGCATACTTAGCCTTTATATCCACCTTACATTGGATATAATGGCTAAGTCAGGGTGAAAGCAGGTGTAAGGAAAGTAGCGTTAACTGTGGTTAGCTCTACTTTTCTTATCGCTATGCCTGTTAGCGATTCCCTTGATAATTGGAGAAATGTCGGTTAGCGACATTTCTCCAGTTATTTTGAGACGGAACGCCCACTTTGCATCTCATTAGAGATGCAAAGGTGGGCGTTATGGGAAAGGGAGCTAAAGCAAGGAATCACGCGTTAGCGTGACCTTGCTCATTAAGCGATATAATTATCGCCACTTTTCGTCCAAAAACGGACGGTAAAGCGGCGATAATTTTTTCTCGCCAGCTTGCTGATATGCCCCCAGGTCTTCTGGTCTAGCTTCCAAGGACTCTCCAGTGGGTAGTATCTCTAGATCAATGAAGGCTAGAGAGACACGGGCAAGGCTGTCTCCCGAATCAGGGTGAATGACTATCGCATAACACACAAAGGCAAAAACTCTGGAGTAGGTAAATTTGGGCTACAAAGAATGCTTAAGAGTTCGGGAAAATTGCGAGTTCACTACTGATATTGTCCTAGAAAGTGTCTCTGAAGCTGCTCAACCCGTTGTTGTACTTGAAAATGTTTTTGAGCTGGTCTCCCTCTCAGTTGAAGGGCATGTTATCTGTCCCACTATGGAGCACAGCTTCATCTCTTTGGCAGGTCAAAGCATCAACCATCCTCCCAAGTACAGTGCAGGCCCTTAAATCACAGAGAAGGCAACCACCAACCAGGTGCTGTCTTGGACCATGCAATGGCATATAGACCCCCCTGAGGACCAAATGAATTACCACTTCATGTCTCAGAAGGAGAATATTTATTTTACGTTGAGTGCACTGGCAGGAAGTCAAAGCTAAAAAAAAGTGCCCTCTGTGTTTAAAATATGAAATCTTCCATCAATCACAAAGAAGTGCATTTTTATGCTAAGAAATTCAAAACACACAAGCAGGCAACTGTGATAATAGCATTGCAAAGGCAGCAGTATTTCTTCAATTGTGGGTGCTTAACCATCCACAGATCATGTTGCATCAATGATCAAATCAGATTAGGAGAATATGAAATGCGTGAATGACGCACACCATGAGTGTTCCTATTATTATCTATTCGTCCAAATTCAGCAATATTCTTCCCAGTACTGCAATCCTTCTTGCAAAATTTCTAATATTAGACGGCTGGGCTGATCGAGTGATTTTAAAATAAAGCCTACAATTCAATATAAGAGGAGATGTCCTGACAATCAATCTCACATTTTGCGAGAAGGATTGTATTTTTATGCTGTGTCGTTTTTCTTTCTCAGCTTTAGCAACAGCAGGGAAAGGCCATGCAGGTCAGAACCAGGGATGAGCAAAGGGATTCAATTCTCCTCCGTAGTCTGGTATGGTCAAGGACCCTTGCTGTCATTCAGTTACAGAAGGTTTCCAAATGTGGACAACTATGTTGTAGGAGTGGCTAAACCACGTAGCTTTGGCCTGTCAAACATCTTGCTGACTTTGTACTCCAAGTGGCGTGATTGCTCTGATGTCAGAAAGCAGTATAGTGAGGAGTCCTGTGATCCCTACAGGAGGAAAGCGAGGAAGAGAGGAGATGAAGGAACGAAAGTGGAGCACAGAACACGGGGGTGTGTGTTCCTGGCTACCGGCCCCCAGCTCCCAGCCAGTTGTGGAGATCTTGTGCAGAGCTAGGAGGAGCAGAAGCGGTGCGGTGCGAATGAGTAGGTACCCTCCGGTCTTTCTATGCCTCACATACAACGGGGGAGGGGAGCGAGTCAGAGCTCCGGTGAGCAGAGAGCAACGAGCTTCAACAGCCGGCACCAGGCCCAGTGCTGAGGACTGAGGGCTGTAGGTTGCCGGAGGCAGGGGTTGAGTGGTAGGATCTCATTGACTTTCATTGGCACCCTGATTGTTTCTGGTGGCTTGGGCTAGACCTCATACATTTGCTGATCCCCATCGCTCCGGTTCTTGAGGGAGTGAAACGTGTGAAATTGTGGGTGGTGAGGTGGTGATTTGTACAGAGTTGAGGGTTGAGGAAGACTTCACACTCACTGATATTGATATTGAAGCAATGATAGGGTGCTGGGGAGATCCTCCCAATCTTGTCTCGAACTGGGATCCTTCATTGAGCAGAACTAATAAAAGGAGTTTTCTTCATTTAAGTTCTTTCCCCAGGAGACTCTCCATCCTTCCTTTGTATTGTAGTTCAAGTCATTTCGTTGGGTCCTCCTCAGAGTCAGATCAGGATGTGTTTTTGCCCTGCATGCAGCTAAATATCGGCAACGGAGGGGGTGATGTCTCCTCTGAATATTTATTTTGTATCCAAAAGATCTTATGCTCTATTTTGTCCATATTGGAAAAAACTGTGCTAAGTTCTGATCATGAACTGGAAATGATATGCGCAATTTTGTTTGAAGTGCAGAATGTAAATAAGATTGGCCCCATCTATACCTGCAGCGTATTTTTTTATAGAACCATCTGAGAATCATAGTCATATTCTGTCAGTGCCCTTGGGAGGGTTGAGAGACGCTTGTGTACAAGCTGGCATACCCCTCCATCTGCTGTTTCCCCCAGGACCTGTTTGTGATCTTGAAAAGGAAGTGTTTTGTTGAAATACATTATTTGGGGATCTGGATACATGTCCTTCCCTGAGAAATCCTAAATTGGGGATTTTTCCTATGTTCAAAAAAGGATTTAAAATAGGGCACTGGAGAAGATGGGAAAAGTAGTGGATCTATTTCACAGTCTGGTACGGGACAGGAGGGGGTGCAGCTAATTGCCAGTACCTCCTCTGGCCCGCTTTGCAATATGCTAGGGGCCGGTGGTCTGAAGAATGGGGAGGGAGACAGTCCTACCAGAAATCGAAACGGGAAGAATAAGAAAAAGAAACATAAAGAAACTAGAAGATTCCCCAAATGGAAAAGCTAGAAGGTTGCACTTTCTGAGGGTCATTGACGCGCAGTGTGATGCTAAGAGTGTGAGGGAGGGGAGAGCAGCGAGGCCTCCCCATGCACGGGTGGTACAGGTAAGAGGGTGGGCCGGGGGCAGGTAGGGGGGCAAATTGACACAAAATAAACAAATAAATAAAACTACTTGTCTGGCACTCGCCAACTCGGCGATACGGCGAGCGCAAGGTAAGTGGTTTTATTTATTTGTTTTATTTGTCCTAACTTGTCGTATGTTGACTTTCCCTCCCTGCCCCACCACTTTTACCTGTACCAGCCGTGCCTGGTCCTCCACCTGATGGGAGTGTTTCCAATGTGCTTACTATGCTGCACATGGCTTCAGCGGTCGACGGTGGGGTGCCCTGGAGAGGTGCTGGCTTTGCCACTTTTGCTGCCTCCCACCCCTCAGGGAGTACAAATCCCCTCTCCTAGTGAGTTGGTTGATCCCTCGGAAAGTGAAGGGGAAATTAGATGTGGGGTCCCTTTGCTCCAAACTGAGATTGAGGGCAGGGAGGTTGGTAGTCTGGAGGGGTGGACCCAGGAGCCAAGTGCCCGCCAAGGTGGGCTCAATAAGGGCCTTATGCTGTGTAATATTCTGTGTATGAGAAAATCTGATGCTGGAACTTTTGACGCTCCTGCTTGCATGCTTAATTGTGGGGGAAAAGTCTTCTGTTACAGGGAAAGGGTTCCCTTATGGATTCCTCTGAGTGATACGATAAATAAAACCAGCGAGGTGAAAAATGTTCTGTCTCCTATTTTGGATTTTACTTGATTATTTGATAATGAATCTTTTCTGGTAAATAGAAGTTATATTCTTAGTTCCTTCTCCAAGATTGAGGCTTTAAAGTTGATATTCAGTGAGGGCATGTACAATGTGAAGATTTAGTCACCTCCCACTATTCCAGGGTCACTTTCTACTTTCTGCAAACCTGGTTGTGCAGAATTGTGAGCACTTTCTTAAGCGAGGGATTGATGTTACTCCTGCAATAGAACATCAGGAATCTCCCTCTCTTAAACCTGTAACTCAGTATCTGAATGGCCCAAGGGTTTTGAAGTCAGTGGTGCCTAATGCGGTGGGTCCGATTCTGAATATTTACTTAGGAACCCTAAAGACAATGTGGTTTCATTAGGCCAAAGGGGTTGAACTATTATTATGGTGGCAGGTTCAGTGCCTCATTCTCAGGTCTCTAACATGGAAGATAATTTGGTCCAGTGGAGTTGGGTGGTGGGCGCTTTGAATATTGCCTGCCCGACAGCTAAAAGGAGCAAACCTCTGAGGTAGCTCGGGCAGTTATGTTTGACTTGGAATGTCTGGTTTGGGGAAAAATGAGGAAAAATTGAATTTATAAAAATCTTTGAACCCTTTAATTATGTGCTTACAGGAAACTTGGTCATGTAAAGAGTATGATTGCAGTGGCTATTTTGTATTTTCTAGTTATGCCAAGCTTTCTGAAAGTGGCCATTCTAGTGGAGGGGGGAGGGGGCAATTCTGCCTAAGAATCCTGTTAACTGAAATCACGTGGTTTATAGACACCCATCTAACCTGTGTCTATGCCTGAAGCTGGCATGCCTGGGAGAAAATGGTTGCACATCTTTCTTCCTTTTGGAAAACATATATTCCACCTGGGAAACATTTTGATCACTTGGTGAGTCTATTTTTTTCCTTCGTCTACGATATTGCTATCAGAGAAGATTGTTCCCATGTAATACTCATGGGAAATCTGTATTTCAAAGTATTGAAATTTATGCTATCTCCGACAAAGAGGAAATTTGTTCCATACCTGAGATTTTGTTCCTTCATAAAATAAGAATGGATAAACAAGTGTCCCTGTTTCTTGAGACTCTTAGAATATTGGACTTGATCATATTAAAAGGGAGAGTTTCCACAGATAACGCTGCTCTCTTTACTTTTAATGCCTCTTCTACCCAGATTATGTGGTTGTCACCTATCAAATGTATAGGGTCAGTGATAAATTCTTTGTTCTTACTATCGGTAATGAGCAACCATAGTATAGTGGGTATGACAGTGGCCTTTAATCTCCAGGCATTGGACCCGGGAACGCCTGTTTGTGTATGACTAGTTTTAATAAATCAAAAGGTCAGTCCGTATGAACAATAAAAAATATGGCCGCTGTCTGTCTGATAATTAAAGAAGTCTGTGCTGACCTACTGGGACATGCTACTGGCGATCCCATTGAGTTTTTCGAGTCCCATATGGAAGAGATTTGTAAATTAAGTACAGTTCTATTGGCCCTCAAATGCCCAAAAAGGGCAAATCTTCCTTGAAAATATTAAATCAAGAAATATATTGATTAATATGAAAACAGCACTTACAGTTTTCTGTGGGCCGCCAACAGGAAATTAATCATCTTAAATGAACAAGAAGTCACCGTAAACTCTATGAAAGGAGATGGGATTATGACTGTAAATGGATTGGTTTGGGAGAGGCAGCAAGGGCCAAAGACTGTTGGAAGTACTGGTGTTGATTTCGGAGTACTGTGATTCAAGTCAGAAGCCATTGGCTATCCTGATTCCTGAAAAGGACTGGGTGAATAATATCTCTCAACTGTATGCAAATAATAGACCAATTTCTTCTGTGATGCTTTGTGTTGATGAGGGATCTCTTTCGGTGTATGCTTTATAAGGAATGCCAGAAACTCAGGTGCCCAGCGCCCTGATGAAATAATTCCCATCTCAATAATTAGAAACGAGGCCGTTGCCTGTTGAGGTTTTCTTGCTCTGTTATCCAATCACTGTCATTGAACTGGGAACATTCCCCAGTCCTGGAAGGGGAGTGCTGTAGTCCCATTGTATAAAAAGGGCCATAAAACCTCTCTGGCAAGCTTTAGACAGATTGCTTTGCTGGATGCTTTTGTCAAATTATTTGCTAAGAGCATGCTTTGTCACTTACAACAATGGGCTTATGATTAGAATATTATACCTTCAGAACAAGCCGATTTTAGGAAGAACCATAGTACTTTCGACAATATTGCGGTCCTCCAGAACATTGTAGAAAAATATGTTTTCCTTTGAAGTATGCCAATTTATACGGCATTTAGTAATTTCTCCACAGCGTTTGATAGAGTGGACCATCAAAAGCTGTGGAGGAAGCTTCTTCTCCTGGGTGTTCTGCACCACCTCTTAGGTCTCATCATGGGGCTACATTCGGATACATGGGGGCCTATTATAATCGCAGGCGGATCGCCACCGCCCGACCGGCGGTGGCAATCCGCCCACCAAAACTTCCCGCCCGATGGTGATTTGCCCCCTGCCACATTAACATGGCGGGGGGTATCGCGGCAGATGGAAAAACCATCCGCCGCCAGGCAATCATCACAATTGCCTGCCGGGCGGAAAAGGCCCACAATATGATGGCGGTGCCTTGCAGGCAAAACCATCCATATTAGGATGGGTGCGTGGGGCATGCATTTCCATGGCGGAGACTCCGCCATGGAAAGGCATGCGGAGAATGGCTTTTGGGGCTCGTTGCGGGCCCCCCGGAGGGGTGGGGGGTGGATGTCTGCACTTGGGGGGTACCCATGGTACCCCTCTTCATTGGCATGCACAGGGTGGCAGGCACCGTGCGGTGCCTGTCACGTTGTGGTGCATGCCAATGCACAACATGCACATTTTGCATTGCGGCGGGTGGTGCTGGCAGCACCGCCCTCCGCAATGCATAATATGCAGGATGCGACCGCAAGGGTGGCGGGCGCAGCCTAATTGGCATAGTGGGACCGTCGCACCTCTGGCGGTCGGTCCTGTTTCCCGTTGTCCGCTCGCCATCGTAATGGGGCCCTTGGCGTCAAGTTCTGATGGTAGAATCATAGGGATTATCCTGCAGGGTTTTATGGTTTAAATCTTTTATTAGTTTTAAAGAAACAAGAAAGCGACCCCCAGCTCCCTGTAAACAGTGCAATAAGGACATCAAGTGTCGCAAGTAGGGACATTACAAAAGTAAGATGCTTGGAGCGGGTCTACAAAGAGAAACAAAGGGTGGGGGTAAAGGACATGAAACAATCCCAAAACCCCCACTCTACCACCCCCCCACCCCGTCCACGAACAGGTGAAAAGAAAAGAAAAGAAGAAAAAAAAAGGGAGGAAAGAAGTAGCATGCCCCCGGGGTCAGCGCGCCCGCCTGAGGGTGCGGGAGGTTCTTGCTTGCGGGACTTGTGTGTCAGCAAGACGGAGAAGTCTGAGATAACGAGGGCATGTCAATTCCCTGAATTCAGCCGTGAGTAGTGTTAGGAAAGGGCGCCACAGCTCCGGAAATTCAGACCCTCTGCCCAGAAGAGTGAGGGAGAGCTTTTCCATGCCCAGTACCCGCCAAAGCCTCTGCAGCCATCCGGAATGTGTTGGTGGATGAGTGGAACGCCAGTGCACAAGAATATTCTGTGCTGCTGCCCCCAGTGTGATCGCTATCAACCGGCCCCTTCTAGATTTTAGTGGGTATGTGATAGGGTTGGGTAAGCCCAATAGGACATACGCAGGGAATCGTGGGATTTGTGTTTCAAAGTGGTTGTCCACCTCATCTAGAATGTGAGACCAGTAAGGCTGGATGCGGTCGCAGCTCCATAGAAGGTGTGTGAGTGTGCCCACCTCCCCGCAACCCCTCCAACACAGGACACTTTGTCGTGCGTCAAAATGGTGTAAGCATTCTGGCGTGTAATACCAGTAGGTGGCTACCTTAGTCAGTGTCTCTGTGAGGCCTACGTGGTATGCCAAGTGCCGTGCTCTGCAGTAGATGCCTTCCCATTCTTTGTGGCTAAGGGACCGTCCCAGTTCCCGCTCCCAGAGTAGTCGACCTGCGTTGTAGATGTGAGTGGTGCTCAGTAGCAGCTGCTTATATAGATCAGAAATAAGCTTTTAGTCGGAGGAGTAGGTAATAAGCCATTTTTCATAGGGGTCATTAAGCGGTGGGCACCGGGTTTACTTAGCGGGTGAAGCGCCCAGTGCCTAAGTTGGAGGTACCGCAGACATTCAGGGATGCCAGACTGTGTCTTAAGTAGCGGGAATGAGAGAATCCCATCGAAATCAAAGAGGTGACCAAGAGAACGACAGTCGGAGGAGCGCCATGCAGCGAATGCCTTGGGATCAGTGCCAGGATGGAATTCCGGATTATTAAAGAGGGGCTTCAGCGGGGAGGGGAAGGAAGTCAGTTCATAGGCAATGCTAGTGCCTTCCCAGGTCTCCATGATCGTCTTGTGATATATGAGGCATATAAATGGGCGGTCTATCTTTCTTCCGAAGAAAGGGGATACCTTGTAGGGGCATAGCTGCCACCGCTTGATCCTGAAACAGCCCGTGTTTCTCCGACTCGAGGCGGTACCATTCCACTAGGTAGTGAAGATGTGTAGCGTTAAAATAAAGCTGTAAGTCCGGAATCCCGACCCCCTCCCCCCCCCCCGTTCCGGCGGGAGAACCGCGATCGCATGCTTAAACCGAGGCTTCCGGCCCTGCCAGATGAAATTCGCAAGTTCAGCCTGTGTCTGTTCAATCCAACCCAAGGGGGGCCGAAGGGGAAAGGTCTGGAAGAGGTACAGGATTTGGGGGAGAATGGTCATTTTAATGGCCGCTATTCTGCCTAGCCACGATAAAGTGAGATGCTTCCATTTTCCCAATTCCGAACGGAGGAGTGAGCGAAGGCTAGCATAGTTAACAGCTACGGTGGCCGGGATAGTGGATGCCAGCTGAATTCCCAGGTACGGGATCGAGGAGGTGGACCACTGGAGACTATGTTCCTCCTGTAAATGGGCCAAGGTGTCGGCGGAAAGGGATATATCCAGTGCGAGTGATTTATCAATGTTGACCTTAAAGCAGGACGCCTGCGCGAAGCTGTACAGTTCTACAAAAAGAGCGCGCATTGCCGGGATCGGGTTAGAAAGGAAGAGCAAAACATCATCAGCGTAGAGGCTGATGGTATGAGTGTGGCCTCCAAAACGTATTCCTGTAAAAAGGGGGTTACTGCGAACACCCAATGCCAGGGGTTCCATGTAGATCGCAAATAGAAGGGGTGAAAGGGGGCACCCCTGCCTAGTGCCTCTGCCTATGGGGAAACGCGAGGATGTCTGACCATTTACCCGAACAGTTGCCTTGGGCAGATGGTAACAGTTCCTGCAGGGTTTTAAAACACAATGGGCTCAAGCAGTGTTGATTGTTGGCTCCTCTCTTGTTCTTTTTATATATCTTTGATCTCCCAGGTGTTTTAAATCAAGTGAGGGGGATGCCCCCAGAATTGGCACAATGTCTATTGGTCCTATATGATGATGTGGCCATTTTTGATTTAATGCCTATTGGTGTGCAACACCATTTGGAAACTCTGGCTAAATATGCCAAAACCCACTTCCTGAGGATCAACATTGCTAAAAGCAAGGTTTTGAATTTTTGCAGCAATGAGTCAAGATTATAGAGGAGTTTCCAATGGCCGTTGGGTATTGAAAAATCTGAAATAGTGGACTCTTATTTATACCTTGGAAAAGTTTTTTCCAAACATGGGTGTGATGTAGAACACATAAAACTATGTGTAAGCAGGTTTGTTTCTCAGGCGAGTGCATTGCATAGTTTCTATTGAATCTGTGGGAGATGCCACTTTGGGCATGGTCTCTCAGTATTTAGGGTTAAAATCCCTCTTTCCCTGTCCTATGCTGCTGATTTGCTGGATATGAGGTATTGGCTTTCCAGTGAAAGGGCTAAAGGTCGAACTTTGTGACAAATTTGCAATTTACATTTGCATTTGCTGGCTGCCCCCATGTTATGCGCCTAGAATTTGGTTTAGTTTCCTCGTATATCTCCTCCTTGGCAGTGGTATTGAGGTGGGGCAACTCGCTCCTTAGAGGTGACAACGGAACACTTAGGGCAGCCTTGAGGGATGAAATCTACTTTATGCTGAAAGAACGGTCAGCTTTCTTCATATCCTTTGAGCAAGCAAATGAAGTATTTGGGCTTAGCTTGAATACCGTCTCCTTTATGTCAAAGTTTGCATTAAAGATGTGCATAAAGAGCTCTGTGCCCGCCATTAGCTTGGCTGGAGATATTGCTTTAAGTCAGTCCAACTGCGTAATGAGGTGGTCTGCAGGAATAAACTGCAGCCCTATTTACCTTGGAATTGACCTTATGGTATCAGAAGGCTGATCCTTTTGTTAATACTGCACCTGCTGCTCTTACGAGAAATTACGGTTATTTGGGACAAAATACCCAAAAAGGATAGAATCTGTGAGCTGTGTCACCAACAAATCCAAGATATCAATCATGATTTGTTTGTGTGTCCGGTGCTGCAAAAGGCCAGGCAATATTTTTTAAGACTGCTGTTCATTAAGTTTAACTTTCACACTGCCTTGGCGTCTCGTCTACTCATTTTGTCCCCACCAAATGAAATGGTTTGCAATAGGATCTATCAATTTTTAAACATTTCTGGAAATTAATTAGGAGTTTTATTGTTACTCATTGTCCTGTGATGTTTTTAACTTTCAAATAGGCTCATGTGCTGTAAAATTTCCAAGACTATCTCAATTCTTTTTGCATTTTGTATACTGTATTTTGCACTCTGCTGTTTTATAAGATTGTTTTATGTTTTTCCAATATTTTACACAATATTTTTAGTAGTTAGTATTAAGCAGGCTGCATCTTATTGAAGGAAAGTTATTTATGTATTTGTATAATGAAGGAATTGTCAGTCAGTCAGTCAAATAACTTTATTCGATTGTTAAGAATCATAAACGTTTGCATACATACATAAAATAGTTCTTAAGAAACCTATACAAAAAGACTGGCACAAAGTACATGAATAAGCTTTACAATTTTAGACTCAACACATATGTCATCCTCCAACATCGCTCTAACTCCCCCTGCATTAATGCCATATTTAATAACATTAATTCATCATATCAGTGTTCCACACATAAGTACTAAATAAATAATGCTATAAAATCATTTAAAAACTTAATTTCATATTACAGTTCATAACGTTTCCTAATTGACAAAGCAGTTTGAGTGAAGTTAAGCACAGCAATACAAATAGCAGCAGTGGATAAAGATCGTAAAAAATTAAATCCCTCCTGATAGGAACAGGGTCTAATATCACGCAAGACAGGTTTAATAAACCGTGCCCTTGGATCTTTGTAGAGTTTGCAGAACAACTCAAAGTGAATCGTGCTTTGTTGGGCTAAATTATTGCATGGACAGGGAGTTAGTCTCTCACACCAACTCACCTGTTTAGGGAAAGCCACAAGAAAGTGCAATGTGCTGAGTCAAAATCTAGTCATGAGGAAACGTGAATGTACTAGAATAGAAAAAGACAAATAAAATTGCAGGTGGTTTGGGTGCCCATCTACGCAGTTGCATGTTTCACAATCCCGATTAGACATACTTAATTCGGCATATTAAGCATTTTTTATCATCAATTTCATATTAGGTTGAATACAATCGGGATTATCATAATTATGCCCTAGCCCAATCTTATAAAAAAAAATCTTTGACATATCGGAGCCAGGGAATAGCAAGGGCCCTTTCAAGGGTCATACAATCTCTAAGAACACTCCTTGAGAATGATAAGTCCTCTGAGGTCCACACTTTTCCCCAAAGGATCAAGGGAGCAATATTTATTCTATCTCTTACAAAATCCAACCCCACTTCCGAGTGGCTAAAGGCAGTGGGAGAGCTAACAGGGATCCTTAATAATGTTTTTAAAAATGTATTTTCCAGAATTTGTAGCTGGTTGCGTTTGTGGGGTCCCCATACTCCGGCCCCAAAGGTAGCTACTGATAAACATTTAGATTTGTATAGGGTTATCATTTCCGCTACTGGCTTATGTCCTAACTTACAAGCAAAGCGGAACAGCCCCTCCAATGTTCTGCTAGTGTGTTGGACTCTGGCCACAATCAGTTGCTCACAATTTAATTTGTTATTAAAAACCTTCCCTAGGTAAGTGAAATTGGGCACCTTATCTATAATCTTTTCCTTCACCACAAATTTCCTTGTTTTTGTTTGTTTGGGACCGCACACCATAATAAAAGATTTACTAAAATTTACTTTCAGGTCCAATGCCAACATAAAATCTGTAAAAGCATTCAAAGCTTTTTGAAGGCTGTTGGCTGTCAAAGCCATCAAAAGAGTGTCATCTGCGTATGACAGCAGGGGTACTAATTTGCCTCCTATGCTGGGAAAGTCTAGTTGTTGCTCTAAGAGAAAAGCCTCCAGGCCATTTGTATAGAAAAAGAATAAAAAAGGGGCCAGGATACACCCTTGGCGACCCCCTCTGTAGAAACAATTGACCTAGTCTTCTCTCCCTCAGGGCCATAACGGATGGAAACAGTAGTAGAGGCATGCAACCTGCACAACAGAGTTATAAGGGGCTCCTCGCAAACCATTTTTTCCATTAGTTTCCATAACTTCCCCCTGTTTACTGTATCAAATGCGCAGGATATGTCCATGAAGGCAAGGTGGATTGACCCCCTTGCCTTCATGTACTTACCCATGATCAGGGACAGGTTGAGACACTGTTCGTTTGTTCCCATACCCCTTCTGAAGCCATATTGTGTATTGGATATGAGTCCAGAGGCATTAGCCCAAGATTCCAGGCGTGCAAGAATTACCCTCCCCAGGACTTTACACGTGACATCAATTAAGGAGATGGGCCTGTAGCATGCAGGATCGTTTCTATTACTTTTTTTATGGATCGGCACCACTACAGCCTCTTTCCATGATGAAGGAATACGACCCACTATTACAGCTTTGAAAACATTAACCAACAACGGAGCCCATAATTTGTGATTGCTTTTAAATAAATCCAGGAGCACCCCGTCCGGGCCTGGTGCTTTTGAGGAAATACCCTTTATTAGAGCATCTGACTTCAACCTCACTAGCAGTCAGGGAGGAACTAAGATGGTATGCTGTATCTAAATTAATTACTAATCCTTCCCTTTGTTCATGAGGTGAGACGCAGTTTGGGTTAAAGATTTTTGTAAAATGAAGTTCTCAGGCTTCCCCCAGTATTGTTGATTCAAGCTCTTAACCTCTTTGTGAAAAGGGGGCGATTAATAACCTCCCAAAATCTTTTAGAATCCTTGAGATTGCTAACTCTTTCAAGATCTTCCCAGGCTAGTCTTCTCAGTTCATCCTTTCTCTGCTGTTACACGTTTGTAGGTTTGCCTTGCTCTCTTGATTAAAGTTTGATCACGGGGGGTTGCATGCAAGGCATTCTTAAGATCTTTATGCGCCCCGGTACACTCAGCATTAAACCATCTTGTTTCTTGAGGATCCCTCCTTTTCACCAACTTAGTTAAGTCTTTAGCAACGTTTTCACAAATTAATTTGAAATCGTGTATGACCACGTCTGGATGGGAATCATGAGTTAAACACGACATGATTTGACTTAAATTCATTTTAACAATATCCTCCTCAAAGTGGGAAGGATTTATTTTACTCCATTTTAGTCTTACTCCCTGGTTACGATTATTCTTGAGTGGGCGCTTATCGCCCTTGCCCTCCTGTGCCCTTACATACAGGGAGATAGTGAGGGGATTGTGATCACTAGCTGGGATTGGTTCAACCGCAAACCTCTCTACGAGGCAGGCACATTTTCTAGATATTAGCAGAAAATCAATTGTGCTAGTTTTACCTCCACCCTGGTAGGTTGGATATTGTATGGGTGGGGTACTAACCAAGGTATCAACTAGACATAAATCATTAACCACAATGATAGAATGTAATGCCTCACCCTGTACAGTATGTTTAAAATGTGGCAAGGGCTGGTTCTCAGTATCAATGACCCCGCAAACTTCAGTTAAACTATAGTCGCATAATGTATAATTGAAGTCACCTGTCCAAATTATACATAAAGGATGACATTTCCCTGCGACCTTATCAATTTCCTCTTTGAGGGTATTAATGACCTCACAGTTATTTGATTCAAAAATATTATAATACCAGTGTACCAATAGTATTGTAGCCCCAATCAAGTTTGAAATCAAGATGAGCTGGTACTAGGGGGAGACAATTATATTCTCTGTCTTTAGGGACCCATATTTGACAGAATTCAATGTTACCAATCCTCCCTTTGCTCTCCCTGCAATTGAAGGGGTTGCCTGGACATTGAAAGAACAGTATCCATCTATGTCAATATCGTTCATGCTCCAGGTTTCTTGGACACAAGTTATGTCAAATGTCTTGACATATATTAACCATGTCTCATCAGTTAATTTTGAGGAGATACCTGCAATGTTCCAGGAGATAAGTCTAAGGGGGCAGGTGTTAACGTCATACTCCACTTTGGCTTCCCCAATAATATTAGTAATTACTGACACTGGTAAAGGGTGTAAGCTATTAACAGGGTCATGATCATGTGTGTAATTGGAGGTGGTAGCACTATCTGCTAAATCTTGGGCTTTCTCTACATCTTTCACGGAAGTGTCCAATTTCCCTAAATTTCTCAGAGCAGAGGTTTGTCAGTCTATATCTACAAGCCCACTCAATACCTCGAAACGATTTGGATCAAACCAAGCAGGTTGCGGAAGGTGCTCATTTGTCCGTGTGGACCTCTCTACCTCTACAATGTGCCATGGAGATCTTGGCGGTTGATAAAAGAACCCCAGGGGTAAAAGGGATATTCCCCTTGTATCTACAGACCAGTTGTCCATTCTGTCAAATATTATCTTAACCAGACCTGGAGATCTAAATGATAAAACTAAACAGTCTCTAGGGAGGGTCTTAATAGATTTACCCACCCAATCCGATGCACCATTTTAAATTCTAAAAATAGCACGTTGTTACTTATCCCGTCCTAGCATTCAGAAAGTGCAACGATTTATTCTTCAACGTTGACCAGTGCTCTGACTCACCGGGCAGTAATGGGGGAACGTTGGCCAATACCAGGGTGTATGGAGTTGCTTCTGGTGGTAAATTTAGATTGGTGTGGGGGCCACGAGTGCGTCTTTGGTCAGGGATCTGACCTTCTATTGTGCTTGAAAACTGGGATCTCTCACCTTGGGTACGGCTAGACTTATCAATGCAGGCGCTACCTGATGCATGTGTCAAACCTTTTATCAGTTATACAATATCAATGTTGTTTGGCAGAGTGCATGCTACCCTAGGGCATTGTGAGTCTTCTCGATGTTTTGGAGGGGGATCAGGGTGGTACAAACCCCCTCTTTTGACAATGCTCTTAGATGGATCATTAGAGGGAATAACATCTACTCTCTTTTGGGAGTGAACAGGCAGGGATGGGGAGGTACTATTGGTCTCTATCGTTTCAAGATTAATTAATCTTCCATCAATTCCAATTAACTTTTGCAATATTGGTTCTAATAAAGCTGACACCGATAGCTCCAATTTTTTACAAAAGTCTTCCCCCTCTTGAAAAGCTCCCTTAGATGCCATTTCTTTTAAGGTTGGAGCGGGCCCCAGATTGCACTGGTTATCAGCTGGTTTACTCCTTCCCCCCAACGGTTTAGGCAAAAGGTAATTTTGTTTATCAGGGGCCTTCCCTTTCCTTGGCTGGTGGTGCCTGGCTGTTCCCCTGGGTAGATTTTGCTTTCTGACCCCGCGTCACCACATTTGGCACAATAGATTTTACAGAATTGTCAATAACATCGACAATATCAGAAGCATTACAACCATTAGAGACATTAATAACTTCTAAATCCGAGACTGTTGCATGTAGCGAGCTGGTATGCAATGAATTCAAATCCGGATTAAATTGTAGCACGGGGACAGTGGGAGCAAGTCGATTGTGAGGGTTTTGGGGTTCCAGGGAAAGTCTACGCTCTGTGAGCACTATTTCATGAATGAGTGCGGACTCAGCCCTAAGTAAGAAAGCGTCCAGGGTCCCCACGACCCCTTGCCCATTTCCACATTTGGGCCTACTCATTTTCAACCCCCTTCGATCTACAAACAATGTCAATGTTAGTGACAATATCAATTATAACAGCGTTTCAGTACCTTACCTAGCCACTACCAAGTTGCTCCAGGACTGTAGATTTCAATAGTGTGGCCCAGCACGGCCTCCTTCGGCCTCTGACAGGCACAGATGCAGCGTCAGAGTGGCGTCGGGCTGCTGGGAAATGATGTCCAGCCGTTCCCCTCACGGTGCGTGGCAAAGACTGCTGGCCGTTCCCCTCACTGCGTGTGGAAAAGACTGCTGGCCGTTCCCCTCATGGCGTGTGGAAAAGACTGCTGGCCGTTCCCCTCACGGCGTGTGTCTGCAGGTAAGAGCAAAGCTTTCAGGTGTCCCGCGCTGCGAGAGGTGGGCAGTGCTTTTATCGCACCTCCGGGCGCAGATGCAGCATCAGAGTGGTGTCGGGGCTGCTGGGAAATTATGTCTAGCTGTTCCCCTCACGGCGCGTGGCAAAGACTGCTGGCCGTTCCCCTCACGGTGTGGGCAAAAGACTGCTGGTCGTTCCCCTCACGGCGTGTGGAAAAGACTGCTGGCCGTTCCCCTCACGGCATGTATCTGCAGGTAAGATCAAAGCTTTCAGGCGTCCCACGCTGCGGGAGGTGGGTGGTGCTTTTATTGCACCTCCGAGCGCAGATGCAGCGTCAGAGTGGCGTCGGGGCTGCTGGGAAATTATGTCCAGCCATTCCCCTCATGGCACGTGGCAAAGACTGCTGGCCGTTTCCCTCACGGCTTGTGGAAAAGACTGCTGGCCGTTCCCCTCACAGCATGTGGAAAAGACTGCTGGTCGTTCCCCTCACGGTGTGTATCTGCAGGTAAGATCAAAGCTTTCAGGCGCACCTCCGGGCGCAGATGCAGCGTCAGAGTGGCGTTGGGCTGCTGGGAAATGATGTCCAGCCGTTCCCCTCACGGCGTGTGGCAAGGACTGCTGGCCGTTCCCCTCACAGCATGTGTCTGCAGGTAAGATCAAAGCTTTCAGGCGTTATAGTCTTTTAATTATGACTATATGTATGATTATTGTACTATCTGCAGCTGTAAATTATGTAGACCTCCGTTGGAGTTCCATGTCATAATAAACTTTGACTTGACTTTGGCCTGATAGGCAAATGTCTTTAAATAAGTCCACAATAAATGTTCAGAGTGGCTAAACCTGCCAGGCCCATTGCTCACCAGAATTCCTGTGCATGGTGTCCAGAGGGTGAGAAATATTTCAACAGAAAATCCCAATGAAAGCCACTGCAGCACCGCTCCATGCAGTTGGGAAGGGGAAAGTGGAGTTGTGAAAAAAGGCGGATTTGGAAGCAAGGGGCTCTGCTCATCATTGCAGATGGGTGACAGCATTAACTACTTGCTTTATGAAGGGGGGGTGGGCCAGTAGAGACCAATTAGGGCTTGCACTCTGCTTTCCTGGGTACATGAACAGTAGACAAAGGACCAGCACCCAGTGTTGAAAGTGTACTCACGGTGATATGTGTCCCTTTTCAACATGAGGGAAGGTTTTCTGCTGTAGCAAAGGGAAAACAGAATTGCCCATTTTATATTTTTTTTAAACCCTACAAACTTTGCAATTTAAAAGAAAATGAAAAAGTGTTAGTCCAGTGACTTTGGTAATTTACATACCCTCAGTCAGAATTAGCCAAAGCAGTTTGGTTGACTCCAACTAGAAAGCTTGAGCCATAGTTTTGCTGGTTTCTATGTGGCAGCCAGTACAGCACAACAAAGAGGTAATTGTGAGTTTCAGTGAGCAGGAGGAAATCAATTTTCTGTAAGGAAAGTATATTGATTCTCCTTCAACCCATTAGACACTTCAGTTTCAGACACGGCTATCAGGCATCCTGCATACTGTCCCTATTCCCATTATAAGAAAGACAGACAGTCACACTGGCACACACTCACAGACACACACGCACACACGCACTTCCACACTACGCACCACACATTTAAACTTGGTAATAAGTCCAGATATATAGGACAGCTTAGGGCCTGTTACCGGCCTTATTACCATGGTTAGAGGTAAAAAAGGCCTGTACACTTGAATTAAGAATAGATGCCATCATCCTACCTCCCATAGCCTCATATGAAAGGGCAGCAGCTACCCTTTGCTATTGGGGTGCACTTGGAGTGTATATCATTTCAGTGGAGCTTAAAACAGGCTGTCAAACACTTCTCTTAAACTGTGGAAAACCTCACATGGATTAAAAGATTAATAAATCTACTGAGGTAAAGGGAATGTCCCATTTCTTTTTGACTAAAGTGTAGGTGTGAGTGCTTTACTGTAATTAAATTTCAGTGAAAAAAGCTTAAAGACAGTGAACTTTTTCCACATTTCCCTGGCTTCTCAATGGAGAGAAAATATTCATTTTGAACATTTTCTATCTGTTTATGTCCTTTCATATGTGTGGTAGTTCCTTGAGCCAGCACTAATAAGGGTTTTGAACTACCCTGCTATGCTAAGTACTGTGCTGGCCGGTTGGCAGTTCGAAGCCTCTGTCTCGACAATAGGCCCATTTGAGGGGATGAAACATCTCCTGGGAAGAAGAAGGGGAGGGGAGGAATGTGTGAATGGTGATCAGTTGACACTCATCGACAAGCCTGGACATTTCTTTCTCACATGGACAAAATGAGAGCAGGCAGATCTCTGGCATCAGCCCCGCCCAAGTTTCTCTTTGAAGTATTGGAGGTAAAATCAGGTTTGCAGAGTCAATTACAAGCATAGTTACACTAAGGGAAGATGTCTTGCAGACCACGTCTTGATTCTGCCATCTTTAAAAATCCCAGAATACAAGATTGGGGCCTGGCAAGACTGAAGCTGTGCCCAGTGGAGTTGTGATGTGGCATTTCTGGATTGGATACTGACTCTACCATTCTAGAACTCTCCACTTCCACATTTAATCACTAGCAAAGGGACAGAGACATTGAGAAAATTACTGAAGAAGAAGGATGGGCCAGCTTACTGACTGACTCATATCTAGAATAAAGGGACACATCCTGGACTTGTACTTTTTGGACTCTGCTAGACTATGTCTCCACAGGCAGTAGCGCTGGCTGTCCACATCTCTCCATGTGATAGTTGAGAATCTTGAAGGAGAATGATTCTGTTGTAAAGACGAATGATACATAGGCCAAGTGATGTAGAACAGGATCACAGTTTTATTCATAAGATCACTTCTTGGTTACAGCTTACAAGATGTTAGACAGATCCTTTAAAGTGCCCCACCAGGAGCAGCCTCCTCGCTGCTCAGCCCTTCCACACCAACTGATTCTCCCTTCCAATACAAACACACTCAACATTCTATATCATAGGCTGAGCAGCAAGGCAGAGAACTTCTGTAGGGAGAGTGCATTGAGTAATTAGTACATTACAACACATCTCCCCCCTTATAGTGATCGAAAACATTCAAATTGTGTGAAGGTGATAAAACACACATCTCAGCAAAGGAGGATGCATTAACAACAAAATAATTATACATCACCCCCCTGCTATAATGATCATAAACGATCAAATGCATGAAGATTGTAAAACACACAAATGACAGTAAAGGAGGATGCATAAAACAACAAAATTACTATACACATCTTCCCCTTATAATGATCATAAAGAACAAAGAATGCAAGTTAAAGAAATACATTCTTAAAAACTTAAAAACAGTGGATACTATCACCATAACTCACACCCCAAACTGCAGGTACAATACCGTCACACCACACAGAGTACCCACTGCGCAACAAACTAGAGAACAAAACTGCGGCAGAGTAGGGATCTACAACCCTCAACTGCACATACAAATGACAGGACAGATCTACCTCAAAGAAGAGGAATAAGACTCTACCCATACTAAAACAGGGTAATTATAACACTAAACACTCTTGAAACTTAATATGGGTATCCTTAAATGCAACGTGCACAGCCAAAATGCACAGTCCAAACACCACCCAGGAGGCAACAACCACATACTGGGTATCACCAAAACCATGAAGTCAAAGAAGCTCCACGAGAGGTAGACTTCCCACATGTGCATCCGCAACACACAGTCCAAGCACCTCACATGAGGCAACAACCATAAACAGGGTATCACTAAAACCAGTAAAACAGAGAAGCTTCGTAAGAAGAAGTCTTCTCACGTGCGCATCCGTAACGCACAGTCCAAGTACATACTCAAAAGGCAACCCTCCAAAACCAGCCTCATACTAAAAGAAAGCATTTTGCAAGTTGAGATATACAACACCATAAAGCATCATATAAAGAAATACTGAAAAACTAAGCACCCCATACAAAACATTTACATTTAAAACCAAACCCTTCTGCTTGGGGATGCACAGCGTGAACTTGGTGAACAGAAAAATAGTCAAAAGGAATCAAACACATTCACCAGAAGAGTTACAGTAATTTTAGAGAAACAGTTATTTCTCCAAAAACCACAATAAACACACAAACCAAGGGGAAAAACAAAAGAAATCAAGATCACAGTGGCACAATCGTACTGCATTGTCCCCAGACTCCATCTGGTTTTGTTCATACTTTATTCCGGAAGACAAAACAACAACAAAAAAACGTGGTTGGCAAAACGTGCAAGACGTGGTTGGCAACGCGAGTGAAATGCATGCTTGAAACAGCTAGATCATAAAATGGTGGCACGCTGATTGACGTAGGCCCTGGATGGCTCCCAGCACATGAAAGCTCAGAAAGCGTCCCCACGCAGTCACAGGCTGTTTGGACTACGATGCCATTAGATAAGAATCCATCGAAGGCATCACAGCAGAGCTCGAGGGACAGCAGGTAGGATTGTGTGTAAAGAATCACACGCAGCATATTTTCTTTTTTTTTTTAAATTGCAGAAGATCAGTTAAACTGTCAATAGCCTAAGTTTGTTCAGATTTCAGCTAAAAAAAAAAATCGATGTCTCTAACAGCCCCTTTAGTAGTATACTGTATACTTAGCGGTGAAGTGCAAATGACGAAAGTTAGCCAGTGCAAACAGAATTGTGCACAAGATCAAACAAGTCACAAAATGAAATATCCTTGTGTGAGCTCACTTCCAAAGTTAAACTTGATACAATCCAAGACAGGTGGCACACAATACCATGACACTTCTCTTGTGTGCTAAAGATCCTCCCAGCAAAGTGAAACAGCAAACAAATCCATACAACATGGGTGGGAAAGAGACACGTAGATGAACACGGGGAATTCAGTGTGCCTCCATTAAAATTGTTACTGCTTGCACACAAAGTACTTTCCTGAGAACAGACACACGAGGTGCTCGCAGGAATGAAATGCTGCCCACACTGTAGGAAGAACACACTAGTCCAGTCCCACAGTAGATACAGACAAAACTTGCTGTCAGGCCAAGACACTTCTTGGGCAGGTTAAAGGTCCAAAGAAGGCAGGGAAATCATAGCAGGATGTGAAAACCTGCTGTGCCTCTGTGAAACTAGTTGCTGGAGAGACAGTTCAAGGGGCAGAAGTCCTTCAAGTGACAGCAAGTCACTCAGGCCAATACAGGGACAATGTAGTAGGAACTGGCACCTTGAGTTGTGGGCGACCGATGATAGGGTCACTGGTGGGGCTTGGGTGGGGGTGCCAGTTTTCTTCACTCATAAAATACATTTTCATACCTTAGAGTCCTTAAAGTCTTTAGTTCCTTTGGTCTTGCTTACTCCACGCGTAAGGTTCTTCCAGATTGTCGCCAGTGTTGTAAAGACGAATGATACGTAGGCCAAGTGATGTAGAACAGGATCACAGCTTTATTCATAAGATCACTTCTTGGTTACAGCTTACAAGATGTTCGACAGATCCTTTAAAGTGCCCCACCAGGAGCAGCCTCCTCGCTGCTCAGCCCTTCCACACCAACTGATTCTCCCTTCCAATACAAACACACTCAACATTCTATATGACCTCATCATAGGCTGAGCAGCAAGGCAGAGAACTTCTGTTGGGAGAGCGCATTGAGTAATTAGTACATTACAACAGATTCATAGGATTTTTGAAGGATGACCTGTGAGATAAACAGCTCCCTAACCCAATATAGGTGCATGGCTCACCCATCCTCCCCCACCTTCCCCGGTATTTACGAATGAAGCACAGGCAGAAGAGAAGCAGGGAGGGAGGAGCTGTGTCACCTCTAGCGCCTTGGGCAGTGTGCCAGAGAGGCAGGGATCTGCCTCAATGCTCGGGCTGTGGCTCCAGCGCGGTAGATGGAGTGAATATCTAACAAAGGGATTGGGCACCCTTAGGTAAACGGAAATGCTTAGGGAGACACATTTGGAAAATAAAGGAGAAAAAGAAAGTAGGCAAGCCGGAGAGGGAAAAGAAAAGTTGAACGGCCACAGCCAGCTTTATAGAACCATAAAAGGCCTTGTTTGGTCTCCTGAAATTTGCATATTGACTGCACGGTGTTCCATCAGGGCTAGGTTTCTCTAGAAGGAGCAGTGTTGAGTGTGAGGACAACCCAGGCAAGTGGTGAACTTCCAGAAATACCCAAGAGGCCCAAATAAGTCGACATTTTGGTACCCTAAGTTTCCCAGGTACAGGAATCCGTGACCCCAGGAGTTGCTTCAGATAGAATTGAGCACTCCTGTAGTTGAAACTTTTGTTCGGAAGGCCTGTGGTGCATGGATCTTTGCTGTGGGATTTTTTGTGATTGTCACTATCAAAGTAAAATGATCTTTGTTTTACTATGGTCAGACTGTCACAGTCACAACAAAAGTTAAATCGGAAATGTTTCAATATGATTGACAGCCTTACTTTCTTTTTTTGTATTACAGGAAGACACTTTGCCAAACACAGTACTCTTGTTTTTATAGTAATGCATTGTCCATGTTTAGGTTAGGCCCAAAGAGGATAGGAGGTGACTGTGTTTCTATGGTTTAATGTCTGATTTTGTTCAACTGTTAGCGGTGCAGCCAGTATGAAGGTTTGATTGTACATTTAGGGGCTTACTTGACATGTGTGGCATTTCGTTGTTGTGCTCCCCTGCAGGTTGTGGGGCATTTTAAAGGGTGTCCCCATTGGCATTTTCACCACCCTGTATATACATGTGTGTTCATTTGTGAGCAGTATTTCGTTTTGTGTGAAAATAAGCCCTTTTTTAAATTTTTTATTTTGACATAAAAGCAATGACTGGCCACATATGTATTAAATGTTGTTTGTTGTGTGGCTGAGTTCTGAGGGGCATATTATCAAGAAACGGCGTTACAATTATCGCTGCTTTAGCGGCAGAAAACTGCCGCTAAAGCGGCGATAATGGGCTTGTTAATATGCCCTTGAGAATTCCAATATAAGCCCATGTTCTGGTGTCAACATGGGCTTCTATTGGAATTCTCTGCGGCATATTATCAAGCCCATTATCGCCGCTTTAGCGGCAGTTTTCTGCCGCTAAAGCGGCGATAATTGTAACGCCGTGCTTGATAATATGCCCGAGTCTCTAGCCCAAAGCACCTGCCTTGGGTAAGGCTCGCTGCTCTCTCTCATTACTCTGAGAGTCAAGTGCTAAAAGGCATATATAGGGGCATATTATCAAGGTCCGGCGTTAAAATTATTGCAGCTTTATCAGCAGAAAACTTCCGCTAAAGCGGCGATAATGGGCTTGATAATATGCCGATGTGAATTCCCATAGAAGCCCATGTTCTGGTGTCAACATGGGCTTCTATGGGAATTCTGCCAATAAAGCGGCGATAATTTTAACGCCGGACCTTGATAATATGCCCCTTGGTTTGAAGTGTTGATGTCTGCAGTATGAGGCCCTCAGGACACCGGAAGCAAAACACACCAGTTCTCAAAAATGTGGCACAGAACCTTCAAAAGTCCAGGGACCTCCAAACGAATTTTCTCGCAAAACACAAAACCAGAAGGATGCTCGTTCAGGAAATTTCTTGCTTTTGATTTATGGCCATAATACATTTTTCTAAACCCAGATGTATTTCATCAAAAACAGAAAAGCTGCACATTTTGCTTGAAGAAGAGGACACTAAAAGGTTCCCTTCACATGAGATGGTGATTTGTATTTGAAACCATTACATAGATAATACGATAGGAAAATAAAATTGTGTTAACATTTTTATAAACAAGAAAGCATACCTCACGCAGAAGCAAAAACATATCAATTGGCATTAAAATTACACAAAAGTATTACTGCGTTGGGGATACCAAACGTACAGTCAACAATACTACTGGCTAGTATCCTTCTCTTTTCTCCTTTCAAGACAACCATAGAATACTAGAGGAAAGGAAAAAGGGAAATCCAAGGAAAAGGAAAAGGGGAATGGGAAGGGAAGGGGAAGTGAAAGAAGTCTGACACTTGTGCCACCACCTGAGCCTGATTAAATGGTCCTGTATTAACGCCAATTCTGTGCCGGATAGTCTTGGGAGACTGCATCATACTACTAGTCTTATCATGGTCTCTTGCTGCTTGAGTACTATCCTGCTGGAAACTCTTTTATGACCTTCTCCACTTCACAATTACTGAATGATATTTTCACTGAATTGGGGTTACTACAGGAACATTTAATCTGGCTCAGGAGCCTCTATCTATACACAGCCTTGAGAAAGACTTGGAACGAAGCACGTGTCGGCTGCCCTTGTCTAATGAATAATGTAGACTCATTCAACCACCATTGTCTGTGCAGAGAGTAAAGCGCCTATAAAAACACTCTTCAATTCTGGAAGAAGAAGATTATTATATCCGAGATACACTTGATATACAGACTGTCTGTGTGTGCTTTGGTTGTTTTTATAAATATTGGCAACTAGGATTCCTGTGTTTTGGCCATGACTCCCCAGGTGATGGGGTCCTTTACCAAAAAAGCACTACCCAACAAAATAATTTTGTGTTCTCATTTACTCTTAGAATGTGCCCCCCAAAAAATATTCTGTGCTTTTGTATACAGGGGCGCAACTAGACCTGAACTTCGGGGGGGGAGCTAACACTCCCAGCCAGGGCTGGCCCTAGCACTGGTCGCACACGGTTCAACAGTCTTTTTTGGTGCCCCACCTCCATTTCCTCTTCCATGAATTCCCTCAGTACCACTCACCAACAATGTACCTCATCTCTGTATAGCCCCTTTCTGACAAACATTTCATTTTTTTATAGCGCTACTCATGGTTTACTCACACTCAGTTATTTAATCTGCATGGTACATGTTCATTGTAGCAGGCACATTAACCCTCTGCCCTGTGTGGGTGGCAGGAGTGCCCATGTGAGTGCACGGTGAGTGAAGTGACAGTATAGGAGTAGGGTAAGTGGAGTGACTGCAGGGTGAGTGAGGTGACCATATGAATTTGGGTGCAGATGTAAGTGCAGAGGGAGACAAATGAATGTGTGGTAAGTGATGGGCTTGTTTGAGTGAGATTTCAGAGTTGCACTGAGGAAGACATGTGAATGAAGTGTCACATGAGTGCAGGGTGAGTCGTGTGCTCGTGTGACTGCAGGGTGAGGTTCAGGGTGAACAACGCAAGTGCATTGTGAGTGTAGAGTGATCACTGTGAGTGCAGGGTGAGTGGGTGAATGGTGTGAGTGCATGGTGATCAGTGTGAGTGCATTGTGATCGCTGTGAGTGCAGGGTGAGCTTGAAAGTGAAGGGCAAGAATGAGGAGGGTGCTGTCCTGGACACTTGAAGTAACTCAGCATGTTATTGAAGGCAGCATAGGGTTTCAGATGTAAGTTAAACTATTGCTATTATGCAGGGCTTTAAGTGGGATGAAAAAACTGGAGTGTCTGTCAAAGAAGGGCATGGCCAATATATTTAAGGGCGTGGCTTAAAACATGTATGCTAAAAATGTGTGCTCCTAAAGAAATTGGGCAACCCAATAAACCCTTGGAGGCTTGGGTAAGAACTAGGTATCAGGTAACAGTGCCTACAAGGGATTTCTTTTAAATACAATCCAACCTGATTTTTAACAAATAAAATATGAAGTTCCAAATCAGTAGCCTCAAATATTTGAATTATTAAAATCAATTGCAAAAAATCACAACAGAGTAAATGTAAAAAACAAAAACACGTGTGTATACTTTTTCTATACAAATTTATGTAAATATATAATTTGAAAGAAGGGTACAAAATGTAGTTCACATAAACAAAAATGACCGTGATCAGTAATCTTTACAATAATCTTGTCTCACGATCACTTTTGTGAAAGCCCATTTCTTGTATTACATAGCACATGGAAATCATCATTAAAATACAATGATTGACTCCTGTATAACAATATGGCTGAAAATGGGTTGCAAATGTCGATGTTTCAGTCTTATCTTGTGTAACATCTAGAAGACCATCTTCCGGACTAAAAGTTCATATGTAGACTGGAGACCCTTGAATTAAAACAGGCAGGGACATATAAATGGATCGTCCAATTGGAAAGCTCAGCGCAATATGGAGTGGATAAACGAATTATCTCCCAGTATTGTAGCCATTGGAGAATTACTTTCAGCAGTCCTAGAGGAGTTATCACCATAAAATTACTGGCGAGCCGACACTCGCATTGTTTATTTTTCTTAGCCCGTTAGTGGTCAGCGTTCAGAATCAAACAGGCCAGCTGTGCTCTGTATAATGTGCCGCCCGACTAGTATTTCACTGCTTTTGTTATTGCCTCCACATAAGTAACATTACACCTACAACAAGCCAGGACTATTGGCTTTGTCAAAGGTTGTTAGTCGCATAAGATAAATATACTACATGCATACATGCAACTATGGCTTCGTTGTAAATAATATTGAAAATGCTTTAGTTCTAGTGCAAGAGGTTGTGGCGAAATGGCTACAACTGCCAACTTTGGACCTGAGGAAACAGTTTTGAGTCTCAGCGTCGGCTCAACAGCCTGTGTTTCTGGGCATATCACTTAATCGTCAGTGCTTACCAAAAAATAAATGAAGATGTTCTTGTTGGTGCTCATGTAAAGCACTTCGAGTTTAGCAGTACAGAACTGTAATAAAATAAAAGTTACATCAAAACAGTGAACTGCTGCAGAATGAAGATTTTCCCATTCCGAGTGTGAGGGTGAAAATGGAGAGCCCGGTAGGGGACCGTCTCGGTGCCTGTTTTTCAGAACTGCCTCAGCACCGGCAGGACCAGGCCCACTTAAAGCCCTGCTATTATGGCATTGATCAGGGATCAAGGGTGGAGGACATAAATAATGTGCTGATCCTGCAACAAACTTCCAGTCTTATGATTAGGGTTGCCAGCTCATTATTTTGAAGTTCCAGACGGTACAAAATGAGTAGTCACCTAAAGTCATATTTTCAGTACTTATTTGTGCATTCTTCGAACAGCAAATATAAATAGAAAGGGCTTTTAATTGTGTTCTAGGGCTGTCTGAATGATCCATGACTGATAATCAAAGGAAACAAAGACAGAGAAGTCACATTACAAATGAAAACATACTTTTTTTTTATTTATAACCCTAATTAGTGTCAAGATGAGGTCTTTGTAGGCTCTTTAAACAACACATGGCTCACATTTTTCTTTTTGCAATCCTACTTTATATTCCTTTTCATGAAATGCATTCTCACACCACAGCAGTAAACGTAAAATACAAATGTAAGGAATAGGCAGAGTGGCTGCCCAGGGGGTACTGGAACTAGAAATTAAAAACTAAGCCTCGGTAACCAGTTTACAAAAGTATGTAAATATGCAAATGGTCTATATGCAAATGGTCTTTAAAGACTGTGAAAAACGGGGGTGTACCGGAGATAAGACTCCAGACACTGCCCAGCCAAGCCCACAGCAGCTCGAGCTGCAGCAGCCCGGGCTGAGACACACTACGGGGGAGAGGGATGTGGGGGGTGCGGAGGGGCAGGGGTGGGGGCGTTGAAGCTCTTTTACCCCTATGGGCATTGTGCGCCTGATTGTATATGTACAGGGTTGTATGGCCTATCTACCATTACTTTCAGGAGAGAAAAATATACACATGGAGAATGCTCGAAAGAGTTAATTGTGAACTAGCACTTTCACTATATGCAAATGTGAAAACCATGGAAATTCGTCTTTCTTCTGTGACTCGAGACCTCGCGCCAAGTATGGAAGCTAGAATTCACTTAATTAGGGTATGGAATTCTCCACTGTCCTTATTTATATTCAGTGAGATGCTGTTTGTTTTAAATTTATGTGCATCTGCTGCACATTAACTGTAGGTTGCTTTTATATAAAAATGTAGATAGCTCTGGGGTGATCACGACTCAATGTGGCTGAAGCATAAACCGTTAAGTAATCATGTAAAGAGGTAAAATAAATCTGGTGTTCCCAGGGAAGAATTTCAGCTCAAAACACTGTCCTCCAAACATCTACTGAATGCAATTAGCCACTGAGGAGTAAGTAGGGATTGTTATCATGCAGGAGAATGTGAGTGGGTGTCCTGATGGGTAAATGAGTTCAGGCAATATCATGGTTGGTTGAGCATGACTAATAGTCAAGTGTGTGTGGCTGCACGTGGAAGTGTCCATGTGCGGATGGAGGAATGTGTTATGTCCGGAAGTTTACAAGCTCATTTTGAGTATTTTGGAAATAGGTACGTATTGACCGCACTTAACCAGTAACAAGCATTTGCAATGCAATCGGTTTCGCCTTTGGGACCTTCTATGAATTTAGATAGGCAGCACATTAGCCTGGGTGCGGAAACATCTACTGTTCTATATGGAGGGAAAGTAAGCACCAAACTGCGTAACACGCCAGGTATGGGAACACATGGAGAGACATATTGCCTTTCAGCAGGAAATGGTATAGTCCAAAGTTCTGTTTCTAACATAAAATCAGGGCCTTCGGTGGTCATATCACTGAAAATACAAGGTTTGAAAAAAATATTTTCTACGGGTGCTTGTGGAAGACAATTTCAATGGACTGGACTATAGAGAATATTAAATTGATTCTGGTATTTTACTGACCTTTGCTGGTAGTTTTCTATCAAGACAGTTAAATAGAGGCAGTTAAAACAGTCCCTAAGCGGAAGCAGACAAGTCCTAGGGCTGATCTCCAGAGCCCACAAAGTACATACACATATAAGTATATACTAAAGTATATAAAAGAGGTCTTGAATGCTCGACCTAAATACTGATTCCGCAGGGTCTGGTGTTTACTGGATATAAAATTACTCACATATTCCAAGTTCCACAGGTCGGAATGAGGCATAACACAAGGGATTGGTACTTTGCCTACTCGTTACCATGTGGATTGCTGGCATATTCCCAAGACAAGAGTCACATTTTGTTTCTGGTGCAATATGTCCGGGTAAACGTCAGTATGTGTTAATTTCATCACAACTCGAAATTTGTTGACATATAGGGATTCCTTCACTACGCAAAATGTGCACCTTAGTGGGGTTGGCAATGTGTATGAGAACAGCACAATGTGAGGAGGCAGATTGACACAAGAGGTCACTGGTTTATGTGTGTGAGTGAAACCGATCAAGGGGTGATAGCACAAAGTGGATCGCTGGCAGGACGACACTTGTGGATGTATTTGCATATAAGTGAAGTGCAGTGATGGCTCCTCCGCTGAGGCGGAGGAGCGTCACTCCACTGCCAGGAGCAGCAAAGAAAGGTAAAAATAAAATGATAATGGAATGTTATTATCATTTTATTTTTTCCTCCTGCTGCAGCAGTGCGTGAGGGGGCGGGCAGAGCGGCAGGGGTGGAGTGGTAGAACACCCCTGTGCGCAATGACTGTTTGGTCGGCCCTCTCGGTCTGCCCAAAACAGTCATGCGCACATCCCTGTTCTCCATGCAGGCTGCATTACAGCTTGCATGGAGAACATGTCCACCCCTCCAGCCCCTGGTTGATCACTGGTTCATGGCACTCAGACCAATCACAACTCTGCATTGCAGCATTGTGATCGGCTTTGGGGTGGGAGCCTGGCTGCCTGCTTCCTGTTCCGACCTGGAGTCAGACACAGGCGAGCAGGAGAGAAGACACGGGACCCGGAGGCGGCGATGGAAGTTTTATTATTTATTTATATTTTTTTAAAGCAGCCCGCGCCCCTCTCCCACACCCACCCTCCCACCCGCGAGCCATGCCGGCCGCCCCTGGTGAAGTGGGAACAGTGGTCGAAGTGGGGGGGATCGTAGGGGCAAAACTTGCACTTACTTTTTACACTTAAGGAAAACAGTCGCTCTACTTTCTGTGAAAAGATAACCCTCCCGGAATGGTTAATTCAGAGAGCTGAAACGCGTCAGTTGCAGTGTATGGCAGGGAGTCTGTTGTGATGTGAAACATAAGGAGGGGCATACAGATAAACAAGCCTTCTTTCCAGGGTGCTTGCTTGCCTGAAAAAAATTTAAATGTGCACAACAGTTAATCTGAAAATGTAAAGGGTGTTTGGAAGCGGTATTGGCTTTTGATCAATGGAATCACTTGATACTTCTTGATGACAGATTTTTTTTGTGGCATTGGAAAGGAGTTGCCAGCTGAGCAGTGAAGTGCGTGCTTTTTAAAGGGCATAACTTAGGCTCCTGCACCACAGGGGCCACATGGGCCTGTGTTAGTCCTTAACTATTCTCCACTGCTCCAACCAGGATTAAGTTCCATGGCTTTCTGGTTACAGACACAGACCTCTGCAATGCATTAACTAACAGAGGTTTCATAAAGGATGATGGTGGAGTTCTCACTGATTAACTTAATTTGCATTTATTTTACATTTATCTTGTGTGTTACTTTTTATTTACATACCTAAAGATGAAAGACGGAATAAAGTTACAAAATATTTTGCTATTTTAGCCTCGCCCTTGACCCCGCCCCCACACTTACTCGCCCTGCCCCCATTGTCCACAGTATCACAGTTCCCTTACTTTGTTTTAAGGCATGTTGACCGCTGAGTGTGAGGCTTTAATTCAAACCTGTGATAATTTGTAGATTTGTTGAAATGTGCTCTTGAGATAGTGATCGATGTTAAAAGAATCAGCAGGAGAGTGCTTGTTAAATGCAGAATTAGTAGTAAGCATAAAAGAGAGAGAGGAGTGTTTGCGCCAGTGCTTGATTTGGAAAAAAAAATAAGTGCCAGGGCCCTCAATAGGAGGCAACTGCAGCTTGCGACACCTAACACCCTTGCTGGCGCTGTCAATGACAGTACCAACATAACTGCTAACCATCACACTGCTTACAAGTGTGACAATTCAGACTATTCCATGCCACCAATGTTATAAGAATGGCTTTGGCAGCTGGTATTAGTCATTTTTATGTTATATTGAATGAATAAACAACTGTTCTTGCCCTGATCTCTAAATGAGATATACAGCGCCACCATGTGGCAGACTGTCAAAAGTCCGGGTGCTGACAGTTAAGTGTGGGTGCCGAGCCCCGGAAACCACTGGCTCAAATTAAGCACTAGTTGTGGGCGTACGTGTCAGAATAAATGTGAGTGCCTGTAAGTGATAATGTCTTATAAAAACAGCATGTACATGCGTGGGTGTAAAATGTTCTCTGTATTTGTGTGTCCGTGTGTATTTGTGTGTGTCGATGTTAACTAACGGTAATAGATACAAGAAAGCAGTCCTAGACATATTTGTCTCAACGTTCATCCAAACTTTTATTTTACCATGCTGCAGTACAAACCTTAGAGTAAATGGTTTTGTCTTCTGCATAACTTGCATCTGGGGATGTTGTCACTTTAGGCGTCAGGCACACATATTTGAAACTGTTTGAAACCAGACTCGGTAAAATTGCAAGCCAATTAACCAAACAGAGAATTAAAGTCACAAAGCTGAAATGTAAATGTTAATTGCTCCTAGGCAGCTTTCAATCAATGTGAGGAAGGCAGGAAACGTTTCTCGAGTTTTAAGACCGACAAAAAATGTTGTCCTATTTTTTTACTGTCAGCAGAGGCGCGCAGATGCGATGAGAATGGAATTTGGGGTCACAATCGCAGGACCTCCGTAAGAGATGAAAGTCTGGACAAAGCACATCTGCATAAATAGCCAGGGCTGAGAATGGAGAATTAAAACATAATCACACCAACGCTCTCCCGAAATCCAAACAAGGATATTTATTGTGTTGCAATGCAAGGCAATATTTTTGTGTGGTGCAATTTTGCCAACTACTTGGTCTCTTAACACTTTGATACAGAGCCTGCCTGCATTTCTTGGTTTGGCCACGTGGCGTGCAGTTCTGGATTACCAAACAGGTCAAGTAGGCACTGGCCTATGGGCCCCACTCTTTTTAGGGGCCCGGCGACAACAGCTCAAACTAATATTGATTTGATCTTGAAAGAAAATTACAATAAAGCTTTCTTAAATTGTTTCCAATTAATTTTTGTTTAGTAACAATAATTCTTAATGTTTAGTTTAGTGTAAAAAAATAGGTTTATTAAAATTGTTGGTAAAATTAAAAATGTGTTATGAGATAATTCACAAGAGGGTTTAATCCGGCACTGGTGGTGTGGGCCCCCTAGGGTGATGCCCCAGGGCATGCACTGGCCCTGTGAGTATTTGTGGAGTGAAATCAATGATGGGTTTTTCAGTGGATGTAGTCCGGAAGTTTGAGGTCAATGTGAGCCTCCACAAGAAACTTGGGGGCATATTATCAAGCACGGTGTTAAATTTATCGCCGCTTTAGCGGCAGGAAACTGCCGCTAAAGCGGCATTAATGGGCTTGATAATATGCCCTGGAGAATTCCAATAGAAGCCCATGTTCACACCAGAACATGGGCTTCTATGGGAATTCACAAGGGCATATTATCAAGCCCATTATGGCCGCTTTAGCGGCAGTTTTCTACCGCTAAAGCGGCGATAATTTTAACGCCGTTTCTTGATAATATGCCCCTTGGTGTGGTCGGCGATGAACAGAAACACTAACAACTGTTCACATGAAACTCATTTCAAAGAGTTTAAGAATGAAACAGCAAAGTTTATGTAGTATGATAGCATAATAAGCATGATCAAAGGTTTCCCATCAAAAAATGTGAATTTATTAAGCTGATGAATCACATTTTTGAAAAAATATTAGAAAGTGTGGAGTGACCACCATGTGAGCAACAACCATAACCAGACAAAAAGGTGACACAATGACTGAAAATACAAGGCATGTTGGTAAGCACAACAACCCTATAATTCAGTCTCATAAGAAAAGTTACATTGTTGCCTATACACATAGTGTCATGAATTGTCATAGGGTTTATTTGCAAAAAGTTTCAAGGACGCTTCAACCCTGCAAAGGATAGAAGGGTCTCTTCTGCACTTAGGATAGCCTGGGGGAATTAATGCCTTGGAGTAAATTCAGAATAAGGAGAGATATATTATAATTTTGTGATAACAGCTAACAAACCACCAGGTGAAAGCACCAACAAGACACAGAATTATATTTATATTCATGGGTAGGATACATGTGAGCCAAATATATGCAGCTAATTAACTACCAATGAGTGAGTCACTGCACAAATGAAAGGCCTCTCTCATTTGGACAGTGATGGTCCATCAAAACCACCATAATTTGGCTTTGCTTTAATTGTGGAGTTTTTGCAGGTTCATTGACTCACCCACGGAGGTCTTGAAGGCTTTGGGATTCTGTTGACGTCGACCTTGCTGAAGTCCCTATATGCGCGAACTTAGAAACTTTTCCTACAAGTTGAAATTCTTTTCAAAAGGGGAAATCGGTGAGTTGAATCCGAGAGGCGATTTGACATTAGTGGCTGCGGCTTCGGTCTGAGACTCTGCTAGTTCTAGGGCCATTTTTGCTGGTTTTAGGTCCGATTTGTGGGTCAGAGGAGTACACTCTAACACCAGCAAAGGTGCTGGACATTGTTGGTACCACATGGGGATTAGCTCCCTCTCCCAGAAGCCACCAGCAGAGTTCAGGGAAAATCAAGTTGGAACAGGTCAGTTGGGCTCTTGGAAAAAGTAGGCTTATTTCAGTTTCCTTCACCCAGTAGCTTAACAGATGAGTCAACTGACCCTTGGTGTCCACTTCTTGGCATAGGCACAAGTGGGAGTAGGTCTAGCCCTTGGGGTTTCTCCCTACAGGCTCAACAGCAGGTGCAGTTCTTCTGTCAGAGGTGTTCTGAAGAAAGTCTGGGGTGCCCCTTTTATACCCATCACCAGCCAGTGGGTGGGGAAAGCCCCTGACCACTCCCTAACCAATCGGGTAAAAGTTCCCAGTGGCGACCCTAACCATTTTTACAGCACTTCCCAGGTGTTTTAATTTAAACTGACCCCCAGTGCCTCCAGTGCCAGTTTCTGCCTAAACCCAACATGGCAGAACCTTTCTTCCCCTGTGCAGAGCTCCTTATGTTCACTCAAAGGTGTGGCAGTGATAATGGGAAAACCCTCTCTTGTGGTCACCTAAAACGGTTCTGGGGGCTCCCTCTCTCCCACTGGGATTGGTACCTGGTTTTCTAGCATTACAATGAAGTGAGCAGGCCTAGGTGTGCGTTACATTTGATGGTGACAGAGTAGGTACCTTTTTAATTGTAATTAAGTTCATGAGTACAGCCCAGACGGTCATCCGGTCAGTGGGAAAAGCATCTCCTCACAACCATGTGTTCTTCTTTCTCTAGGAGCAATACACCTCTCACCACAGGAGAGCCATTAGCAGTCAGGTGAAACTGAACACTGGCAGAATGTCACATTCTGACTAACAAGTAAATCAAATAGGCCAATTAGGTGTCATCCAATTTTGCCATGCTTAAAGGAGAGAGCACAATCATTTTAGTACAAGTTAGCGGTGGTAAAGTGCACAGAGTACTAATGCCAATAAACATGGGTTCATAAAACAGAAGGGGTGAAGGCAAAACGTTTGGGCCAGGTGCAACATAAGCTAATGGTCAAGTCAGATTTTAAAATGCTATTTTTCAAATGCCACTTTTAGAAAGTTGGCATTTTCATGCCTAAGCCCAATGTGCCATTTACACTACGCACGGCCCCGTCCCACACCGCTGTCTGGGCCGGCAACCGGCACTGTCACTTGTATCGTGCTGTCAGCACCGCCAGAAGCACCGCTACACTCCGCACCGCAGCTCTGGTCTCACCGACGCTGCTGGGCGACCGTCACCGAGCTCCTGTCGCACTGCGACTTGAGGGCACCGCACCGCTACACTTCACATTGCAACCGCAGCGGTTGCCAAGACCGGCCCACACCAACGTGATCGGCCGCAACAAAATATTACTGTTTATGAGTCTGCTGACACCACGACTGACGTGGTCAGATGGAAATGTTGGATTCTGTTGTTTTCAGCACCGCGGTAGCACCGGACGGAGCTACCGACTTCCAGGAACTGCAATTTTAAGGTTATTCTTCAAA
Source organism: Triturus cristatus (assembly GCF_964204655.1). NCBI lineage: Eukaryota > Metazoa > Chordata > Amphibia > Caudata > Salamandridae > Triturus > Triturus cristatus. Next base: position 1,007,748,245 of record NC_140593.1, on the reverse strand, counting down.
GTGCATATTTTTAAGTACTGTTTGTCAGATTTGTATTGTTTTGGTCTTGTTTTGAACATATAAAGTATTGGATATTTTTCTAACTGGTGTGGTGTCCTTTTGTAGCGTTTTCACTGTATTACTGTTGGTTATGTGCAAATGCTTTACACACTGCCTCTGAGATAAACCTGACTGCTGATGCCAAGCTACCAAGGGGGTGAGCAGGGGTTGCTTCAGTAGTGTATCCCCCTTATCCTGACTAGAAGGAAGGGTCCCTACTTGGACAAAGGTGCTAGCCATTGCCAACTAGAGACCCCCATTTCTAACAGAGGTTATAGTGTCTTCCGCCACTAAGGAGGTGGTGGCTTGGTTGGCCTGGGAGAGACACCAATGCCTTGTCTGTGTCATGAGTGTGCCAGTCCTGGGTTGTAAGTAAGCACATAGCATTCATTGGCTGATTAGTATGGAACCTTCACTTGCCACACTTACAAACACATCCCTATTGTCACTTCCTGATGGATCTAAAGAAAGTGTGTATCTGCACATGAATGTGGGAGTTTGCTGGCCTTGTGTAGGGTTATTTTATTGTTGACTACCTTGTATAACATATGAGTAATATGGTCAAGGATATTTTGAGATTCCCTCTTGTTTCCTCTTTGGGTCTTTGCATGAGTTAGTCATGAACAATTATGCTTGCTAATTTTTCTAGTAGCAGAATAAAGGAAAATATGTTCTCTATATTTGGGCTGTATCAAAAAGGATATGAAAAATTCTGCAGGTGGGTGCTGCTGGGACCCACTGGCACTTATTGTGGGGACAGGGAGTCAGTATGTCTTTCCCACTGGTGGTGGTAACAGTTTGCTCCCGCTAACCTGCTTGTCCTGGGTGGCTAAGCTGAGGGTCACAGTTCTGAATTTTGCTGCAAGACATGTGTTGTGCAGACCTTGGACAATGGCCTTGGGTCACATCCTGCCCTGCAGCTGGCGCCAGTGCAGCTTAACATTTCTAACTATCTGCCGCCGCCCTCACTGACTGTTGCTCGCCTCCACATTCTGACTGTGCTATGTGGTAAGCCAAGGGGCCTGCCCGGCCCTCCCAGCTATTAATATTAGGAAGTACGGTTGAACTCCACAGTCAGAATTCAAACCATCATCTGCACTTGTTGGCGGCTGATGCTCTAGCCCTCTGCACTCAATCAATGGGATTCAATATCTGTGACCTTTGAGTTCCAATAACCCTTCAAACTAGGTTACTGAGAGACATCTGATCATGTACCCTGTGGTGATTGCACTCATTTATCTCTAGCTGTCTGACTAACCTGCTGAGCAATTTTACCATTACAACTATTGGACCCTAGCATTTTGCTGTGTTTTGAATTTACTTTTGGGTGGTTGTGGAGCAATCTCGTATTTATAAAAAAGGCTGCTGGTGGAAGCTGTAAGAAAGCTAAGCAGGAACATGAATTTGTTCCATGTTTCCTAAGCATCTCCTGTTTGTAAGACATTGGAGCTGCTGCTCCTCTTTTGCAAAAATGAGTAGCTGCAACACATATGTTGCTTGACAGAAGTGCTACAGAAAGACTAGTTCTGTAAAGGGTGCAATGGGAATTGTGACACTACACCAGCTTCTGATAATTAGGGTGACCACCAGCCTCTAGATCATTATGGACATTTATTCCAATTCAGAATTTTTGTGAGACACCTTAATGGATTTTTGGTGTTGTAGTCTTGTTTTGCTACCATCAAACTAATTGGAATAACACATTTGCAATCATTGATTTGTAGCTGTAAAGTTAAGGACTGGAGAAAGTGACCTAAATTACCTGGTATGAGGTTGGTCACCTGGCTGAAAATACACCTGCCAGTCCAAGGTCACCCCTCTAGCTGCCACTCAGTATGCTGGTAGTACTGGGGGACAAAAACATCCCTGAGGGTTCCTTCATGCACTCCAGTTGAGGTGAGTCTGGGGAGTGTGAGAGACTTTTGGGTGAGGTTGACTGTTTTCCTGGCCAACCTAACTACTCCTTGCCACACCATCTTTCCTTTTTTCTCAAGAACTGCCCTGGCAACAGACCAAAACTGTTCTCATGTAGGTGTAACTTTCCAGTCACACTGCATGAGACCAGACTAGGCCATCTGAGAGTCTTCCAGTCAACAAATGCCATTCCACTGTCAGATGAGCTGCCTGACTGCTGAGTCAGTGTCACATGCAGCAGTAAGCCTGACATGCGGAGGTGAGCAGAATCGCTGAAGCAACTCTCCCCTCCCAAGCAGTGGGCCAGGTCACTGTGGCAGGGAGGCTGGCATTCAAACACTCATGCTGTGTGAGGTGTTTTAATAATGGTTCTCTGACAGCAAATCCATTGATCACATCTAAATTGGAGAATGTCTACTGACTTGACCCCGCAGACCACTTCAGAAAAAACAAGAGGAATAGGTGACAAGGGAGTGGGACAAGAACTGCTCCGTTCTGCTAATTTATACAACTTACTCCAATGATTGGTGTGTGTGGGACTCTAAGGCCTTACTTCCAGTGGGAATATAGAGCTGCCCTATGTGGTATCTCTGGAAGGCCAGAAGGACAGTAGCAGAATCAGTGACATGTCAGGCAGAGGTATAGAATTGACTGACTCTGCCCTAGCTCTACCATCCTTTCAGACCCACCCATCCATTTGCCATTTTTTCAGTTTTCCAATAGGCCAATTCGCCTCTGGCTGCTGCAATGCTCCATTTGCTGGTAAGAAGTCATGTATACATTATATACAATAGAGCATCACACTCTGGTATTAGTGTGCAGTTTGAGGTATCCATAAGATTCCCATGTGCTTAAAGGTAATTTAGGGTGCAGTGCAGGCTACGCTGTGGGCCCAAATCCATAAATGATCTATTAATTATATTGGATATGTCTTTGAGGGGTTATCTAGATGGGCAGCACTCACCCCCAAAACATCATTGACAAATAAATTAGAATACATTCACAGTAATATAATCATATTATTTTACAAGTGACAGCAACAAAATGTAATTTAAATTTGTTTTTGTAACTTCATTGAAACAGTCAGTGTAAATGAGAGAATTTACCAGCAAAGAATAAACACCTTTGGGATTTCCAACCAATATGTGCTTTCCAGATTCTGCTTCACACCTGATGTCATCTTGGACATGTTTCTGAGTGGGAACAGGGTCTTAGTTCTGCTATATGCCATTCCTTGGCCAGCCTATGTGAAGATCTTGGTAGTTCTACACTTCCTTGCCACTGGATCCTTTCAGAGGGTGTCCAGTGACATTGTTGAAATTTCGTAGGCAAGCCAGTCCCAAAGCTTGCGTCATGTTGTGAGATGCATATCTAGGAGAGTGCATCTCTACTTACCCATGCCACATTCACTGGCAGAACGGCAATGGCTGCTAGGGATTTTTATCTCATTTCCTTCTTCCCACGTGTGCTAGGTGCAATTAATTGTATTTATGTGGCACTTCAGCCACCTCATCACACTGCACACATCTTCTGCAACAGACATCCCCTTCTGTCCATCATCGTGCAGGCATTGTGTGATGCCAGTAGCTACTACACCTGTGTAGCCCCAGGCAGTACACACACAGCTTCATTTTCCGCAGATCACCTATTGCACGCTGATTGTTAGTGGGCAAATTTGGGAACATGTGGCTTCTGGGTAAATACTCACTCGCCATACAGCACCAATATGCGCATACCTGATCCTAGCTGATACTGCATGCAGCTTGCTATATATAATGTACTATATAGATGAGAGAGGGCCATTTACAATATTTCATTATTTTCCCCTTCAGCTGATGCAGTGTATGTACTATCTCCTCATCACCTCACACGATACAGACGAGTGACCACTGGATCTCAGATTAGGTCCAATAGGGCACACATACATACATGAGACATCACCTTTGGTCTCAGATTTAGATGTCTTGACCATGCAGGGGTGCTGCTGTACTCCCCTGAAGTTGTGTGCAAGATAATAGTACCCTGTTGTGTCTTGCACAACATTGCTATACGGCAAGGCTTATAAATAGCTCTGAATCCTCAACAATATCAAAATCCAGGGACCCAGGGTGGTGTCCCAAACAGAGGGCAGGGTATGCAGGTGCATGACCAGCTGTTTGACACATTTTAGTCTTGAACTACCAGTTGTGTTTCGGCTTTTATGTGGTTTCACATGAACCCCTCTGTCCATAAATTCCATTCTGAGGCTACTCTGGAAGCCTTTCATAATATATGTAGTCACAAGCTGATATCAGGAGTTAAAAGTAAGGCCATGCAAAACATTTGTCAAATGGGATTTTAGTCCATCATGATTACAGATTTAAGGACTCCATTGCCCTTGTGGAGTTCAAGTTTCTCAGGTTTTTTAAATGTTTCCTGGCCCAGTGGACATCTCTAGAATTCTCTGCAACGGCTGTCATGATGGGTCATGTTTATGCATTGAGTAAGTGAGGGATGGGGTTGTGAACAAGACGGAGACTTACAGGTTTGCAACCACATATTTATCCAGCGACTGGAATTAAGAAGTTTCATTTTGGAATAATAGAGTTACAAAACCCAACAAACAGTCCTGCATTCCCATTGTTTTCAGGTGCCATGCTGTGTGGCTCATTTTTACTGGCCCTTACAAACAGATGTTACATGGGGCTGACAGACAGCAATTATTTCATATTGGTCCACTCACTCCATATTGTAGGGCCAGCAAATGCCAAAAACTCAAGCAGGACATTCTGGTGTAATCCATTTCAGCTTAATGTCAGCGGTGGAGACGCAGTAGCCTCTGGAGCTGACTTTATTTTTATGAATATCACTGCCTCTGACGAATCAATGCTTCAGTCGTGTTCATACATAGAGGTCCGGATGGACACATTTTGAGCATTAGAAACTTGGAAAAACGCATACTAGTCCACGTGTGGGCGATTAAAGATCAAATGGATGTGAAAAGTTGCAAATGAGATGGAATAAATGGAAAAAAATGATGAAAGTCAAGGAATGATGAATACCAACATGGCGTTTACTGAGTTGTGCAATTGGTTTGGGGCGAGATGACGCCCCCCTCTATGATACTGTTTAACACAGGTGCCACTATGGGCTGGCACCATACCAGTTTGCACGCTATCAAAAGAAAACCACAGAGAACAAGTTAAAAAACGATTGATTTAAGGTGTGCATCCCATCCCTACAATATGATGTTTATGATAAGCCCGTAATTTGGGATCGCACCCGCCGATAAAATACAGTTGAAACTGGTCAGAAACTGAGAACTTTGTATGCGTCCACACGGTTGGCAAAAAATCTGGGTAAGTCTACGAAGTTGGTGTTGAGTTTTCATTGGATTTGAACTCTAAAAATAGTTTAGTGACAGCAAGATGGCTATCTTCAATTTTTACTGTTCTTCATCATGATAATAATCAATTTTTAAATGCCCGTTGTGTATTTTAGTACGGATGAAAAGCTTGAGTTTTAATATGTTCATTTTACAGCATTATGGGAAATTAAGTGCTTTGCATAAGAACAGCAACCTTTGGAAGTAGTTCCGACGTCCAAAAAGTGGTGAAATGAAGGGTTAACTCAGGAAGGAAAACTGGCGGGACATTGTGGATAAAAGAGGGAGGGGTACGATACGAACGATTTCTAGCTGTAAGAGAGAAGCGGATGGCTTATTTTAAACGCCTGTGGCAGGTATGGAAGCATACACGCGATTGATACTTGTTAAAAGCTAGAAGGAAAGTGGGTGATTTAAGGCGCCTTGTGGGAATGTAGTAATTTGAGAATTTCCTTTCATTTAAGCAGTTAGACAGAGGGGAGAGTTCGAGGATGGGAGCTCGTGGGGTAAAAGATGGTGGGTAAGAATGTTGTTGACAACTTGTTAAGAATAATGGTGTAGATAAAGAAGGGATTAATAATTATGAGAGTAAGGACGTTGGTCACATGGAGGTAAAACAGAAGGTTGTTCCACGAATAGTAGTAATATAACGTAAAGCAAAAAGAACAACAACACGGATCTGTAGAATGAATGGAGGGGAACTATGTAGATGCATACACTTTAACACAGTGTTTTATGTAGGGAATACTTAAGCAGAACATAATGTGGAGTGGGAATGCTATTAATTTGTGATTTATATGTGATAGTGAACAACGCAAAATGTAAAACTATGAAATTAAAGTTGATTATTGTTCTATTGTTTACAGAGACCCCTGATGAAGGGAGATTGCAGCCCGAAATGCTTTGGGTTTCTATGAATAAACACTGCCTCTGACAAATCAATGCTTCAGTCGTGTTCATACATAGAGGTCCGGATGGACACCTTTTGAGCATTCGAAACTTGGAAAAACGCATAGTAGTCCACGTGTGGGCGATTAAAGATCAAATGGATGTGAAAAGTTGCAAATGAGATGGAATAAATGGAAAAAACTGATGAAAGTCAAGGAATGATGAATGCCAACATGGCGTTTACTGAGTTGTGCAATTGGTTTGGGGCGAGATGACGCCCCTCTCTATGATGCTGTTTAACACAGGTGCCACTATGGGCTGGCACCATACCAGTTTGCACGCTATCAAAAGAAAAACACAGAGAACAAGTTAAAAAACGATTGATTTAAGGTGTGCATCCCATCCCTACTATATGCTGACTTAGTGTGGCCATGGATGAGTAAACATGAGAGGGAATGAGTTTTGTTTTTTGGACTGTGTAGGAAGACAGGTAGTATGACGCATTTGTTACAAACTACGCTCTCTGTTAAACTCCAAGGGGCATATGTAATATATACTGACAGAAGTGAATGCAGCAAGGTAACTTGCTGTGATGAGTTGTGTAAAAAGAATAGAACCGAAAGATACATATTTTACTACTGCTCTTTCCTACAACCAGCAAAAAGTAGAAGGATGGTAGGATTTGTATTTGTGCTGTGGAATGCAACACACATACAAATGACACATAATATGCTATAGTAAATATGTCACTTCCTCCTGCCTAGTTTGGGGATGATTAAATGCTTGCGGACAAGGCCGATGGACATATATATGTTAATCTGGGATTGTGGCAAAATCCGTGGGTGGATGCATTGGAACACCCTTGGTCCACTCATTGCAGGGCTTGATCAGTACAAGAGTGATACAGTATACACTTTAGCATTTGATGTAGTGGAAATAACGTTTAATTGTAGGGTTGCATCATAATCGCGTGTAGACCGCACCTGCATGAATCCTTTGTTATATTAATGTGAAGTGTTAGAACTGTGAGATGTAATAACATGGAAATATGATGCATTTTAGACCATTGAAAGTGAATTTGTGAAGTAAACGTAGAAAATGAATGTACCTAGAGGAAACCATTAACGTGAAGAACTTGTGTTGTGCAACTAACTATCATTCGTATACTAGTTGTGCTTATTAGTTGTGTTGTTTCACATATACGCAAATACATTAATTGAAAGTGCCTTAATTTTATGCAAACTCATAAGGTACGGACAATGTTTTCTTATGTTAGCCGAATCTCGTAGTCCTGAAAGGCAGTTCCCTGTAAACGCTCACTTTAGAATTAACATTTTGAATTAAATGTGCGCTATGGAATTTGTTCTTTCTCAAGTTTTTTGTTGCAGGTGAAAGAAGCACTCTCGTTAGCTAAAATAATGTCTTTGTTTTATTAGTCAGGCAAGGAGGGAAGAAGTTACAATTTTGTGGCTTGAGTGGTTAAAGGAAGGTCATTGTGTTTCACACAGGAGAAGGCCTGGGAAGCAAGGCCAAAAAGTATCGAAGAAAGAACACTGTTGTCCCATGGAAAATTACCTTTAGGATCATACCCATGGCGTGACTTGAACTGAATTATGGGAATGTTACCTACAAATTATGTGATGTGGAAGTAGGGAAAGTGGGCCACTTCCAGAAGCGAAGTTATTGTTGAGGGAACTCATTCCTAGATTTTCTAACTACATTGGAATCAGGTAGAGGAACACACTTCCATAGGGAAGTCATGAAACTGTTGTGCACCGCTTTGAGTGTGGATGAAAGACTGCATTGTAGTTACAGGCCGGAAGCATCTGGCATTTTGAAGCAAATTAACATCACTTTGAAAGCAAGACTGGCTAAAGTGTGTGCTTCAACATCCCTAAAGTGGCCTGATGGCATTGCCTTTGGTTCAAATGAGTTTACGCAGCGTTCCTGACAGGAGAACTGAGTTATCACCCCATGAGATCTTGATGGGGAGCGCAATGCCTCTACTTGCTGTGCCTACCACTGCATTGATCAATATCACAGATGATTTGGTCCTTGACTACTATAAAGGATTGGCTGATGAGGTTCGTTCTGTGTCTCATGTTGAGGCTACAACTGTACCGACCTCGAAGGACCTCTGCCACAACCTGGGTCCAGGTGACTGGGTGCTTGTCCGAAAGTGTGTGAGGAAAAACTGTCTTGACTCTCGGTGACATGGGCCATATCAAGTGATATTGGTGATGAATACTGGTGTAAAATGTAGAGGAGTACCGAACTGGATATTGCTTCCCATACCCAAGGAGTCACAGGCCCCTCTGATAAAACAGCTCATCTCCCAGTAGTTTTCCAGCCATGACTGAGGGGTCATTGGAGAGGGCAAGCCAAGCTGCGGAGGTTCCTGAAGGTGAGGCTGATGGGGTGGTGAAGCTACTCAAGACCCTGGTATAGACTCTGAGAGAGACCGTAACATTGCAAATTGTATAGAGTCTGACTCAGCAGAAGAAACTGGTGCGGGAAATGATCATGTGCTGTTGAGGAAGATAGATGCTGCAGGTGAAACTTGGCCTGTGGACAGAAGAGGAGATATCTAAGGCTTGCATCTAAAAGAGAACTAGCACCAATAAGTGAATCTTCAGAGTCTGATCTGACTGAGCCTGAGCAAGAGACAGAAAGTGCTAGAAGGTCCAGAAGATCTCAAGTACTGTGTGAAGATATTCCTTCCCCGAGTGGACGTACTTGGTTACAGATGCAGTGGAGAGCGAGGTCCAAGGTTTCGATACTGATTGTCAGGATCTTGTTGAGAGTTACTGAAATCAAGGCTAATGCACGTCTGTCATTGACTATGCCTTTACACCAAGGTTGAGTGGCTTACAGACTTTGATTTTAGAAGACATTGAATTCCCAAGATTTGGAGCTCCACAGTCTCTTCAAGAGATTGCAGCATTGAGAGCTAAACTGTTACAACATGTCATTAATGAGATTGGCTCTGATCTCATAAGGGATGTAAACTGAACTTTTTAACTGTAAATAAGCTGCTTGAAATAAGATAACCTAGGCTCAAGTGGAAGAAGAATGCAAATTAGGGATTTCTCACCTAGAAGAAGAAAGAGGGCTAGGGAAGTCTTCCAAGCTCTGTAAATATTGTGCCAAAGACTGTTGCCAAGAACTTTATAAGATTCAAAGAACGTTGCTCAAAGACTTTGTTACACGTGAATAAGAGGCGGAGAAAATAGACTCTCTGCGTTAATCCTCTCACAAGCTATAATCCGGGCAACTTTGAAAATGGAGTCTAGAAATTTGAATCGTAGGCGCAAATGTGTTATAGGTACACTAATTGTAGGAGTGATCATGGTCATAGCTGTAGTAACTACTGAATCCATTCAGTTCCCGGTAGGCTTCCACCCAAGGTCACTCAGGGAGAACCTGCCGTATGGCCAATTGCTGCGCATCAGAAGGAATTGGAACAAAATAGAGGATTACAAGGAACAATCATAAAATCTATCTGAGAAACTAAGAAACCGAGGTTACCCCAAAAAGATAATAGGACCATCCAAAAAAGAGGAGCACGGAATCAGAATAGAGAGGCACTGCTGGTAGAGAACCAGCGGACAGACGCAACAATTCCATTGACCTGCGTAGCTAGTTATAACACCATTTTTTACAAGATGACCAAAATCATTAATAAACATTGGAAGATCTTAAATACTGGGAAACTGAAGTGGGAGAAACCCTTTTTCTCGTTCAAACGAGCAGACAGTCTCAGAGACCGCCTGATTTCTACACGCCCAAAACAGACCGTAAATCAAGGGACACTTCTGTCCTCAATGCCTGGGGCCTTCCCAGTGTGACAGCCCATTTTCCGTGCGGAAACTGCAGCGTATACCACCCGACGACAACCATGAAAACTTTGGAACAGGAACTAGGCAAAACATGGTCCTTGAGGAAACACACCAACTGTAATTCCACACATGTAATATACATGATCGAGTACCAAAGTGGTCTCAAATACATCGGCATGACCAGTAGAAAAATAAAAATCAGAATTGGAGAGCATATGAGCAATATCCGCTGCTACAGAATTACCACCAGAATGACCGATCACTTTCTAAAAATCTGTCATACCCCGAACGACATGCGGACAACTTGCTACTTCACAAGGAACAGCGCTGGTTTCAACACACAAAAACGTGTTGAATTATAACATCCCATGGAATGCACTAAATAATACATAAATCTTGAACATAGATACACATGACACGTGGTTTTCCACAAGACCTTACCCTGAAAGTTATTTGACATTCCACGCCCTCAACTGAGGATAAATAGATGCATGGATACATACTAGATGCCAAAATCCAGTATCCCACCACTACACATAAGGCAATGGGATAAGTCACTCACTTTCTGTATATGCCTAACCAACTTAACCCCAAAACATATATAATAAAGGGGTAGACTGTGATTACCACTCCAAAACCTAATCTGGTTTCCAGTATATATTGACCACCCGACTCTATTCTGTACCTAAATACAATTTTTATATAATTTTTATTGACTGCGATTATCACTCCAAAAACGAATCTGGTTTTACAGGAATATTTGTCTAACTCCATTTGAGTAAATATCCAGTGCCTAGATACGATTAGTATACTGTTTTTATTGAAATGAAATACAAACAACCTATTCTCCATTTTTTTAACCAAATAGCCAACACAAGCACTCCTTTGCAATACAAACATGGAGGCACTCTGAATAGTCTGTCTTCACTGTGCAAATAACACAAAATCACGCCCCCGCGTGATGACGCGATGATGCGGATGCCCAGGACGCGCCACAGAAGACTCCGCATTTAATGCGGGTCTCCCGAGCAGCCAAACATCCTCGAAAACCAAGACGAAGGCCGCAACAGGTACTAACGGAGGGCAGTGGAACTTGACAAAGTAAGTATAGCACCCGGTCTCACCTACTGGGAATCGCAACGGGCCTAGAATGGCAAGTTTGATTCCGGCGAGCTAACTCTCTGCTTTCTGATTTCAGTGTGTGACTACAGGCAATGCCTCCTTGTGGGTTTCATGTCGTAAAGTGGTTAATCTACCATATCTATGAAGCCACACACCCGATCCCATTATAGTCTTTGCCAAAGTATTTACTATAGAGCAAACTACCATTTGGAAAAACCGCAATGCACACATGGGTGTAACATATTGTCCCCACCACATAGATCGAATATAGGTCAAGCCTGACACTGGGTGTGGCACACATGAGTGCATGCCTGTCTCATGTTTAAATACACTATATGTTTTATGTATGTCATGACAATTACTGTTTGTGTTTTGTTTTTCAAAATTCCCTTTCAGATTACTTCAGCACTACCAAACCAAGTAGTAGTAGGAGGAAACAATTAGTATCTCTCCATTTTTCCGCACCTTAGCGTGTGTGCCACTTTTTCACCACCCGGTCCTGAAGACCTTGCCTCGACCGGTTCATGCAATTTTTTGCACTGGTCCTGACGAAAGCCAGCATATGAAATAGTCTGGCTGAAACATGTAGATCTACTTTTAGGATACTTGAGTCTAAACCTAAAACTCTACACGTATCCACATTTCTCTATTTTTAACCCTGTCATAGGGCCCCGCCATTTAAATAACTCTAAAAGGGACACTATATATAGTTTTAAAATCACCATCACTGCACTTCTCAACACAAAAAAACCTGCTATGCTGTAGTTCAGGTGTCGTAGCACACCTAGGGTGCACTCGCCGCCTTGGGTGGGACCTGATGATGAAGCATGCCACCAACTAGGTTGGTGGATAAGGTAAGAAACCTATTGGTTTACCGTAAACACAAACTAGAGGCTTCACCGATGAGCTAGTTCTTATTGATTACACATACTCATACAAGGGAAAAGAACTAGCTACTCTTGACACTTCCTCTCTCTCTTATTGATTTGCATACTTAAAAAATGCACACAATCTGCCCGCAGCCATGCTCTATTAACAAAAAGCATGCAGCAAGCCCAGGGCTTTAAGTGGGCTGGGTCCTGCCGGTGCTCAATACCTGCAGTCCTTAAAAGCAGGTGGTGCTGAGAAGGGTCCCTATTGGGCACTTCATTTTTGCTCTCACCCTCAGTGTAAAACTTTTTTTAAAACTCTCTTCATTTTTGCCCTCTGCATCAGGGTAAAAAAAACTCAACTCGGCAGCAGTGCAACTGCTCAAAGCCTTTAATGTAGCTTTAAAGAGACTTGTTATAGTTCTTTCACAGACTTACCATTGCAGACCTGAAGCATTTTCAATAGTATATTCAATGAAGCCGTAGTTATTGCTTATTTATCTTATGAAAATAACAACCATTGACAAAGCCGATAGACCTGGCTTGTTGTAGGTATAATGTTACTTGTTGTATTATATATGGCAAAAACGATCACAGCATCACAAAACAGTGGATCTGAACTCCAACAGCCTTGTATTGAACATTCAGGAGAACAGTTTCGCTAGAGCAAGATAACTCTGCAGTTTTGGTATACTGATACTCACAGATTCTTCTTATGACTGTCTCTGTATTGGACTTTAATCTTTACATGTCCACCTGAGATTCCTGTTCTGTACGCCTGGGGAGGACGGATAGAAGTCAATGGGAAGTGGTGACTACATTGATGGTGGGTGAATTGTCTGTTAAAGCTTTATGTCTCGGTACCCAGGGCAACTGGTGGAATGGCACCAGCATAGAGAGATAACAGTGGCTCTTTGCACCCAAGTTATGCTGTTCAGTCAGGTTAGCAGTGCTTGCAGTGGAGCACATGTCTAAATGTAGGATTAATATGGAAAAACTCACATTACTGGGAACTTTAACATAAGTGTTTCCAAATAAATGCCAAATTTCACGATGGAGACACAAGTCAAAAAATTTGAAGATTCATGCTTTGGCATTTTAAGATCACCAAGGAAATTCTTGCAGATGCTACCTTTTCCTGATAGAAGGAGAGTGGTGCAGAGTTTTGTAAAAAAATGTATATTTCTAAATGCTTCCGTCTTCTATCCCTACACTATCCTTTTCAATCTAAATGACAGACAAACATGTCCACCACTCAAATTAATTTCATATTTCACTATACTTATTCACCACTAATCCATTATGGGTTCCGGAGTAGCGTGCTTCTTGCTGAAAAAGCACTTCAACACCCTATCAGGGGTAGAAAGCACTATATAAACGCTGAAGTTTTTCCCTCTTCTATTCCTCCGCTATCCTTCTCAAACTAATTAACTAACTAACTAACATATCCACCACTCAAATTACTTTTATAGTTCGCCATACTAATTCACCACTACTCCTTTAAGGGTTCCGGAGTAGCGTGCTACTCACTGACAAAGTGCTTTGATGCCTCGTCAGGGGTAGTTAGCACTATATAAATGCAATTACAATACAATACAATAGATCTGGATGCAATGACAGAGGCAGCACAAATACAGTCAGGCGGCACACTATGCTAAGCACAGATTTTTAGCTTACGTGTTTTTAAGCCATGCTCTTAATTATATCAGCCACGCTCCTTTGAGAACGCCCCCCGCCAGTTTTTTCATCCCACCTAAAGCCCTGAGAAAGTTTAAAAGCACCACATGTGATTTCAGAATCACTAACATATATTAGTGATTCTGAAAGCACGTGTTGGACTTCTACGTACATTCCTCCCCCTGCAAATCCAGGAAACCATCTTCAGAGCTGATCAATGAACAAATAATGATCAGTTCTGAAGAGTGAACTGATCCCCACCTGGGAGAGCCAACTCTATTCTTAAGAGAGTCTTGCACTGATGACCTTGAATAATTCTTAAACAGATTGTTGCAAATTGCATTATCCTTTCATTTCTTTTTAATCTGGGTAATGTGTGAGAGTCTATTACAGACATTTTAGGACAAATGTGGTTTTTTTTCATGCAACATCCATAAAAAAAATTCTTTTAGATCAAACAGGATCTCAGATATGAGAAATGGGAGGATGTCACAGTGATTATTTGCAGTAGTATTAGTGAGCTTCTACTGGGTTGCAATATTGGAAAAATACATCACTAATTCTGAATATTAACTATAAACACAGTTAGAATTTGAACCAGTGTTTCTGTCCACTATTTGTGATCTGGCCACAGAGGACACGAGAGAACTGAAACTGGATCTTAAATTGAATACTGATCCGCACAGGGGCCCCCAAAATACATTTGGCCCAGGGAGCTCAAAATCCTTAAAATGTCCCTGAGCCACTGCTGTGCAGTTAGTTAGGCAAGCAGAGGTTCACTGGTGCTGTGGAATGAGGCAGGTTGCCCCAGTTTCCTAACATATATATTAGTGTATCTTTGTCGTGGTTGTAGATGCTGTGCACTGCACCTGTTCATTTCCAACATGACACAACCAGTGTACGCCAGTCACCAAAATGAAGGCCTTCCCCAGGGCTGGAATGGCAGTAGCAGACATCGGGCGTTTGCCTCGGAGGATGGAAGGGTGGGAGCCAGTTTTGGAGCAGTGGGGGCCAGTTTTGTTACTGGGGGGCAGTTTTGCAGCAATGCTTCAATATCTGCCCCCAGTAACAATAGCTTATTTTAAAGAACAAAGGTCCTTGGCATAAGAGGAGATAGTTTAAATGTTTCAACATAGACTACAATGAGCACTATGGAGGTTCTTCCAATGTCCAGCCGGACAGAGGAATATTTATTCAAGTAAGATAACAGGATGGACAAAATACAAGGCACAACAGAGATGGCGAACGGCACAGTCCTGTACCGAGCGTTTGAAAAGAAGGTATAGGGAGTATAGACACAAGAAGGAAACAGCAGGCAAAAAAGGGGGGAAGAGCAAAAGGCGGCTTACATTTACATAATAATACTGTGTAAGCTCAAACCAACAAACAACGCACTCATTTTGTCACAATGGTTGAATAGTGGTGTTTGCTACAAAGGTCGACGTTTCGATCCCTAGCTCTCAATACTATGGGATCATCATCAGGACTAGAAAATGAACTGTTGCCTGATAGATAGTGTCAAGGAGCCTGGGAAGCAGCTCGGAGTGGACCTGGGAAAGCTCGGTGGGTGCCAGGAGCAGCTCAATGGGTGCCTGGAGCTCGTCGGCAGTAAGCGAAAGCCCCACGAGGGCGTCTGGATGCTTGATCGTAGTCCACAGTTGGTCGTATTGTGGGACAGTGGGCGACGGATGAACCAAGCGTTCAGGAGGGCTGGAGCTTGTAGATACAAACAGGGCGCAAGGGGCCAGAACCGAGTGTTCAATGGCCAGAGGTAGAGAGTATATGCAGCGGATGGGGCTGCCAGACAGCGCGGGACCGGAGCTCTCGATGAGTAGCTGGCGGCCGGAGGAAGCAAGGATCTGCTTTTCCGTTCGGCGTGATACCCAGTAACAATAGCAGCAGTGCTGGGGACCGGATCTGTTAAGCAGTAGTGCTTGACATCTGCCCCCGCCGCTCGGGGTGGGGGGCAGGTCTGACAAAATCACCAGGCCTGCTTTGGGTTCTCAGTCCGGACCTGCCTGTCCCATCAAGCAGCCTCCTGCATTCCAGCACCTAGGTCAGTTATCTGCACAATCAAGCAGGAACCGCTGTGTCAGAACCCTTGTCGCTGCACCCACATGCCCGGTCAGGTTCTTGGCGCACAAAGCTTGGCTGCAGCACACAGAGACGTTACACTGCCACACACAGAGGAGAAAAATTAGAGGGAACATTGTTTAGGAGTACATTGATACTATGGAAGTGAGAGATTGTTATGTTTGTATGCAATTGCCTGCTTCGGTTGAGGGAGGGATTGGATACCATAACTTACCCTTGACAAATGCCATTAATTACAGTTTTCTTCTTAGTATGTTTTTTGAAAAAGGTCATTATGAGCACTATTCCTCAAATTATGATGTGGCACTCTTAGAAATACCTGTCTATAAACATTTGAAAAAAGACGATTATTATAAGCAAGAAGAGATAATTTGAAAGAATGTTGTACCCACTGTAACATTAGACACTGCTTATGCTCATAGACATAATCTAACATGCATTTTAATTGATATAGAAAAGAAGTTTGTAGATCAAGTAGAAGATAGACATAGAGAATTAGCTGTTAAATTCAACAGTCAAGACAAAAAGTTTGAATGGACCAAAGAGGAGTTAGCTCTTAAGGCTAAGGAAAGTTCTGTTCCTGTAGTTTTGAATTGGGAACAAGGCAAGCTTTGAATAATTCAAGTTCAGAGTCGTTATGACACTATATTTGTGGAACAGAGTGTGTCTGACCATATCTTTCTAATGAATGGTTCTTGTAAGACGTTTCTGCAAGAATCAGTACAGGTAGTGCCAGGAGTATATTTTGTGTTTGGGAAGAATGTGTATGTTCGACTTTCGAACAATTGGTATTGTACTTGCTCTGTGGCAGTTGTGTTTCCAAAGGTATACCATGTTGAGGATTTGGAAAGTTTGAAAGGAGAATCGAACCATAGGGGAAAAGGTGGACTGAGTGCTGGTGAAGTTGTGGGAGGTATATTTGGAGTGATGATACCCAGTTTAGGAGTGGTTTTGAATGACATCAAGATAAAGAAGTTGTCATAGATGGAGAAATGGTTTCGATAAGGGTGATGGTGATGCAAAAGTGTCTTGCATTAGATGGGTTACTAGCAAAATAAGGCGGAGTCTGTCAGATACTAAAGGTCCAACAGTATTGTACTTATATCCCTGATGGAAGTAACGATCTAAGGGGATATATTAGCAATATCACTGAGATCCATCATGAGATACATGATCTGGCAACTGAGGGAGTCTGGGATAAGATTGGAAAAGAATTTGGTGCAGTTGTAAGCTGGTTTCCTAACCTAGGAAAGGGAATCCTTGGATACATCAAGAAGCCAAAAATAATTGTGGTAATATGAGTTATCATCTTGGTAGGTATGATAAGGGTATACAAATGGCACAGACCCAGGCAAGTGGAGAACTCCTTAAGGGAAAGAGAGAGAGGGATGTAAAGATGGCAGGACAGTCATTATGAAAATTTAAAGAGATTGGTGGAGTTCAGACAAAGGAGATTGGCTACATCTGTTTAGATCGGTCCACTCTGCAAGGATTTGAAGTGTGTATGATGACTCAATGTCATCAGAGAGGGGGAACTGATGTAGCGCAAATCACATTTAATTGTAGGGGTACATTATATTCACGTGTAGAGCACACCCACATATAATCCTTTGTTGTATTAATGTGAAGCATTAGAATTGTGAGATGTAATAACATGGAAACATAATGTATTTTAGCCCATTGAAAGTGAAAATGTCAAGTAATCGTAGAAAATGAATGTAACTAGAGGAAACCATAAACATGAACTCATGATGTGCAACTGAAAATCATTTGTATACTAGATGTGCTTATTAGTCGTGCTGTTTTACATATAGGTTAATGCATTACTTGAAAGTGCCTTAATGTTATGCAAATTCATACAGTTCAAACAATGTTTTCTTATGTTAGCAGAATCTCATAGGACTGAAAAGTAGTTCCCTGGAAACTCTTGCTTTAGAATTATTCGTTTGAATTTTGTGTGTGCTATGGAATTTGTTCATTCTCATGTTTTGTGTTGTAGGTGAAAGAAGCGCTCTTATTAGCTAGAATAATGTCTTTGTTTTATTAGACAGGCAAAGAGAGAAGAAGTTAAAATCGTGTGGCTTGAGTCTATAAAGGAAGGTTGTTGTGTTTCACAAAGGAGAAGTTCTGTAAATCTAAGCCAAAAAGTATCGAAGGAAAAAAATCGTTGTGCCATGGAACATTACCTTCAGGATCATACCAAGAGCCGATGGCGTGATCTGAAATTAATTCTTGGAATGTTACCTACAAATTATGTGATCTGGAAGTAGGAAAGGGGGCCACTTCTTCCTTTGCCTTGAGAGAGAGAGCATCTTAGAACAAGCTCTGTCTTGGTAGCTTTATGCTACACGACCCATACGGTGGAGAACTTTTTACCCTCCTCTTGGAAATGCTTAACTAGGGATGTCATCTTAGTGTTAGAGTAGGGATAGATTTATGCTTTTTACTCATCAACCTTCGATGCAGGGAAATGTGGACTCATGCTTTCTCATCTTCTGCATTTTGCTTCTTGAACGAATTGTGTTGCTTATGTTTAAGGCTCACGGTTTTCCGTTTAAACAGATTTTTACATATAAATACAGACTGAAAACGTTTTTTTCGTTGTCTGTATTTATATATAAAAAACGGAAAAATACTTGCAAAACAAATGCTTGTGCTGCCTCTGCGCTCCTCTGAAGAATCCGTGTCTGAGGTGCACAAGGGCTGGGAAAAAAAATATGAAACCGCTGCCATCAAACTGCCCTTCTGGAGAGGGGTGAACAAGTGCAGCCGGGAGCAGAAAGAGAGGTTTCAATATTTTTGGGGCGTAAGAATCAAAATTTCTATGTAAAACGTTCAGGAAACTCAAATGGCCCTTTAAAAATATATGTGTTAATCAGCATTTAGGCACAAAGTATCTGGTGTCTGCCATGAAGTGATTTTACAGACTATTTAAATCATAGAAACGCTGTTGAAAAGTGCTGGCTGTGTCTCATTAAAAGGCCTGTGACTGTAGCCCACTGAGGACAGCTGCAGTCCTGTGACTTTCGCCTTTTGTTATCTCTTGCTATACCAGTGTTCACATGTAATTCCCTGCACATTCTGAAGGAGACCCAGATTAATCTGGTTGAAAGGCCCCTCACCGTGTTGCTCACGCAAAAACCTTTCTATGGGCAGCAGTAGCTTTTTCACATACTCAAGCTTCAAAAACAAACAAACAGGTACCCTCTGAACGTGCCTTTTATCGAGCCTTACTCACTTGTTTAAACTGACCACTCACCTCTTCATAAAAAAGTTAATACTAACCAGTAAAGCTTTACTGTCCTGCCTGCATGACAGTTTTGTACTCAGGGGCGTAACAGAGGCCCCCTCAGCCCCCCCCCCCCGCCTCCCCCCTGGATGCGGGGGCCCCCCAAGCTCCAGGGCCCCCCTCATCACAGCACTCGGGCTGGAGAGCTCCTGATTGAGCTCGGAGGCGGCCCCTCCACGTGTCTTGCAGGTAGGCCCCCTCAAGTTCCGTCACGCCAGTGTTTGTACTGTAACCACTATATCAAGCCCAAAGAGAGAGGAGATATGCAATGGAGCGGAAGCAGGTAAAAGGTCAATTGCTGCAGCAATGCAAGCAGCCAACGTCCATTAAGAGGTGTGAAAACACCCCCAGGACAGTGGCTGCAGCCCCAGCAACCTTTTGTGTTTTAGGTTGTATGGGAGGAGGAAGGAGATCGATGGGGGCAGGGCAAGGAGGCAGACATGCCTCCAACAGCTATCAGCATAAAGCCTGGGTCCACCTCTCAGTGAGTATTCACCCCTGCGGGGCAGTGTGGCTGTGTGAGATGTGTTTGGGTCAGCTAGAATGACTCATTTTTACTTAGTAATCGTAGCCAGAGTCTGGAAAATTAATAGCACTTAAATAATAACAGATGTGACTGTTGCACCGTCTGTGCTCTACATTTTATCATTCGAGCAGACAATGTGTTTGATGGCTGAAGAAATGCAAGTAAAGGGGTGTAATGCGTTGACATTTTGCCAGACAGCTGCACAAGTGAGACCTAATCAATGCCACTAATTCACTAATCTTTTCTTAGAGGACAGGAAAGAAATTTGCTCCCAATAAGTTAAGTGCATCTAGCATAGGCTCCAATTTCAAAAACAGTTAAAACAACCTATAACAACTGAGTGCAAGTGTGCATGACAATTTAAATAAACATGGATAAATACGAGCTGTAGCGTGTTGTTTTGCTTGCAATAAAAATAAATGTGGATAAATACAGATGAAAAGACAAAAAAATAAATATGGATAAAAACAGACGGAAATGTAGAAAAAATAAATACCATAAAACTGGGAGCCCTACTTATGTTATACCGTCTATATTAGATATGCAGATTTGACTTTATGCTAATTCTGATGTATTATCACACTCTCGTATTGAGGGGTTTCTGTGTTCGGTTATTTTTGTGTTTGTAATAAATCAACTAACCTTAAGAAGTTGTCTGCGTGTACTATGTGTCTCAGAGAAGTATCAATCAATTGATTGGCATTCAAACAACTTTTCTCCACTTTATACTTTCATGCTGTGAAAAAGAACCATCGGATTGTGAGTCTAGAACAGTTCCAGAATTTATGGGCCCGGCTCTTTCACATTCAAACATGTTTTGGCATTCTATGCACTCTGTAATACAGAAATAAATTGCATCCTTACCAAGTCTAACCCTATTGCCTTTGCCAATTCTAGTAAAAGTGTTTGTTCCTGCTGTTATTCCATGCATGGAATCTGGTTGCAGTTTCCCAGCTACTTAACCTAGCATTCATCATGTATGCAATTCTGTAAAAAAAATGGAAAATGAAAGGACTTGTTTTCAACTGTCATTTACATTTTGCTACCACCCACCACATCATAAATCATGGATTAATGGTTCTGACCGCGTCATCCACTGGCTGTCTTGTACTGTGAGTGACAAGATATTGCCTGATCACATGTGCACAGTCAGCTCAAAAAGAGCACACTTTGCTGCCAGTGCTGGTGTGCCTGGAGTGTACATGGACATCCACCACCTGCCACATCATAGACTTCCGCTCTGAGTAATGCAATAACACCTCCACTAACACCGTAGGGCTGATGGATGGTAGACACTGGTAAGTTACATTTTGAATTTTTTGCCTAAGGATCTAACCTCTTTACTTATTTCTGACAGGGCAGCTATATATCAGTGTGGTAAGCGTTGGATACCCCACTAGCTCACTTACTAACTCTCTCTCATGACCTCCTTGAGATCAGCCAAGGACACATAATCAGATGGAAGAGACTGGGATGCACTAGAGGTGTGGGGGTGTTGGGGCAGCTCTAGTTGGTCTGGATTGGCACTGGGAGGTAGAGATGATGCCTGGGCAGGGGGTGCTGCTGAAGGCCCCACTGAATGGGGTGGGGGGCTTGAGTTACCAAGGGTCTGGGTTGAGGCCCTGGTGCCAGTGGGCTGAGGCCAGCTCTTGTGACGCCGCAGATTGGTCTTTCTCAAGGCCAGGAGGACACCCAATATCTGCCTCCTCCGAGCTGGTGGAGTTCACGTCTCCCACTCCCTCAGTTGGATCTTCAGTCTTCGCCTGGAGTCCCATGGCAACAAATATTGTCACTTGCCATGTGGATTCACTGACCCTACTGTTTGATGCTTCCTGCTCCTCATTGGTGTGAAAAGTCTTTGTGCCTACCTCACAGATGAGTTCTTGTTTTTTGCCCCAGGTCCTGCTGAGATGTTCTAAGGCGAGCCCAGTCCAATGAAAAGCAATGTGGAAAAAATTAGGGCCATTTTGAATACATAGGGTCAAAAATGTATATCTACATAACTTTTGCTAAAAGGACATTTTTCCCCCATAATAGAAGTGCTGACATTGTGAAATATTTAACAAGCATCTCACTATCCTCTGCTTTCATATTTACATTTCGGTAATTACAAGTAGTAAAAAAAGATAAATTACATATTTGTGAAATCAGTGGTTCAAAGGAGGAGAAAGTATTGTGTTTATTAAGAGCTGATTCTGTGAGTAATCTACTTTACTATGTTGAAAATGTTGTTTTTCAAGTGTTCCACACATTACTAATCTGAAAAGAGAGAGTTTTAAAACAAAGTATTGCAAAGTATGTTGACCTGGTATATATGTTTTGAAACAAATATTTAACACATTAATGATTAATTGTGTGAAATACAAAGGTAAGAAGTAACAATTATATGTTTGTGAGAAATGAATGTAAATGTACACAATGCCAATATTCCATAAATAAAATTTGGGAAAATGGAATTTATACGGAATTGCAAAGCTGAGTTTTTTAATTGCATTTCCATTATTCCAAGATCAATTGATTAGTCAGTCCAAACATAAAAAAATAAACATGCATGTTAGAAAAGTTTAACTTACAAAACTTTCATGCCCAAAAAAACCACATTTTGTTAAATACAACATAGAAGGTTGTACCAAAGCTCACACAAGACAGGACGCCACTTTCAAAAATGTATGTGCACTTACGTGAATATTCTTCATTTACACTGGCCTTCTCTCTGCTTCTCAAACTCTGCCAGCTTAGCCTGAAAGGTCAGCTAGCCAACTCTCAGGACCCTCCAGGACATTGGTGTCATGCGGGGGTGCTGAAAATGTGACAAAAAAACCAAGCCCATAATTTCTTGGTCTCTAAAAATGGTCCAGTGATGAAGGTCCTCCCACTACTTACGGCAGAGTTTCTGTCACTGAGTGTGAACAGGTAGCAGCTCCTGGAGGGAGTGCTGCGGGGCAGTGGGGCTGGGCGGGGAGGGGCAGAGTGGGGGAAGTAAACTCCGGCTCACAGCCGACCGGAGTAATGCAAATAAATAAATAAATAAAAATAATTTCATTGAGCGCGCTGAAACGCCCAATGGCGTGTACCTGCCTTCTACTTCTCCGGGACCCGGCTGATAGTCTTAGCTGGAATTAATCAACTGGAACTCTGATTGTGAGGCCTCCAGATGGGATTTCCTGTAATAGATGTTCTGTATCATACAACGAAATGAGAATGCTGTAACTGCTATCAATACTTTGAAACTCTTACTAAGGGGTTGCCAGTAGGGATTCAACTAATATCCCTCCGTGACTTGAATCCGATAGGACCACTGCTAATTACCAATATTGCCCTGAAGAAGTTCTTTTGTAAAGAACGAAACGCGTTGGCTGATGTCTGACTGCATGCTTTATTATAAAGAATAAAAGAAATCTAAAGGACTTCCTTATTCATGTTTGGGCTCCTTTTTCCTGGTGCACCTTCCATTTTCGTAACATTTCTTGTCTGGATTCCAGTGGAGCCCAACTGCGGCAGACTTCGGAAGTGTAATGCACAGGACATTTACATCTATTGAACGGGGATTGAGGTGTTGAACTAAGGGTCAGCCGCAGTTTTGGGAGTTTGTTACATCCATTGTTCGACTGTTTATTAACATTTATTCAATCTTTTAAAACATTTTTTCCTTTTTAAATCCACATGCAAGATTTTCATGCTTTTTCAAAGCTTCAAATGTTCTAGATAGGCCCATCCAGGCCTTTTTCACGAACACAACAAAAATGCATAATTCATCATAAGCAGTGTTTTCCCATAATGACCCAATGCACTTTGGGCTTAAAAAGCCCTTCTTCAGGGGGTCTGCACATTTAAAAAAAAGAAGAATCACCATTACTGTTTTGCTCAGTTCAAGGGAGTAGCCAGAAAATTAAAGGACCCCCCAATTTGAAGTAATAGCTCTGGTGGGACACAGCAAACAAAGCAAATGAGCTGATCGCTTCCTAAAAGATCTCCCTGTCTCTTCCATCCAAGTATCTATCCCGTCATCATTTCACCCTTCCTTCAACCCACTAATAGCCAAAATGTCACCTTTACATTCTTATATCCATGTATTTTTTCATGCATAATTCAATGTTTCTCCATTCCATGAATCCATCCACTCTGCCAACCAGTGATTGATTGATTGATCCATTCATCCATCCATCAATTTGCTCTGTCATCCTTTCACCTGTCTACCCACCTATCCATCCATCTATCCATCATCCATCCATACCTTTACTCTACCATCCTTTCACCTGTCCACTCCCCTATCTATCCCTTTACTGTGCCACTGTTTCACCTATTCATTCATCCCTTTACTTTACCATCCCTTCACCTGTCAATCCATCTATCCATTCATTCATTCACTCACTCACTCATCCATTCCTAACTGGGTCATCCTTTCACACGTCAATCCACCTACCCATTCACTCATACTTTCACCCATTCATCCATCTACCTACACATTCATCCACCCACTCATTCTTCTACCCACTCATTCATCCATCTACAGATCCCTTCACCCCTACCTCCTTCCTTTCACCAGTCCTATTCAAAATTCCTTCCTTATTTTCCTTTTCTATTTACACATCTTTTGTGTTTCTTGGTTCCGCTTGATCTTCTTTTGGCGCTGTATTCCTTCATACTATTATTATGAGATTTTATTCTGCTGAGTTGTAGACAGAAGGGACCAATAAAAAGCCCCATCCCATTGTAGCTGCACAAGAAAAGGGTTTCTGATGCCCCTGACTCAGCTAGGACTCAGGGCCCCCGTAAAGCTGAAGGTGCTTTCTGACCAACCCCGAGCTGTTGATATCTACTTCAGCCTCAAAGAAGGGGTGGGGCTTTCTCATCACATCCCTCAGTTATTTTAGGGGCAAGAATAAGGGAGAGAGAAGCAGGATGGAGTAGGATGTTGTCTTGGCAAAAAAAAGAATGGTTAAAAAATATATATGATTTCAAAATGGCCTTCTTCTTCTTCTGTATGCAATTACCTGTTTGTTGTAGTAGGAGAGGAAGCCAGCCAGAGTACAGAGTGTGCTTTCCATTTGCAGGCCGTAGACTATGCACTCAGGGTAGAGAGCCCGGTAATACCAGAGGACAGCCTTCTCACACAGAGCAGAGACCATACAAATGGGATGGAACACTTTACATGGGAAGGAAATACCACCACATGCATGACGGAGAGCCCTGAATGCAGCTAAGAAGTGTTATCTAATGTGTGTGTGACACATCAGGTGAGAACTGCTATCTGGCAATGGCTTTCTTGGTCCAGACAAAGATGTTGATCTTTTTCCAGTAAACCTTCTGTATCCTCCTCCTATTCATTTATAACTTTTAGAAATACGCATTGGAAAAGCCAATATGTCTTGCCTTTAGAAAACAACATGAGAGCCTGGGCTGAAGAAGCAACAAGGGAGGGAGGGGTTGGAGGAGGGAAAGAAACAGGCAAAAGAGAGAGCAATGGGAGCTGGGAGGAGAAGCACACAGGCAATAAGGCAATTCAGAGGGGTAGAAGCACATAAGGACAAGGGTTTGGGGAGAAGCACGTGGGTGAGAGTGAGCAACATGAAGTACAGATAGGGAAGAGAAGCAAACTAGGGAGACAGCTGGAAAAAACATGCACTCTCACGGAGAGCTTCGGATGAGAAAAAGTAGTTTCCTAAAAGTGAGCAGTGGAAGGACACAAGTAAATTGGGCATGTGCTCCAGTTGAGGGACAGACACATGACGGGCAAGGCAAACTATTGAATAAGAAGCAGGTATTTGAAGTGAAGGTAAAGCCAACCAATGGTAAGCAATTTGTGGGTTGCAAGCCCCTCCCTGTTCTTTGTAAGCCCACTAAATGTCTTTTGCAATCAGAACCCTGCGTTGTCTGATAGGGTGAACCTAAAAACACTATGACAGAGGGGTAAATATTCTTAGACTTACACAAGATACATGATGGCAGGTGCAATTAAGTGATTTCTTATTTTATGGCACAATAGGTGACACATTTTATATGTGCATTCTCTCAGGACTACTTCAAAAGGCTTTCTTGTATAATTTGAACAAGGGTGATGTAAAAAAACAAGCTTCAACACATCTCAGGATTCTTCATTTTATTGCTGTTCCTCAGCAGGATAAGTAGAATTTCCTATCTTTTGATGGTGTCATTAAACTTGGAAACTCTTTTATATGATTAATATCGTCTTTACAGAATTCATATTTGCCTTTGCCCTTGGTTCCGCGATTGTGATATGACGTTTCTTAGAAACTGCCTGCAGGTCCTGTTTTTAGTGAATCCATCATACGTTAAATATCTGACATTAATAGTATTTAAGCTGTTTATAGTGTTCTTATTATTCTGAAAGCAACTTTTCATATGAATGGTTTCGTGACTTGAATTATATTTAAAGACTAGAAATGTTCTTGCTTGTACTCATAATACTATAACACCCAATGTATATATTGTTTTAAACCACATGCTTAGATATATGCTCAAAACATTCTAAATATTTTTAGATTTAACATAAACATTGCCATAGAATATTAACAGCACTTAGTTAAGGAAATTCCTTGGATGCCAATTCGGTCGCCTGTTTCACTGTGTGCTATTTCCTTTGAATCATGAAGATGTTTAGACATGTTATGCACAAATGTGAAAACTTAGATAACATTATATCGAAAAAAAAAGTACATGAGACATTATTTTCATTGTATACAGCTGGTCCTGTTAAAAAAGAAAAAAAAGGAAAAAATATTTATTAAAATATAGGAGGAGATCGTGTACTTCAGGGTTGAAATAATCATTTCAGAAGTTGGTCTGAACTATGTAATTCTTCGTGACATGGGTGATGATGAGATTCTTGCGAGAGAAGGGCCATCTGAACCTCTTCCCATAGCCTGCAAGGGATAGCTGTCAATGTTGCAGTCATTTCAGTGGCACTGGGGTATAGTGGACACACCACAAAGCAGGTGACACCACATCTGCCGAACTAGTAGTTCCGTCCCATCAAATATATGTGGGGGAAATGCAGGCCTTTCAATGGCGTAGAGACAGCTCCTCCGCTATGGCGGAGGAGCATTGCCCCCCCCCCCCCCAAAAAAAACAGCAGGAAAGGAAAAATAAAACGATAATAAACATGTTTTATTTTTCCTTTCCTGCTGAGTCTTAAGGGTGGGGCCAGTGGAATGACAAGAGGAGTGGCAGTGCTCTGCCTTCATCGTGCATGACAGTATGGCTGGCCGTCTCAGGCCGGCCAAACCCACATGCACAGTGAAGCTCTCTCCAACCCCAGATGCAGTGCAAGGTAGGAGAGAGCAGGCACAGGCTCTCAGTCTGTCTGGGAGCACGAATTGAAGGTGCTCAGGCCAACACTGGTCCGTTTCCAACCGGAGAGTCACAGAGAAATATCGACGCGATGCAAGGTTTACAGCTGGTGAAAAGAACACAGAACCCTGTGGTAAACATTTCCTCATACACCTTGAATGAGGAGGAGAATAACATCCTTAGTAAGAGTTTATTGTTTGCACCCACGGCCCATCCAAATTATTTCAACATCAGAACAGAACTCAATAGGTTCTTTCGCAAAATCCGCCTCAGATACTTCTTTGAGCATTCTGCCTCACCCCTTTCGACATCACACACAGGACTAAGAGTTCCATCCACTTTTGTTCCACCTGCCAATGCAATGACTAATAGGATTTTGGCTTATGAAAGCATGGTACTGAGCGATGTTACAAGACTACTGACAGTATACAAACATGCCACTCCCAATATCAGCAAGTTGGAGAATGAAGCCCTTTTGACATTAAAAAACAACAAGGACATTGTCATCAAGTCAGCGGACAAGGGTGGAGCAGTCGTGGTGCAGGATATAACAGCCTATAAAACGGAGATTATGAAGCAACTACAAGACGGTGTCAGCTACTCCCAATTGAGATCAGACCCCTCTAAGGATTTGGCTGAGGAGATTCTCATGATTACGTCCGAAGCCCTCGAACAAGGGTTTTTGAGCATACACAAATTTGATTACCTTAATCAAAAACACCCCAGGCTCCCTACAATTTATACACTACCTAAAATTCATAAGGACATCCTTAATCCACCTGGATGCCCTATAGTATCGGGGTGTGGATTGCTGGAGCCTCTATGTAGGGACATTGACTTTTTCTTGAAACCGATCGCTGAGAACACCAAAGCCTATTTAAGAGACACGATACAGACCATCACCTTGATTGCCCAACGACCTTTCTTTCCCAGTGACCAATTACTGGTGACGTGTGGTATCGTATGTCTATATACAAGCATACCCCAACAATCTGCCCTTGAAGTGATCAGAGATGTTTTGAATCGACGTTCAGCACCTATGGCAGTACCCACCGAATTCATTATTGATTTACTCACGATGGCCATGATGAAAAATGTCTTCATCTTTCAAGGCCACTACTATGTACAGACTAAGGGTGTGGCGATGAGGGCAGCCTTCGCCCCAGACCTGGCGATTATTTAAATGGACAATTTTGAAAAATCATTTGTCTTTAATAACAATCCCTTCAACAACCGGGTGAATTTGTGGAAACGGTATATCGATGATATACTGATGATCTGGGCTGGAGACACCATGGAGTTGGACCTCTTTCACGACTGGCTGAATCAATGCAATCAGTACATCAAATTTACAATACAATCAAATTCTAATGAGATAGCTTTCTTGGACATCATGATTTGCTGTGAAGACAATAACATTTACACCACATTGTACCGCAAACCTTCAGAACGTAATTCTCTTCTTAGGTACAACAGCCATCATCCCTGGGGCCTGAGGGACAACCTACCGGTGGGCCAGTTTCTGCGCATCCGCAGGAACTGCTCTAAGAAGGAAGATTATATGGCTGAATTAGAAGACTTAAGCAACTGCTCAGAAAAGGGCCTGGTTCAGCCCATGGGAAATGTTATTAACTCCCAGGGAAAAGAAAGATGCACAACTACAGAGACTGATCTGCGTGACCACCTTCTCCACAAGAAGCAATGCCATAAAGAAGGTAGGTAATCAACAAACATTGGAGCCTGGTGTCTGATGACATTGCATAACCTAACCCACCCATGCACTCTTTTAAAAAAGCTAACAGTGTCAAAGACCATGTGGTCTGCTCCTTTTTGGAAACAGCACCTGAACCTACGATTCAAGCACTTTGGAATTTACCACCGGTGCAGGGACACTACAAATGTGGACACTGCAAAGCGTGTCGGACAACATCTATAAACAACATACGATTGTTCTGGACTCATTTACTAATTGTAACACAATGAACGTAATCTATGGAATCATCTGCCCATGTGGACTTCTCTACGTGGGCCAAACACAGCAGAAGATCAAGGCCCGAATACTTCAGCATCAAAGCAGGATTTGTTGTACAGTTCAAGGGGTACCTCTAGTGGACCACTGCACAGCGACGGGACACACTCCAGATCAGCTACAGTGGATGGTAATAGAGAAAGTCACACTGGGCCCGAGAGGGGGCAACATTGCCTCAATCTTGAACACTCGAGAATCTAAATGGATGGTCCGTTTGGACACCATCGCCAATGAACTCAACGAATCGGACCCTAGCCATGCACAATTAGCGTGCCTCACCACTGAGTAACCAGCTCTAGGTCCGTGTTGCACACATGTAGATTTCCAATTTTCTATCTAATCACAATGATTCCATCCTGTCTGTCACTCTGAGAATGTTCTCCTATGTTTGAATTCCTACAACGAGATTTGTTGAACTTTAGGTATCTAATATGTACAGTGTACGGCTACAATGGAAATTTTGCTTATCAATCTTTATGGGATATGTTTCACTTCTTTAAAATTCCAAGCATGGAAAATATATCTAGATGGTATGAAATTGTATCTATTAAGTGTATCTATTGATTATGTATAACACCTTACTGTGGCAGTAATGTATCTACGTTTGTGAATCGCTGTTGAATAATGTAATATGAAATATTGAATCTCAGGTAACTTTTACTGTTATTATGTATTTCCGATCCTGATACCTAATTCTGCTCTAATTATTACTAACATACAGGTTTTGAGCGATAATGTAGCATCTGGAAGACTATATTAAATAGGATGTGATGTACAGGTAGCCGTCCATCAGCTATAACACGATGTGTTATAGCTGATGGACAGCTACCTGTACATCACATCCTATAGGTATTGACTGCCACTTTGTTTATATTTATATTCTTGGAAAGATTTCACGTGATTATGCTTCCCCAATCTTGATACTAAAATCTGTTCTAATATTGCCAAAATGCAGGTTTCAGTGATTGTAATTTAGCCTTGGGAAGCTATACTTATTAGAATGTGATGTACATGTAGCTTTCCATTGACTGCCATCTTCTTCATATTTATTGTTTTTTAATTTGATTGTATTATGTCAAAAACATTAACATGGATTGTAACAATATAATTTTCCCTTTGTGACATAACTGGTCATGTTACGCCCCATCTGCCACGGATACGTTAACAAGCATCCTCAACCAAACATGTAGTCTAAGGTAGCTTAGTCTTTTTTCCCTTCCCCTTAGTCAGGCATCCGACTACCCCGGCATTTAACGTCTGCTGGACGCTGATCGTCAGGCAGCCCATGACAGTAAACTTTGGCCGTATTTAAATAGAATACGCGCCGCCGCCGCGTCTTTGTCCTAATGAGCGGAGAACTTCCAACGAGTAGCGGTGAGTAAAACCACTCATGCGAGTGCCCATTCTGGCTTTCATTTGGTAATAAGCTAATTGTTAGTTTTTCCGTATAAGAGGTCACTGATTTCTGCTTTGCAGATTCAGCACCGTTCTACAACTAACCTCCTACGCGGCTCTACCGGCTTACGCGGTGAGTTTTGCTGATCTTTCTCAGATAGCGGAACCCTCCATCCATCTCTGACATGTAATATCCTTCAACCAGAGAGGAGTTTGTTGCGGTTTCGTTTAAACTTTACAGAAAAAGGGTTGACCCTTTATTTAATGAATAGACATATATTCATTTTTCCAACGTGTTTTTAATCTATTCAGCAATACTTTGTTCATGTGATATGACAGGGTCCTGTCCTAAGCAGTGATTATTTTCTTTCTTTTCCTCCTTTATTTATGACTTTAGAAACAATCCGTGTGAGGCAACCAGGGTTTCCATTTTGAAAAACTAGAAGTATGGAAGTATGTATATGGAATAATAGCAGTATGGATTAATATGACTGCTATGGACTGGATAAATGATACTTGACTCATCCACAGAGTAAAAGATTTGTATTAATTCACCACCGTATCGACAGATTAACCCCAACATAGATGGGGGTTATTGACATACACTTACTATTGCAGGTGTTTTCCGCTCTCTCCCGCTCGCACATTTTTTGAAGCCCTTGAGCCCGCCCGTCCTCACCGAATATCTTGTGAGGTTTTTTTTCACTCAGCCACGGTAATTACAGAGTTCGGTACATTTACTGTCACATTTCTTTTTAATAGTGTTTAGGAATGTTACATCTTTCTCTCATTTTATTCTTAGGTGCCCCACCTCTTCCACATTCACTTTAGTACAGAGGACGACCCCGGTAATAAGGCTCACAAGAACCTACACTCAATCAGGGGTCGAAACGTCGACACTTCATTGTCGCCAGTATTATCAACAGTACTTGCTTTACTGTGATGTGTTGTGCTCTATACATGGCTATGTGATATACTGTATGAATCATTTGAATTGTCAGATTTTTGGGCTTTTAATGATATACCAAATGAATAGTAAAATTGTGACACGCACTATATTCTAACCTCACGTACCACACCACTTTCACTTAAGTCACCTACATTCCCCTATTTCTTGTTTCCCCTTTTCTAACCGGGCACTTGAATAAGTTTTTTAATGTTTCTCCAATTGAAACATGTCTGCAGTGTGATTAAATTACACTGGTGCAAGAATACATTTACTTCTTGACTTTCTTTGTACGCAATTGTATGTTTTTTGTCACTATTTGATGTATTAATACTGGGACCACCTCTTATTATACAGGCCAACACTGAAGCTGCTCTCACGCTTGAGAGCAGCTTCAGGATTTACCGCAGGGCAGTCTGGGAGCCTGCGCCCGCGAGAAGAGGAGCAGAAGAGCGCGGCACAGCTGGCTGCAGGTACGTTTTTTAAAATTATGATTATTTTTTATTTTGCAGTCCTCCAATGCCCTCCCCGCCACTCATCCACAACACCAGGCACTACTGTAACGTCAGAGTATTCACTGGCTCTACTGTAGGAAATGTTACTTGACAGGTCATCTGCCACAGGGCATTCAGGAAATCTCTTCAGGGCACAAAGATCCTCACAAGATTTCTGTACCTGGCACCACCATGCAGGGTAAGGTATTCCCGAGCACGAAATGTAATTAATGGCCTCACACACAGGGATAAAGCTCCTTCTGCATCCAGGCCATTGCTTTTTTTGTTTCTAAATAGATAAATCTCAATATGGGAATTGTTATTGACAACAAAAAAATAAGTTTATGAGCAGACAAAACCAACATGGCACCCACTTGTCAAAGTTCTCTGTCTTCAGTGCATCTGCTGAACTGGCTACTGAAATGCAGGCTTCAGAGATCCCCACCAGGCAGGCAGGGAACTCTAAATTATGTGGGTGGTCCTTCACCATGGGAAGTGTAGGCATCCTTTATGCTAACCTGGTTGGTCGGTGAGTGCCCCACACAGCCTTAAACAAATTATTCCTTAGGTAACAATTTCTACATATGAATCTGTGAGGAAATAAGGTCATTTACTTCTGGGCAGAGGGACAGCTGACCCACTGGGTCAATGGAGGCTAGAGTTTCCCCTCACTTTGCCGAGAATCATCCATTTAATTTAGAAATCCCCATCTGCCTGACAGAGATCCCTAAGGCTATAGTTGAATTTCTGCCCCTGCAGCTCCAAGGTAAACTCTGTGAAATGATGATTGAGCCCCATGTTCTTTGGGCCCATTTAGTACTTCTGCTTGCCCTATAAAAACAAACTTTCCAACAAGCAATCAACATACATCCCATGGCAGTTCCGGGCAAGGAAATCTAGTTTTGATCACCACACACAAAAAAATAGGGTGAAGCAACAGTCACCATGATCTGGCAGCCCAGTGGTAGATGCACTGCCAGATCAATGGTTTGCTGTAGCAAACTAGTTGGGACTTAGCTGGTGCAAACTGGTAGTTCACTCTCCTCTAAAGGGTGTGTGGGAACTTCAAGCTTACAGGATGGGGCCCTTGGTCTCTTTTTGAGGATGCTGTCCAGGCTGGTTATGATTGAAAGTAGAGCAACCTCAGATGGAAACAGGATTCAAAGCAGGGGAGGTCAATATACAGTTTGCTTGCTAGACAGAACTAATGGCACCATAAGATGACATCAGAACAGTACATGTCAACACTGACACCAAGTGCATGTTTTCTGGTGAACAGTGAACACCGAAAAAATAGGCTCATTTACATATAATTCCTGAGACACAAACATATATATAGTGTAACAAAGATTAAGCTGTTCCAGTCTATTTTCTTCTTTCAACCCTTTACTTTCTTCAAACCACAAAAACTCTTCATATGGGAACAATACTGCAATTCAGACTATCACATGCCAAGTTTCAGCATGGTTTCTATTCCATTACACGGCCAGCATGTTTCACTATTTATAACATTTTACTAGCGCTCTAAACAACAACAAAAAACATCAATGACTCTATATTTTAGTCAACACGTGTGTACACATTAAAACATTTTGATTTTTAGTCATAGCCCCATAGACTGACACCTACATCAATATATAATAACATTTTACAAAATGAAAACATTGAAAAAAAATGTTTACCTTTTCATCTATAGTAATATCTGACAGTCCTCATATTGACTATGAACCACAATAGCAAATTCAAGTAAATAACTTCATTATAATCCCCATTTAAATTTTCTTGTTAGGACCATGGCCACGGGGTGACACCCACTCAAAGACTAAGGGGTGATTACGATGGCGGAAGGACCGCCACCGCCAGCCATGCGGTGGCAGTCCTTCCGCCATCGGACCGCAGTTTTCCCCCACCACATTACGATGGTGGGGGGAATTGATTTTGGACCACGGAGGACGCAAAGAACGTCCACCACGGAACCGCCACAGGCAATCATTTCGATTGCCCGGCAGAGCGGTTTGCATCCATAAAATGATGGTGGTGCCTAGCAAGCACCGTCCACCAAATTAGAATGTGGTCTCCAACCTGCCTTTCCGAGGCAGGTAAACCGCTATTGAAAGGCTGGTCAAGACTGGTTTTGGGGGCCCGTTGTGGGCCCCCCTTGTGTTGGGGGGAGGTGTGGGTGCACTGGGGGGTACCCATGGTACCCCCCCTACATTTCACTGCACCAAGTGGCAGGCACCGTGTGGTGCCTGTGAAATACACAATATCCTCTTTTAACATTGCAGTGGGTGCTGCTGTCAGCAGCACCCGCCGCAATGTTAAAATGCAGAATCCGACCGCCATGGTGGCGGTCGCATCCTAATTCGGTGTGCGGAACCGCCGCATGTATTGCAGACAGCCCCGGTTACCACCACATCATAATCAGCTCCTTAATTGGCAGTCCAAGATGATGCACTCATGCTGCAATGACGCTGTAATACGATGCCATCAAGGACAGCTGGTAAGTGGATTTGGGACTGTCTCCTTTCATATGGGAAATTTAATAATTTCCATAATATATTCCCGATAAAATGCTAAATTTTCTTCCAGAATCCTTATCAAGTGAGTTCCAACTGAAAAAAATATATATAATAATCTAATAAGAGAATTCCAATAGTGAGAACTAATTATTGCGATCACATTGAACTAAGAAAATTGCATGACTAATACCTATGGCGAACTATAGTTAAAACTTGTTTCATGATTGCAAATATACCAGAAGTCATTAACTTGAAACTAAAATTTGCACTTAAACAATGGAAGGATAGGGAATGGACACAATAAATTCAATCAATGAATATGTGAATTTGAGGTACTTCCAAAAATATTTTTAATATTTCTAAGAATAATATTGCTGACTACACTTGAGAAGGAAAATGAGGTACTGTCCAGAAGTCATAGGACAAAAACAGTGAAAACATTAATAAGTCAAGTTGTTTGATGGAACATTTTCTTAAAGAGGCACAAAGATAGGTTAACAGGAAGAAAAACAGAAGGGATGGTATATTGACGTTTTGTCATTAAATTTGGTATTGTGGTTGATATTTAATATGAGGACTGTCAGATATAAGTGTACATAAAAACGTAAATGTGATATTAAATGTTACCATCCATGACAGACTTGAGATGGCAAAATTAGTTTTTGCATTCTTTAAAGGACTGTTTGAATAAAATAATTCGTTTTTTTAACGTTTCATGTTTGTAAAACAGTATTGTGAGTTGATTTAGGTTTCAACATACAGGAATAGGAATAAAAATCAAAGGGCCTTATTTATGAGGCCTTGCGTCACTTTTACGCCGCCGGAGCATCACTTTTTGTGACGCATCAGCGGCGTAAAAAATGTGCCTTGTTGCACCATATTTACAAAGTGACGCATCTAGGTAGATGCGTCACTTTGTAAACCCCTGCGCCACATTATACCTGCGCCAGGTATAATGTATGCGGGGGGCATTCAGACGCAAGAAAGGGTCATAGAAGTGACGCAGTGAAATCTACAGGATTTCACTGCGCCACTTCTAGGACGCAAATGTGTCAAAATCTTACGCCTGCCTCATAGCAGGCGTAAGACTGACGCAGGCACATGTCACATGGGACTTGCCCATGTGTAATGACCCATTGCTAGAGTTGCGTTTTGTGACACACTCCAGCAATGCGTCATTTTTGCGCCTACAGATACGTCAGAAATACTGACGTATCTGTAACTCCTTGCGACATGATGCATCATTCTGTAAATATGACGGTAGGGATGCATGGAAGAGTGTCAAGAGCTCTCTGGCTAGGAACATGAACTATATTGACAGCAGCTAAACATGTTGCAAAAACAGGTGCATGTCATCATCATGGTCCAATTGTGAAAGGTCTTCTGATGGTCCGTCGTCTTTGCCCTTGCTTCCCACTGTAAATGTTCACACCAGCATGAAATCGGTTAGTAATGGCTACTACATATTACAAAAAGTTATATCTACAAAGGATCTCATGAGTACCTTATGCAAGCCTACTCTGTTAGCTGTCTGGTGTCTCATTGTATAACAATAAGCTGTTCTATGAAATGAAACATTCAAATTCTGGTATGTCCTGGTTAGATCAAGAAATGTAAGCTGCAGCAAGCATTTTCTTTTCATTAGTACACTTGTTCATTATGCATCTGTGGCAAAGAAAACAGTCTAAGTACAGTGAAGTCATATGGTGTGAGGAAAGAAGGAATACATGTTTCCAGGCCACAGCACATTTCACACAAAGTCAAGCCATAGTGTTTGATTATAACATTAAGGGCCATATGTAGGTAACCTAGAAATACCGATTCCTAAATACCGAATGTTACCGAATCGGTATTTAGAAATCGTTATTTCCTATGTACCTAATTTTTCGGTAACTCTTACCGATTCGGTAAAATTCGGTAAATGTTTACCGAATCTACAATACCGACCGGTGTTTCCGAACTGGTATTTACCGAATCGGTAAATACCGATTCGGAATTTACCGAATCGGTAATTCAAATGAACAGCAATTGAGGAATCAGCCAATCCTGTGCAAACCACACCCCACCCAACCAGGAAGTGGCCACACCCAGGCAGGTGCACACAATCAGCAGACTCTGGAGAGGCTGGGAGTGCAGAGGAGAGCAACAGAGCCAGTGCCTGAACTTGCACAGGAAATCTGACACAATGGCCAGCCAGGACACAGAGAGAGATGGAGAGGAAAGGAAGAGATAACTCAAATTCAGTCCAAAGGAACTGCAGGTACTTGTGGAGGAGGTGGTGAAGCAGCACAATAAGCTGTTTGGAAAGCAGTCCCTGCAAGTGGCTGAATCAGAGAAGAGAAGGATCTGGCTTGGAATCCAGGCGCAGGTAAATGCCATCGGAGTGACCCCCCGGGACAGTGATGTGCTGCAGAAGCGGTGGTACGACATCCGTATCATCACAAAGAGGAAGATGGCTGATCTGAAGAAAGAGGCCAGACGGACAGGAGGAGGAAGGAACAGGGCACCTGCCCTGACTGAACTGGAGGAGCTCGTGGAGCCAACGATTGAGCCCGAAAGTGTCGTTGGGATTCGGGATGCAGACAGCTCTGCCAGAGCTGCTACCAAACAAGGTAAGACGCATGCACAGCATTGTGCCCCCCCTTCCCCTATCCCAAATCCCCAATTGGGCAATGTGAATCCCACTCCAGTACAGGTGTTTGTGCATACCAGCAATGCATTATGGGAGATGTAGTCTGTGAAACCCCTATCATGACAAGATTCGCACAGAACAATGAGGCATGTGACAGACATAAGCGACAAGCAGGCAGAGGACAATGAGATAGTGATGCAGAAATGTATTATGATGTTAGCAATGCAGGGCTGCAGGTACACTGAGCTGATGTTGAATTTCTGTCCACAGGCGGTACTTCGCGCAGGACTGCTCAGGAGAAGGGAGAGAGGGCACCCCGGAAGGACAGCACAGAGAAGGCCACCACGAGTGCTGGGCAGACAACAGCACCACAGCCAGCATCACCACCACAGCCAACCACGCCACCACAGCCAGCCTCGCCACCACATCCAGCCTCGCCACTCCTGCTGGCCTCACCCGCATCAACACCACCTGCATTGGTCAGGTCTAGGAGGCGTGCAGTTGCCAGACTGCATGTGTCAGAGTCCTCATCAGAAGACTCGAGGGGGGAGGAAACATCCACTGTGCCACTGGATGGTAGCAATGCCGGTTTGCCCTCCGCCTCCGAGGGAGCACACACAGGTGCCAGACGCCGCCGCAGGGCTCTGGTGCGCAGTCCACCTCCACAGGGTGAGAGCCATGGTGTATTCTTAGGGCTGGAGGCCACCATGGTGAAGGTGCAGCGCCTACAAGGCAAGGCAATCCAGTCAGTCCAGTGCCAAATGAAGGGCCTCAATGACACAATGGGCAACATTGACAGGGGCATAAGCTCAATGGCTGAGGGCATGAGGGAGATGGCTGCGGGCATGCGGGACATGTCCCAATCCGTCATGCTGCTGTGCACAAAAATCGATGAGGACAGAGCAACACGGCGAAGGGAGAGGCAGAAAATTGATCGCCACACAAGGGCAGTGAACCGCCTAGCAACTGCCACTTCTCTGCTCTGCAGGCGCTCCGTGGCAATGCAGGAGGGCCTTGCGCACTGCAGCAATGATGTTTCCAGGGGGCTGGTGAGGGGGGTGACCAGTGCACTTGAGGTGCTGCTTACAAGCCACTCTGCCACCACTGGTGCTGTGGATGCAGGGGACAGCGAGGACACCACCAGTTGGAGCATTACCCCCCCTGTCACAGACACACGGAGGAGCATCAGACGGCATGGGGCTGCCACTGGTCCCACAGCCAGTGAGGACACTCAATCACTGGCATCCCGCACTGTAGTGCGTGGGCGCAGACGCTGAGGCAGCACACAATTACAGGACACAGTTGGGTGAAGGAACCCTTGACTTCCAACTAGGGATGTCACCAATTTGTTAGGCCAGTTTTGCCGTTGTTTTGTGGCGTAGTGCCAGATAATTAAAACTACGTCATAGCATCCAACTACTGGCTGTGTCCCCTTACTTACTTAGAAGTAGTTGCATGTGATCTC
The DNA here is from genome assembly GCF_964204655.1 of Triturus cristatus. NCBI lineage: Eukaryota > Metazoa > Chordata > Amphibia > Caudata > Salamandridae > Triturus > Triturus cristatus. The sequence goes on along the minus strand of NC_140593.1, from coordinate 1,007,709,833 downwards.
TGCCCGTCTCATTCTCCCATCTGTTGCTGCTGCCACTCCTGCTGCGTTGGGCTCTGGCTGTGCAAACTCATCATTATTGTCCTCAAAATCTGTTATTTCCACCTCTGTACCTGTCTTTGTGGCAAGGTTGTGCAGCATTGCACAAGTGGCAATGATCTTGCAGCAGATGATGGGTGTGTACTGGCGTGCGCCTCCGCTTTTGTGGAGGCAGCGGAACCTGCTTTTCAATAGTCCAAACGTGCGCTCCACCACGTTGCGTGTTGATTTGTGTGCCACATTATATCGTCTCTCACTCAGGGTTGATGGGTGTAGGTAGGGAGTGAGGATGAATGACCGCACGGCATATGCACTATCGCCTAGGTGAGTAAGAGAGTACCATTAGTCACATACCTCAATACACATTCATATGCGGTAAGTATTAGGGAGTGTCACAGTGATTTACCTAGCAGGTATCCTTCTCCAAATTCTCCGGCAACCAGGCGTGTGTAGATCCCACTGTTCTGGAAGATGTAGGAGTTGTGGGTGCTCCCAGGAAACTTAGCTACAATATCAGTGATTATGTTGCCTGCATCGCAGATTACCTGCACACTTATGGAGTGGTTGGACTTTCTGTTCCTGTAGATGTGCTCAGTGGCTGCTGGTGGGCAGAATGGAATGTGTGTGCCATCAATACAGCCTATGACATGCGGGAACTGTGCCATCTGGTAAAAGTCTGTCTTTGTTTTCAGCAGAGCCAGTGTAAATTAAATCCAAAAAAGGGGGGGGGCACTGTTAAACGAAGGAGCAATGGTCCACAGATTCCAGACAAATCCATATGTTGTTGAAAAGAGTGTAGACCTCAGTGAGAAATACCCATTTGGTATTTAAAAGCCCTCACTCGCCAACCTGGTTGGTGACATGCTTCATCATCGGGCTCCACTGGGATGACCGAATGTCATCCCAGTGTGCTGCAACGCCAGGTTACTGCGGAGCGGGGTTCTTGTGTGGGGATAGTGAATTTAAAATATCCAATTAAGTCAAAAAATAAAACTTTAATAATTTTGCTAATTGGAAAAGACTAAAAGGGAGTGAGGGTCAAAAAAATAAAAGACCTGGTTCACTCCGCGGCGGTCAACATGTTTCTGCCTCTATGAGTGTTAGTCAGGCATTCTTCAGGACCAGAGTGGATGTGCGGAGCCCCGGTGGTAAACAAGTGAAAAATCCGCCAGAATATATTAATTATGGGGAGAGGAACGAGTTTATTAAAGAGGCCAATCCGTTCGATGCCTCAAGGATCCCGGGAGGGGTCCGGACCCGGCAGCAAGAGGCTGTGTAGGTTGAACACGGGTGTCGAGCAGCAAGGGCGGTGTGCCATTTTGCTCCCACCCCCCTCCCGGGATCCTTGAGGCATCGAACGGATTGGCCTCTTTAATAAACTCGTTCCTCTCCCCATAATTAATATATTCTGGTGGATTTTTCACTGTAAATAACAATTTTTCACACAGCAGTCCACGGTAGGGTGAACCTTAGCGTGTTCATACCACCGGGGCTCCGCACATCCACTCTGGTCCTGAAGAATGCCTGACTAACACTCATAGAGGCAGAAACATGTTGACCGCCGCGGAGTGAACCAGGTCTTTTATTTTTTTGACCCTCACTCCCTTTTAGTCTTTTCCAATTAGCAAAATTATTAAAGTTTTATTTTTTGACTTAATTGGATATTTTAAATTCACTATCCCCACACAAGAACCCTGCTCCGCAGTAACCTGGCGTTGCAGCACACTGGGATGACATTCGGTCATCCCAGTGGAGCCCGATGATGAAGCATGTCACCAACCAGGTTTGCGAGTGAGGGCTTTTAAATACCAAATGGGTATTTCTCACTGAGGTCTACACTCTTTTCAACAACATATGGATTTGTCTGGAATCTGTGGACCATTGCTCCTTCGATTAACAGTGCCCCCCCCTTTTTTGGATTTAATTTACACTGGCTTTGTTGATTTTGAATAAACTATTGAGGGGACTAGCCGTGTAGATCCCTTCCTCTCTTGTTGATTCTTTGTTGTTTGTTTTCAGCAGTTCAGCCTGTGTGTTTGGGAAGCTAATGTAGTGTTGCATTCTCTGCATCATGGCATCCAGGAACTTCCTGAAGAAACGGGACAGGCAACTCTGGGATACCCCGCCTACCGCAACTATCACCCCCTGGTAACTGCCAGATGCGAGTAGATGTAGGCTACAGAGCACCTGCACGTGTGGTGGTATGGCATGGCCCTTGTTGTTGGATGGTACAGGAGTGGGTGCAGGTCCCTTATCAGGTCCATGATGGTTTGGGGGTGTAGCCTGTACCTTTCATATATCTCAGCCTCAGTCTGTTGGAAGAGTATGATGCGCTGTCTGTAAATGCGTTCCTCCCGTCTCCAAATCCTCAGACCTGCTGCCTGTAGACGTAGGCGCCTTGCAATCACATACAGAGCCGCCATGGTGTTCACGCTGTTGCATTTTGGGATTGCTTATATGCACTGTGGCTGATTACCACCTGCTTTCAGTCAGTGTTAATTACCGACTCTTAAATACCGAATCTCATGGAATTCGGTAATACCGAATTTACCTACATCTCCTTTCTTGTTTTACCATTTCATATTTACCGAATCGGTAAATATGAATTCGGTAAATATGAATAGGTAATTTAGAATTCGGTAAATATGAATCGGTAATTTAGTATTCGGTAAAGATGAATCAGTATTTACCGATTCATAGTTACCAAATCCTTCTTTTTGGACTCCTACATCTCAATTGCCTAAATACCGGTCAGTAACGGGATATTTTCCGAATTTCGGCCGTTACCGACCGGTATTTAGCTACCTACATATGGCCCTAAATCATTATTTTACAAAAAGCATTTTTTTTCAAGTTATAGAGCAGAACAAATTAATATTGCAGCCTAGCAAATGGAGAACGATAGAAATAAAACTTTCTGCAGAAAATAAACAGCATTTTTCATGTTTGCACCTTAAATAAAGGCACATTTTCTAACATTGAACTTAGGCATTTTCGGGTTTAATATTTAGCACATTTCTATGTTAATATTATGTGGTGAAATTTGCCTAAGAGCTTTCAGCTTCCTCACTCTCCAACCATAATTAGTGATGTTGGCAGCGTAGCAAATAATCTCTCATCATAGCTTCCATCAGCGTGTTCAAGAAGTACATCTCTGGAGCCATTAGAGTTGGTGAGAAAAACATCCAATAGGAGATTGAAGGTGGCTAAGGGCCTGATTTAGACTTTGGCAGACAGAGTATTTCTCACAAACACGACTGGGTACTCTGCCTGCCAAACCCTCAGTCCACCTCCATGTGATCATCTTGTTAATTTTGCCATTAGTGTCGAGGTCCAATAAGGCCTTACTAGCAAAGGAAGTTCAGCCACAGTGCAAGTACTTTTGCTGTTAACTATCTCCCACCTACATGGTAGTTGCCTCCCACAGGGCGGGTTTTCTTCCAGGTTGTGCAGTATGGTGGATTCGGCACCACCACATGTGAATACTGAAATTGGTGTATAGGAGGTAGTGTACACCAAATGGAAGAAGATTACCAGTACCCAGAGTAAAAGTGTCACTGAAATGCTGCGTTTTTCCATGCAAATAAGAACCACTTGATGGGTGATCTGTGAAAGATTACCATGGTGTACACTGGTGTTTTTCACAAAGTTTGTACCAAGAAAATTGTTACAGGCCAGGGACTGTATAGTTGTCATGCCTGAGAACATTTTTTTAAATTTAGAGTTATAAAGCGCAAACTCGACCCAAAGGTATCAAAACACTTACAGGAGCACCAGTTTTGTTACAGACAGACACATTTATTTTGTTTTTGGTTAGACACAGGAGATTAAAGGATTTGGCCAGAATCACAGGATGTTGAGAGTCCCTGCCGAGACTTGAACCTGATTTCCCAGCTCCGTGGTCGACCGCTCTAGCCGTTAGGCCAGCATTTTCGGTTGCATCAACACTTCCATAAGATGCTACTCTGCAAAGGCTCCTCCACTGGGAACATAACCTTGTGCCTCCCAGATAATAGTATTCTGGAATCCAGAGGATGGAAACAGGACTTCCACTTTCACCATTGTATATCATCTCCATTTGACTTAATGGTAGTCTGAAGGGTCTAGTTTCAGAGCACTTTGTTTGGTCCACAAAGAATCTTAAGTCAGGTGAGTTCCCCCTGCCAAATTGTTGCAACTTTAATGCCCCAGTTGAAAACCAAGGTCTAGGAACCAGTTTCAACAGAAAATCGCAAGCATAAGAGGCGCGTGTTAATGTTCAAGTCGTTTTCAGATGCAGAAGCACAACTGTTGAATTCAATGCCCTTATTATGACCCAGGGGAAAAAGCCTCCTAAAATTCTGATTGGTCTTGAAGACTTGGCTTTATCCATTTTAGCCAATAACATCTCAATTGGCTGTGCAAAAAATCAGCACTAAGCACATCCATCCAAATAACTAAATACCAAAGTACATAATGCTTAAATTAACTCTATGAGACCACCCGAACTCAGGGGCATATTATCAAGGATGGCGTTAAAAATTATCGCCGGTTTAGCGGCAGAAAACTGGCGATAATGAATGGGCTTGATAATATGCCCTGGTGAATTCCAATAGAAGTCCATGTTCTGGTGTGAACATGGGCTTCTATTGGAATTCTCCAGGGCATATTATCAAGCCCATTATCGCCGTTTTTGCGGCAGTTTTCTGCCACTAAACCGGTGATAATTTTAACTCCGTCCTTGATAATATGCCCCTCAGTAAGGTAGGTTCTCTCCGGTCACTTTTGACTGATCTATGAAATTTTCCTTAGTGGCTTTGCCTCCACAGCCTCTTTAATATTTTATTTATCGCACTAGAATTTTGTTCAGTCCTAGCTGTCCATCAAAATCTACCAATGATTCGTATAACTGAGAGCATGTGTGGCTTCTTTATGTCTTGCCTCAGACAGCTTTACCTGTCTATCAGAGTTTGTATCATCACCACACACCCACAAATACACAGAATGTGGTCTTTGGGATAGTCTCCTCAGCCACTGCTTGGTTCATTCAAATTATCGATCATCCCTTAAGGGTAGGTTTCACTTAGACAGAAGCAGTGAATTGAAAAGAAGACATCTGCAGAACTGCATATATTATGCAAAGCTAAACTAGATAGCGTTTAAATAGCGTGGCATGTAAAACAATGCAGATCATGATCATTAAGGGTTATTCACAAGTCCTGATATCATGTGGATTGCTAAATTACGATGTGTGCGCAAGTCGCACAGCAAATGCCAGTACATACGGTTTTAAGCACCCACACAATGTTGCCCAGGTAGATATTACCAGGTTAAACCGTCTGTAACAATTTTGCTGGGATGCATGGTAAATACCAGGATTTGCAAAATTTGATGCTGAAAGCACCCAATTTGACAGGCATTTCTCAACTTCTTTCACAATACTCAGTATTGAGGTATTTACACACCTGTAAATACATACCTGCCAACTCACACAGTGATATCGGCTCCCATCACACGCTCTCCTGGTGAGGAGCCGATATCACACGGGGTTGTATGACGGAACAAGTCAGGGAAATACTCTGCATGCCTTTACCACACATTTTTAACCCCGCATTTTTTAGGTCGCATATGCTTTTACAAAGTATGCCTTTACCACGCATTGTTTATATAAATAATTATATATATAAACAGAGGGGCAGATTTACAAGAAATTGACGCATCAGTAGAGATGCATCAGTTTCCCTGCGCCTGTCTGCAATACCCTTGTGCCACCATGGATGAGCCGTATTTACGATACGGCGCACCATGGCGCAAAAATTTACAGATGTGTCAGAAATTCTCACACATCTCTTGGCCCAAAAGTCACTCATTACTGGAGTCATGTCGCAAGCACAACGCAAATCCAGCAATGCATGGGGAGGCCTATACTCATTGTACTGCATCGCTCCTTACACCTGCTTCAAGCAGGCGCAAGGTTTTGACGCAGTGGCATCCTAGAATGGTGCAGTGAAATCTTGTAGATTTCAATGCATTACTTCTACGAGGCTTTCCTGAGTAGGAATGCCCACCCTGCATACATTATACCTGATGCAGGTATAATGTGACGCAGGCTTAACAACGTGGCACATCTCCCTAGATGTGTCACGTTGTAAATTGGCCGCATTGTTTATGCCGCAACTGCGTCACAAAAGTGACGCAACGACGGTGCAAAAGTGTGGCTAGGGGCTTGTAAATCTGCCCTATATGCATTTGTGGGGGGAGACCCTCCACCCACGAACTTACCTTAAATGCGTTGTAAAGGCATAAATTGTAAAAGCATATGTGTTCTAAGAACATGCGTGGGAAAAAATGTGTGGTAAATGTACGGCGAGGTAAAAACCTTGGCATAAAAGCTGTTTCTCATTGAACAGTGGCAGGAAAAACGAGCTAAAAACCACTGTAAATCACTTTTTCCAGGTCGTTTTCCGAGGCTTTGAACTGCTGACATCCATTAATGGGTGTGAAAACACACCAAGACAACGTCACCTGCCTCAGCAAGCTTCTTTTTCGTTTTTTTGGGAGAAGGGGCTTGGGAATGGGGTGGGGTTCAAAAGTGCCTTGTTGGTACTTCTCGACATGAGGTCCCACCCCATTCTGGGTCCTGTCCCCTCCTTACACAGTGAGATTCTTCTTCAAGTTGGCAGGTATGTAAATACGTCACCCTTGGGTATCAGTATTTACAAGAGGCAATAAAAACCTCAGCCCCATTTAGGGCACTCGTAATTAGGGTCATAGAAATTAAATGAATAGCCTGGTGATCATGCAGAGAGAAAATTAAACATACCAAACATTGGCAAAAGGCCTCAAAAGCGGGGACTTGTTTTTTGAATATCGATCTCTTTACAGTCATTTTTAAAAAGCCAAAATATATTTTTGTTCTTTACTTGACATTATACATTTTGCTTCTGTTTCATGACATTATAGTCATTTCATACTGCAGATTCGCATTTCCACACAGATGAAACTTTAAAACAGCCCTAAAATCGTGAGTTAATTCATCATTAATCCTTTCTTTGTTCAAGGATTTAGAATTTCCTTAAATTAGAACCTCTAATAATGGTCAAATCCCTCATCACTGACATGCAAGATGCAAAACAATCCAAGGAAAGACACCATACCACTTCCTCTTAGTTTTGATGGTTGGCACAATAAACCACTGTCCTCTTAGTAATGTAACCTTCACACATTTTCTTACTGCAATCCCGGTGAGGGCTGCAGTACCTTCAGCGGTTGGTTACTAGAGCCCATCGAGTTAGACACTAGTATTTTCTATAGCAGGCTACAGTAGCTTAACCCTTACCAGGGACCTTATTAGAAACCCCAATGAGCATAATCTGTCCAATTTTCACAAAACTACCCCTTTCAACACAAAATTCAAAATCTCCTGTCTTCAAGAGTCACCCGCAATGCACTTCTTGTTCAACCGCAGTTCCCAGTCCCAGAGCCCCCACTTCAAACTATTTTCATGACCATAGCCATTGGAGGGAAAAATATAAAGTTACTAGCAAATTGTCACTTTCCTCACTACCCTTACATTTCTTGCTGTTCTATGTCCTCCAAGCTCCTGCATGAGTCAAAACATCTGCCCACACTTACAAGGGTAGGTATAAGAAAAAAGGCCAACATAGCAACCCTGAGACCTTGGTGATTAAGTAATAAAGAAAAACAGAGGGAAGTGTGAACCTCTACTTCCATAGAGGTAGAGATTCACACTTCCACCTTGAAGCACCAATGGACGTGAAAGAGCAGGCAGCAAGATCCTAGTACGAAGCATAAACCTTGCGACACCACTCCATGCAACCAGCACAATATTTCAGCAAAGAACATCAACAAACACTTAAGAACTGAGGGGCATATTATCAACGGCCAGCGATAATTATCGCTGGCCGTGCTTAGCGATAATTTTATTATCGCAGGCTATCTCTGGAATTTATCACCCTGGTAGCGCGTTATTAACAACGCATTACTCCAGGGCGATAAGAATTCCAGAGATAGCGAGCTTATCGACGTTTTGCAGGGAACATCGCTGGTTTACCAGCAATGTTCCCTGCAAAACAGCGATAACCTTGCTGATACGAGTATCAGCATAAACAGCAGTTTTCTCCAAAAACTAATGTGTGCTAAAATGCTGGGGCAGCCTTGTAAATATTGCGATGTGAACATCAGCGACATTTGCAAGGTTGTCCATCCGGGGTACGCCAACTTTGCATCTCATTAGAGATGCAAAGGGAGGCGTCGGGAAAAAGGGTGCTAACATGCGATTATGCGTGTTAGCATCCTCTTGTAAATAGGATGATAGTTTTATCTCTGCTTTTTTGGCTTTTTAAGCCAAGAAAGCGGAGATAAAGCCCTTGTTAATATGCCCATGAATACCCATGCCTCCCACTACATTTAAAATCCCCTATGCTGAATAGAGAATCCTTGGACGCACCCACATAGACGCATAATACACTCACACACATATTACACATACAGTGCATACAACAGTACTGCCATAAAATTCCACTGCCTTTCGTCGTCAATCATCACTATTTCAGCTTTTTCTATGTAGGGACCTATTTCCTATGGCCGCTGAACACAAGTAAGAACTCCTTTAGTCTAACAGTGTGAAACATCAATGTCTTCTTTTGGATAACATGTATGATTAAGTACCACTGTTTTTCTTCTGGATGTTATCCTTACTTAAATGCATATGTTATTTGAATTAGTACACCTTAATGGGAGTACCCTTTTTCATTAAATGTACATCACGAGTATGATGCTTAATGTTAGAACGCCTGCTAATTGAGTCACACATAGAGAAAGGCTAGTAGTTAAAGTATTGCATTTTTATCTTTGTTATGATGACATTGCTAAAAACTACTATTTCTAGATAGCGTCCTCCTTTTTTTGTTTTAAACAGCTGTCCAGGGGCCTGTTTTTATGATAAAAGATCAAATTGGTCAAAAAGGGTATGAACTTGAGCATGTTAATAATTTCAGCTGGGGTGATAGAGTACCGCAAGAGGAAGGGTTTGATATTCTGGGGCTCTCAGAGCTGTATCACATGGAAGGATATCACTCCACCAGATCATAAGTAGCCTGCACCAAATTTACTAGATGCAAGAACACCCCAGATAAAACTACAGTTCTTCAGGGCATGTGCACACCGAATGTATGATGATACAACACGTACCATCACAACGCGGTATATTACATCGCGGTCTTGACCACGCAAGTCGTTACATCGACTTGCGTTGGAGGGCGCTGGATTTAGGAATAGTGTGAATTACTATTCCAACTCCAGTCTACGTACAGGAGGGAAGGTGTTGAAATAGTAGTTCACACTATTCCTTAGTCTAGAGCGCCCTCCAGTGCAAGTCGACCGAATGACTTGCGTTGTGAAAGCCACTATATAACCATACCGCGTTGTAATGGTTGCGTGGTAAAGGATGTTTCCCGTGCACGAATGTATGATGATACAACGCATACCATCACAACACTGTATGTTACATGGCGGTCTTGACAACGTAAGTCGTTACATCGACTTGCGCTGGAGGGCGCTGGATTTAGGAATAGTGTGAATTACTATTGTAACTCCAGTCTACGTACAGTAAGGAAGGTGTTGCAATAGTAATTCACACTATTCCTTAGTCTAGCGCGCCCTCCAGTGCAAGTCAATGTAATGACTTGCATTGTGAAAACCACGATGTAACCATACCACGTTGTAATGGTTGCGTGGTAAAGAATGTTTCCCGTACACGAATGTATGATGATACAACGCGTACCATCACATTGCGGTATGTTACATCGCGATCTTGACAACGCAAGTCGTTACATCGACTTGCTTTGGAGGGCGCTGGATTTAGGAATAGTGTGAATTACTATTCCAGCTCCAGTCTACGTACAGTAGGGAAGGTGTTGGAATATTAATTCACACTATTCCTTAGTCTAGAGCGCCCTCCAGTGCAAGTGGATGTAATTACTTGCGTTGTGAAAACCACGATGTAACCATACTTCGTTGTAATGATTGCGTGGTAAAGGATGTTTCCCGTGCACATCAGCCTCTTTCAACACCTCTTTAGTGCAGGCAACACTCTCAAGCCATGTTAGAGCCTGCCACCCTGTTATCTGGACCACTTCCCCATCTCACATTTACCACCTGCTCAAAGTTGGTAACAAATGTCAGCAGAGTACCTGTGGAAAGCAGATTTTCATAGTTATTTGAAATAATGGGACTTTAACTGGTAATTGCTGGATTTGGGTGTGGGAATACTAGCTGGAATCAGAGATTCAACACTGCCCCTGGTATCCCCACAATGAGGGTTTGTCCATAAAGAGTTTTCCCCTAAACTGTGTTTTCCACAGAAACAGGAATTGCAAGGTGTTAGAAGTGGGGTCTCTGGTATGCACACTGTCCAAGCAGGGACCTTCCCTCTAGTCAGGATAAGTAAGTTACACCATTAGACCTCTTTATATTAAAAGACCACCAGAGATCAATGCCTCCATTGGTGGCACACAGGATTTTAACCAGACAGGTGGACTCACTGAATAAAATGTTTTCAGTCTAAAGATTTGCCTGATGTCTTTTAATTCACTATCACTCACCACCCCAACACTCACTTTTCACTGTTCTACACCTAGGGCCCTATACTGGCACCCCACATACAGCTTTGGATAAAGATTTCCATCAAAGGGCCCCCTAGATGGGGCTTGTCGAGCACTGCAGCACCGGCTCGATGCGGAGCATGATGAAGCATGACACTCAGAAGAATGTGTGAGGTCTTTATTTCCAACAAGGAGCCACCCTCCTCTTTCCAATATGCCTAGCCTGTTAGTACACCAGACAATCTTCTCCCTATCCTCACCTCTATAGGAACTGCATGCTCACCTGCCTACTAGCATTCTCTTGGAGCATGTATGCTGGACCACCATGCGCTCTTGGTCCCCCTTTGTTGTAATTGACCCTTAGAATAACCCATGCTCACCCCCTTGGGAGCTTTGCAAGAGCAGTCAGGCTTAACCTCAGAGGAATTGTGTAAAGTATTTGTACACACACACACACACACAAACAGAGTAACACGGCGAGGACACCACAAACGTACTATAATTCAGTTTAGAACAATAGCCAATATGTATCTGAATAAAACAACACCAAAACAACATATATCTAAAAAACACAAGTCAAGTTACAAATTTTGAAAGATTAAATGCAGTTATAGCGCTTACAAACACAATAGCCCCAACTGGGACTATAATGATGTGCTTGACAGAGTCGAATCTAAAAGTTCCGGCCCGACCGCAATGCGGCATGGGTTTAGCTACAGAGTCGTACAGACTCCAGTTACAGTACCTTGGAAACGATGACAAACAAAGACGTTGCAAGGCGTCTGGGAGGTGAGGATTCAGTGAGGCAGGTGTGGCATCGGTTCCTTACTGTCAGTGCAGATCGTTGGCATGTCGGTGCTTGGGACTGCACATTGCACAACAGAGGTGAGGCTTCACTAAAGCAAGTGAGGCATCAGTTCCCAGAGCCAATGCGGAGTCGTTGAGCTAGTGACACCCGGGACACTGCAAGGCACAGGGAGGGTGATGCAGCCTTGGTGGCGAGGTGTCGGTTCCACTGGTGGTGCAAGGCCGATGAAGTTTCGAGAGTCAAGCCACACGATTTTCCAGTGTCAATTTCACACCACTGGGCCAGCAGTGCAGCGACTTCGGTGACGTGGTGCTCAGGACTCTATCTGTGTCGGTTCTTCAGAGGCCCTGCAGCGGTGTCAGGGCCTGCGTTGCAAGTCGTAGTCATTGCGTTAAGCGGGGACCATGACTCTGGTGCAGGCAGCAGCACGGTTTCGAAGAATGGCGCCAGCTCTGAAGTAATGCTCGAACTCCATATGCTGGTTTCTTCTTGTTGAATAAAGCAAACTCACTTTGAGGGGCCAGGAACTTGGTTTGGCACCACTTGGCAGAGAAGGGCACTCAGCAAAAAAGCCTAGATGCAGCAGGTGAAGTCTTTGATGGCCCTGAGACTTCCAACAGGAGGCAAGCTCAACTCAAGCCTTTGGAGAAACTTTGAAAGCAGGATATGGATAGCAAAGTACAGTCCTTTCATTCAGACAGAAGCAGCAGCAGCAGGCCAGCACAGCAAAGCAAACAGCAAGGTGGCAGTCCCTCCTGACAGCAACACAGCTTTTATTCCTGGCAGAATGTCCTCAATCTAAAAGTGTTCTTACTGTATGGTAGCAGAGGCCCAGTACTTATACCCATTTCAGCCTTTGAAGTAGGCAAACTTCAAGGAAAGTCTTTATGGTGCACAAAACCCTGCCCTTCCTGGCTCTGGCTCCAGACACACTACTGGGGGGTAGAGACTGGTTTGTGAGGGGACAGGCACAGCCCTATTGAGGTGCAAGTGTCAACTCCTCCCACCACTCTAGCTCAGGAAGACCCATCAGCCTGGGGATGGGCCATCAGGAATACAGGGTACATCTCCCTTTGTGTGTGACTGTCTAGAGTGAATTCACAAAGTCCAACTGTTTTCCAACCCAGACGTGTATTCTAGGGAATGGCAGAGGTATATAATGGTTAAATAACAAAATGCCCACACTATTTAAAGTGGCATTTTGAGACAAGCAATTTAAAAAAAACACTTCATTAAAAAAATGTGTGTAAATTGTGAGTCTAGAGTCACCAAACTCTAATTTCCTATCATCTCCCAATTGGAAGATACACTTGTAACAATGTTACAAGGCAGCTCCAACACTACCCTATGGGAGGAATAGACCTTGCCGTAATGAAAAATGAATTTAGCAGTTTTTTATTACCCGGAAATTTAAAACTCAAAACCACATGCCCTACCTTTTACATACACTGCACCCTGCCCATGGGGCTTCCTAGGGCTTTCCTCAGGGCAGTGGCATAGCAAAACTTGAGGGGGCCTCTCCTGCAAGGTACATGGAGATGCCCCCTCTGGGCTTAATCAGTAGCTCTCAAGTCAGGGTACTGTGCTGAGGGGACCCCTGGAGCATGGGCCCTATGTTACGTCACTGCCTTAGGGGTGCTGTACATGTAATAAAAGGGAAGGTTTAGGCCTGGCAAGTAGGTGTACTTGCCAGGTTGACATGCTCGTTAAAATCTGCTCACACAGGCTCTGCAGTGGCAGGCCTGAAACACTTTTGAGGACCTAGTTATGTGAGTGGCACAATCAGTGCTGCAGGCTCATAGGTACCATTTGATTTACAGACCATGGGCACTCCTGGTGCACTGTACTAGGGACATATAGTAAATCAAACAGGCCACTCATGGGGAAACCAAATACCATTACATTGCGCTTGCACTTTGGCACTGGTTAGCAGTGGTAAGGTACCCAGAGACCTAACACCAGCAAAAACTAAGTTCAGCAGACATCAAAAACAGGAGGTCAGAGTCAAAAAGACAGGGGAAACCACATCAAAGGATGTCATGTATAACACAAAGATTACAGGAAAAATGTATTACAGGTACCTTGACATTACAACTGAAATCTGGAGAAAGAATCTGGTGCAAATGGTCTGAAACAATGGTAAATTACTGTGGTAATGGGTTACAGTATTCCTGACTAACACAGTAATTCTCCGTTTCACGGGGAACCCACAGAAATATGCTTGAAATCCTGATATATTTGTCCATGCCTTGTATTTCCAATAAAGGTGGCTCTTAAGTGCTTAGACTTAAAGAAACACGCTTCAGGCACCACCTGATGACGTTGGCAAGCACACCAGAAAGAAGCCCCTTCCCACACACCCAGGAGATATAAAAAGCTGCTATTTTATGTCAATATAGGCTTTGTTTCACTTAATTGGCAATTAGGATCCATTGAAAATCAATAGAAAGCAACCTTGTGTCCAAAGAAGCACACGAACACAGGCACATCATTACATCTGCCTCCTCAGTGAATGGCAATTAGTACTCATGCATTTAAGACAGGCTCAATCTTCATTGGTATTGAGCAGCTCTCCCCTCTGTGCAGAATTAATCCATATGTTTATTTAGATAAAAGCTTGGGGAAACAAGAAACCAATCCAGCTATTGATTCCATACATTGACCATTCTAGCATCGTTGGACTGCGTTGTTAGTTACTTGTATAGATCAACTTGTTCTAAGAGGTGATACAAGTGGCTATATTCCAAACACTTCATTTTACCTACAGCCCTCTTAAAAAGTCTCAACAGGGAACCACCTCATTACATGTCATTAGGACACTGTTTTCAGCCTTGGGCTTTTAATTTGCCAATAGTTGTCTAAGGCGAGTTCGTCTAATTCGGTCAATGGATGCAAACCAAGACTACAATAACCAGAATGCATTACGTTGTCACAGAAAACGCCTAGGGCTAGACACATTGCCTGTAATAAAATGGAGGGAGGTGGTCATCCTACCTCTCTAGTACTACCTGGTACTGTTCTGGAGTCTGCAAAGTGTTTATTGCAAGAGTGATGTCTTCTTTATCACAATAATGGGGCTAAACCTAGTTCACTAAGTTTCCTGATGTTAAACTTCTCATGCCTGGTGTAGTTTTCCCACGCAAGCTGGCAATATCTCTTTGCTGAGGGCTAGTTGGCGCTAAACAAGGATGCACTGTTTGCAATACATTTAAAACGGGGTTAATCGTGGTTTTGCAACAACATAAAAAAAGGCCAAAGTTAAGATTTTTGTTTGTAAATCAGCATAAGGAGAACTTTGCAAATTACAGGTTGTAAATGCAAGAATTTGTGGCAATTTTGTGGTCTGCAAGGGGTAAAACGTTTCTACTATTGGTGGCCCTAGTTCTGCCATTCTTTCTCAGATGAACGCACTTTTCTGTTAACCTGTAAAAATGCTACAGCACAAAATGTTGAAAGTAAAAGTTTCTGATCATATTTCGTTTTGTATGTATTTATTTATGAGTTGCTGGTGGCTTTCTCTTCTGTTCACAGTGGCGGCCGGCTCAGGTAAGTGCGATGGGCAGGGCAGGGGAAGCAGACAGACAACAAAATAGGTATAATTAGATAAATAAATAATACCTATTCCGTCGTCTGTCGGCTTCCCCCCAGCCGCGCCCTGCCCCGCCCTACCACCGCACCATGCTTACCTGAGCCAGCCGCCACTGTTCATATAGAACCATACCCACCATGTTTTAACACAAAGTAGCATGCCATTTTGTAGTGGACATGGACCCAGATGTGAGACTAATCCTGTGATAAAAGTCCTGCAGATGGACGGTATGATTCTGGAAAACCTGAAAAGGCATCTCAAAGACCTGTTATTGCACCTACACATCAACTGAACCGTGTGGGACAGAAGAGTGATGATGAAAATCCGCGAACTATGTGATTGTGTAAGGGAGTTAATGCTTCCTATCCACCAGATGCCATGAGTCCAGGAAGCCTCATGACAAGGTGTTACTGAATTTATAAGCCAGAAAGGGATCACATAATTTCATACATTTAAACTACAGAATTAAATTATTACAACTACGTTTTCTGTATAACATACACTTATCCAGCGTTTTCACAACTCACTGAGTGAAAGTCTATTGCTAAAGATAAGCCATATCCTCCTAAGGCCAATTACAGACTGCAGTTGGAGAGTCTAGTATCAGCAGGATATGTATACATCTGTTCATACATGAATGCATACTCATCAGACCATAGTACCAGTTTGCAAAGAGGTTTAGAGTGCAGGTTGAGAAATAAAGGACGAGCACCCCTGGAAGATGATGCAACCTACTTCTAATTTAAAACATTTCTCAATCCCTGGAGAAACAAGATGCAGGATGGCTCTGATACAGATTGGGGACTGAAAGCCCAGCAAAGCCTTCATTGGACAATAGCGGGGTGCGAAGTAAAACTCCCATCTTTGGCCTGTCCAGGACAAAGTCCCAAAAAACTCTCCATCTCATCTCCCCCTTGAGAGCTGGGGAATGGTAGAGGAGCTTGGAAGCCCATATCCATCTCAGAAAGAGGTATTTCAAAATTGGTTTCGGATTTGGGAGTTTTCCATATTTTACAACCCTTACAAATATCATTTTCGAAGTCTTTGGGTGGAACAGATTACAGAGAATAGAGTACAGCCCGGTGCTCATCGGCACTCTCTCCAACACCAGATACTTACTCATGGAGATTTACCATTCATCAGAATAACAAAGGCAGAGACACCAACCAGCAGACAAAATTAAACAATGGTCCACAGAAACTATATCTTCTTTTGTCATCTTCCTGTATTTTTTATTTTCATTCATAAAAGATGTTAAATCTTGTGCCTTTACGACTGTTTGCAGTTGACACCTGTTTCATGGATCAATCGGTTCTTCAAGACTTCTGTCAAGTGTTCACAATGTCCTCTATTCTAACAATCCCAGTCAGATCACTCCAAAGTCAGTTTTTCACCAGACCTCGTGTCTCATTTTGTAGTCACTCAAAAATGTTCCATATGTGCATGGTAACTAGCCAGAGAAACTTCAAGTGATTGTCATTCTAGCCATCTATGTTTAATGTCCTACTATGCAAAGATTGGTTCAGCTCTAGAATCACATGTAAAAATTGTGGTGACAACATGCAAAATCTTGTGGCCCAAGTGGTTCAATTTCTCTGGCTAAGATTCAAAATGGTAACCCTAACTTACACATAGGCATGATTGGTTTAGTGAACATTGGCTTATCCCCAACTGGCATATTTAATTTACTATAAGTCCCTAGTAAAGTGGTACTACCTGTACCCAGGGCCTGTAAATTAAATGCTACAAGTGAGCCTGTAGCACTGATTGTGCCACCCACTTAAGTATCCTTTTAAACATGTCTCAGGCCTGCTATTGCAGCCTGTGTGTGGAGTTTCAAACTGCCTTTTCCAGATGGCAAAGAAAATCCTTTGTTAGGACCAAGTCTTCCTTTTTGGTAAGTGGTCCGGTCTTTTTAAGCTGATGGGGAAACTCGGCTACTGAACTCTCCTGTGATTTTCGAATTGCTCTGACAGTCCTCTACAGCGGGGATCCTTTCGAATCGGTCAGACTGAGGAGTGTAAAGAAAGGGGAAATGATGATCCCTTTGAAGCTGGGTGTTTCCACCTGCCCCTTCCTGGCCCATTTCTCTCTGGGAGAGACTACCCTGCAGGGTACAGGTAGATAGGTGAAGGCAGCCTCCCTTGCCTTTGCACTCTTTTTGTTAGGTTGCTCCTCAGCAGAGACTGCCTGCAACTTGCCTATAAAGATGGGATATAGACTTCCAGTAGATCTGCCAATGACCAACTGTATTGAACTAATCCACCAAGGACAGAAAGGTCAGAAAAGACAGAAAGATACAGTGACATTTAAACCCAGGAGGGGCAGGGTGATTGCATACCTCTGGGAAAAATGTGCTGAATTGTGAGTGAGTCAACCAGCATGGGCTGCCCCAAAAGACCGACTGAGCATCTCCCCACAGGGCAATGTTCTAATGTACTCTGTTAAATTGTTACATTTAAATGCTTTTTGTTTCCAAATTGATTTGATTTTGATTTACTGGTTGGGCAGAGATGTATTGATTGCTACTTGATATCTGTTGAGTTCTGAGTCTCTAGCCCCACACCATCTCACTTAATAAGAGTGGTCTGTTCAAATTCTCTACTGTGAGAGTCAAGTGCTAAAGGGGTGTACTTGGTAATCTGTTTTTGGTCCAATAGTAGAGTTAATCTTCAAGACACAAGTTTTTGTTTATAACACCTCCTATTCATTTGAACAAAGCCCAGTAACTCCTGGTTGCGTGTAACTCCTGAAATAGTTTTCACACACAGAACATGGGGGACTTTGGGGTTCTGCTGACATTTGTGTTCTCTATATAATTACTATGACATGCACAATCTGTTTTACCTTACCTGTTTGCTTGGCTCATCAGGTCCCTAACACTTCGATGCCTGGACCAGTCTCCAGATTGTGAGTATCACGGGCTTTGCATAATCTTCTGAAGTGCCAGTTTCGAAGGAGCAAACTGTAAGCTGTGTGCTGTGTACTTCTTCGCACAATTTGTTGGGTATAGAGGAGCAGCTGCAGGTACTTCAGAAACAGGGTGGTGCTGTATGTGCACACATTTATGTATTTTATGCAAATTCACAACCTTCTTGGAATATCTTTGGATTTAAACAATATAGGGTGTGGATGTTTGAAGATAAGCCTATTATTTTAGTTATGCCATGTTACTCTCATCTGCTTACTGGAATTTCAAAAGCATTTACTGTGTGGTAGATTTGCAAACAAGGCCTATTTTGACCACTTTACTTGAATCTCTGCCTTCTGGTTGTATCTCTCTTCAGGTCTTGGCAGAAGCAAGAGTGCAGTGGTGGCTGTGTGAGGATGTGAGCTGTGTATGGATGCTTGTGATGCTAGCATTGAGGTCACTGCAAGAGGACCAACATGTTCCCTAGGGACCCGCATGAGGATGTGATCCCTGGGTATAGAATTTGACCCCTGCTGAGACACACTGGAGAGAGAAGAGTGCACTGGTGGCCAAGCACAGGAAACACATGCCATTCTATCAGTTTGATATTTTGGCAGCAAGTACATAGTTTTCAACAATATTGCTGTTCCTTCAATTTCTACCAAATAAGTTAGAATAGAGTTTCAAGTTGTGTGGGTGACTTGGCTCAGATGTGCCTTCACAGGAACTTAAGAACTGTTTATAAATGGAGGTGATTCCGGTGATATCAAGCAACCCTTAAATCAAACAAAGGGTGCAGTAACGAGACAACTTTGCTCACATTGGCTGATGCTGTTAAACCAGCTCCCTGAGTACAGACCTATTAATGTTCTGCCCGAAGAGTGCCACAGATGTTGCTTTGGCAGTGAGTGCTATTGATGTAGCTCTAGTACCTGCTACTGTGGTGACTAGTGGTGAAGCAGGCCTTTAAGTGACAGGCACCGCTCCTACACAGGATCAGCAGTGGTAGGCGAGGAACAGGTGTGGTGCTAACATGAAGCGTAGCCCCCCCCCCCCTCCCTAGGCATGGCGGCTGCAGTGCAGTTGACACCCAAGGCAGACTTTTCTCTGTACTGGGGGTAGTCGAGTACATAGTAGCAACAGCGTCTTCACCCCAACGGCCAAGTAAGCACTCGTAAATACAAGAGTGGGACAACTTAGATGAGCCAAAGCAGGAGTCCCGGATAGATTAGTTTGCCTATCTGTCCCACTCCTTCTCACTGATTAACAGATAATGAAGTAAATTTTAGGGGTGGGCGTAACCTGCATTATTTTTTGCAGCACAATTACATAAAAGTACACTAAAACTATCCAAGTTTACGTAGAAATATGCGTGGAGTGTAAACCATCATTTAGAGCTATTTTCTTAGAGCTAAATGCAACAGAACATGAACAGCAGGTGCTTGTGCTTGCTAATTTCATTATTCCTGTGCTCCTGTGGTAGAATTGTTGTGCCAAATTACTCATAATTATGCAAATAGGTATAATCGCATAATTTTGGGGAATTTTGCGTTACGCAAAATTGCCAAAATTACTCCAGCATAATTGAAATTTCACCCAGGCCTAGTAAATTGCCATCAGTCAGACATTCCATACAACAAATACCTATTCTGTGAGCTGATCCAAAATGTGAATACAATGTCTCAAGGCGACTGACCAAATGGCCATCTTTTATCTAATGTGTGTCCCATATTATGCATTATTTCTTGAAAAAATAGCTCAAGAGAAACAACTAAAGCTGTGTCCTACACCAGACATAATGTGAGTTTCTGTCCACTGTGCCTCAAGCAGAGCTCCTGCACCCTGCAAAGATCAAGCTGATGATGGGACACCTGTGCTGCATGTTCCAGGACTGTGAAAGGGTTGAATGTGGAATATTTTGCTGTTGTTGCAGAGGGAGAAATACGTTTTGGAGAGTGAGAAGGAGTCTGAGAATCAGTTTGATGTATAATCACTATGTAGCAGAGGATGTGTTGCTGTAGATAGCCCGGACTTTGCAAAATGTAAGTGACTTCATACCTGAACAGTCTAGCAAAAGGCATTTAAACAATGAGTCAAATCAGCAACTACGGGTAAGGAGATTTAGGAGCTGAATCAGCAGCTTCTGGTAAGGAGGTATAGGATGCAAAACAAGCAACTACTGGTAAGGACGTATAGGAGCTGAATCAGCAACTACTAAGGAGGTATAGGAGCCGAATTGGCAGTTACTGGTAAGGAGGTATAGAAGCCGAATCAGCAACTACTGGTAAGGAGGTATAGGAGCTGAATCAGCAGCTACTGGTAAGGATGGATAGGAGCTGAATCAGCAGCTACTGGTAAGGAGGAATAGGAGCTGAATCAGCAGCTTCTGGTAAGGAGGGATAGGAGCTGAATCAGCAGCTACTGGTAAGGAGGAATAGGAGCTGAATCAGCAGCTACTGGTAAGGAGGGATAGGAGCTGAATCAGCAGCTACTGGTAAGGAGGAATAGGAGCTGAATCAGCAACTACTGGTAAGGAGGTATAGGAGCTGAATCAGCAGCTACTGGTAAGGAGGGATAGGAGCTGAATCAGCAGCTACTGGTAAGGAGGAATAGGAGCTGAATCAGCAGCTTCTGGTAAGGAGGGATAGGAGCTGAATCAGCAGCTACTGGTAAGGAGGAATAGGAGCTGAATCAGCAGCTACTGGTAAGGAGGAATAGGAGCTGAATCAGCAGCTACTGGTATGGAGGAATAGGAGCCAAATCAAGTAACTACTGGTAATGCGGTATAGGAGCCGAATCAGCAAATACTGGTTAGGAGGTATAGGGGCCGAATCAGCAACTAATGACTGATAAGGAGGTATAGGAGGCGAATCAGCCACTACTGGTAAGGAGGTACAGGAGCCAAAAGTTCAGCACAAAAAAAGCTAAAATACGCCCCTATTCCAGCACCCCTACAATGCCTGAGTATTATCTCTTAAAGGAAAGACACTAGAAAAAAAGTTAAGACAAGCGTTGCCAAAGTCAATAGTTTTTTTTTATATGGAAGTGTTTTGTAAGAGTTGGCGGACTTTCTGTGTAACGCCACCCGGTGTCATAGACAGAAAATCCCACAATGAAGCAACATCTTGGGCTACAACAATGTGATAGTAGGACCCAGTTGCAGAACATTTGCAGAGTTAACCTGTACTCTCAAAGAGAGTGCAATGAAATGGAGATAGACCAATCCTTTGTAAGTGGTGCACTTAAAGGCATACAACAAAGCTCAAGTATTTTTGTTGTGTCCTTAAAAACGCTTATGGATGTGCAAGTCTGTATTTGTGAACAGAAGAAGCAGTAAGTCGAACAGCTTATCATTAAAGCTTGGTAAAACAAAGGAATATTCAAGGGTGATTTGTCAAAAGCACTGTTTTTGTAGGGCAGGCTAAAGCATCAAAGCAGCAAGCTCCTCCCAAACCGAAAAGCCATAATTCATCAATTAAAATGTTGTTGAATCAGAAAAGTGCATCAAAACACACACTGGCTTTGGATTACCAGCTACATATTATCTGTGAAATAACCACAGGATTACAAAATGTCACCATTGTTAAATCCTAAGAGAAACAAGAATGGGACAATGTAACCAATGACCAGCCTGCCATGGCTTTGATGGGCAGCCCATCCAAGCAATGGCAACCAATGAAAAACAAATTCAAGTTAACGTCTGGGTTGGGACTGGCCCTATGCCCGCTCTCTTCAGTGCCCTTCTTCTTCTTGTTCTTTATTGGAGAATTGATGACGTGAGGTATTCCAAACATATGAAAGGGCTCTAGCCAGACCTAAAAAAGTGGTCCATTGAATCAGTGAAGTTGCGGTACCTCATGTTCCCTTGCACCCTCACATTAAGTTATGTGTTTCTATACTGCTCAGAGATAAATAGATCCGTGTTCTGCTAATTTCCTTCTAAGCTTGAAAAAGGAGCTCTCTTTTGTGAGAGGTTGGGGCTCTTAGCATGTGATTTTATGGCGGTATATTAAATATACATGAGATATTGGAAAGCCTTTTTGCAATTGGCTATGCACAGCAACATTATTTTTACCTTGAAAACTACTCTCAAAATATTTCCCAACAATGTATAGACTGTTTGATGTACCAAAGGCTAATTAATCGAAGAGAGCTTAAATAAAGTTGACTTCAGTGCTTCAAGTTTGAGCCGAGCAAACCCTTCCATATCCACCTCGGAAGCAAAAGCCACCTTTCCAAAGTCTGGAAAGGTCACGAATTTGCTAATGTTACTGTGATAAAAATGGAGACTTGTTTCAGAGCTACAGATGCTCACATCTTCACTCGTCCCTTCTTCATACCAGCCCACCCCCTCCCCTCTCCACAGAAGCATACACACCATCCTTCGCCGCATATGATGCTCCGTGTCTGTGCAAACAATGACTGTGCAAACAGCAGCACGTGCCGCGCTACTCACGGCTGCGCTGACGTAACCTCCTATCATTCAAGCCATTCGTGCGTTCTGTCTCTCAATATTTACCAGGCAGTGAGCACAAGAGTGAACTCTGGCCCGCTGACTTGTCAAGGATGCGCTCCATCTGTCGCCCTTTTTAAAGTGGTACCGATCACGCTGAGATGAGGGTGATTCACGGGAACTGCTTTCACCTTTGAGGCGATTGATTAAACCGTGGGCTGCAACATTGGGGCCCTTGGGACAAGTGTAACAAGCTCTTCCGTGACCACAAACAATGCTTTATTTTTTGTTGCAGATTTATATAGCGCGAACTCGACCCGAAAGTATCGGAGCGCTTTACATTTTTTTTGGTAGGCACAGGGAGATGGGGCCAGATGTTCGACCACTGGATTTAGCACCTCGCATTACGACGAATTGCGAGTCGCAAATTGCGAGTCGCTAAATCCAATTTACAACAGTGTCAAAGTTAGCGATTCCCAATGGGGTCGCAAAATGCAAGACTCATCAATATTCATGAGCCACTCGCAATTTGCTTCCCCATTGGGAATGGCCAGCCTCACAGGGATGGTGACCTGCTGGGGTCAGCACACCACCATGTCTGTGAATGCTTTTCAATAAAGCGTTTTTTTTTTTTTAAATGCAGCCGGGATGCATTTAAAAAAGAAAAAATGAAACGTTTTTGTTTCATTTTTTAAGGTCAGATAGTGGTCTCTGGGACCACTGTCTGCCCTTAAAAAATATTTTTTCACAAAGGGGAAGGGGTCCCCTGGGGTCCCTTTCCCGTTTGTGAGTGCTTTACCACTCTTCTGAGAAGGTTGGTAAACTGTGACTGTTTTGCAACCGCAATTGCGGTCGCAAAAGAGTCATACATACCTGGAGGACTCGCTATTGGGAAGGGACGCCCTCGGAACGCCCCTTCCTAATAGCGACTCGCTATTCCTATTTTGCAAGTCACAAATAATTTGCGACTCGCAAAAATAGGAATAGTACATGGCCAACTAGTTTTTTGGGGGTCGCAAAGGGATCGGAAACCCCTCTGCGACCGCAAAAAATGGTCGTACATCTGGCCCTAAGTGATTTGTCCACAATCACAGGATGTGGAGTCGACCCCAAGGCTTGAACCTTGGTTTCCAAGCTCCAAGGTCGGCAGTCTAGCCGTGAGACTACATCCTCTCACCAAATTTATATTTTGCAAAGTATAGAGTTTGCTCTATACTTTCTTAACGAGTTGGAGAATTTTTCTGATTTGTATAAGGGTTTTGCGATTCTTTCCGAATCTCAAATTGGAGGGGACATGAACAGGGCCGGACTGGGAACCCAAAGCAGCCCTGGCAATTTTGTCAGACCAGCCCCCAATGAGGTAGAGGGGTGGCAATTGTGATGCACTGTTGCTTTTGTTGCAGTGGTCCGAAATTGCAGCACTGCCACAAAACTGGCCCCAGTAGCAAAACAGGCCCCTGTCACTACAGAACCGGCCCCCGCCTTTCCAGCCTCCTGGGGAAACGCCCGATACCGGTATCGCCAGTCCGGCCCTGGACATGAAAGGGACATCTCTGATTATTTTCCGAGTGTGAGAGGAACGTATCAATGTTTTGTGACAGCAATTGCAACTGAAAACCATTGATGAATTACAGACTCCCGAGTTCGGATAGAAACTGCTTCACAAAAGCGAAGGAGGGATCCCATTCAGTTTGTGAATCATGGCGGCAGCCAAGGGCGAGAGTAGGCAGTGGTCCAGCAGACCAGCACTGCACTGCTTGCTCCCCTTTAATATTTTCCCAAACTGGATTTTTTTTTTGAAGCAGCCTCAAAAGTTTCTTGTTTGGGAATGCAAATGGAGGGCTGGTGGTCTGCCATGACATTTTGCAATTTTCCCACTGTAATATGTGAACTACCAATCTGGAAAATAACGCATCTTATGCTCCTTGGGCAGTCATCTGCATGAACACAATTGTACTGGAGGGAACGCTTCAAGTACAAAAGTTACCCAAGGCACGCGAGCTAGCAGTCGATAGCCTTTGCGCCTTTTAGCATCACATGAGTAGTAAGCACACAAAATAAAGTAATCAGTAATGTAAAAATCGCCATTAGATTTTTCGCCCACAAACAAATTTGGATTACTGCGTGCTATGCTCTATATGTTCGTGTTTATATTTTTGGGCTCTTTTTGGAAGTGTGCTAGGTTTAGAATATAGCCATGCTTTCTTGTTTTTGAGTTTTGTGCTGCTCTCAAGGATTCCTGTACAAGACTCCAGAAGTTGGAAATAAATAGCCCCTCAGGAACCTGTATCAAGTGTCACTCCACTTGACCACAGTTTAGATCATGAACCTTGACTCTGTTTCAGTCTCAAGAAACTACATCACAACTCGAATGGGAAAATGTCAGCCACAGGATTCTACACTGAGGTTCATACTTGTTTGTAAGCATAACACTTCAGTGCCAGACCAGCAAATGCCCCTTCCCAAAGGTGCTTCCAGTCACTCAGGTAACCGTGGATGTCTAAAAGATGCAGGGCCTCATTTACCAGCCCCTGGTGCCGACTTGCTCAGCCGTTGCATCACTTTTTTTGACGCAACGGCGGCACTTCATTTGCTCGATATTTACAATGTTAACGATAACGTCACTTTTCGTATGCATGCATCAGTTTTTCCAGTGTCGGAAGTGGCTGTGTCGTGGTAGTTTATATTATATACAGGGTAGGCATTCCATCGAAAACTGTCCCATCAAACTGATGCAGTGGTATTTATGAAATGTGACACATTTCCCGGAAGCCGGCCTCTGAGCTTGAAATTCATTAAAATACCTATGCCTATAAAACCCAGGTGTAGGTATGACGCATTAGCTGTTAAAGAGGAATCTGACCAGCTGAAGTCACTTCCAACAATGTAATCTGCAAGTAGTTTGAAGGACTGGAAGCCAAGAGGGGAGACATTTTCAGAGTCCATTTTCTGGATGCCTCAAACCAGTCAACATAGGAGCTAATGAAAAATGTCCTTGCTAACGTAACGGAAATTTTCAATTCTATTAAGGACTCGGAGGGGTGATTATGCCTTCTTTCTTCACTTTCATCAATAGCAGTGAATATATAACAGAGGACTACATTTCCCATGAACCAAAGGGAAAAGGTAGTCAAAAATCAAAGACATGGTAATAACCAATCGTCATATGGGAACAGTGTCCAATCAGGGGCCAGCCAGCCCAACATAGTCCATCAACAGTGTCCTCTCTTCCTCTTTCGGAGCGGGTAGCCAGCAACCTTCGGCCCTTCAGGAATCCTGTTTGTGTGAATCCGAGCCTAAGGACAAGGAGAATATTTTACCACAGGAAGAAATTTCAAATTGCCAATTGTAGAGAAACTGCAAACAACATACATTGCAGGCTACCTTGACTTGACATGTCAAATAAATGTCCAAACCAATTAATTACAGCAGTGACTTATCTTATCATAAAATGCCCAAAACCAATTACTTACAGTAGTACGGGGAGGGGTCTCCTCCAGGAGGCAAGGGCGGGATACTCCTCGCCTCCGAGTCCTTAATAGAATTGAAACTTTCCGTTATGTTAGCTAGGAAATTTTTCATTCTATGTCAGGACTGGAGGCGAGGATTATGCTTGTTTAAAGCTTGCCCACAACTAAATGAACCATATTCAGAATCGGTTTGAAGTAAAACCGTTTGAAAGTAAAGTCTGATGACCAATCCGCTTCGTTGAGGATATCCTCCAAACGCGCCCCTAAGCTGAAGGCTTTTGAAACCATCGCACCTTTTGTGGAATACGCCCCAAACCTGCTAAGGCTGATGCCTGCCTCCTGCATCACCCGGCGAACCCACCTGGTGATGGTGGGTGAGGAAACCACTTTAAAAAGTTTCCGAAGCGAAATGAGGAGTTGCCTCTCTTCTGGAGGACGAAACTCTTCTGTCATTTCCTCATACGCTTTGAGGCAGCAAACCACACAGAGTTTCGGAGAATCAGGAAACTGAGGGTAGGAAATCATCCTAGAATGGCAATAATGTGAACGTCACCCCATCTGGAGTAAAGACTCTGCCAGAAATGTCTAAAGCCCGTACATCAGACACCCATCTGCAAGATATCAGGCACAGAAGCATGGCTAATTTTGCCGAAAGTTCCTTCCTTGAGAGAAACCTATTCGGTTGCCAAGATAAAAAGAGGTTGAGAACCTGATTCACATTCCAGAGCTCGGAATAACGAGGCTCCGGAGGCAAGGAAAGGCAGATGCCCCGCATCAGTCAACAAACCAAGTGGTGTTCACCCACAGGTGCTCCATCCCCCGGGACGTGGCCTGAAGAAACAGCCGATGTGAAGGTATTCACTGACGGATACGCCAGACCCTCAGAAACCAGCTGAGCCAAAAAATTCACTACATGGATGACATCCGTGACCAAGGGATCGAAATCCCGTATCAGACACCAACGGGTCCATCTGCCCAACACTGACCTGTACCTTTTGACAGTACTGTCCGCCCACGCTTTAGAGATGAAAGTCTCAGCTTCTCGCGAAAGGCCAGGGGCTTTCCATCTACTCCGGAAATCCACCACACCATGAGCCACAGCGAATTCGTGGACAACAGAGGGTTTGGATTCCCGTCCAGACTCAGGAGAGGAGATGGAAACTGGGGGAGTAGGATTGGAAAATCCCAGGAAGGTTCCAGAAGAACCTGAAACCACACTTGAGACTTCCACAGCGGAGTGATCATGACCAGGTCCGCTGCTTGCCGGTGAACTTGTGCCGTTGAGCTCGTGATCATCGCAAAGGGAGGGAACGCATAGCTCAGTTCTCTGCTCCAACCTTGGAGAAATGCATCTGTGGTGGCTGCCAGAGGGTCCGGCCGCCAACTGAAAAATCGCAGAATCTGGTGGTCCAGCCGGGATACAAAAAGATCCACCGAGAAGGGGCCCCAAAGGTCGTTCAGCCTTGCGAAAATGGACTGATCCAAGCGCCAAAGGCTGGAATCCCGGAAGTGGCGCGACTGAAAGTCTGCTTCCAAATTGTCTCGGCCGGGAAGGTATTCCGCCGTGACGGAGACTTGACTGTCTAGGCAGTACTGCCAGAAATTTGCTGCCAGATCCGAGAGAGCTTTCGATCTGGTGCCCCCCCAGATGATTCACATAACGGACCGCCGACACATTGTCCATTTTCAGGAGCACACAAGACTGCACCGTATCCTTCATCCAGCGCATACTGTGAAGGATCCCGCCAGAAGTTTCAAGCAATTGATGTGTAACATCTGTTCTTCGGGTGACCACAACCCTCCTGTAGAGAGGTCCCCGCACCTTGCACCCCAACCGAGCCTACTGGCATCCAATTCTATAACCAAGTCTGGGGTGGAACCGAAGATTGCTCTCCCGTTTCACGCCTCCATATGGTCCAACCACCATTGAATCTCGGCTAATGCCTCGACAGACAACGCGACCTTGTGAGAATATGGATACCCTTTGCGTAGGAAGAATCCCTTGAGACGCTGAAGCGCTCTGTAATGGAGGGGGCCCGGGAAGATGGCCTGGATCGATGCCAACAGAAGACCCACCACCTGAGCCAACTGACAGAGGGAAATCCGTTGTTTGGTTAGCACGCGGCGCAGCTCGTGACGGATCTTGGAGACCTTCCTGTTTGGAAGACTGAGAGTGGATGACGTGGAGTCTATGACGAACCCCAAGAATGTAAGGCTCTGTGTAGGATGAAGAAGCGATTTCTTCTCGTTTATGACAAACCCAAGCTCTTGAAGAAGCGACACCGCCATCTGAAGCTGTTGTGTCAGGCGACGGGGACAGGATGCCATCAAAAGCAAATCGTCGAGGTAAACAATCATTCTGACCCCCCTGGACCGAAGGTATTCCACCACCATCCTGAGGACCTTGGTGAAACACCAAGGAGCTGACGAGAGGCCGAAAGGGAGAGACGTGAACTCGTACGTGCGATGACCCCAGAGAAATTGGAGGAACCGACGGTGGGGCACGGAAAATCGGGACTACCAGATAGGCGTTCTTGAGGTCCAAACAGACCATCCAATCGAGGGGCCGCAGAACGTCCCGAAGAAGATGAATTCCCTCCATCTTGAAATGTCAGTAAACCAACCATTGATTGAACTCGCTCAAGTTTATCAAGGGTCTCTTGCTGCCATCGGTCTTGTCGACCAGAAAAATGTTGCTCAAAAACCCTTGAGGATGAGGAGTAGAAAGGGTGATAGCATCTTTAGAGAGGAGAGAAGAGACCTCTGCGTCTACCAGAAGCGCGTCCTGTGCAGAAACCTGAAAAGGACGGGAGGGGCTGTCTGCACTGGGGTCCCTTGGAACTCTATATGGAAACCCTCACAGTCTGCAGTACCCAGGCATGGTGTGTGATGGTCAACCAAACGTGGAAGCACCCTGCCAACTGCCCCCCTATGCCTTTTGGGGAAGAAGGGAGAACTCTTACCTGGGCTAGAGGCTGCTGCTCCTCCCTGGAATCCTTTCCCCTTACCCCACCATCCACGTGTTGGGTAAATAATTCCGAACCGGGATTGGTCCTGGTACTGTCCGGAGCCTCTTTGAGCTGTTTGGCGTTGCTGACGACCGGCCGAGCGGCCCCTGCCTCGGCCGTCCCCACGAAAAACACCTGGAAACACCTTCTTGATGGTGGACTGGGCTCGATCCAGAAATGTGAAGGTATTCACAAATTTACCGTGCTCCTTGACGAAGGGCTCACCAAATAAGCCACTTTGGGCAATAGCGCCTGCTTCAGAGCCCGCCAAGGAGGGACCGGCGACGCTTGGTTGAAAGGGCACAGTTAGTGTTGCCCATGAAGATCACCACTCGCTGTGCCCATCCGGATAAGGTCTCGGGAGAAATTATGGAGCCCAATTCCTTTGCTTCCTCCGCCATATCCAGAATTTTTGTGATTGGACTGAGAGCATCCAGGAGTTTATCTTGGAAGGCCCTCCAGGATCTGTCAATCCCCTATTTGGGATCTCCAATGAACTTTTGGAGAAAGGTACCCATCCGAGGGTCAATTTCAGGCATAAGGGACACTTTACCATCCAGGGTGGGGCGAGGACACTCCGCCGGAAGGCAGTTGCAAGCCTCCTTCTCAAGGGGACGCCTGATGTGGGCGGCCACGTATGCCGCTACCTTGTCCGCTGGCGCCCAGTCCGAGGACCGTGGGTGGATTATATCATTAGGGTCCAGCATATCCGAAGTACTCAGAGGGTTTTGAGAGGTGCTAGGGAGAGACGGAAGGACTGGATCAGTAGGAGGCAGCACCGGGGCTGCAGGAAGGGGAGCGCCGGCAGGAACTGACTAGTGGCTATCAAGGAAAGCCTGCCTAAGGCGATCAAAAGCATCCCCGTCCACACCTGCGTTGCGAGAGTGCTTAGGCAGTGGGGACCCAAGGGGATCAAGGGGAATAGTGATTGGGACCGGGGGGAGGGGTGCAATCTGTTGGGAAAGCTGGGCAAATGCTTGCTGAATTTGATGGGAAAGCCTGGTCTCTAAAGGAGAAATAGCCTGGTCTACTGCCCGAAAAATTGAAGTGTCCATCGCCTCGTAAAAGGCGTCTCCCCAGGGCATTTCTGCGAGGGGATCCTCCTCCTCCTCTGGATAATCATCATAATACTCCATGGGGGCAATACAATACTCACATGACGTGAGACAAGTGGTAACCTGGCCTGTAAGGAAAGGCTTTATCAGGGCTGGGTGTCAGCCTGCAGTTTTTGACGTGTAAAAACCACACAATGGACCAGGTTCTAGCCAGAGGGACTGACTGCTGGCTATGAAATTTTTAAAACAACAGACCCGGTAGCCAGGTGAAACTGATCTGGGCAAAGTCCCTTGAAAAACAATGTGCCACAGCAATACAAGACCTCCAAGAGGCGTTCTCCAGGAACCTGGGAAAATACAGACTCTGCCCCTCAAGAACTGGGCCTGGGCACAAAGCGTTTGGCAATTTTGGGGCAGCGTGACGTTCTCCGTAGTCACCGCCGCCTACAACCATTCACCGGCGTTATCCTCAAATCAGAGGCTCCCATTCACCGCGCACGTGACGTTTGAAACTCTCTGAAGAGAGATCAAACTACGCGACGCAGTCACACAGCCTCCCGTGCCCTCTGGCGGCGGGAGGACCCAGGAGCGAAGCCAGCCTCTAAGCCGCGTAGGGACAGAAGAACCGTACCCGCGGCAGACTCCCCACAGCTTGGCCCACACGCCGAGTGGACAATCAGTAAATACACACGCCGCAAGTGTGCCCTGAAACAAAAAACCCCGGGAACATAGAATGTAGCGCAAAGCACGATTGTGTCAAAAGCAAATACCAGCACACTAAAAAGAGCGGAAAATCGCTATTGCGTAACAGAACAAGCGCTGCAGCGCTATCAACAATTACATCAAAGTCAAATCACATACAAAGATACCAAAGCACTAAACAGTCACAATAGAAAACTGAAGAGTACTTATCTTGCTGCGCAGCAGCAAAGAAAGAGGAAGGGAGGACACTGTTGATGGACTATGTTGGGCTGGCTGGCCCCTGATTGGACACACTTCCCGTATGACGATTGGTTGTTATCATGTCTTTGTTTTTGACTACCTTTTCCCTTTGGTTCATGGGAAATGTAGTCTTCTGTTATATATTCGCTGCTATTGATTAAAGTGAAGAAAGAAGGCATAATCCCCACCTCCAGTCCTGACATAGAATCAGGAATTTACCAAACTTTGAACGACGTCACTTGGGCAATTGGTTGCATGATTTCCATGCCAATAATGCTCATTGGACAAAGTAGCTTGGTAGGCTTTGTCATGTTTAGGGCTGTTTGAAGTTGGGACGCTAAATGGTTTGCAAGTTCGCATACTTTTTTTAAAAGCGCGAGCGACATGGAATCATTCCCGCTGCGACAGGAGTTTGAGAATTCTGCTCAGCAGTGCTTTACCTCTTCTTGAGCCTCACACATCCCATTTCACTCCACAGTGGTTACTGTGTGCTCCAGAAGGGCAACATTTGATGAAGGGTTGTAAGAATTCAAATGACTTTCTTATTAGTATGTCTATGCACTGTGCTAGGAACATGTCAATTTACTTGCCCTTAACTGTGTTAGGAACATGCCAATCTACTTGCCCTTAACTGTGTTAGGAACATACCAATCTACTTTCCCTTAACTGTGTTAGGAACATGCCAATCTACTTGCCCTTAACTGCGTTAAGAACATGACAATCTACTTGCCCTTAACTGCGTTAGGAACATGCCAATCTACTTGCCCTTAAGTGCGTTAAGAACATGACAATCTACTTGCCCTTAACTGCGTTAGGAACATGCCAATCTACTTGCCCTTAACTGCGTTAGGAACATACCAATCTACTTGCCCTTAATGTGTTGGGAAGATGCCAATCTACTTGCCCTTAACTGCGCTAGGAACATACCAATCTACTTGCCCTTAGCGTGTTGGGAAGATGCCAATCTACTTTCCCTTAACTGCATTATGAACATGCCAATCTACTTGCCCTTAACTGCGTTAGGAACATGCCAATCTACCTGCCCATAACTGCATTAGGAACATGCCAATCTACCTGCCCTTGTCAGTAGCAATGGGTAGTTGTGCGAATCTTAACCTGTACAACATTTCCAAACACATACAGTGTTTTACATATCTACTATGTCTCTCCATGTTCGCCCTAACCCACAGTGGAGTAGATTCCCAGTAGCAGCCACCAGAGCCATCTTCACTCAGCATGAGAGGCAAGACCCCAGCATCAAGGAACTTGTGAAGGCAATTCTTAGCATCATGGATGATCATAGAATACCTATGAATGGACCACAGATAGTTCAAATAGTCTAGCCATCCCTGCTGCTTGGCCAACACCGTGTAAATATAGCATAACTTAGTATTCAACTGTAAATCGCTGATACTATCCAGCACAACTAATATAAATCAATGCAAAATTACAGCACATTTATCACAAGACAATTTGAGCATTATTTTTAGACCAGCAGTTCTTTAGGAGTGAAAGGAGTGATTTGTTGCATATACTATCTCAGGAGTGTTCAATCTGCAGTCAAAATGAATGCAGCTATGTCAGCATATCACATCACATTTACTTGTAGAACACCATAGTGATTGTCACCATGGATGTTCAAAAGCCACTCATCTCTTTTCATTGGCCGCTTTATTTCAGATTATTTTGGCGGGATGGGAAGAGCCAACAGCTTCACCCTGTGGATGCAAATGTTTAAGATCCATTTGACTGAAGGCTCATTTTCCAATTAAACAAATTGTCCCTTCAAAAAACGAAATATTGTGATATAAAGTGTTGTTGCAAATGGTGAGCTACAAGTCTTTTACTTCTCCTACATATATTTCAACAGATTTTCGCATATTTATGACCTCTTCCCTGTATCAACAGATCATCTTTCACTACTGCAATCCAGCAAAATGTACCCTCTAACCTCTTGTGCAGTGCACAGCCTATGTCATAGTTAATAGTGCCACATCCTGAATTCATTTCTCAAAAGGTGATGTCATTACATATACTTCAAGGGCAAACCCACAGATCCTTTCAACTACCTCAGATTTCCCAACCTTACTTGCCCCATTACATTTCCTATTTACTGCCACCTTCAATAACCCCTTGCCCCACCCTTGCTCCACCCCACTATTTTCCAGTTGAATGTGCTCGTGAACTGAAGGGGACTCACATCAGCAGAACTTGCTAATTCCCCCCACCCCCACTTTCTTTCCCATATCTTTCACTGTGTACAACACACCACTACGAGTTGCAGATATTCGAGGTGAAGATTGCTCAACTGTGAGAATGTATCTGCTGTTGTAAGCGTGAGTAAGTGGAGGGGAAATGCTTGTCCCACAGGATTGTCATGGGGTTGGCCAGTGCAAAGATAGCAAACCCCTTCAGTGTCCTACATTTCTGGGCATTCATAAACAATTCCACTAGCCTTCTGAGACTGGCTTTGCTTCTAAACCTACACACAAATGTAATAGATGTAAGCTGTGCTGTACCTCTGGTATAGTGGTGAAATACTCCCAGTTCTAAAGGGGTGTGCGTGAAGGTATTTCTGCAAATGGAAAATAGTTTCAATGTCAAGAAAGAAAGTGTTTCATACATTATGTAATCTATGGTATGCTCTTACTTTACCTTGACATCAGAAAGTGAAACGAAGAGGAAAAAGAGAGACAAAGAAAATAGAAGTAACAAAGGAGAAAAGGGTTGGAAGAAATGGCAAAGATGGCCCACTATTGACTTCCTCAAACACACTCTGGCACCTTTTCTCCCTCTTGCTATTTACCTTGGCACTTTGAAACTGTTTTAGTTTCTTTGTAACCAATCAACGGGACAATACTGGACACCATGAGCAAGCAGGGCTCTGGAAATTTGGATACCTAATTTTGGAGATTCTTCTACAGCTTAGAATCTTGTGTTAAAGAGGTGTGTGTGGGCAAACCAGGGAGTCAAGCTCAGCGAGGCTGCATCCTGTAGCATTGGCACCGTTTCCTGTTGCTCGAGACATTAAAACATGCCCCAGCTTTTCTGAACGTCATATACCCCTTCCCTGTTGCTCGAAAAGTTTCCATACTTCCAGGTATGGTTTCTTGGAAACCAGACCACTGGTTCATAGGGTTTTCCACATATGTCTCCAGTCTACTTCCAAAAGTCCCATCAACACTGGTCTTGCTGGCTTTCTTGTAGAGAACACATCTCTTTCTGTTTCTTGGACCTTCAGCCAATTCCAAGTCGCACTAACAAGTTTGTTAACATGCATGCTCTTTCTGTAAAGATCTGGACAATCTTCTTATAAAGCCGCAGGATGTCAGCTTCCCTGTCCCTCAGAGAAGTCTTTTTCATCCAGAGATTAAAGGCAAATGAGTAGTTACCACTCCTTAGTCTTTCACCAGGAAGATGGCGATTCTTGAAAGCAGATTGTCGCCTCTTTTCTGAGTTCCAAGAGGAGCACTACCTTAAGAAGGGTCACAGTCATTTTATGGACTGTTCCCAGCTGCCAAAACAAGTCCACAGTTGATGTTTTTTCAGTTTTCGAAGATAGCAAAACTGAGGTCAACTTAGGATTTCTTTCTTTCTCTCCTTATCTCACTCACTTTCTTTCTCTCTCTCTTCTAAATTCTCTGAAGGTACAGCAACTACAGCCCTTTTCATAAGGTCAAAGCATTAAAACAAAACAGAACACCACTCCTTCTAGGCACATTTGCTTTTCCAATTAAGGGAAAGCAAATGTGTATATTTGCAAGATTCCTTCCCTTGGAAGTAGTCAGTTGTAAAGGGCATATATTTACAAATTCCATAAATGACAAATAGGTATCCACGGGCATGAAGAGACCACTTTTTAAAAGAGAGATTTAATGAACGCCAATTAGTCTCATGTCCGAGGAACAGAGGTTGCATTGGGAAACGTCTGAATCCATCACTCAGGTTGGAATTATAATGTAGGCTAGGCAATCTGTCAAAGTTGCACAAACCTGGCAATCCAGGTCCAACAGAAGCAATGCCAGTGTCCATATTTCTTGGAACCCACTGGCACATTTATGCCAACCAATGGAAGTCTCAAGGAAAGGGAAATGTGACAAGAGAGAAAGAAACAGAGACACTACATATCTTCCCTCTGCTGTGCTTACTGAAGGACTCAATCAACAGTAGGAGGGCTTCTATATCTACAACAAGGAGTAACCATTTCAGTATTGGGTCACTGATATTAAAGTTAACATATGATTTACCTTGTGACAATCCTGAATAGCACACTCTCTGTAGTTACTGAAAACTACATGATTTCCTAGGGCTGAAAGATGAACTTTTTTAATGAATGCACATACTGACCTGCACTATAATACACACTCCTATTGCTTCATCTACCTTAAGCAAATTAGAAATCAAGTGATGTGAAAGATTCTTAGTACAATACGTTGACCAACTCTAATGTAATGAAACCTCGTTAGTATCCTGCTTTTCACTACTGACAATATGCACTCACGTCCTCACCACTGGCAAATACCCTACTGCCATACCTTATTCAGGTAATATAAATACAGCCTGTACAAATAAGTATTCATTAGTTCCTCCTGTGACAAGTGCAACAGATTTCTTAAACCTTGGAAGGATGACTCCAGTACTAAGTGCAAATCAAAGTGTAAATCGTTGGTCTTTAATGTATGTCTTGAATATATTTCTGAAAACAAAGGGGATGATTTAGTGTTTTTCTGTCACAGCAATGGAGTAAATCACTCCATTATCCTAACAGACATCCTTTCCTCTGAATTTAGAGACTGTTCCTCCCAATCTTAAGAGATGTTGTGGCCCACAGACATCACTTAACACTGACGGGAACTGTCATGGTGGTTCCTGTCAATGTTGTGGCAGTTTTACACATGGCTGTGCCAAACAGGACGGCTTTCCGACAAAGCTTTACATAGATCTACTTTTTCCCAAAACAAACTCTCAAATCGGGAGTTTTGCCTTTGAAAAGTAAAATTAAAGACCCCCACATCATGGGAGGGTTTTCTTCCATGGTGTGATGGTCACATATTACTTTTATTGTTCCTCACAGCCAGGCTTTACCTGGTGAGAGACAGCAAAAATAGCCTTCTGACCGCCCACTCTAAATCACCCCCAGAGTCTTTGATAACTATTGATGGAAGTGCAATGAATTACAATTATTTATTTATTTATTTATTTTTTATTTAGGAGTTTATAGAGCGCGCAGATACCCCCAACGAAGATGTCCCAGTGCTGAGGCATCAAGGTCCTGGATGCAATAGCTAAGTATCACAGTTGCCTAGCAAAGAATATTCTGAATCACAAGAAACGTATGTTCAATGGATCTAAGATGGCCACCACTACTGCAAGTCTCTGCACTCTGGGCAATGTCTTTGTCATGTTTCTATTTGCTTGTTTCATGCAGTTCAAGCATAGCAACAGGGAAGCCTCACCAGCACTTTACATATACCTCTGAAGTCTCTGTGCCGGCCCACATATACAAAATTCGGATCATGGACCATGGCAGCTATTAATGAAATGACATCACACAAAGCAACTCTACTGAGTATTCAGTATTGCTTCCCATCAACACAATTTGATCTAATTTCAATGGAGAAAATCTCCAGTCAGTTTTTTTACTAGGTCTACAGCCACATTTGAAATTTGTAGATATTTATCATTAGTTTCTGAACTGACTTTAAGACATTTGCTACATTTGATGCACCTTGGACAAATCCATATAAGAGATTTTAAAGAAGCATGTTTGAACTATTTTAAGAAATCCTGTGAATGTAGTTGTAAAAGCCCAAACAAGAATCTCAATTGTGCTCTCCCTAACATTTTCCCTACTTCCCTCTTGTTTTTGCTGTAATTCGTTTTTCTGTATACAGACAACATTGGATATAGGAACTCAAGACCGAATAAGATATTTGATGCTCTCAG
The DNA here is from genome assembly GCF_964204655.1 of Triturus cristatus. Lineage (NCBI taxonomy): Eukaryota > Metazoa > Chordata > Amphibia > Caudata > Salamandridae > Triturus > Triturus cristatus. The sequence continues at coordinate 1,007,673,011 of NC_140593.1, read as the reverse complement.
AGCCAGCACATGACATGGCACCAGGCCCCTATATGACCCTCATGAGTGCAGACATGTCAGCTTTTCTGCGACTAGTTAAGAATTCCTGGTTTGCTGACTTATCCCTTGAGATAGCCCCAGGCCAGCACACAGAGTGGGGGGCAAAACACGTGTTGGCTGTCTTCTCTAGACTTGTGATTCTGACTATAACAACCCTATTGAATCAGCTTGTGTTCACAAAACGTGTGATTCTGACCTTAAGGACCACATTCAATCACAGGCCTTGCCTCAGAAAATAAAGACACTTGAAAAATCATTTTGAAGACCACCAATCTACTTTATTTGAATCTGACATATATCTCAGCAACAATTTAGTTCTGTCCTCATCCTAACATCTAAAAATTCATTTTTTTAGGCTTTAGGAATCTACACTTTGCCACTGCTAACTGGTGCTAAGGTGCTTCTACTCATTCCTGTAAATATAGTACAATTGGCCTACACCCGATTGGCCCAATTTAGTTACTTATACGTCCCTTGTAAAGTGATAAAATATATACCCAGGGTCTTTTAGAAAGTTGGCATTTGCTTGTCCGTACCATATGGTGCCCATAGCCTGTGTCCTGTGTCACATGACTGTAAACAGTAGGCCGTTGACCTTTGTGTATTCCTTTCAGACTGTGAGACAAAGGGGGAATAGATGTTGGCAGGGTGGGCCATCTTGCCAGTATGTGAGGGGTGGAGCTGTTCCCAGCCCCACTTACATTTCTAAGAAGTTGCCTCAGCACACATACACAGAACTTCACACTGGTCTTTTATCACCATAGACCCCTTGGAGCCTGGGCAGGGATTAAGGAAATTCCAGGCTTCCTGTTCTGAGCTCCAAAAACGTGATCCCTGCCGCTGGATCCAGCCTCAAGAGAGTCCTGCCATACAAGCAGTGCTCACCCAGTCCTGGATACTTGAAAGTGGTGCCAAATGTGCCCAAACAGTCTGAAACCAAGCCTTGGGGCTTAGAACATTTTCAGTCAACAAATGCTCTGAGAACCTATAGGAGACCAGGACCTACCTGCTTGCCAATCCACCCAAGGTGCATCACCGGGAAGCCTGGCTGTGCGGTAGTGTGGTATACCCTTGTGATTGAATGCCCTCGAGTGCACTCCTGTCGTTTGGTCACTAATGCCCCTCGCACACACAGCGACACAAGTGCATGGTTTTCTTACCTTGTGTCCTGTGCGCATGTTATGGTTTGAACAGGCTGTGTGCTGTGTGTTCGGATGGATGGCGAACTTGTGGGTTGTTTGTATTTGGATAGAGGGAGCGATATATATGGGTCGGCGGTTCACCGTTGGGGCATTCCGAAGCTGAGAGCAATTTGTACCAAGACATGTTCATCTCATGGATTAAAGAAGAAGGGAATATATTTTCCTTTTTCCGTGCATATGTTCAACTTATTTTACACTGGCGATGAGCGGTAACATTACCCACGCTTGAAGTATCCCGGTCTATTACAATACTTAATCCGGCATTGGGAGTCACTACATGCAGTGTAGATTGAATGGACAGTGCTGACACAGGAAGGAAATATAAATCTTGCTACTGGCTGGTCATTGTCACATGACAAGACATCTTTTGGTGGCATTTCGGATTGGAGGAACAGGAAGTGTTGGGCGGTTCCTCACCCTCCCTTTCTTCTCATTGGATGTGGGTTATTCCTGTCAACGGATCCAATGGAGGAACAGGATTAACGCGGTGATGCGCACACCTGATTCAGGAGTGGAATGTGCTACTCTTGTTTCTATGCAACGTGCATCACTGTGCTGCACACACCTTAATTGAGGGTCAGTATTTGTTCTACCTAGATCCTAATTGTGGAAAACATATTGTGGAGAGGGAGAGATGAGCAAATTAAGTATCTACACTACGGTGATTACTTGTTTTATTTTAGCATATTGTTTTACTACAAGACTTGTATTTTCTAGTACTGTGATTACTCATACTTCTATATTTTTATTTTCTTTATGTTATATTGTTGCCAACAGTTTGTGTTTTGTCTAGATAATTGGAGAATGTCAGGAATTGCACCACCACCTTCATTTTTGGCAACTCCAAGGGAATCAGCCATGGATTGGGAAACGTAGGAAGCTGTATTTTCTGCAAATGGGGAAGTAATGGAAGGGGATGATTGTGAGCCTGAAAGACGCCTAGCATTTTTGAAGCATTGCTTAGGTGGAATAGGCTTAAAGGAATTCAAAAACATGCCTAAGTTAATTAATCCTGGGAATTTGGATGTTTATGCATATGCTGGTAAACAATTAGATAAACGCTATGGTGGGAAAATTAATGTGGTTATGGAGCGTTACACATTTTATTCAAGGAAACAAATGCCTGAAGAGAGTATTGAGAATTATGTTTCAGCTCTGAGACTATTAGCCGTTACATGTGACTTTGAAAATATCACATATGAGCAAGTTTTAGGAGATCACATTTGAATGCGAACAAACAACAAGAAAATTCAAGAGAGACTATGGAATACTTCTGATTAATCTTTGAATGCAGCTATTGAAAATGTAAAGTCTACTGAACATTCAGAAAAGTTTGTGAAGGAAATCAGAGAGAATGGCATGAATGAAGTTCACATTGTACAAAAGAATAGTGAGGAATAATTCAGGAAAATGGTAGGACAGAAAGTAGACACGAAGTACATCTGGCAGACACCCCAGGGACACAAAAGAAGTGAGATCCACTTGGCAAAGGGTAGAAGGGAAAAGAGGGGGAGCAATATGCTATAGATGTGGCAGCAAATCACATTTGGGTAATTCCAGGTTTTGTCCAGCTGTTGATAAGAATTGCTCAATGTGTGGGAAGAAAGGACATTTTAGCAGGGTTTTTAGATCGTCCTTGAGAAAAGTAAATGTGATTCAACCTTTGAGTGCTGAGGATGATGAGTATGATGAGTGGGAACTTTGCACCAACACCATTCTTAACATTAGCGATGGTAAAAATATAACAAAACTTCCATCTTGTAAGATTGCTTTTAATGGCGTGTCAATACCAGTCTTAGTTGACTTTTGTGCATGGTACACTATTTCAGCTTATGAGGTGGTTAAGGAGAAATGGCCAAACAGAAAATGGTTTTTGTCTGGTGTTACACCTGGAGGATACAATGGACATAAAGTAGAAGATATAGTGGGATTCATTTGGAGCAATTTGGACGTTTCTGGAAGACACACATGTGTCAAAGTGTATGTCGCTAGGAATGTATGTCTTTGTTAGGGTGGCCTCACCAGGAGGAAATGGGCATTAGATTAGATCCCAGAGCAACCCCCCAGTTTACATTGTTAAAAATAGTTATGAGGACGAAGGAGAAGTGAAAACAGATGGAGATAGTATGTTCATCAAAAAATTAGAAATTGAATATCCTAGTGTGTTCAGTGACAGACGTGGGGAATTCAAGGGGTTCATGCATTGTATTAATTTACGAGATGATGCAGTACCCATGAGGCAAAGGGTAAGGAATGTACCTCTTACTTACAGGGACAAGGTGAAAGTATTACTGAAGGATTTATGTGAGAAAAACATAATTGAACCAGTGCAATGTTCAACTTGGGTTTCTCCGGTTGTTATCTCTGTTAAATCTTCAGGTGAATTGAGGGTCTGTGTGGACTTGTGCAGCCTCAATAGTGCAGTATGGGTGGACGTTTATCCCTTGCCCAATCGGCATGAAACAGTTTGTACTTTGGCTGGTGCATGTGTATTTTCAAGCATAGATTTGGCCAGTACATACCATCAAGTTTGTTTGGATGAGAGTTGGAAAGATCTAACTGCTTTCATTACTACTGAAGGGTTATTGAGATTCTGCAGGATGCCTTTTGGTTTGGCTAGTGCTGCTTCAGTCTTCGAAAGGTTGATGAAAGAGACTTTAGAAGGAATTGTGGTTGCAGTTGCTTTTCAAGATGACAATTTGGTATTCCGTAAAAATGAAGAGGAACATGATAACAGTTTGAGGAGTGTGTTATCTGATTTATCTTTGAAAGGACTTAGTTTACAAGTGGAGAAATGTAAGTTTAAGAGGAAGGAGGTGGAATAATTAGGGCATGCTATCAGCGGTGCAGGAATCAAACCTAAATGCAGCAACAAAGGCACCTATTCCCAATTCGAAGGAGCAACAGGTGGCATTTGTAGGTCTCATGGAATTTTACTCTAAGTATATTCCTAATTTTGCTTCCAAAGTGGATCCTTTTAGAGGCCTTTTAAAGAAAAATGCAAAATTTGTATGGACAGAAGCAATGTCCACTGTGTTTAGTGCCCTCAAGTATATGGTTGTAGGAGCTCCATCTCTTAAACCTTTTGTCATTGGGAAGGAATGTGTTGTAAAGGTTGATGCGAGTAGCTATGGCTTGGTAGGAGTTTTGATGCAACATGACCATGGGAAGGAGTGTATTGTAGGGTATGTGTCCCGTGCATTGCGTGATGCAGAGAATAACTATTCAGTTATTGAAAGAGGGTTGTTAGCAGTTGTTAGAGAGAGATAGTACAAGAAGATGAAGGGAGCTGGGCTAATTAGAGCATTTTAGCCAGGGTTGCTTTTGGTTTCCCAGTCTGGCCCTGAATTTGGCACTCAAGGTTGTTTAGAGCCTCTGCCCCAGTTTGGCCTGTTCAATTGAATCCAGTGGAGACAGAAAAAAGTGCCAGAGAAAGGTCGTTTGTCCCAAAGCATCAGGAAGGAGGGGATTTTCCCACATTGTGATGTCACAGGGAAATGATCACATTTCTTATTCAACTTCCTGCTTATGGAGGAAGTTCCACCAGTAGCAAAATATATAATATATTTATTTTTTTAATCCTCTGTTTATTCATAATTATTGTGGTGCACAAAGAGAAGGACCTATTGAAATAAATGAAATAATAGCTCTTCTTTAGATCCGGGTATTAAGTATGTGAAGCATAGAAATAAATTGTGGTAATCTGGTTACAGACTTAGGCCCTCATTTATGGCATTTTGGCATAGGGCATGGCAGCAAGGCACCTTGCTGCGCTGCCTTCCGTCAAAGTGAAAGTTCAGGAATGCACCATATTTAAGCAATACGGTGCATTCCTATCCATTGTGCCTGCGCTGGGCCGTTTTGGCAGCCTAGTGTCAAAGGAGGATGCCTCTGTTGCAGACAGGATTGTTTTTCTGCAGAATGGGGCACATTCCTGCACATAAACAATCCTACGAGGTGTTTTCCTCTTTCTGTGTGTGTGGTAGAATGCAGCACACATTGAAAGAGAAAAAAATTATGATAAATAAACATATTTTTCCTCATTCTGCCTGACCTCGGGAGGCATATGGATTTGACGCTTCCCCAGGTTTACATCACTTTGTATATCTGGGGCAACATCAAATTCCATTGGTGTTGCATGGGAAAACCCATCGCAACAACAATGGAACGCCTCCTGGGTGCAGAGTAAGGCATGATTTATGAGGCCACTCAAAGCCATGCAGGGGGTTGTATGGTACAACCATGCATGCCCAAACCATGCATGTCTTAAGCATGCAGTCTTTACAATACCCGCATCTTTACCACACATGCCTTTACCATGCATGCCTTTACAATGAAGTTCATCGTAATGGCATATTTGGTAAAGGTATATGCGTGGTAAAGATCCCACCCCAGCCCCTCTGCCCGAGCCCTAAAATCCAGCCCTCCCGTGTTCTATTCTACCTACCCCAGCCCTATTAACTACCCCAGCCTCCTCCTACCCTGAGCCCTAAAACCCTGTACCCAACCCATAAAAACTACCTCAAACCTAGCCACCCCGCCCTGAGCCCTAAAGATTGGCCCTCAGCCCTGAAAACTGCCTTCAGCCCTGAGCCCAAAAACTCAGCCCCTGCCTTAAAACCTACCTCACCTCCTGCCCCCCGCCCTGAGCCCTAAAACCAGCACCCACCCCTAAAACCTACCCCCCATCAGCCCCACACCCAGCCCAACTTGCCATGCCGCGCACCGGTCCTTCCTGTAGTCATCCTTTCGGTTGCTCTCCCCGCCCACTGAGACAGCTAGAACGCCGACTGCCTTAACCACTCATATGCGTGGTTAAGGCATATGCCTGGTTAAGGCAAGCGTTGTGCAGCTTGTGGCGAAAAGGGAGGCGTGCTAAAGTCCGCATTGTAAAGGTCCCTTCGCCAAGCAGGGTGGCAATGCGTGGCTTCATAAATCTTTATTAGAGCCCTGTGTCACGCATGTACCACTTTACGTGGTGCACAAGTGAAGAAGGGCTCTCATAAATAAGCCCCCTATTTTCTGCTCCTTACCGTTAAAATACCTTGGGTAGTTACTGGAAAATGCAGTGGTAATAACAGGAGATAACAGGATAATAATGCACATCACCAGGCAAGAATTGGACATGTCTTGAAACAGCTTTGCTTTTTGCTGCTGGAGAAATCATGATACCCTGCAGAAAGGATGCTTCCGCTGCTTTAAAGGATGATGTGAATGTGGTGGAAATAGTTGTTGATAATGGCATTGACAGGCTTATCCCATTGCTTCATACATGCCCTCTGCCCTTTGAAACAGAATCTTGGAGAAGTTTGGAGAGAAAATAATTCTCAATATTGAAATACTTAGGGGCATGTCAACATCAACCGGCGATAATTATCGCTAAGCGCACTTAGCGCTAGGATAATTATCGCCGGCTAGCGTGGATTTTTATCGCTGAGATAGCGTACTATTAGCAATGCTTATCTCAAAAGCGATAAAATCCTAGCGCTAACTGCCTAACGTGAGATTATCGCTGGAAACCCAGCGATAATTTCACGAAATGTGGCGTTAGCTTGTTGATAGGGACTCACAAACTTAGCCATGATATCCTTTTTCCATAGGATATCATGGCTAAGTCAGTCCTGAAGCAGGCGTAAGGAAAGTAGCGATAACAGGGGTTATCGCTACTTTTCCTGCCGCTATGCTTCATAGCGTGGGGCTTGATGATAGGAGAAATGTCGCTTAGCGACATTTCTTCTGTCATGGCAGGTCAGGAACGCCCACCTTGCATCTCATTAGAGATGGAAAGCTGGCATTTAAGATTCCGTACGCTAAAGCAAGGTTTCACGCGTTAGCGTGACCTTGCTAATTAGGCGATAAAATTATCGCCGCTTTTCGGCCGAAAACGGCCGCAAAAGCGGCGATAATTTTCTATTGCCTCGTTGTTGATATGCCCCTTTGATTCTTGAATCGAGGAGTAAAATAGTCAACGTCCTTGTTTCAACAAATTGCACCTGTTTTCGGGTACAATGTGATGAATTCTCTCCTTTCCCACCTGCTGAGAATCGCCACGGTGGATTCAGGATATATCCAGACAAGATGCATGCCCAGCCCCTGAGAACAGTCTCACCAGAAACAGAATCCAGACGTTAGCAAAATAAGCAATACACCTTCTTTATATAAAAAATCAGTTTTCTTTACAACCAGGGAGATAATAGGTGAAATGTACACTTATTTAGAAAGCAATTGAGTAAGATCTTGCAAAGCTCGATTCAGGATTAATTGAAAATAATTGAATGCTCCAGTGCTAATTGGGAGAGACAATAGAAACATTCAAGTATGATGCAAAACATGCAGGCCCTATTCACCAAAGGCCACTGAATCTTCACAACATGCGCTGCTCACGCACATCACTGCCAGGTGTGGCCCGTACAGGTAAAAGTGGTGTGGCGGGTTGGGGGGGAATTTCGACAGACGACAAGTAAAAATGTATTATTTATTTCATTTTCCCTCTGCGTCGTCTGTCGAATTCACCCCTACCCCGCCCCACTTCCCCACCGCTCTTACCTGCATGGGTTGCTCCTGACCACTTCTGCCGAGAGGCTGAATATGTGAATAACTATGGCCTGGCTCCTAGGTGTAATTATGTCATTGGTGTGCCAGCATGCTACCAATAGTGCCTCAGGGGCTGTGGCTCTGGACTTTAGGTGGTGGCATGCCATGAATATCCAGACAATACTGCATCAATTGAGAAGTAAGGTTGACAAAGAAGCCTCTCCCTAAGGTTATTTGAGGTAGAGGGGAAATGTGAGCAAATGGTGCACTTTATAGTACCTTTTTCAAAGAACCTGGCTAGAGGGTTATAGATCTATTATGCAGTTGCCAAGCCAGACTCATGAAATATTCCAAGTGCAACTTTATTTGTCTGCATCATTCATGTTACCCTCACAAAAATGTGCGCCCGTTTGCAACACTGGATCCCCATTCATCAAATATATGTACACCCTAGAAGCAGTGTCTGTATGATATTTTGCACCCATACATATATCTTTGCCACTTAATTCCATCATTTGGTTCCCAGAAAACAAATTACTACCAAGGGGCCGAACACGATGCCATAGGAAACGGCTCCGACTCTGGATCGAAACCGTTCATACGGCATCGTAATTGAATGTTCGGATTTCTTTCTGACCAACCCATATTGATGGAATCGGTCGAAAAGGAATCCAAACCGGATTTTTGAATGGCTTCCGACGGGCTCAGAGATCCCGTCTGACATTCTGAAATCCTCCAGTAAACCCCTCTTTCCAGCTGAGGGATTGCAATGTCGGATTCCGACAGATTTCTGTGCTGGCCTTTCCAACACAGAAAGGCTATTGGAAGTCGACTTTGGGGGCCCCCAGCAGTCCCCCATGGGTGCAAGGACCCTGTTGAGCCCTGCACCCCATGGCAGGCACCTCTTCTCTTTACAATGAGAGCATACATTCCGGTCGGAATGCATGCTCCCATTGTAAAGAATAGGACTGCGACCAAAGAGTGTTCGGTCGCATCCAAATTCCTGGGTTTGGACCGCCAACAGGAGATTGGACGGTCCCAGTACCCAATCGATGTCAGATGGACTCCGACATCGAAATCGGCCCCCAAGACATGATTGGAGCTTGGATTAGGGATTCTCTACATACATTTACAAAAATATCCCTCCTCGCCCCACTAACCAGAAATTCATCAACATTAATATTAGTAACACATGGACTTTATTCAATGTGTTACACTTCATATTTTTGCTTTACTTTTTTAATATACATTTATCATAGATTAGCAATTTTGTAAATGAAAAAAATTTAAAGGTATGATCACATGTGCAAACATTTCATACAACAAACACCATAATCATAAACATTGTCCATTCATAAATTCATCATTAAAAGAAAAATCCTGAATATTATTAGAATGAACAGTTGCTTCATCTACAATGTGAAAAAATACAATTCAAGTGTCACTGATAAGGGCAGCACTCTCCTTGTGGTAAAGTCGAGCCATGGTAGTCCTGTAAGGATCTTTTAATCCAATATCCTGTCAATGTGATAATGCACCGCATGAGTTTAACATACTGGTGCGTTTCGACCTCCACTGTTAGGGATAATATTTAAATTGAGGTCTTCCTCAGGTGAGCCATTTAACCTAACCAGTACACTGTATTTAAAAATATAGAGATATATAATTAATATTTATATTCCTTCATTTTTTCGGGGAATTATTTGGACAAATATCTAAAGAATCATACTGGTGACCATACTTTGTAGTTGCTTATTGTGGGAAGAAGGCATTAATAGTGTCTTAGTGGATAGTCTATTCACAATGTAAATATTTAAACTGTACGACCCACCAACATGCATCACGCATCTTTTCCCATGGTGGTCTCACCTGAACATTTTCCATACGTATGAATTATTTGTCTGGAAGAAAAGAGCATATCATTGAAACAAACTGAAATTAACAGTCGCTCCTTCAGTACTGTGTGATAATAAAGCACACACATTAACCTGTTAAGTTGGGAAGGCCCGTAGATTGCTTCTAACATACCTTTTACCTCATATGATAAGCAGCTAGGTATTTGCCAGATAGCGGCAATCCTCTGCCATCTGGCATTAAAATACAGTACTAGCCTACAAGTAAAATTAATTTCACAAATTTTACATATGACCTAGAGTTTAGAGGAAACTTTAGCTGAAACAATCAAGACTACCTAGATATTCAGTAAAAGGGTTCTGAGACCCATTATAGATTTGGAAGAGGCAATCAAAAGAAACATTGCTAAAAGAGAATCCTAGGGTCTATTAGCAAAAATTGCTAAAGAGATTTCCGAATTCAAGACCAATACTGAAACTCAGAAATAGCACATATTACATAGGAACATTTCTAGTTTTCTTTTGGAAAGAGCTTATCCTTTTTTGCAAAAAGATTTCTCTACCCAACCTGAAAATACAACAGTTCTTACACAATCCCAAGGCCTCAGATAAAGACTATTCATCAATTTGTCAGCAAGCTCATCATATTCAGACAGTACCAATGTCTCTGATCCCTTAACAATTTTTTAGGAAGAAGCTAGATGAGAGGTGCAGGATAATGATGGCGGAAAGAAGGCACCAGAGAGGTACAACCCTGGAGAAAATCATACCACTGGGAAATGGAGATATATCTCCAATTTACCTAAAAGGGTACTGGAACCTCATGAAACCAGGGTCCTCATAGAGGGAATTTCATTTAACTTAATCACCCAAACAGATTTTGTTCAGGTAAAGATTGAACATAATAAAGTTGTTTTGCAGAATAAGATTCAAAGCACACTTTTCTGACTTGGTTTATTGACAGAACCAGGATTATTCATGGTTTAAAACCACAATAACATTTCTGCCCACCCTTTCAGAATAATCTTATGAAAATAATAACATTTGAATAACTATATTAACGGGAATTGGATAAGCCTGTGACCAAGTGAAATACATAAGGCCAAATTTATCCGAAGAATAATTTGAGGATCTGGGAAGATCAAAAAACAATGAGGATATATTTTTAAAACCAGCAGATTACACCAGAATGCTTCTAAAGTATAACTGGGTGGTATTCTAAAAACCATCTTGGGTGTTACTCAAATACTCCAGAGTGCTGCTTAGAATATATTGGGCAATGTGCCAAACCTCCTGATTGCTTTTCAGCAATGCCAGGGACTGTTCAAGTATACCTAAAAAAAGACTTGGTGTGTGGAGTTACACACAGCCCCTTTAGGGGCAGACTGGAAACCAAACACAACCTAACAGAAATGTTCAAACCAACCTTACTCCCTTCCTCCTCTCTCTTTCCTGTCTCTTCTCACCCTCTCTTTCTTGCCTTCCACTCACTTTTCTCACTTCTTTTGCTTTTTTCCCCTCCTCTCTCTCTCTCTGTGTCTCTATAGCTAATTCTCCCTCTCTCAGCTGATGCTCCCTGCAATGCCTGCTCTAAATAATCCCTCTGGACTGAAGAGAGTGCTAGTCATGCCAATGGTGGCCCTGGGCCTTTAAAGACCCATCTACCAATGGTTCCAGTTCACCCCATTTCCCCAGAGGGAAGCAACAATAGACAAATGACCTGACCGTCTCTTGGTTACTTCAGCCAAATTGACTATGGAAATCCCTATGTGGTTCAGAGAGGTGTACAAGAAATGATCAAATAAAGACTCAAGCAGAAATTATAGATGTAATTCTAACTGTAAATTAAATGAATGAATGCAAGGATTTCTGAAGCGCATGGCTACTACAAGGAGTGTCCTGGCGCTAAGTGGAGTGTAAAAAAGGCACACAAAGTCAGATTGAAGGGTGAAGAGCCAAGTCTTGAGTTCCTTTATGAAAGGCTGTTCACTTCTGATTTGGCGCAGTTCGGCCGGCAAGCTGTTCCAGGCAAGGGGGCCCAGGAGGGAGAAGGATCTACCTCCAGTTTTTGCTCGCCTAACCCTAGGAACTTTAGCCAGGTGGCCATGGGAATAGCATAGATGTCTGAGGGTAATGTAACATTGGAAACTGGAAGATAGGTGTTCAGGTCTAGAGTATTTAAGAGCTCTGTGCATGAGAACCAGAGTCTTAAACAGAATCCTATTTTGAACAGGGAGCCAGTGTAGCTTCTTCAAATGAGAAGAGATAGTTGTTCATCTGGGTAACTTGAGGACCAGGGGGGTATTGCATTCTAGCCAATTACTTCCTAAAATCCAATCCAGGATGACCATAATCCTCACAGGCATGAGAGGAGGTGCAGGATGTTTTTTGATGTGCGTATCAGACCTGAACAGGTGCCCACTACTGTATTATTTTCATTTTGCAGTGTGAGTTGTTTGTCAAAAAATGACTCCCAAGTTTTTTTACTGCTTGGGCTTTGGGCAGGGAGGCCCCATCTGGCTAGTGAACTTGCAGGTTGAGAGTAAAGTTATGCCCGAAACAGAATATCTCGGTCTGATCAGTGTTACAATTAAGCTGATTGATATACATCCACTGGAAAACAGCTGAAAGGCAGGGTTTAATGGTGTTTTGTGCAATAGTCTCACCTTTCTTTGAGGGAAACAGAAGCTGTATATCGTAGGTGTGAGATATGATATTGACCCCAAATGGCTTTACCAGTGCTGTTAGCGGGGTTATATAGATGTTAAACAAGGCTGGACTGAGGGCCGAGCCCTGGGTCACTCCCCCCGATACACTACTCTTACCCGACGAAAAAGGAGGGATCCAGACCTCTCGGTACCTGTCCTCAAGAAAGGATTTGAGCCTTTTCAATGCTGTGCCTTCAATGCCAATTTTGTGGAGACGGGATAGCAGTCTGGAGCGCCGAATGTGTAGAAAGCAGCAGACAGGTCGAGCAGGACCAAGACTGCATTTCCACCTGCATCTGGAGTACATTTGATCACTTCGGAAACTTCCACAAAAGCAGTTTCTGCACTAAATGTTGGCCTAAAGCCAGATTGACTGGGGTGAAGAAGCCTGTTGGATACTAACTGTGGGTCCTTTTATGGAATGAAATAAAGCCTTCACATCATAACATTCCGCTAGATTCTAATTCTATTGCCTTTCCCCTGGTGCCTTTATAGAGTTTTGATTTATCCAAAGGACTTTTAAACACATCTTATGCTATGCTCCTAATGGTTCTTTTTGGTCATTCTTTTTTAGGTCTCGCCTAGCTTTTCAGCATGAATGCGCTGCCATCTCTTTGCGAGGCATGCAGTATATTCTGTAGCGTGGAAGCTTCTTGGAAGCTCCGCCCACTCTCTGCCCATTGGCTTTTGCCTTAAATGCTGCCTTCCGATTGGTTTGAGGCTTGTTAGTCCCTCCTCATTCATCATTTGTTTCCTTCCACCGCTGGTGGCCCCTTTACTTCCAACAGTATTTTTCTTCCCCTGCCTTACCCCTCCCCTCTCACAGTCCGTGACTTCTCAGACCACACCAGCACCCCCCACTCCTGTTCTTGCCTTCTTCCAACCTGCACTTCCGATTCTAATGCAATAGGTCTCGTGTAAATGCGAGTCCTATTGCATTTTCAATGCTTGCTTATAAAGTCCTTTCTGTGACGTATGATCCCGGCATGCCTCTGTTTGCACTTGCGTCTCGCTGGTGTTTTAAAGAGCTTGTTATTTTCAGCACGCCTTGTGCGCTTTCAATTTTACAATGGCAACACACACATCACTCGTTATTACAGTCAGCGCGACGGCTGCCAAGTATCATCTTTAACCATGGGGACCTTTCTGTTTTTCTGCTAGCACCACTGTATATATTGCTATGATACCCCTATGATATCCGTATACATCAAAACTGCAGCGCAGAGACGCTGCATGTCAGCTTATTGCACCACACATGGCACCACAGCAAGTATGTAGAAACCATTGCAGCCCATCGTAGCCAGCAATACACTGTCTGTCACCTTTGCACACTGATGTCTGGGTCCTAGCGAAGCCCGCCTCTCACCCGTCCTCTGCGCCTTTTCCCAGATGGCCTGATCGCCTCTGACATTCTTGTTTAGTGTTGGTGTATGTGACACTGTGTGTGTCTCAGTGTGCGCACATTTGTATCACACACTCTTTGCAAGCCACTTTTCTGAATATAAAGCGGTAACTTTGCCCGGGGAGCCACAGGCCGTGGCCTCTGGACAGGTTTTATAGCACTTTATGGCAGATTCAGCTGAGCCCAGGCAAACTCTGGTGTGGTTAAGGTGGGGGCGACTGTCTTTTCTTAGGGGGCTTCTTTCTCTCTTAGGGGCGACAATAATCTGCTTAATTGAGCCACTGGGAACGCACTCCAAACCCAGAGAATTAATGGCCCAGATAGACCCCAAAAACTCGCCCAGCAGCCCCTCACCCCTTCTACTCAAATCTAATCACCCCCTACCCATCGCTGCCATCCCCATCAGTCTGCTTTGGTTTCACGAGCACCAGAAGCTCGAGTACGGTACTTTGTCTTCCCCAAACACAAGTTCCTTATAGCGCTTAGGTGAACAGAGTGCTTTTAAAGCGCATTATTCGTGATCTTCATATCCAGACACACTTGAGCGAAATTTAATGAGGTTATTATTGCAAAGAGGGGTGGGCGGTTACACAAACTTAATGCCCAGCTGGGGGCATAAATCCAAGTTTATACAGCAGTTCATCAAAGATTGTAGAAATTGTATAAATTTATATTGACTGAAATATGTGTGTAGAAATCTGCGAACCGACCCTAAGCACCCCGTGACAGCAGCCCTTTGGGAAGTCATCCCTGCACCATCCCCCCTGTTACTCCCCCACCCCTGTGAATCTCTTGTCTCTGTGGGCTAGGCCTATTCTGTGTAATATCGCTTTTTGAACAAGCTCACCTGTGATGACGCAAACTGCGCCTGGAGTCACCACAAGGGCACCTTGTGGGCACCACAGGGAAGGAGTTCGGGGTGCCTGGGCCCTTTCTCCTATTGTGCGAGTCAGAAAGCATCTGTTCACTTTTGATTTTCCCCTGCCTTCCTTGCACACTCCTCTAACTGTAAGACTCACTCTTCTCTGAACATGCCCAGCCTCATTCTAAAGCCATGGTGCTTCTCTCTGCTTTTCTTTGTCACATGCATTCTGACATCCTTTCTTCCTTGCTGTCTCCCTTCCCTTTTCCTATGCACTCAGCCTTCCTTTCTCCCTCCCCATTTTTAGCACGGATAAGTAGTTATTCTAGGAAGCAACATTCAAAAGTATGTCACTGACACACCACATATTACCACTACACAACTTCCACCACACCACACAATTCTACAACAAACAATTCCAAACCAACATATCTCTCCCTTACACTTCCACCAACCCTACATCCCTCCCTCACGCTCCCTATCTCCTCTCTTTACTGCCTGCTCACACATACTAAGCACAGTTTCTTCCCAGTTCCTTTTCAAGATTTCCATCCCTCAACTCCACGCTTAACTCCCTTTCTTAGGGTGTCTTCTGCATACACAGACCCTCCCTCCTTATGCTTCCGTGGCCTGCTTTTCCCTTCTTTCTCACAATCTTTCTGCTCTTCTGTCTGGAGTTCATTCACCACTTCACACAAACTACCTATCTCTCTCTATCTTCCTTTCTATCTATTCTATGCAGCTCTCACTTCTATCTATTCATCATGCCACATAATTCCACTACATAAATAAACTGCACACCACACAATTCCACCTCACACAATTCCACAACTAACACTTCCAATACAACCCACAAAGGTTCACTCCACACCACATACATCCACTCCAAACCAAAACACATGGGTAAAATACATTGTCATTTACAATGCAATGGAGTTGAGTAACTAAATAAATAAATTAAACAAATTACATTGCGCGCTGCAACGCCAAATCGGCGATGCAGCGCGCAATGCAATTTGTTTTGTTTATTTATTTAGTTACTCAACTCCATTCGGCCGTATTGCGGAGTTTACTACCCCCCACCCTGCCCCTCCCCCGTCCCGCCCCACCGCCCCGCAGCACTCCCACGAGAAGCCGCCACTGCTCAGTAGTATCAGAACTCTACTTTATGGGGGGTGTGATTGATATTGATTGACTTCTAGTCTGTGAGAATTGTGACAGTGCTTCTGCTAGTGTGTAATTGATCCTGTGAGTTGATTGGAATGCTGTTGGTAGTGCGGTAGTGTGAGACTGTAAGTATGGAACAAGTGTAAGAAGCTCCCGTTACTGTTGACTGATAATTTATGAGGAATTTGAGAGTACTTTTCGTAGGTTCTCTTCCTCCATTGTGAGCTTTGATGGCCTGCTTTCCCTAGTGGGATTTCCAAAAGCCTGAGTGGGTCATTGATTAATTCATTCATTCACTTTCAAGAACCCTTGTCCAGTGACTGCTGGCAGGCCACTCCACCCATAAACTCCCCACATGGATTACTGGCCCAGTTGTGTTTAGTTTTGTCACCAGCACTAGTGAAACAGACTGCTAAGTACTTGCAGACAGTTTCCTTGCTCCTTTGGCCTAACATGAACAGCCTCACAGTGGTTTCTAACAGTCAGGGTGTAGCTTCAGGGAGAGTGTGTAGGGTTGACACCCACCATTTTTGGTTTAGTAGTTGGATCTAGGGCACCTACGTCAGATCTGCTCTGTAGATGTCAGTTTGTTCATTGTGTACACAAATAAAATAAAAGACTAAACAGCAACATTTGATGTAAAACAGGAGAGGGGGACAGAGGTATACATCTGGTAGTTGTATTTAAAAATGTGAAGCCAGATAACCTGTAATAAATACCGGCTACCCAGCTTGTCCAAATTGCGCGATCCTAGGCAAGCATTTTATTTCACATCAAGCCTTTTTCTTTATTATCAAATAGTGGAGCACTTTTCAAATACTTGAGTTGAGGATGCGAGCTAGACAAACACTTCTTGTGTTTGATTTATTAAACAATAATGTATCTCAATCTATAATAAGAATCTAAATCACGTATAGGGTTTATATGACTACAGACTTGCCTTGTCGTTGGGGGATAAGCCATTAATGTTTCTAAGTTCATGTTTAAAACTATTACTTTTAATAACTGTCTCTCTATAAAGTGAACTAATCTGATGTACTTAGGTGAAATGCCTCCGCATGTTAACAAAATGCCCCTTTTTTTTAATTTGAAGGAGACTGTGTTATATATTTACATTATGTACGTTGCATGAAAACATGTCAAATGATTTCGGGGCATATTATCAAGCATGGTGTTAGTTGGGGGGTCGAGCCTCCTGCCTTCCGCGCCCCCCCCCCCGGACCCTCTGGGGAATTTTCATTTATCTAATACTCCCTGAATGTGGCATGGTGTGGATGACTTCCTTCCCCAGCTGCGGGCGTGGGAAGTGGTTCCCTTCCCCTCTCCTCCTCTTCCCCCCCTCCCCCCCCCCCCGCTCCCCCTAGGGAAATGCCTTGCGGCACTCAGACTGATTTTTAGTGGCGGCATGTTTTGGTTTAGTGGGTGGGTTTAGGGTGGGGTTGGGAGTTTCGGGGGTTGTGGGAATGTTAGACGGGCAATACCCCCCCCCCCCAATGAGTACGATATACTGAGAGATGGGTATACCATACATTGCAATGTACCAGGTTGCTGGACCTCCGGGGATCCTGAGGTGATATGTGGCTGCAATCCCATACTTACAACATTTATTCACAGGTTTGTCTTTTATCACCTGCATTTTCTCCCCTACCATCTATGTGTTTAATGTGATAAATGCAATTTGTAACCCAATGCTCCTTCTCATGAAAACTTGATAAAGTGCTTTAAAAAAAAAAAAAAAAAAATCAAGCACGGCATTAAAATTATGGCCGCTTTAGCGGCAGAAAACTGCCGCTAAAGCGGCGATAATGGGCTTGATAATATGCCGCAGAGAATTCATATAGAAGCCCATGTTGACACCAGAACATGGGCTTCTATGGGAATTCTCAAGGGCATATTATCAAGCCCATTATCGCTGCTTTAGTGGCAGTTTTCTGCCGCTAGAGCGGCGATAATTTTAACGCCGTTTCTTGATAATATGCCCCCAGATGACTTGAGTTGTGCATGGACTCTTAGAATCAAGCAAAACTCTTGACTCGGCTCACCCTATTAATCTGTTGGCTGTTTGTAAGGGCATAGTATGGGAAGTTAATGAAGTAATAAATAATTAACAATTACGTATTAATTCATTATTTTATTGTTTTTTAATTATGTAATTTTTCTTCCTTATATTCCAGTTGTGGGAAGTTTGATTTGCAGGGGTATAGGGTGGGAAGTCGATAAAGTAATAATAAATGAACTATTAATTATGTTTGTAAATAAATTATTTAGTTGAATTATAAATATGTAAATTGAAGAATAACACCTTTTTTGTTATATATTAGGTGTGGGCTGCTAGGTATGAAGGGGTAATGGGTGTGAAGTAAATTTTTGATTGAATAACTATTATATATTGATACTTTGTTTAATGAATAGTAATTATGTAAATTGGTTCATTGTTTTTAGTTTTTTAACACATATATATTTTGTATGTCAATTAAGATTTTTTTATTAATAGTTCAATATTTTTTATACATTCATGGGGTTACTAATATACGTAATGTGTTTGAAGAAAAGTGTTTTCCCTACTCTTGTGTAGACTGCTGTAGGAATGGTAAAATTAACCTCTTCGCAGTTCAACACTTTCCAAATTGTTGTGCTGTTTGGAATAGTAAGTTTCACCCCTCTGAAATCCAGTGCTTTCCCTACTGTTGCACAGACGGGAGTGGGAATAGTAAATGTTAGCCCTCCAAAGTCCAACACTTTCCCTACTGTTTTGCTGTTTGGAGTGGGTATATAAAATGTCACCCCTTGGTATTCCAATGCTTTGTCTACTGTTTCAGAGACTGGAATGAGAAACGTTAATGTTACCCCTCTGAAGTTCAACACTTTCCCTACTGTTGCGCTGTTTGGTGTAGCAACCACGGAGTCGGAGAGAGGCCACACAGGTTTGCGGTATGAGCTCTGTCAGCTACAAATGGTAGCTGTGATAGAATACCCCTACTCCTGACTCATGGAGCCTGTCCCTTTAATCTTTGGTGATTGGAAATAAGAGGAATACCCCCTCTGCCAGTTAAGGCGCCTTAACGTGCGCCGCACATAGATGGCTATACACACTCTGTTAGACCTGTCCTCTCACCTTCCACTTTCTTGGTCCTGATGAAAACCAGCCCCAGTTTCCAGGCACTGGCTGAAACATGTTGACCCCACTGGATGGTGGCGGCCATTGATACCTCCTTAGCCATCCCCTGCCTCCTTTTAATGCTGCCCATGGCCCATTATTAAATAATTCTAATTGGTTTTGGGGACCAGAGGGACAGCTTTTAAATATACACGCACTACACCATCACTGCACACTCACCTTGACAATAAACCAGCTCCGCTGCAATTGCAGGCGTCGCAGCACACTTGGGGTACATTCGGTACCCCTGGTGGGGGCCGATGATGAAGCATGCCACCAACTAGGTTGGTGGGTGAGGCTTTTCTTAAAAACCTAAATGGTTTCCCTTGACTAAAGAGACTATTCTGTTTCTTCATATCTACATACACATATCCCCCTCGACCGTGGGGCTAGTTCTTTTTGATTTTCTATATATGGTGTAGGAATAGTACATTTTATCCCACCAAAAAGCATCCCTTGCCCTACTGTTGCATAAACTGGAGTGGGAATAGTATATTTAATATTCATAGACTCTAATAGCTTTCCTAATATTGGCTGGATAGATTTTATATATTATTTGTTTTAATTTTTAAATGTATTTCAATGTTCATAATATTTTTTATAAATGTGTATTTTGGATTTCTCATTTCTTTGGCACAATATTTTTGTCAAGGCTATTGTTTACCATGATATTGCGTCAGCTATTCACTTTTGACTTTTTCATTTTTGGAGTGGAAATGTAAATATGTATACATAGTAACTAGTTTACCAAACAAATTGTTAAACTGCACCCATATAATTTACTACTTGAATGAGTGTAAATGTACTACTTTTCGAAATTCACAAACCATGACAGTAGTAGGATTGGGAAGCTGTGCAGTCTCAGGTTTCCAGACAACCTGCTGGCGATCAAACACCCTAAATGTGATGGGATGAATGCTTGCAAATATTTAACTAGTAGCAACCACTTGCGGTAGCATTCCACCACTGAGGCCTTATTTACAACAAAGTAATGCAGTGCAGTGCCGCAAGCCATTTGGCTGTGCTGTACTGCGTTACTTTGGCAGCAGAGGGATGCGTCATATCTACAATGATATGACGGATCCCTTTGCTCTCCCCTGTGCTGGCACTCAATGGGCTGCCAGGCGCCGATGCAGACACCCTTGCACCATGGTGCAAGGGTGTCTGCGTTTCAGGGGAGATTGTTTTTGTGCAGAAGGGGACACCTTCCTGCACAAAAAACAATCATGAGGGGTGATTTCCTCTTTCTATTTGTAATCAAAATGCAGCACACAGAGAAAGAGGAAAAAACAAGAAGAAATTAAAAAATTCTCCTCGTTTTGTATCGCTATGCCTCTGCTGGGAAGGCGTAGCATTCTGATGCATTTCCAGGCTTACGAATGGTTGTAAATCTGGGAATGCGGCAGAAGACATGGGTGTTGTGTAGTAACACCCATAACAACACTCATGACACGCCCATATCACGCAAAGTGCTGCTTGTAAAGGGGCCGCATTTACAAAGACTCGAAAAGCAATGCAGGGTGGCTTTATGTGTCCTTGTAAATATGGGTCGCAAGAGGCTTGTAAATAAGCCTGTTAGTTTTTTGCCCACTGTGGTATTTTAAACGAAGGCTCACATAATGAAATTCAGTACTGACCGTGCCCTCATGGAAACAGTCCATCCTGAACCTTGGTCATCTCACTCCTCACTCCTCCACCCTTCAGCCCGGTGCTTTCTTAGCTGGGAAATTTGAGATTCACAACCCCAGAATCTCACTGGCTAAACTACACCCCTGTTAACAACTGCTCTTCCTGGCTGACAACAGTCCCTGTGCACCAACCAACAAGCTACTAGAGCACCAGCATGTGCACCCACTCAGTGAATATGGAAAGCACTTTTGCCCTTTGCCCATCGTGCATGTGGGGTGCAATGAGCTTGGTGAGAGCAGTTATTTCATCACTAGCTAGGATCACCATAATGTGCATATCCCAAATAGCACATACTAATGTGCAAACAGAGGAGCATCATGATCATTCGCCACATAATCCAGTTTAGCGCAATATCGACCTGATCACCACTGTCATCGACCACTGGGTTCTACGGAATCATAGAATATGCTGGATGAAATCAAGATCACTCTCCCATGGAAGCAGCGATTTTCATGGAAGAATTTTAGAAAGGAAGCAGTCAGAACTATCCCCAATAACCTGCAAGGGCTAAGAGCAATATTGAGAAAGGATCTAGGACAAACAGATGACCACGGTGCCAAAAATTAAGAGAGCCAGATCCAGCGGCCGGCTGTTTTCTTACAACTCGTCCAAACTCTGGAACTCTCTTCCTTTCCACCTACGCTCAGAATCTAACCATCTATCTTTTCGAAAGGGGCTAAAAAGCTGCTGTTTAATATCTCAGATTAGGTCTCCCTTTTGTTTTACACACACGCAGCTCTATATAGCGCTGGGACGCCTTAGGGTAGCCATCGCGCTTTATAAATGTTCTTTTCATTCATTCATTCACAAGGAGTGGTATATGGTGTTAATGTATCCACCGGAGGTGGCCATAAAATCCACCTTTATACTAATCTAGCACATGGTACTATATAGAAGTTATTACAACTATTCCAGACTACACTCTGTGCTACAATCATGTTCACCAATCTGTTTGAGATGTTCAATGAAGCCCAGAACCTTTTTGCACACAATATGGAAATGTGAGAATGTTCAATGTTTCTGGTTAGTGATTCTTAGTGAAATGGTTAGTGTAAAAGAAATATAAGTGATATTCAACCCAGATATGACACTGTTGGGAATTGGAGATGAGACACACCTTCAAAGATATAGATATGTTTTCTGTAGTGTGAATGTACTTGTAGTTAGCAGGGTTATAGTCAGATTATGGGCCTGATTTTGATGCCGGTTGAAGCGGCTAACAGAGTCCTGTCGGAGGCGGTCGGACC
The DNA here is from genome assembly GCF_964204655.1 of Triturus cristatus. Taxonomy (NCBI): domain Eukaryota; kingdom Metazoa; phylum Chordata; class Amphibia; order Caudata; family Salamandridae; genus Triturus; species Triturus cristatus. The sequence goes on along the minus strand of NC_140593.1, from coordinate 1,007,651,151 downwards.
GCCGAAGGTGTCATCAGAAGTGGTTGCTCAGACCACAAAAATTACGATGCATGCATCGTGTACTCCGACCGACTGCTGAAAGACCACCGACTCCCACAGCTTTTCTCTGACTGAGGAAATGGTGGGTGGCGGAAAAACTGCTTCCATAGGCCAGTACATACATCTCTGTTAGGATTACACTGTGCATTTCTGACGACCCATTGGCAGCGGTCTGACCGGCTGCCTTGAGTTGTCAGAAACAACAGTTTTGGGGTGCATAATTACTAAAATCTGCTTCTCTCTAGCAGTGTCCACCATGGATCCTTTCCTCCAGGTCCCCCTACACCTGGGCAGCTGAAACCGATGACTAAGATCCTGTGGGTGCCGGAATCCAGGTAAGTCCTACTGTGGTTTGTGTCCCCATTGCCTGAACTGTGCACATGCCACCACACTCCAGCAATGGGGTACAGGGCGCACAAGGAATATCCCCACATATGTCATGCATGTGTGTACAATTCACATATTTTCTGTGAGCTTTGTACACATTTGCAGCAACATATTCGGGGATTTGTGCTCCGCCGTAGCTGCGACCACCGCGGTAGCAATGATTGCATAGTAAAATTGGGGGGGTGAAACCGCGGACTTGGGAGGCAGAATCAGGCAGATGCCTCAGTGGTTGGACAGTCAATCCAACAACCATCAGACTGAGGCCCTAAGTGTCTGGCATGTCAGCCTAGATCTAAATACTTGGAATAGTGAATGGGTTAGTGCAAGAGAACAAGAAAATCCATTTCTGTCCGGAAAAAAATCAGGAGAAAATATGGATGACTTGGACATTCAACTGCCCATGTGTGAATTATTTTTGGAATGCACAGGTATTAATGGGTGGACAGTGGAGGCAAAGATGTAATAATATGGCTGCCACTGCAAAACAATCTTGCTGCATGTTTAAATTTGGTTATATAGTTCTTGGAAATTTCCAGCCTCTCGACAAATGACTGCAAAACAATTATCATTAGAATACTTGAGATAAAAGATCAATACAAAGTTTTCAAATTATGATGTGCTCCTCAAATTAGAGCACAAACAATGTCAGCAGATCCTCTGGAAATGCTTTTGAACATCTCGACTGGTATTTAGCTGCATGTGAGTGACACAGCTCCATATCGGTTGCTGGAAACTGTATCCTGTCTGACCTCTTCTCCTCTGCTTCTGCTTGCCAAGAAGATCTGCTGCAGAGCAAAGAAGAAGGTCTAGGACATGGTTCAAATAATCCAACAAGGACAGACATCTTGAGATCTGTAAAATGGCCAACATCTGATCCATTTTTGTAGACTTGAAAAGATCTCCTTAAATCTGAAAATAAATATCTTGTTGCATTCTCATTAGAAAACATATGTCTTGTGACTTGTCTCTCAATTTTGTTGTTTTTGATCTTTGCTTTTCCTTTTATGCTTCCTGTTTTTAATGTGCATTGTCCCCTTGCTTAGAAGGCTGATGTTACCCAATGAGGAAAATGAACTACCCAACCATGACTAAAGCTGCAAAACCATGAGACCCTGTCAGATTACCAATAGAAAACGAGTAAACAAATTTGCAAGACAGCTTGTAAGTTACTTCAGAAGTAAGTAAAATATTTAAAACATACCTAAACATAACTCACTTCAATATTGTAAATATACACATAAATAACAAAACAGTCTATTTTTATTTATATATCAAACTCTAGGAACTACAGAAAAATGACAACACCATTGACAAACTGTACAATCACCAATAAAATCCATTAATCGATACCTCGAGAAATACACATCAAATGTGAGTATATTTAATGCAGTTCTAAATATCAAGTAAACCTTAAACATAGAAAAACAAATGTAAAATCTCTCAAACCCACAAACTACCAACAAAACAAACATTTCAGTACCGATATGCAAAATAGTGTGATTGGTACATAGTTTGTTGATATGTCGATGTTTCCCACATCCAAAATGCATCTAGTCAATTGTTGTCTCACCAAGGTTGTCCAGGTCATGCCAATCTTAAAATGTGCTTGTTGGTTTGTGTAGTGGAGTGATTGCTCTAACGGTAGGTCAACAAGTTATTTTTGCTAATGTGTCCCTTTTATTCTATTTTTAGGACAGGGGTTTTCCATCACTGTGTGTCCAATTAGATCAACACTCTAAGGGGTATATTCACAAGAACGTGTGATAACTACCGCAAGAGTAGCCTAACACAACTCTCAACATCGCAGCCTATCAAGTATCCACAATGCTGCGGTAGCATGCGATAGTCACCAGATAACGCGTCACAAGGCCACGCAAAAATCAAAGCCACGCTGCAAAAATGCGAAACACGAATGCCAAAAAAGCTGCAAGGAGGCCAATCACGATACAAAAAAACGTGAAAACCAGCGGAAGGCCAGCAAATCCCACGCGTCTGGTGGGAAAATGCACTAAAAAAACAACAAAAACAACATACCAGAAAGAATCCAAAGTGCGTAGCAACATGGATGCACCCTGACCCAGCGCAGAGGCCAAAGCGAACCCCACAAGCCCCACAGACCACCAGCAAGGAACAACGGGGTCAGGGAAGGCCAAGGAGAAGAGGGAGAGGAAGACGGGGTGCAAACCGCCGGAAAACAAGACCAGCGTCACGGAGGTGACAGAACACTACCAGCAACTGACCCATAAGTAGACCACCTGGAATGCAGGAGGAAACCAAGGCCGCAATCATCGGTGTGGAGACGGTGCAAGGAGTAGGGAGTATGGACCCAGCTCCAGAGGACCTGACACAACATCAAGAGGGTGAGTAACGACCAGGGACTGGGGGACAGGGGGAGATGGGCACAATGGCACACATGCAGAACGAGGTGTAGCGCACTGCACACCCACAACTACCCAGGACCATGTCCCTGATCCCCTTGGCACACTTCTGCACGCACACATAGCAAGAACAGCAAACCCACATTGACAACAAAAGCCGACACTGCAGAACAGAGGACACAACAGGCTCCGCACATGCACAGAAACATGCCTACTATATCTGACAGAGCAGGAAACTGTGAAATGGAAATGTACGCGTACAACCTCACATCCGTCATGAAGTCCAAGTGTACACTGTCCCCCAGCAGAATTTAGCACCTCCCAAACAGTTACAATGTACATTGTCATACAGTCTGCATGTAAACCAGAACAATGCACCAACATACATGTCAACACAATGTCAACATGCATCTCCCCTTCACATTGCAGAGGGGCACACAACACCTCCAGCAGAGCACAGAAGACAACGCATCTGTGATGCCGGAGAGGACCACCACATCTTCGACACCCACGCCCTACAACAGCCCATGGACATCCCACGCAAACCTCCACCAGGACCCGGGCAGCCAAGCTATTTAGAGGAGAACACAGAGCCTGCAACAGACCACACAGCAGGAAGCACCCGCAAGCACAGCTGGCTCACGATACTTCACCCACCCACACATGGCACCCCAATGCCTGTGTGAGCACACCAAAAGGAGGTGGCCGAATAGGTGTGGGTGGGGTCCGAACCCATGGAAGGTGAACTAGATTGCATACGTTGGTGTCTATTACCCTTCAGGGACCACCTATGCCCACAAAGGAGACCCACACTACCATACAGACACATGCAGATGCACATTCACAGTACAGAACCACGCCCAGCGGCATGCAAATAGCAGTCATTGAATTGAGTGGGTGACGACAAAGCTACATGTCCAAGCTCTAACCCGCTGCCTGCGGTGACATGTCTGCATCCACTGTACACAGCACAATGTAATGTCGTAGGGCTCAGGGCCCTCATGCATACAACAAGACCACAGGGACACACACAGATATTATGTTGAACTGGCTATGGACACGTGCGCAAGGCCCCTTTATTGGCAGGGCCACATGTACAGTGATGCCTGTGCTGGATGTGTGTGGGGTGAGTGTAAGCCAGCCCGCACAGAGTGCTTGGTGCTGGCAGCCACTTGAACAGTGGACACCAGTGCAACGGAAACTGAAAACACCTGCATAACAGAGTCAACTGCTGAGCAATATGGAGGGAGCCGGAGAAAGTCCAGAAGACACCCAACATGCAAACAGAAGTGTCCGTGAGTTGCAGTGCACTGATGTTGGGGCACTACAGCTGAGCGCGCCCATGTGAAGAAAAAGTCTCGGATTGTGTCCCTTCGAGATATTCCTGATGCATATGCAGTGGGGTGTGTTAGACCTGCATCATCTTCCTCATCAACGTCCCAGGTCTCCCACACTTCTTGAGGTGACATTGCTGCGCAACCTCTCCACAGCACAAAACTCAATCAGTAACAGACGACGGCTTGCGGTGCACTGAGTCAGTGGCACCTGGAGTGCCGAGCAGGGTAACAGTCTGATGATGGCATCCACTGCAGATGTGAGCAACTTCGTAAGTTTGTCAGGACCACCGTTTCGACTCTGGCAGATGGCGGTTGGAGGTGGTCCTGGCGGTGGTGCCATATGCCTCCTGCGGTGATGCGACGTCCGGGACAGTCAGGACTCGATTTGATGTGTGAGCCCTGGTGGACCGCAGTTGAGGCCAGAGGCAGCGGACAGTGCAGGGCCACAGACACATGGCGTTGATGACCCTCAGGCCATCGCCTCAGAGGCCATCCAGTATCTCAGAAGAAGGGGTCCCAGACCTGACAGGCACAGAGTTAGTGGCCCCGGATGCACAGCAGCCGGCACAGGCACCCTGCCACGGGATGGTGACTTGCGGTGCACTGAGGTAGGTCCACGCGCAGTGAGCGGATTCTCATCGATGTCGAAGGTAAATGTGGCGGAGGCTTGCGGGGGACAGAGGGAGGTGTCATCCAGGCCATGATGCAGAAGGTCTGATGTTATCCGGAAGCAGCAAATGGTGGAGTGGAAATCGACAGCCTCGTTTTCACCACCAATTCGGTATCAGTTACATGAGGATGAAAACTAGCCCCTAGTCCATAGACTTAGATGCCACCAATGCACGACCAGAGAGTGTCCATGAATGTCGGGGAACAGACTTAGTGGCACCGGTGCTGAGAGGGGATGCAGTCTGCGATGATGCCGGTACACTGATTTGAACTCTGCCATCGCAAAATCAAGACTCTGTGACCTACTAGACCGCAGTGTAGGCCGGAGGCAGGTCAGCAGTGGCCCACACCCACCTGTCATTGGCTAGCAATGCCCAGTGTTAGTGACACCAGGGCAGTTGTCGGTAGTGTTCGATCACCTGCGTAACGATGATCCTATTCCCTCCAGACTGCAACGCGTCATCCTCTTACGCCTCTCCTTGCGTGAGATGATATGTATTCTGCCTTTTGAATAATTGATGTTCAGTTACAATTCTGTGACCTACTCTTGCGCAGCGTAGGCCGAGGGCAGTAGTCCACGTAGGCACACAGACACGTGTGGTTGTAATAATATGCACAGACTAAGTGGCACCACATCGAAGGGAGTATAATGACATAAACTCTGCCTTAAATAATGTCCACTGCCATGGTGTAATCAAGACTCAGTTCCAAATGTGTGACCTACTTGTCCGTAGTGTAGGCCGGAGACAGCAGTAGAGTACGTCAACGAGAAAGGAGTAAAGCGGGCCTGTGTCGTGGAGGCCGTGATGGTCTGAGGAGGCTGCCAGTGTCTTGGGCCTCGGGCTTGGAGCTTGCACCGGCACGTGGTGGGCCCTCCGTGACACACGCCGGTGTCCGCAGGTGATCAGTGTGGCCTGGGTGCACAGGGGAGGGCCTCATGAGTTTGTGGACCAGCGGCCCGGGGTACAGCAGACGCACAGGATCACAGGCAACTCCCCTCAGGAGGACGGCAATGGCCTTGTGGCGGGGTGAGAGGCGCCGCCCTGGCAGAGACGTTGGGCATTCCGGAAGAGGACCACACCCAGGGCTACGTGCTTTTTTTTCACACCCCTACACTGGCCAGGCGTACGCCGGGCCATCCCACTCCACTCACGCTTACGGGGGGATGTAACAGGCAACATTTCCGTGAACTCCCCCACTGGCTGGGGTGACTTGGTTGTGTCCACTGTCCAGTACACTCCATACACAAACAGTGTATGTCGCCATGGATATGGGTGTGTTATGCATACTGCGGTCTGTCCAGCACATCGCCGACACTCTTGGCATTGTGTACTTTCCCAATCATGGTTCTCCTGCCTCCTTCACACATGCCAGGTTTCCAACTCTCCCCACATTCCGCTATTGTGTGGCTGAGATGCCACGCCATTGATGGCTCAGTTTCACGGCTTGCCCAGGTTACCATTGTAAGTTGTTCTGTCGTGTCTGGTGGGTGGGCATGTTGTTTTGAATGTTGTATGTGATTTTGTGACGTGTGCATTGCCAGAGTTGTGAGTTGCATGGTTGTGGAGTTGAGGTGTGTGGGGTGTTCATTTGGTACTTGGCAACGGGCAGTGCATTTACATTGGTGCCATCCTGGAAGCGCTGGTTGATGATGGACTGTCGGAGGATGATGAAATCATGCACACTGGCTGGGTATTTGGCGACGACGTTGGTGGAAATTCCACGGTGTTCGGATGTTGTCTGCACATTGATGTGAGATGTGTGCTTTCTGTTGCGGTGATTGTGTGCTCTGTCACCAGGGGGCACAAGTAGGACATATGTGCTGTGGATTGCCCCAAACACGTGCATGCATCCAGCTATGGCGTATGGTCCTTGCTTGGTCTCCAGCAGATCCTGCGCATTGTGGTGGACGTATAGATACCGGGGTACCAGGCTGATGATGGCATCCAGGACAGGTGTGGGGGACTTGGGTGCGGCTGGCTGTGAGACTCCTCTGACTCAGGCGGGTGTTGGTTGGGGGGTACAAGAGGCCAACAGGTGCAGCACAGCCAGCAGCTTGCTGTGGGGTGGGATGTTGGTTGTCCGCTATGTTGGTGCCGTCAACCTGTTGGGCAATGATGGTCAGGATGCGTTGGATGGTTGTCCTTTGGAGTCTGTGGTGGGCAATGACGTTCCCAGGTGTTGGATCTGTGAGGTTTGTGCATTTTCAGCAGGTCGCTGTCTTTGTCTGCACTGCATCAGTGTTGGTCCGGGCGGGGGGCGGGGGGGTCAGGGGGGGTCCTGGGGGTTGTGGCAGTGGGTGTTGTTGCCCTATTGGGGCTCCGGGCTGCATGTTCCGTTGCCCGGGTGCATCTGTTGTTTTTCAGGTGTGGCTCTGGGCTGGGCTCCCTTTTGTGGTGCAGGCTGTCGTCCGACTTTGCACCAGGTCAGAGCAGGTGTTATTTTCCTGCTGCTAACACACCTTATCGCCTGTTTTGTGTTCTTATCATGGATCTGGCTGGCCGTTGAGAATGTTGTGGAGTGGTGTTGTCGAAGATTTTGGCACGGGAACGCCTACTCTGCATCTCATTAGCGATAGTTGCGGGGGTCATCTGTGGCGATGTGTTTTGCGACTGGTATCGTGGGTAAACTGGTACTGTGGGCTGTTAACACCAGCTTGTGATTGGGGCGATAAGTTTATCGCAACTTTGGCTGCAATAAAGTGCCGTTAACTCGGCGATAGATCCTTGTGAATATGCCCCTGAGTTCTACACCATCCCATCTCTGCAGGGTGAGCAGTAGGCAGGTTATGAAACATCTCCATAGCCGAAATGTTAACACAAGTGCCCGTAGCTCATAAGATGAGGGAGGTAGCCTTGAGAAGCTCCTCGGTTATCCCTCAATGCTCAGGTTTCTAGGATTACATTGGGTTAAAGGAACCCTCCAAAAGACACCAAAACTCGCCTGGTGAGGCCTGGAGTGGGCTTTTTGGTCTCAAAACCTCACCTTGATTTGTGGGTCCCAGGAGAATCCACGGAGGCTCTGCATCATGAATGAATGAATATTAGTCTTATAAAGCGCAACCTTTGCCCAAAGGCATCAAGGCGCTGAGGATAGAGCCAGTGAGTGCAGGAAGCACAGAAGGGAACCTAACAATTAGGTAGTGAAGAGTCAAGTTTTTAGGGCCTCCTGAACAAACTCTACCTGCACATTTCCTACCCTACTACACTGCTTAGAGATTTGGCCTCCTTCACACACTGGGAGCCTCAAGAAAAGGACTCAAAACAACCTTCATCACAAATGCACAGTCCATGCAGTCAGACAACTTGGTTAACACATTTTATCACAAAATGGGTAATTCTGTCTACATTATTGACGAAAATAGTAACCTGGAAGGACATACCCTATCATCTGTCCAATTTTAAGAACGTTGGTAGGATGATGCAATAAAAAAAAGTCGCCTTTAAGGATTGTAAAAAAAAATTAAAAAATAGGTAAAGCAAGACTCCTTCTAAGTGCTCATACCACTTGCATGTATGTGATTAAATATTTTAACAACATTAAATGTAGGCTAGAAGTGGATAATCGAATCGCCCCTGCTGAATTGGTGCTCTTGTCAATTTCATAGCGAGAATAATGTGTCACACACTAGTTAATTGGTCAGCTTTGATCTCCCAGCCCTTCCTGTGTTTGGATCGCTCTGAGCCAACAGAGGCCTCGTAAACGTTCTGATCAGATAAGTGTGTGAAGCTGCATGAGATATGGCCGCTTCATCCAATTTCACAGCCTCCGTCCTTTTGATGACTTAAAAGCACACTCCTCTGTACGTGCAGAATTCGACGTTGGCCTTCAGTGGAGACAGAATTAATGTCTCAGTGCTTTTTAGGTCTGGCCTAGCCAGAGCTTCAGTTGGTGCGCCAGCCTTATGTAATAAAAAAAAATCTGAAATAAAAAATGCAAACCTCTATGCATGGGTTTTGGTCAATTTTTTGCATCCATTTGTCAGATCAACAATCATTCACATTTTGGTACCTCCCACCACGGTGTGAAGCATGGCACAGTGGGTGACCCAATTTCTAGCATTAACTTTCCTGAAACTGTGCGTGATCACTTGTACACATTTTCCTAAAAATAAATGAACGTCAGTGCCAGGGCCCAATGATTTAATTTGCCAATGTTTTCTTTCTTGTTGCTCTTCTTTTTTTTTAATTTTTTTTTTTTATTGAAGTTCTTGTATCATAATTTCAATGTGACAATAACAAAAATTGGCAGCAAAAAATAAAAGTACATAAGAAAATTTATTCACAGAATACAAGAGTCCAACATTACTCAAAGTAGGAACTCCAAATTTTGTCAAACTTCTTCGTCCCACCAATTCGCTGTGCATATCGCAATTCACTCTTTCTGACATTCCTAATTTTTTGAAGCCAGACATTAAACAAGGGAATTTGAATTGACTTCCAGTTCTGGAGCACCAGAGACCTTGCCACTGCCATTGCAATAAATAATAGTTTAACCATCTGTGCTGTCAAACCGAAATCAGAATCATATCCATACAGTACTAATTTAACGTTGTAAGTGATTTGGATCCCACAATACTTCTGCAAATATTCGAAAATCTCATTCCAAAAAGGCACAATTTTAAAACAGTAAGCTGTAATATGAGACCAGTTAGCAGGAGAATATTGCTGACATCTAAAACAGGTGGCACTAGTATTAGCGTATTAGCGTACATTTTCGCAATGGTAGCAGGAGTGCGATACAGGAGCCATTTACTAAAGAATAACATTCTTCTCCAATTAGATCCTCGAAGAACACTAAAATTCAACTTATTTAAGGTTTTCCAGGTATGAATAGTAAGTATGTGATTCTCCTGTTCTTGCCATTTTTTAATGGCTTTCTGACTCAGATCTACTTCATTATGTTGGGCTAAGCAACGTTTCCATGCCCCTGGCTTCCTCATCCGAGGAATCAAGAACAAATCGTCCCATAACTGACTAGAGGAATCAATAAGTCTTGGCTCCACTTGTTCCAGCGTCTTAAAGATCGAAACATAGGAACCTAATAGCAAGAAATTTCCCAAGATTAGTAGCTGCATCTCTCCTGGTAACAACCATACCCCCTCCCTTAAAAAATCTGCAAGAGTGTAAAACCCAGATCGTTCCCATTGTAGTATAGTATCAACTCCAATTTCCATCCCCAAAAAAATTAGAGCATTCCTTAAGGGAGTTCTAATATTAAACTGAGGGAGAGAATATCTTTTCAGAAAGACGTCACGACACTTAAAAAACCAGAGCATCATCTTGTATCGACTGAGTTTCGGTGATTTAGGAATATGCAGCGGAAATGGGGTCTGAGCTTCATGACAAATTTGGTTAAAAAAAAAGTTAATAAAGACGTTTGGACTCTGCATTCCAGATTTAAACCGCTCTAAATATTGAGCAAAATATGCGCTATAATAATCTCTAATATTAGGTACGGATAAACCGCCCAATTGAGTTTCTGCGTAAAGAGTCCCCATTGCTATCCTGGGACTTTTTTTTGCCCATATAAACCCTGAAAATAACGATTCTACCTTTGAAAAAAAGCCACTGGGCAAAAAACAAGGAATAGCAGAAAATAAAAAATTAAAGAGTGGGAGAATAGACATTTTTATAAGTGCCACCCGCCCCAAAATGGAGAATGGCAATGAATCCCATTTAATAAACAAAGATTGAACCTTACGTAAAAGAGGATCAAAGTTCAGCACAGCTAAATCGGAAACGCAAGTAGAAAACATAACTCCCAGATACCTCTTCGGTCTTGAATCAATACAGCCCAATAAATCAACATGTAAATCCACCTCCCCCCCACCACAGACTAAAATTTCCGTTTTTTAAAAATTAATTCTATAACCTCCCAAAGCTTCGAATTCTTCAAAAAGCTGCAAAACAGCAGTTTGAGATTGAATACCCGTCTTAATTTAATTTTTGCCATAGAAGAGATCGGATGAGGAATATTCCCAGACTGATGAATTGCTGTAGCTAACGGTTCAATGAAAAAAGCAAAAAGAATAGGGGACAAGGGGCAACCTTGCCTGGTGCCCCGTTGGACCGCTACTGTGCCCACCATAACAGAATTAATAACTATATTGGCTTTAGCACCCGTGTATAAATTCTGAATTAAAATAATAATTTGTGAAGGAATTCCAAAGTACTTTAAAATACCAAATAAAGTTGTCCATACCACCAAATCAAAGGCTTTCTCCGCATCTAATAATAGGATCAAAGCAGAGATTTTTTTTGTCTGAAAATAGTCTAGAGCCTCAGTAAGAAAATGTGTATTGGTAGCTAATTGCCGTCCGGCCACAAAGCCATTTTGATCCAGATGAATAAGATCCTTTGAAATGAAATTAAAACGTATTGATAATAATTTAGTAAGGATCTTATAGTCAGTATTCAATAACGTAATAGGCCTATATGAGTTAGGGTCTTTAGGATCTTTACCTTTTTTCGGAAAGCTAACAACTGTACCCACCCCAAAAGAGTCTGGAACTTGCCCGCCCACTAACATATAATTAACTAATTGTAATAGTAAATCAGAGAAAGCACTAAAAAAAATCCTTAAAAAATTCAGCTGGGAGGCCATCCGGACCACAGGCCTTGCCAATTGGTAGATTCTTAACTACTAATTCTAATTCTGACTTAGAGAATAAATGCATCATTTCACCACTGTCTGCCTGAGATAAAGAGGGCATATCATATCTAGCTAAAAATTTGAGAGCCTAGAATGATCTATCTCGTGATGTTGGCTGTATATATGTTTATAATGGGACAGCATTATAGTGCCTATTACATCGGACTGTGATGTTTCTATCTGAGTAGCAGGGCATTTCAAAGTATTAATCCGATTGACGGCGGCTTGCTCTTTAACCTGCCACGCGAGAAGCTTACCAGATAAATTACTTTCCTCATAAATCCTCTGAGATTGTGTCAGAAATTGCTGTTCACTCTGTGTAAAAAAGAGCGTACTGAGTTCACGTTTGGCCTCATTTAATTTATTTTGCACGACATTAGAAAAATTAGATTGTTGAAGCAGAGTAAGCATACGAATTTTTTGATAGAGTGCAGTCCTAACTTGTTTAATAGAACGCCATTCGTCTGCGTCTTTACCGATTATGATACCGTGAATAAAGGCTTTTAATGAGTCCCAAATAATGTGAAGCGGAGCTGTATCTGAATTACGAGCGATAAACTCAACAATCTCCGATTTTAAAAAAGAAACCCAGCTACTATCTTGTAGATATACTTTATTAAATATCCATCTCTTAGGGGGCCTTCTTCAAATTCGATTACCAACATTGCGTGGTCTGAGAAGCCATTATGCAAAAAATTTTGATGAGAAAATTTTAATAACCTAGAAGCTAAAAAAAAATCTATACGAGAAAAGGATCTATGTCTAACCGACCAACAAGTAAATTCTTTTTTTTGTGGGAATTTTAATCGCCATGGGTCACAAAGATCCAATAAGGCTATATTCTTCATCATAGATCTTCTTGACTTTGGTATTGGGGGGGCATTATCGGGGGCTCCAACTCTTCCAACCCTTCCAATTCCTCCAATAACTATTTCTCCTTTGAAAGACTCCGAGAATTTAGGATCAACGATGCCGTCTAATGACTCAGGCGAGTTAATAGCTTCCCCACCCTCAAATATAAGAGCTACTTTTCACAGTGATAAAGAACTCTCTATCTTGCCTTCCAGTAATTCTATGATCGCCTCTACAGGTGTCTCTACGGTATTCCTGCAATCTAAACTAGATTCTATCGCTCCTATTACGCCTCAGAGCCCAATTGCGGGGGTGGATACTGAGACTACTGGGGATTTTCAGATCTCAGTGAAAGATATGTTGAATTTGATTTTGCAAGAAATAATAGAGATGAAGCAATTTCAAAAGATGGAATTGGAGGTGATTAGTAAGCGTTTGGACAAAATTGAAGACTCGATGGCTTCATTTCCAACTCGACTTCAAGAAGCTGAGATTAGAATTTCGGGGGTGGAGGACAATCTGAACATTATGCAGAAAGAGATGGCCAGAGTATCCAAATTTTCGAAGGCTTTTGAATTTAAACTGAATGAGATAGAAAATTATAATCGGAGATCAAACCTTCGAATAGTGGGCGTACCAGAGAACATTGAGGGGTCGGACATGCGGCAATGGATTACTGCTTTTTTTTCTAGAGAGGTCGTCCCTGAGTTTAAGTGAGACTTAACAATTACGCGGGCGCATAGACTTCCTGCTCGCCCATTTCCTAATTCTCTGTTTCCTCGGACTATCATTGTTAATTTTGCCGATGTTCGCGTCAAAGAAATAATTTTATCACAAGCTTTTAAGCAAGACAATTCTTGTTGCTCTTCTTAATCCTTTTTACGTTTGCCATCCTTCTACCTATTTTTAACTATCTCTTCAGTTTGCAGTGTAAGTCAAACCCAAAAATACATTTTCTTTGTACCAATAGGAATCCTATTTTCTGTGTTGTGCATAGAAACTAAAATTGATTTTTTTCCCGGTCAAGGTATAATTGCCTCATAGGAAGCACCAAAATTGTTATATTAAAATTATGTGATCGTTAATTTCTCAACAATTTTATTTCAAGCCTATGGTCAGCATTTTTAGCATGTTTAAGCGGGAACCTGTTTTATTTTTTTTCTTCTGAATATTTTTATGCTATTAGGTTAAAACAAATTAGTATTACACCTGCTTGTCAAGGCCAGACCTATTGGCTTTGGAAATATTTGTTGCTTTATGATGTTTTCCCTTAAAATTAGTAATTAAGTTAACAGTTGTGGCTGCAGTGACCAGCAGCTTACATATTGAGAGACACATCTTATGCTTCAGAGCTTTTAGTTCATATCCTTAGAAAGAAACATGGGTTGGTTGCTCTTTGTCACCAGGATTCAACACGGTTCCAGTACTGGGACTAAGCTTCACAAAGAGCTGCATTAGGAACTCTAAATGGCTTATTACAACACATCACTCCAATGTTGATTCATGTGCAAACTCGTTTTCGCACTTAAATCCGGAATACAATGCACATTGTATTGTAATTGCATTTATATAGCGCTTACTACCCCTGACGAGGCATTGAAGAGCTTTTTCGGTGCATAGCACGCTACTCCGGAACCCATAAAGGATTAGTGTTGAATTAGTATAGTGAAATATGAAAGTAATTTGAGTGGTGGACAGGTTAGTCAGTTATTTGGATTCAGAAGGATAGCAGAGGGATAGAAGAGGGAAAAAGGTTTGCATTTATATAGCACTTGCTACCCCTGATGGGGTGTTGAAGTGCTTTTTTGGCAAGTAGCACGCTACGCCGGAACCTATAAAGGATTAGTGGCGAATTAGCATAGTGAAATGGTTTAGTGAAATATGAATTTGAGCGGTGGACATGTTAGTCTGTTATTTGGACTGAAAACGATCGTAGAGGGATAGAAGGAAAGCATTTAAATGTTTCTTGTAATGTCAAATAGCGAACTTGCTGACTTTAAGAAAACAGAATGCAGGAAAACTCATAACATTAGCATGGTACCCTTAATTCAGAGGTGCAAAAAGGTGTGGTAATTTTGTACTGGGTAAACTGGGTTTTCAGCAATACTGGTATTCATCAAGTGTGCAATGCCCATCGATGATTGTACAGCAATTAGAATAAGCCTTTACTTTGATACATGTCAGGCAAGACTGCCTCTTCCATATTTATTTTTGCACTATGGTTCTTGTAGTTTTACTTTTACTAATTGTAGAACTACACATGGCGGAATGCAAAGATAGCATACAACTGGATTGATCTGCCTCCCATATGACATTGTGCAACACAAAGTGCACTTTGGCAAAGGAGGACTACTTCCTGGTGATGGGACTCTCTCTATGCACACACCAGCACACTGCTCAAGAGACACTTGAAGCAGTTGCAAAGGCTTTGTCAGCCAAGCCTAAGGCTAAGGCTGGGAGGTCAAAATCCACCAAAGTCAAGGATGATTCTCCTAAAACTTCATTGGGTTCGGCATCTCCAAAGAGATGTACATCTCCAGAGAGAATTTGGCACAAATTGTGGACCATGTCAGAAGGAATTTGGGGTTTAAGGTGTCATCAGGCATCTTATGAGAAGGGTCTCTTCCTGCAGTATGCCATACCTTCTGTGCTGGTGTTGCCCCTACATAAGAGAGTCAAGGAGCTGATTTTCAGGTACTGGAAGGAAGTATAACAGTCCAAAGTCCCTGGATTTCTGCAGGTAGATTCAATCCTGGCACCTTTCAATGGCAGGATGGCGGTAAACCGAGAGGATTAATGCAGTGGATCCCCACGTGGACAGTGTGATCTAAAAATCTTTTGTAGCTAGCTATAGTTCTATGAGGGGCAACATATGCACCATATACATTGCAATCACTGGTAAAGGGCTTTGAGTCTCTGTCCTCTCCCATCCAGGAGGAAGTGTATTGTTTGGATGTCTTGCTGCAGATGGAGCAGGAGATGAAGGTGCAGCTAGATGTCTCATGTGACTTCACACGGTCTTCTGTGGTGTCCTCTGGTGCTTCCATCTCAGCCCATGGAATTTATGGATGCAGGACTGGAAGACAGATTTTTCAGAAAAGGCTTATATCCTTAAGATAGCGCTTTGAAAGGAACAAACTTTTTGGCGACCAGTTGGACCCAATCGGATCAATGACATAATATTAATGAAAACAATATTGTTTCACACAAACATTAGAAATTGAATATTGTTTATAAAAATGTTGCATTCTTATACTTATCTAACAAGATCACAAATATCATGAACCAAATTATTGCAGTTAAAAATATCTATTTCTAGTTATGCTAACTTAAACATTGAAAACAAAAATAATTTTACCTTAAAATACATATATAAAATGTAAAAAATACTGAAATTCACAATAGTGACTACACTAATATCGCACAAAATTAAGCCAAATATTATCAAACAATATATAACCTCAATTTTAAATAAAATATAAACTCTAAGACAATTACACTCTAAAACAATAAATACATAATATACAATTATATTACTTTTATAACACTAACATAAACTGTAAACACACAAAATAAATTGTACACTTGAACACATCAAATAATGAAGAAACCAAATACATTTATGACAGCTAATGTAATAGAAAAATTAAACAACAATAAATTAAATTATGAACAAAAACAATATACTCAAAATGTTGTCATTGAATATCAACACAAGTATATCATGAATATGAATACATTGTTTTAATTTATTTATGAAGGTGATGATTTGATTCCATGTTAATACAAATTTCCACTGTGACCAATTATTTTTGTATTGTATTTTACCTGGGTCCGGTGGCTGTCCAGGTTCCCCCATTTTCTGTAACTTTGCCACTACTAAGCAGTGCTAAAGTGCTTGAGTTCTCTCCCTTAAACATGGTCAAACTGTCTGACACCCAATTGGCATATAGAATTTACTTATAATTCCCTAGTAAATTAGTACCACATATAGCCAGGTCCTGTAAGTTAAATGCTACTAGTAGGCCTGCATGGCTTATTGGGGCACCCTCTTAAACAGCCCTTTTAAACATGTCTCAGACCTACCATTACAACCTGGGTGTGCAGTTCTTAACTGCCATTTTGACCTGGCAAAACAAATCTTTTGTTAGTCCTAAACCTTTTTAATACATATGAGTGGGGTAGGCCGTACACCGCACAGAGTGCAGTGTATTGTGCTACATTGTGTGTACGGATTCACTTTTAAGTTTTACAAGTCCTGGCAGCGAAAACCCCTTAAACAAAATTTCACTACAGTGAAGTCTACCTCTCTCATAGGATTGGGTTGCCTTATTTTTTTAGTTGGAAACAGGTAAACATTTCATGTGTCTGACAAATTATAATTAAAAATCCTGTTTCATGGTATAGTTGGATTTTGACTTACAAAATTGCCACTTTTAGAAAGTTGCTATTTTTCAGTCCTATCTGGTGCCTGCAGCCTGTTCCATGGGAAAAGTACTGGGTGTAGTTAAAGTTCAACTTTATTATTCCTTCCAGACAATCACACAATAGAGGGATGGGGAGGGGGGAGCTGGGCACAACCCCTCTTGAAAGTGAATAGGCCCTGCCTTCACACCAAGGACTTGTCAGCACTGCAAAGTTCATACAGCCGGCTTGGAGCCAGGGCAGGGGGGGCAGGAAATGTCAAGGACTTCAAGGGGAATTCTCTAGAAACGTCTCCTACTTCAAATAAGAAACCATATATAAATAGTGGACTCTCAGACCTCACTCTTCAGTAAACTACTGAACCGGTGGGTAATAGAAAAGAAGTACTGCTGTGCTGCTTTGCTGCCTGAAGGACTGACACTCTGTTGCCCTACTATTTTTCTGCTCTGCTGCGTGCAGTCGTGCTTGCTGAGAAGGAAGACAAGACCTGCACTCTTCATCCCAGGCGGAAGTGATTCCAAGGGTCAGCCAGCTGATGACCTGTTTTGAGCTACAGGGCTCTAACAAGCTCCAGAGACTTGATAGGGTCTTCGCACTACAGAGACGACAGTCCACAATGCCCACTTTGCTATTTTACTTCATCCAGGACCGTCTACTGCACTCTCTTTGCTCCTCTTGGCCCTTTACACCACTAACAGAACTCTTTGTGCTGGACTTTAAAGGTAACTCTTTCTGTGGGACTACCTGGTCACTGTATCCAAGCCGTGCTCCATCGTGGTCGGACTGAACTTGTGACTTCCCCCCAGTCTCGCAGGACCAAATAACCGCAAGTGGCTATTTATGCTTTTAGGCTCTTTAGTTACCTCAAATCTTTATAATTGCAAATTTCTGGTTCCACGGATTGGATTTTTTGTTTGTTTGGTGTGAAATCCTTTATTAAGTTTTACTCTGTTTTTCTAAATTGATGTTGGCTATTTCTTGTATTATATTTTCACTTTTTATTACTGTTTGAAGTGCTACATAGATAATTTACAAACTTTCTGTACGTTAAGCCTGAATTCTTTGTGCCAAGCTACCAGAGAGTTAAACACAGGTTGATTTGGGGTATGCTTGTGACTGCATCCTGACAGTATTTGTGACTGCTGCTTGAGCAGCGTTTCAACACCCTCAAACATTAACCCAGTTTCCAAAAGAAATGTACAAAATATTATAAGAATACTTGTTATTGAAAGGCTAATGCAAGAAATGATGTTGTTATTAAGGTGGGAAAATACAACCACCTCTCAAATGTCACTGAAATCGAACTAAGGCATGTACGACAAGATTTAAAAGAGTCAAGCACAAGGTCCCATGAGCCGACTACTAAAATTTCCCTCCTCTAAAGTCCCTGAACATATCACAGGTCAGCTACCACCTATCCCCACATTGAAATGCTCAATAGGATCAACTAAAAAGCCACCAGGGATACTTCTCCCACCCATAGATGATTCGAACAGACACCACACATAATGAGGAATCTTTCCTCCTACATGACAACCTTAATAATGACTAACACATTATTATATTTTCTACTGCAGAAAACATATTAAAACTAAGCCAATTTCAAACATCGATGATGGATGGAACATTAACAATGTGCCCTAAGCCTGTCACTCAGATATACACAATAGATGGTATATCAAAACACTAATATACCCTTCACAAATGCATTGCTGCTTAATTAAGAAAGTTGAGTTTGAAGAGAAATAGGATGGGATGGTCTTTACATTTTTTATTATAATTTTTTATTTTTTATGTTAATTAAATATTAATTATGGGAAATATTTTAATTATTAATTATCATTTTTATTATTGTTAAAAGCATTCTGTGATTTTTAATGTGCAATTGAAAATTCCTATAGTTAAATTTATAATTTATAATTTAGTAGCAAGTTGTTGGGTTTGCAAGGGAATAGAGTCGGGAGGTTTTTCAATTTTAAATTATTGTTTTATTTTTAAATGAATTTTTAATGTTTATTAAATATTTACTTTCTAATTAATTATATCAATTATTTAATAGATTATCTGAATTATGTTTGTACTCTGTTTATTCATTGATAACAGTATTTAATAAATGCACATTTACAATTGCATCAACCCTACGATGACGCTACCTGTGACGGATGTGCACCCAGTCATAAATGTTAAAACCATAAGGATAACTGGACATGGCACTCCAAGCAGCAGCACCCATTTATTGAAAGAAGGCCTTTGCCAAGTAAAACGCTCTACTCCCCATTGAAAACATGTAGAGGCCTGATTGCGATGGCAGTCAGAAGATCATCCTACTGCCATCTCCACAGGTAGGAGACCGCCCGACAAGACATTGGCAGTCCAGCACGCCCTATTACGATATGCCTTTTCTACTGCAGCCCAGAAAAGGGCAGCAGCACAAGCTGCAGTAGGTAGAAAAAGGCACTTTACAAACATCCATGCACCATGTGCCAGGCATCATGTGGCACCTAGCACATGGTGCATGGATGTTTGAGGGAGCACAACATGTGCCCCCCTCGCTACTTAGCAGTGGGCAACGAGGGACAGGCCCTGCTTTGTACCCCAAAACTCCCTTTCCGATAGCATTTTCATGCCGATGGGACCACCATGAAAAGGCTGTCGGAACTGGGCATCCTAATCCCTATGTCAGTGCCTGCGCATGCACCACCTCAATTGTAGGGATTAGAGTCTGACCGAAGGGCTCCTTCAGCCTGTCAGGGGCAGCGGTCTCCCCCTCAAAATAATCGCTTCAACCGCCGGTATTGTAATCCAGCGGTTGGACTGATGCCCTATATGTCGAGCGGACCGCCACCGACGGTCTGTCGTGGTGGTACGCCCGACATCAAAATGAGGGCCATAGTATTACATGATAGAAATAGAAAAAATATATTTACAATAGCATCTCAAACCATACTTTTTTGTAATCCCTAATTCTTTGTGTACATTTCATTATTCTCACAGAGAATGTCAATTAAACATTTCTTATTCTATGTTCGATCACAGTATCTTTTGCGAGGTTACATAACTACATTACCTGTGATTCTTGTTACTGTGTATGACATACATCAGGTCTCTCTACCAGATTACTAGAAAAGAAAACTGTGTATCATGCGTAAGTAGTCTAGGGGGACCCCTCTATGAACCCCAACAAATCCAAACTACTATTGTGTACTCCAAGTGAGATGGCTATAGCCTGTCACATTGCAGCTCACATCAAAGGATTATTAACAACTATAAAGGCTCACACTTGAGAAATTGTATCTCGCATTTGGTATACTATTGAGACTAAAATGAATAATGTCTAATTATGTTTCTTGTTTCTGTTCAGAAAATTTTATTGAGTTTTTGATCAAATACAACTAAAAGATAGACAACACATAAAATATTATGATTAAGCAATAATACCTAGATAACATTGTATATCATAATCAAAATCATAGAAAAAATTATCTTAGGTAATGAGAAAATACATAATCAAAAGATACAAAAAGGGCGGATAGAAGGAGGGGAAGGGAAGGAACAAATATAACAATTAATGTAGAAGATGCAAACAAAGCTACTATATGCCATAATAAGACTAAACATATTAAGTTCAAATCTAAATTGAAATTATTAAAACAGCATTAAATGGATAAATATGCATCAACAGGCAACCAAAAAGATTGATAAGAGAAAGAATTATGAGTGATCCCATTCATAGATAATTGAGCACCTCTTCTGGAAAAAATAACCCATGACCACCAAGCATTAACAGATAATACAGAAACATCTTTCCAACAAAAAGTAATGGATTTTAAAGCAGCCGAAATAAGAAAATTGAAAAGTTTACTCTCTAAATCATGTATATTTTGTGGAAGAATAGCAGATTTTTCAAATTATTAACTGATAGGAAAGATCAATTTGAAATTTAAAAATCTTCTTTATGATATCCCAAACTTCAGACCAAAATTTAAAAACCAAAGGACAATCAAACAGCATATGTTGTAGTGAACCAGGGTGTGATTTACAATGCCAACAATCAGGAGAGGGGAGAAGTTTAGCTTGGAACAAACGAGATGGAGTCCATAAACGATTATAGAGGATATAAGAATTAGTTTGGTAGATTGAAACAGGCAACCACCCAGATATACTATTAAGCCAAATATCTTTCCATGTGTCAGTGGACCCCATGAGATGATTTTGAAACTGTTTGAATATAAATTGCTAAGTCAGCTGTAACATTAGAAGGGATGGCATTAGGAAAGGAGTCTAAAATTGAATTGCACAAATATTGATACTTAATAAAGTCAGATTTTAATAAACCAAAACTTGTTTGCAGTGTTTCAAAAGAAATAAACGTATTATTGGAATAGACATCTTTAAGAAAAAAAATGCCAGCCTTAATCCATGAAAACCAGAAATTAACATTCCTGTTCAATTTAATAACATTACGATACCATAATGATAATTCAACAGTGTTGTTCATGGGAAAAAGAAAAATTAAGTCAAGATCATTAAATAACATTTTAGTGGATTTAATAATAACTGACTTTTGAATAAATGGAGCATTATTATGCATGGACAACAAAGTAGGTAATGGAAATGGATTCGTAATTGATTTCTCAATACGGAGCCACGTAGGAGAATTATTCAAAAAGGAGCAATTAAACCATAGTTAACTTTGTTTTAAAATAAAAGCTTTATGATAAAGAAAAAAGTCCGGGATACCAAATCCAGCATTACGTTTAGGAACTTTTAGTTTTTTATAAGTAATACGAGGAGGTTTGTTGTTCCATAAAAACTGTGACAAAAGTTTATCAACATCTTTATAAAACTTTAATGGAAATTGAGTAGGAACCATGGCAAGGGTATAGAATATTTTAGGAGCTATAGTCATTTTAAGAGAATCCATCCTACCCCACCATGAAAGATGTAATGCTGACCATTTAGACGTTTTGTCTTTAATATAGTTTAGGATAAAATCACAATTTAGATTGATTGTCGATTTTATGGAAGAGGAAAATAAAATTCCAAGATATTTTAACTTATTCTTTTGCCAAATAATTTCCTGCATGGGAAGCATATCAAGAGTGCAATAAACATTTAAGGGAAAGAATTCAGTTTTGTTAGTATTTAAAGTGTATCCAGAAACTGCAGAATACTTTGTTATAATATCCATTAATGAGGGAAAAGAAGATATAGGGTCACTAACAAATAAGAGCACATCATCCCCATAGGCAAGGGTTTTAACAATAACATCCTTAATAATGATTCCTTTAATATGTTCACAATTTCTGATTAGGTTAAGAAAAGGTTCAATGCCAATTAAAAATAAGAGAGGAGAAAGAGGACATTCTTGTCTTGTACCTCTAAAAAGCGAAAATTGAGTTGAAACTTGGCCATTAATAAATAGACGAGCAGTAGGGGCAAAATATAAAGCTGAAATCATGCGAATAAAGGTATTTCCAAAATTAAATGAGGACAACGTATGGAATAAAAATTGCCAATGGAGTTTATCAAATGCATTTTCAGCACCTAAGGCTAAAATTCCAGATGGCACCGATAAAGTAGGACTTTGTTCAATAATATGTAGCAAAGTTCTCGTATTATTAGCAGAGTATCTATTCTTCATAAAACCAGATTTGTCAGGGTGTATAATAGAATCTAATATGGGGCCCAATCTAGTAGCAAGTATTTTAGCATATAATTGACAGTCTTGGGTAATTAAAGATATAGGACGATAATTAGACACTCTGGTGGGATCTTTATCTGGTTTTGGAAGTACTATAATTAAAGCTTCTGTAAAAGAACCAGAAGTAGTTCCAGTGGATCCAAAAAACGTAAAAAGTTGGTGCAAAGATCGTAAAAGATGTGACTGAAATTCTTTGTAGAATTCTGCAGGGATCCCATCAGGACCCGGAGATTTGTTCTTTTTAAGAGATTTTATAGCTGATAGGATTTCATCTTTGGTAATAGGTGCATCAAGTCCAATTTTATTAGATTGTGAAATCTTGGGTAATTTACATGATGTTAAAGAGGAGTCCATTAAGGAAACCTCCAGAAAATCTGGTTTATTATAGAATGCCGAATAGAAATTCATAAATTCACTAACAATGTCATTGTGAGAGAGAGCAATATTACCATGAGGACCAAGAATTGAGTTGATTTGAGTTTTATCTTTTTTTATGCGCAAATAATTAGCTAATAGTTTGCCGTATCTATTGGCATTAAAACTAAATCTGGCTTTAGCATTAGAAATTTGAATACCTGCTCTTTTACTAAGGATTGAATTAAATTCATAACACAATTTTTGTAGTTTAAATTTATATTGAGTATTGTTGGATGTAATAAAAAGTCGTTCAAATTTCGCAATTTGTTTTTGTAAGTTTTTCACAGTAGCATGAAAGGTTTTATTTTCATGAGCCATAATAGATATTGTTATGCCCCTAATATAAGCTTTGAAAGCATCCCATCTATTTATCAAAGAAGTAGACCCTTCAGGATTAAGTATAAAATATTCTTGAATAGCAGCTAAAAGTTTGGGCTTGTTATACTCATTCAGAATTATACCAGTGTTCATTCGCCATCTAGATTGTTTAGTATAAGTTGACTCCAAGTTCAAGACCAAAGAAATCATCGCATGGTCTAAAATATCAATGTTACCAATATTAGGAGCAGTTATTGAACTAATTAGGTGCCTGGAAACCAATAAACAATCAATTCTAGAATGGGAATTATGAGGATTTGAAAAGAATGTGTAACATTTTTCTGTAGGAAAATGCAACCTCCAAATGTCAACCAATTTAGTGGCTTGAATAAATGATTTGAAAGCAAAATATACCTTAGAAGGGCGAAACTTAGTAAGAGATGATCTATCTAATAAAGGGTCAAAGATAACATTAAAATCACCTCCGACAACTAAAGGGACATTAACAATCTTTAAAACCTCTGTTGTAAGATTAGACCAAAAAATAGGATCATCTGCGGTAGGACCATAAACATTTAATAAAAATAGAACTGAGTCAAGAACTTTAATTTTAACGAGTATATATCTACCATCCTTATCAGAAGATTTACTCAAAATTTGACAGTGTAGCTTTTTTGCAAAGAGAATAGCTACACCATTTTTTTACCATTGGCAGGAGAAGAGACAATAGCATCTACCCATTTCTTCTGCATATAATCTAAAATGTTATCATCTATATGAGTCTCTTGTATAAAACAAACATCAGCTTTGCAACTACCTAGGTAATCCAACATTTTTGTACGTTTAACTGGATGGCGCAATCCTTTAACATTTAATGAAATTACTTTAATATCATGGATATTAGCCATAACAGAAGAAAGGAGAAAAGAGTACAAGAAGTGAAAGATAAAAGAGGATCAAGAAAATGAGAAACAGGTAGCTCCATAGAAAGAAGAAGAAAAAGGAAAAAATTAAAAACATGGAAAAAACGACAAACAGAAGACATAAATGTGAAATGTGAAACGCACACACGCTGTACAAGCATGACCGAGACCGCTGGAGCCCAATAAAGAGAAATTTCAGAACTGTGTCAGAAAGAAAAACACAACCGGCAAAAAGCAAGTAGCAGAGTCATTGGTATCCATAGAGTGCAGAGACTGCTGATCCAAAAAATGCTTCAAATCTTCTGGACGTTGAAAAGATTTTGAAAAATTATCCTTCCAAATGCGCATCGCTGATGGATCAAAAAGACCATATTTATAGCCTAAACTGCGAAGTTGCGGGCGAAGAGCAGTGAATTCTTTGCGAATTGAAACAGTTTCTTTGGCATAGTCTTGATGAATAAATATTTTATTCCCATTAACCATCAATGAAGGGATCTCTCTAGCTGCTTTTCTGATTAGAACCAAATGGTGGTGTCGAAGAACTTTAAAAATCATTTGTCGCGGTTTTGTGTGCTGAGGGTTCCTGTGTGAGGGAGTCCTGTGGGCTTTATCAATTTCAAACTTTTCTGAGAATTTAATTTGTAGAAGACCAGGTAATAATTTCTCCAAATATAGTCTACAGTTATCCCCCTCAACATTTTCAGGAAGATTAAATATGCGTAAATTATATTGTCTGTTGCGATTCTCCAAATCCAATAATGTTGAGCACATAGGAGAAATTGTTGCCACCAGTGGAGTAAATGAGTCTAGTTTGACCTTATTATCGTTTATTTTGATGGAATTATCTGAAATTTTCATTGACAGGCTGGCCATATCTTTACGCACATTTTTTACTTCAGATGCAATGGTATCTGTATTGACTCGAAGTGCCTGAATTTCCTCCAATATTAAAGACAGTGAAGGTTCAGAAGACTCCACTACTTTTGATTTAGCAGGAGGAGGAGAAACTTGCTGCCTCCTTTTATTAACAGAACTCTTATTTTCCATTTTAAAAATATAATTGCAGACACAAAATAACGAAGGAGTAAATGAAAGCTGTGGAAAACACCAAGGAATGACTGGTGCAGCAGCTAAAATGGGATGGGGGAGTGGTTAGGCCCAAGCCAGGACCTTTCCTACAACCTTGCTCTGCCTCCTTGACTGAAAGCCTGGCTGTACCTGAATGCTGAGCAGGAACCAGGCAGCGAAAAAACCCACTTCTGCCGTGCAAAAACGACTGAAATTGCTCCACAGTGCAGGTGAGACCTTCATAGACACAGCGACCTCCTCCAGGGCACTTTTCTGACAGAAATCGGCGTTTTAAGGACAAAAACGGGCTGGAAACGCGCGTAGACTCTCACGCGGCGGCCATCTTGGATCGCGCGCTCGCGCGTCTCCCCGTCTAATGATGTTTCTACCCGAATGATATGCGGCTTCATTACAAAAGACTGGATATACCTGTGATTATAGAAGGTTATGTGAAACTTGATGTCACGTTTTGTGGGTGTAATCAGAGGGGTCTACCTCTTATGTATCGTAACTGAAAAATGCAAACAATGAAACACAAAGTGCCCATAGCTCAAAACAATTCCACAATGCTATTTGCAAAAGGAGATGAAGAACCCCAGTGGATTTCCTTACTACTCAATTCATATGCCCTTCAATTTATTCATCCTTGATAGTTGACAAAAGGTTTTACTGCATCAAAGGTTCTTACATTTATGAATGTCTGAAATTCACTGGTAAAGCATAAATAATTAATTCATTATGTATCGCCAATTCCTCATTCCTATTGAGGCCTTTTAGTTGTTTAGAGTCCATCTCCAAAATCTACAGATTCCAGTGTATGGAGTATTTTTCATGATCTCCTCTTCAAGTCATCGTTAGTACCCTCAATACCAAAGAATTTAAGACATTCAGTTTAGCTACCATGTTCCTCAGAAAAATGCCTTGCCTTAGGATATGACACATCATGATTCTTAACAGCTCTCAAGTGTTCAAGCACTCTTTTTCTCACTGTAAATTTAAACTCAATGACGCTCTAATATATTGAGCTATCAAATCAATTGACATTCTTACTTGATTTGCATGCCTTGCAATTATAACATTTAAATAACCCTTTAGTCTTATCCCAAAAAATGTCCTGTCTGTAAGAGTGGAAATGACTATGCAACAAAGAATCTCATATTGATTTACCTTTTCTGCATGTGATACAAGCAAATGTGTCTAATATCATCCTATAATGTTATCCAATTTGAGGATTCCCCAATGTTTGTTTAGAATTTGTCATACCTTATGGAACTTAGAATTTTACAACGCTATGAATTCGATTTTGCTTTCTTCTTTGTGATTATTGTTCCTAAAAGGATTTCTTTCCTCTTTGATATTCTTTGCTGCCTGGTGTAGCATTCTACTGGGACAACTGCACTCTTTAAATCTTATAAGGATAATACATTCTTCCTCAGATATCTTATCTATATTGCAGTTATGTTTGTCCATGGGCAATTCCCTGTAGAGAATGCTCCATTTGAGGGGAGAGGGATGATGACTATCCTCTTTTCTATATAACTTGTTGGTGAGATGAGTATTCTTCACAATCTGGAGAACGTCCAAGTATTCAATTTAGTATTTATCTATTTTGTAGGTGAAGCTCAGATTTAGATTGTTCTGTTGTTGGATATTATTAAATCCAATAGCTTACTCTTCACTAACGTCAGAAATTCAAAACAAACTGTCAACTTATTTTAACCATACAGAGTGATGTCCAGTGTTCATTGCCTCCATCCAAACCACCTGCTCCTTGCAAGTGAAAAGTTTTGTGAAGCACGGGGAGAAGCAGGTGCCCATTGCTGTTCTAGAGATTTGACAGTAATACGTATTTTCAACTATGAAAATATTCGAACTCAAACAGAATGTCATCATTTGCTTCAACAAATTGGTATGGGTATATAAGAAGATCAGTATACTCTATAAAAAATGCATCATATCCTTGATTCCGCCTGATGAATGGATAGAGAGAGAGTTTACATAAAGTGTAACTATTCTGTAAGTCGATTTTCATTTTTATTATATCTTTCTTAGAAAATCAGAGGTTTCCTGACAAAATTATGATTATGTGGATACATATGGAGCTGGAAAGTGCTTCAAATATATTGCTGTCCTTTCCAACAATACCCGATTAGAACATACTATTGGTATCCCAAGAGATTTTGAAGGGCGTCTATGTACTTTTGACAATAAATAAACTGTAGGCACTATAACTTTGTCTGTTTTCAAGAAACCATATTCGCTATAATCAATTAGGCCAAGTTCTTTCCATTCCTATAATAAGTCACGTTTCTTCGATTGGAGTGAAAATAGTAAATCTAACCTTTCCAAAGTCCAACAGCTTCCATGCGCTTTCTTACATTGGAGTGGGTATGGAAAATATAACCCCTCCAAACGCCAACACTTTTCCTACTTTTCTTTAAATTGGAATCAGAATAGTAATTCTGACTTCCTTGAAGTCCAACACTTCTATTATTGTTGCTGTCTGATTGTTGCTATTTTTTTATTAATATTTTTCTTTAATGTTTATATTGTTTATACGAATGAACTGTATTTTAGTTAAATGCTATTATTGTTTTTATACTTATTTTATTTAATCAATTAAGTGACAAATATATGTTTTCGTTAAAATATTTTTTAATTCCAGTCTAGTTATTGTTTTTATTTTTTTAGGAACAAAGACGAAATATGAATTTTTCTATTTAGTAACTTTATTTTTTTTACAATATCATATTCCCCGATATTTTTTACTCAATGTTTTGGTAGTTTACATACATAGTATGTAAACTCAATATTTTTCTAGACAATATTGTTGTCAAAATATTCTCATGCGGTTCTCGATATTCTGTCACAAAACAGATGATGGAGCCAAAGGTTTGAACTAGCTACTACGCTAAAGGGGTATTACGTAAGAAATAATGTAGGAGTCAAGAATGACCCTTGAGGGAGCTCATGTTGTAGATGGTAGGTAGAGGACGGGAAGATTAATCTGCAGCTTCAGATCGGTCAGAAAAGACTTAAACCATTTTAGAGTGCAATTACAGACCCCTAGGTTGTAAAGGAGAGTTGAAAGTGTAGGGTGGAAGACCACATCAAAGATCACCAACAGATCCCATAGAATCAGGGCAGCTGAACTCAATTCATCAAGAATAATGCGCAGATATTCAGTGATGTCTATTAGAGACATTTCGGTACTACATGTGGGCCTGAAACCAGATTATAAATCAACTAGCAGACAATTGGCTTCATGAAAATTTGAGACTGTAGCATTTGGTTTCTTTTCATTAATGTTGTACATGACAAGAAGAAATGAGATATAACTATAGGTAACTAAAGTTAGTAGTCTGAATGAAGGCTTTTTTCAAAAAGCAGGGAAATGCTGGATTATTTCCAGTAAGAAAGAAAACACCCTGGAAGACAGGGAAAGGTTAAAAGTCTAATTTAGAAGTGAGCAAAGGTTGTTGAGGCCTAGTTTCATAATATTCTGGGGCTAGGCTCATTTGGGATACCTGAGTTACAGACCAGAAGAGACTCTTGATTAGTATCAAGGGACATAGGGGGCCAGATACTCTAGTTTCAGGTTTGGTAGGGGAAATGGGGGCTAAATCAAGGAGAGTTGAGGGTGAAATAGTGTACATATCATCTATTTCTTTAAAAAGGAGGCTAAAATATCACAAAGTCCCGCAAGAGCTGAATGCACTGTTTGCACACTTCTAGTTGAAGAAAGGATGTTATAACTGTAAGCCTTTCTTTACCAGTGTTCAGTTCCTCAAAGTTTATAGGCAAAAAACGTGGCCCAGGTTTTTTCTCTTTGTGATAGTTTTTTGTGGCCATTTGACTGCTCGCTGTATCCATGAGGTAGTACTTCCTCCTCCAATTTCTTTCTCGGATTTTAAATTGTTTTTTGTCTCTCTGGGAATCCATGTACCAAGAGCAAGAGGGGCCCCGAAACACGGGAAGTTTTAGATTAGAGGTTCCACTCGGAAGGTTAAACGTATCTTTACAAAAAAGCATAATCGTGTTTGTAGATTTATATATCACACTTTATCACCCGTGAGGGTATCCAGGCGCTCTCTATAGGAGCAAGGAGGTTAAGTGATTTGCCCAGAATCACAGGATGTTGCGCCGACGCTGAGACTCAAACCCGGATCCCCAGCTTCTGAGTTGGCAGCTCTGGCCGCTGCACCACATCCTCTAAGACAGGACCCATCAGTCACAGGGAAGAGCAGGCTAATTTGCATTTATCTAGAAGAGTTAAGGCATTCAGTTTAGCAAACATGTATTAGATTTTAGGAGGAGATGCTGGAGAAGAAGAACCAGGGGTCCTGGCACAAGGC
Organism: Triturus cristatus; assembly: GCF_964204655.1. NCBI lineage: Eukaryota > Metazoa > Chordata > Amphibia > Caudata > Salamandridae > Triturus > Triturus cristatus. The sequence continues at coordinate 1,007,621,625 of NC_140593.1, read as the reverse complement.
GCCATCTGGGCTATGGCGGACACTGATGGTCTTGCTGTCCCAAAGGAGTGTGGTCTTGGGGTATCTACAGTGCAACACGCTCAGGGGAAAAGATGGAGCTGAGGCATGAAAGTAGATGGAAAACAAGGTAGGCACATAAAAACTAAACCAGAGCCTAGCAGCTCCTGACCCAGGGGAAGATGCCTTGTCTGGGTCACTACAAGGAAACTTAGTAAAATTAAATTATAGGCAGGAACACTGGAATTATGCGATTGTGCAGCCAGGGCGATTTTTGCTCAGTTGTAGATTTGCCATATTTGCCACATGATCCATCATCTGCTGCATAATCTGCAGATTTTAATAACATTTTTTATTTCTAGCTCAAATGGTTCAAAAGTTACTAAAACCACAGCGAAACGTGTTACTGTGCAGTGGAAGTCCAAAGGTTGACGGTCTCACCTTTCTGTTGTTCATTCCCAAGTTTTGGTATTAAATTAGTAATAATGAGGTGCGCCCAATACCCATACAGTTTTAAACAAGTGTAAAAAGTACATAATCATGAAGTAATACTAATAAAAATTGTGCTGCATCACACTGCATAATTTGCCTTTTCTTGCCGCATAATTTGCTCAACCTTGCCACATAATTTGGCCCTCTCCTTCTGCATATTTCCAGTGACCCTGATTATAGGTGACAAAAGGCTAAAATCATAAAAGTAAAAATAGCAGTAGAGATGGTTGGATCCAGGCACTTACCCGACCAGAAAGAAGGTCATTGCAGGTGAAAATAGCCAGTCCTTCCATCACTGATCTGTGAAATGTAAAGAAGGATCCACTAGGAAGTGATGTATTAATTAATGAAGCTTCAGAACTCGTGCTGTAGTCCAGGTTTCTAGTTTATTATTGTAGCTCCTATTTCACCCTGTGATCTGAATTGATATTCACAAATTTCTTCTTTGCCCTTGGCCCTTCCCTCAAAGTACACATATGTAATTTTCTCATTCTCTCCACTGATTTAAAATTCAAAGTTCCACGAGTAGAGGATCCACTGATCACGTGGTTTATACACATGCTGTATGTGAAGTCCTTCTGAAGCCTGTAACTTGTCAAACTTTGGAGGAATGTTCTTGTGTGACAAGCATCTGTCCTATAAGTGCCCCCAACTACCAGTTTACATCTGTGCTACTTATGAATCGCAGCAATAAACTTGTTCCCAGGCTCGAGGGCTCCTGCTGAAAGCTCTTTAGCACAGTGGCTCAGAGATACAATGCCAAGTATGGTAAATACCGGGCACTACTCACATCAGACGCCAGAGAAGCTCAGATGCCTGTGCTAGTAGCTGACTGCATGTGGGAAAATGCCAACAGCAATGGGTACATACTTTAAATGTACACAAGTTCCAAAACTGCAGTAGAAAAGGTCTTGATGTATGGGCAGTAACCATAACTTAGAAGCCTTCTCATGTCCTTATGTATACTCAAACCGTATGGGCCTGATTCACAAAGGTAGCTTACACCTTTGAGTAATTTGCACTTTGGAGTAAGTTTCCTATTTTTCGGTATTCACAAACTCTGAGTGTAAATTTACTACAAAAGTATAAGTTACATGCCTGCATCCGCTGTTTAAAGCAAGTGTCTTACTCTGGTATGGTTAGGTGATGTTCCTCCCTAAGCCGCTCTTATGCCTCCTTAATCCTATCTGCTTTTGTTTTAAGTCTGCCCCTTTTTCCACGTCCTCCCTCCAGTTCTTCCCACATTTACTACTAAGGGCCTGATTCCGATGTTGGACGGACCGGAGTCCGTCCGACATCAGTCTGGAACTGTAACCGACAGACCTCCTTTCGTCGGTTACAGACCTGTAAGTAGGATGCAACCGAACCCTGTTTAGTCGCAACACTATACTTAACAATTGGAGCATACATTCCGAACGGAATGCATGCACACATTGTTAACTGCAGAGGTGCAGTTCATCCCTGCACCCTGTGGCAGGCACCCCAAGGTGCCTGCCATCTTGTGCAGGGATCAACAGGGGGGCACCATACGTGCCCCCTAGGCTGCCATTCAGTGGCCTGGCACCCATGGGGGCCATACTGGGGGCCCCAAAGACAGTTAGTTTTTCACCTCATTTTCGTGCCAGAAAGACCGGCACAAAAAGGCAGTAGGAAACTGTCATCGTACTCCCTTGGCCGGGGGAGTACTGAAGGGTTTCCGGATGGCGGATGGGCTCTCAGAGCTCGTCGTAAGCCATCCGGAATACCGAGTTGGATTCCTTTCCGACTGAGCCCATCAGAATGGCTCGGTCGGAAAAGAATCCGAACAGCACGTACCGATGCGGGCAGGAGGGCTCCGGCCAACGGTCGGAGCCCCTCCTGCCAACATCGGAATCGGAACCGGAACCTAAATATGTGTGCTAACGTTGTTCATCTGGCTCCCCGTTGCTTGAGTTTGCCCCAAAGATGGTCGATTTTCACCCTTCTTGGGACATGATTATGAGCACCCTAGAGGGGAATGCTATATTTTTGTGATGCTAACATAATAACCTGGTGTTCAAAATGTAACTGGTGTAATAAATACCACCTGTTAAAAATCTAGTCTACAGAAATAGAGCACAATATGTGTATTTTGGTGCTTTGAGTGCCAACTCTGCTTGTCCGAGTATGCCTTTTCCCCCTATTAATTCCAGGGGTTTGACCTTCTGAAATGTAACAGGGAAAGAAATCTGTGGGTGAGTACCACTCGTTATCGGGGCCTTAGCTATGTCCTCTTAGTATCTGTTTCCAGTTATGTCCTTTATTATGCCATGAAGCTCCTGTATACATCTGCCTGGAAAACAGCGTTTACAATGCTGCTATTACCACGCAGGTAGGTAACAATGCGGTTGTTACAAAGACCGCGTGGCTTTACATCGCAAGTCATTTCTACGACTTGCGCTAGGTGCCGTGCCACACCAGGGAATGTGTTGGCTTTTATATCCAACACATTCCCTGCTGTTGTGCTAACTGGAGTAGGAATAGTAATTTATACTATTCCTAAATCCAGCGCGCCACCTAACGCAAGTCGTAGAAACGACTTGCGAGGTAAAGCCACACGAGGTAACAACGCGGTCGTTCTAATGACCACGTTGTAAACAACTGTGTGGTAATAGCACGTGTAATAACGTGCTATATTCATCTGCCTACCAAATATTACTAAATAATATAACATAACCATGTATAAGTAAATTATAATGCTGATTGACCAAAACCATGTACTGGTTCCTTGTAACCAATAATAATGATTGATTGAGACTCAGGTGCATATTTACAAGCCCCTATCGCCACAGGAGAGTGCCTTTTTGAGGCGTTCCTGTGGCGGTAGGGGCTTTGCCTTATTTACAAGGTGGTGTTAAGCCACGTAATCTGTCTTAACACCGCCTTGTATATAAGGCCCCCTTTCACACTAGAATTAGCAAGAAAGGGGTGAGCAATTGGTGTTGCGGTGGGCGTTTCGCCGCAACACCCACTGATTTTGACGCTGCCCCCTATTTACAAGGGTGGCGTAAATAGAAGGCATGGATAGTGTAGGGGTAAAAATTACTATTCTAACTCCCGGGGGTGCAACAGTAGGGTAAGTGTTGGATAGTGTAGGGGTACTATGCGTTGTACTGGTATGCGTTGTAATGACATGCGATGTAATGCCGTCGTTGTAGTGGCATGCGTTGTAGTATCATGCGTTGTAGTGATATGCAATGTAATGGCAACGTTGTAGTGACATGCGTTGTAAAAGATGTTGTGATGTAATGACTGCGTTGTAAATGTAGTGAAATGTAATGACTGCGTTTTAAAGGTTGTTTCCCGGAGCCAGGCTTTAGCAATTTTGGAGCTAACCTGCGTTCCACCACCTTCTTGTAAATATGCCCCGCAATTCAAAAATGGACTACTCGCTACAATAAGCTTCTTCACTAATTCAACACAAACTATGGTTCCTCTAGAGTCAGAAATGCTCTTGGAATGTTGCTATCAAGTTGAGAATGGTGCCTACTTATTATTGGACAGTACTCAGGATGTCACCCTTCTCTGGCTTTGAGTTAGATTGGATATTAAATGAAAATAGACTTGCTTTCTGACACCAGACCTAACTTTTTAAAATGTATTTCACAGTTATCTTCACAGCGTATTGCAGTGTTTACTGTGCCCTCCTCTGCAGAAGACCAGGGTACCTCCCATCTCGTAATCCACATTACAAACATTGTGTCCCAGTCGTTGCTGCTCCTGGAAGCAGTAGTGGGACGGGGAGGGCGTAACAGGGGTGGGGGTGTTACAAAATAAATGAAAAAAGATCACTTACCAGCTGGTGAGCCAGCTGGTTGGCCGGCGCCTCTCTTCTGTACTCTCCGTCCTCTTCCTGGCTTTTGTTCGAACAAGAAGTAGGAAGCACCCAGGCTCCCCTAAGCAAATCACAATGCTGCAATGCAGTGTTGTGATTAGACTGAGTGCCGTGGTTTGGCGCTCAGATGGGGAATGGGAGCCTGGGCATGTTCTTCACCGAGGCTGTAATGCTGTAAGGGGCTGGCCAAACATTCATGCGCACTTAGGAGGGTGCCACCAGTCCTACCCCTGCACTGCCCAGCTCAGCCCGCACCACAAAACTGCCTCAGCACGGAAATATAAAATGAAAATAACATTGCATTATTATGATTTTATTTTTCATTATTTGCCATGCTGAAAAGCAATGGGGTGACGCTCCTCCACCTTAGTGGAAGAGCCGCCCCTGTCGTACTCTGCAGTCATGGTAGTAGTGCCTCTGTGCTATTACACCAAACACATAAACATGCTCACAATCATGCAACCCCACATACATTCTAAAACACATGCTAAATACATGCACATAAACACACATACATGTGCACATATGGACATACATTCACCATAAAAAAAGTTTGTGTGGGGGTGCCAACAAAGATTGTCGCTCCAGGCACCACCACAGCTAAAGCCGGCCCTGATGGGCTTAAATGGGCCAGCCCCTGATTTATGCACCTGCAGGGCATGTAGAGAATTTCTTGAATCCAATAGTTCTCAGAGTTAGTGCCTTATTTTTAGATAGCATATCTCAAAAACAGAACGAGGCAAACCTTCCTTGCTCACTATATCCAAGCAGCACTATTTGAAGATAAAGCGCTAACTCTGAAAATTATCAAGCTATATTAATTCGCTTTACGCACTGCAAGTGCATAAAACTGGTCCTTGGCTCTGCAATGCGCAAATCATGATACAGCCCCAGATGTTCACATTTAAAAAAAATCCTAACCCTCTATACCTAAAGCAGTACATTCTGTTGTCACATCAGACTCAAGGGAGACAGGTTACTGTGGCCCTTTGTGATAGGAGTCATTCCACTGACAGGTATCCTGACTGTCCTCATGATGCCCATCTCAGAGCAATGCCCTTCAGCAGTGCACATTTCTTCTGGACTGTTGCACCTTTGAAAATTCCATTTTTAGGAGGTCTATGCTAACCAAAACAGTGGTATTTTCTGTGATTCTGTACCACATGCTGACTTTACAATTTTGGGAACCATTTGCATGCCAGCCTGATAATGCCTTTTTGTGGGGGTTAAACATAAAAATGTGTAATGAAGTTTACAGGGAGTTCAGAAACCCTTCTGCCAATAAACCTCCCTAGGGAGTTTGGGTAATCTGTAACCATGATGGTTAGGGCAATATGACCTTCAATATTTTTGTGGGTTCAAGTCACATGTGAAGAATGCTTAGAAACCTCTTCAGATAGTTTGATTATCACCAGGCAAGAGTAAAGAGTCCATCAGCCCACCCTTACTGGCGGAGCTTCGTCATCTGGGCCTCTAGAAGATCTAGATCTAGGGCCACAGTCTAGAGCCACATGGACCTACTGGGTACCTGACCCTGACGTTCCTTAGGAGGGCTCTTGCCAAGGTGTATGTTCAAACCATATGAACTCTAGTGACGTGCAGTGCTCTAGTGTACGTGAAAAGTAAAAATGGCTACCTGGGCAAAACATAAATTTAATAACAATTGTCCAAGTGTCATGCGTAAAAGAATCTAATAGTCTGGAAACAATTGACTATTCCCTGGCTAAGTCTAAAATGGTCGACATGTTTCAGCCGAATTGGTCAGTTGACCCGGCTTTCGTGAGGACCTAGATGTAATAAAATAAAGGCTACTGCAGGAAAAACACACTTCGTGCAAAAACATACTCATAAAGGAAGTATAATGATCAGGTAAGTGTGTGGCTATTGCCACCTTACCAGTACAAGCGAACCTCGTGCTTGAAGGTAAGAGCTATCTCTTCTTTCCTGAAACAAATTCAAACACGTCAAACCATCAAAAAAGCGTCTCCACATAAATCACAGCATCAGCGACTACTATTCAGCAGTGCCCATTATGCCCTGCTTAAATCGCGAAAAACCAAAAAATGGTTCCATACAGAAAAAATTAAAGAGAACTGTACTTGACTTACCCAGCTTTATGTGGGAAAAAAACCTCACCTCACCCGGCTGACTGCTCGGAGATGGAGGCACCGCTCTGTTTGTGTGTAAAGTAAGACAAAAAAGTTGCATCCTTATACTTGTCAGTCTACATACTTTGCATAAAAATCAAACACTTGGATTAACCTAAATGAATCAAAAAAACAAACAACACTCAATCCCTAAAAGGTGCACTTATGCAGGTAAATGAAAGGATGTCCTTCCTGAAACCTCGGTCTTCATAGAGCACTGAATGCTCGTGCAGTTAAAATAGTAATACCTCAAACTGTGTGGATCCCCTAGGTTCACTGCAAAAATTTACATTCAGCAGAGTCCAAGGAGAGCACCCTATTCTACAAGGTTCAAAAGGGCAAATATTGCCATATAACTGCTACATTAGGTCAGAGAAAGAGATAGACAGACACGCAGGTCTCGCGGACAAAAACGAGGACTATCCACTCCTTACCTGTCCGTCGGTACTTCAGACCAGACTACGAGCTGTCTGGGAGGTAACGGCAGGGGGAGGGAAAGCTCCTTAAATATCCGTCTCAATTTGTTCAGAATTGACTGATGTAGATCAGCTGCCAATATATCTGCAACCAATACGCATGCACCTAGAAAACGAGATGCGCGCACTTTGAGACACTCACTCTCGTGCATGCGCCTTCCGATAAACAACTAGCAGCGTGGCGCGACACCCTCTTTTGTAATGCTCAGAGGAAAGACACTTCACTTTGCACATGCGCGGCGTCAAGGACCAGTAGTGCACCCTGGCTCTGCGTCCGCGCATGCGTATTCGAATCCAGATAGACTAGACTTAATAATTCTCGAGACAGGCATATACAGCACAAGTTAATTATTAAGCCCATTGCAATTGTACAATGGCGAAATGATAAACTCGCTTAACATGTCAATCAATTGGCACTCTCCATCAACTCGCCTCTGCAATTACGGGGCCCATCTCACAGTATAAGCCTGTTCCCTCGATTTAATAGTTCTATGAATGGCAGAGTCAACACAAGTTGATTAACTAAGCCCTTTGTCAAAGCGCAATGCCATAGCGAAAAACTCGCTTTGTACATCAAATCTCAAAGATGGCAGAGTCAGCACAAGTCATTCAACAAGCCCATTGTAATAACAAAATGCCATAGCGATAAACTCACTTTATATAACAGTTTCATAGTATTCTCCATGAATTCGCCTCTTCAATAAAAGGGCCCATCTATGACTATGAGCCTGTACCCTCGATACAGTATTTCTCAAGAATGGCAGAGTCAGCCCAAGTATTTTACTCAAACTATTGCATTTACAATGCCGAAGCGATACACTCGCCTTGTATGTCAATTTAAATGTATTCTCCATGGATTCGCCTCTTGAGTTAAAGGGCCCATCTTATAATGTACCACCGTCCCTCCAATTGTTGACCAAATATCACCTTGTAAACTATATAGCGGCACCCGAAAACTGTACCGGGCCATTTTCCAAGGTTGTGAACAACACATCTTCACACGTAACACGAAAATAAACCAACACTAGCAACTCGTCTCCACATACAGATATCATTGTAACAAAGTAGAGGTCACACAAATTTTAATGACGAGACGAAGCGGCCGCCTACCGCATTGGGGTCAATAGTTACATTTATTTACCCATAATCAATTGGATCAACGATAGATGGAGGGTGGTAAATACCAAGATATACATCTATCTGTATAGTATAATATCAGGGCTAATCCTGCACAATTGCGCAGGGACCTATAAAGATCAAAAGTACTGATGATGACTCTTGGTATCAAGTGTGATAAAAATGTCGTCACACACTCGCATGTTTACACACTGGTCAAATGATCTAAGGCAATCAAAAAACTGGTTTCAGAAAGAGGCCCATGGTATGCTGTCATTCAGGCCATGAATATCAGTTTTCAATCTGAAAATCCACCTCTGCTCTTTATTGAACAGAAATTTTGAAGTGTCTGCTACATGTTGGGGAATAAATGGACGTTCATGCACAATCCATTTCAAATCATCGGCCTTGTGTAGTTTGGAAAGAAAGTGATTAGTCAAACAAGTGGATTGTTTCATACACCGAATGGTGCTCTTGTGCTCGCTTATACAGAGCTTCACTTTGCGTGTAGTGTGACCAATGTATTGCAGAGCACAAGTGCATGTGATCATATAGATCACACACTCAGAATTACAATATGTGTGATTATGTAGTATCCAGGGACGGTTAGTACCTATATCCACTGATGTCGTTTTGGTTGTCTGAGGACATACACTGCACGAGCCGCAAGGATAGTGGCCTCGTACAGGGGGTAGCGACCACAAGGTGTTGACGTCACATGTAGGTTGTGACAATGGTTGTGTGTGAACCAAACTGTTCCGTAGACTGGGGCCCTTCTTAAATGCAAAAAGCTGAGGCGGAATGGTTTCAGATGCCACATTAAGGATACGCCAGTGCTTGCGGACTGTTTTCTGCAATCGATTGGACAGGGTACAAAAGGTGGTTACAAAAGTCAACCTGTCATTAGGGATTTTCGGAGTGCTGTCATCTAGCAGTGCATCCCGATTGTTATTCGACGCTCTCTTCCAAGCCTGACGTACCAAACGCTTTGGGTACTGACGTGACCGAAGTTGGAATGCTAGGTCACTGGCATGCTTATCAAAGAGGTCGCCGGTGGAACAATTCCTTCGCACTCGCAGGAACTGTCCCACCGGAAGATTCTCCCTGAGAGCCCTCGGATAATGACTATCGAAGGATAGAAGGGAATTCCTCGACATGGGCTTTTTAAATAGTTTGCACTGCAATGTGTTTTCATGGGAGAAGATGGAGATGTCAAGGAAAGATAGCCGTTGCTGACTAAACTCAATGGTGAATTTCAAAAAAGCATTTTGTTGATTGAGCCAAGTGTGAAAGGCCAGGATCTCTAGGCGTGTGCCCCGCCAGACCACCAAAATGTGGTCTATGTACCTCTTCCACAGCACCAGATGTTGACGATATGGGTTGCTGTGGATCAGTACATAGTTCTGCTTGAAAAGATGGACATAGAGGTTGGCGAGGCTGGGCGCGAAAACGCTGCCCATAGACGTGCCAGACACCTGGAGGAAGATCTGGTCTTCGAATCTGAAAAAGTTCTCCCTCATTGCCATTCTGGCACACTCCATAATGAAGCTGACTGGAGTCATGCTGTTCAACTCACGTGCCTCTAAAAGGCCCCTGATGGAGGCCAAGGTTTCTTGCTGGGGGATGCAAGTATACAGAGACTCCACGTCAAAACTGGCCAAAATGTCGGTACTGGTGTTAAACTCGATCTCTGGCAAGATCCGCAATACATCAGACGTATCCTTGAGGTAAGTGGGCATCTCTTTGACCATAGGCTGTAGGAAGAAATCCACAACCTTGGACAAAGGCTCCAATAGTGAGCCGATCCCAGATATAATGGGTCGTCCAGGAGGTGGTCGTTGATTTTTGTGGATTTTGGGGAGGCAATAAAAGTATGGTATCACTGGATTGTTGGTTACCAAAAATCTCGCCTCGTGTGGCGTAATCCACCCCTCTGCCTCACCTTCCTCGACTAGATGTTTTATCTCCAAAGTCAACCTTGGTGTGGGATCTGTGTCCAAAATTTGGTAGGATTTGGTGTCATTAAGCTGTCTTAAGCATTTGGTCTGGTATACAACAGTATCCTGAAGGACTGAACCACCCCCTTTATCCGCTGGCTTGATAATGACGGACGCATCCCTTGTCAAGTTCTGAAGTGCCAATCTGTCCTTCTTAGTGAAATTACTATAGTTGGATACTCGTGATTCACATAATGCCATCACATCATAAGTAACTGCCTTCTCAAAGGTAATAACCTGGGAGGGAACCTGATGTGACAAAGGTGTAAAATTAGAATTTGGACGTAGACCAGTGTTCGTGTTATTACTGGGGGACAATGTGTTATCCGGCTCTTTATCTTTAAAGAAAAAGTGGAGCCGAATCTTTCTAAAGAAATTCTCTAGCTCACACCTCAAGGCAAAAGGGTCACCTAGATGCGTGGGCACAAAGCCTAACCCTTTGTTCAAGACACTCTGTTCATCTTCTGTGAGTGTCCTCGAACTCAGGTTGACTATCAGATCATTTAATCCCTGGTCGGGTTGGGGGTCAGCTGCTGGTTGCCCCTCCTGCTCCGCGTGTTCGGAAATGTTGGGTCTGGTTGCCAATGGACGGTGGGAGTGCCTCTCCGTTTGCCCCTGGCGCGACTTTGACCCTGGTCTAAAAAAGGCTGGTTTGGATAGAATTGTTGTTGCGGTGGAAAGGGTTGCATATGTGGTGGAAACAGGGGCAGTTGGTATCCCCAGGGGGCCGGTGGCCACCATTGGCCTTGATTTGGATAAAATCCTTGGGTACCCCGCCTCTTATTGTATCTGCGGGATTGACCCCTCCCTCTCCCTTGGGGTGCCCCGGTAGTAAAGGAATCAGAGTCACTTGATCCTAGATCAGAACCAGATAATGCATAATTGGATCCGTAGCGTCTGCCTTTGTTATTAAATACCGGGGCCACATAGGTATCGCTGGTATAAGGATAGATTTTCTCCCAAGAAAAACGGGCTAAACGCTTTGGGTACTGACGTGACCGAAGTTGGAATGCTAAGTCACTGGCATGCTTATCAAAGAGGTCGCCGGTGGAACAATTCCTTCGCACTCGCAGGAACTGTCCCACCGGAAGATTCTCCCTGAGAGCCATCGGATGATGACTATCGAAGGATAGAAGGGAATTCCTTGACATGGGCTTTTTAAATAGTTCGCACTGCAATGTGTTTTCATGGGAGAAAATGGAGATGTCAAGGAAAGATAGCCGTTGCTGACTAAACTCAATGGTGAATTTCAAAAAAGCATTTTGTTGATTGAGCCAAGTGTGAAAGGCCAGGATCTCTAGGCTTGTGCCCCGCCAGACCACCAAAATGTCGTCTATTTACCTCTTCCACAGCACCAGATGTTGACGATATGGGTTGCTGTGGTTCAGTACATAGTTCTTCTCGAAAAGATGGACATAGAGGTTGGCGAGGCTGGGCGCGAAAACGCTGCCCATAGACGTGCCAGACACCTGGAGGAAGATCTGGTCTTCGAATTTGAAAAAGTTCTCCCTCATTGCCATTCTGGCACACTCCATAATGAAACTGCCTGGAGTCATGCTGTTCAACTCACGTGCCTCTAAAAGGCCCCTGATGGAGTCCAAGGTTTCTTGCTGGGGGATGCAAGTATACAGAGACTCCACGTCAAAACTGGCCAAAATGTCGGTACTGGTGTTAAACTCGATCTCTGGCAAGATCCGCAATACATCAGACGTATCCTTGAGGTAAGTGGGCATCTCAATGACCATAGGCTGTAGGAAGAAATCCACAAACTTGGACAAAGGCTCCAATAGTGAGCCGATCCCAGATATAATGGGTCGTCCAGGAGGTGGTCGTTGATTTTTGTGGATTTTGGGGAGGCAATAAAAGTATGGTATCACTGGATTGTTGGTTTCCAAAAATATCGCCTCGTGTGGCGTAATCCACCCCTCTGCCTCACCTTCCTCGACTAGATGTTTTATCTCCAAAGTCAACCTTGGTGTTGGATCTGTGTCCAAAGTTTGGTAGGATTTGGTGTCATTAAGCTGTCTTAAGCATTTGGTCTGGTATACCACAGTATCCTGAAGGACCGAAGCACCCCCTTTATCCGCTGGCTTGATAATGACGGACGCATCCCTTGTCAAGTTCTGAAGGGCCAATCTGTCCTTCTTAGTGAAATTACTATAGTTGGATACTCGTGATTCACATAATGCAATCACATCATAAGTAACTGCCTTCTCAAAGGTAATAACCTGGGAGGGAACCTGATGTGACAAAGGTGTAAAATTAGATTTTGGACGTAGACCAGTGTTCGTGTTATTACTGGGGGACAAAGTGTTATCCGGCTCTTTATCTTTAAAGAAAAAGTGAAGCCGAATCTTTCTAAAGAAATTCTCTAGCTCACACCTCAAAGCAAAAGGGTCACCTAGATGCGTGGGCACAAAGCCTAACCCTTTGTTCAAGACACTCTGTTCATCTTCTGTGATTGTCCTCGAACTCAGGTTGACTATCAGACCATTTAATCCCCGGTCGGGTTGGGGGTCAGCTGCTGGTTTCCCCTCCTGCTCCGCGTGTTCGGAAATGTTGGGTCTCGTTGCCAATGGACGGTGGGAGTGCCTCTCCGTTTGCCCCTGGCGTGACTTTGACCCTGGTCTAAAAAAGGCTGGTTTGGATAGAATTGTTGTTGCGGTGTAAAGGGTTGCATATGTGGTGGAAACAGGGGCGGTTGGTATCCCCAGGGGGCCGGTGGCCACCTTTGGCCTTGATTTGGATAGAATCCTTGGGTACTCCGCCTCTTGTTGTATCTGCGGGATTGACCCCTCCCTCTCCCTTGGGGTGCCCCGGTAGTAAAGGAATCAGAGTCACTTGATCCTAGATCAGAACCAGATGATGCATAATTGGATCCGTAGCGTCTGCCTTTGTTATTAAATACCGGGGCCACATAGGTATCGCTGGTATAAGGATAGATTTTCTCCCAAGAAAAACGGGCTAAACGCTTTGGGTACTGACGTGACCGAAGTTGGAATGCTAAGTCACTGGCATGCTTATCAAAGAGGTCGCCGGTGGAACAATTCCTTCGCACTCGCAGGAACTGTCCCACCGGAAGATTCTCCCTGAGAGCCATCGGATGATGACTATCGAAGGATAGAAGGGAATTCCTTGACATGGGCTTTTTAAATAGTTCGCACTGCAATGTGTTTTCATGGGAGAAGATGGAGATGTCAAGGAAAGATAGCCGTTGCTGACTAAACTCAATGGTGAATTTCAAAAAAGCATTTTGTTGATTGAGCCAAGTGTGAAAGGCCAGGATCTCTAGGCTTGTGCCCCGCCAGACCACCAAAATGTCGTCTATGTACCTCTTCCACAGCACCAGATGTTGACGATATGGGTTGCTGTGGTTCAGTACATAGTTCTTCTCGAAAAGATGGACATAGAGGTTGGCGAGGCTGGGCGCGAAAACGCTGCCCATAGACGTGCCAGACACCTGGAGGAAGATCTGGTCTTCGAATCTGAAAAAGTTCTCCCTCATTGCCATTCTGGCACACTCCATAATGAAACTGCCTGGAGTCATGCTGTTCAACTCACGTGCCTCTAAAAGGCCCCTGATGGAGTCCAAGGTTTCTTGCTGGGGGATGCAAGTATACAGAGACTCCACGTCAAAACTGGCCAAAATGTCGGTACTGGTGTTAAACTCGATCTCTGGCAAGATCCGCAATACATCAGACGTATCCTTGAGGTAAGTGGGCATCTCAATGACCATAGGCTGTAGGAAGAAATCCACAAACTTGGACAAAGGCTCCAATAGTGAGCCGATCCCAGATATAATGGGTCGTCCAGGAGGTGGTCGTTGATTTTTGTGGATTTTGGGGAGGCAATAAAAGTATGGTATCACTGGATTGTTGGTTTCCAAAAATATCGCCTCGTGTGGCGTAATCCACCCCTCTGCCTCACCTTCCTCGACTAGATGTTTTATCTCCAAAGTCAACCTTGGTGTTGGATCTGTGTCCAAAGTTTGGTAGGATTTGGTGTCATTAAGCTGTCTTAAGCATTTGGTCTGGTATACCACAGTATCCTGAAGGACCGAAGCACCCCCTTTATCCGCTGGCTTGATAATGACGGACGCATCCCTTGTCAAGTTCTGAAGGGCCAATCTGTCCTTCTTAGTGAAATTACTATAGTTGGATACTCGTGATTCACATAATGCAATCACATCATAAGTAACTGCCTTCTCAAAGGTAATAACCTGGGAGGGAACCTGATGTGACAAAGGTGTAAAATTAGATTTTGGACGTAGACCAGTGTTCGTGTTATTACTGGGGGACAAAGTGTTATCCGGCTCTTTATCTTTAAAGAAAAAGTGAAGCCGAATCTTTCTAAAGAAATTCTCTAGCTCACACCTCAAAGCAAAAGGGTCACCTAGATGCGTGGGCACAAAGCCTAACCCTTTGTTCAAGACACTCTGTTCATCTTCTGTGATTGTCCTCGAACTCAGGTTGACTATCAGATCATTTAATCCCCGGTCGGGTTGGGGGTCAGCTGCTGGTTTCCCCTCCTGCTCCGCGTGTTCGGAAATGTTGGGTCTCGTTGCCAATGGACGGTGGGAGTGCCTCTCCGTTTGCCCCTGGCGCGACTTTGACCCTGGTCTAAAAAAGGCTGGTTTGGATAGAATTGTTGTTGCGGTGGAAAGGGTTGCATATGTGGTGGAAACAGGGGCGGTTGGTATCCCCAGGGGGCCGGTGGCCACCTTTGGCCTTGATTTGGATAGAATCCTTGGGTACCCCGCCTCTTGTTGTATCTGCGGGATTGACCCCTCCCTCTTTCCCCTGGGGTGCCCCGGTAGTAAAGGAATCAGAGTCACTTGATCCTAGATCAGAACCAGATGATGAATAATTGGATCCGTAGCGTCTGCATTTGTTATTAAATACCGGGGCCACATAGGTATCGCTGGTATAAGGATAGATTTTCTCCCAAGAAAAACGGGCTAAATCTTTCTTAAACTTATCAATTTTGTTAATCAAAATATTGTCTCTATATTCTTTGTTGGTTTTGTTAGTCTCATCCATTTGTTTCTTAAATAAAGCCGATGTAATGGTGGTTTTGATTTGTCCCTCGAGTGTTTGAATTTCAACAAGAATGGCATCGGCCTGGCGTTTCGCCGTGCTGATTTTCAGGATTAACTAGTCACGGGTACACTGCCAGGCGATTAATGACCAGTCCCGCAAAAATACTTTATCCGTAAGAAATAATCTAGGCGTATTGGTCACGATTAAGCCAGTAGGGGCACATTTCCCTCGTAGATATTAAGCCATGACTAAACCATGAACCGCTGTTCGTGACTGTGTCCTTCTCAGGGTAAGTAAAGTGGCCCAATCATCCTTTGGCTTCCCTGTGATCTCTGGTAGGGAGTCTAAAATACTGGGGTTATCAGACAGTATTGTGCTGAGAGTTTCATCGTCGAAGGCTAAACCTGCAAAATCAGCCATCGTAAGGTGAGTGTTGAAAGGTCAAAGACCCTAGGGAGCGTTTAAAGACTTCTTAAATAATCTGAAGCCTAGACAGGACCCGCAACCTTAGCTGCTCTAATAACAGAAAAAACAATGTGAGTAAGGGTCTCAGGGGAATTGATTATGGACTGAAACACCTCCAATCCCCAATCAATACCTAACAACTAACAGGAGGTGCTCAGTCTGTTCATGAGGAACAGACAGCCACTGACCGCTGTGAAGAATGCTTAGAAACCTCTTCAGATAGTTTGATCATCACCAGGCAAGAGTAAAGAGTCCATCAGCCCACCCTTACTGGCGGAGCTTCGTCATCTGGGCCTCTAGAAGTTCTAGATCTAGGGCCACAGTCTAGAGCCACATGGACCTACTGGGTACCTGACCTGACGTTCCTTAGGAGGGCTCTTGCCAAGGTGTATGTTCAAACCGTATGAACTCTAGTGACGTGCAGTGCTCTAGTGTAAGTGAAAAGTAAAAATGGCTACCTGGGCAAAACATAAATTTAATAACAATTGTCCAAGTGTCATGCTTAGAATAATCTAATAGTCTGAAAAAAATTGACTATTTCCTGGCTAAGTCTAAAATGGTCGACATGTTTCAGCCGCATTGGTCAGTTGACCCGGCTTCCGTCAGGACCTAGATGTAATCAAATAAAGGCTACTGCAGGAAAAACACACTTCGTGCAAAAAAATACTCATAAAGGAAGTATAATGATCAGGTAAGTGTGTGGCTCTTGCCACCTTACCAGTACAAGGGAACCTCGTGCTTGAAGGTAAGAGCTATCTCTTCTTTCCTGAAACAAATTCAAACACGTCAACCATAAAAAAAACGTCTCCACATAAATCACAGCATCAGCGACTACTATTCAGCAGTGCCCATTATGCCCTGCTTAAAGTGAAGCTCCGTATAAGCGAGCACAAGAGCACCATTCGGTGTATGAAACAATCCACTTGTTTGACTAATCACTTTCTTTCCAAACTACACAAGGCCGATGATTTGAAATGGATTGTGCTTAAACGTCCATTTATTCCCCAACATGTAGCAGACACTTCAAAATTTCTGTTCAATAAAGAGCAGAGTTGGATTTTCAGATTGAAAACTGATATTCATCGCCTGAATGACAGCATACCATGGGCCTCTTTCTGAAACGAGTTTTTTGATTGCCGTAGATCATTTGACCAGTGTGTAAACATGCGAGTGTGTGACGACATTTTTATCACACTTGATACCAAGAGTCATCATCAGTACTTTTGATCTTTATAGGTCCCTGCGCAATTGTGCAGGATTAGCCCTGATATTATACCATACAGATAGATGTATATCTTGGTATTTACCACCCTCCATCTATCGTTCATTCAATTGATTATGGGTAAATAAATGTAACTATTGACCCCAATGCGGTAGGCGGCCGCTACGTCTCGTCATTAAAATTTGTGTGACCTCTACTTTGTTACAATGATATCTGTATGTGGAGACGACTTGCTAGTGTTGGTTTGTTTTCGTGTTACGTGTGAAGATGTGTTATTCACAACCTTGGAAAACGGCCCAGTACAGTTTTCGAGTGCCGCTATATAGTTTACAAGGTGATATTTGGTCAACAATTGGAGGGACGGGCGTACACTATAAGATAGGCCCTTTAACTCAAGAGGCGAATCCATGGAGAATACTTTTAAATTGACATACAAAGCGAGTGTATCGCTTCGGCATTGTAAATGCAATAGGTTGAGTAAAATACTTAGGCTGACTCTGCCATTCTTGAGAAATACTATATCGAGGGTACAGGCTCATAGTCATAGATGGGCCCTTTTATTGAAGAGGCAAATTCATGGAGAATACTATGAAACTGTTATATAAAGTGAGTTTATCGCTATGGCATTTTGTTATTACAATGGGCTTGTTGAATGACTTGTGCTGACTCTGCCATCTTTGAGATTTAATGTACAAAGCGAGTTTTTCGCTATGGCATTGCGCTTTGACAAAGGGCTTAGTTAATCAACTTGTGTTGACTCTGCCATTCTTAGAACTATTAAATCGAGGGTACAGGCATATACTGTGAGATGGGCCCCGTAATTGCAGAGGCGAGTTGATGGAGAGTGCCAATTGATTGACATGTTAAGCGAGTTTATCGTTTCGCCATTGTACAATTGCAATGGGCTTAATAATTAACTTGTGCTGTATATGCCTGTCTCGAGAATTATTAAGTCTAGTCTCTCTGGATTCGAATACGCATGCGCGGACGCGGAGCCAGGGTGCACTACTGGTCCTTGACACCGCGCATGTGCAAAGTGTAGTGTCTTTCCTCTGAGCATTACAACAGAGGGTGTCGCGCCACGCTGCTAGTTGTTTATCGGAAGGCGCATGCCCGAGAGTTAGTGTCTCAAAGTGCGCGCATCTCGTTTTCTAGGTGCATGCGTATTGGTTGCAGATATATTGGCAGCTGATCTACATCAGTCAATTTTGAACAAATTGAGACGGATATTTAAGGAGCTTTCCCTCCCCCTGCCGTTACCTCCCAGGCAGCTCGTAGTCTGGTCTGAAGTACCGACGGACAGGTAAGGAGTGGATAGTCCTCGTTTTTGTCCGCGAGACCTGCGTGTTTCTGTCTCTCTCTTTCTCTGACCTAATGTAGCAGTTATATGGCAATATTTGCCCTTTTGAACCTTGTAGAATAGGGTGCTCTCCTTGGACTCTGCTGAATGTAAATTTTTGTAGTGAACCTAGGGGTTCCACGCAGTTTGAGGTTTTATTATTTTAACTGCTCGAGCATTCAGTGCTCTATGAAGACCGAGGTTTCAGGAAACACATCCTTTCATTTACCTGCATAAGTGCACCTTTTAGGGGTTGAGTGTTGTTTGGTTTTTTGATTCATTTAGGTTAATCAAAGTGTTTGATGTATATGCAAAATATGTAGACTGACAAGTATGAGGATGCAACTTTTTTGTCTTACTTTGCACACAAACAGAGCGGTGCCTCCATCTCCGAGCAGTCAGCCGGGTGAGGTGAGGTTTTTCTCCCACATAAAGCTTGGTAAGTCAAGTACAGTTCCCTTTAATTTTTTCTGTATGGAACCATTTTTTTGTTTTTTTCGCGATTTAAGCAGGGCATAATGGGCACTGCTGAATAGTAGTCGCTGATGCTGTGATTTATGTGGAGACGTTTTTTTGATGGTTTGACGTGTTTGAATTTGTTTCAGGAAAGAAGAGATAGCTCTTACCTTCAAGCACGAGGTTCGCTTGTACTGGTAAGGTGGCAATAGCCACACACTTACCTGATCATTATACTTCCTTTATGAGTATTTTTTTGCACGAAGTGTGTTTTTCCTGCAGTAGCCTTTATTTGATTACATCTAGGTCCTGACGAAAGCCGGGTCAACTGACCAATTCGGCTGAAACATGTCGACCATTTTAGACTTAGCCAGGAAATAGTCAATTTTTTCCAGACTATTAGATTCTTTTAAGCATGACACTTGGACAATTGTTATTAAATTTATGTTTTGCCCAGGTAGCCATTTTTACTTTTCACTTACACTAGAGCACTGCACGTCACTAGAGTTCATATGGTTTGAACATACACCTTGGCAAGAGCCCTCCTAAGGAACGTCAGGTCAGGTACCCAGTAGGTCCATGTGGCTCTAGACTGTGGCCCTAGATCTAGATCTTCTAGAGGCCCAGATGACGAAGCTCCGCCAGTAAGGGTGGGCTGATGGACTCTTTACTCTTGCCTGGTGATGATCAAACTATCTGAAGAGGTTTCTAAGCATTCTTCACAGCGGTCAGTGGCTGTCTGTTCCTCATGAACAGACTGAGCACCTCCTGTTAGTTGTTAGGTATTGATTGGGGATTGGAGGTGTTTCAGTCCATAATTAATTCCCCTGAGACCCTTACTCACATTGTGTTTTCTGTTATTAGAGCAGCTAAGGCTGCGGGTCCTGTCTAGGCTTCAGATTATTTAAGAAGTCTTTAAACGCTCCCTAGGGTCTTTGACCTTTCAACACTCACCCAACGATGGCTGATTTTGCAGGTTTAGCCTTCGACTATGAAACTCTCAGCACAATACTGTCTGATAACCCCAGTATTTTAGACTCCCTGCCAGAGATCACAGGGAACCCAAAGGATGATTGGGCCACTTTACTTACCCTGAGAAGGACACAGTCACCAACAGCGGATCATGGTTAAGTCATGGCTGAATATCTATGAGGGAAATGTGCCCCTACTGGCTTAATCGTGACCAATACGCCTAGATTATTTCTTACGGATAAAGTATTTTTGCGGGACTGGTCATTAATCGCCTGGCGGTGTACCCGTGACTGGTTAATCCTGATAATCAGCACGGCGAAACGCCAGGCCGATGCCATTCTTGTTGAAATTCAAACACTCGAGGGACAAATCAAAACCACCATTACATCGGCTTTATTTAAGAAACAAATGGATGAGACTAACAAAACCAACAAAGAATATAGAGACAATATTTTGATTAACAAAATTGATAAGTTTAAGAACGATTTAGCCCGTTTTTCTTGGGAGAAAATCTATCCTTATACCAGCGATACCTATGTGGCCCCGGTATTTAATAACAAAGGCAGACGCTACGGATCCAATTATTCATCATCTGGGTCTGATCTAGGATCAAGTGACTCTGATTCCTTTACTACCGGGGCACCCCAAGGGAGAGGGAGGGGTCAATCCCGCAGATACAACAAGAGGCGGGGTACCCAAGGATTCTATCCAAATCAAGGCCAATGGTGGCCACCGGCCCCCTGGGGATACCACCCGCCCCCGTTTCCACCACATATGCAACCCTTTCCACCGCAACAACAATTCTATCCAAACCAGCCTTTTTTAGACAAGGGTCAAAGTCGCGCTAGGGGCAAACTGAGAGGCACTCTCACCGTCCATTGGCAACCAGACCCAACATTTCCGAACACGTGGAGCAGGAGGGGCAACCAGCAGCTGACCCCCAACCCGACCGGGGATTAAATGATCTGATAGTCAACCTGAGTTCGAGGACACTCACAGAAGATGAACAGAGTGTCTTGAACAAAGGGTTAGGCTTTGTGCCCACGCCTCTAGGTGACCCTTTTGCTTTGAGGTGTGAGCTAGAGAATTTCTTTAGAAAGATTCGGCTCCACTTTTTCTTTAAAGATAAAGAGCCGGATAACACTTTGTCCCCCAGTAATAACACGAACACTGGTCTACGTCCAAAATCTAATTTTACACCTTTGTCACATCAGGTTCCCTCCCAGGTTATTACCTTTGAGAAGGCAGTTACTTATGATGTGATGGCATTATGTGAATCACAAGTATCCAACTATAGTAATTTCACTAAGAAGGACAGATTGGCCCTTCAGAACTTGACAAGGGATGCGTCCGTCATTATCAAGCCAGCGGATAAAGGGGGTGCTACGGTCCTTCAGGATACTGTTGTATACCGGACCGAATGCTTAAGACAGCTTAATGACACCAAATCCTACCAAATTTTGGACACAGATCCCACACCAAGGTTGACTTTGGAGATAAAACATCTAGTCGAGGAAGGTGAGGCAGAGGGGTGGATTACGCCACACGAGGCGAGATTTTTGGTAACCAACAATCCAGTGATACCATACTTTTATTGCCTCCCCAAAATCCACAAAAATCAACGACCACCTCCTGGACGACCCATTATATCTGGGATCGGCTCACTATTGGAGCCTTTGTCCAAGTTTGTGGATTTCTTCCTACAGCCTATGGTCATTGAGATGCCCACTTACCTCAAGGATACGTCTGATGTATTGCGGATCTTGCCAGAGATCGTGTTTAACACCAGTACCGACATTTTGGCCAGTTTTGACGTGGAGTCTCTGTATACTTGCATCCCCCAGCAAGAAACCTTGGACTCCATCAGGGGCCTTTTAGAGGCACGTGAGTTGAACAGCATGACTCCAGTCAGTTTCATTATGGAGTGTGCCAGAATGGCAATGAGGGAGAACTTTTTCAGATTCGAAGACCAGATCTTCCTCCAGGTGTCTGGCACGTCTATGGGCAGCGTTTTCGCGCCCAGCCTCGCCAACCTCTATGTCCATCTTTTCGAGCAGAACTATGTACTGAACCACAGCAACCCATATCGTCAACATCTGGTGCTGTGGAAGAGGTACATAGACAACATTTTTGTGGTCTGGCGGGGCACAAGCCTAGAGATCCTGGCCTTTCACACTTGGCTCAATCAACAAAATGCTTTTTTGAAATTCACCATTGAGTTTAGTCAGCAACGGCTATCTTTCCTTGACATCTCCATCTTCTCCCATGAAAACACATTGCAGTGCGAACTATTTAAAAAGCCCATGTTGAGGAATTCCCTTCTATCCTTCGATAGTCATCATCCGAGGGCTCTCAGGGAGAATCTTCCGGTGGGACAGTTCCTGCGAGTGCGAAGGAATTGTTCCACCGGCGACCTCTTTGATAAGCATGCCAGTGACCTAGCATTCCAACTTCGGTCACGTCAGTACCCAAAGTGTTTGGTACGTCAGGCTTGGAAGAGAGCGTCGAATAACAATCGGGATGCACTGCTAGATGACAGCACTCCGAAAATCCCTAATGACAGGTTGACTTTTGTACCTACCTTTTGTACCCTGTCCAATCGATTGCAGAAAACAGTCCGCAAGCACTGGCGTATCCTTAATGTGGCATCTGTCCGCCTCCGCTTTTTGCATTTAAGAAGGGCCCCAGTCTACAGAACAGTTTGGTTTACACACGACCATTGTCACAACCTACATGTGACGTCAACACCGTGTGGTCGCTACCCCCTGTACGAGGCCACTATCCTTGCGGCTCGTGCAGCGTATGTCCCCAGACAACCAAAACGACATCAGTGGATATAGGTACTAACCGTCCCTGGATACTACAGAATCACACAAATTGTAATTCTGAGTGTGTGATCTATATGATCACATGCCCTTGTGCTCTGCAATACATTGGTCACACTACACGCAAAGTGAAGCTCTGTATAAGCGAGCACAAGAGCACCATTCGGTGTATGAAACAATCCACTTGTTTGACTAATCACTTCCTTTCCAAACTACACAAGGCCGATGATTTGAAATGGATTGTGCTTGAACGTCCATTTATTCCCCAACATGTAGCAGACACTTCAAAATTTCTGTTCAATAAAGAGCAGAGGTGGATTTTCAGATTGAAAACTGATATTCATGGCCTGAATGACAGCATACCATGGGCCTCTTTCTGAAACCAGTTTTTTGATTGCCTTAGATCATTTGACCAGTGTGTAAACATGCAAGTGTGTGACGACATTTTTATCACACTTGATACCAAGAGTCATCATCAGTACTTTTGATCTTTATATGTCCCTGCGCAATTGTGCAGGATTAGCCCTGATATTATACCATACAGATAGATGTATATCTTGGTATTTACCACCCTCCATCTATCGTTGATCCAATTGATTATGGGTAAATAAATGTAACTATTGACCCCAATGCGGTAGGCGGCCGCTACGTCTCGTCATTAAAATTTGTGTGACCTGTATTTTGTTACAATGATATCTGTATGTGGAGACGACTTGCTAGTGTTGGTTTGTTTTCGTGTTACGTGTGAAGATGTGTTATTCACAACCTTGGAAAACGGCCCGGTACAGTTTTCGGGTGCCGCTATATAGTTTACAAGGTTATATTTGGTCAACAATTGGAGGGACGGGCGTACACTATAAGATGGGCCCTTTAACTCAAGAGGCGAATCCATGGAGAATACTTTTAAATTGACATACAAAGCGAGTGTATCTCTTCGGCATTGTAAATGCAATAGGTTGAGTAAAATACTTGGGCCGACTCTGCCATTCTTGAGAAATACTATATCGAGGGTACAGGCTCATAGTCATAGATGGGCCCTTTTATTGAAGAGGCGAATTCATGGAGAATACTATGAAACTGTTATATAAAGTGAATTTATCGCTATGGCATTTTGTTATTACAATGGGCTTGTTGATTGACTTGTGCTGACTCTGCCATCTTTGAGATTTGATGTACAAAGCGAGTTTGTCGCTATGGCATTGCGCTTTGACAAAGGGCTTGGTTAATCAACTTGTGTTGACTCTGCCATTCCTAGAACTATTAAATCGTGGGTACAGGCTTATACTGTGAGATGGGCCCCGTAATTGCAGAGGCGAGTTGATGGAGAGTGCCAATTGATTGACATGTTAAGCGAGTTTATCGTTTCGCCATTGTAAAATTGCAATGGGCTTAATAATTAACTTGTGCTGTATATGCCTGTCTCGAGAATTATTAAGTCTAGTCTATCTGGATTCGAATACGCATGCGCGGACGCGGAGCCAGGGTGCACTACTGGTCCTTGACGCCGCGCATGTGCAAAGTGAAGTGTCTTTCCTCTGAGCATTACAACAGAGGGTGTCGCGCCACGCTGCTAGTTGTTTAACGGAAGGCGCATGCCCGAGAGTGAGTGTCTCAAAGTGCGCGCATCTCATTTTCTAGGTGCATGCGTATTGGTTGCAGATATATTGGCAGTTGATCTACATCAGTCAATTCTGAACAAATTGAGACGGATATTTAAGGAGCTTTCCCTCCCCCTGCCGTTATCTCCCAGACAGCTCGTAGTCTGGTCTGAAGTACCGACGGACAGGTAAGGAGTGGATAGTCCTCGTTTTTGTCCGCGAGGCCTGCGTGTTTCTGTCTCTCTGTTTCTCTGACCTAATGTAGCAGTTATATGGCAATATTTGCCCTTTTGAACCTTGTAGAATATGGTGCTCTCCTTGGACTCTGCTGAATGTAAATTTTTGTAGTGAACCTAGGGGATCCACACAGTTTGAGGTTTTACTATTTTAACTGCACGAGCATTCAGTGCTCTATGAAGACCGAGGTTTCAGGAAGGACATCCTTTCATTTACCTGCATAAGTGCACCTTTTAGGGGTTGAGTGTTGTTTGGTTTTTTGATTCATTTAGGTTAATCAAAGTGTTTGATTTATATGCAAAGTCTGTAGACTGACAAGTATGAGGATGCAACTTTTTTGTCTTACTTTGCACACAAACAGAGCGGTGCCTCCATCTCCGAGCAGTCAGCCGGGTGAGGAGAGGTTTTTCTCCCACATAAAGCTGGGTAAGTCAAGTACAGTTCTCTTTCATTTTTTCTGTATGGAACCATTTTTTTGTTTTTTTCTCGATTTAAGCAGGGCATAATGGGCACTGCTGAATAGTAGTCGCTGATGCTGTGATTTATGTGGAGACTTTTTTTGATGGTTTGACGTGTTTGAATTTGTTTCAGGAAAGAAGAGATAGCTCTTACCTTCAAGCACGAGGTTCGCTTGTACTGGTAAGGTGGCAATAGCCACACACTTACCTGATCATTATACTTCCTTTATGAGTATTTTTTTGCACGAAGTGTGTTTTTCCTGCAGTAGCCTTTATTTGATTACATCTAGGTCCTGACGAAAGCCGGGTCAACTGACCAATTCGGCTGAAACATGTCGACCATTTTAGACTTAGCCAGGAAATAGTCAATTTTTTCCAGACTATTAGATTCTTTTAAGCATGACACTTGGACAATTGTTATTAAATTTATGTTTTGCCCAGGTAGCCATTTTTACTTTTCACTTACACTAGAGCACTGCACGTCACTAGAGTTCATATGGTTGGAACATACACCTTGGCAAGAGCCCTCCTAAGGAACGTCAGGTCAGGTACCCAGTAGGTCCATGTGGCTCTAGACTGTGGCCCTAGATCTAGATCTTCTAGAGGCCCAGATGACGAAGCTCCGCCAGTAAGGGTGGGCTGATGGACTCTTTATTCTTGCCTGGTGATGATCAAACTATCTGAAGAGGTTTCTAAGCATTCTTCACAGTGGTCAGTGGCTGTCTGTTCCTCATGAACAGACTGAGCACCTCCTGTTAGTTGTTAGGTATTGATTGGGGATTGGAGGTGTTTCAGTCCATAA
Source organism: Triturus cristatus (assembly GCF_964204655.1). Taxonomy (NCBI): domain Eukaryota; kingdom Metazoa; phylum Chordata; class Amphibia; order Caudata; family Salamandridae; genus Triturus; species Triturus cristatus. Next base: position 1,007,596,134 of record NC_140593.1, on the reverse strand, counting down.
TTAATTCCCCTGAGACCCTTACTCACATAGTTTTTTCTGTTCAAGTCACATGTATCAGCTCCAGAAATTGCCACAAAGAAATGAGTGTCTAAAGTATGATTTTTCTTTCTCAAGGTCCATTATTTTTCCAAGATCTTTTAGGGGATTTAAGGGATTGAACCAAAATGATTGATTTCAGTGACATTGCTTCAATTCAGTGGAAAGGCTGGCCTGAGCACTCAAATGGTGCTCACTCATTTGCAGATGCTTGTTCATGCTTCCAAAACTGTAAAGAGCTTTATCATTTCTTGATGAACAAAATGACAGAATTAACTGACTTAATGTTCATATGTGAGATCATTGCTCAATCTCATATTCAAGTAATTCTCCATTCATGAGTAATCTGTTGCTGAATCACCAACGTGATTTTCCCAGTTTTGATAGAAGGGAGGAGCAGTTACATAAATCTGGCTACAAAACGAGAAACCATTTTTGGAGGGTCTTAGTCAGTGTTAGAAATGGGGTTTTCTAGGTGGCAGAGGAATGTGCTTTGTCCAAGTAGGGACCCTTCCTTCTAGTCGGGCTAAGGGAGATACACACTACAGATAACCCCTGCTCACCCCGTGCTAGCTGGCACGAGTAGACAGGCTTATCTCAAAAGCAATTTATAAAGTATTTGTACCCAAACACACAGTAGCACAGTGAAAACACTAGAAATGGACACAACACCAGTTTAGAAGTATAAAGTATCTTTATCTAAACCAAACATGACTAAACCGAAAACAATCTACAATACATATATCAGGAGATCAATTTTTAGCATGATTATTGCAAAAATAACACTTTCAGAAGCAAATGGCTAAAACTGGGGCTATAACAACGTTGTGACAGGCATAAATCCAAAGTATGGCACCAACCGCGAGGTGCGCGGGCTGGCCACAGTGTCACACAGACCCCTAAGTAACAGTACCTTGGAAATCTCAGTCAAAAGATGGTGTACAGCATCAAGGAGGTGAGGCATCGAAGAGCCAAGGCGAGGCCGGCTCCTTACTGCCACAGGGGAGGTAAGGCATCAACTCTACAAGGAGGTGAGTTGTCGATTCCAGGCTGGCAGGAAAGGGAGGGGAGGCAGCGTCAGTGGTGATGTGTTGATTGTTTTCAGCAGTACGGTATAATTGAGTTTAGGAAGTCACCCACGTCGGTTTATCAACTCCGCAATGATGTGATACCGGTGCTGGCGGTGACCAGCATCGGTGCGAGCGCTGTCATCGGGGAGGTAGATAACTTGCGGGGATTGGCAGGCATTAGAGCTGTGGAGCAGGTGGGCGGTGCATTGTGCACTTCACAAGCCGTGCCCATGGTCTCGGTGCAGGTCGTGGTGTCACTTGTGACGTTACTGACTGCGTCAGTGTTGTTGTTCTTGGGTTGCATCACCAACCACACGATTCCAAGGGCCCAGAATACGTTGGTGTATGGGTCATTGTTCAAATAATGTTTCATCTTGTGTTGGACAGCAACAGTACAGAAATTTCTCAATGCTTTCTTAATAGTGGGTTAGTGTTATGTATTTAATTCTTATGTGTCTTTTTTTGATACGTTTGAAATGCGTTATCGCTAGTCATATCACTGTGAAACTGCAGTCTTTGCTAATTATATATTCTGAAATTGTGCATTGGGAGTGAGCCAGAGCCTTTCCCTTTTCACTAGTGATTCTGTAGGTGTTGCTTATGAATCTGACAGTTAGAGTTTAGATGACGTCATTTTCTATCAGAGACTCTGATCATTTGTTCACAGACTTTTACTAATTCTTTGGGGATGCTGTCATTTCTTTTATCATTTTCCTCTTCATTTAGAATAATTCTAATTTCTGATTATGTACTTTGCATTCATGTCTTTATAGTATTTAACAATTATTCTGCACCGCCTGATTTTGAGATTCTGTAAAAAAAACTTTTAATTTTACCTGCACTAGAAGGGGTTCATTACGATGGCGGACTCATCGTATCGGGGACTGGGACCGCCCACCAACAAGGTGGCAGTCCCACAGGGCCAATTACAATATGACCGCCACCACGGCGGTCGCAATGCCCATACTTTACATTGCGGCGGGTGCTGCTGGCTGCAGCACCCGCCAAATTGGGAAAACTGGACATTTTACATATCCCTGCACTACGTGGCAGGCACCATGCGGTACCTGCCACATGGTGCAGGGATATGTGCCCCCAACATTCAAAGAAATGTGCCAGGGGTGAAGAGGGACCCAATGTCCACCCCCGCCAGCCTTTTCACTGCGGGTGAAATGCCATGGAAAGGCTGGCAAGGAGGGACATCCTAATCCCTATGGCGGTGCCAGGTAGCCACCGCCACCAATGCAGGGATTGTGATGCCCTCCACCACACCGGCGGGCACAAGGAGCCTATCAGAGGCGTGGCGGTAGGAGTTTCTGACCACCATTAAACTGCCAGCCACCGTAATGTGGCAGGCGGGGAATGGCCTTCCGATGGCGATGTGACAGACAGCCTGTCAGTGGTGGTCTCACTGTCATTGTAATGACCCCCTCAGTTACTGAGTGGTCCCAGTTACCTATGATTTCACTCTGCTAAATTAATGTTGGGCCTCACTTTGAGGAGGGTGTTCTCTATCGCAAGATTAAGGGTGATGGAGCAGAACTTCTAGAGGTAAATTTTGGGTTGCTCTAAATTTTGGGGTGTCACTGAATTTGGAGATCAAAGTTCTACTCCCACAGAGATATCCACATATCGCTTCTAAAGGTTAAGGGCAATCACCAAAATGAAGTCAAAGGATAACACTGAGTTTGGCTAGAGCTTGATACAGATATGCAGAAAATGCAGGAGGCAGTATGCCATATAGCTTGCCTTTGTCAGCTGTGGAGAAGGAAACTAAACATTCTGGACAAGCCTGACATTCACCCATGTGCCAGTTTAGAAGGTGATTGAGAGCTTGCTCCAGAGAATGTATCTGCTGACCATTTTCAAAGATGCTTTTAGGTCAATGAATGTGAGGAAATTACAATATGTCTCTTATGATAACATATTTTTCACTCTCACGACAAATCTGTATTGGGCTGTTGAATGACAATGCCAAACGCCTGCTTTGAACTTGGTAGTCCAAGTGAATCCACTCACTTATTTTGTTAGTAGGTCTGATATATGTTTGGTAAATGGCTTCCTTATTTGGTCTGGCAGGCAGATCAGTTTGTATGGGTCAGTCTACGAACTGGACAGACACTTTTTATAGGAATTGGAAAATGATGTTTCTGCAATTCACGGGTTTGGCTCACAATAAGGATGACAGAGTCAAAGACTGTTGAAAGGATTTCTTAGCCGATGAGCTTCAGGGGAGTTGGGATTTTATATTTTATTAGAGGGGAGGCAATTAAGCATAGCTGTTGTATTTCCAGATTTCATCTGTGTTTTGAGGCTTCCTACTTATGTTTCTGTTAGAGATCATATTCTATGTTGCCAATCAAGAAACCAAGGACATGGTGTGTGTTTTTATGTTGGTCAAAGTTCAGCTTATCAGTTAGCATCTGAAGAGTGGTTAACTCTATGTTCCTCTCCCTTTAATGTTGCTTGATAATTCTAGGTTTTCATGTGGTCTTTTATGTCCTCAGCATTCCTTATGGTGATTTTGGTTGATAGCTTAGTTTCTCTAAAGCCTACCATGCAAAGGTGTGGGTTAGCTTGTTTCAGTGCGTTTATGGTTTGGATACTGCATGAGCTGGGGGTAGAAAGGTCTATCCTATGTGTATTTTTATTCTTTGGTAATATCTGTATATATAGCTGGGAATGGTGTGGTCGTGATGGTCATAGTTTGGAGAAGAAGCTATAAAATATTTAGGGTTTCATATTCTTTATTTTGTTTTAGATGACCTATTTATTTTACCCTATATATTGCATCAAACTTCATCCCACCTCCATTGAGCTGTGTTGACTGTTCAACCAAGCAACTTCAACAGTTAAGGAGAGTTGGAAGCCAACTTTTTTTCTCAAAATGAATAGAAAGGGGACAGTTTGACTTTTAAGGAACACTTGCATAAACCTCTTGATATTAATGAGTGACCCCTGCAAATTCAAGGATTGTGTAGTACACCTGGCAACCCCCTCGGCCTCAACCAACCTATGACTATGGGTGGCAAGTCAAAGACAGAATGTCCCTCTAAAAGGCCTCTTGTAGCTTTTTCCCCAGCCCTGGAGCATGCAAATAGATTACACCATACAGGAGCTGTGGTCAAGCATTAATTTATTCTCCAGCATTTACTCGCACAATGCGCATTACATCATACTTGCCATTACCAACATTTCCCCACATAACATGTAGTTCTTGTTCATGGTCTGCCCCAGAACCACGAGGGTCCTAGTTCTACATCTCCCCTAATGTTATATAAAAAATGGCAGACATCATTAAAAATCACATCTCCTCAATTAGTTGGCGAGGTGCTTGCACATGTCTGTCGGCTTAGGTGATTCAAGTTGATTAAGGTCCAACCCAATCGGGCAATGGCGACACATGCACCTGAGCCAGGCCTGTGGGTGGTGCCAACTCAATCATGGTTTCAGGAGTCAACAAGTGTTGAGGTAGGTCTTTAACGTGTGATGTGTCCCGAGGGATTGATTTGCAAAGACGATGTGCTGTCACCATGTGTCCCATGCATGCCATGACCTAAAAAGGGTCAGTGGCACAAGGAGTGTCCATTTTTCACTTTTGTCTCTCTTTGACCAGTACCCAGTCTCCTTTGTCAAAGACTTTCTCCTGGCCATGGTGGCTCTGATTTGCATACGTTTTAATTTTTATTTTCCGAGTCGTGTCGGTGTCTCGAACTTTGCCAGTATTCACTGATCAATCTGAGGTCCGTTGAGGTAATTTTGTTCTCAAGGCTCTCCCAAATAGCAAGGTGGCTGGACTCTCACCAGCTTTGGAGCGTAGAGTTGATCAATAGGCCCGGAGGGCCTGGCATATCTTTTGGCTCAGATCAATTCCCTCCATGGACTCTTGTTGAATGACCCTCTTGAGGTTGCTCATGAATCGTTCAACTACACCATTGGCTTGGGGCCTGAGGGGTGTACTATTTTTGGTATTTGACATTGAGTTGGCAAGACATTCTTTGAACTCTATGCTATTAAAATGCAGGACTTTATCAGAATTGAAGATCTTGGGGATACCCAAGGTCTCAAATATGTCATCAAGCCATTCTATGACTTTGTCATGGGTTGTCGAAGACAAAGTTTCCACCAAAGGAAAAGCGAATATTCATCAGTGACTACCTTTAGATAGTGTCCATTTCCTAAAGGTCCAAAGAAGTCAACTGCAAATCTCTCCCAGGCATGGGGAAGGATAGACATTGTCAATGGGTGCTGCGTCACATTGGGGAGCGAACAATGGCAAATGAGGTATGCTTTCAGCTCCTTCTCGACTTCCTCATCTAGTCGAGGGAACAGCACTCAATCAGTTAAGGCTCTTTTGGTAGCTACAATACCACAATGTCCTTCATGTGCCAGCTTGATGAGCAGCTTCCCTAGACTTTCAGGAATGACGATTCTTGAGCCTCTTAATATTATGCCTTCTGGGGTAACTGCTAACTCTTCTGGTAAATGATTTAACTTCTTGAATTCAACACCATCGGCAAGGGGTCAGGTAATTTTTCTCCATGATTGCATTGTAATGAGTTCTTTGATTATGGTCATGTCTGTGTTGGTAGCAGTAATGATTTGTTCCACAGACAGAGTCGCTGGTATGCTGGACCTCACAACAGAATTGAGATATTCCTCAACTGTCTTGGATGTCAAACTATAACGATGTAGCGGCACTCGTAAAACGTAATCTGCTGGTTTTTGATTCTTCCCAGGTTTGTATGCAATCTCATAGTGTACTCTTGCAGCCTTAACCCCCACCTCTCGATGGAAGGGGGCGTCTTAGCCTTCAGGTTTCTAAAGATGGTGAGTAATGCTTGGTGGTCCTTGATGACGGTGAATTGTTTTCCATAGAGGAATACATGAAAATGTTTGCAGGCCGAAACCACAGATAGACTTTGCTTCTCCAGCTGAGAGTAGGCACGTTCTGCTTCAGACAAGCTTTGACTGCCATAGGCCACAATGTGTTTCTGAGCATTCAGATGGCCATTGTGTTGAGCAAGAATTGCCCTCAGCCCCACTGGGCACGCATGAAGTTACATATCGGTTTGTAACTTGGTGTTGAAGTCAGCCATTTCAGTTGCATTCTCAGTCGCATGTTTTATTTCTTTGAAACTCTGGTCACATTCAGGAGACCACTGAAATGGAACATTTAGCTTTGTCAAGTCTTTTAAAGAAAGTGCCACTCACTCTAGCAAAGTTGTTAATGTATCTTGAGCAATAGGTGTCCATGCCTATAAATGATTACAGCATGGTAACATACTGGGAGGCAAGTGGATGGCAGTGTTTACACCTTGTCGGGGTCTGGAGTTATTCCCTCATCAAACAATATGTGCCCAAAAACCTTACGTTTGGTGTTGTGAAATTCACACTTTGTTGCATTCAGAGTGAGACCTGCATCAGCAAGTAACTGTCACACTTGGGTAAGGGATTTGTCATGATCATCCTGTGTTCTCCCGAAAACCAGTATGTCGGCACTATAATTGAAAGCATGTGTAATAGGTTGGATTACTCGGCGAATAACATCCTGAAATATCGCAGCAACCGAACATATTCCAAAACGTAGTCTCCCATATCTGAGAAAAACAACATGAGTTGAAAAAGTAGTAATATAACTGCCTTTGTCTACCAACTCGAGTTGGTGGAATCTTTTTTTAAGGTCAAGACGGGAATAGAGTTTGGCTCTGTTCAATTGGATTATCATGTCCACTATGTGTGGACCAGGGTTTTCCTCTCTCTCTCAATAGCCTTGTTTGCTTGGCGCATATCACGATAAATGCTCCACATTGCTCCACTACTGTTCTTTTTCAATACAACTACTATGGGCGAAAACTATGGTGTGGGTATTGTGGAGCGTTCAATGATGTTGTGTTTTAAAAGTGTTTGCAACTCTTTCTCTACAGCTTTTTGTAGATGAAAAGCAACTCTGTGGTGCCATTTAGTAACAGGGTGAATGTCATCATTGATATGAAACTGCACTTTCATTTTCTTGAGTTTTCCCAGGCCACAAAATTGAAGGATATCAATCCCATGTCAGCGACAGTGGGAAAACTGAGCAAGCATGCAATAAACGAGGTCCCTTGTAGAACATAAATGGTGGCCTGTACTGACATAATTTTGTGTCACATTGTCGCAATGAATGACCCTTGGCTTTGTAATGGTTTAGAGGCGGACCAAGTATAAACTTTTGTGCCTAACGACATGAAGCATAGCACAGGGGATTGGCTGTTAAACTTTTCCACTGGCATGATATTAATTGACTGATCACTCTCTGTGATAAGGGTTATCAGGTGACCATTCACTTTCAGTGTGATTTTGGGACAGTGTCTAAATTAGGTTTGTCGCTTTGTTTGGTGAGTTTTCCTTGAACTGTGATGTTCTTTACAGGCAGCTAACTCACATGTGCACACCATCCTTTAGTAGGTATCATCAGCTAACATCCATTTTGGTCGCTGGTACTTGATAGTGACATTGAAGAACCTTTGTGCTACAAAAGTGACAGTGATTGAGTTTGCTTGGTATCTACTTGTCGTAGATGATGTTGCTTTTTAGTATTCTGGGCGTGGCAACAGTGCTTCTGGTACATTCTCCCATTCATCTTCTCTTTCTGTTATGATGCAATTGATTTTTTCGTGGCTTGGCAAAAAGTTATTGAATGGTTCTTTTTCCCAGAACATTTGCAGACTTGCCATAGGACCGGGCATTTACTTTCATGGGTAAAGCAAAATCCACATCGGAAGCATAGCTTAGATTTTTTCGAAGACGTCGATGTACCTACGTCTTGTTTATCTTGTGCTTGCTTTTGAAAGTCAATTCTGGTTCATTATGTGCTGTTCCTGCATTTCAGTAGCTTGTGGGTCTGCCTGTTCTTCTGCTCTCTCAGCCATGAGCACTTTCTCCAGACTGTGTGTTTCTCTCAACATGCGCCGTCTAAATGAATCTGAAAGACAGCCATCGATGACTCTGAGACGCAAAGACTTCTTTGTCGGTGAAGTCACAGAACTTGCTAAGTTTATTGAGTGCATCAAGTCTTTCAACAATCTCATTCATTGTTTCACTAACCTGTTGTAGTGCTTGGTTGAAGAGGTATCTTTCATAATCAACATTTGGCATCGGAATGAAATGGTTTTAAGCACTTTTACTTTTCGGTACAATGTGGCAGCGGTCAGTGAAACTTTCTCTAGCACTTCTTTCACTCCATCACCTGCAAGGTTTTTTCAAATATTTGATGATCTGCTTGTCATCTTCTTTCTCTAGCGTATTAATGAAGTAATTTTTAGACCTGGGATCCCTGGGTGGCTGAGGTAGGTACCTTAGGCCAAATAGAGACCCACATTTCCACATCAGGAAAAGGAAGGACACCTGAGGTAGCTCCCGCTCACCCCCTTGGTAGCATGGCACGAGCAGCCAGGCTTCTCTTCAAGGCAAATTTGTATAGTATTTGCAACCGCGCTCACAGCAACCCAATGATGACACCACAAATGGACTCCACATGGGTTTTATAAAAACAAGTGTAAGTTTTATATAAGAAGATATACAATAAGACCACACTATATAAATTCAACATATGCATATTTGTAATATTCCTCCTGGTCGGTTGTTAGGCCAGCCAGGCCTTGTAAGTTCTGGCGATATTAATGAGCACTTCTAAATGTTCCACTGTAGTCCTAATGCAATCTTATGCAGTTCGTAATGCTAGAATCAGGCACTTTGCAATGTAAAAGTAATGCAATGCGTAACGTAACAATCAGGCACTTTGCAATGTAAAAAGAATGCAATATGTAACGCAACAACCATGTACGTCGTTATGCAGAAATAATGCAATGCGTAATACACTAATCAGGTAGTTCATTATGCAGGAATAATGCAATGCGTAATACTCTAATCAGGTAGTTCATTATGCAGAAATGATGCAATATGTCATACGACAATCAGGTACTCCGTTATTCAGTAATAAGGTAATGCGTAATACACCCCAGCACCGATCACGGTGCCTTAGGCGGTCTCTCCACCACTCGTGCTGACTTGCAGTCAGCCTCTGTCAACAGTTAGCCCCAATACGGGTATGGCGTAAAGAAAAGTGCAGCTCCACGCTCCGGTACTGCCACTCCCTTGGCAAGTAAGGGCCGCGATATGAGCCGAGGCAGAGGCTCACGCTGCCGTAATGAGAGAGAGGCTGAGAGCGTCCCCCTCGGAGCCCGCACCCGCCTTAGGAGTCGAAACACGTTACCTGGGTCGTGCAAACTCACTTTCCTCTCCTCTTCCAGCGACTTGGGCCTCCGATGCAATCTTAGTGAATTGTCAACGGCAGGCTCGGGCTGGCGGCTCAGCTTCTCCGGGGCTGCCGGTCCGGGCCACTGACACTACGAAGATCTCAGGCTCCCACAGGGCACACACACACAGTGATGCTGAGACTCACTTTAACTTCGGGTGCACAATCACCGGGCACTCCTCATGTAGATCTCAGGCTGCATGAAGCACACGCACACAGCGCCGCTGAGACTCACTTTAACTCTGGGTGCACGATAACAAGGCAATCCTCATGAAGGTCCCAGGCTGCACAAAGCACATGCACACAGCGCCGCTGAGACTCACTTGGATTCCAGATGTGCACGTTAACAAGGCAATCCTCATGAAGGTCTCAGGCTGCACAAAGCACACGCACACAGCGTCGCTGCGACTCACTTGGATTCCGGGTGTGCACGTTAACAAGGCAATCCTCGCGAAGGTCCCTGGCTGCACAAAGCACACGCACACAGCGTCGCTGAGACTCACTTGGACTCCGATGCACATGATCACAGGACGATCCTCACGAAGGGCTCAGGCTGCAAAAAGCACACGCACACAACATCATTGAGACTCCTTTGGACTCCAGGTGCCCACGATTACAGGGCACTCCTTACAAGGGTCTCAGGTTGCAAAAAGCACACGCACACAGCGTCGCTGAGAGTCTCCTGGAAACTTTTGTATTCCTGAGTTTCTGCAACAGGGAGCCAGCACACCTCGGGCCCTTGGAGATAAGTTACTTCAGGACACAGCACAGCAAAGGTTTTTTTAAATGCTAATTTCTAACTATAACGTCTGTAAAACCTATGGTATTTTCAGTGAAAAAAAACATACACATATATATATATATATATATATATGCAAAAAAGAAGTAGAGAACTCTGGGTAGTTCTCATGTTTAGGTGGAAAGCAGCTCCTGTATAGAGCACTCTCAACACCAGCGACACTCTAGATCTGCTCACCTCAAATGTCTGCTTTTCTATCAAAGTTTTTAAGCATAGGATTAGCACAGTGCTATCCACGCCGAGATAGAAATGGACAAAGTCTTTTGCCATTTCTACAGCAAAGTCTTTAAGCATAGGACTAGCACAGTGCTGACCTTGCCGAGCTGTAAAATGACAAAAGCCATTTACCACTCCAGGCACAGTATTACAGCTTTGAATTGGTAAAATACCAACCAAGCCAACCTGAAATGAGTAAAAGCAACCCCTGACACAGTGTTTCGCTCTAATTAGAGCTCTTCAGAGAGGTATAGCTTTGTCCAGACACAAGGGAGCACCCAGTATAAGTCAAAAAAATACCCTTTCAGGCATAGAGTGACGAATAAATTATGCAAAAAAGAAGTAGAGAACTCTGGGTAGTTCTCATGTTTAGGTGGAAAGCAGCTCCTGTATAGAGCACTCTCAACACCAGCGACACTCTAGATCTGCTCACCTCAAATGTCTGCTTTTCTATCAAAGTTTTTAAGCATAGGATTAGCACAGTGCTATCCACGCCGAGATAGAAATGGACAAAGTATTTTGCCATTTCTACAGCAAAGTCTTTAAGCATAGGACTAGCACAGTGCTGACCTTGCCGAGCTGTAAAATGACAAAAGCCATTTACCACTCCAGGCACAGTATTACAGCTTTGAATTGGTAAAATACCAGCCAGGCCAACCTGAAATGAGTAAAAGCAACCCCTGACACAGTGTTTCGCTCTAAAAACCTATGGTATTTTCAGTGAAAAAAAAATACACATATATATATGTATATATATATATATATGTGTGTGTATTATACAGGACTATATCGATAAATCGATGGTACCTAGAGGGCTAAGAATCTACATAACTCCCTCATACGACTCTCCTGACGACTCTCCTGACCCCAAGATGCTGGAGGAGTGGTCCATAAACTCAGCCTGCAGTTCCAAAAATATGCTACGAATATTAGTAAAATACGCATGGTCCGACAGGGAAAAGATTAAACAGGAAATAGAAGAAATTAAAACCATGTTGAATGTACATGAGGACCAAGAAACAATTGTTAAATTCCTAGAAGAGATGAAGAAACGCCTAAAAATAATGGAAGACAATATCAAAAGGAGAAAGCAACGCAAATTGCATAGAGACTGTGGGGACTACGAGTCTGGCAGAGTTCTAACATATAGTAAAAAGTACGATCATCTGTATGAGAAGAGGAGTACAGCAGAAACCAATATTAACTCACAACAGATACAACAAGTGGAGGAAATCACAGATCTCAGTGACACTAATACAGATGAATCTGTTACAAGAACCTCGGAAAGTTCAATCTTGGACACCGAAAGGATGGCTCACCCAAAACCTACTTTTTTAGACGAATACCGGCTAATGAAACAGAGCCGGCAGACAACGAGACCAGTGACAAGAACAAACCAGATGGAGGATTCACCGCAACCGAGAGGAAGGGGCAGAGGGAGAGGAAGGGGTACCAGAGGAAGAGGAGGAAAAGGTCCAGGCAAAGAAGGAAGAGGAGAGAAAACTACGGAGTACATGGGAAAAAGACAAACCCGCTCCAAGAAGAATTAATGATGGATGACGTGATGGTAAATCAAACAATTGTGAATTTAAGTACTAAAACCATCAGCAACAAAGTGAAAAGAACTCTGTGTTTAGGACTATCCTTTTGTTCGTCAGTTCCAATGAATTATACTGAAAGTAAAATTGATGTGTTCAAATCTTGCAGGAAAATGAAATTAAAAAAGTGGCACAAATTGAAACCAATCAAAAGTAGAGAGACAAATCATACAACACGCAACACACAGGAAGAGGAATTATCAATTGGCGACAAAGATACAATGATAATCCTACATGAGCTCCAAAACAATCCAGATGAAATAGGTATGAGCCCAGACTCCCTACTCATCTTGAATGAATTGTAAGTAAAACATGATAAAGCAGCATGCAGTAATTTCAAACCCCAATCCACCTTTGTTCCCAGAATGGGCCATGATAATATTGATACATTTCAAGAGCTAGTAAGTGCTGACATGTTAAAATTCAGAAAAAACAATTGGGAGAAGAAAATGAAAAAGTTTAAATACAACCTAACTGCAACCCAGAAAAAAGCAATAAATGATCTAGCATCTGATGAAAGTATCATAATAAGATCTGCGGACAAAGGTGGGAATATCGTTATTTTACCAAAAGACATGTACATTAACGAGGCCCTGAGACAACTTAATGATGGTAAGACCTATATCAGTGTAACACGGGTTGAGTACAATGACAGTATCAACAAAGGGTGGGAACTACTCAATGAATGGAAAGATAAAGGCCTGTTGGAGTGGGAGGAATTTTGTTTTTTGAAAAGGGATTGTCCCATTTTACCAATAATGTATTTGCTCCCCAAAATTCATAAGAACAAGGAAAATCCCCCAGGTAGGCCAATCATCTCATCTAGAGGTAGTTCCCTTGAAAATATCTCACGATATGCTGATCATTTTTTACGAGAATTTGTTTTTACTCTTCCTTCCTACGTAAGAGACACAAAAGATTTTCTCAACAAAATTTCTAATCTAGTGTGGCAAGAGAATTACATTCTTATAACTTTGGATGTGAACTCATTGTACACTATAATAGATCACGAACAAGGGATCCAATTATGCGCAGAATTTCTTAAACGTAGGAACATTGGTCTGCTAGAGCATACAGGTATGATTTTGGAGATGATCAGATTCTGTCTTATGAATAATTATTTTTTGTTCAATGGCATGATTTATAAACAAGAACATGGCACCGCGATGGGTACTTGTTTTGCGCCCAGTTTCGCGAATTTGTTCATGGGGGCGTGGGAGGAAGAGATCCAAGCAAGAACTGACCTACAGGAATCATTTACCAAAGTCAAATTGTGGCTTAGATATATCGATGACATTTTTGTAGTATGGCAAGGAGAAGAAAGAGAAGCTGTACTTTTCATCGATAAACTAAACCACAATAACAAGAATATCACACTAACGAGTACAATCAGCAAAGATCAGGTCGAATATCTGGACACATGTGTCCAGGTGAAAAACAACACTGTACATACGATTTTATATCGTAAAAGCACTGCCGGCAATTCTTTGCTTCATGCCCTAAGTAGTCATCCTGACAATTTGAAATGGAGTATTCCATACGGAGAACTACTTAGGGCCAAAAGAAATTGCAGTTTATTATCAGACTACCAGAAAGAAGAAATAACAATGATAGAAAGATTTAAAGCAAGAGGATATCCATCATGGGTTCTTAAAACAGCAATAGAAAGAATCAAGTCAGTTGAAAGATCCAGCACTTTGAGGACTCAAGATACTACAACCACTAAAAGCGAAGAAGAGGAGACAACTAGGATGATTATGACATTTAGTGGACACTCTACCCAAATACGCAAGATTGTACAACGCCACTGGGAGATTTTGAGAAATGATGCCACTATAGGTAAGACCTTACCAGCACAACCAATGATTACATATAGGAAAGGACGCAGTTTCAGGGACACTCTGGTACAAAGTGATCTTAACTCTAACATTGAGACCAGAGGTATTGATTTACCAGGCTTTTTTCCATGTGGCCATTGTAAAGCCTGTGGAAGTAGCAAAATGGTTCAAGAGTATCTGAACACCAGCACAAATACCATGATCAGTATCTCTCAATTTTTGACATGCACCAGTACTTTTGTTATTTATGTGTTAGAGTGTCCATGCAAACTTCGGTACGTTGGTAGCACCACACATATGGCAAAAAAATGAGTGCTTGAGCATATGCGGGCAATCACAAATAAGGATAAACAGTATCCTATTGCCCGTCATTTTACAAGTCATCACTTTTCAGACTTTTCAAAACTCATGTACTTTGCCATTGAACAGATCCTACCAAGAGCTAGAGGAGGGAACAGAGTTTTAAGACTTAGACAGCGAGAATCAAGGCACATAATAGGTATGTGCACTCTGTTTCCAAATGGCCATAACCTTGATGAGGAAATGGCGATACACCTCTATAATGAATGAATATGGTTCTTAACTTATTGTAATTTTGTTAAGAGGACTAAGGTAAATATTTATTTATTATCTTTTCAACAGGAAGAAAAGGAAGGGTATATGTGGCTGACCCAAATCGAGATCCCTACACTTTTCTTCAGATCATCCGACGTTCTTTGTGTGAGATAAGATTAAATTGTTATTTTATATGTTTATACACGATGAGGTGAAATAAGGGGGTGAAGATGACACCATGCAACGAGAGCCTCTTAAAACATCAGATTAGATTGAACTTCAAGTCTGTGATCACCCACTAATTTGGGTATAACTGATGATTCTATTAGTGAAATGCTGACATAGCCAACAATGAGATATAGGATACAATAAGGAAGAATATGTCATTCCAAACAGTGTTCGCAAAATGTGGCAAGATGGCGATTGTATAGCTTCGTATTTCATTTAAGTGTACAACAAGAGATGAAGGATACATTTCGGTGTTGTGACCTATATACTTTAATAATATGCTGACTTGGCTATTACCCACTAACAAGGGAGTTATTGGTATACATTACACAGACCGATTAATATGTATCAAAATCGCACCAATTTTTAATTTTTCGTTTGTGTTACATAATTGCAAGAGATTTGTATTGTACACGTTTTGCATGACAAAAGCATGAAAAATATGAAAAATATGGGATAACTACCATCTTTTGATTTTGCATTGACATTCATGCAAGTTTTCTAAGATATTTCTATTATTAACCTTTGCAAGTAACTTTATTGACAAATTTGTTTGTGAGAACAAGTAATCGCATAAGACTAACAATCGCGCTACAGGGCAGGAATGTATACCAGTAAACATGCTTTAACTGTTACATCTGCACTTGTTAAGATGGCGCCCAACATGTATCCTTTGTTTTCATCTACTATGCATTCGGATGTGTAAGTCCTCTTTCAATGACTATGATAGGCAAAAGTATATAATGGTGTCTCTTGCATTTCTAACGCTGTGTGAGCAAGCCACGATGGTGGCGAAACGCGTCACGGCGGGTTTATGACTAAAATAAACCCCCAATTGCATTTGGATTGAAGTCCGCTGTTTCTACGTCATTTGCTGTCTGAGAGCGCGAGTGGTACTTCGTTGTTGGGACATATTAATTACCGGTTTTGCTCCGCCGGTCTCGCGCCACCCCTCAATAGATTGAGGACACCGTAAGGAGGATCTTGGATTATATTATATTATATATATATATATATACATAACAGTTCATAAATGCAATTAAGTTTGTTTCAGCTCATGAATGGTATAAACACCAACCTCGTGATAATATATGATGTGAGACGCGAAGTATCTCTACTATGTTTAGTGGGTGATGGTCACGTGATGTATGATGCAACTGGTTAAAAACAATGGCGGATGTAATACCCTGTGTGTGATCAAGGGCACTCAGTGCTCGAAACGCGTCGCAGAGGGAGTTAAATGAAATAAAATCTTCCTGCCTGAGCCGTGAGGGTCCGTTTCTCCTTTTTTCGCGAGTGGAAGCAGAAACTTCGTGAGAGTGTGGAGACTGTACTATTTATAGTTATCACGGAAGCAGATTGTCTCCGACAACGGTACCCCTTCCTCGAAAGTTGGCCGCCGCATACAATCGACAAACCAAGAGGATTCCGGAGAGGAGTAACAAGCGGTGGCCCCCTACAGCAGCGCGATACATCACGGAAGCCGAGAAGGATTACGAAGCTGCCCAGGTCGGAGGACCCGGTAACAACGCAGTCCAGCGGTGAGTGATTTGAATGTCTGCGCGTAGGTGAGGAGGTACGGCTCATCAGCAGCAAGTGGAGGGATACGGCGGACGCCTACCCTAATATACTTAAACTGACTCTCCCCGCCATATTTACAAAAAAATGTCAGCCAGCCTAGTGAATGAACGGGAAGCAGCAGCCGATGAATTGTTTGGCAATCTGCCTAAAACTAATACCAACGTAAGGAATATGGAGGGCGGCGAAAATATCAGCGACCAAAATGCCAAACAGCTTTTGAAAGATTTGGAAAAGAAGATGAAAGGTGAGATAACAAAGTGGTGGGAACACAAATCCCTCACCAAGTATGAGGAGGTGGGACGAGTCCCTAGGGGATTAAGGATCCTTTTGGCGCCAAGTTTCGAGGAACCCAACCCTGCTATGCTGTTAGAGTGGGGGGAAAGTAATTTGATGGCATCCATGAACTTGGTCAAAATTCTAATAAAGTATGCAGTGATAGACCGTGAAAAGCTGCTAGAAAATATCGCTAAAATTAATGAAGAACTTGACAAAAATTTAGACCAAAGGGAACTTATAAGTAAAACGCGTAAAGAAATCAGTGAGCGGCTGCGCAAGCACGAAGATCGCATTAAACTTCGTAAAGCACACAAGTTCGCCCGAGATCAGGCTGATTATGAACAAGGACGAATATATACGTTCTCCCGAAAATTCGACAATGCTAAGAGATTGAAATTTAACACCATGAATTCAGTGAACCCATTGGACCAACATCAAGATCAAAGTGAAACCGTACCGGAGAGTGAAGGTGACACGGCATCAACTTCGAGCATGGTCAGTTCAGATCTCAGCAGCCATGGAGATGCAAACTCAAAGTTGGTGTTAAACTTGGGGGAAGAGATCGATTTTTTAGTGGGAGATCGGAGACAAACGCTCCGCCCGAGGAATCGTCCCAATCAAACAGGCAAAAACGGAACATACGACGGAGAGCAAGAAGAAAGAAGCATAAAACCACAACAAAAGAAAAAACAGCAGTGGTACAGAAAGAAGCGATAATGGATTTAACAATCACCAACTTATCTGACATCACATTAACAGCAGCTGAAAATCAACTTCTTGCGCTCGGTCTCAATTTTTGTCCTGAAAGTTCATTTAATTATGCAAGTACCAGAATCGACATCTTCTGCTTTATTCGAAAACTGAAACTTAAAAAGTTTTTTACCATCAAAACAGGAAATGCAGACACGGACGCAGAAAAAGAAAAACAAAAAGATACCATCTCATGCCCAGCCGTTCCAGCATCTGATGCTGAACTGTTTCTTACACTTCATGCCTTAGGGACTCCATGCTCCAACTTGTCACAATCCAACGATGGGGAGGAAAACAGCATACAAAATCGATTGCAAAAAATCAACATATCCCAAAAAGGAGCAGGCGAGAGTCCTTTCAAATCCAAAAGTACTTTTATTCCTATCATGCCCAAAGACGCAATCGATATTTTCCATGAATGTGTAATTGAAGATCTAAAAAAACTGAATCGAACAACCACTAAGCAACGTCAATGCAAGAAAAACTATAACCTTACGCAATACATTAGGTTAATGAAGAAATTAAGTAACAACCAAGAGGTGATCATAAATAAATCTGACAAGGGAGGTAACATTGTACTCTGGCCCAAAAAAGAATATATTATAGAGGCGATGAGACAACTAAATGACGAACAATGTTACCACAAATCCAGTGGAAGTGAATACAAGAAGGCAAAGGAAGAAATCAAAAAATTACTGTTTCAATACAAAAGACAAGGTTTAATTTCATCAGCAGAATTTGACTATCTGCACATTGAACACCCAGTAATTCCCATCTTGTATCTCATACCAAAGATCCACAAAATGGTCACCCCAACACCAGGCAGACCGATAATATCGGCAATCAACAGTATGAGTGAACATATTTCACAATACATTGACTTTTATTTACAGGACTTAGTAAAAAGTTTGCCAAGCTATGTGAAAGACACTGGTGACTTTTTAAGCAAGATACATTCAATTTGTTGGCAAGAAGGCTGGTGTCTATTAACATTAGACATTGAATCATTGTACACCAGCATTAACCATCCTGCGGGCCTCAAAGCCATCAGTCATTTTCTCAACACAAGACCAGTTGAATATCTCAGTCACAATGAAATGATATGTAAATTGACTGCCTGGTGTCTTAACAATAATTTCTTTAGGTTTGATAAAACTATTTGGAAGCAAGAAAGAGGCGTGGCTATGGGGTCTTGTTTCTCCCCCAGCTATGCATGCTTACATGTTGGCTGGTGGGAGGAACAGGTCCTAAGGAAATTACCCAACATAGACAAAGTCCATCATTGGCTTAGATTTATTGATGACGTTTTTTGTGTATGGGATGGAGATGAAGTAAGTGCTCAGGAATTTGTTAGAACAATCAATAACAACTCCAGCAATCTTAAATTTACTTCTAATATCAGCAGTAATAAGGTAGATTTCTTAGATGTACAAGTATCAATTAGTAACTGTACACTGGAAACCACACTATTTAGAAAACCGACTGCTGGCAATAGTATACTTCATGCGAGCAGTAAACATCCCAAACACCTCATTGAAAGCATCCCGTTTGGTGAACTACTAAGGCTTAAACGTATTTGTAGTTCCCAACAGGAATATACAAAATGCTCAGAAGACATGATAGGGCGGTTAAGAGAAAGAGGATACAGCAATTCCACCCTCAATAGAGCACTCAAGAAGACAGATGAAAGATCTAGAGAATCACTACTAGCCCCTAAAGAACCTATTGCTAACAATGATGATGAATGTCCACGTTTCATCACCACATTTAGCAAACAAGAAAGAAGGGTAAAAGCAATCATCAAAAAGAACTGGCCCATTATTTTGACAGATGGTGTCCTGGGCGGTAGATTACCTGAATTACCTACCATTACATATAGAAAATCTCGATCCATGAGAACTGAGTTAGTAAAAACAAGTCCTGAACTCAGTGTGTTAACTACATGGCTGAAACCCAAAACAGGTTTTTTTAAATGTCCATCATGCCGTGCCTGTAAATTTGGCACGAATACTACACACTATACAACTCCCTTCTCTGATGCTCCAGTTGCGATTGAGGGTAGTTATAGTTGCAAGACGGAGTATGCTGTGTATGTTCTGACGTGCACTTGCGGCTTACGCTATGTGGGTAGCACCAAGCTGCAGGTGCACGTCAGAATCTTGCAGCATCTCAGAGCCATTGTAAACAATGATGGTGCATACCCGGTCGCTAGACATTTCAAGTCAGTTCATAACAATGATTTGAACTGTCTATCATACTATGTCATCAAGGCAGTAGGTCCCTTACGAAGGGGAGGCAACAGAGAAAAAATTCTAAAAAAATTCTAAGGAAGTTGGAAACGCGCATGATATTAGAACTGGACAGCAAAAATCCAAATGGGTTAAACACCACTGAAGATATGTATAATTTTTTATAAACTAAACATAATATGAAGATTGATGTAGCTACCTAAGATAAATGGATGAATATTCAGAGGATTAGATTCTGTAAGTTTAAGGAATAAGTGCTTCTTATCTCACTAGCTTCACTTCTTTTTCTAAATCCTTTCTTTGGAAACTTTGGAATTTCTGATATCAGATTAGTACTTCCCGTTCATAAAAACCATCTTTTTTCACTTTATAGTTATAGTTTTAGATATATTGCAAACAGTCACAATTCACATACACTTCTTTTTCTTTAATTCATTGCTTTTCTCTGTAGGGAGATGGTAGTTGGTATTAAACAGTGATGGATGTGTATCAATAAAGTTTTTTTTTGATTACACATCAAATACCCCACAATTTTTTGAGATTAGTCAGGAGAAGCAAACACAGATACTAAACTAGAAAGTTGATCTCGCTACAACAGATAGATTTATGAGGTTAAAGGTGTCAAGCATTAATGTTGATATAAAATCTTATGTGGGAAAAGGAACCAAACTTATGCATGAAAAATATGGGAAAGGGGCAGTTACATAATTTGCGAAAGTTTGCACATTTGAACTATTTTGCACAATTGATTTGTTTACATATAAAATAAGAATGTTTACAAGTAACTATGCCCCACATTGCAGTTTTAAGTGATTTTATATATTTTTATATAAAAAAATATATATATATATATTTTTATACAGAAAATGTTCTTAGTGATATTTCTATGTATTTATTATATTTATATTATCCACTGCAAAAATGAATTTTACAATACTGCATTTTACGCAGTCTAAAATAACAGTTCATAAATGCAATTAAGTTTGTTTCAGCTCATGAATGGTATAAACACCAACCTCGTGATAATATATGATGTGAGACGCGAAGTATCTCTACTATGTTTAGTGGGTGATGGTCACGTGATGTATGATGCAACTGGTTAAAAACAATGGCGGATGTAATACCCTGTGTGTGATCAAGGGCACTCAGTGCTCGAAACGCGTCGCAGAGGGAGTTAAATGAAATAAAATCTTCCTGCCTGAGCCGTGAGGGTCCGTTTCTCCTTTTTTCGCGAGTGGAAGCAGAAACTTCGTGAGAGTGTGGAGACTGTACTATTTATATATATATACATATATATATATATATATATATATATATATATATATATATATATATATATATATATATATATATATGCCACCTTTGAAATCCAACCCAGAAGCCTCCAGATAGTGAAGGATGTGAGAAGTTGGCCTGGTATATGCACCTTGCACCAAGCAAAACGATCCTTATTGATGATTAGGTTTAAAGACAACCTTTATTGAAAGCTATCCTAGTGGTAGCTATGGAGAGCAGCCTCCAGGCTAGGGAATGTAAAGCAGCTTGATTTACCAGATTATAATCTCCTGAATGACCAAATGAAAGGAGAAACACACAAGGTATATATAAAATATATGTATTTATTACTAAACACTCTCTACTAACCTCTTTATGAGATTAGAGAACAAGGTACACAATATTAAAGCAGTATAACGACAGTAAATAGCACAATACACAGTGGGCTCCAGGGGGAGACCAAACTATATACTACGAAAGTGGTATAACAACCACGACTGCACGTAGAATTGCTGGGACCCCAAGGAACCACCCAAGGTAGTGACATAGGGGACCCACGGGGGACGTGTGCAGTGTGAGAACAAAGCCACAAGCTCCGTACAACCCTATGGGAAAGTCGCTGTTGGAATTTTAAAGATTAAGGACCCTTAGGAGAGGACTTCAAGCAAACCCTTTGGAACATAGAAGGTTCTAAGGCCAGCACCCTTGAGAGTACCGAGGGTGTTATTTATCCTGGGAGAGCCGGGTGCATAGGGGTTAAGTGGTGTCGGAAACGCTCGTTGATTTCAATGTCGTGATGCGAAGAAGCACTGCTGCCGGGAAGATGAGAAGTGTCCGGTATGATCCAAGCCTGGATCGGAGCTGAGAAGAACCTGAAATCAGAGGGGACAGAGTCTGGGTCATGTCACAGTGACCAGGGGCACGATAGAAGAATGCCCACCAATGTTGTGTATTTCAAGTGAGATGAGGTGAGGTTTGACTCTGCAGCCACGGGGACCAGGAGATGTCGACAATGACCAAAGTCCGCAGGTGAGATATCCCACAAAGGATGTCGAGTGCTGGTGGGTCAGTGTCCGGATTGAACACCAACAAGGCTTGGCAACTGCAACCCACGCGGTCAGAGAAAAGATGCTTCGGTGAGGACCAGCAAGGTCCTGGGGACTCCCCAAGTGATGGAGAGTCAGGGCACATCTGGAGCAACCATGAAAGCCCACTGAAAGTTAAAGATCCATTCTCAGGGACCCACAGGTCGACGGAACAGGGATCGCAAAGGGACTTGGACCTGAACCACAAAGTACCAGCCCACGGAACACTCGTGGAGTGTAGGCCGGAAATCTTCAGTGGAAATACTGCTCGGGGTCTGGACTACAAGTAGCCCAAAGCACAGCCTCAGGGGTTGCAAAAAAGCATATGCTGCTGCAAATCTACACGGTGCCCAGGGGTTCGGGTTGCATGGTCCCCATGAGGGATGCGGATCTCAGAATTGCTGAGAGCATGGATCAACCTCAAAGACCTTGGGAACCCACCTCCTGTGTGGCAAAACTCTTCGGAGTCCTTCAGGAGCTGCGTAGATGCAAACCAGTCAGATGTGTTTCAGGTGCCTGCCTTGCAGGGGAGTAACTCCTTTACTCCAAGGGAGATTCTTCAGTCATCCAGTGTAGTGTAGAAGTACTTGGTTTCTGTAGCAGAGTTTTGTCCAGGTAAATCCAAAGTCCTGTAGTTAGGGGATCCTACTTTATACCCAAGGAAGGGGTGGGACAAACTCTGGGGACCAACCTATTGGAGATCAGGACAGAGGGGTGGCTACACCCATGTCCTTTGTCCAGTTTCACACCAGAGCAGGAGCAAATGGCTCCTGCAACCAGTTTCATCTGGACTATGCACAGGGACACCAAATGTGCCCCCAGTGCAGAGATCAAAGCACTCTCAGAGTGCACCCACCCAACCCCAATACACTAAACCCTGTCTGGGAGGTAGTCACACATCCCTGTGACAGGAAACCTATTGTCCAGCCTTCCCCTGCCGGAG
The DNA here is from genome assembly GCF_964204655.1 of Triturus cristatus. NCBI lineage: Eukaryota > Metazoa > Chordata > Amphibia > Caudata > Salamandridae > Triturus > Triturus cristatus. Next base: position 1,007,573,339 of record NC_140593.1, on the reverse strand, counting down.
TTTCGTCCAGCAGCAGGAGGGCAGACTTGTGTCTGTGGCTGGCAGCATCCATTTTGTGATGCCAGGGTCAGGAAAGCTGGTACCGGATGTACCGGTGTTGTAATATTTCTCCCTCTAGGAGGGTGGGATCATACCTCCCACACCAGTTACTGGTGTGGATGTTTGATTCCAAGGTGTTTGACACCAAACACAACATGTTTCCATGCAGCCGTTTTAAAGTTAGCATTTACCGCGAGGTTATAATTCACTTAAGAGTATATGGTTGGCTGCATCATAAACAACCCTGGAATATAGGTTCCGAAGGCTGCAGAGGGGCTCTGCTCATGCATGGGCACTCTCTCATATAAAACCCAGCACCCTGCCTTCAGGATTGATAAGGCCTGCCATAGGGGTGACTGATAGGTATACCTGCAGTGATATGGAGTAGATATAGTGAACCTATATCTAAGTAAGGTGTGCATGCACCACCTTACACAGGCTGCTGTAGCAGACCTTTTGTATCATTTTGAATGGTCTCCCAGGGGTGGCATAATACATGCTGCAGCCCCTGAGAGGCCTCTGGGGTACCTATGCCCTGGGTACATAGTATACCATATACTAGGGACTGATTAGGGGACCCCACAGTCCAATCTGGAGTGTACCTAATGTACATGAACAACCAATTTAGGGAGAAAGCAGATAGACTGGGGTCCTGATGAGTAGGATCCCAGCCAAACTTAGTCGAAAACCAGCAAAACACCAGGCAAAAAGTGGGGGTAACCATTCAGTCAGATTCCACCTTCCTACAGAGGAGACCAAAACATCCCTTTTCTGCACCACTCTTGGTGGGAGGAAAGGCAGGAAAACTAGTGAGACTTGGAGGTGTGCCCACCTCCAGCCTGCCCTACCCCTAAAGCCAGACAGGTGAGGTGAACCCACTTTTCTCTTTCCACCATCTTCAAGATGGGGAAAATAGCCTATCAGGGTCAGGGATATGCCCACCCCCATCTGGTATAAGCATATATAGGGTGTAGTCACTTACAGGTAAGCAGCCCATTGACTACTACCTGACTCCCTCTCAATGCCCCCTACATTTACTATTTAGGTGGCACCCCGAGACCTTGACTTCAGATTCCATGGACCAAAAGAAGACAAAGGAAGAAGATGTGCTGCTGAACATGGAACTTAGCCCTGCTGCAGAAGAAACTGGTGCCAAACCATGCCAACTGCGAAAGGACTCGACAACTGTGGTCTGCCATCCCTACCTAAAAGCTGTGCAGTCTTCAAGAACCCTGGAGCCCTACCAGCCAACTGCCTGGGACTTCCCTTTGGACTAGTGGTACTAGTCCCCGGCACACCACCGGTAAAGACTGCAATGAGGTGAAGACCGTCGCGGACCGTGTCAACGCAATTCACCACAACAACCAAAAATTGCAGCAACCAAGGCTTGTTGGCCCCCAGTCCTGTAAGCAAACCCTTCAACACATGCACCAGCCAGAGGGGTCCTCACAGTACCTGCAACCGATGATGGAACTGCCCCTCTCCTTTGAGCCTCTTCCCATATTCTGGTGGGGTCGACAGCGTGAAAGCAGCAACTTGGGCTGAACCGCCTGACCGCAACAGACTGCCCTCACCACACCTGTAGCTGAACATTACCAGTGAAGAACAAATTCTGCATTCCAATACCTCCAGCACCTCTGATCCATGTAGCCCAGAACTGCCTGCTGTGCCCGAGTCCTGGGACTTCCAAAGCTCTGACTCCCCTGGAGTAGACCTTCCCCTGAGTTCTGGATGACCATTGTCCCCCAAAACTCCATGGCGGGGTGTTGCTTCTTTCGACTGTGATGGTAAATGTGTTTGCGGTACTCCACTATCTAACCCTATGCTTTTCTCCCCACCTTGACCAGGATGGTCTCTTCCTGACCACTGTTGCTTAAAACCTGCAAGCATTTGTGTCTTGAACTACATTTGGTTAAAAATCGACATTCAAAGCCTTTATTAACTGTTGAATGAAGTTCTTGTTTCCTAAAATTTACATGAAGATACAATTTTATTTTTCCAAATTGGTCTTGGATTTATTCTTGAGTGTGTGTCTCATTTACTGCCTTTGTGTGTGACAACAAATGCTTAGCACTACCCTCTGATAAGCCTAACTGCTCACCCACACTACCACAAAAAGAGCATTAGAATAATCTGCCTTTACCTCTGCACAGCTATTGGGGAGCCACTGGACTCTCTGCACAATGTACTTCATTTTAGTGCACTAAATAGAGAGCCAGCGTCCTACATTTTCCTACATAACAAACTGCAATTTATTGATTCCTTAGTGTGCCATTTATTAATAAATGTTTCTTTTAGAACTGTAAACGCTGCTCCAATGAGACACACCCTTGGCAGCCTCTGAAAAAGTTAAAATTGTGAACATGCACATCACTCAAAATGCAACTCTACACTTGCAGTTGTACCTGGTAAAAATGTTGCCAGCTACCACTGTCCAGAACTGAATGTGTAAAACAACATGTGAAAGATGGAAAGTAAAAGCAATACGTGTGTGTTTGTAAGCATGGGTTTGTTTGTGAGAATGAAATGTAGAACTTGTGTTTGTATGAAACTTAATGTGATTCAAAGTATGAAATGGGTGTTTAAGTGTGTGTGAAAGGGGCAAATGTACTTAGACTTTTGTGGGCTTAGAGAGAATGTGTGTGTTACCAGAACGCTTCTGTCTTTTTCCAGAGAAAATGTTGTGATGTTTTGTGATTTGCTAAATTTTGTGAATTTCTTAAACAGCAAAGTCTAAACTTAGGGGCTCATTATGATGGCGGAAGGACCGCCACCGCCGGGGCCGGCGGTGGTGGTCCTTCCGCCATCATGCAGAAAATTCCCCCTGCCAAATTAGAATGGCGGTGGGAATCCCAATGGTTCCGCGGTGGATGGAAAGTCCATCCGCCATGGTTCCGCAAGGCGGTCCTTTTCCACCGACCTTGCGGAACCCGGAGCCAGGGCAACATTGCGGCGGTGCCGTGCAGGCACTGCCGTAGGGATTACGGTGTCCCTTTCTGCCTGTCTTTTTGCGGCGGATATCCCTCTGCAAAAAGACAGGCGGAGACTAGCTTTGGGGGCCTGTTGCGGGCCCCCTCTGTGTATGGGGGGGTGCACTGGGGGTACTCATGGTACACCCTGCATTTCTCTGCACTGCGTGGCAGGCACCACGTGGTGCCTGCCTCGTAGTGCAGGGAAATGCTCAGCATGGCCTTTTAACATTGCAGACGGTGCTGCAGTCAGCAGCACCATCCACAATGTTAAAAGGCCAGGATGCGCCCGCCAGTATGTCAGGCACATCCTAATTGCACTGGTGGGACTGTCGCATGTCTGGCGGGCGGTCCCAGCACCGCTATGATGGCGGGCAGACTGATGTACGCCTGCCATCATAATGAGCCCCTTAGTTATTTTTTAAAACTCTACCAACAAAGACCAATATGACAAAAACTCTCTTTTGGCCTGCTTAACTGATCACAGTGGGCTGCATTTCAAAATATCACCTGGTACAGAGATCTTTGTGCAGCCAGCAAGTTCCCAGATGCAACAGCACTTTAATGATTCTGGTAGTTGCTGGAAATATCTGTGTGCATTCTTAATCAAAGGTTCAACTTAGCATAAAATGTCATAGAGCATCAATGGGCCTGCCATAAAGCACAGCATGAAATATGCAGATAACAGATTTTTTCATGTAGATAGCACAGTTGGCTATTGTTTTTGCTGCAGAGATCCTTGTATTACCGGCAGGTCACCAGTTAAAATCTGTGGCATATAGCTTACTGATTAATGATCCCTCATCAAAGAAAGGCATGAAAACTACGAGGCATACATTGGGAACCTTACTGTATTTTCCTCAATATTTTGTTACTCTAAGATTAGTAAAGAAGGGTTACTTTGGTTAATAATAAGCACTTATTAGTGAGTACTGTATAAATGGTTATTAGTGTAATAACTCATGGACAGATACATCAGACATTCTTACAGTACATTCAGATTTATGGTGCACAAAGCTTAGGAAGGACAAAACCTAGCCCCGCCGGTAGCACAACTTTTATGTCCGCCCCAAACTCCACCTTTTGGGCAGTACCTGCACTTATTTTTTTCCATTTAAAGCAGTGTCCAGTCCCCCTACTTCTGATGAGCCTGGTTGGGAGAAGGAAGTCAGAGGTGCAAAATAAAGGGATTCGGGTACCTCAAACCCTTCACGGGGGCCTAATTCAGTCTAAAGCCTATGGATATATGTGTGCTAGAGTAGCTTCAGGGGTCCCTCACCAGTGGTGGCTGGTGACATTTGAAAGTGGTAGGGAGTAAAAGTTGTGTACGGCTTTTACGTAGCGAGCGTAGAAAGTAAGCTTAATGGACAAAGTGGGGTCTAGATTAGGTCTTCCTTCCGAGAAAACATAAAAAAAATTGTGCATTTGAAAGCAAATGAATTTAGTGAGAAAGCAAGCTTTATGAATCAGTGGGAACGTATAGTCTTGAAATATCAAACACATTAAATACTGCCCCATATCTTACTGCATTAATATGTTCAACAGTCAATCAATCAATCAATCAATCAACATTTATATAGTGCAGCACTATCGCCCATAGCTCTATATATGAGTACTGAGGATGCTGTGTCTCCACCGAAAAGCCAGGGCTTGAGTTTCTTTCTGAAGACCGCCAGGGAGGATACTGTTCAGAGGTGGAGGGACAAACTATTCCAGGTCTTGACTGCGATGTAGGAGAAGGAGTGGCCCCCACTGTGGCTGCGACAGATGCAGGGAGTGTGTGCAAGGGCAAGTGAGGATGAGCGCAGGTGTCTGGTGAAAGGATGCATGTTCAGTCGATGGTTGATGTAAGATGGTCCTTGATCGTGTCGAGCTTTGTAAGCGTGGATGAGGATCTTGAAATGGCATCTCTTCTAGATGGGAAGCCAGTGGAGGTTTCTGCAGTAGGGGTGAAGTGGGTCCTTTTGTGGAGGTCCAGGATGAGTCCGGCAGCAATGTTCTGTGTGGTATGGAGCTTTCTTGGGAAATGAGTGGAAATTCCGGTTTAGAGAACGTTGCCGTAGTCGAGGTGGCTGGTGATGAGGGCCTGCGTGACGGTCTTTCTGAGGTTGATTCGGATTCATTTGAAGATTCTGTGGAGCATGCAAAGTGTGTGAAAGCAGGAGAAGCCAACTGTGTTGACATCGTATTCCATGGTCAGTTGGCTGTTGAGTATGAGGCCCAGGTTGCATGCATGTTCTGTTGGGATGGGTGTTGATCCGAGTTCCGCTGTGGTTCCATGCAAAAGTGTCCTTCTTGACGATAAGTACTTCTGTTTTGTCAGAGCTGAGTTTGAGGTAGTTGTCTCTCATGTATTTGGCTACTTTGGTCATGGCCTTGCAGAATTTGGTTTTGGCGTTAGAGGGGTCCCCCAACACGATTACTTTAATGTGCAAATTGTACAGCGCAACAACTTCAGGCTCTTTAAAGTGTGTGCTTGCCCTGTATCTTGCACTGCACGCGGCATCAACTTTGGTAGAAAATGCTCTAACCAGGCATCAGGAAGCTCCCACAGCTGGCTGCAATCAGTCATGTAGAAATATGTGCAGAGAGGTCTTTAAGTGGGATGAATAAGTGCAAGCTCGTTAACAGGGAACATGTAAAATAAATTTTGGTGATTTCCATCTGGCCGTTGTTTTGGTTTCTCTCTGAGATGTTATGGAATCCAGATATAAAACACAACTGGCACACACCTAAAACCTGTCAGTACGATTGAATTTGTCAATGGTTGTTAGTAGTTTCAGATAAATGAGTAAGAACAATGATTACTTGCCCCTCTGATAATCTCCCATAATAAAATCGTGTTGCTGGGAGACTTCAACCTTTGGCTGGACTCTGCCGAGTCTGACTCTCAGGCAGCTACGCTGAAAGAAACCCTCCTCGATATGAACCTTATTCAACATATTCACCTTCCAACTCATGACAAAGGGCATAGCCTAGATCAAATCTGGTCCCAAAACATTTCCTTGGCTATTAAGTCTATCACGCCCTGTATTTGGTCGGATCATTATCTGATCAACTTTTCTATGACCACCGGGAAAAGTAGAAATCCCCTGCCCAAGCTAGGAGGAAAAACTAGAAGATGGAAGAATGTTGATGTCCCCGCTTTTATTGGTTCATTAACTTCCTCCCTTCCCCCGCTTGATCAGGACATCGAAAAGATGGAGGAAGCTTTCTCAGGATGGCTACTCCAGGCAGCGGACGCTCACGCCCCCTGTACCTACTTTCCACGCTCCCGCACCAATGACGCCCACAGGTGGTTTACACCCCTTCTGAAAACCCATAAACTTGAAGTCCGTCAATTGGAGCGAAAGTGGCGAATAGCCTATTTAGAACAAGATAGGGCTAACTATTGCAAGGCTCGTAAAAATTACCAAAAGCTTATTTTAAAATACAAAACCGACTATTTTTCGGAAAAAATTCTTAAGGCTCATAATAAATCCAAAGAACTGTTCAACATTGTGGAAGATCTTAGCACCAGTGACAGAACCTCCCTCCCGACAGTTCCCACTCAGGAACTTTGTAACTCATTAAACTCCTTTTTCTTTGACAAAATCTGCACCATTAAACAAAACATTCCTACCACTCAGCCTCCCCTTTTATTTGCAGACACCTTTTATAACCCTGTTACCCTGGACTCCTACCCCCCCATTGAAAGCGCTAACCTATCTAAACTCCTTTCTAAGATCAAATCCGGCTCCCCTGATGACATCTGCCCCCCTTACATCCTGAAAGAAGTGGGTACCAGCATTCCTGGGAGCCTACTTCCCATGCTGAATGGTTCACTTGCTCAGGGTAAAGTTCCAAACAACTTCAAAAAAGCCCTCCTTATTCCCCTCATAAAAAAGGCAGGAGCCAACCCATTAGACCCACTCAATTACAGGCCTATATCTTTGTTGCCATACTGCGCCAAACTTTTGGAGTCTCATGTCTGTGACAGCATCTCCACATTCCTGGAAAAATCAGAGTATCTTGCACCTAATCAGGCCGGTTTCCGCCCTTGCCATTCTACTGAGGCGGTCATCCTCTCGGTGCAGAATACCCTGAGGCGGAATGCGGATGAAGGGATCCATCAGGCTCTGATGCTTTTGGACCTCTCTGCTGCTTTCGACACGGTCGATTATACCATCTTGGTCGACCGTGTCGAACAGGCAGGCCTCAGGGGCCCTGCGCTGAGCTGGATCCGCTCATTTATCACTGACCGTACTCAATCGGTCAGACTGGGCTCCTTCACGGCTCCCACCATATCTACCATCTGTGGAGTACCTCAAGGCTCCTCGTTGTCTCCCCTGCTTTTTAATGTGTATCTACGCCCTCTTTTGTATTCCCTCAGGCACGCTAAGGTCACCATTTTCAATTACGCCGATGATTTGCAGCTCATCTTTTCTTTGAACACCAAGGACTCTGTGGTAGAATTCCAAAACACCATGTCCCACATTTTGAGCTGGATGAGCTGCAATCACCTGAAACTTAACCCAGGCAAGACCGAACTGGTCTTGCCTGGACAGAGCGCCCTCAGTTGGAACCCCAGTTTCTGGCCCTCCTGCATGGCCGCCCCCCCATCCAAATCATCCTCGGTTAAGAGCCTTGGCATTTTCATTAGCGAGGATCTCTCCCTGAAAAAACAAGTTGGAGCTGTTGTTTCCTCCAGTTTTTTTCAGCTGAAGAAAATAAAAAAAATCGCCCGCTTCTTCTCCTTAGCTGCCCTTACTCAGATCGTTATCTCCCTGGTTTTGTCCAGATTGGACTTTTCCAACAGTCTATACCTTGGGCTCCAAGCTGGAGAGCTAAAACGCCTCCAGTTGGTCCAAAACCAGGCAGCCAGACTTCTCTTGAACATCCCTAGGAGGCAATCAGTCAGACCTGGCTTGAAACAGCTGCATTGGCTTCCGGTTGAGCAACGCGTGGCCTTCAAAGCTGGGTGTATCCTCTTCAAGTCCTTACATGACATTGGGCCCATTTTCATTAGAGACCTATTTAAAAGATACAGCCCCTCCCGCAACCTCCGCTCTGCTCATAAAGCCCTTCTGACTATCCCTCCGTACAAGAAGAAGCGTCTCGGAGGCAGCTGCTTTGACCATCTTGCAGCTGCCCTCTGGAACTCTCTCCCTCTTCATCTGAAACTTAGTGATAACATCCTCAGCTTCAGACACTCTTTGAAGACCTGGCTCTTCTCTCAGGCGCATCACTAAGCTGCCTTATCTCCACCAACCAATGGCCACGCCTGTTCCTCCCTACAGCGCCATGAAGCCCCCGGGCGTACGAGCGCTTAACAAATGTCAAATAACATTAACATTAACATTAACATAAATAATTAGTAATGCAAATGTTTCAATTCTGAAATTGTGAGACTTGGAATTATGTATTATTGAGGCCTGTGGTAGGAGTATTGACCTTCAGTTATGTGTGGTTATGTTAGTTATATATGCCCTTTTTCTGTACGCATCTAATCTATCTGCATATTTCAAACTCCTCTCTTTCCTCTTCAGCACCCTCTTTTCACTCTCCCCCGGATGCACTTCCTCGCATCTCCCTCACTTCACCACCCCTAAGCTTACACTTAAGCACTTTCCTTTTACTTTTGCCTTGTAAATATTATGAAATCTGTGCACCCCCTTCACACACATTTACACAGAATTTCACTTCTAAATGGAAGACATGACTATTGTTCAGTGTGTCCTGCAGAGAAGGTCACCTACACTGACAGACACTTTGCTTTGCCTTCAGCCTCAGCACCAGTGCTCTCAAACAAAGCCCCCATAAACACCTGGCACAGCTCAAATAGGCACTATTGAAGAGTAATAAGATGCAAGGAAAAAAAGAAACACCACATGATTTGATAGCTAACACTGTTTGGTAGTTTCAAGATTAAGTAAAATGTGAAAAGGGATTAACTAAATCGCTGACGTGCATTACTTTAATGTTTATAACATTCATTGTTAGGAAATCAATCCATGTTTTTGGCATTAATGTTTAGCACATGAAGACGGGGCAAGTTTTAATGCCACACAGCATATAACTGTAAGCACATATTTTTTGCTTTGTGCTTGACTCGGATATTTGGATCAGTTTCGCAAGGGAGCAAGAACTCTGCTTGTCTTTTGGATCCATTTCATGGGGGAACAAATATAGCAGCTCCACTTGTAACAGGGCCAGCACAATATACATAACACAAGATTAGCATTATAAAAATTCCCATTACTGATGATCACATGTGCTTGCATCCACTCCCACGTATGACGAATGTGAATTGGTGGGATTTATGCCTGTGAATGGTGGTGGTTCACCACCCTCTGCCGCTCTTCCACCCCCACGAACCACACCCAGAAAACTCGGCATCATACTAGACTCCTCCCTCTCCGTGACCCGACAGGTCAACGTCATCGCCTCCAGCAGCTTTCACACCCTCCATATCCTCCGAAAGACCTTCAAATGGATTGCCCCTGAATCAAAGAAGACCGTCACCCATGCACTCATAACCAGCAGACTGGATTACGGAAACGCCCTCTACGCTGGGATCAACAATTTTCTGCTCCACAAACTCCAGACCATACAAAACACCGCAGACAGACTCGTCCTCAGCATCCCTCGACACAAACACATTACCCAACACCTGCGTAACTTCAACTGGCTCCCCATTGAGAAGAGAGTCACCTTCATAATGCTCACCCACGCCTACAAATGCCTTCACAACACCGGACCTAAACAAGAGAATCTCCTTCCACGCACACAGGAGAAACCTCCAATCCGCCGACCTCACCCTCGCCGAAACCCCGCATATCCGCAGGGCCAGAACGGGTGACAGAGCCTTCTTCTACATCGTGGCCAAAACCTGGAATGAGCTCCCAATTAATTCAGACACGCCGCCTCCCTGAACATCTTCAGAAAGACACTCAAGACCTGTTATGTCAACTGAGCGGAGCTACTTTCCCCTCTCCCCCAGCGCCTTGCGACCCTCACGGGTGCGTAGGGCGCTTACAATTACCTGATTGATTGATTGAATGATGGATGGCCTCCCTCACGCAGGGACGGAGACTCCAATGCCTGAAACTGTGACGCTAAAAGCGTCACTGGCCTACCGTGGATTGTACTGTATACCACAATGGCAATGAAGTGCTTTAGGAAGGTAAGCCCGGCGTTATGCCTGACTTCCGTCTCCTGCCTCAGAGTGAGGCGGGTGAGGTAGCCTGGGACAGACAGCACAGACTTAAATACATGGATTTGTTTGGAGATAAGATCTATTTAAAAGAATTTAATGTAAATGTGCAGGAATTTCAGAGGGGAGCAGTGCCTGAGCTCTGATGGAGATACCGCCCCTGCCCCTCACCACATCCTGCAGGGCCACCATCATTTTGTGTGAGACCACTGACTGGTGCCACCACAAGGGTGATACAGTCCATAAAACAAAAAAGGAAAATGATCACCGCCCCCACCCCTTGCCCCCCCTTGTGCCTATAGAAAACACATAACTGAGTCAGTGGTTCTCCCACACCACAGACAATAATACAACTGCCCCAGCCACACTAATGGTAGTTAGAACTCTGCCTGCCACATTGAATAGCTGTCAGTGGAACCTAAAGCTGATACTGACATGCGTAAAGGAAAAACAAACATGAAATCTCTAGAATATTCGTTTCTGGCCGTTTTGTGCATTTATGAGCCATCCTTGCCAAACCTGGCGTGTCTGCAGCCCGCCGGTGTTTCACAAACCTCGAACTGCTGTTTTTAGAGGGCTACTCTATGTATCCGCCGTCCCACGTGCTCAGAATGCACGCCCTTCCCCATCAAAATAATTCCCCAAATCAATGTCTTGTGTGCTGAAAGATTAAAACCCTGGAAATGCATTGTTGATGAGCCATTTTTTCAGGTGTGTGAATATTTCATGATATTTTTCCAGTGGCGGGTTTCCTGGGCGCCTAAAGCATGCATGACCGGTGCTTTAATGACGGCAGTAAACATAAACATTGCCGTGCTCGAGGGCAGCGATGCATACTGTGTATTTAGAGTGTTGTGTTCTTTAGTGCTCGGGATTCAGACTGTGTTGTATGTGACAGAGTCACAGCTTCCAGGGGAAAACTGGTGACATTGTGGACTAGTTGGGTATTTCCTCCCCCAAAAAAAAGATGTTTTGCATATATTTCAGTGCTTGCCAGTTCTGAGAGAAATGCTTACAAATGAATGATAATAATCAAGGCCACTGGAATTATGCGGCAGGAGAGGACCAATTGATATGGCAGGGTGACTAAATTATGCGCAAAAAAAAGCAAATTATGTGGCATAATGTTGCACATTTTGTTTTACTCTATTACTTTGTTATGTTTACACATGGCAACGCTGTTTCAGCAAAGATTTCACTTTATTAGAACTAGCTCAATACTCCAATGCAGCAATAAGCAATTGAAAAACAAGCATTGGCATAGCCAATAGGTCTCGCCTTTGGGACCTTATTAGTGTTTAGCCATGCAACAGTTGCATAACTAAATACTTATAAGGTCCCAAAAGCGAGACCTATTGGCTATGCCAAGCGGCCATGAACATCATGTGGCTGCGAAAGTGAAAGTAATCGCGGCAATCGCGGCAATTGCGGCGCGGTCGCCCGCGCACATGCACTGTAGCTCTAGGCTGGCCTGGTAGCACTTTTTGGAGCCCTCTCAATAAGTCTCGCCAGACCAGCGCATGCGCTGGGTCAGGCGAGACCTAATGACCAGTCAACCCTTGTGAAGGGCTTTAAGCTGCATGCTCGGGGACATGCGTCACCATGTTTTCTGAAGTTTTTGTACCGTTTGATGAGTTTGATGGTATCAGTGTAGATTCTAATGGCTATGGACCACCACCATGCGCAAAAGTCACTAATTTGATATGGTAGGCCTAGTCAATGGTATGACAATGTTAGCCGATTTCCATATATATCAAACCCCCCAACTCACCCTTTAGAGGACCTTGAGACTATGCACTAACCCGTTTCTGGAAGTAATGGATCTCCCGCTAAAGGGATGCCCCAAATTTAAGGCCCCAGATGTTTCCAGAAGTTAACTAGGTAACCGTTGTCAATTGGCAAAATACCTAAATAAATAAATAATTGTCATCGGTGGTTTCATTGGACTGGACATGAGCATAACTAGTTTAGAATCCTCTACTAGCGCTCACCAGACATTAAAATTAGGGTTTCAGCACATCAGTCAAGAATACATTGTGTATGTCTTATATATATCAAGCATTGGCAAAGCCAATAGGTCTGCGTTTAATGTGCTAGCACAGTCAGCGTTGGCACATTAGAGGAAGACATACCAGAGGTAGCCAGCAGGAGTGAGCAGAGAGCCCTGTATTGGAAAGTACCCCCTCATGCAGTTCAATGCACGCACTCAAGTGGAGGCAGTAGGGTGCACCCAAAAAGCCCTTCTCAATAGGTGCACTGGGATGACAATATCCGGATCCTGTCAGGTAATGACTTACCGCCATGAAGGTGGTTTGGCTGTTCACAAATATGCATAAGACACAGTGACAAAGCAAGTAAGTTGTGGACCCTAAGGGAAAGCAAGAAACCTGGGACCTCCTACAGGGCCATAACACAAGCCCAAGCAGTCATTGTGGTGTAGGGGGACCCCCAACCCTTCATGGCAACCTAGCTATTCAGGGGGGCTATTTATCCCATTGTCAATGACTATCTGTGAGATGGAGTTTTTGGGTCCCCTCATCTCATTCATCACTTTGCATCATGCCTGTGTCTTCTTACCTCCAATTTGGTATTGAAATAAACTGATAATTTGAGTGCGGGGAGCCCACACACCCCTAGGCTCCGGTGCCGCTGCACCTGCTGCACTATTTATAGTGTTCAGTCTCAATGTCGCTGGTCTGTTGCTTCCTATGGCAAAGAGAGGCTCAGATGTGCTATCACTCACTGATCTGTTCCCTGCTCTAATGGTGTCAGTTCCAGATACTAATCCAGACTCAGTTTTCTTTGGATTTTGATCTTTACCTAGAACCTGAGCTCAGATATTTTGTCCATTCAGAGTCCAAAAAACATGTCCTTGAGCTATTGATTGATCCATAACCCTATTACAAATGTCGATATAGTGTTGAACCGTGAGTTTTGAAGTACTGGTCACCTGCAACAATGTAAAGCTCATTTAAGCCTAAAGGTTTTTTCACATTCAAATGAAATGAAAAGTGCTACATTTGCCCTGGGTCAGGCACCTACTGCCTTTGTTTGACCCTTTACTTATGTGCATTAATGAGGATTGTTGAGTCTTGATCGACCATTTATTAGACACCACACATTAATACGATGCATGGTGATGGTCTACACCAGACCCACCTTCATTGAGTGCACTCGGCACAGGCCAAGACCATGCATCATATTACAGATAAGAAATGTGCTATGCCTAGTGTAAGTGATCACTTGTGCCATTTTTTTTCTCCAGATTTATATAGCGCAAACTCAACCCGAAGGTATTGGAGTGCTTTACATGAGCACCAGTTACGTTACGCAAGGGCACGTTCATTTATTTGGTCGGCACCCAGAGATTAAGCGATTTGCCCAGAATCACAGGGTGTGGAGTCAAACCCAAGGCTTGAACCTTGGTTTCCCAGCTCAAAAGTCGGCAGTCTAGCCGTAAAACCACATCCATTACCGGGGATTATACAGCATTGAAAGAAGGACCTATGATTTGAGACCAACAATCCTTCTTTTTACGCAGGGGCACCAACCTGCTTTTACCTATGGAACATGCCTCCCTCCTGCAGACTGGTGCAGTGTATGTGTCTGCGCCCACCTGCATGTCAAGGAGTGGACAGAAAGTATGTCTCTCCAGTTGCCTTCTAGAAAGGGCGATTTCACACAGTAGTCACAATGTCATCCTGCATTTTCATAAACACATGAAAGGTGCCAGGTTTGTCTATTATAGAGTCACGGGTGGGAGGAACAAGCCACAGGGACACGAAACCTCCTTAACCATCTTGAAGGTTCCTGTTTGTAGGTGAGAGGCAAGACTACTAGCTTTAATTAGAGTTTTGCAGAGAGGGTTCTCTGTCCGCCAGACTATCACAATATGCTCTAAGATGACTCAAGTTGACTGGCATTTTTCCTCCGGTGAAAACCATTGATCAACTGCCTTAATGATATTGGGCCATTGATCAACAAATGTCAGACCGTTCATTGTTTTCTTTTCAGGATCGACAGAGAAAACACCAGCATGAGATATCTTGCCAAAGCCAGAGGGTGTCTTTAGCCCATGCACACCCAATCAAGGTCTCTTGTAGACTTCACAATAACCATCATGGGATATATTTATAATAGGGTTGGACCGCTTTTGCACCGTGCAACGGGGTGCAAAAGTGATGCAACCCTTAAGTTTAATTTATCAAGCCACCTTGTTGGCCCTGAGTGGCTTGATAAATCCAGAGTAACAAAACACAGCACAAATTGCTGTGTTGCATTACTCTGCCCTGGGAAGGTGTTCCATGGGTGGATCTTGGGTGTTCCAACGCATCCACCAATGGATTCTGAAGCATTCCCAGATGTGTCAATACTGGTAGATCTGGGAATGCATTAGAATGTTACGCCTTCCCAGGGAGGTGGAACGGGGAGAAATAACTTTATTCTACAACACATATAGAAAGTGGAAAATGTCTCAGGGAATTGTTTTTGTGCAGGAAGGTGTCCCTTCCTGCAAAAAAACAATCCTGCTTACAACACAGGTACCCTTTCACCACGGTGCTAGAGTACATGTGTTAGAGCTAGGCAGCACATTGTGCACCAGCATTGGGAAAAGCCAGGAATGATGTGCCGTATTATGATGTTAAATACAGTGTATTCCTGCCCTTTCACTGTCATGCAGCACTGGAAGGTGTCCTGCTGCACTGCATGACTTTTAGTTAAATATGCCCCCATATGTGCTGGACCACTCCAATTTTCTTACACACTTCAGAATAAACATCACATGTGCTCAACCACTCAGGATATCTTGCACTCTGCATAATAAACGCGAAAACAGTATCTCTCCACCCGCACTCACCCAATCAGGGTATTTTGCATACTTTGCAATAAATGTCATGGGGTGTTTTTCAACCAGTGTTCACCCACTCGGGGTATCTTTTACATTCCCAGATACATGTAACATGTGCTTGTGAGGAGCTACTTACATAAATGCTGGAGCCTGTGCAGCTTTACACTGGTGACAAGGATGGGGCCCCATTGTGTTATGACAGCATGCAGCAATTGAAAGGTTTAGTGCTCTACAGGTCTGCATCAGCATACAGCTACTTCATTACTTCATACTCCAATGCACCTCAACAGCATAAAAATACTGCACTACTTACTGTATGTATAAGCAATGGGGTGCCCCAGTGTCCATCAGAACCTGGGCATCTGCGATACAAGCAACAATTGGTTCTGTTGGGTTCAAAACAATTTCTTTGTAGTGCTATAGTATAAATGTATGTACACAATAAGCTTGGACACACACAAAGAGACAAATTCGTCATGCTTACGAAGAAGGAATGCTATTTTACTTCATATTTCCAGAAATCCTGTAGCTGCTGAGCACATTACATATTTAATATCAAGATATGAAGACCTCCCATTAGCCACAGTTTCCCCTTTTTTGTGGGGGTAGGTGGCTATTTCTTGCATACCCCAGGGAAGTTAATCCATGAGATTACTGAGATGATCCAGAGCGCAGTGGTGATCAAACCTCTGTACACCTCCAAGAACCGCACAAGTCCCTGGCGGGGCTGATGCGGGGGGGACACCAGACATTATCTGCTTCCTCTGGCTATTCGTGAGCTGTAACTGATTTTCTGTTTCTGGTGCGGTGTGCCATCAGCAGGGGAATGGCCAGACCAATGCGGGCGGAGCTGCACGTGCCGGAACAACGCAAGCGTAACCACGCTTGCCAAGATTTCGATTACACGAGGATTGAGGCAACAAGGACTGCACTTATCTAAATGTGGGGACAGTCAGAACTAATCTTTGGGGCACAGAACCGGAAGTTCAACATCCCTAAACTTCCAGGGGCAGACTTACAAGCCCCTTACGCCACTTATGTGTCACTTTTTCCATGTTAAAAGTGACGCAAAAGTGGCGCAAGGGGCTTGTAAATCTGCCCCCCTGAGTTTGAACAACCCTTAACATATCAATCCACTATATTGGTTCTGCACCCATCAACATGTCATACACATGATTTCTGTGTATGCCTGAACAACACATCTGCCTTAACCACGCATATGCACATAGGGCTTAGGGCGGAGGATCGGGGTAGTGGCAATCTTAACCACGCATACCCCCTTAACATTCATGCCTTCACAACAAAATTGCGTGGTAGAGGCAATCGTGGTAAAGCAATGTGTGGTTAACACACATTCGTGGTTCGAGCTGTGTGGTAGAGGCATGCGGGGTTTAGCCCTGCGTGCCTCTGTCATACAACCCCATCAGCAGGAAGCATGCAACAGTGCTGTCATGCATTCAATAGGTGCCCTGACAAGCAGTAGCCTGCATAGAATGGCTACCATTGGTGCGGCAGGTGCAGTGGTACCGGGGCCCAGAGTCCTGTAGGGGGGCATTGAAAATTGATAATTACTGTGTTTTATTACCTCAACAGCAGTCAGAGGGGCCATTTTCCTACTTGCACCAGGGCCCCTGACATCCTTGCTACGCTACTGGCCTGCATGGGAACGAGAGGGCCCTCATTCACCTTTCCAGGACGGCCTAGCTGGACTGCACACCTACCCCCTCATGGGCAAACAGTAACTAATCCCTGCTGCTCAAGCTGCATCCTCGTCAGCCAAGGTCACCAGCTGGATGGAGGTCAAATGAAGCACTGCTGGACACTGACAGCGCAAGGGACCGAAGAAGTAGGCTTGTCACTTCACCGGGTGCCAAAAGATAAACTGTGGGGGCTCAAATAGAAGAGGATTTGTAATGGATTCGAAAGTGTTTTTGAGTTTCTAGCCTCTCCGAATATGCCAGATAGGGAGGTCTAAGTGTGCTCTATAGGAATTGAACGTGAGTTTCTGTGATAGTACATTAATAAAAAATCTTTATTTAGCGCTCATTCTGAACTGAATGTAATAATGAATTACTACACAACTGAACCCATTTACCAACCATAGACTGATCAAACAATCAATAAAAAAAATTGCAGGGGGGAGGAGCCTAGCGCTTGACCAAGATGGCCGCGTGAGCTTAGAGCTCCCGAGACCCTCGCGCCCTCCGTCGACTATCCTGTCTCTAATCCTGATGGTATGCATGGCACCGTGTTGCTGAGTTGTCAGGGAGGCGATTGATGCTACCCGCGGTCGGATCGCCCATCGGGAACCGGACTTATGACTGGCGGAAGATTGCGGCCTAACTCCCGGAGATGCCAGGGGCTAGAGTTGGCAGGATGCCCGACTCCTAGTTGATCAACAACGGCCTGGTGAGGTGTGAACTGTCGGACGGAGGCCCTCGCTCTTTCACTTTCGATTTCGTTCCCTTTGTCTGCCCGGACACTGTAGAGCTCTGGGTGGCTTTATAACCCCAAGGACGCTCGGCGGGCTACTTTGGCAGAACAAGGCGGACCTGCTCACTCCTTATTCCTCTCTCTGAGAGGGAACGGTCTTCACTGCATTGGACTGCCTGGAGTCCATTATGTCGGGCAAAGCAGAAGGGGATCGGCTGAAGACTAAGTCCACCAGGCGGGGAACGTATTCCCAAGTCAACAGTATGGACCGCTACGCCCTTCTGAAGACATCGCCGAGTGGATCGAGCCAGGCGCCGGATGCCCAGAAGGAGGACTCGCCTGGGACACCGGAGCTCTCCCTGCAGGATGTCATGGGCGCGCTTGATGGGATGCAGACCTCGATGGGGAGGCAATTCGAGGCCCTGGCGCATAAGGTGGATGCCATCCTGGTGGATGTCAACCTGATCCGCTCGGACCTGGGCAAGACAAACGAACGCGTTAAGGACCTGGACCACAAGACCACGGGCCTCACTGATGATGTTGCGGATCTGCAGAACGAGGTCCGGAAGCTGAGGGCCGAGAGTGACCTCGCCGCCCGCCGGCTGGAGGACTTCGAGAGCCGGTCCAGGCGCAACAACGTGCGCGTCATCGGGGTCCCGGAGTCCTCGGATGAGGCTTCGACGGACCTGCTTGTGGAAGAATTGGTCCTCAATCATCTGAAGCCTAAGGGCCTTGGAAAGTTTTTTGCGGTGGAAAGGGCCCATAGGGTGCCGGGCGGACGGCCCAAGGCGGGTGCCCCGCCGCGGCCGATTGTCGCCCGGCTCTTTCATTTTCGAGATCGGGACGCTATCCTGCAAGCTTCGAGGGTGACGGGCCCAGTCCCCCTCCAGAATGCGTCGGTGAATTTTTATCCGGACTTCACCCAGCAGGTGCAGAGACAGAGCTTCCTGGGGGTGAAGCGAAGACTTCGGGAACGGGACCTGAAGTATGCCATGCTTTTCCCCGCCAGACTACGGGTGGTGCATGAAGATCGGACATTCTTTTTTGACTCTCCTGTTATGGCCGACGAATGGCTGGACGCTTTGCCCCGGCGACGAATCGGGGACGACACAGCCGCGCATGGAGACAGTGGCCGGGATGGACAGGGCTGATATCTCAAAGCCGGCCTGACTTGATTTGACCATACTTGAAGATTTGAACAGAGTGCAGTAACTGTGGAGGGTTGCGGGAGGACGAGGGGTGCTCTTTTCCTCCCTTAGGGTACTTTTTGTAGATTTTTGTTTTTGTAGGGCGACAGGCACACTGCAAGTTGGGGGGGCTTTTTAAGCTGCAGCAGGGGTGCAGGGTGGGGGGAGTTATGGGGAGTTTGAGTTTGTTGTTGGGGGGTTTATTTCTGCAAGGCATGATGATTATCCTCAGGGCTGTTCCATGGTGGCGCCTCGGGTGGGGGGTGGGC
This sequence comes from Triturus cristatus, assembly GCF_964204655.1. Lineage (NCBI taxonomy): Eukaryota > Metazoa > Chordata > Amphibia > Caudata > Salamandridae > Triturus > Triturus cristatus. The sequence goes on along the minus strand of NC_140593.1, from coordinate 1,007,554,398 downwards.
CTCTTTCCGTTTGAGGATGGGGGGTAGAGGCTTAAGTGTTATAAGCTGGAATGTTAATGGTTTGGGGGATCGCATTAAGAGGGGGATTGTTTTGCAATTTCTGAAACGTTCAATGCCAGACGTTGTCCTGCTGCAGGAGACGCATCTCATAGGCAATACGTGCTATGCCCTGAATAGGAAGGGGTATAAATTCATTGCACACTCGGGATTCTCTTCTGGGTCCAGGGGTGTGGGCATCCTCGTTAGAGCATCGTTGCCCTTTGAGGTGGACTCCACCATTGTTGACGATAGGGGGAGGTTTGTGGCGGTGGCGGGGCGGTGGGAAGGAAGGACTTTGGTTTTGGTTTCGGTTTATGTCCCGCCGGCCCTGCAGGCCTCCACATTTGCTGAACTGGGCAGGGCTTTGCTGACTCTCCCGAGGGGCATGCTGGTAGTGGGAGGGGATTTCAACGCTGTGGTTTCCGGACTGTTGGATAGATACCCGCCCAGGGACACAGGGGGGGCTCAGAAATGGCTTCCAGACCTCCTGGATACGTTTGGCCTGATAGACTGCTGGAGGCTCCGGCACCCCACACAGAGTCAATACACGTTTCACTCCGGGGCGCATGGTAGCCTCTCCAGGATTGACTACCTGCTCACTCTGGCCGCACATGCCTCGTTGATATCCGAGGCGAGGCACATGGCACGTGGTATCTCTGATCACTCGCCAGTGTGGATCCGGTTGGATCTAGGTCGGGAGGGAGGAGGGAGGGTGGCCCCCATCAACCCATGGTATTTCCGAGACCCCAAGATGCGCAGCGCCCTGGTAAAGAAGGTAGATAATTACTTTAAGGACAATCTGGGAACCGTGGACTCGGCGGTGTCGCTGTGGGAAGCTTTTAAGACCGTGCTTCGGGGGGAGGCCCTCTCCCTGGTGGTGGCTGCCAAGAATCGGAGGGATCGCGAGGTGCGGCAAGTGGAGGAGGAGATTGCGGCCCTTGAAGGGGATATGGAGGAGGAGGTCACAGAGTCCTCATTGCATGAGCTTTGCTTGAAGCAGGCGGAGTATAGGGACCTGGTGACGAACGCCGCCAAGACCCTCAGCAGGGAACAACAGGGCCGCCTGTATGACGTTGGGGATAAGGCAGGGAAACTCCTGGCGTGGCTGGACAGGAAGGAACGGGTCAATAGAGTGGTGCCAGAGTTGATTGGAGAGGGGGGAGAGGCGATTGTGGAACCTGAGGGTATTGTGGAGTGTTTCGCGGAGTATTTTCATAGGGTTTATTCCTCTGTGTCGGACAGGCCGCCCGAAGACTCGTCTGATCTCCTCCGTGATATCGAGTTGCCCTGCCTCTCTGACATAGATAGGGACGATTTGGATGGCGATATCACGGTTGACGAGGTGGCGGGGGCGATTCGCGCGTTGAATTCGGGTAAGGCCTCTGGACCGAACGGACTGCCGATCGATCTGTACAAACTGTTCCCGGATAGGGTCGCCCCTCACATGCGCGCCATGTTTTTGGAGGCGCGGGGGGATGGGATCCTTCCGTTGGATCAGCGGCTGGCGTCGATCGTGGTCATACATAAAGAGGGTAAACCCCGAGATAGATGCGCCTCCTACCGGCCCATTTCACTCCTCAACGCTGAGCCGAAAATTCTGGCCAAACTCCTGGCTACCCGTTTGATTAGGGTACTTGGCGATCTGGTCCATCCGGATCAATCTGGCTTTATCCCGCACCGAAACACAGCACTGAACCTTAGGCGTCTTCATGGCGTCATTGCCAGGGCGGGCACGCTGCGTGAACCGGCTGTTGTGGCATCTCTTGATGCCACGATGGCCTTTGACACGGTGGAGTGGGCATATTTATGGGCCGTGCTGGCCAAGTTTGGTTTCGGTCGCGGGTTTGTGAGTTGGGTTCGGTTGCTGTACGAGGGGCCACTAGCGAATGTTGTGGTGAATGGTCGGGCATCTACTCCGTTTCAGCTTGGTAGGGGTACTCGGCAGGGCTGCCCCCTGTCGCCTTTGTTGTTCGCCCTCGCCCTTGAACCGTTGGCTGCGTGGATACGTTGGCACCCGGATATACGGGGCCTTCGGTGGTCGCCTGATCACGAGGACCGTATTTCGCTTTATGCCGATGATATCCTGCTGTATCTTGCCTCACCTAAGAAGTCACTTATAGTGGTCTGTGACGTACTCGCATCATTCGGTAGGAACTCGGGGCTTGTGATTAATTGGGGCAAATCGTACTTGTACGTTCTCAGTGGCGAGGTCCCACCGATCCCTAGAACATGTTCGATACAGGTTGCCCAGCAAGGTTTTGTGTATTTGGGGATTTTTATATCCATGGATCCTGCTGAGCGCTATGAGAGGAACCTGCTCCCCCCCTTGGCACGCTTGAGGCGAGATGTTGAAGGTTGGCGGAGGCTGCCGCTCTCCCTTGTTGGGCATGCGGCCCTGTTCAAAATGATGTCTCTTCCCCGCTTCCTCTACGCCCTCCAGAACACCTTGGACTGGGTACCGGCCAAACACTTTCGGGAGGTCGAAGGCCTCCAAAGGACGTTGCTGTGGGATGGGCGGCCGCGAATAGCTATTTCAAAGTTGACGCTCCCATGGTACGATGGGGGCATTGCGCTCCCAGACATCCGACGGTACTATTGGGCCACGCAGCTGAGCGCGATCAACCATGGGTTTTACGGCCCTGCCCTCAGCCCTGGGTATGCCATGGATAGGTGGCTGCTGCGCGGCGGCAACTACTACAGGGCGTTGTATTCGCGGTCCTTAGACTCGTCCCTCACGGGGCCCACAGGTGTGGCGGTGCGCGTATGGAAGATGGCGACCGACTCGCTGGGCTGGAAGGATAGGCTAACCCTCGCTACCCCATTGTTTGAATCGGAAAGGTTGGGAAGACTCTGGCAGACGAAGGGCTTTGATAAGTGGGATCTGATAGGTATATCCAAGGTGGGAGATGTGCTGCATAAGGGGAGGGTGAAGTCCTTCGAGGAGTTGCAGACTGAGTTTGAGCTAGGGCCCTCAGAGTATTTTAGGTATATCCAGCTGCGTCACGCCCTCCGATCAGTCCTCGTGGAGGGTGAGAAGGTGCCGGAGTCCTCTCCCCTTGAGGACCGAGTCCTTGATGGTCATATGCCCGAGAGCACGATTTCGCTCATATATAAGAAGTTGATCAACGTCCGGGCAGACTTGCTATTGGGGCTGAGAGAACAGTGGACCAGGGATGGCCTTGAGTTGGATAATGAGGACTGGCAGTCAGCGGTTTCTTCGCCTAAGGAGGTTGCGATCCCGTCGCGTCTGAGGCTGGTGCAGCTTAAAATACTGCACCGGGTGTATGTGACGGGGCCAAGGCTGGTCCACATGGGATTCTCGGAGGACGGCCTGTGCAGAAGGGGATGTGGTATGGTGGGTACTTTCCTGCACATCATTTGGGAATGTGGTGTCATTGTGGAGTTCTGGAGGAGAGTCCATGCAGTTATGGGGGAGGTGACGGGCATTGTGGTACAGCCGGAGGCGCGGTGCTGCCTCCTGAACGTCTGGGGGCCCACTGACCTCGATGAGGCGCAGACCCAATGGGTGACTCTGGGTAACATGGTAGCTAAAAGGGACATCGCGCGATTATGGGGCTCCTCGGGACCCCCTACACTGACCACGTGGAAGGAGAACATGGATTGGAGCATGTTTAGGGAGAAGACGGTCTACTGCTCTAGAGGTCGCCCCCGGAAGTGGCATGCCATCTGGGGGCGGTGGAACCAATACAGGGGGGGAATATGTCTTGCCCCGGACCTGGAACCTCCCGAGGAACAGCTTTCCCCCTGACCTACTTTCCAGCACATTTTGGTTTTAGTAACCGTTCTGGGCCTCTGCTGTTCCCCTTCTTCCTCCGCACACAGTCTTATACTTAGTAGATGAGTGGGGTCCTGCCTCCCCTGGGGGCATTCGCCATGGGCATTCAATGTTCTGCCTTGCTGGGGTTTGTTGTGTGTTTTTTCTGTGTTTATTTAAAATTGGACCTTTGCATTACTCATCGAACTGTATTGGGGACACATCACTGTATCTAACTTGCAATGCTGCCGAACCTTCGGGCTGTCGGCTGAATAGCTGTGTCCTGAATTTCGAAATAAAGGTTTTCAAAAAAAAAAAAAAAATTGCAAAAATAATACATTTTTGGTTTGCAGATTACACGCAGCTTCTGGTTGTGGGTGCCTACATCACTGGATTATACCTTGTGTCGTGTAGTTTACACAAGAATTTTTACAGCAAAATCATTAACTCACTGAGCCACCTGGCCATTTTGCGATGAGGTGACACGTACCGCCACCCATTCGAACCTGGCAGTTCCGAATTTAACCATGTGCAGGCCCCTAGGCAGTCAAAATTTCGGGGCCCTCCTCGTAAATTATCTCCTAATATACTCAATGCACCAGATTTGTTTTACAAACTGCCAGCTGCCAGAAGATGAGCTTTTAGGAGACAAACTGTTATGTCAATCTGATGTCTCTGGTTTATGTACTTTAATTTGTTAATAAGTACATTACATTAATATAGTATTTTGTTCTATAGCGTCTTTAATGTAAAGTTTTCATTTCTTTGAGTTGATTCATATTTCCTATCTTTTGGAAACAATATTTAAGAAAGCTTGATTGTGATTTTCTTTCAAGATCAAATAAATATTATTGTTATCTGTTGTCGCGGGCCCCTTAAGGGAGTGGGGTTTATAGGCCGGTGCTACTTTGCCTATTTGGTAATCCGGAACTGCAACCTGGCAGTGGTTTGGCGGGCCGCTAATAGATGTGGGGTCCAAATGGCAAAACCACCACCCTTCTCCATCCCCTATCCCCCACGCTTCCTGTAACTGTCAGTCCACCGGCTTTTGGGTGACCTTCGAAAAGAGAAGATTCTTTGGGCATATTTACTAGAGAAGTGGTGGAGCGCGGTGTTAGCCTCCTTGGCTTAACGCCACGCTCAGCCACTTCTGAAACGCAGGGCTGCATCATATTTACAACAATATGGTGCAGCCCTGCGTTTCCCCTGCGCCAAGCGCCAATGCAGGCACTCTTGCGCCATAGTGCAACGGTGTCTACATTGAGGGGAACATGGATTATGTGCAGGAAGGTGTCCCAGGAAGGTGTCCCTTCCTGCACAAAAACAATCTTTAAATGGTGTTTGAAACTTCTATGTGTGCTGATTAATGCAGCACACGTAGAAGTTGCAAAATGTAATTTTTTTAATTGATTGTTTACGTGCAGTAAGCGACATCCTCTTACACATAAACAATCAAAGGCCTTTTGCTGTTTCCATGTCTGCTGCACAACGCAGCACACATGGAAACAGCAAAAACAAGGAGAAATTAAACATTTCTCCTCATTGTGCCTGGTTAAGACCAGGTTTGCCCTGGTCTTAATGTTGGCGCTGCCCCATATTTACGCCACCCTTGTAAATATGGGGCAGCATCAAAATCAATGGGTGTTGCGGTGAAACGACCACCGCAGCACCCACTGCACGCCCCTTTCACGCTAAGTATAGCTTGAAAGGGGGCCTTATTTACAAGGACTTTTTAAGTCACGTTAAGTGGCTTATCGCTGCCTTGTAAATGTGGCAAAGCACATTTCGCCACAGGAACGTCACTAAAAGTGACGTTGCTCTGGCGATAGGGACTTGTAAATATTCCCCCAGGTCTCTTGCAGATGGTCTACATACTGTCATTAGCGTGACTGTGTCCCTTGTCCACGACTGTCATAACTGTGAGAAAGTAAAAGCCCTCAGCATGTGTTTCCAGCTGGCAGTGCCCTTCAGCCCCTGCCAGGAGACAAAGACATGCTCGGTAAAGCGCTGGTGAGGCACGGTTCCTTCCCAGCTTCTCTCAGCAGTGCTCAAACACTGAAGCGGTGGTTACCTGGTAACCAGCACTGGCGGCTGCTCACTGCTCAGCGCACTATCCTCGCTGCAAAACTTCAAACAATCTCACTGGCATCTGCGTTTCCCTCTCACTTGGTCTCCTGGAATATGAAAAGCGAACCACCCTGAGCGAAAGCGTTACAAATGCAGATGAATGCAGATTAAATCCAAGTGAAAGAAGGTGTGAAGTGCAAAGCCATTCAAGCCGCAAATTAATATTTTATTTAAAAAAAAAAAAAGCCACGTGATCTACAGATTTCTACCTGGCTGTAAAGAAGCTTCGTATATAAAAAAAAATGGAATAAATCTTCGATGATGTGTGTGCCATGCTTCTTGTAGGATATTGCAGATAAATGAGCCTGGGAAAAACCAAATGTTGACATAGCGCTGAACCAAAGCTTGGCTCACACAGCGCACACCACAACTATGAAAATATGCTCTTTTAAAAGTCAGTTCACGTGTCTTTATCTGTTTGCATGTTTTCAGTTCATCCGGTTCAATACGTACGTATGTATTGACTTTCAAAAGTCGCTTTTTGCTATAGCTTTGTTGTGCGTTGGAAATCACTGAAGGGTTATGACATGTCATTCTGTAGTTTAACAGAAAGCATAAATAAATGCAGCCATACATTTAGACATAAATAAATAAACAGAAATTCAGTAGCAGCTCTAAAAAAAAAATGGAACTGGGACTTTCCCAAGGCCAGGATCACATGGCTTGTCTGCATGACTAGATCCAACGAGCACTGGCTACACCAATGGGAGACAGCCTTTAGAACAAAACTATTACAACGCATGCTATTACATCGCATGTCGTTGCAACGCAAAAGGTGTGCAGCAGTGGGTAGAAGGTGTTGGATTTAACGCCAACACCTTCCCTACTGTTGCACACACTGGAGTTGGAATAGAAAATTAATCTAATTCCAGCGCCCCCCTGACAGAAAGTCGGAGTAAAAGTTTTCATTGAAACGGCATTCGATGTAATGGCATGCGTTGTAACGTCAAATATTCACACCAATAGGTCTGGCAGTCCCCATGGTCTTGAATGGCTTCAGGTGATGGGGCCATCTGGCCCTCTCTTTTAACTTTCACAGGCCTTTCCCGGAGAATTGGTGATCCCTGGGTTCATATGTGACTCGGAAGGGGGGCCGCGTGGACCCCCTCCAAGTTTTATATGTTTGATAGGTCCTGGGGTAATGGTGGTCACCGGGACCCGGGTGACCCTGCAGCCCCCCTTAATGTGTGTTTTTTATTGCCCTAGGGAGGTGGCGGTCCCCGGGCCTTCTAAAAAGCTCAGGAGGACGGGTCCGTGTGGTCTCCCTCCTTTTATTAATCTAAAGCGTATGGGAGGTGGTGGTCCCCAGGGCTTAAACGAAGCCCAGGAGGGGGTCCACATGGCCCTCTCCATTTATAAAAATACAGTAATTCCGCACAGCTCTAGTCGAGTTCAAAATTCCAATGGGATTTAACATGAGAAAAGCACTTTTTTGACCACCCCCTTTTCTCTGCCCCTGATTAAAAGGTCGCCCTGAAACTTTGCATGCACAACTAAACCCAACATGCCACATTTTTGGAAAATGTTGTGAAGATTCATCAAATGACGTTAAAGATATGGGCAAGTCAAAAAACGCTTTTCCTATGAGAACATTGTCCTAACTATACCTATCTACTGACAACTGCCAGTAGGTTTGATATATATAGATAGATAGATAGATAGATAGATAGATAGATAGATAGATAGATAGATAGATAGATAGATAGATAGATAGATAGATAGATAGATAGATAGATAGATAGATAGATAGATAGATAGATAGATAGATAGATAGATAGATAGACAGATAGACAGACAGACAGACAGACAGACAGACAGACAGACAGACAGACAGACAGACAGACATATATTCACTGAAAAAATCAAAAGTACAAGGACGTTATAGTTAGGCTCTGATTTCACATGCACAAAACCAAAGAAATTTAGCAGTTAACTATAACTTACGCCCTGTATGCACTGCTTATGACCTCACATATTACATCACTCACAACTTGGTCATTGAAATCACTGATGACATCATCCAGTGAGTGTTTTCAAAAAGTTTGGGTGTTGAACATATATACTAAGCTACTACAAAAGTACAACTGCTATACTTTGTGTCCTACTAATGAGTGATACTATTTCTAACATATTATGTGAGTGGCTGTCTGACTTTGTGTATCTGTGTATGAGTGGCTGATTGGTTGTATGGGTGTGTGAGTGGCTATATGAGTTTATAAGTGGTTGTTTAAGTAGCTGTATGGGTGAGTGAGTGGATGTATTGGTGAGTGAGTGGATGTGTAAGTGACTATATGGGTGAGTGAGTGGCTGTATGAGTGGGTAGGTGGGTGTGTGATTGGCTGTATGGGTGACTGTCTATGTGAGTGGCTGTACAAGTGAGTGACTGGGTGGGTAAGTGAGTTGTGGTTTGAGTGGGTGTTTGGTTAAGTTTGTTGTGTGTGAGCAGCTGTACTGGGGAGTGAGTGTCTGTGTGAGTGCCTGTATGGTTGAGTGAGTAGACATTTATGGACCTGTATGGATGTGTGAATGGATATGAAAGTGGTTGAGTGGGTGTGTGAGTGCCTCTGTTGAGAGGCTGGATGGGTGAGTGAGTGGTTGTGTGAGTGACTGTATGGGTGGCTGTGTGAGTATGTACAATGGTAAGTAAGTGGCTGTGTGAGTGGTTATATGGGTGAGTATGTGGGTGTGTGAGTGGATGTATGGATGAGTGAGGGGGGTGTGGGTGGTTGTATGGGTGTGTGAGTGGATGTATGAGAGGTTGTGTGAGTGAGTGGTTCTCTGCACGATGTCATCAGTGCATTTTTAATACTTTATTTCGGCCATAGGCCATAAAAGCTTGACACATGCAAAATAAAATACAGCAGTATCATCATAGGATTAGAGCATATTGCACTTAATGACTCTAACTTTAGAATTGCATAAAATAAAATAAACCAGGAAACTGTTCTCACAAGTATAACCATTGAGTAACCACTGTGTCTTATAATAAAAGCAACAAATGAACACGACTCAGAATAATATGATAAATACAGCTTATTGAGTTTGTAGTTAAAATACAAGTGCAAATGGGAGCGACATTATAAACAATACTAAAACTAAAACCACAAACAATAAAACAAAAATGATTGACAGATCAAATGCTTTAACAGCATAAGAATGATCTGCCAGATACCAATAGAGCATTAGATCCAGGCAACAACGACCCAGAGCAATGAAATATTATGCCTTAAGGATGATTATCCGGCAACCTCCCCATGTCTCGCTGACATTATCCTCCGAGCACAAAGGAGGTATCTTTTTTTTTATGTTTGAAAAGCTTTATTGAAGAATTTGTTAACAAATAAAGATATTAGCGTACATAGGAAACATACATGAACCTAGTATAAAACATTAACAATGCTAATCTCAATGTTAAACACTTTTGAGACAAAAAGCATTTTATGAGGATTTTAAAGATAAAGGGAAGAAGAGAAGGAGAGAGATAGGAAGGGAAAAGAGGGGGGAGGGATAAAGAAAATAACATTACAAACCATAAACTATAAAATATTTACGGTATACAATCAAATGATATAAATGAGCGATACAAAATGATCAGCATAAAAAAGAAATAGAACAGGAGAAACCTATAAGAAATAACAAGAAGGAGAGAGTTGAAGTCGTTCAAGGAAGGTTAACATTTTCTGAATTGATATACATAGATTTCTTCAAAGCCAATCGATCGAGGTATGTGGTGAGGGGTAACCAAAAAAGATCAACATTACGTATAGGTTTGCAAGAGGAGGCAAAGGAAACATCAAGTCTGTGAAAATGACATAAAGAGTTCCACCAGCCTTGTAAGGAGATCTTTGTGAGAGATTTCCAGTTAGATGAGATGTGCTGGAAAGCAAGAGCAAGCGTGAGATCGAAAAGACCATGTGAGTGTGTGGGTAAATCTAAAGAATCAGAAAGACTACCCAAAAAGAGAAAAGTGATTGAGAAAGGAGTAGAAAGAGTAAGAATACAAGAAAGGCATATCCAGACTTTCCCCCAAAAAGCAGAAATGACAGGACATAAAAAGAACAGATGTAGAAGGTCAGCATTAGGAGTACCACAAGTCCAGCATTTAGAGTCAGAAGAGGGTAAGAAGCGAGACAAGGAAAGAGGAGAGAGATAAAGTCTATGATACAGATAAAATAAGGATTGAGTTAGAGAAGCAGAACGAGAATTTTTTTAAGATCTGGACCAAAGTTTATCCCAAAGTGCAACAGACCAAGTACAACCAAAATCGGCTTCCCAGGAAAGCTCCACTTTAGTTTTGGTACGGTCCGGATTAGGAGAAGCGAAAAAGTTATAGATAAGAGATGCTTTAGGGAGGGTAGTGAGAATTCTAAGAAGAGGAGATGGAGATATTAATGGGGATGTAGAAGGGAGAGAATAATAGCGGTCAAGAATTATTGCCATGAGCGTAGTAAATTTCTGCAAAAAGGACCGAGGACAATGAAATAAGAGTTGAAATTGGGGAAAGGAGCAAGGTAAGGCACCGTCAAGGAATTGGTTAACCCACATGACACCCCTCACTCTCCAAGAGTTCCAAAAGATGGGTCTATTATTTAAAAGGATAAGGGAATTATACCAAATGGGGGTATTTAAAAAGGAGCCACGTGTAATGGTAGTAGGAAGAACCAAAGATCATAAAAGAGAAGAAGTGTGTTTGAATAAGGGAAATAGGGAATAGGGATTCTTGCCAGAGAAGCGTACCACTTCGGCGAAGGAGAAGGGCAATAGTATTGATTGCTCAATGAGGAGCCAAAGAGGAGTAAAAGGGGAAGGACTTGATGAGATCCATCTCAAGGCTTGTCGTAAAGAAAAGGACCTATGGTAGAGACGGAAATCCGGAAAGTTAACTCCACCATTAGATTTGGGTTTACGAAGAGTTGCAAGAGAGATTCTGGAGTTTTTATTTTTCCAGAGAAATTTCTAAAGGAGAGAGTCGATATGTTTAAAGTAGAGTGCAGGAACATGAACAGGTAACATGGAAAGGATATAAATTAGAATAGGGGCTTTCATCATTTTAATTGAATCCAATCGACCCCACCAGGAGAGAAAAAGAGGATTCCAGGCGGAGAACAATTGTTCAATTCTAGAAAAAACTGCGGACATATTTAATTTAATTGAAGAGGAAATAGAGTTAGAGAACCAAATACCTAGATATTTTATCTTTGAGCTATTCCAAGCAAAACCGGTAGAGGAGAAAAGATGAGGAAGACAGGTTGTGGTGAGAGGAAGGATTTCAGTCCTATCTGAGTTAATCTTATATCCTGATACCAAAGAGAAGGAATTGAATTCAGAAAATAAGGGGGAAAAAATGTTTCTGGGTTAGAAATAAACAAGAGAATATCGTCTGCATAGGCAGAAAGCTTCAATTGATTGTTACCATAAGGAAAAGCAGAAATAGAGGTATTATTACGAATGGAAGATAAAAATGGTTCAAGAGCCAGGACAAAAAGAAGTGGGGATAGAGGACAACCTTGATGAACGCCCCGCCGAAGAGTAAAAGGTGAAGAGAGCTGACCGTTTACAAGCACTGAGGCCTTGGGAGCAGAGTATAACAGAGAGATAAGGGATATGAATTTGGGACCCAAGCCATGCCAATGTAATGAAGCAAACAAAAAAGACCAATCAACCCTGTCAAAAGCCTTTTCCGCATCAACAGAAATAGCGGCAAGAGGGGTTGAAAGTGAGGAAGCTTTATTTAGGACATTAAGAAATAGGCGAGAATTATCAGATGTAAGTCTACCTTTAACAAAGCCACATTGTTCTTTGGCCAATGAGATGAGGCATAAAGGGATCTAAGCGCATCGCAAGTAATTTGGCAAAGATTTTATAACCCACATTAACTAAAGAGATCAGACGGTAATTTTTACATAGCTGATGGTCACTACCCTCTTTTGGGATAAGACAAATGGTAGCATCCTGAAAAGTACCTTCCACCTTACCAGATGAATAAAATGACTGAAAAAGGGTCAAAAGTTTCGGCAATCCGAAAAGTGCAAATAAAATTCAACAGGAAAACCATCAGGACCGGGCGTTTTACCTTTGGTAAGAGAAGTCAAAGCTATAGAAAGTTCATGTAATGAGAGGTCAAGTTCAAGATCCGGAAAGTTAAGATGAGAATTGGGAGGTTTAGGAAGTTTTTCAAAATAATTCTGAATAAGAGAAGGAGTAGAGGGAGATTCTGGGGTGTAGAGTTGTTGATAAAATAATTGAAATTGGTCAAGTATTTCCTTATCTTTATGGAGAAGAGCATTGTCAGAAGAGTAGATAGATTCGATAAGAGTACGTTCTTTACGAGATTTAAGATAATTAGCTAAGAGTTTTCCTGACTTATTGCGGCCTCCATAATAACGAGCACTACTACGAAGAAGAATCGATGATGCATTGTCTGTAGTTAATTTATTCAATTCCAATTTTGCTCGGAAGAGATCTGGTGACATAAATTTATCTGAAGAGGTATAAAACTTGTGCTCCAAAGATTTGATATGTGCCAGGGAGGTTTTCCGTTTTTGAAGATATTGCTTCTTTTTCCTAGAGACGAAATCAATAATGAATCCTCTTGCAGTGGCCTTGAAAGAGTCCCAGAGAATATAAGGAGGGAAACTAGGGTCGCAGTTAAATAGAAAGAATTTCGTAACAAAAGAACGAAAAGAGGAAGAGAAATTGGGATCGGTAGGAAGTGCACTATTAAAGCGCCAACGGGAGGACTTGGGACGTGGTGGGAGCAGATCAAGATCTGTTACAATAAGGGCATGGTCCGAAATAACAATGGGTTCAATAGAAGAAGACAATAAGTTTTGAGATAAAGGTTGAGAAAGAAAGATATAGTCGAGACGAGAGAAAGATGAGCGAGGAGGAGAGAAAAAAGAGTAGTCCAAAGTATCAGGATGTGAAAGTCGCCAAGAATCAATGAAATGTGATTGCAAGATAGTGTCAAGAAATTGTTTGTGAGATTTGTGAGGTATGAAGCGAACTGCAGATTTTCGATCAAGGAATGGATCAACAATCTGGTTACAATCTCCACCTAAAATAAACAATTCATCCTTATGTTGAATACATTTTCTTGTGATTAAAGGCCAAAAAGAACAATCCGGTTGCATAGGGCCATAGACGTTAAATACAGTTAAAGGAATAGAGTTAAGTAGTAATTTAGCTAGTATCCATTGTCCATCAGTGTCCTTTTCTTGTGACAAAACAGTGCACTTTAGCTTTTTGTGACATAGGATGGCAACTCCATTCTTTTTGTTGTCGGAAGGTGAAAATAAGACTGTACCTACCCAATTCCTTTTTAATTTAAGAGATTCAATTTCAGTGAGGTGGGTTTCTTGCAAAAGAACTATATCCAGGTTGTAAGAGGCTAAATGGGAAAGAACTCTCTGCCGTTTAATGGGATTAATAAAACCTTTTACATTCCAAGAAACAACTTTGAATTTACAAATAACATAAAATCAAGGGAGACAGAAAATATAAAAAAACATGCACGTACTAAAAAGCCGAAAAATGAGAGAAATGGAAGGAGGATAGAAAAATAGGACAGAGTAGAAAAATAGGGAGGAAATGGAAATTAAGGAAAAATGAACTTGGTCAGCAGGAAAAAGGGAAAGAAAAGGAAGAAAGGGAATGGAAAAAAGGGAGAAATTACAAAAAGAGACAGTACATATCCAAAAAGGATGACTGAGACTAACATACCTGAGGGGGACACGAAATAGGACAACGGGGAAGTGGCGACACTCAACGAGATGGGCCTCCCAAAAACGGGAGTCCAAACCGGACCGCACCAGGATGGAAGACGTAGGAGAAGAGCCAAATAGGGAAGAAATCAATCCATCTAAATAAATAAATAAATAAATATTTGAGATAATAGAAATACACCAAGAGGTACAGGAGGTTAAATACTAAAGAACGACAAGCAAGTTAAAGACATGAGGGTATTAGAGAGTAGAGATGTCTAAAAAGATCAGAAGACAAAATAGGAAGTATACATTGCTAATAAACAAAGGAAGGAACTGAATTGAAAAAGTTAAACACAATTAGAGAACCTGTAAAAGAAGAAAAAGTTAAACAGTCAGCCACAGGAAGAGGAGGAAGTTTCCATAACACTATTAGAATGAATATGAATGAAGTTTTTAAGTTCAGCAGTATCTTGAAAGGGCCATGTTTGATTTTGGTAATTAACATTGAAAATACATGGATGAAATAAACCATACCTAGCACCAAGAGATCGTAGAGGAGCACGTAGAGACAAAAATTCCTTCTGTCGTGATGCAGTTGCATTAGAAACGTCCTGAGAGAGGAACACTCTCTGACCCAACCAGGAAACATGACGTTTAGATCTAGCTGCAGAGAGGACAGAAAGAATATCCGTGAATTTCAAAAAAATAATAATGACTCCCCGTGGTTTGGTTGATGTAGATGAAAGAGGGCCAAGACTATGAGCTCTCTGAATACTAAGAGAAGTGGTAGCCGGCATATCCAGAAGCTTTGGAAGAAAGGAGGAGAAAAACAGCACAGGGTCATCCCCTTCCAGAGACTCCGGCAGACCATAAATGCAAAGGTTATTCCTCCTATTTCTATTTTCCAATTCCTCAGTATGTTGCTGAAGAGTCATAACTGACTTTTCCAAGGAGGAGATGCGCTGAGAAGTAGATTGAAGCTCCGAAACCTGATGCTCCACAGATGTCACTCTGTTATCCATGGATGACCATTTCTCCTCAAGAAACTGCATTTTATTTTTGGTTTCCTCTACAAACGGGTGCAAAGCACAAATTTCCTCTAAAAGCAATTCCATGGAGATAGGAGATGGCAGTTTGTCTGGGGATGAAGAGTCATGTTTCAGACGCTTAGTAGATGTGGACGGAGGAGAAGACTTATTCAAAATCCGCTGCGTTGAAGAAGAAGAGCGAGGTAGAGCAACTCCCGCCATTTGGGCTGCGTTGGAAGAAGAACCTGTTGTTGAGCAAAGTAAAGATGATGCCGTGGGAGTGCTCTTCGAGGGAACACAGACAAATTTCGGATTGCGCAGTTTGCCTATAGAAATCTAATTCCTTGAAACAGTGGAATAAGTGGGGAAACTGTATGATGAAGGAGCAGAGGCTATAAGGGAATCCACTCACAGGTAATAATAATGTCCATTAAAGAGCAAGCAGAGGAATGGCTTGAAAGATAATTTGAGGACAGTCAAAGCAATCACTGCGCTAAAGGAAAGAAAGGGCAAAATTCTTATTCTGAAGAAGACTGATGACAGGAAAAATGCCCCAATCCTTAACAGTAATAGACATCCACGAGAGGGTAGTCGATTGAGTAGGAGAACAAAGGCATTCAACAAAAATAAATCCTCAAGGTTGGCGCCAAATACAGTTTTAATGCATATCCAAACCAAAAGTGCGGCAAGATGCTGCAATAGGAAAATATAGACTCACATTATGACAGCAACAGTGAGAAATCTACTTCATTCCTGTGATGCAGCAAAAAAAAATGGCAAGGCATTAATTAGGGCAGTCCCGTATCCAGTGTAACTGAAGAACATCAAGGAGGTCAATTTAGACAAAAGAAAAAAAAAGTCATTAACGAGCGCGAGCGTCGCGCATTAAGCGAGATGGCGGGCGCTCTGAGGAGAAGACGAGCGCGGTGAAAAAAGAGTAATTTGGCAGTAAAAGTTGAAATAACAGCGCTCACCAGAAGCGCGCTGTGCTCCGACACAGGAAACGGACCTCAAACAGTCCCGAAGTCTGCAAAAACCGGGACTGGCAGGCAGGAATTAGACCCGGTGCGTCGGAGGTCCCGGTTCAGGCGGCCATCTTCGTCGGCGCCATGACCACGCCCCCCACAAAGGAGGTATCTTAATGTGGAAAATGTAAGATGCTCTGAGGTGTCACATCTCAAGACCCTTCCAGCCTCCCAACAGTGCATTGTGCCCAACTGTCTACACAACAGAACTATCCAGCACTTCCTCTGGGTCACATAACCTAGACAGAAGAACAAAAGTGGTCCTCTGTCTCAACAGTTAATGGACAGAAGGGGCAATCAACAATCAGGCTCAAAGATCTTTCTCATTTGCTGTGAAGGATTTCAATTGAAGGTTACCAGTTCTGAACTTAATGTACAAGGATCAAGAAAGACCGGGCCTAATCCTATCTAGATATGGTTCAAAGCTTGGTGAACACTTATGCAGTAACATCTTTGCTACCATATCCTTGTCTCTTTGTCCATTCTAGAGCTTGAGTAACAAACACTCCCAAAACTTTTTTTTTTACCCTGGGCGCTGTTTCCATACTTGGTAACAATGGAGTATGCCAAACATCTTCTATTTAAAAAAAAAAACTATAAAGGGACCTAATCTTTCTGAGCCATGGCATCTGGGCCTTTCTGACAAGCTTTAAGAGCTCTGCTAGGGTATCCAGATAAACAAATAGCTCTTCTACTGACCAAACACCAAGACAGCGCTTCAGCATCTTAAGAGAGGCAGTGGCATTGAACACTTGCAGTGCTGTGTCAAAGCGAATGGAGATCATGGGAGAGCTTGGCGGTAAAATAAGTTATAACTTCTAAATATTCTATTTTCAGCGTGCACAAGGGAAGGGAGGTCAGCAGTTCTCCTCCAAAGCTATCCCCATTTATGGCTGTAGCCCTATATACTTTGAGCACTGGAGAGACTGTGCCGCATAAAATAGTTTTAAATTTCCTCGATCGGACACCTAGGTACTGAAAAACTTTTGACCTGCTCTATGATTGCTCCCTAAATGAGCATCTTTCCCCTGAAGGAGAGATGGGGTCTGATTGCCATTAATTGTGTTTTAACATTGTTTATCTCCAGCCCTCTGGCCACCCAAAAAGAAGCAGCTTTGTCCAAAAGTGACAGCAAACCCATGGGAGTTCCAGTGAGCAAAAGCGTGTCATTTGCAACAATGAGACCCGGAGTGCTCACGTTCACAGATTTCAGAGCATCATGCTTACAGTTTACCAACCAGTCAACAACACCCTTGATATGTAAGCTGAAAAGAGTATGGGATAGTTAGCAACCCTGTCTTACACCTTGTCTATTGGGAATTCTGGAGGTAAGATTTTCATCATTATGACATCTTACCTCGGCATAGGTGTGGGAATAGATTCTAACCAAAATTCCGAAAAGGTCTCCCGGAATCCCATACTCCCTTAGGACCCTCCATAAATCTTCCTCAGGGAAGAGATCAAAGGCAATCCTCAGATCAATAAATGACACATATAGATGTTCCCATCTCAGATCAGTATATTTCCAGCTTATTGTTTTGCAATGCAGTACCTGGTCCAGGGTCCAAGGTGCTAACCTTGCTCCTGAAACCTGCATGGAAGTTGGAAAGAATATGATGTTTGAATGTATATTCCAACAATGTAACTATGACCCGCCTGCAAAATATCTTTTGGCTTACGTCGATTAAACTGATCCGGTATTAAGTTGTAGGGAGGTCCCAGCTGCCCATCAGTTATGTCTTTTGAGATGTCATCAGTGATGTCACTGACCATGTCATTTGTGATGTATTATGTGAGCTCATAAGCAGTGCATTGCGGGGGCGTAAGTTATAGTTAGCTCAGGTAACTATAACTACTGAATTTCTACTTATTTCTGCGTGTGAAATCTGAGCCTAACTATAATGTCCCTGCAACCTTTGCTTTTTTTTAGTGACCTTCTAAAGTTTTTTTATTCCTAATTCCTAACTTTAAGATACCTGTAACCTTTGTTTTCTTTCAGTTACTTTCAGTTAATTTCTATGTTTTTTTAAATGTTTCTTCCTATTATAACGTCCCTGCAACCTTTGTTTTTTTGGTGAGTTTGTAAGGATTTTAATCTTTTTTCCTAACCGTAAAGCCTTTGGATTTTTTTGGGTGAATTTATAAGGTTTTTAATTTTGTTAATGTAACTGTAACCTGTAATCTTAGAGGGTAGGTCTGTTAGTGATTCTATATATCCTTGAGTGGGTGTGAGTCTCTATATTAGTGTGTGGCTGTATGGGTGACTAAGTGGGTGTGTGGGTGGCTGTTTGGGGGAGTGAGTGGCTGTGTGACTGGGCATATATGGGCAAGTAACTGGCGAGTGGCTGTATAGTAATCTTCATGAAGTGAGCTGCTTGCAGTGTTGGGCCCACTCTGGTGTCACAGAACCTGCTGCTCCCTGGTTACACACCTGAATTTATTGCCGCTGTTGCTTGATGTTTATAAACTGAATGCTAATCTCTGTGAAGTGGGTTGCTCGCACTCTTGGACCCGCTCCGGTGTCACTACAGCTATTACACTGTGGCTACTCAGCTGAATTTATTGCTGCTGTTGTTTGATATTTACAAACTGAATTCTAATCTCTGTGAAGTGGGCTGCTCGCACTCATGGGCACGCTCCAGTGTCACTGCAGCTACTGCACCATGGCTACACAGCTGAATGTATTGCTGCTGTTGCTTGATATTGACAAACTGAATGCTAATGTCTGTGTTCTGGGCTGCTTGCACTCTTCTGCCCACTCTGGTCTCACTGCACCTGCTGCACCATGGCCATGTATCTACGTTTATTGCTGCTGTTTCTTCATATTTACAGGATTCGCAGGAATTGTTTTTTTTAATAAACTTTTATTAGAATCGCAAATCTGTTGTGATTTGTATGGATTTGTATCATCTGGTATCTCCAGATATTTGCGAAGCTAGCGTGTTCTATGAGAGCACTTAAAAACATATAAAGACCATTTAATATTAATGTTTGAGGTAAGTGATTAACTAAAATAATAAAGAAACATATTGTAATGAGGAAAAAGGTTTAAAACTATGTTCAAATAAATTGTACGGATTCGCAATAATGTCACAACATCATAGCAACAGCATCATGAATCCCATGTGACACAGAAACAAATGTTTTTTACTGGTTAAGACAGCTTTCAATCTTTTATATAGGAAGTCCCCTTATAGTTTTTCCATCCTTTAAGTTTCGCTGTCAAATTTCAAACTTGTGCATCTGAATCAAAGGTTTTGTTTCAAAGTTGGTGTTTTTTTGCTTACTTAAAAAAACAGTTGCATCTTCTGCTGCAAAAAAAAAGATAATTGTGTGGAATTTATTTTGCAATTCCAAGTGGAGGAAAGAATGTAGTGGCCCAGAAGGTAAAGTGCATTGAAAAAGTATTCTTGTAGGACAACAAGTATGCTCAAGCATTTCAAAGCAATCCACCCATGACATCTTGCTTGGGTGAAAAGGGAGAACAATGGAAGCACTCCCTCTGCATCCTCTGGTACCTGTAATCTGGCACCAGACAAACTTTGCCAACTAATCCTCCCACTACACCAGTAATCCCCACAAGAGCCCCTGAGCTTGTGAACATTGGCACTTATTGCACAATCTGCAATTAATTATTAACTGTTGAGAGAACAATCCACCCCTGCCATTCTTGATACTGCAACAATTCACTAGTGTTATTTTTTTGGGATTCAAGACTTGTTGCACAAGTTGTGTACATTCTCTCTCTACAGTTTTCTTACAGTTGCTATTGTTGAAAATGTACCAAATACACCAAAAAGCAACATTTTTAAATGTCTACAAAACTAAAACAAAGGGTTCCTTTTGAACCTTTTTTTTGGTTTAAAGAAACACAAACCTTATGTTACATGTTTGTTAGTCTGTGAGTGTCTGTATAGGTGAGTGACTGGCAGTGTCAGTTGGTGTAAGGGTGAGTGAGTGAGTGAGTGAGTGAGTGAGTGAGTGAGTGAGTGAGTGAGTGAGTGAGTGAGTGAGTGAGTGAGTGAGTGAGTGAGTGAGTGAGTGAGTGAGAGGGAGTGAGGGAGTGAGGGAGTGTGTTAATAGATGTATAGGTGACTGAGTGAGTGAGTGGGTGTGTGAGTGACTGTATGGGTGAATGACTAGAAGTGTCAGTGGCTGTATGGATGAGTCACTGGCTGTCTGAGTGACTGTATGGGTGAGTCAGTGGGTATGTGAGTGGCAGTATAAGCGAGTGACTGGGTGTGTGAGTAGCTGTAGAGGAAAGTGAGTGGCTATGAGTCGCTCTATGAATGAGTGACTGGGTGTGTGAATGGTTGTTTTAGCGAGCGAGTGGTTCTGTGAGTGACTGTATGGGTGAATTAGTGGTTGTATGAGTGGCTGTATAGGTGAGTGCCTCTATGGATGAGTGAGTGGCTCTGTGAGTGGTTGGATGAGTGAGTGAATAGCAGTATGAGTGAGTATATGAGTGAGTGAGTGAGTGAGTGAGTGAGTGAGTGTGTGGTATGTGAGTAGCTGTATGGGAGACTGACTGGGTATTTGAGTGGCTGTATGGGTGAGAGGGTGTGTGAGTAGCAGTATGAGTGAGTGAGAGGGTATGGTAGTGGCTGTAACAGTGTGTGCCTGGGCATATCAGTGCCTGTATCAGTATGTGCCTGGGTGTGACAGTGTCTATACTATTGTGTACCTGGGCGTGTCAGTGCCTGCATCACTGTGTACCTGGGTATGCCAGTGTCTGTGTCAGTGTGTGCCTGGGTGTGGCAGTGGCTGTATTAGTGTGTGGCTGGGTGTGTCAATGTCTGCATCAGGGTGTGCCTAGGTGTGTCTGAGGCTGTGTCAGCATGTTGCTGGTTGTGTCACTGTCTGCATCAGTCTGTGCTTGGGTGTGTTAGTGGCTGTATAAGTGTGTGCCTGGGTGTGTCAGTGGCTGTATCAGTATGTGTGTGGTTTGAGAGTATACATGAGCGTTTGGTTGAATGTCTAAGTGGCTGTATTGATATGTGAAAGGGTGTGTTATTGGTTGTGTGATTATGTGCCTGGGAGTGTCAGTGTGTGTGTTGGTGTGTGGCTGGGTGTCTCTATAGTTGTATCAGTGTGTGCCTGGGTGTGTCAGTGTCTAACAATGTGTACCTGGGTTTGCCATAAACTGTATTAGTGTCCGCATGAATTTGTGAGTTGCTATATCAATATGTGCCAGGGTGTGTCAGTGGCTAAATTGTTGTGTGTCTGGGTGTGAAAGTGTCTAGCAATGTATGTCTGGGTGTGTCAGACTCTGTATCAGATGTGTCAGTGTATGTAACAGTGTGTGCCTGGGTGTATTAGTGTCTGTATTAGTGTGTGTCTGGTTGTGTCAGTGGCTGTATCAGTATGTGTGTGGTTTGAGAGTATACATGAGCATTTGGTTGAATGTCTAAGTGGCTGTATTGATCTGTGAAAGGGTGTGTTATTGGTTGTGTGATTATGTGCCTGGGAGTGTCAGTGTGTGTGTTGGTGTGTGGCTGGGTGTCTCTATAGTTGTATCAGTGTGTGCCTGGGTGTGTCAGTGTCTAACAATGTGTACCTGGGTTTGCCATAAACTGTATTAGTGTCCGCATGAATTTGTGAGTTGCTATATCAATATGTGCCAGGGTGTGTCAGTGGCTAAATTGTTGTGTGTCTGGGTGTGAAAGTGTCTAGCAATGTATGTCTGGGTGTGTCAGACTCTGTATCAGTGTGTGGTTGGGTGTGTCCTAGGCTGTATCAGTATGTGTATGGGCATTTGAGAGGCTGTTTTGGTGTTTAGCTGAATGTCTAAGGGGATCTATTGATATGTGCCTGGGTGTGCCAATGGCAGTATCTGTGTGTGCAGGAATGTATCAGATTCTCTATTAGAGTGTGGTTCGGTGTATCATTAGTTGTGTCAGTGTGTGCTGGATGTGTCAGTATTTATCAATGTGTACCTGGATGTCTTATTTGAGAGGTTATACCAGTGTTTGGATGGGTGTGTAACTGACTGAATAGTGTTTGGTTAGGTGTGTGTGTGGCAGTATCAGTGTGTGAGTGTCTGTATGAGTGTCTGCCTGGGTGTGTATCCTAATAATGTAATCTCATGGAACAACACTGAAAGAACTACTAATTAGTAAAGTACATTACTCCAATAGATGGTGCCATTGATCTGTATATAAAAAAAGAGAACTATTCATTCCTATTACAATTTATAGAACTACAAAAGTAACTTACAATTTGAACAATGCATAAGAATATAATTGTAAGACATCTCTAGACATTTGGCATGCTGTAAAGGTATGTTATAATATACACAAGCATTTAATTTTCCTGTTTTACTATTTTGAGTTTCTATATTCATACCGTAAATGATGCACTGTTGAAAAAATCATCATTTGAATAGTCGAAAAAAAACAATAACATAGATTGTAGAAACAAACTGCACTCTATCTCATTGCTGATTAGCACCTCTGTGCATTGGACTCACTCCAATTTTCTTACACTATAGTTTTACCAATACTTGTGCTACTAATTTGTGAAGTCTTAAGGTAATTTAGAAACCCTCATTATCAGAACTACAAACAGAGATATAAAACATACTAGCATCACCCATGGTAGGCCAAATGATGTCATAAATACTGACAATGGATCTAGAACTGATCAACTATACCTCTTTTTTTAAAACTGTAATCCTCCTTAGAACTTTGGTTGAAGAAACAAAAGATAAGAATTTGGTAGCTTAAGATGCGTTTTTTGTTTGTACTTATGGTTGCTGTCATTACATTTTGCCTCTTCAGTTTCAAATTTTAAATAGACAGTATAGTGTCCAGATGTTACACTAAGTGTCCTTCATGAAAGATAACAGCCATAGTGTAAGTTCTTCCAGAAATAGATATTTGTCTTGCTTTTAAGTTTGTAATCTCTGTTTCAAATTTACTTCCATCTGCTTTGCAACATTGTATTATTAATATAAGATACTTTTCACTACTTCGTACATGTAATGTTGACAGAAGATCTGATCGACAATTTGGGCAGGTATCATACTGAGTAGCTTTTTTTAACAATCTATCAAAAGACATAGTTTTGTTATCTGGTAGTGTTAAATAAAGAAATCACTTTGAATCTATGTGTGTACTTGATGTGAAAGAATAATCTTTGCGCTCATGGTTCCATGAGTAACTCAGTCCAAATAACTCATCAATGCATATTTCTTCCTCTTCTAAAACTCCAAGGATGACCATGATAAAGTTCTGTGCAACCTGTTGAGTGTATGGTGTAAATAGAACTCATCCACTGCATATATCTACAAGGTCTTGAATGCCTGAGGCAGAATGTGTTTCAGCCCTGTCACTACGTAAACATTGCAACAAAGCACACAGTACAGAATACAATCTCTTCTGTGATTTTTGTTCAATTGCACATAGAAGGTGAAGTAATTGAAAGAGTACACTGATAACATTTGCATAGTAGTTGACACCATAAGGTTTTGACAACTGGTAACCTAGAATATCTCCCTCGTTGTCAGGTTTTTTCTTCTTTACACCTTCTTTGTTCTCCTTCTTTTCCTTCTTCCCAACCTCAGTACAATCCTTTGTAAGTTTTTGTTTTGGACAGGTAATCAGTTTTTCAAAACTGGGATGCGGTCCTAAATAAGGCGCAAATACACTTCTTAACCGATTGTATTCTTTAACACATCTTGCATGAGCACTTACTTAGCTGTCATCAAAAGCAACCAACTACATACTGGACAATGTTCTAACTCGAGTTAACACTACATTTAACATACCATCTTTAAACAGTACTTCCAATATTAATAAAAGCTGTGTCTACTCCTAAACCTTGAGATTATGAATAGTCACAGCGTATGCAAGAGAAACTGGAAACTGCTTCAGCCGAACATACAAGTCTTTTACAAGTAAAAAACATACAATGCACCTTCCAATCTGCTTTACGCCATCAGCCTGATCAAATTTTATTATAAAGTATTCAACCTCTTTTCTATTTGGAAAGTTAATAAAATCAATGCCGTTACCCATAACACCATTTCCAAATCCTTCCTCAAAATTTAAATTTCTAAGCAAAATAACTTTACAATTCTTGAAAACACTTAAACATTTCTCTAATCCCACAGTTCTGGATACAAATTTTCCAATTAATCCAGTTTTGCTTGTAGTTTTTCATTTTGGAGTACTGTCACACCCTAATGTTTCATTTTGTCTCCTGCTGTACATTTAAAATATCTTCTTTTTCCAATTTTAGCAATTCTTTGTTGAGAGAGGCACAGTCTTGAAGTGTAGGTATTAAGCACACTATGGATTTTCCTTCTTGAATAAAAGTGAACATTAGCTCTGCTGCTGTATTGTTTGTAGCAAACAGTCTCATAAGAAATTGTCTTTTTAACTGACGTTTCCCTTCTTTTGAGAGAATACTCACTCTAATATCCTTGAGAATATTGCCATATTTATCGTCGTCAGATAATTGTTGTATATTCTTAAGTAGTTCTGTTTACGCTTCCAATAGTTCCCAAAGAATTTCGTGTTTCTTCATGGAACAGTGTTTTTATCACAGGCTGTCCTTTGGCAGGTGTAAGCTGTAGTGGATCGTCAAACACAATCAAGCGGTTTCCTCCAAATAGCTCATCATAGTCTGTCCTGAGAATCTGTTGCATTTTTAAGTGTACAAAGGAAGGCATTCAATTAGAAGTCTTGCTCTCCTCATCAATGGCTAAAGTTTTTAATCTTCTTAAGTACTCTTGAGACTTTATGATAAGCATCACCAGATAACTTTTGGTACTCCAGTTTGTTGTCATGTTCCACTGGCAGCATGAGAAGTCAGTGTAAACTAATACCTTTAATGTTGTGTGCAGCAAATCCAGTGGGTGCTGTAAATATACATGACAAATTACACACTGTAGTCTTTTACAGGAAAGCAGTGAGAAGTAGTATTAAAAGGCTTTTACCTGTGCTAGCTTGACCACTGGCATCCAACAGCATTGGCTTAAATGATGTGCATGTACACTGTTTCTTCCCATGAAGGAATCCACGCTGAACTCTGTTTTTCACCTCCAAATATATTTCTTTTTGCTCGTCATTTAATAAATAAAATAATAATAAATAAATGCTCCAAATCAACATTTAGATGTCTTGCTTGTTGCATTGTAGTCTCCACTTCATTCATTGCAATGACTGCCTTGTTTTCTAATCGGTTGTCAAAGAGGATTTTGACTAAGAGGTCCTGAACTTTGGCTGCTTTGTGAACTAGCTATCTCAGTAGCAATTGTTTCTTTTTTTTAACCTCATCATGTAACATTTCCAAAATGTTTGGAAATACTGAACACTCAGGGGTCGATTCTGATCCTGTATTTTTTTTTCCCGTACGACTCGTATCCGTATTTTTTTCCGTACGAATCGTACAAGTCACGTCCGACCCGTGAAGTACGATCCGTATGGGAAAAAGTACATACGGATCGGCCCGATCCGTACGAATCGTAGTGGGAAAATTAGTACGAGACGGACCCGGACACTTCTCCGTACAAATCGTAAAAATGAAGTCCGACCGTACTAGTACGATCCGGACCGGCGTTACAATTTACGATTCGTATGGAAAATGTCCCGTACACAGGGAATGACTTTGCCCGCTATGAAGCGAAGTTTGTACGCACCGTACCCCGTGCGAATGTACGGTGCGTAGCCCCAGCGCGTAGGTATGTACCGTACCTCCAGCGTGTAGGTACGCACCGTACCCCCCCACGTGTAGGTACGCACCGTACCCCCAGCATGTAGGTACGCACCGTACCCCCAGTGCGAATGTACGGTGCATACCCCCATCGCGTATGTACGGTGCGTACCCCCAGCGCGTATGTACGCACTGTACCCCCATTGCGAATGTACAGTGCGTACCCCCAACATCGCGTATGTACGGTGGATGTTGCGGGTACGCGATATTGCGGGTACACACCGTACATATGCGATGGCGGTCTACGCACCCACACCGTACAGAAGCAATGGGTTGTACGCACCATACATAGCAATGTCCGTGTACGCACCTCACATCCACTATGCATGGGGGTGTGTGGCTGTACGACTCGAACCCCTGTACCATACTGAACCACGGACACTGTAAAACAGCACAAGGAGGGCCTATTCGACGCGCACAACACCACAAAACACGTCTACACTGCACAAAAAATGAAAAGGACTGACCTGGACACATCCAAACAGGCAAACAGAGGGGCAACCTCACAACCACCCCTTATAACACACCCACCAAAAATTCAAACTGAGTCCCACCCATAAATGGACCAATAAAAGGGGACCACACACACAAACCATGAGCCTTTGCAACAGACTCACTACTGCTACAGAGCACACACAAACCACTGCACCCATCCACCTTAACATATACACCTTTACACACACCCCTTCACACATACCCCCTCTCCACATTCACACACACACCATCACATTCAGACCCTCACACCCACAACCATCCACACCCTCACCCCACACCATGCCCACCAACAAGAATCCATAGTTCACAAGGGAGGAGCTTGAGATCCTTGTCAACGAAGTCATCAGAGTCGAGCCACAGCTGTTTGGAACATTGGTCAGACAGACCAGCATAGCTGAAAAATCACACCTGTGGCAGAGGATCGTCGAGAGGGTGAATGCTGTTGCACCCATCAGAAGGACCAGGAATGAAAACTAAGCCAGGTGGTACGATCTGCGGAGGGCGGTCAAGAGAAAAATGAATGAAGAGCACGCCCAGACCAACATCACTGGAGGTGGTGCGCCCCGCAGACCAGTACATTACCAACCCTTGGAGGAGAAGGTGATGGCCATGCGTCCGCCGGTGGGAGTACATGGACTCCAAGGACCTCCAGAGCCTGGTGAGTACACAAACAACTTACGTAACATGGGGGTAATGGCATCCACACCCCAACTACACCAAATGCACGCAACTACCCCCAAGCCCTCGCCCGCCAGAACCACAGTCACAAACAACGCGAATGCCAATAACATGTGTATGCCCCTATGAGAAAGCAAGGCCATGCTATGTCCCATGCTACACGAAGCATCAACCCAAGGATGGATGTCCGGTATGCTGGGAGGGTGGGTGCATCAAAACGCATGTTTGAAATCCAAATCAGACACAATTGCCCTCATCCCATATGGCCCAGCTACATACCCATGCACCATGCACAATGCCCAGGGATTGGGAAAGTACTGACAAGATAGCTCACACTTGGCCCTGGTGTAGGTAGCACACGGCCCTCCTGTGACCAGTGCAAACACAAACACCAACACAACAAGGTCAGATATCTAGGACAGGAACTCACACTCACTGTCATGGCAGCATGCTCCATGGGGGGACAGCTACATCACCTGGGAGCCCCAGTGCCAAATCATACTACACCCACCAGCAGGCCCTGTCACACACACCCCTTACACAAGCAGACACCACCAGGACAGGCAATGGATTTACCCACTGCCACAATGGACATGTAACACAACAAGACCAATACATAGCCGAAGAATCACCCAAGCCACAAATGGACATGTCAAAGACTCAGGAGAACATATCAATCTGTCCCCCGCAACATACCATACACAAGTGAACATTGCGGAGAATGCTAGGCACATACAACTACCTGGAGGAACTGTGCCAACTTGAATGTGTATGAAACATGCGTGTTGCATGAAACAGCTTTAACATTGTCTCTCTCACACACACAGGGCAACGTGATGAACATTCCCCCAACAATGGGGGGGGAAGAATCACAGTCACAGGCTCGGGAGGAACCGGATCCCACCAGCAGCGACGCCTCTCAA
This sequence comes from Triturus cristatus, assembly GCF_964204655.1. Taxonomy (NCBI): domain Eukaryota; kingdom Metazoa; phylum Chordata; class Amphibia; order Caudata; family Salamandridae; genus Triturus; species Triturus cristatus. Next base: position 1,007,526,885 of record NC_140593.1, on the reverse strand, counting down.
CACTCCGCGGATGACCCCGACCGATTTAAATTTCTAAGCAAAATAACTTTACAATTCTTGAAAACACTTAAACATTTCTCTAATCCCACAGTTCTGGATACAAATTTTCCAATGAATCCAGTTTTGCTTGTAGTTTTTCATTTGGAGTACTGTCACACCCTAGTGTTTCATTTTGTCTCCTGCTGTACATTTAAAATATCTTCTTTTTCCAATTTTAGCAAATCTTTGTTGAGAGAGGCACAGTCTTGAAGTGTAGGTATTAAGCACACTATGGATTTTCCTTCTTGAATAAAAGTGAACATTAGCTCTGCTGCTGTATTGTTTGTAGCAAACAGTCTGATAAGAAATTGTCTTTTTAACTGATGTTTCCCTTCTTTTGAGAGAATATCCACTCTAATATCCTTGAGATATATTGCCATATTTATCGTCGTCAGATAATTGTTGTATATTCTTAAGTAGTTCTGTTTTACGCTTCCAATAGTTCCCAAAGAATTTCGTGTTTCTTCATGGAACAGTGTTTTTAACACAGGCTGTCCTTTGGCAGGTGTAAGCTGTAGGGGATCGTCAAACACAATCAAGCGGTTTCCTCCAAATAGCTCATCATAGTCTGTCCTGAGAATCTGTTGCATTTTTAAGTGTACAAAGGAAGGCATTCAATTAGAAGTCTTGCTCTCCTCATCAATGGTTAAAGTTTTTATCTTCTTAAGTACTCTTGAGACTTTATGATAAGCATCACCAGATAACTTTTGGTACTCCAGTTTGTTGTCATGTTCCACAGGCAGCATGAAAAGTCAGTGTAAAGTAATACCTTTAATGTTGTGTGCAGCAAATCCAGTGGGTGCTGTAAATGCACATGACAAATTACACACTGTAGTCTTCTACAGGAAAGCAGTGAGAAGTTGTATTAAAAGGCTTTTACCTGTGCTAGCTTGACCACTGGCATCCAACAGCATTGGCTTAAATGATGTGCATGTACACTGTTTCTTCCCATGAAGGAATCCACGCTGAACTCTGTTTTTCACCTCCAAATATATTTATTTTTGCTTGTCATTTAATAAATAAAATAATAATAAATAAATGTTCCAAATCAACATTTAGATGTCTTGCTTGTTGCATTGTAGTCTCCACTTCATTCGTTGCAATGACTGCCTTCTTTTCTAATCGGTTGTCAAAGAGGATTTTGACTAAGAGGTCCTGAACTTTGGCTGCTTTGTGAACTAGCTATCTCAGTAGCAATTGTTTCTTTTTTTCAACCTCATCATGTAACATTTCCAAAATGTTTGGAAATACTGAACACTCAATGTTATTCTTTACAGCATTGAAAGAGTCTTAGTAGCAGTCAAACTCTCCTAGTAATTCTGATTCAGGAATGCCAAGGTTTAAACAGCTGCAGAAGTAACAAATAGAAAACTTCACTTTTATCAGCAGTCTGGCAACTCAGTTTTCTATGATTAATTAGACTGCCTTTGCTATGTTGTACCAAGCAGCCATCACAACCAACTACTGCAAATGTACCTTCATCTGTGACAGTGTTTCAATATCTGTAGTTTTGGAGTATTTCATAAAGACATACATATTCAAGATGTGGACCCTTTTTTATGGCTAGTACGTGTCAAACATGTTTGCTTTGACAATGCCTGTACTTTCTGGGTAAAATTCAGCAAGTTACTGATTTTCAGGAAAAGTCTTCAACACTCTATTTCACATGCATGCTAGGCCTAGACTCACCCAAACAATTCCTCTTGACTTAGGGGGTCGATTAGGATGGTGGAAGGACCGCCACCGCCAGCCATGCAGTGGCGCTCCTTCCGTCCGCCGACTGCGAGTTTCCCCCGCCAAATTAGGATGGCGGAGGGAATCGTTTCCCACCACTTGTCTGCCAGAAGCAATCATTCAGATTGCCTGGCGAACGGTCCAGGGACCATAAAATGGTGGCAGTGCCTAGTAGGTACCGTCCATCAAATTATGATGATGGAAAGGCATGTGGGGATTACTTAGGGGGGCCCGTTGCAGTCCCCCATGTGTTGAGGGAGGTGAGGGTGCACTTGGGGGGTACCCATGGTACCCCTACATTTCGCAGCACTACTTGGCTGCAGACAAAAACTTGACTCTTCCATTGGAGATAACAGGTCTTGGAAATTCAAAACAACATTTAGTGTAAAATTTCCTTTGCACTCTGTACTTCCATCAACAGTATTTCCCACATCTATGTGATTGAAAACTCAGACTTGCTGTTTTAGGCCTTTTCCGTCACTGTCTTTTGGGATGGTACACGTAACATTCTGCTCTATGAAAGAAAGTACAGACTCATCTGTATCTGTTCCAACCTTTGGTGCATCTTTAATCCACAACAACATATGATTATGAGGAGCACCTCTTGCTTGGTACTCTTTACATCAAAAGAAATCTGTGCCTTTTACAAGAGGTGAATTCTATTTGTTGCAGATGAATGCATGCATGCCTTGAAATTGGTGGTTAAAATAGCTACAAACATTTACAGGATCCAAAGAGCAAAATTCTCCTGGTGTCTTCAGATTGATGTCCTTAATGTTACAGTTTGCTTATCTCAAAGAGTCATGCAAGTCATCTGATGCATAATCTGCACAACTGATGGTCACAAACTAAGTTGGTGCTCCTAAATTTTGTAGCATACATTTCGGCTCACCATGTTTATGATACCAATATTCATTAGGGCAACGTTGGCATGCCATCAGATTTATCTAACTGTATTCCAACTTCTCATCCTTTTCATGAGATTTGTTAAGATAGTGTCTTGCGGACATACTTTGTAGATAACTCCTGTCTGGAGAATATGGTTAACAGCATACAATAGTCCAGACGAATCACTTTAAAATAACAGATGGAATATAAATGGAATATTTTGATGAAATCTAGGCTTTTCTCAATATAACTTCATCAATCTATACTCAGCTGTGGGTAATTGTATTGGGCGGTCATCATACCATGGACCTACTCCAGTTGAAAATAATTGTGGGACTCAATGAGCTTATAAACCTTTCTCCTGAACACGCATTGGAGCTCCTTTAGCCAGTTTCATTTGGTATAATTCAATGGCATCTCCCATAACTTCTCTCGAATGTAGTGGATGAATACTGTATTGCTCATGTATTTCTTCACATTTCGTTCTATTCACTTTTTCAAACTGTCTACCGAAAGTAGCATTTTATCCTCCATTTATCTGTAGGGACACCTTTATCTTTGTTATGCACAGTATTTAGTTTGAGGAGCATTCTTCACTTTATTCAAATCTATTAGTTCTTGCCAGATTTGTTAGTTTTTTGTGGGCACTCCATTTACTAGGATAATAAGTGGTTCATCTATATCTCTCTCCATGCCCACAGTTTGAATATTGCATTTAAAATTTAAAGGCAAGTATACAACTCTATCTTCAAGACCTTTTTGTAGCTCAGTCAGTGGTAGTTTCCTGTCTTTGATTCCATTCAAACTATTGCTTGAAATGGGTGTGTAGATTGTACCAGTATTGTTTCATAAACATTTAGATGACGAAGTTCCTCTAGTTAGTATTTCAACCAACTCTAACTCCATGTTGTTTTCCTCTAATTTATCATAGCAATACTTACATATGATCTACCATGTTGACAAATAAAACCATTCATCCACAAATAAAAACACAGCAAATTCTAGCTACTTAACTCTGTTTTCTTGCTCATTTTTTGAGAACAAATCTACATTGCGAATTTGATTTTTGTAGTGAGTACGTCAACAGCTTATAAAAAAGTTTGGTTTGTCTGTAGAAACTGCATTAATCTTTATTTTTGTTTTGGAAACTTATCAGTGCTAATGTCTGTGTTCTGTTCCTCTACATCTGGACATAACAACTCCTCATTTTCCCCATACTCTAATACAGGACCAAAGAAATGGAATTGACATCACAAACTTGTTCAACCTCAGATACTGTAGCATACAAAAGCACTTGGTTTAATTTTCCTAAACATAATGCAGGAGTTTTTACATAGTAAAGTTTTCTAACTAAATCTAGCAGTTTAGAACGATGAACAGCCAACATTCGAAAATGTTGAAAGCTGCTTGTGCAGACTTTTTTGGATAGACACGCCAATGTGTGTCCTTGCAAATTACTCGGTTTACTTACTGTGAATAGATCTAAACTTTGCAAGAGTGTTTTTTCCGCTTCACTCTTTTACATGAAAGTTTTCTTATAAAATCTCTCAATATATCAGTTGATTGCAGGCGAACACTACAAATACTGCTGCAGTCCCATTTATACACAGGGGCATGCCTATACCTTCCTTGTACCTCTTCAGCTATCCCTTCCTCTACATTTCTAGGTATCATCTCCTCTTTTGCGATAAGGGTACCATCTTTTACCTCAAAACATCGCCCAGTTGTTTAATCTGCATGCAATAATGTGTTCTCTTGTAAGTAGCTTTCTTCATTAAGCCTCAGTACTAGATCATGTTTCCATTCTCCTTAAAAAAATTGTCAAAAGTAAATTTTATTAGTAATCCTTTGTTTGGGCATCTTTTCTTCATAGACAACACTGTTTTAGCCAGTGTTCTCATTCTATTTAGTATCATGATAAATACTTTAACTTTCAAAGCAAATGCTTTATCCACTATATTTTCTATGTCCTCTTTTTGCTTCAATGCTGTTCTTCTCTTTTACTGCTTTACATTTCTTACACAATTCTGTATTACCCTACTTCTAAACATTCTTATTCTTATATCTTTGAATAGTTTTTGCCTTGCTGTTAAAAGAGCTGTTTTTTAGAAAAATTTCCACTTTGAACGACTTACCACTTTTTTTATTTCTGGGTTGTTGTTAAAGCTTCCACTTTATTAACATCTTTCTCCACATTTTTCTAAATGTTGGTTCCTTAGTTCTCTTACCAGCAGTTTGTTTCTCTTCTACGTGCTTTCCATGATCACCTGTCTTCTGTCAGTTTTTTGCAGGTAGTATGTTTCTTCTGTTTTTTTCTTCTTCTCTGTTCCTTTCTTGCCAATGTTAAGTCTTCACTTTCAACACAGGTAGATATCTGAAAATCAAATACAGCATATATTTAACTTTACATAACTTTACATTATACTCTATTATATACTATTACATTACATATCTCAAGCAAGTAAATACGTACATAATTCATTATATCAGTGTTTCATTTCATTCTAGAGCTATTACACATAACAGCTCTACTCCCTCTCAAAGTACATATCTTATTTTTAAGCAAATAGAACCCTGCCCTATCAGCTTCATACGGCCTACCCTAGGGGTCACTTATATCTAGAAAAAGGGGAGTCTAAGGCTAAGCCACATGTTTTACATGCCAACTCCACCTGGCGGTAAAACTGTACACACAGGCTCTGCAATAGCAGGCCGAAGGCATGTTCATAGGGCTACTCGTCTGGGTAGGTGGCTTAAACATTCAGTATTTGAGTACATATCTAAGTGAGTGTATGAGCCCCTCTGTGTGTGTGTCACTGGATGTATAAGTGAGTGTAACTCAGTAATTTTATGGGTGTGTAAAAGTGTATGTATGTGGCTGTATCAATTGCTCACTGAGTTAATCCAGTATTTTGTGAGTGTTGGTGTATGTAACTGTGTGTGGAAATGGCTCTGTTACTGCTGGATACATACATGCTGAATGGGTGTGTAAATGAATGTGTTAATGCCTCTGTCACTCTCTGACTGGGTGTATTAGTGGATGTATGCTTTTGTACATAGGTATGTGAGTTGCAAAATGGGTGGGAAACTAGATGTATTACTGGGTGAATGGGTCTCTAACTGCACATATTATTTACTGAAACTTCAAAGTACGTCTTACCTTTTAAGTACATAGCAGCCTGCCCTATGGCTTACCTATTTCCTACCTTAGGGGTGACTTATTTGCAGTTGAAGGGGAGTTTAACACTTGGCAGGGGGTTTTAAATGGCAAGTCAGCCTGGCAGTAAACCTGCACACAATGACATTGTACTAGCAGGCCTTAGACATATTTAAAAGGCTTCTTGTTTGGATAGGCAACCTGGTAGTGTCAGTTCTTCAGCATATATCTGAATGAGTGTATCAGTACTCTCTGTGGGTGTGTCATTGGATATTTAAGTAATTATGTCAGCATATGTCTGGCTCTCTTAGTAACTGTATGGGTCTATAAATGTATATATAAGTGGTTGTATGGATTACTCACTGGCTTTGTTAGTAAGTATTGGGATATTTAACAGTGTGTTCAACTAGCTCAGTTACTGCTAGATACAAATCAAATCAAACCAACTTTATTCGGTTTCAAAGACCAAAAAAGTTTAACAAAAAAACCAAAAATCACAATTTTAAGATTTCATAGCATGTTTGTAAAATCGTGTAGTTAAAACCAATAAAAGAGGAGTTCATAGGAATCTGGCAGGCAAGGACATATAATCCATAATGCAAATGACCTAGCACGGCAAGATATATCACTGATCACGAAATTCCAAAGGTAAAAAGTTGTGCATTAAAAAGTACAACATTCCTAGTCAACTTCTATAGCTCAAAGCGCTTTCTAATGGCCATTGCAATTTTTATATAATTATTGACCGCAATGCAAATAGCAGGAGTGGCCAATGAATACAGCAGATTAAAACCATCCACGTATGTGCAAGGCCGAATTTCCCTTAAAAGCGGAGCAATTTTTTTTCCCCTTAGCTCTTTATACAGAGGGCAAAATAAAATAAAGTGCAAGCTGCCACATTGTCACACGGGCAGGGCATAAGTTTGTGGGCCCACCCTGATTGCCTCGGGAATGCCACTAAAAAGTGCAGAGTGCATAGATGAAATCTAGTTAAGAGTAATTGTATCTGCACATTGGTGGTAAAGGTTAAATAAAATTGCTATTGGGCAGGGAGCAAACATTAGAAACCAGTCACCTCTGATTGTGTGTGGTACATATTTGCCCTAGAATAATACACCTCTTTGATAATGGCTTTCGCATTTGTGAGGTTGCTATCAGGATTCTTATAAAAGTGCCCCAAGCCTATCTCACAAAATGTATCTCTCACAAATCGAAGGCAACGAATTGATAGGTCAATATCTCGTTCAGTACAGTCTTTAATCACATCCCTAGAGAATGTTAATTCATCAGACAAGCACATATTTGCCAAAAAGAGCAAAGGGCAATGCTTATAATGTCCTCTAAGAATTCCAACCCCAACTCTCGATGACAAAGGAGTGTGGGAGCGCTGTTCGGGGTCATCAGTAGTCTTTTTATGAATTTATTTTCCAAGCCCTGTAATTGGCGGCTCTGTGGTGGCTTCACACGCCTGTCCCATAAGTTGCCACAGACAAACACTTAGCTTTATACAGAGTGACTAGTTCCGTCAGTGGCTTGTGCCCTAGCTTACATGCAAAACGGAATTACCCCTCCACAACTCTACTTGTAGGTTGCACCCTTGCTGTTATAAGTGGTTCCCAATTCATTGTATTATTAAATACATTTTCAAAGTATGTAAAATTATTCAATTTATCAATACTTTTACCCCTTACAGCAGTTTCTCGTATTGGTCAGTTTGGGGCCACACACCATAATATACGATTTAATAGAGTTATCTTTCAAATCAAGCGCTACATAATATCCGTAAAAGCGTTAAGCGATTTTTGAAGGCCATTTGCTGTCAAAGTCATTAGCACTGTCTCATCCACATACGATAGTAGTGAGACAGGATTGCCAGCAATTCGGGGAAAATCAATTTCCTTATCTAATGAAAATGCCTCTAGGCCATTAGTATAAATTAAAAAGAGAAAATTAGCTAGAATGCACCCCTGCCGGATACCTTCAGTAGAAACAATTGGCTTAGTCTTTTCCCATTGGAGGCCGTATCTTATGGCAACAGTGGTGTTAGTATGTAACCTACGCAAAAGGGAGATGAGTGCTTCCTCAACACCCATTTTCCCCATTAGTGCCCACAATTTCTCCCTATTAATGGTATTGAAAGCATTCGACAAATTCATGAAGGCCAGGTGGATAGAACCCTTCCTGGCCCTCATGTACTTGCTAATAATCAGGGACAAATTGAGGCACTGCTCTGTAGTGCCCAGCCCCCTCCTCCCCAATACCTTTGCAGTGGCATCGATAAGGGAAATAGGCCTATAACAAGCCAGGTCATTCTCATTGCCATTTTTGAAAACAGGAACCACAATGGCTTCTTTCCAGGTTGGATATGGCCAATCACCACTGCTTTAAAGACATTAGTCAGTAGCGGTGCACAAAGGTTGGGATTTCTTTTGAACAAATCAGGTGGCACCCCATCAGGGCCTGGGGCTTTCATACATATTCCCTTTGCTAGGGCCTCCTCAACCTCTGAAACGGAGATAGATATATTTAATTTTGGGAGGCCACGCTTCAAATCAAGAGGCAGGTCCTCTCTATTCTCCTCTAACTGCTGGCAGTTCGGATTAAATATAGCCAAAAAGTAGGATTTTCAGACATTCCCCAGAATCAGTGAGTCCATATGCCTCACATTGTCCATAATAAAGCGTGATTAATAATATCCTAGCAACCTTTGGTATCTTTAAGGGAACTAGCTCTCTCCAGTTCTTCTCATGCCAATCCCCTCAATTCATCTTTCCTTTAGCTGATAGTAGTTTTATATATCTTTCTTGCGCTTTTAATTTGATTTCTATCATGAGGGCTAGCATGCAGGGCCATTTTAAGATTCTTTTGAGCCCTTGTGCATTCAGTGTTAACCCACAGACCTCCTGGGGTTCCCTTCGCTAAGCCAGCCTAGTTAGTCTCTTAGCTACATTTATACAAATTAGCTCAAATTGCTGAATAACCTCCTCTGGGGGAGAATCTTGTTGTAGACAAATCATAACCGGTTCATAATTAACAATACCAGTTTCTACCTCAAATTGGGGCGGATTTATTTTACCCCTATTTAATCTTACCCGTTTATTATGATTATAATGAATCAGGCGGCCATCGCCTTTCCCTACCTGAGCTGTTATACTAAGCAAAACTGTGAGGAGGTTAGGATCACTAGCATTACTGGGTTTCACCTCAAAGTCACTGACAAGGTACAAAAACTTCCTTGAAATAAGCATAAAATCAATAAAACTTTCCCTGACACCTCCAACATTTGTGGGGCACTGGAGTGAGGAGCTAGAAACCAAGTTATCAATAAGGCCTAGTTCATTCTCAATAATGATGGAATTTAAGGCCTCGCCCTGTGGTGTATGGGTAAAGTGTGGCTGGGGCTGACCCTCTTTATCCAGAAGCCCACAGACTCATTGTGCACTAAACCCGCAGGTAGTTCAATTAAAATCCCCCACCCATAAGATACATAAAGGCTGCCACTTCCCAGAGATATTAGAAATTTCCGTCTGTAGGGCTTCAATACCATGACGGTAATTTTGGTCAAAGATGTTATAATACTAATTCACCACTAGTATCTTAACCTGCGTCAAACTGGAAATCATAATGAAATGATACCAAGGTGAGGAACCTAAGTCAAGAGTTTTAATAGACCCATACTTTACTGAGATCAACAACACTAGCCCTCCTTTAGCTCTCCCTACCATAGAAGGAATTGCAGGGACAGTAAAAGAGCAGTAACTGTCCAACACGTTGTCATCCCTATACCAAGTTTCTTGGAGACAGATGATTTCGAACCCCCTGATGTACTCTAGCCATACCTCATTGGTCAGTTTATGGTGAATACCTGCAATATTCCAGGAAATAATTTTGAGAGCAAACCCACTGGTGCACTATTAATAGTGGACATAGTGGTAAGAACTACTAAGCCAGGCCCCTCCCCTACGGGGTTACCCTTAATTATTGAATTAGGTGGAAGTGAAGGCTTTTCATGGTCATCTATATTCATATTAGTAATGCTAGGTATATATGTGATGGTGCCGGCTGGATGTACAAACCCTAAGCTAACAGAATTGCCTTAATATACATTTTTCTCTTGGTTGATGTGTTGTGAGCCCATTTTCCTCTTCTCGACTGGCTGTCCAGATTGTTTGAGCAGTCAGTCGATATCAGTGAGTCCTGAGAGAGCATCAAAATGGTTCGGATGATTTAAAGGAGAGGGCTGTGAAGAGGAATTTATATTAAAGCCTAACCGTTAAGACTGTTGACTCAAAATAGGCCTCTGATAGAAGAAACCCAATGGGCGAGCCATTATGAGTTGGTGTCGCTAAGGTGCTTTAAAGCAAAATATGCACACCTGGCGTCATTAAAATTAAGCACCACACAATCCCCTTCTACAGACTTAGCCATACAACCTACCCAACTCACCTGCTTTGCCATGATGATATGTTCAAACCGATTTATCAGGGACAGCGTTTCTTAAAGCGCCAATGAGCTGACTTATTGATGAGACTTTGACAACTTTCTACCAGAGGAGAGATAGGGAATCCCTGTCAGGATCTGTGTATATGGTGTACAGTCTGGGGGGTAGATTTAATATGTTCAGTGCATACACCCCCCCCCCCCTTAGAGACCATTCACTGGGCCATAAGCATTTGTATTTCCTCTTTGAGAACTATCCCATGCAACAGGCATGGTCTTGTACGATGGGTAACTCCTTGTCCCATATTTTGGTTATTCCCATGGGGCACAGGCTCCTATATTATCTGCGCCAGGGGGGTTTTATGGGAGGGCTCTAGGGAAGGAACCCTCTTACTTAAAGTACTAGAAATAGATGATACACTTAAAGTGGCAATCCTATCCAAAGGGGCACTACTAAGAACGTCATTTACATTTTGATTTGTATTATGATGTGTGTTAATACCTTGAGTGGCACTTTCAGTCTATTTACTCAAGAAGCATGCTGTTCATTTTTTAATGTACATCCACAAAGCTGTTTTTGATAAATTTGTGGTTAAAGAGGTCTTTGGGCTGTCATGAAGCTATTGGTATCCAGATATGCTCTCTCACTGGCCCCTTCAATTGGTACTAGTCGATCCTGATTGGTTAGCCACAATCTGAACAATATGTCATGGTAGCCATTACAGGCCTCAGACATCTGGACCCTGCATCTTGAAAATGAATGTAAAAAATATATAAGGAGGGAAGATGAGCACACCCTGACCCTGAGTGCCATGTGAGGGAGTTCCAAAGTTACACCCCCCCCCCCGCTTTATTGGCTGGCCAAAATGTTGCCAACATGTTGCTGCTGCCATTACAGGACTCTGGACATGATCCTGAACTGAAATGCATTGTAGTGAATGCCACGTTTTGAGGGTCAAAAAAGGAGAGCCCATGAAGAATGATAACAGATTTTAGTCAGAATGTAAATCATTATTTGGGATTGCTATACTAATTTTAGGAATTTTGCTGTGTTCTAAGTTGATTTTACCCTGTGAAAAATGCTGACTCTCTGCTAGCATTGGTTGAACCATGCTTGAAAGAAAACGGTTTTCTCTCATGATTTTCTCATTGAGGTTAAGAAAAGTGCTCTGGAAGCTAACCTGATAGCACATTTTCTGTACATTCACACTATCTTCTTCAGCCATGTGTGAGCAAAGTCTGATATTCTGAGTAAAACATTTATTTCCAACAGCAGCAGCAGCAGCCTATCAGTTGATTTCCCCCGTTGTTTGGAAATAACCTTCTTTTGAGTGGTACTACTCAGATTTTTGCTATCTGTAGCCGAACCCATTTTTGTTGGCCATGGGACTCTGTGCAATGTACTCCTGGTAACCAGTGGTAAAATGTGTGTGCTCTCCTTTTTAAACCAGATACAATTGGAATATACATAATTGGCACATTTAATTTACCTGTAAGTCTCTAGTATAAGGTACACCATGAACACCATGAACCCAGGGCCTATAAATTAAATGACACTAGTGAACTGCAGCAGTCATTGTGACACCCACTAAAGTAGCACTCCAAAACATATCTACAGGTCTGTCATTGAGCCTGGCTGGACAGTTGTAAACTGCCAAAATAAACATTATGCCAGGCCTAAACCTTCCTTTTAAATACTTATACGTTACCACTGTAGTAGGACCTAAACACCGATAGGGCAGGGTGCATGGTATTTAAAAAGAAGGATATGCTTATTTATTGTTTTACATGTCCTAGCAATGAAAAAACCAACAAAGTTGTTTTTCACTGTAGCAAGGCTGGCTCTCCCATAGGGAAACACTAGGTTACATTATAACAACTTATAATGTTTTGGTCTGGGAGCAGCAAGATAAATTATTCAAGGGCTTATTTTCATTCAAAATCTAACTTAATGGTAAAGTCGGAATTTATAGTCGGACTGCATATCTCTGGTTCTACTGATTGGATTTTTGCTATTTTGGTCTCAGATAATTAATTAAACTGTAGTCTATTTGTCTAATTTGGTGTCGGATTTTTCTTGTGCTGTATTTTCACTTTATTACTGTTTGAAGTGCTGCATACATAAGTACTTTACACAGTGCCTGTGAATTAAACGTGACTGCTTTTTGCAAAGCTACTAGAGGGTTATGCAAAGGGTTTAATTAGTGACTTTAGTAGTTTACCCTGACGAGGATTGCAATTATTCTTTGAAGTGGATTCACACCATATAATCTAATTTCTTACACTGGTTGTCTGCAGTGGAATTTAGTAATTGTGTTTTTGAAGTGCCATTCAGGGATTTGTGTAAACCCAAAAACCCCTCTATAATCTGATATCTAAATTGATTTTTGATTTTTAAAGTATCCTTCATTCTTAATTGAGCATTTTTTTAATTACTTTTCCATAAATGTCACTCCTGTCCTCATATTGCACACCCATGGTTTTTGGAAGACAGGGGGTGGATATCAGCAACATTGAAAGCTTTACTGTAGCAGAGCTAAAAAGGTTGAGTAAGGAAAGGGGCCTGAAGTTGGCGTAGAGATTGAAAAAGCTGGAGTACCAGGTAGCCCTGAGAGCCAGGGAAGAGGTCTGCATGTTGCGGTCTCAAGTAAAGGGGAAGGAGGAATGGATGATGGTCCAGAGGAGCATGAATTAGAGGGAAAAGGAATATAATATACTAGAACTTGCTGTAGAAGAGAGCCCACATGAGTTAGGTCCCCTGCTTTGTCCAGAGTAGCAAGCAGTGTGGCCTCTCACTTTGTGATCCCAGAAGAGATGGAGGACTGATAAGCAGAGATGGCCCTGAGGCTGCAACTCACCACCCTCGCCATGGAAGAGAGGATGCAGAGGCATCTGCTAATGAGGATGAATCTGGGGGAAAAGAAAATGTTGCTGGCTCATTACGTGAGTCAGGAGGACCTGGAGCTGAAAGCCAGGAGAGTTACAAGGTCCAGTGAATATGGTGGCAGCAACAGATAAGTTCCCGGAGGAGGTAAAAAAGTGTACATCCCCAAATAACTGGTGCCCAGGTTTGTAATAAGGGATTGCATAGACAAGTAGTTTGATGCCTATAAGGCGACCGTGTGCATACACAGAGTTTCAGAAGAGTATTGGGGGACTAGTCTCTGGAATGACACAAAACAGCCAATGAGAGGTATACCCTATAGGGCAGCAGGATGAGGTATGTTCCATGAAGGAGGCCTTTGTTGTTAAGTTTGTTCTTACCCAGAAGAAATACTATTTAAAGTTCAGGGACAGTCAAAAACTTTCTAACCAGTCTTGGGTTGATTTCGTGGATTACTCCATTAATGCACTAAATGGTCCAGTGAAGAGCAGGAACGTTAGAGACTATGATGGGTTGTACATTCTAATTCTGAGAGAGCACTGTAGTAAATGAATTACACCACACACGGAGCTCGGTCTACATGTCTTTATTTCTGAGAATGTTACAGGTAACTGGCACAAACTGCATCATGAATTTTATTAACCACACCAATCACTTACGTCACTAGATTATGGATTCCGTTAGGGACCATAGTGTCCCACACCCTGTAATACACAAGACACTACATTTCCCCCTTTGTTAAATAAAAATACAAATAAAATATATCTACATTACAGTCACTCAAAGAGTCATCAAGCAAGGTGCTCAAACCAATCTCCCAGATCTCATGTTGGTAGGCTGAGGGGACACAGGAGATACAGCTGCAGCAAGCACTGCTGAGCTGGGCACTGAGGCAGTCGGGGGGCTCTCCAGGCCTTCTGATGGCAGAGTCTCGCTTCAGATGTCTGGAACCGACAGACTCCGAGGCAGGTGCTTGAAATGTGAGGAATCCCTCTTAATGACTTTCCAGAATGGTAAGCAGTCACCATGTGTCCCCTACTAGTCATAATTTGCAGTGGATCGGCATTGAATGGAGCCTCAGATTTACATTTTCGCCTCTGACATACAAAGACCCTTTCTGAAATTTAATGTCCAGAGCACTTCAATGCTTGTCTGCATAAGTCTTCATTCTGGGCTTGTGAGATGAATCAGGGGATCATATTTTATTGGCATAAATTGTTCTTTCAGTGGTCCACTGGGGCAGCTTGGTACCCATGGCTCTCCCAAACATCAGGGTGTCCGGGCTTTCGCAGGTTGTCGAATAAAGCGTAGATCGAGAGGCATGAAAAGTAGAATGAAGAAGTGAATTGAGCTCAAGTCCCACTGGCTTTGCGCACCGGACAGCCTTCTTAAGAGTGCTCATAAAATGTATAATGATGCCATTAGCCTGTGGCCATAGAGGTGTGCTTTTCTAATGTCTGATACTTAAATGAGTAAAAAAGTCTTTGAATTCCCAACCTTTGAATGATGGGCCATTGTCAGATTTTAGAATGGACGTAACACACTAGTTTGCCATATAACTTCTAGGCTTTCAACTGCTCAATTATGAGTGATTGACTAAAGGTCTTCCATCAGACACAATCAGTAGTATTCATCAATGAATACCATGATGTAATGTCCAATATAAAGGGGTCCAAAGAAGTCAAATGCAATTTTCTCCCAGATGGGTTTTGGAAGATTCAGCATGTTCAAAGGATGCTGTTTTATTTTGGGAGATAAACAGTTACAAAAATTACAAGTTTGGAGCTCTCTCTCAATTCACTCATCCAGATGAGGGAACCAAACACAGTTCTGGAGGGCTCACTTTGTGGTGACGATTCCACAATATCCCTCATGTGTCACTTCAATGACTTGCTGTCACAAACTTTCAGGAATGACAATTCTTCACCCTCACAAGATAATCAATTCTTGTGTAACTGACACTTCATCACGCACATTCATGAATTTATAATATTCACTGTTGTTATCAAGATGTCAAGCATGTGTTTTCCAGAATTGATGCATAATAATGTCTTTGAGAATGAGCATATTCCTATCTGCATTGGTAGCAGCCGTATTTGCTCTATTGACACAGCTGCAGGAGTGCTGGATCTCACAATGAAGTTAATGTAAGCCTCAGCCACTTTAGAAGGTGTACCCTGACACTGTATGGGTATTCGAGAAACACAGCCAGCAGGGTTTTGATCTTTTGCCGCCTGATGCACAATGGTGTAGTCTTACTCTTGCAGTCACAGTCCCTACCTCTTAATGCAAGGAGGCATCTTGGCCTTTGGATTACCAAAAATAGCAAGAAGTACTTGGTGATCAGCAACCGGCGTAAAATGTTTCCCTTACTGGAATACATGTAAATGCAACAGCTAGGCTTTCTTTCTCAGGCTACTAAGAAGCTCGTTCAGTCTGTGACAAACTTTAGCTTGCATAAGCTACAATATGCCTTCATGCATTTGCATGTCCACTGTGTTAGGCAAGAATTACTTCCAAACCCACTGGGCTGGCATCCACAACAATCGCTATATGCAATTTCGGATCAAGAAAACCATTTTTGTTGCATTTTCAATTGCATGCTTAATCCTCTTGAAAATTTGATCACACTCCTGTGACCACTGAAATGAAACATTCTGTTTGTTTACTCTCTCAATGGGGCACTCACTGTGGGAAAGTCATGGATATACCTGGAACAGTAGCTGGCCATACCAAGAAAAGAACGCAGCATGGTTCCATCTTGTGGAGAGGAGGGAGATGACAAAACCTGAACCGTAGCTGGATCTGGAGGCATTCCCCTTACTGAGAAAATGTGCCCAAAAAATTTTAGTTTTCTTTTGTGAAACTCACACTTTTCAGCATTCAACGTAAAATCTGCATCAGCAAGTAGATGGTACACTTGTGTAAGGGCTCTATCATGTTCTATTCGTGTGGCCCTAAATACTAGTATATCATCACTGTAATTGAAAGCATGCATGACAGGCTGTATAATGCGACAAATGAATCTCGGAAAAGTCCAGCAGCTAAAGACACTCTGAAACGCAGTCTTTTATATCTGAACAAATCAACATGCATTGAAAAGGTAGTAATGTACCTGCAATTTTCTTTCAATTCGAGTTGATAGCATACTTTGTTCAGATTATGGCGAGGTAAGACTTTGGCACCATTCAGCTGGTAATCATATCGACATTGTTCTGAACTGGATGTCGTTCTCTTTTGATTGTCTTGTTTGCTTTAGGTATGTCAACACAAATTCGCACAGACCCTTCACTGTCCTTTTTAGGTACCACCTCTATCGGCGACACCCATGGTGTTGGACCAGTAGCATGCTCAATGATATCATGTTTTAGCAAAGTCTCATTTTCTTTTTTAACAGCCACTTGTAGATGAAAGGCAATTTGATAATGTCATTGAGCAACAGGACGAATTGGTTCATTAATGCAGAGCTGCACTTTCATTGTCTTAAGTTTTCATAATCCATTAATGAAGGACGGAAACTGATTCACTATGTCGTGCTGAGCATTGATATTGTAAACTACAGAAATTAGTCCCATGTCAACAGCAGTGCTGAAACTGAGTAGACAGGCACGTGATGAAGGGCCTTGAAGGACATGAACTGGGGATTGTACCTTTGTCTTTTTATGTTTCATAGTGGCCATAAATGAACATTGACTTTGCAATAGTGTCAAGACTGCCCGTGTAAACTTTAGCTTCAGATGGTGTGATGGGCACAGGAGATAATTCATTGTACTATTCAGCTGGCATGATGTTTATCGAAGCACCACTGTCTATAATGAATGATATATTGGAATCATTGACCTTCAGTTTGATTTTGGGACAGTGCCCAAAGGAATTGGGTGATTTCACTCGTCAATCCTTTTCTGACTTGTATTCGTCCTTGCAGGAAGCCCAACCTACATGCTCACTTTTTTCAATAGTCAGCATTGACTTCGCACACCCATCTTCTTCACTGTCACTCGACAGTGATGTAGAAGAACCTCTCAATGATGAATGAGATGACAATTCCCATTTTTCAGTTCCTACTTGCCTCAACTGATGTTGTCGTTTATTTTTGTGGGCGTAACTGGAATGCTTCTGGAACTTTCTGGCACCCATTTTGTCTTCACGACGTGACAAGCTCACTTTTTCTCTTGTGTTGCAAACTGTTATAAAATGGATTTCTTTCTAGCAGCCTTTACATATCTGACCAATGGCGCAACATTTACCATCATGTGGATCCACATCCAAAACGCAGCTTGTGTTTTTTCTTGCTTTTCATTCACAAAGCTGATTCACTCTGGGTTCCTCCGGCCTCCATGTCAGCTGCTTGTTTATCAGCTCATTCTTCAGCTCTGGCTGCCTTGAGCACACGCTCCAAACTGAGCATCTCTCTCAGTATTTGGTGTCTGAAGTAATCAGACCAGCAATCTTCTATGTCTGTGAGACAAATGGCTTCTTCGATATTGAATTTGTTTACCTTACAGTGTTCAATAAGCATTTCAAGTCTTTCAACAATTTCATCTATCGTTTCACCATCTCTCTATATCTCCTGATTGAAGATGTACCCTTTGTAGTGAACGTTTGGTATTGAATTGAACTTGATATTCAATGCCACTGTGACATCCTGGTAAGATAATCTATTCACCTGTGGTGTTGTCTTTATTGCTTCTTGTGCTCCTTCTCCCGCTATGCTCTTAGGATATTTGATGATCTTTTTGTCATCGGTTATTTCTATTGCATCAATGAAATCATCAAAGGTTTCGATCTAAGCAGTCCATTGGGTGCCAAGACTGCTTTTCGGTATTTCGATGAAGACGGCGATTTTAAGAAAATGGAGACATCATACTTTGTGAAGATTATGTGTTGTTCAGTCCACACTTTACATTCAGCATCTTCTGGCCTGGTGTCATCGCTGCGAGCATCAACCCGCTGACTAGTGATCCAGCCGTCTTGCCCAAACGGAGGTGGTGAGGCACCATCTTCCTCTGTGGCACTGAATAGCGGTTTTGACTCTTGCTCGTCACCACTCTCAACCTTCTGCATTGTACCTGGTTTTCGCTGCCTTTATTGTTCCTTTCCTTTTATCTGATTCCCCTTGCAGTATTCTCTTTCATCTGGCTTTCGCCGCTTGTTGCACTTTCTGTACCTGTTGATAATGTTTCCTCACTGTATGAATGACAGCTCTGTGTTAAGTAGTAGCATCACACTTCTTATCTCAGTCGTATTAGCAATTTTCTGACCAACGTTAAATTAAACTTTCTGTGGGGGCTTCCCTTTTTTTTTAATGTCTCGTACTGGCTGGATTTGCTCTTTGACTCCACATATGTCAACTGTTGATTCTTCACTTTGACAGAGATGCATGTGGCACTCACGAGCAGCGTGCTGGACCTCAGCAAACTCTCTGGGAGAGCACTCTCGACTCTTTGGTTTGTGGGGTTTACGTATCTCCTATCTCATCACCAGCTATAGCGTCCTTCCCAGCCCAATAGCATGTAAATGAATTACGCCACACATGGAGCACGGTATTTCACGTCTTTATTTCTCAGGGTGTAGCCGTTAAGTGGCATTCCGGGTCTGGTGGCTAAGGGCCAGATGTACAACGCACAAAAGAGCGCCTCGCAAATTGCGTGTCTTTTGCGACTCGCAATTTCCGAGGCGCTATATTTTATGTACAACAGTGTTGTGACCACTGTGTGCGATTCCCAATGGGGTCGCAAATTGCGAGGCTCATTAATATTAATGAGCCTCACGCATTTTGAGAGCTCATTGGGAATGCCAGCCCTTCCAGGGATGGTGGCCTGCTGGGCTCAGCAGACCACAATGTCTGGGACTGCTTTTTAATAAAACAGCTGTTTTTTTAAATAATGCAGCCCGTTTTCCTTAAAGGAAAACGGGATGCATTTAAAAAAAAGAAAGAAAACTTTTCAGTTTCATTTTATTAAGGGCAGGCTGTGGTCTCTGGGACCACAGCCTGCTCTTAAAAAATATTTTCCCAGATACTCACAAAGGGGAAGGAGTCTCCTGGGGACCCCTTCCCCTTTGTGAGTGGTTTACGACCTACTTGAAGTAGGTGGTAAACTGCAAGTGTTTTGCGGCGACAAATGCGGCCTCCAAACATCAGTGCATAGCATGTTGACTCGCTATTAAGAAGGGATGCCCCTTCCTAATTGTGAGAGTCGCAAATGCTATTTCAGTGGCTCGCAAAATAGCATTTGTAAATGCTATTACCCTATCTCCCGTTTGCGGCTGCAAAAAAGGGTCGTACATCTGGCCCGAAGTGCTCTTATGGACTAATGCATCCACTATAGTGGCCTGTTTTTGACCTCATGGTCACAGGTTGAAATCCCAGCGGGTCCACTCAGTCTTTCTTACCTCTGAGGGCAACAGAGGGAGTACCATTAAGTTGACTAACAATAAAACATCTGTTATTCAGCACCAAGATACCCTTGGGTGAACATGCGCTTTACAAATACACTTTATGTTATGTACTGCGTCATGATGTTTATTAACCACACCCCAATCACTTACGTCACTAGACTACAGAGTCCGTTAGGGACTATAGGGGACTCACGCTCTATAATACACAAGACACTACAAGCACATGTTCAGTAATTGCTGGTGTGTCAGATTATCTGTGATCAAATGCAGCTTTACCACAAAGTTCTAATGAGCAATAGAGTGCTAGCTTTGTGTATATGCCATATCAATAGAATCAAAAATGGAAAACTGAAAGCATTTCCTACAGAGCATACTACAGTAAATGACAAGCATTGGCATAGTCAATAGGTCTCGCTTTTGGGACCTTATAAGTATTTAGGTATGCAGCACAATATGTTTGGTGCAACAACATCAATTGTTGCATGGCTAAACACTTATAAGGTACAAGGTTTAGCCATGCAACAGCTGATGTTGTTGCACCAAGGATATTGTGCTGCAAAACTAGGTGAATAGGTGAAAGTCGTGTGGACAGCCCGTGGATAACTTATGGAAGTTTTAAATTAAAAATGTGAGAAATGTTCAGGTAATTCGCACACTAAATCACGCTTAATTCAGCTTTGTGAACACAACCAACTTTTGGCAGGCAGCTGAGCCCGTTGAAAGAGAGCGGTGATTTATGAACAGGCCAGCTCGGTACGTGGACTCTGGCGGTATATGATGGGTCTGGAATGACTTCATGTCAACACTCGCGAGATCTGAGACCAACATCTGCACATAGCCGTCCGATAAGAAGTAATTTCTGGTGTAGGTTACAGGACTACAGAAGGCTGCGTGTTCCACCTATGTGGACACGCAGCTGATAAAATCACCCGCACTCATATTGAAAGACAGAAGGGATGAAAGGGTGGAAACAGGATCGGGAACAATGCGGATTTGAGATAGATTTATGAAGCTTTGGCAGCGGCGTATGTGAAAGAAGAGAGCCCCCGTATGCATCTGTGGGTGCCACTCGGTGCCGAGGGAAGAAGTAAAAGTGACTTACCAAGATCACAGAGTATGTTAACAGGGAAACATGGCTCCTGAAGCTTGTACTCAAAGTAACTGCAGAAGTTGTTTCAACCTCACACACTGGTTGATTTTTTAAGATGATGGAGACGAGCACTCATTTTTGGGGCTCAGGACTTCATTTTTGATCATTAAACTTTCACCCAGATAAAGCGAAAGACATGAAAACAGTGACAATGGGCGAAAAAAGGGATAGAAAAAGAACCTGAAAAAAGGGATAAAGAGACAGAAGTATAGCATCCAGTGAGCAGTCCCATGGGGGTCACAAAAACAACAACAAGCATTGGCCGCGCGTGCGGCTCGCGCTCAAAGTTAAAAAAAAAAAAACAAGCTCCGAGATGCGCTCTGCGGTGGGGGAGGGGCATTGAAGCGAGGCGCGCGCGCTTGGCCGAGCGAGAGGAAAGTCATATGGCGCCTCTGGTCGTGCCTGTGCACGTGAACGCAGGCAGAATGCCAGCCAAAAGCGTGCGGTTTAACTTTTAAAAGCCCTGTTCACTAAATGTCTCACAGTGCATGCGCTGGCTCAGGCGAGACCTAAAAAAAATGAGAGGTTTCTTTTTGTCAATGACATTATAGTTAGGATGATAGAAGCTAAAATGAATTGACAACTTGTATGAGTTCTCAAATACCTTTCTCTGCCATTTGAGCAAAACATTCTGAAAGTCAAACATGTACTTCCAACACCAGTAGCAATCTGTCAGTTCACTCCCTAGTAATCAACTATAGCTTCATCATAGAGTTTTAATGAACATCTACAGAGCCAACATATTTATTCAAGATAAAAGTGAGGCACATCTGAATGCCATTTTGTTGGAAAAGGAGCTGTTGAATTTAAAGCATTTTCTGAAGAGCAGGCTGAAGTAAATGAGCATTGAGATATTAATGCAGGCATGAAACCAAAGGCTTTAAAATGTGAGGGGAGATGTAGGGTTTTAGAAATTTGAGGCATGATGTATTTTTTTTAAGGGATTAAAACAGTTGAAGAGAGAGACTTTTGCATAAGTACACCATCCCCTTTCCAGCGTTGTTTACTCATACTACCCATCTTCTGAGTCATTTAACAGTAACTTAACAGCTTCTAATTTTAAAATAGCAACATTTTGGAATATATATAAATCTGAAAAAACAAAGGTTAGAGTGATGCAATAGTTAGGTATGTTAATACGTGTTTAGCTTAGGTTAAAAAAACTGGAAATTCACTGAAAAAAACAAAGGTTATAGTGACGTTATTGTTAGGTGTTGAAATATGGTAAAAACATACATTAAAAAAAAAAACTCCAAAGTTCATTAGTTATAGTTTACTAAGCTAACAATACCTTGTGCCCCTGCCATGCACTGCTTATGACCTCACATATTACATCACTCATGACATGTTAAATCATATCATTGATGACATCACTGGGAACTGGGCATGATATAATAATGAACAATGACAATGGCCAGTTCGGGTCAAAACATGTTGGTGTTTTTTTATCCGTTCACTACCTTGAATAAGTCATTAAGCAATAACTGCTAGTGTGAGAGAAATTTGTAGATTGTGCTATATGTGGGGGCATTGGCTGCCTGCTAGGAAGTACAAACAAAAGAGTGGGCAATTTACAATGATGTCATTGGGAAAATGAAATACTCAATGCCAGTACCCTGTTGCAATAACCGAGAACAACAAACAAAAACGGAGACAAAGTCTGGAGGTTGAGCTAAGTGTAGAAGGAATAGGATGATCCTGTCTAATCAGGAGCTCCCAAGGTATGATCTCTGTGCTATTACTAATGTTTTGGCAAATACATCTGTAATTTGTACAAACTGCAACATTGTAACCACGACATTTTAAATTCAGGAATTAAACAAGAAAGTGATTAGTGATTGAGGGGCAAGGAAGTTCATTTATTATCATACTGAGGTAAACCTAAAGATGACTGTTCGGTTGAGTTGTGGAGCCCGACCTCATGGTACCAAGAGCACCTAAACATGTTACGATTGCAACTGCCTTGTTTACAAAAACAGAGGGATCGTAGAAACATTCAACAACCTCTACATAGTGGGCTAACTATTAAAATGGATACCAAACTAAAATACAACTTTTTTGAAAGATTTTACAAAAAAGAGATCAGCAAAGGCTGAGAAATTATAATGCTTCAAAAATACATTAAAGTTGGGAAAGTCAAGTGAGGACCAGGGGAGTAACACAGGCCCCCGCAGCCCCCGTGGTGCAGGGGGCCCCAAACTCCAGGGGGCCCCCTCAGCACAGCAGACGGGCTGCAGAGCTCCTGATTCAGTCCGGAGGGGGCCCCTCCAAGTGCCTTGCAGGGAGGACCCCTCGAGTTTCGTTACGCCAGTGGTGAGGTCTGAAGGTTGTTTATGATGCCAAATTATCTTGATTCAAGCCCAGAACGATTACAATAATGGGGAGAGAACAATATGCAATGTTCAAAAAGAATGGTGGAAAATTTTATTAAGCGTAGGATCTACAGATGGCAGAGCCCAGGTGAAGATAGAAGGTTTTTGGAAGCCTGGTAGATCCCTGAGGCTTCAGATCAATCAGAAGGCCCAGCAGTCCTTCTTCATGGCAGAGTATCCACAAGTCCAGAAATGTCATGAAGAGTTGGTGTGTGAGGTCTAGTATTTATAGTCAGTTATGTCTTTAAAGTGGTGAAGAAGCTTCTACAAGTTCCCCTTTGAAGTCCCCAGACCCCCTGCCTTCCCTGTCTTGACTCCAGACTAACTACAGGGGATATGCTGTACTCTGTGTGAAGGCAGGACACCGCCTATTCAAATGTAAGTGGGGCAGTCTAGGAGGAATGCACAAAGCACAACTGTCAGCCACATGAGGGGCGTGGCTAGCCAACACCCAAGATGGTCGCACCTGTATAGAGCTCCGACCGCCGCTTGAGTAATCTTCCCCCTAAATCCATTCCAATCATCCGTTGAGCCAGCTACGACCACAGACTGGAGGCCCCTTGACCCAGGAGTCACCCGGTTTATCCAAGGCACAAATCCAACAGCTCCTGCCTGAGCTATCCATCTCATAGTCGCGGGCCGGCAGGAGGCGGAGTTCCGGCCGCAACGCTACTTGGCTTCCGCATACGAAGCTCCTGCACAGAGAAACGGGCCCGCAGGCCCTAGCGGATTCCCTCGCCTCTCCCAGCCTGGAAAAATACCCTGGCCACTGCAACATCCCAGCCGAAACCTCGCTCTTGAACATCGGGAGGGCTCGTCGTCACCAGCAGCTGCGGAGCTGGGGGGGGCTCTGGTGTACGCAGCCGTCATCAGAGAGCTACTGGCCTGGTTCCAGTGTAATTGCGGTGAGCAAGGGTAGTGTTGAACTCTCCCCCCTCCTAACTCGCTGTCTTTGTGTAGGCCGCGTGTGCACGCCTGAGGAGATCGGCCCTTTTGCACATTGGCGGCCTACCCTAAGTTTAACAATGTGCATCTCCCCAACGATGCATAACAGGCAATGGTGAGGCCCTCTGGCTGTGTTATAACAGAACTCGTGCCGGAGAATTTTACTGGCAAGATTCTAACATTCTACGCCAGGGGCTGGACACACTGCAGGCTGGACGACTGACCGAGAGGCCGCAGACCGTCTATCAAAAGCCCCAAAATGCTGAAGGAGTGTACACTGGTGGCGCAGGTACCGATCGGAGGGTGTGAATGAAGGGCTGTGGGGGTGCGAGACTGTAGTACTAGAGTTAACCTCTGATCCTTGGGGCCCTTATTGAAGTGGAACTATGCTTGTTTCTAGAGGCATTACACGTTTTATGTGTATTTATTCCTGGCTTCTGGATATATCCGTCCTTGACAGCTCCACCTCCACCACCACTGACATGGGAGGTCCTAATTCCACTCGTGGTCCCAACGCAATGGCGACGGCTAAAGGCTCCAGACAGACCCACCAGTTAAAATTAGCTAAATTCGCCCATACTAGGCCGGACGCTGTTGAAGAGAGGCACGACAACCCAGAAGCAAAACAACAAGTCGACGAAGGGGCCCCGACACTAATAGACGTCATGGAGGCTATCCAAGGGATCCGCTCGGCGCTGGAACACAAGATTGACACGGTGACTACTGAAGTCACCCTTATTCGCGCCAATCTTTGCAACATGGGAGACAGGTTTAAAGCAAATGAGGACTCGGTCATAACGCTTCAAGCCTCCACAAAGTCACTCAAAACAAAGGTGAAGCGACTACAGGCTCAAACTCCTTAAGGCGGGACTGGAGGACTATGAGGGGCGTGCATTTAGAAATAATGTGCGAATTTTGGGGGTTCCCGAGAGGGCTGAGGGACAAACCACGGATCTCTTTGTAGAGGTCTTAATTCAAAACTACCTGCAGCCCGATCCCTCCCACAATTCTTCTCAGTGGAGCGTGCTCACAGGGTACCTGGGGGGCCCCCTAAGCCTGGCGCCCCTCTGACCCCATCCTGGCCATGACCTTCAACTTCCGTGACAGGGATATTATCCTCCAGACAGCACAAACGGCCCCACAGCTCAAGTTCGAGAACTCTACCATTCAATTTTTTCCGGACTTCACCTACAAAGTGCAGCAAAAACGTAGATCCTTCCTCGAAGTGAAACGGGCCCTCCGTGATCACAACCTGAAGTATGCAATGCTCTTCCCGGCCAGGCTGCGAGTGCAGGCGGAGGGGAAATCATGGTTTTTCCAGACTCTGGATGAATCCTGAGACTGGCTGGAAGGCTGGCAATCTGCTGGTGGGAAGAGGTCTTTCTCCCCCGACCGACTACAGAAGCAAGACGGCCATTTCGGAAGGGTCAACCGAGGTGAAGGTGTTTGATTGCCGATGGATCTTGTCCCACGGCTGCGACTCGTCTCCCTTCATATGGTTAACTGGATCCATTCCTCTACAGCAAAGACTGTGACTATCGCTTGGCCCCTTGTGGGCAGGGGTGACTATATCTTGTGAAATAATGTTTGTTGTTTGCATCTTTTATATGCGATCAGTATTGTATTGAACCAAGTTCATGTGCTTGGCATATTACTCCTGGGGTTTGTCGGGGGTTGCGGGGTCTGATGGGGCTACTTGGGCTTCTTGTTTGGTAGGGTTTATTGACACTAGCATGACATAGTCCGTGCTCACGTAATCCCTAACATGGGAAAAAAAGAGGTTATACTCTTGGGTAGTTTGGCTGTGTAGAGTTTTCCCCTTTACTTAGCATATTGGTTTTGGGTTCACAGGCACTCTGCAAAATTGGGGGGTGGGTAGATTTACGTCCACGTTGCAGGGAGGCAGGGTGGGGGGGGTCGGGTTGTTTCATTGGGCTTTGTTGTTGTTTTTACATGTTCAGTCAACTGAATGGTGCTTTCTCTAATACACTTGTTAGCAATGTACTTAATAGTTTCCTGCAGATCATGTATGCATTATTTCAAAAGCTGGCAGTTAGCGGGCGATGTGTGATTTGTTATTACATGCACGTACAATGCTGTCAAGTGGATGGTGCTTTCTTTAATGCATTCAGGGTCGTCCGCAAAATAATTATCTGTTTCCTGCTGTTAACACACGCACCGCCTCAAATTCTAACATTTATTTTGGGAAATGTGATAGACCAACATGATCTTTTCTTTGTTGTCCTTCAGGAGGAAGGGCCCCTCGCCTCCAGTGTGAATGAGTGCTGATTATGATGCGGCTCCGCCTTTGGGACACCCTAAATTAATCTCATGGAATGTGAACGGTTTGGGTGATCGTATAAAGTGGGGTATAGTTTTGCAATTTTTGAAGCGACATACCCATGACCTTGTATTACTCCAAGAAACACACATCCAGGGAGTTTCCTATTGCGCACTCAACAGATGGGTATTTAAGTTAGTGTCTCATGCTGGTTATGCTAGGGGGTCCAGAGGAGTGGGTATCCTGGTGCGTAACTCCCTTCCCTTCCAAATACAAAAAGTCACGCGGCATCCGCTGAGTAGATTTGTCACGGCCTCAGGGCAGTGGGAAGGTAGGTCCCTTAATGTGACCTACTTATATGTATCCCCTAGGCTTCACTCTCCTACGCTGCAGGACCTGGGTCCGCATATGTTGAACTTCCATGAGGGAGACATACTGATGGAGGGCGACTGCAATGCAGTTCTAAATGGGGATCTAGACCGTATGCCGACCAAACAGGGGGAACCGACCGGGAAACTACTGGCGGACATTCTGAGGGCACTAGGACTGATAGATATCTGGCGAACCTGCAACCCCACGACCAAACTCTACATTTTCCACTCTGGGGTACATGGGAGCCTCTCCCGTATAGATTACCTTTTTGGTTAGGCCTCCCAACTGCCCATGTTTGGCGATATCTCCTTCCTCCCATGGGGCATCTCGGATCATTCCCCGATTCTGGCATATTATGGAAGGGTACCACCTCCCTCTTGTCACAAAATGGTACTTAATCCCTAGTACCTTAGAATACCGATGATAAGAGACAAATTGATGGAGGCCACCAAAAATTACTTTGACGATAATGACTGATCCGTTGACACGGATGTAATACTCTGGGAGGCCTACAAGACTGTGATCCAGGGCTGTGGGGTCGCAGCGATAGCAGGGCATAAAAAAGAAAAACGTAAGAAACTGGAGAAGACGGAGAAGGAGATTGCCCTCCTTGAGGGCAATCTGGTAACATTGGGCTTACCGGACACCGCTCATAAATTAGCTATAAAACAAAAGGAGTATAGGGACATTGCGGAGGATTCCGCAAGGGCCCAATACTGGGCTACGCAACATCGGGTCTATGACATAGGAGACAGGGCCAGTAAATTGCTAGCATGGCTTGATAAGAGGGAAATGTCCAAAAGGTGGGTAGCTCATATTACAGACCGTGAGGGAGCGAAAATATACAATAGAGCTGGAATTTGCGGGGGCATTTGCCGATCACTTCGGGTGGGTCAATACTATTCCAGGTGAAGGTGGCGGAACTGTTAGCTACTTTGCCTTTGCCTGTTTTGGATCCTCAGGATGTCATAGATCTTGATGCCGTCTTGACAAGCGCAGAGGTGTCGAAGGTGATTGGCTCTTTGCAGTCCGGTAAAGCCATGGGCCCAAGTGGCCTTCCAATTGAACTTTACAAATCCAACGGCTCTATGATTTCCCCATTCCTCGTACGAATGTATGAAGACATGGGGCGTGTTGCCTGAGACACAGCATCTCGTGACTATCATAGCCATTCACAAGAAGGGTAAACCCCCTGAACAATGTATTTCATACGGACCCATTTCCCTCCTCGACCCAGAAGTCAAAATATTAGCGAAACTCCTGACTCCGCGCCTCTCGCCTCACCTTCACAAACTGATACATCCGGACCAATCCAGCTTTATGCCAGCTAGAAACACCGCGCTGAATCTCCACCGCCTATACGGGGTTTGGGGACGGGCCTCCACCATACAGGAGGACTCCGTAATTATGTCTCTTGACGCCAAAATGGTGTTTGACATGATCGAATGGCCCTGTTTGTTTGATTCACTCAAGAGATACGGGTTCGGATCTTAATTTTTGTTCTGGGTACGTCTTCTTTATTCAAAACCCCTAGCTCGGATCGCAGTGAATGGAGGTCGGTCAGCAGCCTTTATATTGGGAAAGGGCACAAGACAGGGCTTTCCCCTGTCGCCACTGCTTTTTGCTTTGGCTCTTGAACCTCTGGCTATTTGGATAAGGGGACATCCCCTCATTAGGGGTCTCAATTGGTCGGTAGATTGGAGGGACAAGATTTCCCTCTATGGCGATGATATCTTGCTTTATCTAGCTACACCCCGTTTCTCAATTCACAGAGTATTACATATTTTTTCTCTTTTCCAAAAATACTCCGGTTACACTATTAATTGGGATAAATCATTGATATATGTCTTGAGTGGAGACCCCCTGCTGCTCCCAAGTGGCTGTGAAGCCAAAATAGTTACGGATGGCTTTCAGTGTTTAGGCATATATATCACACTTGGCCCCTCCATTTTTTACAATCGCAATTTTCTGCCCACCCGCGCCGCCTTCCGGAGGATGTGCAACACTGGAAAACATTGCCTCTCACGCTGTGAGGCAAAGCTGCCCTTTATAAAATGATGGCGCTTCCGCGTTTTTTTATATGTCCTACAGAACACGCCCCAATTGGTTCCACCTCGCTATTTTCAATCCATTGATGATGAGGTGCGCGCCCTGCTCTGGGACTGCGGTGTCCCCCGTATTGCCCTCACCAAGCTTACAAAATGCTGGTATGATGGCGGCATCGCTCTGCCTGCCATTGAATCCTATTATTGGGCCTCACAACTAGTGGTCTTGAACCACTGGACACATCGACCCACAGCGGACCCCGCCTATAGAATGGATAGGCATAATATGCTGCCGGGCAGCAATCTTAGGGCACTGTATGGTTGTCCGAAGCATATGCCCAGATTCACCACGGTCGCTCTATGGCATAAGGCAACAGCTGCTCTTGGATGGAAAGATAGGATCACGCAAGTTACTCCGTTGCTTGACTCTTGTCGATTGGGGATGCTGTCCAAGCAACCAGGGTTCGATAAGTGGGACCTGATCGGCCTCTTGAAGGTCGGAGACTTGTGGAAAGCGGAAGGGGTGATCCCGTTCACTGACCTGTAGAGAGATTATCAGCTGCAGGGGATGAGACCTTTTGTAACCTACAGGTCCGCAACGTTCTTCGTAGACCTATCCCTAAGGGGACAGACTTGCCGGTCTCAGTGCCCCTGGAGGATAGACTCCTGGACGACTATCTCCAGGAGAAGGCTATCTCATTGACCTACCGTAAAATCCTGAACAATATGCCAGACACCCAGGAGAGAACTCGCGCAAAATGGGTGGACAACTTTGGAGATATAGACGACGACGACTGTCAGGACGCCCTCGCCTCCCCTTGCAAAGTGCCAATTCGTTCCCGTTTTGAACGTATTCAACTTAAACTGTTCCATCTCGTTTACTATACTAGTTCGGCGCTCGTCAAGATGGGGATACTAGATTCCCCGACTTGTCCTCAGGATGTGGCCACATCGGTACCTACATACCGCAGTGGTGGGAGTGCCCGATCCTGCAGGGGTACTGGGAGAAGGTCATTTTGGATATGTCCTGGATAAGTAAGGCACCTATTGACGTCTCCCCTTGACTCTGTCTTTTAAATATCTGGGAAGCTACGGGCCTGTCACTATCAGAGAGGCTGGGGATTTCCTTGGGCTGTATGGTCGCAAAACGTAATATAGCAAGAACATGGAAGGGAGGGGTTCCACTATGACACACTGACTGGGAGTCCGATATGGATTGGTGTATGCAAGCATAGAGGGTAATTTACTAAAGTATGGGATGCAGCATAAATGGATTAGAACCTGGGGCCCATGGAATGAAAGTAGGGGCCTGCTCTGTACCTCTTTCACCAAACCCCCTCATCGCTAATTGATAACGAAAACATTTGATGAATGAATACAATTGAAACTATGAAACTTGTGATTGCATTATGTATCCTGTATTATGTTTTATCTTTATTGTATTACTTTATTATGACCACCTGGACGGTTGATTACTGCACCGCACTGCACTAGTCTTTATTGTATGTTTTTATGTTGTTGTTTTAATAAAAAAGATGTAATTAAAGCAACTGTCAGCTACACGCAGTCATGTGACCAGAGACAAGTTACAGGCACTAAATAGCTAAGGCAAGAAAATGTCAGCTTTCTAAAAGTGTCATTTTCCGAATTGCAATTATTAAGGAGTTTACCAGTTCCCATTTGGAAATTACAATAATAATAAGGTAACCCAATAATAAAGTATCACATCTGAAAGATAGGCCTTGTAGTATTGGAAAATGCTTTTAAGAGTTTTTCACTACCAGGACATGTAAAACTTAAAAGTACATGCCCTACCTTTTAAATACACTGCATCCTACCCTCTGTGCTGGCCAGCGCCTACCCTAGGGGTGACTTAAATGCATTAATTAGGGAGGTATGGGCCTGGCAAAACGTTTATTTTGTCATCTTGAAATTACTGTTTAAAATTGCACACACAGGCTGAAATGGCAGACCTGAGACATGTTTAAAGAGCAACTTAAGTGGATGGCACAATCAGTGCTGCAGCCCCACTAATGCAAAAAGAAGGACCTGGCTCGGCAGTTCGGGCTGGACTGTCCCTACAAGGAACAGGGTCAAGACTGATTTGCATATGGCTGGGTCCAAACTGGGGTGGTGTGGCGAGCAAAAGAATGATGGATTAAACCCAGATCCCTGTGACTGAGGGTTAATGTTTGCATTGTCCAGCATTCCGCCCATTAATTGTTTCTTTTGCATATGTCGCCCTAAGTGGGAAGGGTATGCACAGGCGTGGGTCTCGTGTTCACTACACCACTGGATTCAATCTAGCCTGGCTGATGAAGGGTGATGCCCTGAAACCGGTCCCAGGATGCTTGTTTACGGTCCAGGGAGGACCTAGCTCGGCATTTCGGGCTGGACAGTTCCCACAAGGAACAGGGTCAAGACTGATTTGCATATTGCTGGGTCCAAACTGGGGTGGTGTGGTAAGCAAAAGAATGATGGATTAAACCCAGATCCTTGTGACTGGGGGTGAATATTTGCATTGTCCAGCATTCTGTCCATCAATTGTTTCTTTTGCATATGCAGCCCCACTAATAGCATTTAAGTTACAGGCCCTGGGCAAAGGTAGTGCCACTTTACTAGGACTTACAAGTAAATTAAAAATGCTGTAAATCCTTGTGGTGCGGACTTGGCTGCCGTGTTGTGCTGGTTGGGCGTTGGGACAGGCTTT
Organism: Triturus cristatus; assembly: GCF_964204655.1. NCBI lineage: Eukaryota > Metazoa > Chordata > Amphibia > Caudata > Salamandridae > Triturus > Triturus cristatus. The sequence continues at coordinate 1,007,495,469 of NC_140593.1, read as the reverse complement.
GCCCCCCTAATTGGTGACCAGGAATACTCACCAGTGAATCCCTCGCTACTCGCTCTGACAGGCGGGCTTTCCTCCGCCGAACTACACCTCCCAAGAGCCTCAGGGGCAGGACGCCTCATACCAACGCGCCAGGAGGCGCTTAAAGGCGGTCCCTGTCCCTCGCCCAGCGAGGACGCGCGCGGGACGCGCCGGGCTAAGCCCGGGCAAAGGGCGGGCCGTTTGTGGCCGGAGGAGGACGGGACGGGCCACCCTCCTTTAAAAACCCATGAGGAACTGTTACTGACAGGGCTACGCACAGAAAGGTACTGTTGTTACTTGGATGTTACCTGCCTGATTTCAATTAGCGTTGTAATATAGTCACACATCTGTGGGCAATCTAAAGGTGGGACTATTGTCCGATAGTGATTGGACCTCTGTCACATTTGAATCATATTTGCATACTAGAACATTTGATTATTAAAATGATTAACCGGGGGAAAAAACTCAAAACTAAAACCCCAGCTACACGGTCATATACCAAGTTGCAGTCAGCTGAACCTCAACCTCTACCCACTCTGACTGCTATCGATAAAATGCTGCAACAGACCATTGGTGTTGTGGCGAATGCCATTGAGAACACGGAGAGAAGAGTATCGATTACACCATCATTATGTATGCAAAACCAGGGAAGAGACACTTCAACTACTATGACTGATGCCTTGGAGGTTAGCTCCTATATGACTTCGTCATATGTAGATTTGCCCTGCAGTCAGATGCCTGTAGAAATCTCTAAAGACCCTCAAGATCGACCAATCACTTTGACCTCCCCCCCTCTTGAGAAAAGGCTAGAAGCACGTAAACCTTGCCCTAGGAATAAGAGAGAAAATGTCCCAAATAAATCGGGCAAAAATAAGTTGGCAAACCATGATCTGGTGACCCCGACTAGTAACTTAGTCGGCCCAACATCAGGATTACCATGTTGGGTCGCTAATATGGTTGCGGATTTACAAGCATCCTTGGAACGGACTATTGCTATCCAACTCAAGCCTCTGGTGTCAAAACTTGACAAACTTATTTCTATTATGAATACTAAGGGGGAGGGATAACTGAGTCAGTTAAATTACGGAGAAACCCTGCACCCCTTGCTACTGAAATTCCATTACAAAATGATTCTAGCGATAGAGTAGCTGGAAATAATAGTTCCCCAGTACAGATTATCAACGTAGGAGCCACGTCAAGTATCCAAAGACCCACACTTGTCCTACCGCAAGCTTTGCCTAGTACTAGCTTTCAGAAGCAGAGTTACCTCCCAACAGTTGCCAACAATCGATTTACCCCCTGAAGCCCAACCATACGTAGTAGCACTTGTAGGAGTACCACCCCTAAGTGAGGAGAAAAGAGAAAGGGAGGCTGAGCTAAAAAATAAGTGCATTCAGTGGCTTACGGTAAATAGACCCTTGCCAGTGAATGCTTCAGGCGAAATCCTGCTGACCAGAAGAGTGGGTTGGATTGGGAGGGACCCAAAGACCGTAGCAGGTGACGTAATAATCTTGAACTTTAGGGATACTTCTGTTGTAGAGTATATTTGTAATACACCACCCTATAGGCAAAATACGCAAATATGCCCATTGCACCTCGTATTTCTACCCTACTCCTAGTTTGGAACCATACCCCCCCCAGAGTTATGCATGTCAACAGGGGGTGCCATCTTCCATTACATAACCCTGAAAATGGGGAGACATTCAGGGAAGGTAGGACTACCCATGGCCCCCTATCTCCGTTACAACCGCATTGGAACAGGTTTAGCGTACTGGAAGAGGTGGACTGACTTAGACCAGGAGGAAATTCCATCCCACAAGTCACTAATGAAGCTCCCAGAAGGGTAGGGATAATAGAGGGAAATGTTTTATTACCAACCTCTAGGGGGGACCCAAAAACCGTTTATACACCCGGGGAAAGGACTAACAATAAGGGGAGTATGGCAAATGAGGGCTCTGAAAATTTGGTGGAAGGATGTTTAAAACTGGTCTCATGGAATAGAGCCGGGCTAAAAAATAAGCTACACACTCCGGAGTGGGCTGCATTTATGGCAAGACATGATATCTGCCTGATGCAAGAGACTTGGGCACTGGAAGAGAGTTTTAGCCCGACTTTCGCTACTTTTGACATCTTGGCAGTGTCCACAGGCAGAGACCGCCCATCGGGTGGGTTATCAATTTGGATAGGCACTCATCTGGGAATCCAGGCAACACAAATTCAAACAAATTCCCTGGATATCCAGTGTGTCTTATTAAAACCCCCAAGTAAACCACCAGTAGCAATAATAAATATTTATTCGAGACCAATCAGAAATGGGCAAGAGTCAGATACAATCAAAGACCTGAGCTCTTTTATCTTGGGGTTAGACCCTTCTACCGCAATAATTCTTGGCGGGGACTTCAACTGCCAATTTGAACCGCTGGGCAGCCTCGAACTGGGTGAACAGGACGAAGTAGATGCGCTATGGCACATCCCGGATCCTAATATTGCCCCAGTCAGAGCATGGACACCTTTGGTTTTACAAGTAAAATCCCTCTCCCTCGCAACATCTTTGCGGGCGTGCAACGGGAGATTGGACCCTGACCGCCCAGCAATAGCAACATTTAATCGGGCAAACCAAACATCCATCATTGATTATGTAATGGTGGATGCTAAAAATTGGGATAAGTTGAAGGAATTTAGAATTGTACAAAGACAGGACAGTGATCATAATGCCCTGGTCCTAACTTTTAAGCCAGGGTCTTTTGGGCTAACTAATCCTGACCCTAAATTTGCTATGGCGATGCCCCCCCTCATACTGACTAATAATAGAAGGAGGGTTCAATGGCCTCATCTTGTAGACTCACCCTCACAGCTTGCAAAAATTTATCAAATTGTAATCCCCCTTATAGCCCAGATGGGTGATTCAGCTGGACGACAGCAGGCACTAGATATACATAAGCAGTTAGTTGCGGCATTAGGGGATGTGTAGGTAGAATCAAGAGGTGTGTGCTGAAAATGCACCCCTGGTTTGATGATACCTGCAGGAAATTAAAAATGGAGCTCCTTGCGGCAATTAAATCGAAAGACAAAGTGAATATTAGGGTCACTAGACAGATGTATAAGAAGGCGCTGTCTAGGGGCAAGAGAGAATGGGGAGAAGTTATGTGGGAAAAGCTGAGGGGTGCCCTCATGACAAAGGATGCCAAATTATTCTGGACATTGGTAAACTCTGCTGCAAGAGAAAGCGGGGAGTCTTTCTTACCAAATATTGCTAGTGTGGGAGGCACATTTCGCTGCACTCTACACTTGTCCTCTGGTCGATATACCTGAATACTCAAATAGGACTACGATAGTACAATCAGATGATCCTCTCTGCATTTCCCCAGCCCTAGACCTCCCGCACAAGTATCGACTGCGGGGGGCCTCGGACTTGGGAAATCAGACAGGTCAGTGGGATACCGGGGTGAGGGCGGTTTCTGGAAGTGTTGAGAGCATTTCAGTTAAGGAAGTAGAATCTGCGATTGCCAGGCAGCTCCCTAATAAAGCACCAGGCCTTGATAAGGTACCGGGTGACCTCTTTCGTTCCCAACCAAAAATCTGGGCACCGTACCTGGCCGTATTGTTTAATGCGGTCCTGTTGGGAGCCAAATTGCCGGATACCTGGGTGGGGGCTGAGATTGTCCCCATTTTTAAAAAGGGTTGCCCCTTAGTGCCCTCAAATTATAGGCCGATCAGTCTCTTGGATACCACCCAGAAACTAATGGGCCGGATCCTTTTGGATAGAATACTTAGGTGGGCGGATGAGAACGAAGAAATGATCACTCTCCAGGCTGGCTTTAGATCTGGGATCTCGACCCTGGACCAACTCTTTAGGCTGCAGGTTCTTTATTGGAAGACTGTAAGCATTGAGGGTGGCAGCCTCTACCTGGTCTTCGTAGACCTGCGGGCCGCCTTTGATCTTGTGCCCAGGGAAAACCTATGGAGGGTCTTGAAAGAACTAGACCTCCCGCCCTATCTATTGGATGTCCTGAAGCGCTTCCATGAAGGGAATTATGCCCAGGTTAGGTGTGGGAAGAACGGGGAACTATCGGCCCGCTTCCCTGTAACTAGAGGAGTGCGCCAGGGCTGTGCCCTGGCCCCTACGCTCTTTAGTTTGTATATAAATGGCCTGGTGGGCAAACTAGATTGCGTCAGGGATAGTGATGCCCCTCTGTTGGTGTCTGGCCGGGTCCCTGCTCTGATGTTCGCAGACGATACCTTATTGCTGTCTCGAACATCAACAGGCATCCAGCGGGTTCTAGACGGTTTTGTATCATTCTGCGCTTCGCGGGGACTTGAGATCAATCTAGAGAAGGCGAAGTTCATGATCTTTGGTCCCCCCAAACGTACCCGCCCTAGCCCTATGTTAAATGGTACTCTGCTCGAAAGGGTTAGAACTTTTGTATATCTGGGTGTTACCCTGACCGAAGATTTCAGCTGGGGTCCCCAGGTAGCCAAATCTGCCCTGAGGCTTTCACAGGTAGTGGGGGGTATTAGTAAGTTTCAGAGAACAACCCAATTTAAGCCAGTCTCCCAAGGGCTTGAAATCTACGGCGCCCAAGCTAGACCTGCTGCAATCTATGGTGCAGAACTCTGGGGCCATACACGCACATCGAGCCTTCTTAGGGTTGAGCAGGCATTCATGAGGAACTTGCTAGGCCTCCCCCAGAGTACTCCGCTCATACCTCTGAGATTAGATCTAGGTCTAGAGCCTATCTCAGAACTTTTAGCGGCTCGACCCCTTTTGTATTGGAGAAGACTCTGGACAGTACCTGAGCTTGGTGATTATAGACCTGAGTTCTCTGCAATTTGGGGGCAGCTGAAGAGCAAAAATATACCCTGGCTCTCCCACATTAAAGCTGCTGTATACCAAATAGGTTTGCTCCAACTATGGGAGACCCCAGAGGAGAGTTGCCCAGTGGTGCGGAGAATTGAGTTGCAGGCCTCTTTGAGACAGCACAATTTAAGTTTGTTGCACTGCTCATCAGTAATGGGTAAGTTGTCCACAGAATTTCTGCAGGTAAAACTTGTGCCCAGGAGTGAGGAATTTTTGGATCTAATCCAACCCCCCATGGCAAGAAAATTATACACACAATTAAGGCATGGCTGCCTCCCTATTGAGGCATTGACCTGCAAATGGGCTGGACGAGAAGAGGGAACTTGCCCAGTTTGTAACAAAAGTAAAGAAGATATGGTCCATGTTTTATTCTTCTGCCCTGCCTATAGGACAATACGAAGATCTTGGTTGGCACCATTATGTAGAAATCTGGGCCTAAAACAATGTGCCCAAGCCTGCAGGGTTTTAAGATATGATACTTCACCTCCCATTGTGTTTTCTGTCTCTCGTTTTTTACACGGTATGTGGCGTAGAAGGTCTGCTTTGATTAATTGTCCTAAATAGTGATAAATTGTAATGCTTGTCATCTCTTGTTTGATAACTTCCTGTTTAATAATTTTTTAACTAAGGTGTTTAATTATTTATGTATTTTATCCTGTATGTACATATTTTATCTGTGCTTTTATGGTCTTCGACCGAAATAAAGTTACCAACAACAAAAATGCCTATTGGGTATAATGTTTTAAAAGAGAGAGCACAGGCACGTGTGTACTGGTTAGCAGTGGTAAAGTGGGATGAGTCCTAAAGCCAACAAAAACAAAGTCAGCAAAACAGAAGCATTGAAGGCAAAAAGTTAGGGGGAAAACAACGCCAAGGCATGCCAGGTCTAACAATGTCCTGCATGTTGTGGTAAATGCGTATGTCTAGATATTTGAATGTATCTGGTTCCCTTCTGAGCCCCTCTACAGGCAGAGGCTTCTGGAGGCTTCTGGAGGCAGGTGAATATTCATGTCTTGTCCCAGTTTGGTTTGAGCCCCAATACCTTGCCAAACTCCTGATACATCCTGATCGCTTAGGTAGTGCACTCTTCGTGCGCCCATACGAAGCTCACATGGGTGCTGCCATCAATGCCCACTACCAGATTGTCTCCCTCTCACAAGATGTGCAACGTAGGGGTTAACAGAGAAGAAGGACGGTGAGTACGAGGAAGGAGAGAGGACATGGTGAGGAAGAGGCAACCACGGCAGGTAAGTGCCCTTATTCTTAATTTATAATTACTTTGGCAGGTTGGAGGGGCCGGCTAATTACACTCCACCATGGAGTCATAGTTTTGCCTAAACTCCGCGTACGCAATGGAATGTGGAGTATGCAAAACTATGTAAACTACAGTGGCAGAGCGTAGTTACCCGCCCGGGCATAATGAGTATGTCATCTTGCGATACCTTCTGAGTGAACTTGGCACTCATAATAGAAGGGGACGGGATTCGTACAGAGAATATCTATCCCTACAAGAGATATGCTTTCGAAAATAGGAAATAAAATCTAGCAGCACAACAACTGATAATAGGGAGCGGTGTGAGGCCTAGGGGATCATATAATCAGGACAATGTTCCTTTTCATGAAAACCCACCATTGGCGCTTATGACTAATGCACCACACAGAATCAAGTCAAATGGTTTGCAACAGTTCTCCCCCCAAAGGCCGACCCACCGGTCGAGTTTTGTCAGGATGGAGAGCATGGAATCTGCGAACTAGTGAAGGGGCACAAACCTGTAGTGCAGGCTCCCAGGACCTATCCTCAGGGGGGTAGTCCATACAATCCACCAAGTAATAGAGTTTCACATTTTGTCTTTTTGTGTCAACAATTCGTCAGACCTCAAATTCTACACGATCCTTCATGACAATAGATGGAGGAGGTGGTTGAGCCCAGGACTCGGGGTGCAAGGGTTTCAAAAGGGATGTGTGAAACACAAGATGTATTTGGAATTCTTAATGCAGTTCCAATTTCATGGCTACAGGATTGATAACTTTGGAGCCGTATAAGCACCAATTTAACATGGTTGTAATTTGCATGGCCCAGTTAACCGTAAGTTATTTGTAACTAACCAGACTTGATCACCAATAGATTATGATAGAGCAGGATGACGATGTTGATCAGGTTGGGTTTTCATCACTTTTTTATAGTGTGGCAATTCTGTACTTCCTTTAGCCCAGATTTTTGCAAGGTTTTTGTGATGCACCATTACTACTGGAATGGCTATTAACTCCGAGGGTACCTGCAAGGGAATAGCCTTTGGGTGATAACCAAACAAGAAGTAGAATGGAGATACTTTTGTTGGTAAATGAATATTATTATTATAAGCAAATTTGGCTATGGGTACCGCTTGAACCCAATTACTGGTGCACATACTCAGTAAACAGTGTAGATAGTGTTCCAATGATTGATTAGTGCGCTCCGTGTGACCATTTCTTTGTTGGTGGTACGCAGAAGACAAGCGATGATCAATCTGTAGAGCAGAGCATATTCCCCTGCCATAACTTGGAAACAAACTGTCCACCCCGGTTAGAAATGATGACAGCAGGTAAATCATGTAGATGGATGATCTGGTTAATGAATAATTCTGCTAATTACTTTGCGGTGTGCGCCTTTTTGAGAAGAATTAAGTGGGCCATTTTAGTTAGCATATGTGCCATCACTAAATTTGTGGTAAAGCCATTGGCCTGGTGTAGGGCAGTGATAAAGTCCATATTGATAGAGTGCCAAGGAGAGGGTGGAATGTCTAACACTTGTAGCAGTCAGGCAGGCAAGGAATGAAAAGCTATTTGATGAGCACTGTGTAACATATTTGGACAAACGTCTGAACTTCTCTAGCCATGCCTTGCCACCGAATCCATTGTGTACATGTTTGCTTCGTTTTTTCTTCCCCTGAGTGTTCTGCTAGAGGGGTGGAGTGACACAAGAGTAACACTTTTTTTTGTAATGTGGGAGTCCGCAAAAATATTTTATCTGTGTGGTAGTAAAGGTTATCTTTTATGCAGCTACCAACCAGTAACGATTGAAAATGCCATAAAATACCACTAAGAAAGGAGTCGGATGCATCTCCCTTATTCCCACATGACCAATAATCTTTTCTTGTGGAATTATGAATGTCTGTTCCTCTGGTTGGTGCATGGTCTCCTTATTGAGGAGTGAGAGTGCATCTGCCTTTCCCTGTTTCCCCCCTGGGTGATACGTGATTAAAAAATAATATTCACTAAAAAATAAAACCCACCCCTTTTGTGGTCTGAGTGTCTAGACAGATCAAAAAATTGCAACTTTTTGTGGCAAGAGTAAACAGTTATATTATGATGAGAACCCAAGAGGTAATGTCTCCATTCCTGAAAGGCCAGCTTAATGGCCAACAGATCTCGTTCAGCAATGGTATTGTTTTTCTCAGCAGGTAACTTTTTTGGGAATAAAAGGCAATCGGATGCATTCTATCAGACATCAAATCTCTCTGGGACAAGATTCCACCCACAGTATACTGGGAAGCATTGGCCTTGACAAAGTAAGGTTGAGAGATCTGCATGTTTTAGCATTTGAGCTGTGGTAAACTGTTCTTTAAGAAAAAGAAAGGCATTTTCCGTGTCCCTAGATGAAGTAAAGATAGTGCTTTTGCATAATAACTTTGTTGTTGGTATTACAATGTCTGAAAGGTGAGTGATGAATCGCCTGCAGAAGTTGGCAAAACAAAGAAATTATTGGATCTCTCTAATGGAGGTGGGACTGGCCCACTGCAGAATAGCCTCAATTTTTTGGGGATCCATATGTATGCCAGATGGGAAGAGTATGAAACCACGGAATTCCACTTGTGTTGTATGAAAAACACTTTTGTCCAATTTGTCAAACAATCTGTGCTTTCCTAGACACTGCAACACCTGTTTGACATGGATCACGTGCTCATTCTCAGTTTGGGAATAAATCAGGATATCATTGATATACACGATGATGAATAGTTAAAAAAATTACTCAAAATGTGATTAATAAAGAACTGAAAAGCCGCATGGATGTTACATAATCCAAATTGCATTACGCAGTATTCAAACAGACTGTACTTAGTACGGCAGGCAATCTTCCACTCATCTCCATCACGTATCCTAATCAAATGGTAGGCCCCTCTCAGATCCACTTTGGTATATATGGTAAAGCTCTTCACCTGGTCAAGTACTACAGAAATTAGTGGTTGTGGGTATCTGCTCTTCACAGTGGCTTTGTTTAGGATTCTGTAATTGATACAGACCCATAAACCTCCATTCTTTTTGAGGGACAAAAAAGAGAGGAGATGAGTTTGGTGATGAAGAATGACAAATAACCCACAGGCCAATAACTTATCTAGGTAGGCCTTTAAATGCTTTGTTTCCAGTTTAGTCAGGGCTTAAATATGACTTGCAGGTAATTCCGCCCCTGGGAGTAAGTCTATTTTACAATCAAAGCTACAATGAGGGGCAGTGCAATGCTAAGTACACGTTCTAGAAGGAGACGGGATACATAAAGGGAATAAAAGATTTGGATGGCTTATTTGACATAGTGGTACCTACTGATTTATGGACAGAATGTGAAATTACTGTTGATTGGCCTAGTGATGAATACCCGAGAGATGCGAAAACAGGAGCCCCTTCAGAAGAGGTAATGAAGAAATATCACCAGGTGATCACTTTCTTGAAAGGGAAAATTCCTCCAAAAGAAACAGACTGGTTAAAGATAGATAGAAATGAGTATGTACATACTTATTATGAACGCTTACTGCAGGTATTTAAACAGTATAGTGGTTTTGAGAACATTGGAGATAAAGATATGGGACATTTTTGCATATCGATTTGTGATAGGATTGAAACCAGAAATTGGAGACATGATTCATCAGCACATGTTGTGTTGGCAAGCGAGACCAAGAGATGACATTCTTAAATACGCAAAGTATTGCGGAGATGAAATTGACAATAGACAAAAGAAGTTAGATGAAAAGGTGATGTGGGCCCAAGTAAAATTAGCAGAACAGCAGGAACTCCAACTAAACAGTCAGACAGGATATCAAGGAAAGGGGCAAGGCCAAAGTGAAAATAATGGGGGAAAACAAAAATGACGAATGAGTAGAGAGGAGGCAAAGAAAAAGTTTCCCTGTCATCAGTGCGGAAAATTGGGGCATTGGAAAAACAAGTGTAAAAATATTCAAAATAATAATGGCCCAAATAAAAATTTAAATCCAGAGACGTAGAATGAGGTGATAATGAGTCAACCCCAGCAGGTTGTAATTGAATCAGTTGCCATCTGCCCCATGCCAAATTTTGTGAACCAGGCCAAGTTCAGTGCGTACACCAGATTTCAAGGAGGAAGTGGTAAGAAGAATTCTGTAACATCACAATTTCTTTTACAGGATACTTATTTCGATGACTGCGACCAATGACAGTGCCTAAGGGGGGGGGGAAAGGAGTGCGTTCTTGGCGCCTCCTTATCGGTAGATCAGTCAGGTCCATATATTGATGGTAAAGTAGAAGGAAAAGATATTACCTATTTGTTGGACACTGGTGCTACCCGTTCTACTGTGAGAACAGCAGACATCCCAAACCTACCCCTCTTGGGAGAAGCGATTCAAGTAGTAGGCGTTTCAAATAAACCGATTCGAACCCCAATTACAGAACCAATGGAGGTACGCATTGGCAATTCCAGGGAAATGCACAAATACGTGGTGTGTGACTCCAGCCCCGTAAACTTATTAAGCAGAAATCTACTGTGCAAAATGAATTACACAATATTTTGCAAGCCGGATGGTGTTGCAAATCAAACCCCAGGTGAAGACGCAGTCTACAAAATCATGTTAGCTAAACATGCCATAGAGGTAGATGAGATGCATTCCATGATGACAAAAGACGATTTACCAGATGAGGTCAAAATGACAGTAAATCCTGATGTGTGGAATTTTACAGGAAAGGAAGTAGGGTTAATGGCAAATGTAGACCCAGTGAAGGAAGGTGCAGTTTACCCAAATACTCGACAAAACAAAATGACTCCCGAAGTTAAAGCTGGTGTTGCAGCAGAACTTTATCGAATGATTGAACAAGGCATTCTAAAAGAAATGATGAGCAATCCCTGTAATTCACCAATAATTGGCATTAAGAAACCCAGCGGGAAATATCGAATATTTCTAGATTTAAGAAAGATTAACAAGATTGTTGTACCTTTTTGCCTTGTAGTGCCCATCCCAGCAGTGATTCTGTACCAGATACCATGGAAGGCAGGATGGTTTACTGTAATCGATCTATGCCATGCCTTTTTCTCCATTCCATTACACCCAGACAGTCAGTATATTTTTTCATTTAAGTTTGAGGACCGTATTTTAGTCTGGTATCGCGTTCCTCAAGGGTATACTGAAAGTCGTTCGATTTTTAATCAAATATTGAAAAAGTACTTAGAAACCTTAGTGTTACCCAGGAAATCAGTACTGGTACAGTATATTGATGACTTGTTAGTCACGTCTAAGACAAGAGATGACTGTGTTACTAATTCAATTGCCTTGTTAAACCATTTGGCTGATGTTGGACATTAAGGTGCCGATCACAATCCGGTAAAAAATTCCCCCGTGCGACTCGTATCGGGTCTTTTTACCGTACGAATCGTACAAGTGCCGTACGAACTGGCAATCACGATTCGCATGGTAAAAAGTCCATACGAACCGCACTGGGAATCATTCCCCACACGTCCTCGGGTCGGAAAATGTGTCCGACACGTCCTCGGACGATTTACCTTACAAACGTGAAAAGCCAAGTCCGACCGAGGAATCACGATCCATCCCGTGCGTCCGAGCGTACAACCGTATGGAAAAAACACCGTCCGCACCGAACACCCATAGCAACCATGGAGACATGTGCCCGCATACGCGCCCAACACTCCCCCCAGCCCCCGTACGTCCGACACGTACCCCCCGTGTATGTATACCCCCACCCGTCTAGGTACACCCCAGTACGTTCCAGTCGAACCCCCACCCCAGTACGTGTCATACCCCCGTCAATGTACACCCCCCCACCCCTGTACGTGTCGTACCCCCGTGTACCCCCACCCCAGTACGTTCCAGTCGTACCCCCACCCCTGGACGTGTCGTACCCCCCGTGTACCTACACCCAAGTACGTTCCAGTCGTACCCCCACCCCAGGACGTGTCGTACCACCGTCAATGTACACCCCCCCACCCCTGTACGTGTCGTACCACCGTCTATGTACACCCCAGTACATTCCAGTCGTACCCCCACCCCAGTACGTGTCATACCCCCCGTGTACCTACACCCCAGTACGTTCCAGTCGTACCCCCACCCCAGTACGTGTCGTACCACCGTCAATGTACACCCCCCACCCCTGTACGTGTCGTACCCCCCGTGTACCTACACCCCAGTACGTTCCAGTCGTACCCCCACCCCAGTACGTGTCGTACCACCGTCAATGTACACCCCCCCACCCCTGTACGTGTCGTACCCCCGTGTACCCCCACCCCAGTACGTTCGAGTCGTACCCCCACCCCAGGACGTGTCGTACCCCCCTGTGTACCTACACCCAAGTACGTTCCAGTCGTACCCCCACCCCAGGACGTGTCGTACCACCGTCAATGTACACCCCCCACCCCAGTACGTGTCGTACCCCCGTGTACCTACACCCAAGTACGTTCGAGTCGTACCCCCACCCCAGGACGTGTCGTACCCCCCCGTGTACCTACACCCAAGTACGTTCCAGTCGTACCCCCACCCCTGGACGTGTCGTACCCCCCGTGTACCTACACCCAAGTACGTTCGAGTCGTACCCCCACCCCAGGACGTGTCGTACCCCCCGTGTACCTACACCCCAGTACGTTCCAGTCGTACCCCCACCCCAGTACGTGTCGTACCCCCGTGTACCTACACCCCAGTACGTTCCAGTCGTACCCCCACCCCAGTACGTGTCATACCCCCCGTGTACCTACACCCCAGTACGTTCCAGTCGTACCCCCACCCCAGTACGTGTCGTACCCCCCGTGTACCTACACCCCAGTACGTTCCAGTCGTACCCCCACCCCAGTACGTGTCGTACCACCGTCAATGTACACCCCCCCACCCCAGTACGTGTCGTACCCCCCGTGTACCCCCACCCCAGTACGTTCCAGTCGTACCCCCACCCCTGGACGTGTCGTACCCCCCGTGTACCTACACCCAAGTACGTTCCAGTCGTACCCCCACCCCTGGACGTGTCGTACCCCCCGTGTACCTACACCCAAGTACGTTCCAGTCGTACCCCCACCCCAGGACGTGTCGTACCACCGTCAATGTACACCCCCCACCCCAGTACGTGTCGTACCCCCCGTGTACCTACACCCAAGTACGTTCGAGTCGTACCCCCACCCCAGGACGTGTCGTACCCCCCCGTGTACCTACACCCAAGTACGTTCCAGTCGTACCCCCACCCCTGGACGTGTCGTACCCCCCGTGTACCTACACCCAAGTACGTTCGAGTCGTACCCCCACCCCAGGACGTGTCGTACCCCCCGTGTACCTACACCCCAGTACATTCCAGTCGTACCCCCACCCCAGTACGTGTCGTACCCCCCGTGTACCTACACCCCAGTACGTTCCAGTCGTACCCCCACCCCAGTACGTGTCATACCCCCCGTGTACCTACACCCAAGTACGTTCCAGTCGTACCCCCACCCCAGGACGTGTCGTACCACCGTCAATGTACACCCCCCACCCCAGTACGTGTCGTACCCCCCGTGTACCTACACCCAAGTACGTTCGAGTCGTACCCCCACCCCAGGACGTGTCGTACCCCCCCGTGTACCTACACCCAAGTACGTTCCAGTCGTACCCCCACCCCTGGACGTGTCGTACCCCCCGTGTACCTACACCCAAGTACGTTCGAGTCGTACCCCCACCCCAGGACGTGTCGTACCCCCCGTGTACCTACACCCCAGTACGTTCCAGTCGTACCCCCACCCCAGTACGTGTCGTACCCCCCGTGTACCTACACCCCAGTACGTTCCAGTCGTACCCCCACCCCAGTACGTGTCATACCCCCGTGTACCTACACCCCAGTACGTTCCAGTCGTACCCCCACCCCAGTACGTGTCGTACCCCCCGTGTACCTACACCCCAGTACGTTCCAGTCGTACCCCCACCCCAGTACGTGTCGTACCACCGTCAATGTACACCCCCCCACCCCAGTACGTGTCGTACCCCCCGTGTACCTACACCCAAGTACGTTCGAGTCGTACCCCCACCCCAGGACGTGTCGTACCCCCCCGTGTACCTACACCCAAGTACGTTCCAGTCGTACCCCCACCCCAGTACGTTCCTGGCGCACCCCCAACACAACCTCCTAAGTACGGAGCGCACCCCATGCCCCAACATCACAACCGCATGTACGAGTCTTACAAAGCCACACACAAGGACAAAATCGTACAACCAAATGGCCCATGTACACACCGTACACACGCTCAAAACGCACGTACACAACCAGGACAAAATAAAACAACACAAGAATACACCAGTCGAAAGGCACACAGCCACTAAACATGGCCAACAACCACTTAAATAACACAATCACTGACCTGCAACTGCCAAAAACAAACAGAGGCCCAATACACCACCACTCCTTATAACACACCCACCCAAAATTCAAAAACTGCCACACCCACCCATGGACCAATAAAAAGGGCCCACACACACAAACCATGAGCCTTTCCAACAGACTCACTGCTGCCAGACACCACAGAACCAGACTACAAGCTACACCACACCTTACACTTGCACACCTTCAAACGACCACCCTCACAAACACCCTCTCATCACATTCACACACACACACAACCATCCACACCCCCCCCCCAACATCCACACCCCCCCCCACACCCACACCATCCCCACCCACACCCCTCACCATGCCCACTACCAAGAATCCAAAGTTCAGTCACCGAGAGTTGGAGGTCCTTGTTGATCAAATCCTCAGAGTCGAGCCACAGATCTTTGGAACATTGGTCAGAAGCACCAGCCAGGCAGCCAAAACAGCCATGTGGCAGACCATCGTCGATGCTGTGAATGCTGTTGCGGACACCAGGAGGACCAAGCAGGATTGCCAGAACAGGTGGTACGATCTGCGGAGGAGGGTCAGAGCCAAGAGGCAGGAGGAACACGACCAGGCCAACGCCACCGGAGGAGGGCCCTCCCGCAGAGCCGTACAGTACCATCCCTGGGAGGAGAGGGTGATGGCCATACTGCCGGTGGAGGCAGTTGAAGGAGTAGAAGGACTCCGAGACCCGGGTGAGTACACAAACAACGCACCTCACATGGGGGGAACTGCAACCACAACCAAAATCAATAACAGGCACGCAACCACCACAAGCCATCGCATTACTCAACCACACTCCATGAGCAGGCACATGCCACTGCTGCCACCATGCCCCATGCACCCAGCTGGACAATGTCAAGTCACAGGCCACAGAAGACAACAACACATGACACGGTAACCCGGATGGCGGGAGGCTGGGCACCAAGAATCACATAGTGCGACTCCAAAGCAGACAACAATGCCCTCTGCCCATATGGCCTAGGTCACAGCCAGACAAACACTGTGTCCCAACACAGGAATGACTTGCCAGCAAATGGCGGACGCCTTGCATCAACACATGGGGGTGAAGGCACTGTTTTGCACATGCCAGCAGCTAATGAACAGCCAACAGTGTGAAAGAGTGGCAGCACACACCACCACAGCAGCAGCGCACAGACACACAGCAGACAAAATGGGTGCCTGGAGATCAGAAACAAACTCACATCAACAGGCCAAGGGCCACTCAAAGATCTGCTAACAGTGTGTGCCCAGGAAGCTGGGCCAAGGTGACAGAGGGTGACACACGGAGGGAGGGAGAGGGGGACACAGAGGGAGGGAGAGGGGGACAGAGAGGGAGGGAGAGGGGGACTGAGAGGGAGGGAGACGGACAGAGGGAGGAGGCTGACACACGGAGGGAGGGAGAGGGGGACACAGAGGGTGGGAGAGGGGGACTGAGAGGGAGGGAGAGGGGGACAGAGGGAGGAGGCTGACACACGGAGGGAGGGAGAGGGGGACACAGAGGGAGGGAGAGGGGGACAGAGAGGGAGGGAGAGGGGGACTGAGAGGGAGGGAGACGGACAGAGGGAGGAGGCTGACACACGGAGGGAGGGAGAGGGGGACACAGAGGGAGGGAGAGGGGGACAGAGAGGGAGGGAGAGGGGGACAGAGAGGGAGGGAGAGGGGGACTGAGAGGGAGGGAGACGGACAGAGGGAGGAGGCTGACACACGGAGGGAGGGAGAGGGGGACACAGAGGGAGGGAGAGGGGGACAGAGAGGGAGGGAGAGGGGGACAGAGAGGGAGGGAGAGGGGGACAGAGAGGGAGGGAGACGGACAGAGGGAGGAGGCTGACACACGGAGGGAGGGAGAGGGGGACAGAGAGGGAGGGAGAGGGGGACAGAGAAGGAGGGAGACACAGGGAGAGCAAATCAGTCCTTTGGTGTGTGGGAATGTCTGCTCGTCAGCAGGTGGACTGCGTGCATGTAGACAAGGGTGCCCAGTGCCAGAACCCCCCCTCTTCATCATGGCAAAACGCAGGGCCATGTTACAACCTGTACACGAGCACAAGGACAGCCACCTGCATCATATGAGTGTGTGGATCCACTCCATGTGCACATGTACAGTGCTACAAGGAAGGCGCAAACGCATAGCTCGGCACACATGCACACTCCACTGCTGACTGCAGTCACACTTGACGCAGCAAGTAAGACTGTGCCACACATAGTTAAAGGGGCCAAATTGGTGCCCAAGGGACACACACATGCACAAGTGCACTGTGAGTGGAATGCAAGACAGATCCTAATTCCAAGAGGAAATGTGCCAACTTTGTAACGGATGAAACATGGATGTTGCATGGATCAAAATTAACATTGTCTCTCTCACACACAGGTCAACGTCGTGCTGCACCCCCCAACACTGGGGGGGAACACTCACAGGACCCGGATCTGCAGGAGACCGATCCCACCGGCAGCGACCACTCTCACCACTCTGCGGACGACCCCGACCGACCTGGCCCCTCTGGTGTCCAACCACCTGCAGCACCTGCGTCAGGTACAACCGTGCCAACCACCACCCCCACTCCTGCCACATCCCAGGAGACACCCAGGATCCCTGCCCCAACACCACAATGCAGCCAGGCTCGCCAGGAGGGACACGGTGTCCCGGGCACCCAGGAGGAGGCAGGCGACAACGCCAATGCCACCCCTCAGGGGTCCCGGAGACCCCATGTGCCCACAAGTGCAGGCCAGACGCAAGTGGGCAGGGGTGGTGGGAGTGGAGAGCGGCGGAGGCGCGAGCCTGACCAGTTGGCTGGGGATCCGGTATTTTCCCATGTCCGTAACATCCTGGACTCATACCGGCAGGACACCACGGGCATGGCCCAGGTTGTGTCCGTCCTCGAGGGGATCAAGGTCCAGCAGGCCCAGCAACATGCGGAGCTAATAGCCTGTCTACAGCTACACCAACGGAGGATGGAGGACAGACAGGCTCAGCAAGTGACGGCGTCCCAGGGGATTCACGCTGAACTCCGTCGGATGGCCGACACCATGGCCGACCCTCCCTGTGCCAGAAGGCGGAGAACATCACCACCCACAGGGAGGGATCATGAGGAGGAGGAGGAAACATCCGACGGAGCATCCCAGACGTCGTCACGGCCTGCTGCTGAGGTTCCCCGCAGGAAGCCGGGTCGTCCACGGAAAGGACCGTGAGGGTGGCTGCTACATCACCATCTCCCAGGACACCTGGCCTGGCACCTGGCCCACTGGAGCAACAGCATCACAGCATCAAGAGACATTCTCTGCCACATGGCCCTGCTGGTCACTGGCTGACCAATGTTGACAAAGACTGTGGCATGGACTCTGAGGATTTCCAATGGCAAGGACACCAACTCCCCTACTGAACTTTGGATTCCCTAATCCCGGAAAGGCCCTCAGTTGGCCCCCCCCCCCAATAATAAATCACACTATTAAGAGTAGATGCCTGCTGGTAGCATTATTACCTAACATGTGTCTTGTACAGTCTAAACATGCCTGAGTCATCTGTTCACTTCAACCATCCACACCCTGGGGCCTGAGTCTGGCACAGGACACATGGGTCACAGTTTTCTAGGCAAGACAGACATGGAGCACCATACACACCCGTGATGGTCAGAACCAGCTGAGGGGGTGGCCGAACAACCGTGCTGACAGACACATTGAGTACAGCAACACTCATGCGCAGAGGTCAGGGATCCTGGCCCGTGTCCTGGGGGGCACCCAGGTACGTGTAGACAGGTGGCAGAACCATGTCCTGCAAGCTTGAGTCCGGTGGATGCAGAGAATGGGGTCATGGACAACGTTGGATGCATGGGGATGGCACATGTCACAATACCCACACAGTCATGGACATCATGCCCATTACACAGTCTCAGCACACACACACAGCTTGCATCTTGCCACTCGACACATTGACACATAGCCACAATCAGGGAATACCATGCCAGACATGCAGGATGCACCGTGCCAACACACCAGCATTGACTGAGAAGAGGCACCTTGGAGGCATAGGGACACCTTTAATAGTCATGTGTTTGGGATTGCAGAGGCAACTTGAAGTACACATGAACACATCATGTGGAGTAACATGTGGCTCCAACACTGGCACCCCCCTTCTGCAGCACAAATGCGTGATAGCCATGGAACTGGCACACAAGTGTCGGATAATAGCTAAATACCCACAGCTGCTCACGGAGAGCCTGCCATACACCATACATCCGCTGATGTGGAAGTCCCACGCCATGTCAAGACAATGTTAACCGTATGTGTCCGAGGGCAGTGTCACACACATTGATGCCTTCATCACAATCCACCATCCCATCACTGATGACTGACAACCAGGCAGCCCATCTATTCAGGTGTACCCAGCTGCATGTCGTGTCCCATGGGGATGCCACATGTCTGCAGAGGACCCAAACCCTGACCGGGGCAGTGTGCACACATCGTGAACAACTGCCACACCCAATACACCCCAGATGCATCCCTTACCCCATGGAGACTTCCAAACGTGTCCGTGCCTGTAACGCTGAGTCAGCCCACGATGCCATGTCCATGAGGAATAGCAGTGCCACAACAATGCAACCAGCAAACGGCATGCGCAGGTACCTGGGGAAGAGAGACACACAAGAAGTCAGCCACAAGAAGCACAGCCACTTGCATGTGCATTTACTCGACACATGTATGTATGACAACATGCTAGGTCACAATTATGCCTGGGGAAATACTACCATCACTGCCACCATCACTCCAGTGACACACCCACACACACCTCTGACCCACGTGCCATACATGCAGGTGGAGACACACATCACAACGCATGCCACACGGGGACCAATGCGTGCACACTCAGACCCTGGTACTCACCACTAAGCAAAGAAGTCGCGTATGAGCCGAGTCCGGATGTCCTCTTGCGGCTCCACATCCTCCACATCACTAGCCCCATTGCCAAGCCCTTCGTCCTCCACGGGTGGATGGTCCTCGTCATCTTGATCCAGGATGAGGGGCACAGCTCTTTCAACTGCCATGTTGTGCAGCATGCAGCAGACCATGAAGATCTTGCAGACCTTCGCCGGGGCATATGGGAGTGCGCCGCCGGTCTTGTGGAGGCACCGGAATCGGCTCTTCAGCATGCCAAACGTCCTCTCTATCACTCGCCTTGTCCGGCCATGGGCGGTGTTGTAGCGGAGCTGGGCCGGCGTGATGGGGTTGCGGAGAGGTGTCAGCAGCCAAGGCATGTTGGGATAGCCAGCGTCCCCTAAATGGAAAGCACATGGATATCGTTAGAACTGGCGAAGCGGTAGTGCTGCTCGGCCAAACAGAATACAGGACAGACAGACTGTACCCACCAACAACACATGCACGTTCGTTGCGCAGCTGCATCATCATATCAGGCATCCCGCTACGCCTCATGATGTAGGCATCGTGTGCTGATCCTGGAAAACGAGCACAGACATGTGAAATCACCATGTTGGACAGACACACCACAAGGGCATTGATGGAGTGGTAGTGCTTCCGATTGCGGTACGCCACCTCCCGTGCGTGTGGTGGTACCAAACCTACATGTGTCCCATCTATGGACCCAATGACATGGGGCATCCCTCCCAGGGCATAGAAACCACGCTTGACCTCAGTCATCTGTTCAGGGGTTGGGAACTTGATGAAGTCATCCAGGTGAATCAACATGGCCTCCAAGAAATCATGCAGCACACCGCTGAACATGCTCTGGGACATGCCACCAACATGAGCTATGGTATATTGGAAGGTACCCGTGGCAAGGAAATGTAGGGCAGCCATTACCTTCAGCTGGGGTGTCAGTGCCGTAGGATACCTGTGCTGCGGTTGCAGGTGTGGTGCCAGTCTCGCCGTCAGCTCCAGAATCAACGGTTGGGTGAAGCGGTAGAGCCGGATCCTGTCATTCTCCTGCATGGTGGCCAAGTCTGGAATTCTTCGGGCAACAGGAGGCGCTCTGCAGTAATTTGGAAGTGACAAGGAAGAGTGAGTGCACTACGAGAACAACTCATGTCTACTGAGCACATGTAAATCTGCCAATACACACATGCCACATAGGGAGTCAGGCATGTGCTACATGCCCAGGACACGTATGGATGCAAGGTGACACTCCTTCCAAGACCCAGCTACACACGGTGATTGAGAACCTCCCCATGCCACGCCATGGGAATAGCTGTGTCCCAGTGCAAGTGCACTGCCCGACGCAAGACAGGAGTGACATACACCCACACATCAGCAGAAGTGTGATGCTGATTGCAGAGACTGGCAGCGGAACACTTGAGCCACAGGTCACATGACATTACACTAGTCCAGCCCACACACCTTGCCATGAAGGTGCACATGTCATGACTCCCCACACATTCCTTGTGAGTTTGCTGACATGGCCTTGTCACGCTACTCCGTGTCCCTTGCATACATGTGCACCTCACATCCGGTAACACATGTGGCATGGTGTTGGGAACAGTGTGCAATGACAATCTACACACAGCCACATGTTGGTTGCTGCAACGGCTGCAGCTTTTGAGGGTGCAACAACATCAACCCGATGTAAATCCCGGACACATATATGGCATAGTCACATTGTGCACTGTGGGTAGTGATGAGTCATGTGTCATGACCCCTGTACCGGGCATCATGGGACACTTCCGTGTGTTGGTGTCCGTGCCATGCCAGTGACGCTCACCCCAAGTGCGCAGTCCCACATGCACACATGTCAAAGGAGTCAAGGGCATGCCTGGCACACATTGCACCCTCACACAGTACACATGTACACATCTCATCATACATCTGGTGCCTTCTCCACTCAGGAGGCATGTTCCACATCACAGCCTGTGACACCTGTGCCCAACACATGTGGTAATGCACAGACGATGCCTTGGTGTCCATTCCTGGACAAGTATGTCCATCCATGGACAAGTATGTCCGCCCTATTCCGACATGTGTGTCGCCTATCACCACAGTGATGTGTAAAATCCGCCGTACTGCTGCTGAGAGGGCCTGTGCATGTTCCCAAATCACTGTGGGAGTGCTGCCGTATGTGTACCCATCGTGATGGCGAGCGTAGATGCGAGTGTACGGTCCGTACCACTACGGGTACGCATACGCGTGCAGACCCATAGTGATAGTGAGCGTAGATGCGAGTGTACGGTCCGTACCACTACGGGTACGCATACGCGTGCAGACCCATAGTGATAGTGAGCGTAGATGCGAGTGTACGGTCCGTACCACTACGGGTACGCATACGCGTGCAGACCCATAGTGATAGTGAGCGTAGATGCGAGTGTACGGTCCGTACCACTATGGGTCTGCATGCGTACCCGTAGTGGTACGGACCGTACACTCGCATCTACGCTCACTATCACTATGGGTCTGCACGCGTATGCGTACCCGTAGTGGTACGGACCGTACACTCGCATCTACGCTCACTATCACTATGGGTCTGCACGCGTATGCGTACCCGTAGTGGTACGGACCGTACACTCGCATCTACGCTCACTATCACTATGGGTCTGCACGCGTATGCGTACCCGTAGTGGTACGGACCGTACACTCGCATCTACGCTCACTATCACTATGGGTCTGCACGCGTATGCGTACCCGTAGTGGTACGGACCGTACACTCGCATCTACGCTCACTATCACTATGGGTCTGCACGC
Organism: Triturus cristatus; assembly: GCF_964204655.1. Lineage (NCBI taxonomy): Eukaryota > Metazoa > Chordata > Amphibia > Caudata > Salamandridae > Triturus > Triturus cristatus. The sequence goes on along the minus strand of NC_140593.1, from coordinate 1,007,473,301 downwards.
GTATGCGTACCCGTAGTGGTACGGACCGTACACTCGCATCTACGCTCACTATCACTATGGGTCTGCACGCGTATGCGTACCCGTAGTGATAGTGAGCGTAGATGCGAGTGTTCGGTCCGTACCACTACGAGTACGCATACGCGTGCAGACCAAAAGTGATGGAGAGCGTAGGCATGCATGTACGGGCCGTTGCCATGCATTTGGGGTGCCCTAGGGCCCCCACACGCACCGTACCTGTGTGTGATGCTCCAAATTACATGGGGGACAAGTATTAAGGCCTACATGCATGCTGGTTGTCATGGAGACCAAGTTCAAAATTGGAAATTGTTCTGGAAGGTGCACAGCAGAAGTCAGTTGGGATTTGTCTACTTTGTTGCAATGTGTTTGTGGGGCTGACATCATGCAGGAGAATGAAACCGATAGAGAACCCACAGACTGCTAGGTTTGAAGGGATTGGTGGAAACATAGGATGCAAATGTGAGTGACCAATCTCTCTGTACTCCTGTGCATGAGACTGGGCAGAAGGGCACATATAAGGCAGCCAGGTCCCATGAGGGAGCACTTGCCTGCACATCTTTGCATTCGTCGACCCAGCTGCTGCTACTGATTCCCTGGAACCATGTCAAGGGCTGTGGAGAGGACACAGCCATTCACCCTGGAGGAGAACATGGCTCTGCTGGATGTGATCCTCCCACAGTACTCCATGCTGTATGGGCGACCAGGTTATCAGGTGAGTGCATAGGCCACTGCCACAGACTGTCCCTATGTGGTGACTGTGACTTCTGCCATTGCGTCCAGGTGTAACACACATGCCATGTACTGTCGGGGGGGTCCCGGGGGGGGGGTGCCTGATGTCTCCCAGCAGTGCCCTGAGACAGGAGGGGTGGGGGCCTATCACTCACAGCAGTGCCCTGAGACAGGAGGGGTGTGTGCAGAGTCCTCCCAGCAGTGCCCTGAGACAGGAGGGGTGGGTGCAGAGTCCTCCCAGCAGTGCCCTGAGACAGGAGGGGTGGGTGTGGAGTCCTCACAGCAGTGCCCTGAGACAGGAGGGGTGGGTGTGGAGTCCTCACAGCAGTGCCCTGAGACAGGAGGGGTGGGGGCCTATCACTCACAGCAGTGCCCTGAGACAGGAGGGGTGTGTGCAGAGTCCTCCCAGCAGTGCCCTGAGACAGGAGGGGTGGGTGCAGAGTCCTCCCAGCAGTGCCCTGAGACAGGAGGGGTGGGTGTGGAGTCCTCACAGCAGTGCCCTGAGCCAGGAGGGGTGGGTGTGATGCACAGTGTGAGCCTAGATCATTGATTGTGACATTGCCATCATTCCACCTGTGTACCCACTGTGGCACGTACTGCTTTTTCCCTCACCAGGGGATGATGTCCCTATGACAAAGGTGCAATGCGTTGGCTGCATGACATGCCTTGTTGTTACCAGCTAATTTGTACCCATATGTCTCTCTGTGACATGTGGCTGGTGTATTGATGTGGTGTCACTTGTTCCTCCTCACAGGTAGGCGCCACTGCCAAGGAGCAGATCTGGCTGACCGCCGTCAGTGCCGTGAGGGGTGTGGATGGTCGGAGGCGGCGCCTGGCCCAGGTGAGGAAACGCTGGCAGGATATCCGGTGCTGGACGCGGAGGATTGCACGGCTCCTGCTGGGGGACTCACCTGAGAGCCACAAGAACCGCGGCCGCCGCCGTCTGAGCCACCTCCACAGGCGTGTGCTGCCGGTGGTCTTTCCAGACCTGGAGAGGCGCTTACAGGCGATGCAGCAGCCGGAAGGGGGTAGGTACATGTGTGTTTGTTGTGTGTCACCGGCATTTGTAAGGGCACAGTAGCATGAATCCACTGGCAGGGTTTAAAGGTGCTGTGCAGATCCTGTTTGGCCCAGTATAGCGCTGTGCCCCTGCCACCCTTCCCCTCCTTGCAATGTGTTCCCTGGTCTGTGTGTAGTCACTCCTTCCCAGGGTAATGTAGGCTGGCGCTTTGTCCACGGGAACAATGTCTGTAGCATCATGTGTGGGGGTGGTGTGTAACAGGTTGTGGGACCTTGCCTGTGCACTGTCAAGTTCACTGCATGTGGGTTCCATGTCAGTTGGCACTGATGCTGACTCCAGACATGGGAGTTGGTCTCTCATGTGTCATGCCTTACAGCGCGCATGTCCTATGTAGTGGCCTGTGACATGATGTGCATGACTGTGCGATACACATAGTGCAGGGATGGTGACGTGTGTTGCTGTCATTACCATTCAGTAGCATGTAGTTGCGTGCCCACTACTGTCCCCTGGGGCACCTTTTCCTCAGTGGTGTATGTGTCATCATGAACGTGGCCACTGTCAGTGTCTACAGCGTAAGTTGTGCTCTGTGCCATTGTCCCCTGTCACCATGTATATAGACGTGCTAATTTGTACAGGTGTCCACTGTGCAGCCTGACCTGATTGTCCTTCTTCATACTCACAGTTGCCAGTGCCTGTGTGTCTTGTTATACTCATCTGAGGATGGGCACTGGTACCTCATTATTTGTACAGGCGCACCTTGGCTGTTTGGCGTCCAATCTTGCTTTTTGCCTGCCCCTGTGTGTATCACCCAGACCATGAGATGTTGGTGCCACCTGTGTCTCCACAATTTGCCTCGTGTAGGGTCTTGTTGGGGCGGGCAATGCCTATGTGTTAAATCCTGATTACCACTTGCTGGGTCTGGGCAGTGTGTGATGTGCCTGGACACACACGCAATGTGCAGTGACCGAGTCATGTTGTGCATGTTTTCAGCATTACCTATGCAGCATGTGTCTCAAGTTCATGGATATGGTCCCTGGTCATCGGTATTTTCGCAAACGCTGTGTGGTGCAGATGCAGTGCTGGATTGTCCCCAGGACCTGGGTGCTATGTCAGACTCCTTTTCCTGTGTTTCGCTATTGTCTCATGCTCTCCATGGTATTTCAGTGGCATGGTGGCTCAACCAACTGTGTGTTGCATGCCCTACATCGGTACCCTGTTCAGTAGATGTTAGGGATCTTCCTTTTCAGGCCATGCAATGTTACCTATGTAGATTGGACTCATGTGACAGATGTGTACAGGTGTCTGAATAATTTCTGTCTCTCCACCCTGCCCACAGCATCGTCGGGGGACACAGAGGGAGACATGGACACAGACCAGGCGGAGGGACCGAGCACCAGTGCCAGCCGTGACATCGGGGCTGGCACATCGAGTGGGACAGAGGCGGAGGAGAGTGTGGCCGAGGACCTGTCGACTGGCACATCAGACTACGAAGCTGACAGGTCCGGGGACGATGTCTCCGAGTGGGCGGAGGCTGCACCAGCAGCTGACAGCGGAACAACACCTCGCACCGCCCCCTCAGTTTCCACCAGCCGCCTCCCACTTGCTCGTGTCCCTTCCCAGCGTGCCCGGTCACAGCATGTCTCCTTCCTGCCAGGCACCGCGCCCCCTGCCCCTGTCTCCACTGCTGCCGCCAATGCAGAGTCTGTGGACATCCAGCGGCAACTGCAGGTTGGTCAGGCTGCGATCCTTAATGTCCTCCATGCCCACGGCAAAACCCTCACCAACATCGAGGCTTTCTTGGAGGGCATTCATTCATCGCAGGCTGACCAACGCAACTTGCTGAGGTCCATCGACTCCACACTGACTGCAGCAGTGGGTCTCCTGCAGCGCGACCTCCCCCCACCTACCCCTGCCCCATCCACACTTCCCACTCCCATGCCTGTCACACGTACACCCAGACGTCGGCATGCACCCACATCAACGGACACGGGCACCACACCAGCAGGGAAGGTCCACCGCACTCCTCCTGACACGCACACACAGGGTGAGGTAGGCACACCCACTGGGTCGGGGGGCAAACGTGTGACACGCAGCCATAGTGGGAGTCCGCATTCCACCCAGTCCACTCCCTCCAAATCCCCTCCCCTCAGCTCTCCTGGCCACATCTCCCCCAAGGACTCCTTCATGGCCGCTCTGTCCCTGAGCCCCACAGTTACACCACCACGCAAGCGGTCACGGAGGTCCCCGGTCAGGGTGGTTGAGTCTCCCCCCCTGTCTCCACCCTCCCCCGGTGGCGCTGCGACCCATCCCTCTGACCCCCCCCCCCTCCTTGGGGCCTGAGGTCCCTTCGGGTGCAGGGGACTCCCTGGATGACCTTGCAAAGGTGTGTAGTGCCATCCTGGCCTCCGCCTTTGGCACTGACCCACCCCCTGTGGTGGACTCCTCCATCCCTGCACCCACAACGCCGCCCCTTTGCCCTGATGTCCCTGCGGTGCCTGTTGCTCCCCCCCCCCCTGATGCCCTCACCAGTGTGGAAGACGATGCCATTTGACTGTGCAGGCAAGGTAGGGGACACGCATCCCACTGTGTCCCCCATCCAGCTGAGAATCATTGACTGCCCTATGGGCTTTGTGAAGATTGAACTGCCTGCGATCCACGGACATTGTGCTCCTGCAGAATAAAGCTTAATTTTGTTTTCATTATCACACTACTGCTATGCTGGTATTGGTGTTGGTGGGGCTGCTACATGGTTTTGGGTGGTGTGTAAGGGTTTGGGTGTGTGGGATATGTAGTAGTGTACTGCTCATTGGTGGGACCCTGTGATCTGTGTGCCATCACAAGGTGTTGGCTAACTTTCTTTGTTCATGTAGGCAGTTACTGCATGGTGCACTTGTCCAAGGGTGTATTCCTTCCTCTGTGTACCCAGCTTTCTTCCCTGCAGGGTGTTCCCAATGTTTAGCGCAGAGCTGTGTCTACATGAGCTGTGTGTGTGACGGAGCCCTTCTACTTTGGCCATGCATGCAGGGCCATGTCTCCACCTGCGACAATCGTGGCATCCTTGGTGATCACTGTACTTGTGTGTGGAGTCTGTTGACATGAGTTCATGGGGACATGTTCCCTTGTAGCCAGTATGCATGTGGATAATTCTGGCCTCACACACATGTGTTACACCCCTCCAGTCTCAGGGCACTGCTGGGAGGACTCTGCACCCACCCCTCCTGTCTCAGGGCACTGCTGGGAGGACTCCACACCCACCCCTCCTGTGTCAGGGCACTGCTGGGAGGACTCTGCACCCACCCCTCCTGTGTCAGGCCACTGCTGGGAGGACTCTGCACCCACCCCTCCTGTGTCAGGGCACTGCTGGGAGGACTCTGCACCCACCCCTCCTGTGTCAGGGCACTGCTGGGAGGACTCTGCACCCACCCCTCCTGTGTCAGGGCACTGCTGGGAGGACTCCACACCCACCCCTCCTGTCTCAGGGCACTGCTGGGAGGACTCCACACCCACCCCTCCTGTGTCAGGGCACTGCTGGGAGGACTCTGCACCCACCCCTCCTGTGTCAGGGCACTGCTGGGAGGACTCCACACCCACCCCTCCTGTCTCAGGGCACTGCTGGGAGGACTCCACACCCACCCCTCCTGTGTCTGGGCACTGCTGGGAGGACTCTGCACCCACCCCTCCTGTGTCAGGGCACTGCTGGGAGGACTCTGCACCCACCCCTCCTGTGTCAGGGCACTGCTGGGAGGACTCTGCACCCACCCCTCCTGTGTCAGGGCACTGCTGGGAGGACTCTGCACCCACCCCTCCTGTGTCAGGGCACTGCTGGGAGGACTCTGCACCCACCCCTCCTGTGTCAGGGCACTGCTGGGAGGACTCCACACCCACCCCTCCTGTCTCAGGGCACTGCTGGGAGGACTCCACACCCACCCCTCCTGTGTCAGGGCACTGCTGGGAGGACTCTGCACACACCCCTCCTGTCTCTGGGCACTGCTGGGAGGACTCTGCACACACCCCTCCTGTCTCTGGGCACTGCTGGGAGTGATGGGCACCCACCCCTCCTGTCTCAGGGCACTGCTGGGAGGACTCTGCACCCACCCCTCCTGTCTCAGGGCACTGCTGGGAGGACTCTGCACACACCCCTCCTGTCTCTGGGCACTGCTGGGAGTGATGGGCACCCACCCCTCCTGTCTCAGGGCACTGCTGGGAGGACTCCACACCCACCACTCCTGTCTCAGGGCACTGCTGGGTGGACTCTGCACACACACCTCCGATTTCTGGATATGTGCGCTTGGCACATACACGGTGGGGTTACGCACACTGCATTAGAGGTGAGGGTACGAGTCTACTGACACTGGTGTGGTGGGGGTACGCTCCGTACGTCCGCGGGTGTGGGTACGGGTCGTACTTACACTGTTGGGCAGGGGGGTACGCTCCTTGCATTCGCCGGTGGGGGTACGGGTCGTACTTACACTGTTGGGCAGGGGGGTACGCTCCTTGCATTCGCGGGTGGGGGTACGGGTCGTACTTACACTGTTGGGCTGGGGGTACGCTCCGTACGTCCGCGGGTGGGGGTACGGGTCGTACTTACACTGTTGGGCTGGGGGTACGCTCCGTACGTCCGTGGGTGGGGGTACGGGTCGTACTTACACTGTTGGGCTGGGGGTACGCTCCGTACGTCCGCGGGTGTGGGTACGGGTCGTACTTACACTGTTGGGCAGGGGGGTACGCTCCTTGCATTCGCGGGTGGGGGTACGGGTCGTACTTACACTGTTGGGGTGGGGGGTACGCTCCTTGCATTCGCGGGTGGGGGTACGGGTCGTACTTACACTGTTGGGGTGGGGGGTACGCTCCTTGCATTCGTCGGTGGGGGTACGGGTCGTACTTACACTGTTGGGCAGGGGGGTACGCTCCTTGCATTCGCGGGTGGGGGTACGGGTCGTACTTACACTGTTGGGCTGGGGGTACGCTCCGTACGTCCGCGGGTGGGGGTACGGGTCGTACTTACACTGTTGGGCTGGGGGTACGCTCCGTACGTCCGCGGGTGGGGGTACGGGTCGTACTTACACTGTTGGGCTGGGGGTACGCTCCGTACGTCTGCGGGTGTGGGTACGGGTCGTACTTACACTGTTGGGCAGGGGGGTACGCTCCTTGCATTCGCGGGTGGGGGTACGGGTCGTACTTACACTGTTGGGGTGGGGGGTACGCTCCTTGCATTCGTGGGTGGGGGTACGGGTCGTACTTACACTGTTGGGCTGGGGGGTACGCTCCTTGCATTCGTGGGTGGGGGTTCGAGTCGTACTTACACTGTTGGCATGGGGGGTACGCTCCATGCATTCGTGGGTGGGGGTACGGGTCGTACTTACACTGTTGGGCAGGGGGGTACGCTCCTTGCATACGCGGGTGGGGGTACGGGTCGTACTTTCACTGTTGGGGTGGGGGGTACGCTCCTTGCATACGGGGTGGGGGTAGGGTCCGTACATATCCGTCCCCACGCTATGTGATGTTTGTGCGGCCCGTACCCAGGCCTTTGCCACGTGGGTGCGATCCGTCCCGCCATTGTTGGGGTGACGTGTGTGGGCGTGGTCCGACTCGTACCCACGCTCTTCAGGCGTGGGTACGGGACGTACCTGTCTGGTTGTGTTGCCGGTTCGCGTGGTGACGGACTTCCGTTGTGGCGGTCGCTGGATTATCAGGACACGCCCCCACCCCCTCGTGGTGACCAGGGCATGGGAGTCAGGTATGTCCAGGCCATGTGTAGTGTGTCACTCATGTGGTTGTTTTGTGGCCTGCCCTGGTAGTGCCACCCCCACCCCACCCCACTTTCCCCCCTCCCTTAGTTATTCTGACCTTCTGCGGCGTCTGCGTCGTAACCTGTAGAGGAGGTGGACTGCTATGAGGGCAGGGATGACTCGTAGGTTCGGGTCCATGTCTGTCCGTCACGTACTGGTCCTCCTTGTTCGCGTCGTCGTCTGTCCGTCGCGTACTGGTGGTCCTTGTTCGCGTCGTCCTGATTTCCCGGCAGTTTTTGGCTGCCGCAAAATATTCACCGTGCGGGGTGACGTCGGTGCGAATCGTGATTCCTGGGTCGTGAATGGCTGGCTGCGTGCGTCCCGACGTCAGGTCGGCGCTTTCCCGGATCGCATTGGTAGGTGTTTTTTGTTCGGTCGATCTTTTTTACGATTCGTACGGTAATGGTGTACCCGTGCGAATCGTAATTCCATGTTTGTATATTTTGACGACCGGGTACGCGTCGGACGGAGAATATGCTCCGTCCGACGGTTCGTACCCGGTTTTTACCGGATTGTGATCGGCACCATAGTGTCCCCTGAAAAATTGCAGTTTTGCAGACCCGGAGTCAAATATCTAGGACACCAAATAGAATGCAGAATAAGGAAAGTGACCCCTAAAAGAATAGAAATAATAAGAAAAATGAAACTGCCGCAATCCCAGAGAGAAATAAGAATGTTCCTTGGAGTTGTGGGATACTGTAGGCAGTGGATTGTAGGGTTTCCTTTGCTAGCAAAACCCCTAATACAAATGACCAAGAAACGAGCAAAAGATCCAATAGAATGGGATGATGAAAGTATGGAAGCATTTGAGAAATTACAGAAGTGTCTGTGTGAAGCCCCTGCCTTAGGTATGCTAGATTACTCAAAAGAATTTGCACTGTTTTGTTGTGAAAGAAATAGATGTGCGCTCTCAGTCTTAACCCAGAGACATGGGTTGATGCGACGTCTCTGCTACTTTGGACCCTGCAGCCTCAGCTTTCCCTGGTTGTTTAAAAGCAGTAGCTGCAACCTGCATGATTCTGGAACAAAGCAAATCATTTGTGATGGGACATCCGGTAAAGGTGCATGTTCCACATTCAGTTGAGATTCTTTGAACTCAAACTCAGTATCTTACTCCTAGTCGGATGACTAAGTATAAAAGAATCATATTGGGTGCTGAAAACGTGACTATAGTCAGGTGTGCCGTACTTAATCCTGCCACCTTATTACCAGATGTATATGGAGAATAGATAAGAGATGAAGTCGAGCACGACTGTTTGGATGTTACTGAACTTTGCACCAAACCCCATCCAGACTTACAGGAAGAACCAATGAAGAATTCTGAACATGAGCTATTTGTAGCCAGCTCGTGTATGCGCCATGAGGAGGGAGGACTAAGTGCTGCTTACGCTGTGTGTACATTGGCTGGAATAGTCAAAACATCCTATTTACCAGGAGTCAAATCTGCACAAGTAGCCGAATTGATAGCTTTGATTAAAGCTTGCAAAATTGGGAAAAATTGGAAAGTAACCATTTTTACCGATAGCAAGTATGGTTACGGGGTTGTGCATGATTTTGGCCAACTTTGGATGCAGAGGGATTTCTTGACTTCTTCAGGATCCCCAATTAAAAATGGAAATATCGTAAAAGACCTGCTTGAAGAAATACAATTGCCAAAAGAAGTGGCAGTGGTCAAGTGTGCCGCACATACATCAGTCAGGAGATGACTATGTGACAGCTGGTAATAGGTATGCTGCAAAACACACAAGATGATGAACAGAATGTTGCACATTGGCAAAACATTCACCCCCAGTCACAGATCTGGGTTTAATCCATTGTTATTTTGCTCGCCACCCCAGTTCAGACATGGCCATATGCAAATCAGTCTTGACCCTGTGCCTCATGGGAACAGTCCAGCTCGATCTGCCAAGCCATGTCTTCCGTGGACCGGAATCAAGCATCCTAGGACCGGTTTCGGGGTTTCACCCCTCTTCAGCCAGGATAGCTTGACTCCAGTGGCGTAGTGAGCACGGGACCCACGTCTGGGCATACCCTTCCCACATAGGGCGAACAGCAAAACACACAAGATGATGAACGGAATGTTGCACATTGGCAAAATAGGTATGCTGACCAGGTTGCCCAATACAGTGCCAGAAATAAATTGGCGGTAAACAAGAACATTGAAACAAGTGATATTAGCTGCCAACCAATGCTACTCTCAGGATTGGAAACATGGGAAGAAGTAAGACAACTACAAGATAAGGTAGAATTGAGAGAAAGAGAAGAATGGGTGAAAGTAGGGTGCCAAAAAAGGTCAGAAGATGATGTGTGGGTTTACCCAGATGGCAGGCCATTAATGCCAGACTGTATGCTTTCACAATTGGCTAGGATGTATCACGGAGACACCCACATAGGCAGGGATGCTATGATCAGACTCTTTAGGCAGGATTGGTTTAATCCAAAATTCAGGAATTTGCAGAAAGTCTATGCCAGAGATGCTTAATCTGTCAACAAATGAATCCAGGCCGAAAAACAGTGGTTAGTATGGGAAGAATTGGAAAAAGCAGAAGGTCCATTTATAAGGCTACAAATAGATTTCATACAATTGCCACCTTGCAGAGGTTTGAAGTACATACTTGTCATAGTTTGTTTATTCTCACGGTGGGTGGAGGCATACCCTACTAGAAGAAATGACAATATAACAGTTGCCAAACTATTGTTGAGAGAACTGATTCCACAATTCGGTTTTACAGTAACCTTGGAATCAGATAGAGGGTCTCAGTTGAATAATGAAATAATTCGACTAATCTGTGAAGCATTTAAAATTGAACAAAAACTGCACTGTGCATATCGCCCAGAGGCTTCTGGAGTGGTAGAACAAATGAATGGCACTATAAAAACAAGACTGGCAAAGGTATGTGCATCCACCCCACTGGAGTGGCCTGATGGTTTACCTCTTGTTCTAATGGGACTCAGAAGCATTCCTGATAAGAATACAGGACTGAGTCCCCATGAAATTATCATGGGAAGGGCAATGAGACAAGCATGTATACCAGGACACAAACTGTTGAATATATCTGATGATTTGGTATTGGACTATTGCAAAGAACTGGCTGACCTAGTGCGTTGTATCTCTCACCGGGTTGGAGAGGATGCAGTTGCCAGGCAGCCGGATCAAGCACATGATATAAATCTCGGTGACTGGGTGTTGGTGAAGAATCACACTTGAGATACATGCTTAGCACCCAGGTGGGAAAAACCACAACAGGTTATATTGGTTACCACAACAGCAGTGAAATGTGCAGGCTTGCCTAATTGGATTCATGCAAGCCATACTAAGAGAGTACCAGCACCTGACAAGGAAGGACCCCTACTGACTCAAGCAGTTGAGGCTGCAGAAGGTTGTGCAGCTGAAGGATCTAGAGTAACAGATCCTGAAGTAGCTGACCAAGAACAACAGAGCATAAGTCAGGATGACTGGATACCAGTGGTTGACATACCTAGAGTAATTGTGAGAACAAGAAGCCAAACCAGGTTAGAAAGACAGGAGAATAGTGAGGACCAGACAGGTATAGAAGAGCAAACTAAGGAAAGTGAAATTACAGCTGTTGGAGAACCTGAGCAGGATCAGACAAGGAGAGAACAATCTACTCAGACAGAGGTGGATGAAATAATTCATGAGTCTGAGGAGGGACAGATAGGTCTAGAAGAACACGTTCAGGCTGCAGAAAACCAAAGTGCAGTAAGACCTGAGTAGGACCAGTTAGGAAAAGAAGAACAAGTTCAGGTAGAAGAAGAAGAACAGGGTCAGGCCAGGGAAGAAGAACGCATCCAGGCAGAAAATGTTGTTAGAAAAATAAGCCCTGGACAAGGACAGACAGAGAGGGATTCTGAAAACGAAAATAACCAGATTGTGCCACAACTTAATGACAATAAAAGAACACTCGAAGACAGTGACGGTGCAGTGCAAGCAAAAAGGGTCAGAAGAGGTGATAACTGGCCAGGTTAAAGTATCATTTCAAGACAATAAATGAAGAACCTGAACAGGTAGACAAAATTTCTAGTCAGTCTGGGACATCTACTGATAAGCCCAAATGAAGAAGTCAACGATTAAAAGTATTGAACAATAAATTCAAGGGCCCTGAATGGACATATGTAATTCTTGAAGAATTAGAGAATCTAGTAAAGAAAATAAATATTCTTAGCCCAAAATGGATGATGATAGGGCTGCTGCAAAACCAAAACGAAATTGTGTACAAAGATGTTGTAGAATATGCATATGCAGTACACTTTTAGAACTTATAATTTGGTTAGTACTAACAGTAGCCATCCCGTATTTGATGGTTACAAAAGAAAAGAATAACAGAAACACACATGTAAGGATAGCTAAAATTAAAGGAGATAGAGTAGCGTTAGAAGCACCAGATGAGTCTAAGACTAAAAGAGACAGAGTAGATTTAGGAGCATAAGATGAGTTCGATATACAGCACACTGTGATAAATAATGACACTGTTTTAAATGTATTTACAAAGTTATTAGTGCAATATGTGGACACTATGGAAGTCAGTGATTGTTATGTGTGTATGAAATTACCTGCATCCGTAGCAGAAGGTGTAACATATCACCATAATCCCTTAACCTATGGTATTTCTTGTAGTATTTTAGCAAGTTTGTTTTATAGAACAGGAAAGTTACAATATTATTATTCTAAAGTAGATGTGATTTTTTCTGAGGTTCCTATGCGAAAGAGCATGAACCCAGTTCTTAGTACTAAAGATACACAGTTTATGGGAGAATATTTTCTAATTATGAAAACAATAGATATAGCTGAAGCACACAAGCACAATTTAACATGTAAATTACACGAAGAAGAAAATATATTTTTGAATTTAGTTGAGCAAAGGAGACAGGACTTCCAAAGAAGGGCTTCTAAACCAAAACCTCGAATACCTCAATGGGCTGAGAAAGAAGAAATGTATACAACTGGCAAGACTCATGATGCTATGTCCTTGGACTTTGAAAAGAAAGGGAAGATCTGCCTCCATAGATTAAAGACTGAATATAACAATGCATTTATTGGTTCCAGTGAACGTGAACATAATTTCTTAGTTATTGGGGGATGGGGACTAAAAGGTGAAACAGATCCAGTATTTCCTGGAGTTTATTACTAGGACTGGGCTAAACTTCCGTTCCGCTCGCGGAAATTGGATAATTTGACATTTTCATGTTCCGCGGAGAGCGCTAAAATGTCAAAATTTCCGCGATACGCATTTTACCAGAAATTTTTTGCTTGCTCGCGCTGTAAAATAAGACATTCTCTCGTGCGCACGATCGCCTTACCTGAATCCCCGCGTTCGCCGACAAGTTTTCCCGATCCGGTCGCGTTCTCCACGAGATGTTGGATTGTTGGTAGCCATTTGCGCTGTCTCACGACAGTTTGTGCCCGCAGTAACGTCATTCGTCGCGCGATCACGTCTTTCTTCTCGCGATCATGCACCGCGAGACAAGTGAAAACAAGGTGGCCGCGCCCGTGAGCAACCGCATGGGTAAGTTGGCGAGCCAAGACCATGCAGAAAATACCGCGAACTGACAGGAAAAAAACATCGTCATCTTCGCGATATTTCCGCGTGTTTGCGGAGATTTTTAAAATTTTCTCGATAATTTGCGAAAGTGAATTTCGCAAATTCCGCCCACCCCTATTTATTACGTGTGTGGCAATAAAGCCTATTTCAGGCTGCCTGATCATTAGTTTGGGAGTTGATACTTTGGAATTGAATTCCCAAAGGTGTACCATGTGAAAAGAATCACTGGAAGCATTGAAAACGCAAAGGAACTAACACGTACTAAGAGAGCTAGTTTTTCAGAAATATTATGTGATATATTTAGTGCATTGCTACCGTCAGTGGGAGTAATTCTGAATTTGCGGCACATTTGTCAGCTATCTACAGTAGTTGATCGGTTATCAACTGACACTGCTGGAGGATTTTTGATGAGCAACACAGAAATCATTGCAATTAGATCTATGGTTTTGCGAAATCGACTTCCTCTTGATATATTATTGGCAAAAGAGGGCGGAGTCTGTAAAATGCTGAAAGCGCGACATTGCTGCACATACATTCCGGACAAAAGTGTAGAAATTGGAGGATATATAAAAAATATTACAAATTTGGAGGGATATTTGAAACCACTGGAAGTTGACAGTGTATGGAAAAAGCTACCAAATAGTATCACTACCATATGGAGCTGGTTTTCTAACATAGGTAAGAGCATTATAGGTCAAATAATATTGCCAATACTTGGAATAACACTATTAGTCTTAGCAATAATGATATGGTTCAAATGTTGTAAGAAAAGAAAAAGATATGAAGTGACTGAAAAGGGTAAGAAAAGAAAATAGGATGAGATACAATTAGAAGAAATTAAAGGAGATTTATATAAAAGGATGAGGAGTTTACAGTACAATAACGAAAAAGAAGGAAATGGAAAGGTTGAAGAAGGAATTTAAATGTGTTAAAGTTGGCATCTGATTGGTAGTGGGAAATTAGTGATGGCATTAAATGCCATCAGAGAGGGGATTGATGGAGCAAGGACTCGCATAAAAGAGACTTGCTCGGATGCAATCTTCTCAAAATAACTCGTAATACCATAATAATTGTGTTTGTGAATACTAACGTGCATTACAGTTCACACATTTGAGTTTAGGGGAAGCTTGCATATGTGTCATACTAACAAGTAACCCGAGTGTGACTCAAAATGGCTTCTAACGCAGAATTCTCAGTGCTCATGCATCAACTACATCTACGTAGTAATGACGAGTCTTAGCTTGGAGGGAAATCTTTGCAGCTGCGTTCTCGCTTTTAAGATGGCCTCTTGAAACTCACATGTTAAAGCGCATGCTTTTGCCAAAACTAAACCCTGCACCTTTATTAAAATGCTAATGCGAAAGATTTTGATAAGTAAATGGGATTAGAGTAGAGATAGGTGGTATACAGTGAAATAATTTTATTTTGATTTCTAACATGTTTCTTTGACTCTTTCTATTTAGTTCGTATTTGGGTCTCAGAACAATACTAAAGTCTATGTGCCATGTGATATCCAACGAATGCGCACTTGTAACCCGCCAGGAACCATGATGATGTACTTGAACTCAAGGCCACGATCGCTACATGTCCTGGGAAAGAAGTTGTCTTCCTGAATGATGAATGAGAAAATCATCAAATGTATACATTTATTGATAAAAATGTGAAATGGGGGTGGGAAATAAAGCTTGGGAAAATAAATCTAAGGGGGGGAACACTGAACAATAGACTAAAGACAATTGTTAAAACCTAGCATGGTGTGATGATCATCCCACCCTTCCCTGTCCAATCAGCATTAGGAGTTTCATAAATTTGAAACCTTTAGGGGTGGTATTTGCCATTAGAAGGGTATAATTGAGGTAGTTTAGTTAGTTAGTTATCGTTTATACTGCCGAGATGCTGAGAGACCGGGATGCTGTCCGAGAACTGAGGAAATATTGAAGAAGACTCAAATTGCAGACTTAGAGCCTAAACCTTAATTGATTACAAGAACATCGCGGAAGAATCGAGGAGGCACATAATAGAAGAAGATTGCAGAAGAATCAAGGAGGAAGATAGTATCAGAGAGAGGTGTGATGCAGGCGTCGTATCTAGAAGAGGTCATCTATCCTGTCCCTGAATCCTGTCCTGAACCTTTGTCACCTGATCTGTCCCAGGGGACCCTTTCCAACTCCTTGGCCAAGGGGTTGGTTTCCACACCATCCTAGGTAACTATAATTCGGTGTAGTATGTCATTGTATTGCTCTCTGTTTCTCCCTATTCAGGTACTGTCATCATAGCAACATTGTCTAACGATTAGTCTGACTTAAATCTTATTTTCTTCCTTGGAGAAACAGTGTACGAATTGTATTTGGGTTCTTGGCTCACATTGAATTTAACTAGATAAACATTTAAAACTCTCCTGAGTCTGTGGTTATTTAAAATATTGTATTCTATGTCAATTTTTACCTAGAAAAGGTAACTAAAAGGTCCATTGACCAGAGGAAAGTACATTTGGTCAGAAAGGTTTGGTAATAAATGATAAGATCAATTCATCTTACAGGTATTAGTACAACAAATTGACCCCAGCGGTATCTACTAGCCTATGTGAATGTGTGTGTGTTTATGTGCCCAGGTGAGTATATGGTAGTTGAGTACCTGAGGTTGGTAACCCACTGGATCAGTATTAGATAAGGAATTGATGATTTAAAAATGTTCCTTTGAGCAATTAGTTGCAGGTCTAATTTTCAGTGTGAAGAATTATGTTTTTGCCTCAAAAATGGCGCACACTCATAAGCTTGCAATAGAGATCTGTTCTTTGTCTTTTCAACTGGATCCAGATTCAAGTGCCACTTGCATTCCTGCTTATGGCAGTTGTGCCTCAGTTCTTTAAGCTGCCCTGTATGCTATATCAATGGGGCAATTACATCAAGACTCCTATTGAATAAGAAAGCAGCACAATATAAGCACAAAGTACTGCCACCAGGCTCTCAGTGAGGGAGTGACCCAGCAAGATAAGGGTGCCCAAAAAAGGGGCAAAATCGCACCTGAGCACACATGGGGAGTCCACTGAGGCTCATTGAGATCACACGCTCAATGGACAAGAGCAGTGCTCAGGTGGGCCTTTGCCCGCCGACTCCCTCATGCAAACTAAACTGGACACCATAATATTAGTGATAAAACAGTTCAGGAAGCCCTTGAACACCAAATTGACTCTGCTGTCATAGACATAGGCTTTTAAGGGAAGATCACAAATCATTGGCGGTGAGGGTGAAGGAAGCACAAGACCGGCTGGACACTGTTGGCCCTGAAACTGCTCAGCTTCAGCACAAATTACGCACTTTAACAGACAGGGTGTGCTTCCTAGAGGGGTGTACGGAGGACATGGAAAGACAATCAAGACAAATAATGTACGCATCTTTGGGCTACCTAAACAATCTGAGGGTGCTAATGCAATCACTTACATGGAGACCTGGCTACATGAGATGGTGGTGCCACAGACTCTTTAGTTCCTATTTGAGATGGATGAGGCGCACCATTTGTCCACTTGCTTACAGCGCTTTGTGCTCCACCCTGAATATTGCTGATGTCGCTTCTCAACAATAAGGACCACAACACTATCCTGTAGGCATGATAAAGATGAGCCACTTCCAGGTAGGGGACACAAGAGTGATGTTGTTCACGGATAACACCCTGGCGGTGCAGCAGCACCTTCAGTCCTTTATGGAGTTCAGTACTAACTCACTGAGCGGGAATTCAAATATGCTCACTCTTCCCAGCACAGCTTAAAATAATTGAGAAAGGCAACCCTGTTTTCTTTGAAGGGGCTAAGGAGGCATGGGATTGACTTGACGTGCATGCAGCCAGCGTAGTGGACCCTGCTGAAGTCAAGAACAGCAGATGATGTTCCATGAGTACTGGACACTCAATGATAGAGCAGGGGCTGGAGCCATGGACTGTGGCACCGCTGCTGTGGTTGGTTTCCCTAGCTGCTGGGGTGGGACGATGCAGCACCAGGGTATGCCAGGGTGTCAGAACTAGCATCATATTTCCCACATCCGCCTGCACTTTGTGTTAGTGACGGATCTCAATGTATCTGACCTTATTACATGCCACCCTCTTATGCACCCTAGTTACTCACTAGCACCTATGATACCCTGGATACCACCATGGTTTATGTTTCTAACATTGTTCTGAATTGGCTTACACCAACCCAGTCCCTGGTGAGGGAGCTTGGGTTTTGTTCCAAGTTATTGTTTGACAGTTTCCTGTTTTTTATAACCGACAAGGCATCAGTGACCCTTCATTCAGTGGGTTGTGTTGGGAATTTCATCTGGGGATGCAAACAGTATCTAGATAACAAGTGGAATAAGAACAACTAGCCAGCTGGGTAAGTACACTCTATGCAAGGCCAAAACAAACTCCCTAAGAGACATAATATTGCCACGTATCTCCGTAGATGGGATGTTGATATAGCGCTCATTCAGAAGCCACATCTTACTCTAGGTTAATTGATTGCACTAAAGTGATGATGATACAGAGGGCAATTATATTGGGCTACATATTCAGTGTTCAATAGAAGTGTGCTAATTTGGCTGAAACCCAGGACGTCGTTTCAGTTGACCAGACACATTATTGGCCCGGATGGCCACTATGTCATGCTGCCATGTAAGTTAGAGAGAGTGGAAATCCTGCTGGCCAGTGTTTATGACCCAATACAGAGGTGACCTATTTGACACACTTAAATCACAACTGACACCTTTTGCAGGATCTCCTTTGGTGGTGAGCCAAGTTTTCAATGGGGTTGACAATGTTTTTAAGAACAGATCACATTCACCATTGGTGTTGGCACCTTCCTGTAGGATCACTGGGGCCCTGGCTGGTTGGAGGAGGCATTGTACTACACACATCCCAACAAATGTGTGTATACATTTTACTTGATGATTTATGACCTACACATGCCTCTAGACAAAATGTACAGCAGAGACCATACTGCCACTGAACACCTTGGAAGAATGTATTCAGACAATAGCACATTGTTACTGCACCTTGCATGGGGTTACCATGGAGCACTGGTACCCACTTGGCACTTTCCGCTTGTGGCCCTGGGTGACCCGTGCTTTAAGGCCATGTTGAGAGGTGATATCGCTAATTACTTTGCAGTGGGTCATCAGACATCGAGTGGAAACAATTCAAAGTGTTGCTCCACTTCTCATTTGATGTGAGGAGAGCCCTAACACCAGAACTGAAAACTAGAGAACACCAATTGCAGCCCCGAGAACAAGTCTTAACACTAACCACTTGTTGTGACCCACTTGACTTGTGCCTGTGGGTTACATGGGTCGTAAACACTGATAGCGCTTTTTCATGAAAAGGGATATCGTCCCAATTAGATGACAACCTAGGCCTCCCACCACTCAGTTGGTGTTTTGTTAGGTTTTATTTCTTATTTTCTAAAACATACTTGTCAGACTTGCCATCCTTATGGTGATCTTCCCCCAAATCTTTTAGCTGCTTACCTCCACTTTTGCTGTATCTTTTGTTTACCATAGGACTTTGAGCACTTGAACACTGCTGACCAGTACTAAAGCAAAAGACACACAATTAATGGACGGAATGCAGAACAAATCAAAACATTCACCACAGTCAAGAGATCTGGGTTAAATCCATCATTCTTTTGCTCACCATGCCACCCCAGTTTAGACCTGGCCATATGCAAATCAGTCTGGACCCTGTGCCTCATGGGAACAGACCAGCCCGAACTGCCAAGCCAGGTCCTCCCTGGACCGGAAACAAGCATCCTAGGACCGGTTTCAGGGTTTCACCCCTCTTCAGCCAGGATAGCTTGATTCCAGTGGCACAGTGAGCCCAGAACCCACGCCTGGGCATACCTGGCACACTTAGGGCCATCCAAATCTTTTAACAATACTTTAGAAACCTTCACAAATCTTTCAACTTGCCGATACTATTCAACTGGCCTTTCTTTTAACTTCGGGAAGTCATTTGTGAATGACAAAATAGCCTGTCTGGTCCATGGAACATGTACATATCCTCCTCCCGGTACCTCTCTCATTGGACATAATCTTTCTAACTTTCCTGTTTTTTTCAACAAAAATTCAGAAGTTGTTTGATTGGCATGTGCTTCTTCCTTTTTTTCTCATCCATCTAGCTTTTCATTTGCCCAGATCACCCCATTTTTGTGTAAAATGGTCATCAATTCTTTAACCTGCAATGTTCTTACAGACACATTCAGATTGTCCAAGTCCTTATCACTGAATTCTGTTCTGTATGGTTTCTGTAGTACCTTGGATTTCCCTATTACAACTCCCATTGCAGAGGCTAGGTCTGTCAATTTCTCATAGAATATCTTTGTATTTCTAGTGATACTTCTACAAATGAACAGTAACTCTTCTTCACTGTAAGTATTTAGCCTGTCTAGTCCCACGTTTCCAGCTATCATTTCTTTCCAATTCCACTTTTAATTTGTAAATATCTAACATTTTCAGTGGCTGTTTTGGCTTGTCTATTCCCTGTGCTCATTTTTCTGTTTCTTCTGGTGATACTATTGTAGCACTCTTGACTCCTGTTGAAGTCTCTATTTGTACTTCCTTTGAACTACTAGGTGTAACTCTTCTCGGGGTTTCATTTATCTGTCTTCTTATTGGTAAATCCATTAATGATATCACCAAATCACATTCACTACCTTGATCATCAATTATTATATTCTCTTTTCTGGGTTCAATTGTAGGTGTGGACATGACTGGTGGTTTGTGACCGATTGTTTTATCTCCATATAGTGGAACTACTGGACCTATAGTCACTGGTATAGTCAGCGCTTCAGGGTGGGTACTCAATTGGGTTATTTTCTGTATTAATTCTTCTCTATTCTTATTTATTGCCTCTCTTTCCTTTTCCTGAAGTACCCTTCCATTTGTTGGGTCATGTTTAACTTGTGGAACCAATGGCGTTCCCAAAACCGGGGCACTAGGAGTCGTTTTACAGGATCCATCTTGGTATAGCGGAGGGTTTTTAATTAAAATGTCCTCCATGAAATCATCTTCTAGTTCTCCACTACCTGTCATTGTTAAATCTTTGGTTTTCTCTGTGCACTTGCCTCCTGACTGTTCCTCAGTCATTAGTACAGGATATAGTCCTTCAGCCACCATTGCTTGTCTCCATTGTTTCATCTGATTATCTCGTGATTCGCACGGTAGTAGGATAAAACCCTCTAAACCTTCTGCTACTTCTGGGTCTATCACGCTCAAATGCTTCAGTCTCCCATTCCCGCTAAAACTTCATATTGTGTTAATCTTGGTCGGGGATCTAATTCATTCATTCTTAATCTCAGATTATGTAGAATTCACCCATTAAACGTACCATGTTCTGGAAAATCTAGCACTACATTACTTTTTGTATATTCTATCCAACCATACACAAGTATCATAGCCTCTTTCCGTCATCATGTATGATGCGGGCGTTTTCGGGGGAGGGATAAGAATTCCATCTCTAGTCTAAATGGATTTATCCTTTTTAAAATAATTTTAATAAATGTCATTTTTCTTTTTTCTCCCTACATTTTGGGTGTCGATCCTTTAATATATTGTTCTCTGGCAAAACCTAAATACCTTCTGTCTGGGCGATTCCCTATTCATGTTGGAACGTGTTTCCACATGCAAAGCCCACTGTCAATTATAATTGTAGCTTCTATTTTACTAACCAATCAAATGTTCGCTTTTACTCTAATACTTGACGAATACCAGAGCGGCTTCTATTCTTTCGACCAATCAAATTCTGTTTCAAGCTATGCCTTTAGCCAATACTAGCTTGGCTTTTCTCTGACGTCAGTATCACTCCTTACTACTGACTCCTCCTTTACAATTTCGCGTCAGTCATACGCCCGCTGTTCTAACCAATCCCAGTGCGGCCCTCTGTGACGTCAGTGCAGCACCTGCAACTGACCCCTCCTTTACAAGGTAACACAAATAACTTATTTTTCTTTCAATTTACATACAAAATTCATTAAATGACATTATAGAAATATTTGCTACTCTGTTTTCTCGGCTAAAATCAGAAAGTCGATTTACATTTACTGCAAGTAAAACTTTTCTGCTTACTCTTCACACACTACGAATAAAACTCTTCTACTTACTCATCACTCAAGCGCCGACGAACCTGCTACTCCTTCGGTATTACCCTTTCTAGGTGATATAAGACCAAAGTTTCACCAGCAAACTCTTTGCTATCAATCACCCTCACTTTTATA
This sequence comes from Triturus cristatus, assembly GCF_964204655.1. Classification (NCBI taxonomy): domain Eukaryota; kingdom Metazoa; phylum Chordata; class Amphibia; order Caudata; family Salamandridae; genus Triturus; species Triturus cristatus. The sequence continues at coordinate 1,007,451,944 of NC_140593.1, read as the reverse complement.
CAAATTAATCCCTATATCAGCACTGTCAGCCTTGCATAGCCTTTCAGCGCTATCTTTAACAAACGAGTAACCTCACTGCAGTGTGGTTTCCATTCACCACCTGCTATTCAATATTCCCGGTAATTTCCAGACAACATAAAACAAAGTACAACCGGGTTTGTTAATACATAATCAATAAATTCATATTCAATATTTTCACCTAACTAGTTCATAAACGCCATAGCTCTGCTAACAGAAAAACTGATCCAGGGGGTTACCAACCTCAGGTACTCAACTACCCTATACTCACCTGGGCCCATAAACACACAGACATTCACATAGGCTAATAGATGTCGCTGGGGTCAATTTGTTGTACTAATACCTGTAAGATGAATTTATCTTAGCATTTTTTACCAAACCTTTCTGACCAAATGTACTTTCCTCTGGTCAATGGACCTTTAAGTTAACTTATGTAGGTAAAAATTGACATAGAATAAAATCTTTTAAATAACCACAGACTCGGGAGAGTTTTAAATGTTTATCTAGTTAAATTCAATGTGAGCCAAGAACCCAAATACAATTCGTACACAGTTTCTCCAGGGAAGAAAATCAGATTTAAGTCAGAATAATCGTTAGACAGTGTTATTACGATGACAGTACCTGAATAGGGAGAAAAAAAGAGAGCAATATAATGACATACTACACAGAATTATAGTTACCTAGGATGGTGTGGAAACCAACCCCTTGGCCTAGGAGCTGGAAAGGGTCCCCTGGGACAGATCAGGTGACAAAGGTTCAGGACAGGATTCAGGGACAGGATAGAGGACCTCTTCTACATATGACGCCTGCGTCGCACCCCTCGGTGATACTATCTTCCTCCTCGATTCTTCTGCGATCTTCTTCTATTATGTGCCTCCTTGATTCTTCCGCGATGTTCTTCTAATCAATTAAGATTTAGGCTCTAAGTCTGCAATTTGAGGCTTCTTCAATATTTGCTCAGTTCTCGGACAGCATCCCGGTCTCTTAGCATCTCGGCAGTATGAGCGATAACTAACTAACTAAACTTCCTCAATTATATCCTTCTAATGGCAAATACCACCCCTAAAGGTTTCAAATTTATGACACTCCTAATGCTGATTGGACAGCGAAGGGTGGGATGATCATCACACCATGCTAGGTTTTAACAATTTTCTTTAGTCTATTGTTCATTGTTCCCGCCCCTTAGATTTATTTCCCAAGCTTTATTTCCCACCCCCATTTCACATTTTTATCAATAAATGTATACATTTGATGATTTTCTCATTCATCATTCAGGAAGACAACTTCTTTCCCAGGACATGTAGCGATCGTGGCCTTGGCTGGAGTTCAAGTACATCATCATGGTTCCTGGCGGGTTACAAGTGCGCATGCGTTGGGTATCACATGGCACATAGACTTTAGTATTGTTCTCAGGACCAAATATGAACAAAATAGAAAGAGTTAAAGAAACATCTTAGAAATCAAAATAAAATGATTTCACTGTATACCACCTATCTTTACTCTAATCCCATTTAATTATAAAAATATTCCGCATTAGCATTTTAATAAAGTTGCAGGGTTTAGCTTTGGCAAAAGCCTGCACTTTAACATGTGAGTTTCAAGCGGCCATCTTAAAAGCGATTGCGCGGCTGCAAAGATTTCACTCCAAGCTAAGACTCGTCATTACTACGTAAATGTAGTTGACGCATGCGCAGTACAGAATTCTGCGTTAGAAGACATTTTGAGTCACACTCGGGTTACTTGCTAGTATGACACATATGCAAGCTTCCACTAAACTTAAATATGTGAACTGTAATGCACGTTAGTATTCACAAACACAATTATTATGGTAGTACGAGTTATTTGGAGAAGATTGCATCCGAGCAAGTCTCTTTTATACAAGTCCTTGCTCCATCAATACTCCATCCTCATTCAGGGGCGTAGCTTGGTCAGAAAGACTAGGGATGTCTGAGCTCCAGTTTCTCCAACACTCACGTTGGAATATCATGTAAATTATTACATAAGAAGCAGTGCATGAGGGGCGCTTAAGGGCCAGTGGACAGGGAAAGCAGTGGGGATTGTGATAGTTAAAACACAGTATTCTGTAAAAGAAAATAACCACGTTTTAAGACCTTCAATACAGAGACGAGAGTGTGTGTATGTTTTGTCTAAGTGAGCATTTAAAAATTCCAGATGAAATCCAACAGACACCTTACCATACCAGACTGAAAGCTCCTGTACCCAAAATATGTATTTAATATTACATTTATCGGGGGGGTGTAACAGGCCAAACTCCTGCCTTGAAGCTACGCCCCTGTCCTCATTGCACCCAGAGATTTCCCAATCCTTTTGTTATGAATTTGCAACCTTTTTTAGAGACAAAATTGTGAATATTTATTCTGAGTTACATCTACCTTGTGACCAGGTAGCCTCTTCTGCGATGCCCCTCCTGTTCTGTGGTGAATTCCGATGTGTTTTCTTGCTTCTCGCAGGTCACTGTGCCCCAAGTTAAAAACTTTTGATGGCATGAGATCTTTACCCTCCCATAATTCCTGAAAGGAAGTGTATGTTATCCCATAGCTGAAAAAAACCCAATTTAAATCCGGAGGAATTTAAAAGCTGTCTACTAGTTTTATTGCTTCACGCTCCTGTGAAAATATTGGAAAAGCCTCTTAACCAGGAGTTAATGGGGTTCATTGATACACATGATCTTCTTGGTCCATCTCAGGCTGGCTTTAGGAGTGAGGAAAAAACTATCAGAAGGTGCAAAGTCCGTTAAAAAGAGAATAGCAAACTACTGACTGCTGTGAGAGTGCATAGAATCCCTCGAGTAGTCGGGACAACACCCAGCAGGAGTTGAGAGTTCTTATGCTGACGATACACAACTCGTATTGGCCATTAAAGATAAAGGAACGGAAGTGGCGGAACGCTTTCAAAATACCATGAACCAGATAGGAGAGTGGATGGCAGGGAACTGCCTAAAGCTCAACTCCGACAAAACGGAGGTGGTCATTTTTGGACCCCTCTCCCCGAGATGGCCTGTTCCTTGGTGGCCCCCCGAGTTCGGTACTCCACCCAACCCGACCTCCAAGGTTAGGAACCTGGGAATTATTTTTGATGATCATCTAAACTTTATGGCACACGCCAACAAAGTAGCAGCTACCGCTCATTACAAGTTAAAAATGATAAGGAAAATCATGCCAGCTCTTCCCGATGTAGCTGCTAAAACACTGGTAACTTCCTTGGTCCTTTCCTCTTTGGACTACTGCAACTCGCTTTTTCTTAATGGTCAAACCAGAGTTATAAAAAAACTACAAACCATTCAGAACGCGGCAGCACGCCTCCTGACAAGATCACCCAAGTTTTCCCCCATTTCGGACACCATCAAGACACTCCACTGGTTGACGATTAAGAATAGGATCACTTTTAAATCTCTTTGTATACTTTATAAAACCCTACACGACCAAGGTCCACGTCCTCTCAAGGACCAACTTAAATTCTATAGACCATCTCGACAACTCAGATCCTCGAGTCTTAATAATCTAATGGTCCCACGTTCTAAAACTGTCTTATGGGGTGACCGCCGCTTTACAGTAGCAGCTCCCAAGATCTGGAATATGCTTCCTCAGCATATCAGATCAAGCAAATCATTATTGCAGTTTCGCAAGAGCCTGAAAACGTGGTTGTTTAACCAGTAATTCCCCGGGTCCTTCTCAATGCTGTGGAGAGTCAGTCGTTCAGTCTAGCGCCGAGACGCCTACGGGTATTCGTTCGCGCTTTATAAATGCCAAAATAAATAAATAAATAAATAAATCAGCCCACCCTTACTGGCGGAGCATCGTCATCTGAAACTCTAGGGGATAGCAGTCTAAGCCCACAGTCGTGGGCCAAAAGGCTCTGCTAGGTGCTCAGCCTGGTAATTCCCGAAAGAAAATACTCCTGCCAGGGGTTATACCCAAAACCTGAAGACTCTAGTGATGTGCAGTGCTCTAGTGTAGATGTGAGTTTTTAAAAATGAATACTAGGGCAAAAAATATGTTTATTAGGAATTACCCAAGTTTCATATCTAAAAGAACCTATAGTCTTTAACAAAATAAACTATTTCCTGGCTCAATTATAAAATGGTCGACATGTTTCAGCCGAGATGGTCACCTGACCCGGCTTTCTTCAGGACCAATAATGTGATGGATATAATAAAGATGCTACTGCAGGAAAAATAACAACATGTGAAATACAATCAAAATGTGAACGTCAGATAAGACAGTGGCGATAGCCACCCTACCATACAAGCAAACTCGTGCTTGGACGCAAGAGCTATATCTTCTTTCCTAGAAAAAAAATCAAAAGAATCAGCTGTCAGGAAAGGACATCTTACACAAAAAAGCACAGCATTACTAGTCGCTATTCGACAGTGCCTATTCTGCACTGCCAATTTTATAGGAACTCAAATTGATGTTTACCAACACAATGTTATATATACTGTATTGGGAACTCACCCAGCTTTTTGTGGGAGAACTGCCTCACCTCACCCAGCTGACTGCTCGGAGATAGAGGCACCGCTCTGTTTAAATGTGGAGGCAAACAGACAAGTTGCATGTTGATACTTATCCTGTTCAGACTCTTCTCACATACCTTAAACAGTTTAACAAACCTAAAAAACTAAAACGTCAATGACCTCCAGAGAACCCATGAATGCGCTATTACAGGTAAGTCGGGAGATGTAGTAGTAAAAAAAAATGTTTGTAGTGGAAAGATATTAAAAAGATTTATAACAGCTGTCACTTGATAACAAGAAAGGACTGTAGTTTCATATCTTGTGTGGGGTGCAAAAAAAGGTAGTGTATAGCTGCATTATCCCCAAACATATAGGCAACCTAATTTGTTAGAGGAACAAAGTAGGACATAGGGAGTATGATCTACAAGTCCTGAGCTGCCAAAAAAACCTTTCTTACTACTAACAGTAAAACGCCACTATACGGCACCAAAAAAGGGGGAAGAGAGAGAAGGGAAACCCCCTCCTTCCTTACCTGTCCGTCGGTACTTCAGACTAGCCTACGAGCTGTCTGGGAGGTGGCGGCAGGAAGGAGGAGGGTTCTTATATACCCGCTGCAATTGGGTTAAGCAGTTAAATTCGAATCAGGTGCGGGTGTATCGGTAATCGCCCAGCAGCCGCCGAACAGATGGAGCATGCGCGGGATCGACAAACACGCCTCAAAACTTGCGCGTGATCGAGACACACGCCTCAAGACATGCGCGCTGCATCGGACACACAGCGCAGGTATTGGCGGTCTCTTTTGTGCGCAGGCGTGCCAGTAAGACGCGCCCGCCTCGCATCAAGCACTCTTCTGAGTGAGGTGGAGCAATGACGTGACATCGCTATTCCCACAGTATAAGCTGAAGCGCATGCGCGGGGAATAGGATTACAGGGCATAGATCTCAGAACACTATCTGCGGTATATGGATCTCTGCAATTTTTCGAGCGTGGTACTCAAGTCCCCACTTCTAGTATAGGAAATATGGGAGACTGAGAAAAGAAAAGAAAAATACCACTAGAATATGCCCAACGATAGATTGACAAGAAACAAAGACAGCAACCACAGTACACAGAGACGAAACCCAATAACCAAATGCCGGCAAACAATGGAAATCTTGTATAGGGTGTATCAATTAGTCTCAAGTGGTATTGGATAAATACCCTCCGTGGCTGAGAAACTCCAAACCGGCACAGAAAGAATGGATTATTATCCAATAACGGTGGTGATAGACTCATGCGCCCATCTCTTGAAGTGTAAAAACACATAGTTACTGATTTAGTGCATAATTATGTCGGTGGATCTACCACTATCTGTAGTTCACTAAATATACAGCAACCACCTCATATTAAGTGGTGTATCTAGTTAGGTGTAAGGGCTGATAAAGTAGCCACCGGAGGGTTTCTACACTTAAAGAGAGCTGCTTTTCAAAATAACAGATCAAATCAAACCATATAACCTGCAGCAAAGTCCCGCACAGGTTATTGAAAAAGTATTCTAAAAACAGCGTTTATCATAGCATATCATAATGGTAAACATGACGTCGAGAGATCGAATATCTCGACGTAGAGATGTCTCTCAAAAGTAGTGCTGAACTTTGTTGGGCAAATATCATTTAGGGTCAGATATCTTGTTACTCATTGCGGATATCTAAGATCATAGAAACCTCTCAAGGGTGTTTTCATCTCAGCAATTTATAGATTGATGTTATGACCCCTGAATTTCAGATAGAAGCCCACGGTATACTGTCGTTTAAGCCTTGTGTGTCTGTCTTCAATTTAAAGATCCACCTTTGTTCTTTGGAGAATAAGAATTTAGAAATGTCTGTTATGTGTTGGGCAATGAAAGGGCGTTCCAACACAAGCCATCTCAACTCGTCGGCCTTGTGTTTTTTGGCCAGAAAATGATTTGTCAGACAGGTGGACTGTTTCATGCAGCGGATGTTTATGCTTGCTGATGCGGAGCTTGACTTTACGTGTGGTGTACCCTATATAGTGTAAAGCACAAAGGCACGTAATTCTGTAGATCACACATTCCGAGTTACAGTTTGTGTGATTGTGTAGTATCCAGGGGCGGCCTGTCCCTATGTCCACTGATGTGGTCTTGATAGTCTGAGGGCAGGCACTACACGAGCCACAAGGAAAATGGCCACGAACTGGAGGTAGCGACCACAAGGTGTTGACCCCACATGTAGGCTGCGATAGTGGTCGTGTGTGGACCAAACTGTCGCGTAAACTTGGACCCTTCTTGAATGCGAACAGAGGAGGCAAGATGTTTTCAGATGCTACATTCAGTATATGCCAGTGTTTCCGTACCGTTTTCTGTATACGATTGGACAAGGTACAGAAAGTAGTGACAAAGGTAAGTTTATCACTGGGGGTCCTAGATGTGCTGACGTCCAATAAAGCATCTCGATTGTTGTTCGATGCTCGTTTCCATGCTTGTCGCACCAGGCGCTTGGGGTACTGTCGTGAGCAAAGTTGGGTTGCTAGTTCTTTAGCATGTTTGTCGAACAGTTCTCTGGTGGAGCAATTCCTGCGTATGCGCAGGAACTGGCCCACGGGAAGGTTTTCCCTAAGGGCCTTAGGATGATAACTGTCAAAGGATAAAAGAGAGTTCCTCGACATGGGTTTCTTGTATAGTTCACAATGTAATGAATTCTCATGGACAAAAATGGAGATATCCAGGAAAGCTAACCGTTGTTGGTTGAACTCAATGGTAAAGTTCAGAAAGGCATTCTGTTGATTAAGCCAGGTGTGAAAAGACAGAATCTCCTGGCTTGTGCCCCGCCACACCACTAGTATGTCGTCTATGTATCTCTTCCACAGCACCAAATGATGACGATATGGGTTACTGTGGTTGAGTACAAAGTTTTGTTCAAATAGATGAACATACAGGTTGGCGAGGCTGGGCGCAAAAATACTGCCCATAGAGGTGCCAGACGTCTGGAGAAAGATCTGGTCTTTAAATCTAACAAAATTCTCCGTCATGGCCAGTCTGGCACACTCCATAATGAAAGTGACGGGAGTCATGCTGTCAAGAACACGTGCTTCCAATAGTCCTCTGATGGAATCTAAGGTTTCTAGTTGTGGAATCCACGTGTAGAGTGACTCCACTATCTGAAATTCAGGGGTCATAACATCAATCTATAAATTGCTGAGATGAAAACACCCTTGAGAGGTTTCTATGATCTTAGATATCCGCAATGAGTAACAAGATATCTGACCCTAAATGATATTTGCCCAACAAAGTTCAGCACTACTTTTGAGAGACATCTCTACGCCGAGATATTCGATCTCTCGACGTCATGTTTACCATTATGATATGCTATGATAAGCGCTGTTTTTAGAATACTTTTTCAATAACCCGATGCGGGTCTTTGCTGCAGGTTATATGGTTTGATTTCATCTGTTATTTTGAAAAGCAGCTCTCTTTAAGTGTAGAAACCCTCCGGTGGCTACTTTATCGGCCCTTACACCTAACTAGATACACCACTTAATATGAGGTGGTTGCTGTATATTTAGTGAACTACAGATAGTGGTAGATCCACCGACATAATTATGCACTAAATCAGTAACTATGTGTTTTTACACTTCAAGAGATGGGCGCATGAGTCTATCACCACCGTTATTGGATAATAATCCATTCTTTCTGTGCCGGTTTGGAGTTTCTCAGCCACGGAGGGTATTTATCCAATACCACTTGAGACTAATTGATACACACTATACAAGATTTCCATTGTTTGCCGGCATTTGGGTATTGGGTTTCGTCTCTGTGTACTGTGGTTGCTGTCTTTGTTTCTTGTCAATCTATCGTTGGGCATATTCTAGTGGTATTTTTCTTTTCTTTTCTCAGTCTCCCATATTTCCTATACTAGAAGTGGGGACTTGAGTACCACGCTCGAAAAATTGCAGAGATCCATATACCGCAGATAGTGTTCTGAGACCTATGCCCTGTAATCCTATTCCCCGCGCATGCGCTTCAGCTTATACTGTGGGAATAGCGATGTCACGTCATTGCTCCACCTCACTCAGAAGAGTGCTTGATGCGAGGCGGGCGCGTCTTACTGGCACGCCTGCGCACAAAAGAGACACCGACCGCCTATACCTGCGCTGTGTGTCCGATGCAGCGCGCATGTCTTGAGGCGTGTGTCTCGATCACGCGCAAGTTTTGAGGCATGTTTGTCGATCCCGCGCATGCTCCATCTGTTCGGCAGCTGCTGGGCGATTACCGATACACCCGCACCTGATTCGAATTTAACTGCTTAACCCAATTGCAGTGGGTATATAAGAACCCTCCTCCTTCCTGCCGCCACCTCCCAGACAGCTCGTAGGCTAGTCTGAAGTACCGACGGACAGGTAAGGAAGGAGGGGGTTTCCCTTCTCTCTCTTCCCCCTTTTTTGGTGCCGTATAGTGGCGTTTTACTGTTAGTAGTAAGAAAGGTTTTTTTGGCAGCTCAGGACTTGTAGATCATACTCCCCATGTCCTACTTTGTTCCTCTAACAAATTAGGTTGCCTATATGTTTGGGGATAATGCAGCTATACACTACCTTTTTTTGCACCCCACACAAGATATGAAACTACAGTCCTTTCTTGTTATCAAGTGACAGCTGTTATAAATCTTTTTAATATCTTTCCACTACAAAAAATTTTTTTTACTACTACATCTCCCGACTTACCTGTAATAGCGCATTCATGGGTTCTCTGGAGGTCATTGATGTTTTAGTTTTTTAGGTTTGTTAAACTGTTTAAGGTATGTGAGAAGAGTCTGAACAGGATAAGTATCAACATGCAACTTGTCTGTTTGCCTCCACATTTAAACAGAGCGGTGCCTCTTTCTCTGAGCAGTCAGCCGGGTGAGGTGAGGCGGTTCTCCCACAAAAAGCTGGGTGAGTTCCCAATACAGTATATATAACATTGTGTTGGTAAACATCAATTTGAGTTCCTATAAAATTGGCAGTGCAGAATAGGCACTGTCGAATAGCGACTAGTAATGCTGTGCTTTTTTGTGTAAGATGTCCTTTCCTGACAGCTGATTCTTTTGATTTTTTCTCTAGGAAAGAAGATATAGCTCTTGCGTCCAAGCACGAGTTTGCTTGTATGGTAGGGTGGCTATCGCCACTATCTTATCTGACGTTCACATTTTGATTGTATTTCACATGTTGTTATTTTTCCTGCAGTAGCATCTTTATTATATCCATCACATTATTGGTCCTGAAGAAAGCCGGGTCAGGTGTCCATCTCGGCTGAAACATGTCGACCATTTTATAATTGAGCCAGGAAATAGTTTATTTTGTTAAAGACTATAGGTTTTTTTAGATATGAAACTTGGGTAATTCCTAATAAACATATTCTTTGCCCTAGTATTCATTTTTAAAAACTCACATCTACACTAGAGCACTGCACATCACTAGAGTCTTCAGGTTTTGGGTATAACCCCTGGCAGGAGTATTTTCTTTCGGGAATTACCAGGCTGAGCACCTAGCAGAGCCTTTTGGCCCGCGACTGTGGGCTTAGACTGCTATCCCCTAGAGTTTCAGATGACGATGCTCCGCCAGTAAGGGTGGGCTGATGAACTCTCAACTCCTGCTGGGTGTTGTCCCGACTACTCGAGGGACTCTATGCACTCTCACAGCAGTCAGTAGTTTGCTATTCTCTTTTTAATGGACTTTGCACCTTCTGATAGTTTTTTCCGTATTGATCTGAGGGTCTTGGAGGTGTAGTAGTCTTTAAACTAAATGTCCCTTTTGACCCCTTTAGAAATTGAGTTTTTTGGCTTTAGGAGTGATCACTACAAGTGGTTCCGTTGGGTAAGCACAACAGAGTGCTTTTTAGAACCAAACCATTCATTCAAAATCGATTTTAAATCATACAAAACAATCCTGAATGTACCACCTACCTGATGTATCTACAGACACACATATCTACAGGGTCGAAACGTCGACGGGATAATGTCTCATGTCCAGAGGCACTATTGCTAAAAATGTAAACGACAGTGAATGCTAGAGTGCAAGACTGGAAAAGGACAGATAATCTATGTTATTGTTTTGTTTGTATTTGAATTTGAAAGGTCACTCATTTCACTTTTGTCACAACAGTCACTCACTGAATTGGATTTGTATTGTTAGTGGTTTCTTGTGTCTGACAGCCCATATTTATTTACTGTGCAAAATTGTTTAAAAATATTTTTTCAAAAGAGCAAATCAAAACAAAGAAAGTAATACATTTATATTTTTGCTAATTTGTTGTAGGTGTGGTACATTCAGGATTGTTTTGCATAATTTAAAATTGATTTTGAAGAAACGGTTTGGTTCTATAAAGCACTCTGTGGAGCTTTCCCAAAGGAACCACTTGTAGCTTTTCAATTCAATAGCCAGGTTCCAAGGTAAACAGTGTGACCCCTTTGATATTAATGGTATTTAGTATTGATCACAGAAGTGAATCCACACTGGTGATGGCTGTCGGTAGTATCAGAAGTCAGGTCAGTCCAGGAGGGGCTGTGGTCTTGGTCATCCTTGACCTGTCTGCGACCTTTGTAACAGTCTCTCCTGTATTTCTGTCACAACTTCTCTCTCAATTGGGCTTTGAGGGCAAGATGCTTAACTTACTGCAATCCTTTCTGGTTGATACATCTCAAGTAGTAAGACGTGGGCAGGTCCTGGCAAAGCCTTCGGTTTCCCGCGTGGAGTGCCGCAGGGCTCGTCACTTTGCCCAAAACTTTGTAACTTGTATACAGGCAATATTGATAAGATATTTTGGGTTTCAGATGCTGTCCTATGAGGAAGATACCCAAAATATTATAGCCGTTATGCATAATGTTTAATCTGTGGCAGCTATCTTCAAGAGATGTAAGTCCAGAATCAGCTGCTGGATGAAAGAAAATGTTCTCAAACAATGCCTAAAATATTAAGGTACGGGTATTTGGAGCACAACAGTCTATCTGGTCTGCGACCTGGTGGCCTGATTCTTGCAGTCATCTTTCTGTCCTGGTGTATCCAGTAAGGAACCCCTGGGTCATTTTTGACAATATCTTATCTTTTGATAAACAGGTAAGCCGTATGACTGGCACGTTTTCATATCATTAAATCCCTGGAAAAAATCTTTCTGTTTATTCCGATGGATTTGCACAAAACAGTTGTCTAGGCTTTGGTGTCCTCCCACTTAGATTACTGTAACACACATTATCTTAACATCAATCAGTCCTCACTCAACAAACCTCAGGTGACCCAGAATGCTGACTCATTCTAATTCTATAGATTCCTAAACATCAGTCGTGTTTTTAAGGGCTAAAAGACCCTACACTGGTTGCCGGTTAGGATATCTGTTATATTTAAAGCCCTATGCATGGCTCACAGGGCACTACATAAAACATGTCCGAAGATTTTCAGATCTACCTTTCAATAGCATGTGACTACAAGGGTATTGCGCTCTACCTTTAAGGAATATGTTGTGGTTCCTAAAATCCGGAAAGCTGAGTGAGGTGGTCGAACTTTTGCCCATGTGATGGTTAAGCTCTGGAACACCTTACCCATCCACATCTTGGGGATGTATAATGTCCTTTCTTTTGAAGGCATCTTAAATCCTCTCTTTTCTCTGCCTACCCTTTAGTTTTTCTCCCTCTGCCCTGGAGGTAGATTGATTTCACCGCCAGTGTTCCACGGAGTGCTCCACCCAGGCTCTGTCTGGTGATGATGGCTGGTGGCTTGGTCCCCCAGTGCACAGCAGGTTCTTGCTGGGTCACCAAGAGTATTGTAAGAGCCTCGAAGCTGGTAGGAGACACAGGCGGATAAGTGGACAGCACCACCACTGCAGCTCCCCATGTCGATGAACGCCCATCACTGCCTTGGTTGGGCACTCACACTCTGGTCTGGTGAGTCCATGCCGCGGTCCCAGACCTGCTTTGCCAGTCAGCCCTCCGTGCCACACTGCAACAGCAATGGGCCTATGGGCACAGCATGTAAGTAACCCAGGGCATCATGTAGGCTCCAAGCACAGTACTCCGCTAAAGTAATGTCCCTGGATGTCAGCATCTGTATTCTGGCCATCAATTGTTCTTTTAGCATCTTAGGATGGCCAGGTGCAGTGAGGAGTTGGTGGATGGACAACCTATTCGGCCATTTTGCCGGATTAATATCTGGGGTGGCTGCAGCTCAATAGCTAGGCTATGCCCATCTTGCAGCCATTCTCATGAATCTGATATTAAACACCCAGCAACAGGGTAAGATTTTGTGTGGGATGATGAATTGTTCAAAGTAAAAGCCTGATTGTGGGTCCACCTGTAAAAAACAGAAGGCTGCCATGATCTTCACAACAGGGAACATATTCTCCAAATCTTAAATTCTTATAATGATGCAAAGGGTTTAAAATCAACTTGCATCGTGCTTACCTTGGTATTGTTTAATTAACAGTATCATGAAATCTATATCTGTTCACCTTGTGTTTTTCAAAAAATTGACTAGTCTTAAAATTGCCTCAGTAAAGATAGCACATAATGTAACAAATCTATATTCATCTTCGATGGATGTAGGCAAAAATGTATGAAGGATTCTAGAGCTAAAATATCCACAATGCTAAAAACGATGAATAACCTTCCTTCAGCCCACATGGAACCAGGCCCCATAGGTGTTTATAAATTCATGCTCACTGATGGAACTATTCATGAATTAAAACGACAATATGAATGAGCTTCAGCTTTCTACAAAAAGTAGAGGAATTTTCGCATTCCCCAATTCACAAAAAATAATTATGGACTTAATGGTTAAAAAGAGACTGGAGGTAGTCCTCACGAACATTAATTATAAAACAGAAACCCCTTGCTAGTACAGTTTTAGCTAAAGACCCATATTTATCATAGAGTTGCGTAGCCCCGTGTGCCTCGAAAGTGGGCGCATGGGTGACGCAACACTAAAGTCAGACTTATCAAGCCACGCAAGGTGCCTTGCGCTGCCCTGAATGGCTTGTTAAATCTTTAGTAACGAAGGGCAGCGCAAATCGCCCCAGTAAGGTGTTCCATGGGTGGAGTCTGGATGTTCCTAAGCCCCGCCCCATCCCTATTGATTTTGGCGCATTCCCAGATTTACCATGTGTGGTAGACCTGGGAATGCGTCAAAATCCTACACCTCTCCAGGGGAGGCATAACAAGGAGAAATATTATTATTTCTCCTCATTTTTTCCTCTTTCTACGTGTGCTGCATTCTGCAGCACACGTAGAAATAGGAAAATGTCTCTCAGGATTGTTTTTGTGCAGGAAGTTTTTCCTTCCTGTACAAAAACAATCTTGCCTACAATGCAGGCACCCTTGCAGTGTTGGCACATTGTGCGCCAGTGCAAGGAAAGGACAGGGATGCGACTTATAATGTTAAATACGGTGCATTCCTACCCTTTCCCTATCACACAGTGCAGCAAAGCAAGGTGGCTTGCTGTGTTGCGCAGTGTGAAAGTGTGATAAATCTGGGCCACAGGTGTCTTGTGCGCTCATTAGGAGTGGGACTGGTGACAAAAGTAAAGGCACGGTTTTGATAATTAAGTTTGAGGCATCACCTAGACTTTAAAGCCCTTGGAAAGTTTCTATATCACAATAAGATACTTAGGGCTGGATTTAAATGTTGACGGAGAGGGAACTCTGTCACATTGGTGATGAAGATCCCTCCCTGCCAACATTATGGTCCACCTACCCTATTTAGACGAACCATAGATTTGACAATGGCAGAGACTACACTGTCATGAGCAAATCCCTCCAACAGCCGGATGGTAAGGTCCGTCAGAGGTTTGGCTGTTTGTCTGCCCCCCCCAATTTCGATTGGCGAACATAGAGTTGATCATCAATGCGTGCTTCTGCCAGGAAAAACCTGACGGTAAGGGTGATTTAAAAGTTTACAGTGCCCCCCTTGTCATTGGAGGGTAATTGTTATTATTTATAAAAAGGAAATTCTGCTCCGGGATTTTCTTCTTGAAAATAAAAAATAATAAAAAATTGCCATACGGCTCCATCATGTTGACTAAGCCGTACATAAAACCTAGAATGCATTGACAGGTACCGCCGAGATTGTGGTTCCTGCCAATGCTACAATTGTCCACTGGGCCTGCAGACATTTCTAAAATTGGCGGGAGGCACCATGGTCAGTAATTTACTGGGATGGCGAACTGGGCCTCCTGCCAAGACATATATAGGGACCTTAGTTTGAAGAAACACTTGGAAGCGTGATCCCTTGGCTCTAACAAGCTCAGTAAGTTTTGAACAAGTAGAAGAGAAGGGGAAAAGTGGTTACTGAATGTGGGACTTTTAATTTCATATTTTTGCAATCTAAACTGACAAAGAGCAGAGCTTAATTTGAGCAGGTGGTTTCCGGTGCTCAGCATCGGCACTTAACTGTCAACAACGGCTTATTTTGATATGACCAAAATAGCAGTTAATCATTAATTCGATAGTCGTTAGAAATTATTATTACCTATTGCCCAAGCCATTCTTATAGCTTTGGAGGCTTGTAATAGTCTCAATTGTCACAATTGTTGGAGTGTCATGGTTAGTAGTTGTGTTGTTACTATCATTGGCAGCATGGCAGGGGAAATGTGTGGTGCTAGCTGCAGTGACCACCTGACGAGAGCCCTGGCACTTATTTTTTACAAATCAAGCACTGAACAAGAGACATAGTTATAACAACTCTCCATGATGCACTGTTGGCCCTATGCTCACTATGCCACTGGATTCAAGCTAACCTGGCTGATGAGGGGTGATACCCCGAAACAGGTCTCAGAATGCTTGTTTTCCAGTGAAGGGTGGACCTGACTTGGCAGTTCTGGTTGGAGTGTTCCCATGTGGAGTGGGGTCAAGACTGACGTAAACTGAGGTGGTATGGTGAGCAAAAGAACAATGCATTTAACCCTGATCTGTGACTGGGGGTGAATGTTTAACAATGTTTAGCATTCCGTCCATCATCTTTTTGTTCTGCTACTGTCACCCTAAGTGGGAAGAGTATGCTCAGACGTGGGTTCCGTAATCGCTATGCTACTGGATTCAAGCTAGCCTAGCTGATGAGGGCTGGTACCCTGAGACTGGTTCCAGGATGCTTGTTTTCCGGTCCAGGAAGGACCTTGCCTAGTGGTTCGGGCTGCACTGTTCCGATGTAGAGCAGATTCAAGACTGATTTGCATATGGCTGGGTCCAAACTGGGGTGGCATGGTAAGCACAAGATTGATGGATTTAACCTAGATCTGTTACTGAGTGTGAATGTTTGGCAATGTTCAGCATTCTGTCCATCTTTTTGTGTTGCTATTGCTGGGTCAAGTTACATTAAAGAGGGCTATTAGTCATTAATGTTTATTTGACTTCAGCTAAAGGAACAATTGATAGTTTGGCTCTTGAATGATTTTATGCATAGGAATAATAGTAATCATTTTCCAAATAACAAAGTCATACTAAAAGTTGGCCTTAACTCACAAATGGGCTGGTGATGCTTGCAGAAAGGTTAATACCTGGGTGGCACAATTTAAAAAAGAATCACTTTAAAACAAGAGAATTCGGTATAAGAACTGAAAGAGAGAACATGTGGCCATATGCACCAAAAGAAAGATGGGTGTGGATGCTACCCCGAGCGATTGCCAGTGGTTAGACAAATTGAAAGTACTCCTCCCATCATCTTTTTTGCGTTTCAAATACTGCCTTAAGTGGTGCTGGCATGCCAAACGTGGGTCCGGTGCTCACTATGTCACTGGAACCAAACTGTACCCAGCTGATGAGCCCATAACTAGGGTGAAACCGGTCCTGGGTTGCTTGTGTTCCGGTCAGGGAGAGCCTGGCATGGCAGTTCGGACTGGACTGTTCCCATGAGGACCTGGGTCAAGACTGATTTGCAGATGAATGGGTCCAAACTGAGATGCCATGGTGAGCAAAAGAATGATTGGTTGGGATGCTACCCAGGGTGATGGCCAGGGATCAGACAAATTGCATGCATTCCGCCCATCACCATTTGTGTGTTTCATGTACCGGCCTACATGTCATGGGTATGCCCAGACATGACTCCTGTCCTCACTATGTCACAGGAACCAAGCTGTACCTAGCTGTTGAGCCCATAAGTAAGGCAAAACTAGTCCAGGTTGCTTGTGTTCTGGTTCAGGGAGAACTTGGCCTGGCAGTTCAGACTGGCCTGTTCCCATGATGAGCAGGGTCAAGACAGATTTGCATATGGCTGGGTCCAAATGGCAGGGTGAGCAAAAGAATGATGGGTTGGGATGCTACCCCTAGTGATCACCATTGATTAAACAAATTGCAAGCATTCCTCCCAACATATTTTGTGTGTTTCATGTACAGCCCTAAGTGGCACTGGAATGCCAGACGTGGGTCCAGTGCTCACTATGTCACTGGAATCAAACTGTACCCTGGTGATGTGCCCATAACTAGGATGAAACCAGTCCTGGGTTGCTTGTGTTCCAGTTCAGGGAGAACCTGGCATGGCAGTTCAGATTGGACTGTTTCCATGATGAGCAGGGTCAAGACAGATTTGCATATGGCTGGGTCCAAACTGAGATGGAACGGTGAGCAGAAGAATGATGGCAATTGCCAGTGGTTAGAGCTCATAACTAGGGTGAAACCGGTCCAGGGTGTCTTGTGTTCCAGTTCAGTGAAAACCTGACCTGGCAGTTGTGCCGGACTATTCCCATGAGGGGCAGAGTCATAACTGATTAGCATATTACTAGGTCCAAACTAAAGTGGCATGTGAGCAAAAGAACGATGGGTTGAGATACTACCCCGGGTGATTGCTAGTGGTTAGTCAAATTGCAAGCATTCATCCCATTACCTTTTGGGTGTTTTATGTACTGCCCTAAGTGGCATAGGCATGTCCAGACATGCGTCTTGTGCTCACTATGTTACTGGAACCAAGCTGTACCCAGCAGTTGAGCGCATAACTAAGGCAAAACTCATCTGGGTTGCATGTGTTCCTGTTCAGGGAAGACCTGGCCTGGCTGTTCGGACTGGACTGTTCCCATGAGGAGCAGGGTCAAGACTGATTTGCATATGCCTGGGTCCAAACTGAGATGGCATGGTGAGCAAAAGAATGATGGGTTGAGATGCTACCCCCAAGCAATTGCCAGTGGTCAGACAAATTGTAAGCATTACTCCCATCAACTTTTGTGTGTTTTATGTACCGCCCTGCCATGCCAGACGTGGGTCCAGTGCTTACTATGTCACTGGAACCAAACTGGACCCAGCTGATGAGCTCATAACTAGGGCAAAACCGATCCTAGTTTGCTTGTGATTCAGTTCAGCGAGAACCCGGCCTGGCAGTCATACTGGACTTTTCCCATGAGGAGCAGAGTCTGGGTCCAAACTGAGGTGGCATGTGAGCAAAAGAACAATTGGTTGGGATGCTACCCCGGGTGTCAGGACTCCAAGATTACAAATAGGGTTAATTGCGCATCGAAAACCCAAAGTTTACGCACCCTGTGCAATGGAAGATACTTGGGAGGAGCTGACTCGGAAATGGCGCCTAAAAAGGCCACCAGAACCGAGTGGCTGTTAGCGTTCTAGTGTTCAGCAGAGAACGCGCTGGAATCCCAGGTGAGGCTCGCACGGCTTGTGAACTGCGCACTTCACCAAGAATTCCAGAAAGTCAGGAGCGCGCTTCAGAGCACGCTAACAAAAGAGTCAAAGTGTAGTTTTTGAGGGCTTATCATTTATCAGGACTGAAGGGCATTCGGAAGTCAGCTGATAATAAGGTTGTAAGCCGAGTTCAAGGAAGTTAAGTGATATATGAGGAGAACGGCAATTCTCTGTTTTTGTGAGACTTTCGTACCGCTTCGAGAGAGGGAGAGAGGAAGCAGCGTCGCCCGGAGTACCTGAAGAAAGAAACAGAAAATGAAGCTAAGTTATCAAGCGTATATTTTGTCACGTCAGAGAATTGAAGTAAATTGCTGTGAACTATATAAGTAATAAGAACTTACTGTGAAGAAGGCAGTTTTTAGTATTCCGGCATAGAGGTCATGTGCAGTCGGCAAGACCTGAAAAAACGAAGAAGTGGTTAGCCTTACACGCTAATACACTTGAGCTACCTGTAAATAGTTAAAATAGACAAACAATACTTACCACAGGAAGAAAACGTCAGACAGTGGCTAGAAGCTGAGAGTAATAAGACCCCAACGAAAAGCATAAGAAGAGAAATACCAAATACACACACGATTAATTACCAATAGGAAAAGACCCCAACCACAGTAAGTAGAATTCAAATTTGAACATAAATAATACCAGGTCAAAAAGAGAGTAGAAGTCTAAACCTATGAATGTAAATATATTGCAGGTGTGCTAAAAGAAAACGAACTGCAAATTAAGGCAGAAAGCAAGGAAGATAAAACATAGAAGAGAATAGAAAGAAAATAGAGAAGTAAGTAAGATACGCAGGGAGAAAGAATTACATGAGGAAGATAAGCATTAGGTTTAGCTGTTTATTTCTAATTGCAGACGAAGAATACAGTTAAAGAACAAAGAGCACACACAGGAAAGTATAAAAAGAAATACAAGAGGAGCTGAGTTCTGGAATTAGTATGGTAAGGTAGTGAGGAAACCGGGTTAAAGAGGTTAAGAGAGGTCTAAGGTCTAAATGGTCTATGATAACGTGAACTTTTGTCTACAGGTTACTTCTTCAGCAATAGAAGTCTGCAGGACGGACTACTGAAGAAACCGGCAGAACAGTCTCTTCTCTCTTTTGTTATTTTATCCATTTTTCCCCCTTCCCCCCAAGATAGCCACTCTAGAGACTTGTTACACTAAGCTCTGGGTTGCTGTCGGGGTGGATTTGGGAACTAGCATCTCTGTTCCTGTGTAGTAGTGTTCAGTAATTGGAGTCTGACAGAGTGAAGTGCCCAAGTTGCATTTTACACCCGAACAGAGATGGCTGAGGGAATAGACTTACAAGGGTTAGGAACTGTATTAGATACCATACAAAAAGAGTTAAGTGCAGTCCGAGAGGAAAACCAGAGTCTCAGATTAGAAGTAGTAAATTCTAGAAAAGAGACCGCAGAATTGGCGCAAAGGCTTAGACAACCTTTTGGGTCTGGGTCGGACGCTCAAGCTTCATTGACAGAAGGGACTAATAGGATGACTACTCAGGTGATTCACTCCCTCTCGCCCGTCATTCCATTAGCGGCACCTGAGCGTTTTAGTGGGGATCCACAGAAGGCTCAAATATTCATTATGCACTGTTCGTTACACTTCATGTGCCGCCCTTCCATTTTTCCAGATGCTCAATCTCGGGTAGCCTTTGTGTTGTCATACCTAAGTGGGGATGCAGCATCCTGGTCTTTGCCTCTGATTTCAAAGGACGATCCCATATTGCGAAGTTATGAGAACTTCAAAGAAGAGTTCCTTCGAATATTTGACAGAAGGCGGATATCCCAAGCGGTAGACAACGAGCTACTTGACCTGAAACAGGGGAATCGCGATGTGGTCTCTTATTTGGCTCAATTCAATAAACTAGTGGTGGAAACCAACTGGCCTGAGAGTAAGAGAGCAGCGGTGTTTTATTGTGGTTTAAGAGATGAGTTAAAGGATGCATTGGCTGGAATACCCAATAGACCCAAAGAAATCTCAGCGTTGGTAGACTTGGTGCTGGAAATCGATTTCCGTCAAGGGGAAAGAAAAGGTGAAATAAGAAAAGATTTCAAGTCGGTGGTTCCAAGATTTGATCGAATCAGGTCGGAAGGAGGACGAAGTTATGAAGGTCAGCAGGGCATCGAACCAATGCACATTGGTACCATACGGGGTCCTCTTTCCAAAGAAGAGAAGGAAAAGAGAAGAGCCAGCAATCTTTGTATGTACTGTGGATCGGGAGGCCATTTTGTGCGAGCTTGTCCAAAGAAACCCAAGGGAAGTTTCAAGCCGAAGGAAAACTAAAGGAACCATCTGTTGGAGGAGTTGAACAGGTGGATGCAATTTTAGATCAGACTCCAAAGGAACATAGGGTGGCCAATACTCTACAATCTGCAGCGCCACATCTAATTTTATCGATGGAAATCAGATTCCGACACGTGACGCTGAGGGAAGTCTCAGTGATGATCGACTCAGGAAACTTTTGCGATTTAAAGTTTGCAAGCAAGGTGGGAATTGAAGCCATAAGAAAGTTAAAATTTGAGCTCGTTAGAGCTGTAGATGGAACCAATCTGTCCTCGGGTCCAATAGTCAGCCACACAGAATTAATACATTTGATCTCGAATGACGGACATGAGGAGAAAATCCAGTTTAACTTGATCGATGCCCCCCAATTCCAATTAATCCTTGGACTTCCCTGGCTCACTGAACATAACCCAACTATCAACTGGAGTACCAGAGCCATTAAGATGGAATCAGATTATTGTTTAGGAAATTGTTTTGGAGGTCCGCAGAGGGAGCAAGAAGTTAATCCTGCGCATTAATTGTGTCAGACTGGAGAATCAATTTGTGTAATCCATGTACAAGACATACCAGAGGAATATCGAGATTTTGAAGACGTATTCAACGAAGTGGAAGCTGAACAATTACCACCCCACAGACCTTATGATTGTAAAATTGAGATTGAACCCAGTTCGAATCTACCTTGCAGCCGTGTGTATGCCCTTACGGAAAAAGAACACCATCACCTCAAGGAATATTTGGATAAGTATCTAGCAAACGGCTTCATTCGTCCCTCGCAGTCCCCAGTCTCCTTGCCCCTATTTTTTGTGCCAAAGAAAGAAGGGGATTTGAGGGCTTGCATCGACTACAGAGCCATCAATAAGATCACGAAGAAGAACCGTTATCCATTGCCGTTAATATCTGTTTTGTTAGATCAAGTGAAAGGAGCAACAATTTACACGAAGTTGGATCTGAGAGGAGCGTACCACCTGGTGAGAATGAAGGAGGGCGATGAGTGGAAGACAGCTTTCAGAACGAGGTTCGGCCTATTTGAATATCAGGTTATGCCCTATAGGCTATGTAACGCTCCAGCAGCCTTTCAACACTTCATTAACGATGTATTGAAGGAATTCATCGACCAGTGTGCACTGGTGTACATTGATGACATCCTTATTTACTCTGAGAACAAGGAAAAACATCAGGACCAGGTTAGAAGAGTCTTACAGAATTTGAGAGAAAACAGACTGTTTGTAAAGCTTGAGAAGTGTGCTTTCAGTGTCCCACAGGTTGAATTTTTGGGTTTTGTAATTTCACCAACAGGCATTCTTATGGACCGCAAAAAGATCGAAGCAGTAATAAACTGGAAGTCCCCCGAGAGCGTCAAAGAAGTACAAAGCTTTATTGGTTTTGCCAATTTTTACCGGAGATTCATTGGTGAATTTTCACGTAAGATTTTACCACTCACCCGTCTATTAAAAAAAGGGCTAAAATTTGAATGGACAACTGAAGCTGAAGACGCCTTCCGCTCTCTAAAAGAAAGTTTTACGTCTGCCCCAATTCTACAACATGCAGATCCGATTGAACCTTTTTATGTAGAGACCGATGCCTCAGATCAGGCTGTGGGAGGAGTTTTGTCCCAACGAAGCAAGTTAACGGGGCAGCTGCATCCAGTCGCCTATAGGTCAAGAAAATTAACTCCGGCGGAAATAAACTATACAATCACAGAGAAGGAGCTATTGGCCATAAAAGACGCATTCAAGGATTGGAGACATCATTTAATGGGGGCACAGCATCAAGTCACTGTATACACTGACCACAGAAATTTCAAATTTCTAAAGACAGCCAGAACCCTTAACACCAAGACAACTTCGATGGTCGCTATACTTTGCTGATTACGATTTCGTCATCACTTATCGGCCAGGAGCCCAGAACGGGAAAGCAGATGCCTTGTCCAGGATAGACACAGAAAATCAAAAGACACCCCTAGGAAATCAATCCATTATCCCAAGTGAAAAGATTATTGGAGCAATTACTTCAGTTGATCTTGAACATAGTATCTCTGACGCAATGGATGAAAAGGCCTTGAAAGAGTGGGCGAAGAAAGAAGGAAGGGAAATTCGTAATCAGTTGCCCTACTTCCACGGAGCTCTGTATATTCCCACTAAAGAGTTGCAGCAACAGATCATCAGGGAATGCAACGATGCAAGGTTGGCCGGACATAAGGAAGAGGCAAAGACCAGAGAACTGATCCAGCGACACTACTGGTGGCCTGAAATGTCAAAGAGCATTGACCAATATGTTAAGACTTGCGAGATTTGTGCTCAAGGAAAATCCGAAAGGCAGGTCCCAAAAGGTTTACTTATGCCCTTACCCACTCCACCCTATCCATGGCACACTGTTACATTAGAAATAATGTGAATGTATGAAAGGCACTCAGTGCGATAAAAAAAATAACTATATGAATTATTTTTTTTATCGCACTGAGTGCCTTTCATACATTCACATTATTTCAAGTATCCTCTGTCCATTTTTGAAAGAGCACCAAACAAAAAAGTCATGTCTTTTGACACCATTACGGGTCTAACCGACAATCGAGCCAGTGTGTTGGCATATACAAACGAACAAGCATCAGAAATATACTCCTTGATCCAAGACGTCAAAACGTTTGATGTGCAGAGCAACACTCTACAACAACAGTTAAAACAACTAGAATTTCTTACTAAACGACAGTTAAATCAACGTCTTCATGCCTCCACACTTGTGCAATACCATCGCGCCAAAAGAATTCCCAGAGGATTAAGATTATCCATAAAGCCCATGCTTTTCAGATTCCATTTAAAAAAAGACTTCATGGATCGGTGGTATGCAATACTAAATAAGTGTTCACTCGACCTTATCCTATTAATGATAGAAGAACTAGCGGTCATCATACAAGAAATAACAGAAGAAATAAAAACTATTCGGACAGATATTGAAACTCGTATGGATGCTGAAGATTGAAACAAAGTATTGGAGGAAATGAACAACAAAATTGATAAATATTCGAAAGAAGTACAAGAGGGCAAACTGAGAAAATATAAACGAGACACGTTGGACTATAAACTCAACGAAGTATATACATGGGCGGAAGTATATGCCCAGAAGAGGGTATTCTTCAAGAAAAATCCGAATGTCTCATCTGAAGAAAGTTTGGCAACTGACACAGATACGAATATTAATAGACCACCGCCGAATTTCGAGAAACCACGAGAAAAAACTCAGGCTGCACCTACGGAAGAAACTGATGTACATCCATCTACGTCTAAATCTTTTTTAGCCCAGGTCACGGACAGCAACTTACCCCCAGGAAGAATGGGAGGAAAACCAGGAGAAGCAAAAGAAAGATCAAGACAAAACCTGAGGAGTCAGAAAACAACTTAGTAGTCAATATTTCTTCTAAAGAACTTTCCAATCACCAAATCAAGATTCTTAACAAAGGACTAGGGTTTGTCCCTACATATCAGACCAATACTTTGGAGAATGAGATAACACTATTCAGATTCATGCGGACTCTTCGATTAAAGTATTTTTTCTCCACATTCAACATCACAGAATATAACCATCGAGAAAAGGAATTTGAAGAATTTAAACGAAAGTCCACGTTTCAGGCACCGGTGTCGTATAAAATCTTAGATGCCTTTGAGAACTTGGTAAAAAAAGATCTTTCCAAGGTAAATGTTAAACGCGACACCAAAACTAATCTCACAAAACAAGAACGATTCACCTTGAGAACTCTTGCTAATGATGTAAATATCAACATCAAAAAAGCTGATAAGGGAGGAGCCATTGTTATCATGGACCAATCGTTTTACAACAAAAAAGTATCAGAACATGTTTCGGACACCTCTACATATCTTCTTCTTGATGGCGACCCCATTAACCAATTGTCTGCTTCCTTGAATACCATTCTTACTAAAGCTATAGATATGGGATGGATCACTGAGAACACAAGTTTATTTCTAACCAAAGAAAATCCTAACAAACCTGGATTATACATGCTACCCAAGATCCATAAAGATCTTTTGGATCCACCTTTTAGACCTATTGTCACGGGGTGTGGAATAATTTTCGAACCCATTGGACAATATATTGACCATTTTCTGCAACCTATTGTCCAGGAATGGACATCCTACATAAAAGATACCACTCATTTTTTGCAGAAATTACAGAATGTACAGACGACTAACAACATTGTACTTTGCACGCTGGATGTAAAATCTTTATACACTTCCATCCCCCACATGGGAGGGATGCAAGCAGTAGAATGGGCCTTATTGAGACAAACAACTCTGAAGACAGACAAAGATTTTTTGTTGGAAATGTTACACTTTTGTTTGCACCACAGTTATTTCGAGTGGAATAATCAGTATTACTTACAACTCAAAGGTACATCTATGGGTTTTGCAGGGGCACCTGCATATGCTAATACCTATATGGCCTATTTTGAAGATCAATACATTTACAGTGACCCGGAATGGATGGATAATCTTCTGTTGTATGTAAGATATATAGATGATATTTTTATCATGTGGAAAAACAACACAGAACAATTGGAGATTAAGATATCTCAATTAAACACAAAGGATGAACATATACAATTCACAAGTAACATCAGTGAGAATTTACTCCCATTCCTGGATGTATTGGTAAAGATAACTGATGGTACTATTCACACGGAAATCTTTCATAAACCTACAGACAAAAACAATGCGTTGTTATACTCAAGTTTTCATCCACAAAATTTGATGTACAATCTCCCCTATTCACAATTTTTGAGAGCCAAAAGGATTTGCTCCACAGAACAAACGCTCCAAAAAAACATTGATTGTATGAAGAAAAGGTATTCATCCAAAGGTTACCCGGAAAATATTCTACGAGAAGCTATTACCAAAACTGAGCAAAGAACCAGGGAAAATCTACTGCAAACCAAACCTAAAGTACAACTAACTCGACAGGTTTTTGTGTCTACATATTCCACAGTATCCAGACAAATCAAAAAAATCCTAATGAATCGCTGGGATGTGTTACAAAACGAGGAAGATTTCAAAGATCTCTTTCGTGAAAAACCTTTATTTGCCTATAGAAGGTCAAGAAATATCAAAGAAATTCTTTCGACTTCATCTAACACTGATGGAATGGAATACAAAGGGACACAACGTTGCTTGAACTGTGTGCAATGCAACAACATCATCACAGGAGATGAAGTACATCATCCCTTCACAGGGGAAACCATTAAATTGCGACATAATTCTACTTGCGACTCGATGAACTTGATCTACGCCATTAAATGTCCCTGTGGACTGCTATATATTGGCAAAACGGAGAGAAAAATTAAGATAAGAATCTCTGAACACAAAAGCACGATCCGAAACGCCAACCCAAAAAGCAGTTTAGCAGTTCATTGGAACATGTGTAAACACTCTATATCACAACTCAAATTCCAAGTGATAGAGAAAATGGTCCCAACCCCTGGTAAAAATCTAACGAAAACACTCTTACAAAGGGAGATCTTTTGGATAAAAAAGCTGAATACTCAAGATCCCCACGGGATCAACGAGAAAGTGGATTTAGGATGTTTTCTCTAAAAAGATGTATTGTACACCATTGGAGACACGCAGACTGATTTTTTATATTTAAGCTTACAATCGCTGCTGATATCAGAACGTCTTTCTTCACTATCTTTTACTGTTCTATCATTCACTTTTTTCTTTGAATTTCACAAAACAGGTTGTTTTTTATTTATTTATTTTATATCAAATAAGGCTTCGGTCACAGGATGTGTGGTTTGAATTTTTTTGATAAATAAAAGCCGGTGGGCAATTTATGCAAGTGTTTCATACATTGTTTGTTTGGCACAGTTCTTGGAAGCGCAAGGTCTGAAACCCCATTCCAAAATGGCGCGCGCTTAGTTTTATGAAGTAGTTAGGTTTAGTCCATTTTCGTTGTTAGTGGCTTCAGTCCCATATATGGTAGACGCGGATGTGGAGAGCTGCATCGGTAGAGGAGCACGGTTTCCGTTTGGTTATTGGCATCGTCTACTTTGAAGAGGTTTTGAAAAGGTGAGCGGACGCTCTCTTTGTCATTTTGAGTAATTATAGCAGCATTGAGATGTATTACGCGGATGGTAATTTGCCTACTGGATTTTTCTTTTAGAATTCCCGTCTGAGTTTGATATACCGATCGGGGGTATTTGTTTTCAAAAAGCTGGTCAGGAACCAAGGTCAGTGTAAAAGGGATTTGTTTATTTAAAGTTTGGATTGTTTTGAGGCCATATTGTTGTTCTGTTTCGAATAAGGATTGGTATGTTTTTCTCTCTTGCTTCACAGAGCGTTTTAAATACATGGTCATCAGGTATGCATAGCCTGTGGTTTTTTCACATACACGTGTTCTTGTGTATTATTTTATCACTTCGGGTGACTGGGTTCCGTAAGGGTATTCTTTTAGAATTATTCCGTTCTGACTCTTTTCATACATTCATAAAATCAGTACTAATTCGAAACAACGAAGAGATGTCACGCACTGTTGAATCTAGTATGCTTTTTCGATATGTTGTAGCCGTTGTCTGCACTCATAAAGTTGAAACGATTGTATTTATGGTTTTACTTTCATCTTGTTTTTAGATCTGCCCCTGAAGAAGGGCCACTAAACGGCCCGAAATGCATTGGGCGAGCATGAATATAACTAAAGTTTTGACCTATGTATAAATTGAAATGAACAAATTATTATTGTGATTTGAACAATAATTAAATGTTGTTTTGAAAAACCTATTATGTTGCTGAAAATATTGTTCGTGAAATGAAACTGTTTTTGAGTATCACCAGTCACAAAATTGATTGTATATAGAGTTAAACTGATTTAAAATTAGTAGCATTTGCACCCAGGGAAGGTTGCTCCGTAGCAAGATTCTTTTACTTGCACTACCTCACACTGTTACATTAGACCTCATTACTGACTTACCCCTTAGTCAGGGCTACAATACCATCTTAGTAGTGGTAGATGCCCTTTCTAAAATGGCTCATTTCACAGCTCTAAAGGGAGTGCCAACGGCTAAGCAGTTGGCGACTCATTTTAGTGCCCAAATAGTGAAAATACATGGAATCCCTAAAATAGTAATCACAGATAGAGATCCACAGTTCGTTTCCCACTTTTGGAAATCTTTCAAGGAAGGGTTGGGTACAGAAGTCCGTTTCTCCACCAGTTATCACCCAGAAACTGACGGTCAAACCGAAAGGGTGAATCAGGAACTTGAACAGTATTTGAGATTGTTTCTTTTAAAACAAGAAGGAAACTGGTCGGACTATCTATGGGCTGCCGAGTTTGCCCATAATAATTTCCACTGGGTTTTCCCCCTTCTTTATGAATTATGGAAGACACCCCAACTCAACCCTCAGGCAAACTGAAATCTCAGTTCCAGCGGTGGAGGAGATCGTAACACAGTTAGAACAGGTACATAAGAGTGCAATAGAAAATCTTGAACTAGCTAAGAAAAAGTATAAGACTTATGCAGACAGAAAGAGACGGGAAGGCCCCCATTTGGAAATAGGAGATAAG
This sequence comes from Triturus cristatus, assembly GCF_964204655.1. Classification (NCBI taxonomy): domain Eukaryota; kingdom Metazoa; phylum Chordata; class Amphibia; order Caudata; family Salamandridae; genus Triturus; species Triturus cristatus. The sequence goes on along the minus strand of NC_140593.1, from coordinate 1,007,423,966 downwards.
GTTTGGTTAAGTACTAAGAATTTGAGACTAAAAGGAAATCGGAGGTTTCAACCGAGATTTATTGGTCCATATCTGGTAGAGGAGAAAATAAATCCGGTGACTTACCGAATTCAATTACCACCAAGGCCGAAAATACACCCAGTTTTCCACATATCCCTGTTGAAGAAGGCTCCAGAAAACTTACGAAAAAACCTGCCACCAAGGCCTCTTCAACTAGAGACTGGTACTGAATTTGAAGTCAAAGAAATTCTAGACTCCAAAATGCAAAAAGGGGAGCTTTACTATTTGGTGGACTGGAAAGGTTATGGGCCTGAGGAAAGATTTTGGGAACGAGATGAAGATGTTCACGCTCCAAGATTAGTTAAGGCCTTTCACCGACGATTTCCAACTAAACCCCAGAGGAGAGAACCTACCTTGTTGGAGGGTACTGTCAGGACTCCAAGATTACAGATAGGGTTAATTGCGCATCGAAAACCCAAAGTTTACGCACCCTGTGCAATGGAAGATACTTGGGTGGAGCTGACTCAGAAATGGCGCCTAAAAAGGCCACCAGAACCGAGTGGCTGTTAGCGTTCTAGTGTTCAGCAGAGAACGCGCTGGAATCACAGGTGAGGCTTGCGCGGCTTGTGAACTGCGCACTTCACCAAGAATTCCAGAGAGTCAGGAGCGCGCTTCAGAGCACGCTAACAAAAGAGTCAAAGTGTAGTTTTTGAGGGCTTATCATTTATCAGGACTGAAGGGCATTCGGAAGTCAGCTGATAATAAGGTTGTAAGCCGAGTTCAAGGAAGTTAAGTGATATATGAGGAGAACGGCAATTCTCCGTTTTTGTGAGACTTTCGTACCGCTTCGAGAGAGGGAGAGAGGAAGCAGCGTCGCCCGGAGTACCTGAAGAAAGAAACAGAAAACAAAGCTAAGTTATCAAGCGTATATATTTTGTCACGTCAGAGAATTGAAGTAAATTGCTGTGAGCTATATAAGTAATAAGAACTTACTGTGAAGAAGGCCGTTTTTAGTATTCCGGCATAGAGGTCATGTGCAGAGTCGGCAAGACCTGAAAAAACGAAGAAGTGGTTAGCCTTACACGCTAGTACACTTGAGCTACCTGTAAATAGTTAAAATAGACAAACAATACTTACCACAGGAAGAAAACATCAGACAGTGGCTAGAAGCTGAGAGTAATAAGACCCCAACAAAAAGCATAAGAAGAGAAATACTAAAGACACAGACGATTAATTACCAATAGGAAAAGACCCCAACCACAGTAAGTAGAATTCAAATTTGAACATAAATAATACCAGGTCAAAAAGAGAGTAGAAGTCTAAACCTATGAATGTAAATATATTGCAGGTGTGCTAAAAGAAAACGAACTGCAAATTAAGGCAGAAAGCAAGGAAGATAAAACATAGAAGAGAATTGAAAGAAAATAGAGAAGTAAGTAAGATACGCAGGGAGAAAGAATTACATGAGGAAGATAAGCATTAGGTTTAGCTGTTTATTTCTAATTGCAGACAAAGAATACAGTTAAAGAACAAAGAGCACACACAGGAAAGAATAAAAATAAATAGAAGAGGAGCTGAGTTCTGGAATTAGTATGGTAAGGTAGTGAGAAAACCGGGTTAAAGAGGTTAAGAGAGGTCTACGGTCTAAATGGTCTATGATAACGTGAACTCTTGTCTACAGGTTACTTCTTCAGCAATAGAAGTCTGCAGGACGGACTACTGAATAAACCGGCAGAACAGTCTCTTCTCTCTTTTGTTATTTTATTCACTTTTCCCCCTTCCCCCCAAGATAGCCACTCTAGAGACTTGTTACACTAAGCTCTGGGTTGCTGTCGGGGTGGATTTGGGAACTAGCATCTCTGTTCCTGTGTAGTAGCGTTCAGTAATTGGAGTCTGACACCGGGCAATTGCCAGTGGTTAGACAAATTGCAAAAATTCTTCCCATCACCTTTTGTGTGTTTCATGTACTGCCCTAAGTGGCATGGCCATGTCCAGACATGGGTCCTGTGCTCACTATGTCACTGGAACCAAGCTGTACCCAGCTGTTGAGATCATAACTGAGGCGAAACTCATCCGGGTTGGTTGAGTTCTGGTTGAGGGAGGATCTGGCAGTTTGGGCTGGACTGTTCCCATGAGGAGCAGAGTCAAGACTGATTAGCATATGACTGGGTCCAAAATGAGGTGGAATGCAAGCAAAAGAATGATGGTTTGGGATGCTACCCTGGGCAATTTCCAGTGGATTGACACTTTGCAAGCATTCCTCCCATCACTTTTGTGTGCGTTAATAACTTCAAACTAGACATGATTGCTTGGTCTGAGACACTTTCCCCACTTTTAACAATGTTTAACAATGTTGAAAGGAGACCATTAAAAAATAAATGCTTTGTAGGACTGGCAACAATGGTGAATTGTGTGCACGAATTCTGTATGACCAACCTCTCGAAGACCATACTACCTTTAACAATTTACCTATTTTTTATTGTAATTTTTGTATTTACCTTTTTATGTTTTTTTTTATGGTCCCACGGTTCAACCACCCATCCATCCCCTGCCTACCAAAAGTCATGCAGCTGTGTTATTTTTTAAGTACTATTCCATTTTTACCTAGACCCTCTGCCAGCCATAGGTGTACGCGCATAAGTATTCATTTTTTAAGGATTATTCCATTTCCCCCTGGACACCCTTGCCAGCAATAGGCGCACACCAGTATTCATTTTTTAAGGATTATTCCATTTTCCAATTCACCTCCCTGACTGCCTCAGGTGTCTTCCTGGCTTAGATGCACATAAATCAAACATTTATATCTGTATGTTGTTTTGTTATGCTGATTCGAATTGAAATATTTATATTATGGTATTGTGATTTGACTTTAGAATGGATACGCTACTGTTGATAATTATTTAGGCTCATAACTTAAGTAATCACATTAAATTATATTGTCTTTGCAAGTAATGGATTTAAACTGCAACAATGCCACTTGTCACTAAATGTTTTTCTAGCTTGTTTGCTTTTAGCTGTACAAAAGATATCACTCAAAGTTCTGCCAGACAGAAGGTCTGTACAGAGGGACGTGATCACTCAACACATGCCGTAAGTCCTCCAATTTCTTCCGCTTGTGCATCTAAGTGCCACTGAAAATGGACAGCTTCAAGATGGCCCTAAAAAAGATGCTGTCAGGAACTCAGCCAGTGCGAAAAAGCAGCTTTCCACCACTGGCCTGCCGACCAAAACATTTTCCCTCAAACCTGTGCCTGCTGCACTGGGCTCCGGAGAGCAAGCGGGGAGCAGCACTCCTGCATCAACAGCACCACCCCAAACTAAGCCCAAGCCCATATCTCGCACCATGTCAGCTACTGCAATCGTGGCGATGCCATTGAGCATTGATATTGAATTGGATTTGTGTCTTTTGCAAAGTAGTACTCAATCCTTGCAGGAAACTGAGCACAGTGGACAACAGCTGCAGACAGTAATAGTAGATCTTATGGACATAGGAACAGAACAGGATGTTAAGCTTCCTGCTGAGTTAGAACCTCCTCTTTTAGAACCATTGGAATACAGATCTTAAACAAGAAAGAGGAAGTGTACTCCACCATCTTCTCCAAGCCCCCTTCTGATGATTTGGACCCGGATTGGATCCCACCTGACTCCAAGACATGCCAGGAGAAGCTCAGGAAAAGGAAAGTTCCTGAAAGCCTCACAATTCTGGAAGGAGATGAGGATGACGAGCCAGTCATTGTGGAAGCTGGCCCAGAGGAGACTGACATTACCCCTCCTATTCAACCTGCTCCGAGCACCACCACCAGCGCCAGATCCCAGATTTGTAAGACCCCGCTTTGACCTGCATCCACCACAAGCTCAGAGAAAGTAGGCACTGCAGAAAGTCAATCTTCGACACACCAGCCTACCTCCAGTTCTTTGGGCATTGGGAGTGGCTCTAGTGGCCCACTGAAAAAGTTCACATCCCCAGTTTGGGACTTTTTTACGATTAGCAAGAAGGAGGATAACATTGCAGTAAGCTCCATTTGTCATGCAAGTGTTCATTTAGGGAAGCCACTGTCACACTGTGGTACTGGAGGCCAAAACAACCCATATGAAAAAACACCACACAAGCCTGTCGGAAGAGCACCTTAAAAAAATATCTTCAGGTGGTTGTGCTGATGAGAGAGGAAAATCAACTTCGTCACAGTGGGATGTGAAGGTGATGAGGAAGAAGAGGGTGAAAAACTCTTTGAACCAAAGCAGTATCATTCCCCTCAGCAACCTCGCAATGGCACAAATGTCAGATAGAGAAAACACAGCAACACCTTACAGTGACTGCTCCAAGATGCACATTGAGTCTACCACTTCCTGGTTCTCTCTGGAAGTTGCCAGCATCAGTGGCACCACAAAACAAGAAAATCCAGGCAAACTATTATGGGCATGCTTGGCAGTAGGAGCCCTACGAATGCAACCACCCAACACCTCATTTGTACAGCAAGAAGCTATCTAAAATGTTATCACTGGACCTCCTCCCTTTTCCTTTTGTGGAAGGACTGGATGTTTTTAGAATTTGTGGCTGTCATCAGCCTGAAATTGAAAACTCATAGCCAGACCCATTTTGCCAGAGTTTGTGTTCCAGCGCTCTATCACTATGTGCTGCAATTGGTTGGACAAGCTTTGCAGCAGAGCAAAATTGATCAGCCAGGTACATGCAGCTAATTATCTGTGATTGGTTGTAAATTGTGCTGCTCAATTGTCAGTTAATCGATCTGCCATGACTGATAAAATGAATTATTGTAGCAACCTATGCTCTTGCTCCGAGTCTTAGTAGTTGTACACTCCTCATGAAACTTTCCTTTTGTTCTTCTTCTTGACTCCACAATATCGTTTCTGTTTTACAATCCACTGGCCTCTTCTTCTCCTGCATGAAAGACAAAAGCTCTAGAATACTCCTGCTTATCTGACTGGACCGCGTCAAACAGGCACCAAAGACAAACATTCCGAGAAGAATGCAAATACACCACCCAATTTGGCAATAAAGTATAATTTTTCTTTAAACAGTCATAAGTTTTAGAACTGTGTGTTCACCAATTACAGAGGGAGCCAGGCTGCATAAAATTTGGTCAGGGTTGTACAGTAAACTTTAGCAGGGACTTTTTTTGACCTCTCAGTACCACCATCTCAATGCTCCTCAAATTTTCACTCCTGGTACCCCAACTTTGGTAGTGCACCAACCTATTTTCAAGCCTTTAAGTGACCACAAAAAACACCTTCCTATTTGCCCTCTATTTGCATTCTCTCAGTAACCCAGGTGCTTCTGTCACTGTTCAGTCTCCAGTGGCCAGTTGGATGCACATTTGTTCTGTATCCAGGCACTTACCTCTCCGTACAGCCCCCTCAGCACACCTAGACTACACTACTTTTCACTCCTCCATAATTTGTATTTTTCAAACATAGAGGACAGAACATTTAAATATGTCATAACTTGGGTCTACGCGGCTGACGGACAGTTTGCAGTGGGTTTAACTGAACTGTGTCATACTAATTTCTTCATTTCCTTCCACAACAGAATGATGTTGATGTGCAGCTCCTTATCACCCTGATGAATATTGTTTTGTGTAGTGTTTGTCTTTGTCACAACTATTCCCAAATACCCTTTCACATCCATTCATCAAACCCCTGACCATCTTTGCCAGGGGTGTGTGATTTATTGAGGTGACTTAATTTACACCATAAATGGATCACACACTTGGTGGGGTGGATGTGGTGAAGGCGACACAAACTCACTGTGGGATCTTCTATTACCTGAGCAATGGCCCACAACAGCCCCACTGACCCACCCACGCATAAAAGGGGTTTCGATATAGAACATAATTCATCAACTTCATCATTCAGGCTTTGTGTTGCATAAAAGCTTAACCTTGTTGACCCCACTCCTGACTCTGAGTCCCCTTCTCCTGACACGAGGAATTTGTAACTTTCGTTTTGATTAAATAGTTCCCCATTGTTCAGAAGAAGTTAATGTAGCTAGTTTTTGTTATAGTATCAGGTATTCTTTTCTTTGTTGTGTCATGGTGGTAGTAGTCTGGTCTCAGTCTTTCTATACCTATGATATTAATATATAACCCACTAACTGTGTTTTTCTTTTAATTTAGTTGCCTGTGATGGATAATCCTTTTGATTGATCCTACAGTTGGAGCTCACCTAGGTGGGAGTGGGACCTCGCTTGTTGTTATACCTTTCCTGTTAGCATCCAAGCTTAATACTAATATCGCCACCATTAAGAAGGCCCCTCGGGAAACCCTGCAATGAGCTTTGGAAGGCAGAGAGAGGTAGCAACCATTTCTTCATCTATTCAGGTAAGAGAACTATGGAGTGAAGTGAACTAGTTTAGTTAGTAGTTTAGTTAGTACGTAACTAACTTCTATTGCAGATTTGACTTTCCTTACTTGTTGAACTAGGTTGTTGTAGGCAATACAGGCAATGGCAGCAGACCCTACCCCAGCAATAGTCAATAATATAGTTACAGAGGGAAGTATGCAATTGGTATGACTGACTATAACAAACTGGTATGCATACACTTTGATAAGCAAGCAGATTAAAAAAACAGGCTGCGTGAAAATGCAGCAGGGCAAAGTGAAAGTAAAACACAAAAAACTACAATAAAGTAGACACATTTTTCCTTTTCCTTGTTTAAACAATAAAAAACCACCCTCTCCACCCACAAGAGCCCCACCCCTCTTCCCAAATAAAATAACCCGTCAGCAACCACTGTCTATCTCAAAAATGTCCAAAGTCACTCCCTTCCTAATTCCCACCCTCTCCAACCACAAAAAATGTCCCGCTCAACAAAATAAAAAAGGGCTAGAAGAGGGCGTTCTCCGTGCGGGTCTAGAGCTCTTCATGGTTTCCCTCTTTGCCTGTCATTGTGCTATCGTTTACAGGTATGCCAGATGCTGCAAGACCCTGTGCTGAAAACATGGTCTGAGTGGGAGGGGGCAGCATGTGGTGGTTGGATAGGTGGCTACAGGCTGCCCGCAGTGCTGGTGATATTGTTGCCTGGAGATTGGAGGTACTGGGGGAACTGGGGCCCAGGGCATTGGCAGCTGCCTCCTCCTTCTGCTCCTCCAGAGCCACCAGCGGTTGATATTCTACCCGGATAGCCTCCAACCTCTGCTGCTATCTCCTGCCATGTAGTTAGACCAGTAGGAGAAGCTATATCAAGAAAGAAAAAAAAGTCAAATTGTAAACAGTGCTCTGTGCAAACATTTGTTATTATAGTGGCACATCAGCAGTACACTGCTGGTCCCCTAGGGCAGGGGTTTTTCAAATGAGGGGGCAGGCCCACCTGGGGAGGGCTTCAAGTGATCCCAGGGGAGGGGGGCATCAGGTTCTGGCCAAAAGAAGCATTATGCTGATAACAGTGCTTTGCTTTGATTGGGGAAAAATGAGCTGTAGTGAGCCGCTCTGTAATGGGCTATCACTAACATCTTTTGTCATTTCTATCCCGGCTGGGAGAAGGAGTCAAAAGGGAAGGCAATTTGAATATTCATCAAAAACCATACCCCTGTGTCTAATAATCACACTGTGGATACTTTTACACATTAGTAAGACCTGCCTGACCAGAATACTATGTTTGGCAATCATGTATTTGATTGCATTTTTGACATGGTAACAGAACTGAACTGCAATGTTTAAATAAGTCTAGACATATTTAAACATTGGCAGTTTAATAGAATAATTGAGGAAATTGTTGATTTTTTATTGGGGGATGCATTATTAAAAAGTTTGAAGAACACTGCCGCAGGGCCATTGAATTTGGTTTGTGATTATGAGTCACGGGGCCATTTTTCACTCACAGATGCCTCACATAAAAACACTGATTGCCTGAAAGGAGTTAAGATAGAATAACAGCACACCAGATTAAAAAACAGTATTATTTTCTTAGTAAAAAACTAAACAGACACCTTGTGTGGAAAAATAAAAATAAATTTCCTTGGGCATTATGCACTATGGAGTACAAGTATTCGTGTTGTGCCACATTAATGGAGGCATGCAAGCTAGGGCTTTGGGAACTTTGCTACTTTCTGCATTCTACAGCTGGGATAGCTGTGATGGACAATTATCTTACTTTAATTCCAATGGCCATGCTCTTCTACAAATGCCTTTCAATTCTAACCTCACTCCAAAGAGGCAGATGAATAATAATGATAGTATATTACACATGTCATGTATAAAATGTGGAAATCCTGTCTGTCATAAGTAGACGGTGGGAGAAACGATGCACTGCAGTACAGGGAAAGGAACGGGATGTATTTGTGTTTGGCGTGTATATAAAGGAAACATAAATGATAATAACTCAATTATATTATCATTTTATGTTTTCCTGCTGCGGCAGCTTTGAGGGCAGGGCGGGGCTGGGCTGCTGACACAGAAGCAGAAGGAGGAATGGTTTGCACACTCCAAGTGCGCATCAATGTTTGGCAGGCCGTCTCGGGCCGGCCAAACAGTCATGCGCACTTTGCATGTTCTCCACCCAGCTGCATTACAGCCTGGGTGGAGAACAAGCACAGGCTCCCACTGCCTGTCTAAGTGCTGAACCACAGTGCTGAGATGAATCACAGCGATTAATTGCAGCTCTGTTATTGGCTATGGGGAGCCTGGTGCTTCCTGCTTCCTGTTCTGGCTGGGAGAAACAACGGTAGGACGACGGAGGAGAGACGTATCAATCAGGTGTTTTTGTGTTTACACCCACTCAGCCCCCACTCCCGCCCCGATCTGTACCAGGTGCCACTGAATCAATGTGAAATACCAATTTCTGTTGCCGCTCATACTCTCCCTCTAACCACTACCGCGTTTAGCACACTGGTACAGCCGCTGGCACTGGGGGCCTGTGGGGGTAGAGAAAACATTGTACATTTGATCTGTCTAGATGCCAGATACACCTCCCCATATTATTATTATTATTATTATTTTAAATACCACTGCAGTTCTATTGGCTTTGGGGATTTTGTTGGTGGACAATGTTAGAAAATCCAGGTAGTCAAGCAAACCAAAAACGTTTTGTAATGGAGGGGCAGGGCTATGATGACTCTGAATCATTGAAGCAAAATTAAGGAGTGGAGTGATTGGTCAATAAAAGACATATGGTCTTGGTTGGCAAATGCAATCGGACTGCCCTCATACTACTTTTTAGCTATGCTACGCTCTGACCAAACCTGCTGGTATGGTATACTGCTGTATAAATAAATGACAATACATACAATATACCATATTAAGGGGTCCACCATTGCCGTTGTCTCGTTTTCCTGTTTAGGCCTGAGCATTAAAAGGAAAACCTTTTGATCAAATATGTGTAGAATAGCTTGCTTGGGCATTCAATCTTAAAAGCAGAGTACCTGTCCTAAAATCTGCGCTCTTAGGGCCCGATTCCGATGTCGGCAGGAGCCCTCCTGCCCGCATCGGAACGTGCCGTTCAGATGCCTTTCCGACGAGCCATTCTGATGGGCTCGGTCAGAAAGGAATCAGACTTGGTTTTCTAGATGGCTTACAATGGGCTCGGACAGACCGTCTGTCATCTGAAGAACCCTTCAGTACTCTCCTGGCCACCTCTCTTTGTGCCGGTCTTTCCGACACGAAAAGGCAGTGGGAAACTGTCTTTGGGGGCTCCAGTGGGGCCCCCATGGGTGCGAAGCCGCCGAATGGCGGCCTAGGGGGCACCTATGGTGCCTCCCTGTTGATCCCTTCACCTGGTGGCAGGCAACTTGAGGTGCCTGCCACAGGGTGCAGGGATTAACTGCACCTCTGCAGTTAACAATGTGCACATGCATTCTGTTCGGAATGCATGCTCCCATTGTTAAGTATAGGATTGCGACCATCCTACTTGCAGGTCTGTAACCAAGGACAGGAGGACTGTTGGTTACAGTTCCTGACCAGAGTCCGTCAGACATCGGAATTGGTCCCTTAGTCTTACAGTACCAGTCCACGCGACATATATGGGGAAATGGAAAGCTTACTAACAAAGCAGAAGAAAGTTAAAGTCTAGTACAGACAGGAGGACGTCAGCTACAGAAACATGAAATATAGAAAAAACTAGGATAATGCAGGGTTAACCAGAATTTAACAAACAATAGATGGAATGAAAAGCAGTAGGATGGACCTACTCAGTCTCCCCTTTTTTCAATGCATAGATGCATACTACACATCATTGGGAGATTGCATGGGACTGTACGAGTTACATAAAGAAAGGCACAGAGAATCCTAGCTCGGATATTGCTACTGCTACCAATAACTTAGTGAGAGGACAGACGAGTTTGCATTGCTTCTAAAAATAATTAGTCTAAGGGAGCGCCAACAAGTACGATTAGCTAGTGCCGAACACCTGACTAGCTCAAACTGAATCACATAATATTTGTAACATAAACTTAACAGTGAATGTGAGCAGCATGCTATTTGAAAAAAAAAGATTTTTGTTGTAGAACATAACATATTAATAATTACTCACCAAGACTAGACACCTTGACGCCCAGCAGGTCGAGCACGTCCTGGTCCCATTCCAGTATGTCAACCCAGCAGTGTGTCAACTGCTGCTGGGTGAGCTGGACCCCCTCCCCCACAGCAGCAGACACTCCCCCAGGGTGTTCCCACTTCCAGGCCTGCCGTCTGCTGCCAGCATGGAGGGTAGGTGGCACTGCACGTAAAAACTCAAGTGCGACCACCTCCACCAAGAAATGTCGCAGGGCTGCACCCATGAAGTTGCCGGCAACCGCAAGGTGTGTGGCTAGCAGTCGCACTGGCACTGTAACTCTCTGTCTCGCCCTGTTCTGCCATGGGGCTGGGTGGGGAAAAAAAAAAAAATGGAAAAGGAAAGAAATAATAGAAGAAGAAAGCAAAACCTAATGAAGTAAATTGGAAAACCAAAAAAAGTACAAAAAAGTAATGGAAGAAAATAAACTCATAAAATTCACAAACACAAAGGCGCACTAATAAAATAAAGGCAAATGTGGGTGAATGAGTGGGATGGGGGAGGACTGCAAAAATGTAAGTAGGATAGAAAAATCAGGTCCAGCACATGAACAGAACAGGAAAGCTGGTAAAACAAAATGGCCACGCCCAGGCAGACTGTGTGATGCCATTCGCACTGCTTTTGCAGCCCGGAAGTGCGCATTGCGCTACTGCCATGTAAAAGAGCACACGGACGGATGAGCACTTCCTCCCACTCATGCAATTCCGTGAAATCTCACGGAGTTGTTATACACTCTGCGGAATTCTGAGGAGCAGAACTCCACAAGTTCTGCCCATGCCTAGTTAAAAATAGTTTTATTACTTTTTATCAGATCCGAATGAAACAAAATGTGAATAAATGTGATTGCCTTTCAGTTGATTATTGCAAAAGATTTTACATGACCTGTGCTACAAAGAAAGTATATTACCTTTTAGGTCTGGCTTGACAGTGCAGATGTCTATATGTGCAATTTTTTTAGATTCTACGTAGAATAGTCTTTAGCTTCTACCAGAGGAGTATTTCTCTTCCACCTTGTACTATTTGCTGTAGGAACATTGTGCATGCTGTGGAATACATGCATTACAATGCATGAGGAACAATTTCACATTCTAAAAGTTCTCTGAATCATCGCATGTTAATCTAGTTATGTCCTAGAGCCCCATGTATGCAGACAATTGTATTGTTTTGTTTTTCAATTGCAGCAGGTTTTTTGAAATTTTCAGACAGGACTCAAAATGAAAACCAGACCTATTGAATTTGCCAATACTTGGGGGCATATCAACAAGGGCTTTATCTCTGCTTTTTTGGCTTTAAAAGCCAAAAAAGCAGAGATAAAACTAGCGCGCTATCAACAACAGGGTGCTAACACGCAAATTTGCATGTTAGCACCCTTTTACTCTACGCTTCCCCTTGCATCTCTAATGAGATGCAAAGGGGGCGTTCCAGAGTAAAATAATAGGAGAAATGTCGCTAAGCGACATTTCTCCTATTATCAAGAATGTCGCTAACCCTGTTAGAGACAAAAAAAGCAGCGCTAACCGCGGTTAACGCTGCTTTTTTACATCTGCTAATTTTCAGACTTAGCCATGATATCCTATGGAAGGAGGATATCATGGCTAAGTTTGCCTGTCCCTATCAACAAGGTAACGTGTGATTATCGCTGGGTTTCCAGCGATAATCTCAAGTTAGCCTGTTAGCGTGTAGATTTTTATCGCTATTGAGATAAGCGTTGCTAATAGCACGCTATCTCAGCGATAAAAATTCACGCTAGCCGGCGATAATTATCCTCACGCTAAGAGCGCTGAGCGATAATTATCGCCGGTTGTTGTTGATATGCCCCTTGGTTTGCACAATTTACTGATATGAATTTAGCTCTTTTTACCCCAATCAACCCCTCAATTTCCTTGTGCTTTTTGAGCAGTGTATATGGACTAATTATGGAAAGTCTCTCTAGCTTCTTCTGAATAGTTTTTTTTGTCACTTTAAGGGCGATTTTGGGACTGATCTGGTCTTGTTTACCTCTCTGAGGAGCTCACTATTCCCTAAGCTCCGGCAGATAGTTCACTGCTCACTAAGGGGCATATGTATGAAACTCCCGTTTTGCGAATCCCAATTTGCGATATTTAGCGATTAGCAAATTGAGATTCGCAAAGCGGGATGTAAAAAAAAATCGCAAATGTTTAGCGATTTCTTAAAAATCGCAAACTATTCTCAGAAACCTCATTTGCGATTTCTTAATTGCGAAATTCGCAAATTAAGAAATCGCAAAAACGGGAATCTGCAATACAGGTGCAGCCTGATGACATCACAAACAGGAAGTTGGAGTGATTTCCTGCACCTGCTCACCTGAGCCACACCCAGAGGCTGCTTGGAGAGTGTAAGGAGGCATCCCAGGAGAGAGCAAACAGCAATGGAGTCCAACAAACAACAGGAGGGCAAGGATGCAGAGAAGAGGAAGAGGAAACACAAGTTTTCAGAAAAGGAGCAGGAGGTCCTCATTGAGGAGATGGTGTGCAGCCATGAGCTCCTTTTTGGCAAGAAGGCACTGCGTGTCCCAGAGGCAAGGAAACGCGAAATCTGGCTGGACATCCAAAATAAAGTTAATGCAGTGGGAGTGACCAATCGCACCATCGAAGAACTGCGCAAGCGATGGTATGATATGCGCCAGAGGTCGAAGGAGAGGGTGGCAGCCAGACTAAAGGACGCAAACCAGACTGGGGGAGGACCATCCACAGCAGCACAGCCAACACCCCACGAGGAGCTTGTTGAGTCCACTCTGCCTGAGAGCGTCGGTGGTGTGGCTGACATTGACAGCTCTGACCTTGCATCCAGCAGCCAAGGTAAGATGCATGCAAAATAAATCTGCACTGATCCCCATCCCATGCACACTTCCCCAAATGCGCTAAATAACCTCACAAAATGTCATTCCAGTCCAAGTCTTACAGCACACCCAGCAATTGCATCATGGGACTTGTAGTACTATGTCTGACAGTGTGTCCATGAGACAAAGGAAATCTAATGCAACATGTGGGTTGGGGATAAGTGAATGATTCAGTGTCAGAGGTTAGCCGATACAAACTGTATGAACTTTATTGATTGCTAATTGCAGACAAAGACACAAACTCATGTAGTCCCTTTACATCCACAGCACAATCCAGGGCACGTGAAGACAGTGCAGAGGGAGAGGAGCCTGCACATCCTGAGGACTCCAGTGACGAGACAGAGCTCATACCAATCCAGCGCAGGAAGCGCACACATGTGCCCCCATTGCCTCCATTTGAGGATGAAATACCGGCCACAGGGGAGGACAGTGACAGGAGAGAGGGGAGTCAGGGTGTGTCACACATGCCCATTCAGGACACACCAAGGCCAAGGATTCGACCACAGGACACACGCAGGTCAAGGCCCAGGAGCAGCACTGCCACTGAAGCCGAAGAAACCGTTTTTTCTGGCCTGGAACACAGCATGCTGCAGGAACAGCGCCTGCAAAGTAAATCACTCAGGTCAATAAATAGGCAGCTATGCCGTATCCACAAGGATCAGAAAAACATGGGGGAGGGCATCATGGCCATGGCAGGTGCCATCCGTGACCTATGTGACACTCTGAGGCACAACCAAGCCGCCAGTGAGAGGGCTGGCCGACATGCCAATGCACGCCTTCACAACTATACCAAGGCCGTGAACCGCCTCTGCACCACCACCAGCACTCTCACACGCAGAAGCGTCACAATGCAGGTTGAAATGGCGCACTGCTGCCAGGACATAGCCAGAGGACTAGCACAGGTCACCAGTGCTGTGGAGCAGCTGCAGACGGCCAACGCAGGTGGCAGCGCTCTCATGGCCTCTGGCAAGAGTGAAGACACCTCCAGTAGGAGCAGCATCACTCCTACATTGCCAGGAGAAAGACGGCGCAGTTCCAGACAGGGTGCAGGACAAGGGACCACCATGGGGGTCACTCAGCCTGGACGCCAAACACCACCAATGCGTCACCGAAGGAGGTGAACTGTGCGGTGACACTTAATGCAAAAAGGGTGAAGTAACCCTACTATGCTGTTTGCACAGTTACTTGTGCCTTACCTGCGCTGTGTGCATAGCATGTGCTGGGGACAGCTACAATTTTCATTATTGTGAAGTGTGAATAAACACTGCACACAATATCAAGCTTTTTTGTCTCATGTCATCATTGCTCACCTAGAAGTAGTTTCGTGTGATCTCAGTCCGTCTCTGGCGTCCAGCAGCTGCCCCGACTCCTGATGTAGGTCTGGCAGGGGGAGCAGGGCGATCGTCATCCGATGTGTCTGTATCGGTCACATCAATTGTGATGCCTTTCCTCATTGCCATGTTATGTAGCATTGCACAGCTTGCCACGATTTTACAGCAGGTCTCAGGGCTGTATTGCAGTGCGCCTCCACTTTTATGCAGGCACCGGAAGCGGCTCTTCAGGATTCCAAAGGTACGCTCAATGACGCAGCGAGTAGATCTGTGTACCCTGTTGTAGCTCCTCTC